>NC_064577.1:6222000-7613000 GCF_937001465.1 Orcinus orca | reverse complement strand
GACGAGGGCTCGAACCTGGGCCCCCTGCATTGGGAGCACGGAGTCTTATCCATTGTGCCACCAGGGAAGTCCCACCATTTTTAAGTTCAGTGGCATTAAGTAACATTCACATTGTTGTGCAACTTAAACCTGAACCTTAATCTCTAGTCAGTTAAACTGAGCAAAGCAGTTTCATTTTCATTTGGTAAACTCGCTGATTTAATGTAGTCTGCTGATCTAGGGATGTAAAAGTGCCAGCCCAGAGGGGTCCAGGATTTTGTGAGTGCCAGAGCCAGGAAGAGAACAACACTGAAGTGGGGAAAAAAATCTCATCAAAGGACTTCCTGGTGGTCCAATGATTAAGACTCCCTTCTTCCACTGCAGGGGGCACGGGTTTGATCCCTGGTCGGGGAACTAAGATCCCACATGCTGCGTGGTGTGGTCAAAAAGTTAAAAAAACAAAACAAAACAAAAAAACTCACCAGGATCCCATTTCCTTGACATTGTGCTCTTTTCCCACCATGCCTTCTCCTCGTCCTCCTCTGAGTTGACTGCCAACCAATACTTACTGAGCCATTAACTGTTGATTAGAATAAGGCTTAAGACACACCTTCTGGGGCTTCCCCTGTGGCGCAGTGGTTAAGAATCCGCCTGCTAATTGCAGGGAACATGGGTTCGAGCCCTGGGCTGGGAAGATCCCACATTGCCGCGGAGCGACTAAATCCTGTGCCACAACTACTGAGCCTGCACTCTAGAACGCGCAGGCCACAACTACTGAAGCCCTTGTGCCACAGCTACTGAAGCCTGCGAACCTAGAGCCCGTGCTCCGCAACAGGAGAAGCCACTGCAATGAGAAGCCTGCGCACCACAACAAAGAGTTGCCCCCGCTCACCGCAGCTAGAGAAAGCCTGCGCGCAGCAACGAAGACCCAGCGCAAACAAAAATTAATTAATTAATTTAAAAAAGACACACTTTCCCCACAGCACATTTGTATTTTTTAAAGAGAACTTTGAAAAGAGATAGTGAGGCTGGTAGTAGGGGCCAGTTGGTTCCTCAAGACTCAGCTGGTCCAGCCAAAGTGGCAGAGAGGAGGTCTGTACATATGGAGGGTGGGACATGTCTCACCTTCTCCCTTATGGAGAGGGTGGAAACTTTGAACTGCTACCTACCACTACTCTTAACCCCAAAACACCCAGTTGCCAAGAAAAGAAAAGAAAACCAACAGTAAAGAAAAGAAAACCAACAGTGCTGAATGCCATGACCACCTCCCCTCATGAGGACCAAAGCCGTTAGTTGTCCCAAATCGGAAACCATGGATTCACAGCACCCTCTTCCTTATTCGTCTTATCAAGTCCTTTTTTTTTTTAAAGATTTATTTATTATTTATTTATTTTATTTTATTTTTGGCTGCATCGGGTCTTAGTTGCGTCACGCGGGATCTTTATTGAGGCATGCGGGATCTTTCACTGCGGCACACGAGCTTCTCTCTAGTTGCGGCGTGCAGGTTTTTCTCTCTCTAGTTGTGGCGCATGGGTTCCAGAGCATGTGGGTTCTGTAGTTTGCCGCACACGGGCTCTCTATTTGAGGCTCAGGAGCTCAGTAGTTGTGGTGCGTGGGCTTAGTTGCCCCACGGCATGTGGGATCTTAGTTCCCTGACCACAGATCGAACCTGTGTCCCCTGTATTGTAAGGCGGATTCTTTAGCACTGGACCACCAGGGAAGTCCCTCATCAAGTCCTTTTGAGTCCATCTCCTTGGTTATCTCCAGCGTTTCCATTTCCTTCCATCATCTCTTGTCTGGATTACCACAGCAGCTCCTAACTGGTCTCCATGCTTTCCACTTCTCTGCACAGCTCCAAGCGTTCTGTCCAGAAGATCTGTTGCTCCCTAGCTTAGAAGCTATAGATGGCCCTTTGCCCTCGGGATAAAGTCCATCCTCTTTGTTGCAGCTACAAGATCTTTTATGACCCAGCCTCTGCTTGTTCTCCTGTATTCCTCACCTCATACCTTACACCAGCTACTCTGAACTTCTCTCTCTTCCCCCCAGCTTTTCCCACCCCACTTCCGTCCTCTTGTCTAGCTCAGTCCTACCCACTCGCTACTCTGTGTAAACCTTCCTTTCCCTGGGGAGCCTCCCCATGCACCGTGTTCTCACAGTGCTCTGCCTGGTTAGTTCCACTCCTCACTAGAATGGAAGCTCCCTGAGGGCAGGAGCCATGTCTGTGTGATTCCTACATGCATCGTGGTGCCTAACTCATAGAAATACGTACCTGAATGAGTGTGGCCAAGAGTGAGTGGATCTCAGTGGGCTGCTCTGTGTGTTCCGAGTTAGCTGTGTGCTGGAGGTGGCTCTTTTTCTTAGGCCTCAGGCACTAAGCTGATGAGGTGGTTGGAGCCTGCTAAGACTGTGTAGATTACCAGTTAAAAGCTGAGGCAGAGGAATACACATACCTTTTTTTAAACAAAAGAAACAAAAAGAGCTCATAGGGTACCTGCTGCTCTGTAACCTGAGACAAGAATTGAATGGAAGAAAATATTTTGTCCTGGGAGGCAGATGGCCCTGAGGCCCTCCTAGCTGCCCAGAACTGACCCTAGGAGATCAAGTCATCTTGGATCCCATATTCCAGGTTAGTCAGCCAGTCACTCTGGTCCACTCTTGAAGACATCTCATCCTTGCAATGTGTAGTACCATGCCCTGGGCCCAGAGCTCTGGAAGAGTGCGTAATGATAGCGTAAGGACTGATAAGCCGTGGCCGGTAGCCCGGGGCCTCACCTGCTGTCCTGTTCCTGGAGGGTAGGGGGCCAAGTTGCGGGTGGATGTTAGTAGCCAGCTGAGCTGGGGTGTCGGGCTCTGACAGGTGGCTTTTCACACACAGAGTAACCTGCTGGTCTCAGGGGAACTTGCGTGTCAACTCCCCACAAAGAAGCTGGAGCTGCAGCCTGGAGAATGTGCAGTAGAAGCCCATTGTCGTCTTCTTTTTTTTTTTTTTTTTTTTTAATTATTTATTTATTTATTTTTGGCTGTGTTGGGTCTTTGTTGCTGCGCACGGGCTTTCTCTAGTTGTGGAGAGCGGGGGCTACTCTTCGTCGTGGTGCACGGGGTTCTCATTGTGGTGGCTTCTCTTATTGCAGAGCACGGGCTCTAGGTAATCAGGCTCAGTAGTTGTGGCGCACGGGCTTAGTTTCTCCACGGCATGTGGGATCTTCCCGTACCGGGGCTCGAACCCATGTCCCCTGCCTTGGCAGGCAGATTCTTAACCTCTGTGCCACCAGGGAAGTCCTTAGCCCATTGTCTTCTAACTCTCTCCTCTGTTTCTCTTCATAACCCTTTTCTCACTACAGCAAAGTGCCCACATTTGTTCGAATGCTGGCCCCGGAGGGAGCCCTGAATATACATGAAAAAGCGTGGAATGCCTACCCTTATTGCAGAACAGGTGAGTGCAGAGCTGGAATTTGGGCCCCAGGGTGGATGGAGGGTGTGGTCAAGTAGGCCCAGGGGTGGCAGTGAATTGGGGTTTTGTGTCCCACCTTCATTTTCCAGATTAAGCCAGTGGAAGGATGAGCTTGGGGCCTCCCTTCAGGCCGGTGGTGAGTGCCAGTGTTGTCTAGTGCAATTTGGCAGCCAGCTGGGTGGGAACCACCAAGTAGCCATGGCCCAAGATGGCATAGAACCAATCCCTCCTATTTGGGGATGGTATGATAATTTTGGTTTTTACTGATTACAAAAGTAATGTCCTCTGTCTTGGAGAATACATATAAACAAGAAAATAATCACCCATGATCTTTTCATTTCTAGTCACTGTTAACATTTTAGTGTCTTTCTAATCCTTTTTTAAAATGCTTTCATATACACGTGTATATAAAGTCTCCAGACATGTTTTTCAGCCAAATTTTGGGTCAAATCATACTAATTATTAAATTGTTCATTTTTACTTAGTAAATGGGAAACCTTTTCTCTGTCACTACATATAATCTATTGTTTAAAATTTATTAATAGTTGCATAGTATTCCATTGTATGAATGTACTGGGATCTTTTTAAGCTACTCCCTTATTGTTAGCTACTGAAATTTCCAGTTTTAATAGGATGCATTCATGTTTGGCTTGAAAAGCAGCAGTGAGGCCCAGGGACTTTTGAGAGAGGCAGTCATAAGAAGGGGCCTTGCAGGGTGACCTTCCTGCGCTGGAGAAGGGCCAGACCTAGACACCAAGGAAACATAGCAAAGAAAACCCTGATGTTTTTGGGGAAAAGTTGAAATAAGCCCAATGTTTGATGACAAAGGATTTAGAAACAGCTAGCCCCTGAGTATGTTGTATAACACCTGCAGTCCGAGCCCTGAATCAGTGGCTTCCACTAGACCAGCATGGTGCATGGTTTGGTGTTTTTTTTGTTGTTTTTGTTTTTTTTGGCTGTACCATGTTGATTGTGGGATCTCAGTTCCTTGACCAGGGATTGAACCCAGACCTTGGCAGTGAAAGTGCTGAGTCCTAATTAGCAGACCACTAGGGAACTTCCTAGACCAGCATGTTCTATAGTTGAAGGTGGGATTAGGACTGGAATTATTCTCTTAATCTTCCCTAGTCTCCTATCTGGAGTTTCTAGAAAGGAAAGATTTGAACCTTCACAGAGAACTTTCTATTCTAGACATTCTGGGATTCTAGCAGGGGGTCTCTAGAGGTCCCCTGGAAGTCGACTGTGAGTTAAGTGGCTTTTCCCCCAGCCAGTCTACATTTGTTGGCACACACAGTCTGCCTGCCAGCCTCTGCTTACACTTCTCTTACTTGTTGGGACCTGGCACTCCCTAGATTGTATCTGATGAAGAAGATACATGTGGTCCTTATCCCGTTGACTTTGGGAATGACTAAAGTCTAGATCACAGGGTCATTGCTCTCTTCAGTCCTGCACAGGTTCAAGAACATTGTATCAGGACATGCACAGTCATTGGTGGGACCTGGGATGTGTAATGCTTAGAGTTTTATTGCTGTAGCTGAAAATGCAAACATCACTATTCCCTAATCAGCAGGCAGGAAGCTGTTCAATTCTTGGAAAAGAGGCACATACACACTTTCTTAAAAGACACTGTGGGGGCTTCCCTGGTGGCGCAGTGGTTGAGAGTCCGCCTGCCGATGCAGGGGACACGGGTTCGTGCCCAGGTCCGGGAAGATCCCACATGCCGCGGAGCGGCTGGGCCCGTGAGCCATGGCCGCTGAGCCTGCACGTCCAGAGCCTGTGCTTCGCAACGGGAGAGGCCACAACAGTGAGAGGCCTGCATACCGCAAAAAAAAAAAAAAAAGTGTGCACAGTGGCTGGGTGTGTCTGGTCTAGGGCCAAAGATGAATTTTCTTGATGTGTAAGAGAATTGCATTGAGCATGTGTCGTAAGGACCTTAGCCAACTTGGCATAAAGGAGGCAAATGGATAGGGTGGACTGCTGCATGCCTGGGGTGGGGTTCTGGGTACACAGCTTGTGCCAACTGAGAGATGCCACTGTCCTCTGTAATTCTGGGGAGAGTGTGCTGCAGCTGACATGGGCATTTTTCTAGACACCACATGTTCATTCGCATCTTCTGATCCTTGGCCAAAAGAAGAAAAATGTAATTTCTAAATACTCCGTGAATAGGAGAGGCAAGGAGCAGGGGAGAGGAGGTTGGCTTCTTCAATGGGTGCTGACTTTACAGTCACACCCTAGCTTCATTACAGAATGAATGTCTTCTTTTTTATATATAAATTTATTTATTTTATTTTTGGCTGCGTTGGGTCTTCGTTGCTGCATGCGGGCTTTCTCTAGCTGCGGTGAGGGGGGTTTACTCTTCGTTGCGGTGCACGGGCTTCTCACTGCAGTGGCTTCTCTTGTTGCAGAGCACGGGCTCTAGGTGCACAGGCTTCAGTAGTTGTGGCTGGCAGCCTCTAGAGCGCAGGCTCAGTAGTTGTGGCGCACGGGCTTAGTTGCTCCACAGCATGTGGGATCTTCCCGGATGACGGATCGAACCCATGTCCCCTGCACTGGCAGGGGGATTCTTAACCACTGTGCCACCAGGGAAGCCCAGAATGAATGTCTTGAATCTTAGATCTGTTCAGTTAGCCATTGCTCTTTTAAAAAGAGATATAAACAAGGAAGGCTATGTCCAGTTCCCTCTGGGGGCTGGTGGGAGAAAGATTATCAATTCAAACTCTTAGGTTGACCTAAGTAGATCAGAGTTTGAGGTGAGATGGATAAAGGAGTGTGGAGTGAAACTCCACATGCCTTTTGGAAGGCTCTCACCTTGTTCTCAGTGGAATGAAGTTGGCTGTGGAAAACTCTACTTATTATCAGCTCTTTCTACCCTCTTACCTTATTTCTCTCTGTTTCTTTTCCCCTGATGCTCATGACTTGGGACATGAGGAGGGGGTAAGATGGGACTGGGTCTGTGAGTGAAAGTAGGAAGAGACACTTGCTTTAGCAGCACATGTACTAAAACCGGAACGATACAGAGAAGATTAGCATGGCCCCTGTGCGTGGATGACACGCAAATTCATGAAGCGTTCCATTAAAAAAAAGAAAGAAAGTAGGAAGAAGAAAATAAATGTTTCTCCTCCTTCCTCTTCCTGTAACCTTAACCCTGGGCTGAATACAGTCTCAATAAAGCCATAGTTTGTTTGTTTGTTTATAGCAGTGCCACATGGCATGTGGAATCTCAGTTTCCCAGCCGGGGATCGAACCCTCGCCCCCTGCATTGGAAGCACGGAGTCTTAACCACTGGACCACCAGGGAAGTCCCAAAGCCATAGTTTTTAAAAAGTACCTTACTGGTCTCATTGGAGAGCCCTGTTTTCCAACTGCAGACGGTTTCCTGAGACCTTTCCAGTGTACATAGGGTTGCAGTTTGAAGAAAAGGGAAGGCTCCGAATGCAGAGGTGTTTGGAGGCTAGAGAGGTGTTTGGAGGCCTTGAGGCTAGAGAAGATTGGGAAAGATTGTTTGGTCACCCACATTGGCATTAAAGGCCAGGGAGGGCGTTCACCCTCGCAGACCTAATTTGTCAGAACTAAATGGATCTGTTTCTCAGGATCTCAGAAAGACCTATATACGAGACCCCCCAAATGCCAATATATTAAGTTATATTGAAATACAAAATTACTAATGAAAACCAAGATATTCCTGTTTGCTAAGTAGGGCATTCTTTCCTTGTGGACTCTTCTGCATAGAAAACCAAATTATAATCAGAAAGCCAACATGTAGTGAAAACATCCACTTGCTTAAGTGATCAGACCCTTGTGTCTGTGGTGTTTTGTTTTTTTAAACAAATTTATTTATTTATTTTTGGCTGCATTGGGTCTTTGTTGCTGCACGCGGGCTTTCTCTAGTTGCAGTGCACGGGCTTTTCATTGCGGTGGCTTCTCTTGTTGTGGAGCACGGGCTCTAGGTGCATGGGCTTCAGTAGTTGTGGCACGCGAGCTCAGTAGTTGTGGCACGCGGGCTTAGTTGCTCTACAGCATGTGGGATCTTCCCAGACCAGGGCTCAAACCCGTGTCGCCTGCACTGGCAGGCGGATTCTGAACCACTGCGCCACCAGGGAAGTCCCGCCTTGTGTCTGTTGATTAGCACTTTCTGTCCCAACAGAGGCCAAACTAGGAGAAAGTTGCTCGGAGAGCATAGACTCAGAATCAGGTGGTTAGTGGGAGAACCTTGGGGCCTAGTGTCATCAAACCAGGCCAACCTGACACTCAGGATGGGGCTGCTAGATGTGCCACGTACACAGCCCAGGGCTCTTGCTCCCAGAACAGTGCTGGAGAATTTCTGCCAAACTGGTCTCTTTGGACTCGCCCTCGATGGATATTATACCCTTCATTTCCTTTTTTGTTAAACTAATAACAGGGCAGTTATTTCAATAGCCCTTTTAGTTATAATCTTGATCTGATGCTTTCTTGCAAGTATCTTTCGTTGGATTCAGGGAAATTACTGATAGTCTCTTGGGTTGTTTCTATACAAGGTGGATCTTATCCCTTATATTTCAAATTCTCCTCATCTCAATCTCAGAGGTAACCTTAGTTTCAGTTTTAGAGTTATGGAATTTGACTGTTAGCCCCATGTACTGTCAGATGGGGCAGTGTGGCATCCATCTGAAATTGCGATAACTGCCAAAGTCAGAGGGTACGGAATGATCTGGGCTGTGGTCAGGAGGAAGGCTAGTCTATTCCCCAGTGACATTAGAGCTGCAGTCATTTTCTCTGATAAATAATTGAACGGTGCTTTCCGAGGGGGTCTCATTACAATGATCAGGAGTGTGGAGGGTGAGAGGTTTGGTTACAGTGAGAGGAAGGATGCAGAGGGCAGATAGACAGTGCCTGGCCTACAGTGCCCTGCTCTGTGCCCCGGGAAGTGGGGGTGGGGGGACACCAGGTGACACTCCGACGGCAGAGCAGCGGGTCTCCGCGCTTCAGCTCATCAGAACTGCTCCCTGTCTTTGCCCAACTGGGAAGAGTCCTGAGGAGCCTGTAGTGGCATCGCTTTAATTAAATTCCATATTTGGTCTTTGGGGACTTTGTATGAGTGAAACTTGAGAGTTGCTGCATTTGAGGTACCAGATGTACTCGCTGGGGCTTGGAGAGTGACTGTGGAGTGCCCCAGGGAGTGGAGAATTCTTTGCTTCCATGCTCCCTGGGGGTGAGGGCTGGATATTTTATTTATCCTCATTAATCTTTTTCTTTCTTTTTTCCATGTCCTTGCCTTGGAGCAGTTATTACAGTAAGTATTTTCAGGGGGGTTGGAACTGTAGATGATTTATAAGAAAGGGAAAAATAAAAATGGAACTGCCCCGGAGACTCCTGGGTATTCCTCTCTTTCTCTTGGGTGACTTTTGGAGCTTTTGAGGCTTAATCCTTTCAGTCCTAATGAGGAACTTGTTAATTGGCAAAATGGCTTCTTGCTTGAAGCTACATTGGCAGGTGGCTTT
Source organism: Orcinus orca (assembly GCF_937001465.1). Classification (NCBI taxonomy): domain Eukaryota; kingdom Metazoa; phylum Chordata; class Mammalia; order Artiodactyla; family Delphinidae; genus Orcinus; species Orcinus orca. The sequence goes on along the minus strand of NC_064577.1, from coordinate 7,604,094 downwards.
GTACGTGCAGCAGTCAGGACTGTGGCATACTAGCCCCAGGTCTCACGTGTACAGAATGACGCAAGGCTGTGCCCTGCTTGCCCCAGGTTTGGCCTTCCCAGGGTTGTACAAGAAGCTTCAGTTCAGCTGACCCGATTGTGACTTTCCCATTGGGGCGTTTGTTGACCCCAGTGAGCACTGACCCTTGGCAAAATTGAGAAATCAGCAAGGTTTCTTTTCCAGGCCCAGCCCCTCTGTCAGTGCCCCTTCTGTCCACCCTTCAGCATCCTCTTCCAGGTGCCTTGTCCCTGCTGGTAAATGTAAGAAGTTTCTGGGAACCTAATTCCCACTGAGGAGTTAGGGGGTTAACGTGTTCCTCCTTTGAGTAGTTCCAACTTTTTAAAGGCACTAAGGGAGGAGGCTGATAATTAGCATGAAGGGTTAAATTAGCAAAAGGCTGGCTGGGGAGAATGGGCGCGGGTGGGGAACACATTTGGTTGGCTGGGAAGTCTCCCCATGCTCTTCCCACGCTGCCAGTCAGCCGTTATGCCCTGTGCATGAGGCAAATAGGAGAGATACACGGATTAAATACATGGATTTTGAAGCCAGACACAACTGAGTTTGAGGCCCAGCTCTGTCGTTACCTCTCTGCCATTGGACAAGTCCCCTCACGCCTTTGAACGTAACTTTCCTTGACTATAAGACGAGGGTGGTATTACTACAGCCATCGCAGGCTGGGGTGAGGATTGAACGAGATAACACTCACCCAGCATACTGTGGGCTCCTGGTACAGTTAGCTGTTACTATAAGGCAGAGGCTGGGGTCTCTCGACTGCCCGTGAGCAAGTAGGGGGGATGGTTACTCTCCAACTTTGAGCCTGGTGACTGTAAGGTATTTTTTTTCCCCTTCCAGAATGAATACATGAAAGAAGACTTTCTGATTAAAATTGAAACCTGGCACAAACCAGATCTTGGCACCCAGGAGAATGTAAGTAGCACTTCCCAGGAGCCCCAAGGACTTCCAGGCCCCAGGACGGGGTGTTGAGGCTCCATCCATGCCAAGGGGTCTGATCCATGGTCCCCTTTTTCCTGGCCAGGCAGGCAGTAGCCTGTGCCCAGATCTGTCCTACCAGGGTGGGATTGCTCTGTCTCTAATCTGAAAAATATGATCTCCAAGACTCTTTATAGGACCTCTCTTAGTGCTGGCATTGGTCTAAAAATGTAACTCCTGGCACAGAGGAGGTGAATTTTTAAACCATCAAAATTAGGGAATTCCCTGGCAGTCCAGTGGTTAGGACTTGGTGCTTTCACTGCCAGGGCCGGGGTTCAATCCCTGGTTGGGGAACTAAGATCCCATAATCTGGACTTCCCTGGTGGCGCAGTGATTAAGAATCCGCCTGCCAATGCAGTGGACACGGGTTCGAGCCCTGGTCCAGGAAGATCCCATATGCCGTGGAGCAACTAAGCCCCTGCCCCACAACTACTGAGCCTGTGCTCTAGAGCCTGCGAGCCGCAACTACTGAAGCCCGCGTGCCTAGAGCCCGTGCTCTACAACAAGAGAAGCCACTGCAATGAGAAGCCCGTGGACCGTGACAAAGAGTAGCCCCCGCTCGCCACAACTAGAGAAAGCCCGTGCACAGCAACAAAGACCCAATGCAGCCAAAAATGATAAATAAGTAAAATAAATAAATTTATTAAAAAAACAAAAGATCCTGTAAGCCATGTGGAGTGGCCAAGAAAAAAAAAAGAAAGAAAATTACAGCCTCTGTAGAGCACAATTTGCCAGTACTCTTTAAATTTAAAATACAGGGGCTTCCCTGGTGGCGCAGTGGTTAAGAATCCGCCTGCCAGTGCAGGGGACACAGGTTCAAGCCCTGGTCCGGGAAGATCCCACATGCCACGGAGCAGCTAAGCCCGTGCGCCACAACTACTGAGCCCATGTGCCACAACTACTGAGCCTGCACTCTAGAGCCCACAAGCCACAACTACTGAGCCTGTGTGCCGAAACTACTGGACCCCGTGCTCTGCAATGGGAAGCCACCACAATGAGAAGCCCGCGCTCTGCAACAAAGAGTAGCTGCTCACTGCAGCTAGAGAAAGCCCGCTTGGAGCAACGAAGACCCAACGCAGCCAAAAATAAATCAACAAAATAAATTTATAATAAATAAAATAAAATACACCTATCCTTTATCCCAGCAATTCCACACCTAGGAATTTATACTACAGTTATGTTTTCACATGTATGAAATAGCTTATATACAAGGAGGTTCATCTCAGCATTCTTTGTGTACCCAAAGGTTAAAAACAACATAAAAGCCTATCAGTAGGACCCTGTTAAATAAATTGTTGTGCAGCCATATAGTGCTATATTATGCAACCATTAAAAAGAACCAGTAGGGAACAGTCTTCAACATACACTGTTCAGTGGAAAAAGCACGATGTGAAACAGTGTGTATACATGCTACCATCTGTATTAAAAGAAAAATCTCTACACTTGAATGTTTAGCAGTGGTGGTACTTGGGAGTGGACTTGAAGACAAGAGAAAGAGTTATACGCTTTATCATATCCTTTTGTGCATTTTGTAAATTTATTTATTTTTGGCTGCGTTAGGTCTTCGTTGCTGCGCGTGGGCTTTTCTCTAGTTGCGGAGAGCAGGGGCTACTCTTTGTTGTGGTGCACGGGCTTCTCGTTGCAGTGGCTTCTCCTGTTGCAGAGCACAGGCTCTAGGCGTGCGGGCTTCAGTAGTTGTGACACACGGGCTTAGTTGCTTCGCAGCTTGTGGGATCTTCCCAGACCAGGGCTCAAACCCGTGTCCCCTGCATTGGCAGGCGGATTCTCAGCCACTGTGCCACCAGGGAAGCCCCTTTTGTACATTTTGAATTTGTATCAGAATTTTGTAGCCTGATTTTGTATCTGGTACCACCTATTTTGAGTTAGTTAATTTTTTTTTTTTTTTTTGCGGTACACGGGCTTCTCACTGTTGTGGCCTCTCCCGTTGCGGAGCACAGGCTCCGGACGCGCAGGCTCAGCGGCCATGGCTCACGGGCCCAGCCGCTCCGCGGCATGTGGGACCTTCCCAGACCAGGGCACGAACCCGTGTCCCCTGCATCGGCAGGCGGACTCTCAACCACTGCGCCACCAGGGAAGCCCTTGAGTTAGTTAATTTTTAAGAGCATCAAAATAACCAGTATATGGCTAACCAGGCAACATCCCCATGAGACAAGTGTATAGTCTTTACAAAGGGGGAACATATGGAAACAAAATAGGTGCTAGGAGAGTCCTGAGAGTGTCTTGGGCTGTTGCAGTTGTACTTAGCTTGAAAAATCAAAGCATTAGTTCTCAAATGTATGTCCACTTAAAATCCATCCTCCCACTCCTTTGGATAGTTTTGTATGTACCAGTAGGAATCTCACATCTCTGGCTATGGGAACAGCTGCTGCTAGGTGTCCATTTTGGGTAAAGGGTGCTTCGTAGATGATAAAAACTACACGGTGGTCCTCCTTGTTCCTGCAGGTGCATAAACTGGAGCCTGAGGCTTGGAAACATGTGGAAGCTGTATATATAGACATTGCAGATCGAAGCCAAGTACTTAGCAAGGTAGGAACTGTTCAGTGATATGGGTGGCCTTTGAGATGCAGAAATGACTTCTAAGTGTCAGAGAAACCAAGGAACCATACCCAACTTGGCTCAAAGGGAAGTTCTCTCTTGGGTATTTTATTTTTTAAATGAGTGTTAAGAATTGCCTCGCCTTGACTCGGGGATACCACCAGGAAAATAGTGGCCCAGATGTATGTGTCCTGTTTGGCCTCTGGAAATTGTCACTGGATGACGCAGGTACTGTCGGTAGCCCTGGGGTTGATTTGCCCTGCTGAAGTGACACTTAGCCTGAAACTAGTTCTCTTTCTAACCTTGTGATCAAAAATATATATTGCCTGCCTATTTTGTGTTTAGAATACTCTGTTCTGTGGGTTCCAGGTTGGGGGGTTGCCAGTTACATGAAAAGACAAGTCCCCTGCCCTCAAGACGTTGGTGGTCACTTCTCAGAGTAACAGACATGGCAGCAGCCACCTGGAAAGGACAGTCCACTGCTAGACCATAAAGTTGGAGAAATTGGGGACCAGGTCTGTCCTGCTCACTGCCCAGGAGGTATTGGTTTAGGGAAGTAAAGGACTAGGTTTCCCCCATGCAGTACTCTTCCTATTTGACAGAGGCCTATTGGAATCTGGGCACAGGAACTTGACTCTGCCCATTGGTAGGGAATAAGTGTTTGCTCTCTGTACCTCAGGGGTATGATACTTCTTTCCTGGAGTCACTCTTTGTGCCTAAGATATTTTGTTTTGTGCATTCCCAAATAGATATGAAAGCCATCTTGTGCTTCTTTGCCTAATATCCCCACCCTTACCCTCAAAAGATTAGTGGATTTTTCAAAAAAAATTTTTTATTGAAGTATAACATATATAGCAAAGTGAATAGATCATAAGTGTGCAGCTTGATGAATTTCCTCAAACTGAACATCGCCAGATATTTCTCAAACAGAAATACTAGCCAAAAGTATGGTGCTTTGAGTATTTTGTTGACTGTTTCATGTGAGTGGAGAGAAGCAGAGGCAGGGAAGATTTAATAAATAATCTCCTTAGCTTTGGGAAATGCTTTATGATTGTGTGTGTATGTGTGTGATTTGATACCTTCGTTATTTTTGTTAAGTAGATGCCATAAGGAGTTTGCTTTTCGTTGCCCACATTAGTCAATGCAGAGGAACAGCCCAAGAGTAAACTTCTGTTACTGTTAATTAACACACAGCTGACTGCATTTTAAATTAACACACTGACTGCATTTTAAATCAGTGAGGGGAGGCTGATGATAGTACACAAGAGGATTAAGTCTGTACATTGAACATTTCCAATAATGATTTTATTAAAACAAGGCAGTTTAAAAACAAAAACAAAACAAGCCAGAGGGAGATGGGACTAGAAGATTGCAGGAATGACTGCGGCCAGTTGTTCTCAGCTCAGGCTGCTGTTTTAGAATCACCTGGGGAGTTAAAAAAAAAAATGCATGCAACCCTCCCCTGCAAATGTTCTTATTCACTGGGTTTTAGGTGGAATGACCCAGAAATCTGTACAGTTGACCCTTGAACAACATGGGTTTGAACTGTGGGGGTCTACTTAAAAGCAGTTTTTTTTTCAGTATTAAATACAGTTCCACACGATCTGTGCTTGGTTGAATCCGAGGATGCAGAGGAACTGCGGGTACGGAGGGCAAACTGTCAGCTGGATTTTTGACTGCGTGGAGGGTCAGCACCCCTAACCCCTGCCTTGCTCAGGGGTCAACTGTATTTTGAAAACACCTTCCTTGGTCATATGAATGTTCACTCCAGGTTGCAAATCCCCACCTTAAACAGTGGAAATACGTGCCTGCTCACACAGTCTGGTAAAAGTGAAAACAGGCCCTGGCAGACAAAATCACAGAGAGCTCTCCTCTGAGGCAAATGTAAACAGTTCTGTATCTTGTTTATAACACCTTCCCAGATTTTCTGTGAGCCAGCAGCGTCAAGAATGGTATGAACTGTCCTCTGGTGGAAAATCTGATCTGTTTCTCTCTCTCTCTCTCTCTCTCTCCTCCTCCCTCCCCTCCCCCCTCTTTATCCCTCCCCGCTCCAACTCCAACTTCTCTCAGGATTACAAGGCAGAGGAAGACCCAGCAAAATTTAAGTCTATCAAAACAGGCCGAGGACCCTTGGGTCCCAATTGGAAGGTGCAGTTCACACCCTCACCACCGGGTGGGGTGGCGGGTGGACTGGGGCCAGTGTGTGTGGGCCTCCCCAATGGAGGAGGGGAATGGCCCGCCTGGGCTAAGGGGGATCCAGAGGTCTGCCCTCTTAGTTAACTGCTTGCCTGTGGGTGTGTTTCTAATACAGCAAGAACTTGTAAATCAGAAAGACTGCCCATACATGTGTGCATACAAACTGGTTACTGTCAAGTTCAAGTGGTGGGGCCTGCAGAACAAAGTGGAAAACTTTATACATAAGGTAAGTGACCAGGGTAGGAGGCCTTCCCAGTGTGTGTTGGTGGGGGGTGTTTTGCCCGACAAGAGAAGATCATACAACCCACGTGGCATATGTCAACCCACGTGGCTTGATATTTTGGTTTCATTTCCCAGACCCCCACTCCCCCTTGCACTGAACTGTCTTACAGTTTAATACTGTCCATCCAAGGGTACCACATGTGAAAGGTAAGGAAACTGAGGCAAAAGAAGGAAACAGGAAGGGGCTTTGCTGTGATTAAATGACAAATTCAGCATCTTTTTATTTATTTATTTAGTTGCACTGGGTCTTAGTTGCAGCAGGTGGGCTCCTTAGTTGTGGCTTGCGGGCTCCTTAGTTGCGGCTCGTGGGCTCCTTAGTTGTGGCATGTGAAGTCTTAGTTGCGGCATGCATGTGGGATCTAGTTCCCTGACCAGGGATCGAACCCGAGCCCCCTGCATAGGGAGTGCGGCGTCTTAACCGCTGCACTACCAGGGAAGCCCCTCAGCATCTTTTCTTGATGCCAAAAGGCAAGAAGCACTATGAAACAAATTCTCCAGTGCCCTGAATTACTGAACTAGACAGACCTAAGGAGTTTTTTCCTTTTTTCTTTTTTTAACAAGAGAATCTCAAACAAAAGTATAATAACATGTAAAAATGGGAGACCCAGGAAAACTGAGCAACTCGCCCAAATGACACCTAAGGAGTTTCTATAGCCTTATCTGTGATGTGTGAGTCTGGTGAAACTGGGCAATATTCATAGCTGTTGGCCAGTTTTAACCTGGCTTTAGGCTCAAGAGACAAGGAGGAAACTTGGCACAGTTGTTTTGGGACCTTGACTTGTGGACTGCCTGTCTTGGTAGCATTTTGGGCACAGAGCCTCGTGGTGAGGTAGGCACCAGCTCTCTCCTGGGGGCTTCCCCTACTTGAGGCCATACCCTTCAGACACATGGAGGCAAAGGTCACTGACCTGAGGGACTGGAGGGCTGATCCAGATCAGCCAGCCAGGTTACTCCCCCCGCCCCCGTGAAGTGTGGGTACTGGCGCAGAGGTCGTGGGGTGGAGAGCTGCGGCAGTGGCCTGCACCTTCCGGTTCTAACTTGGGTCCCTCCTTTTTATAGCAAGAGAAGCGTCTGTTTACAAACTTCCACAGGCAGCTGTTCTGTTGGCTTGATAAGTGGGTTGACCTGACTATGGATGACATTCGAAGGATGGAAGAAGAGACGAAGAGACAGCTGGATGAGGTACGTGGGAGGCCAGACGAGACTCTGGGTCTGTCACCTAGATAACCGTGAACATTATGGAGACTGTCGTGCCAGGGCAGTTCACTGAGGGCACCGTCCTGTGGTTCTAGGAACATGTCAGCGTCCACTGTGGGTAAGGTCTAATGCCAGGCGATATGGGAACTACAAGGAAGAAAGCAGCCTGTGCTCTTGAACTTGCAGTCTAGTCGAGGTCTTGGCATATCCAGAGAGACAAATATGGCGGGCTGTGCTGAATGCCAAGTGAGTAATACAGTTGCTGCAGTGGTTCTTCAGAGCTGGTGGCGGGGGGATGGTGCTGGGCTGCAGAGATGGAGGCGGCCTCGGAAGGAGGCAGGCTGGGCTGGTCCACGAATGCCACGCATGTCACCCGCAGAGGACAGCAGCGGCACACAGGACTAACCCCTCTATAAGGGTGTTGGGAGCTATTTTTTAGAGTTTGGAGCCTTTGCCTTTTTTTTTTCTTGCCCGTGGCATGGATCCCAGAAGGAGAGCTATCTGCTGTTCCATGGAAGCCTGAAGACCTAACACTCCTCTTGCCTCATTTGGGGAATTTGCGGCTGCTTCCCTGTAAGGCTCACTCTGAGGAGATGGTCAGTAAATAACATTCAGGCAGCCACTGTGTGTGAGACACTATTCTGATGGTTTTTCCACGTCTTGTCCCATCTCCTGTGATCCTCACAACCCCTGTGAGGATGCGCCACTGTTACCCCCACTCTCAGATGAGGATGTAGAGGTTCTGAGAGTTCAAGGCCATACCCAGGGTCACACAGCCTGCAGGTGATACAGTCAGGGGAAGAGCCGTAGCACTCAATCACTCCGTCTCTTCTTCTCCCTCTAAATGCCATTTGGGGCTCCCTCCTGCCTCTCGGGGCTAAAAGTAAGGCAGGAAGCTCTGTTTCATAGGAACTGCCATCCATTGCTCCCTCCTTGCCCTGGGAGGGTTGGCATGGAGCCTGGGTGTCTGGCAGGCATAGCTTTGCACAGCCTTGTCTGGCACTGCAGCAGGGCCTCAGGTGAGACGCAGGCCCGGGTCCACGGTGCCCCACACTACACAGGTGGTCCCGCTGCACTGTGCTGGTCTCGGTGGAGAATGGGCCTGCGAGCTCTTCCTTCCTTGATTTTACCCTCCAGGATGACACTTCCTGGGCTGACTCACTGGTTACAGTGGTTTGCTGAGTTAGTTCCTGTTGTAGGCAGACGTTTTAGTTATTCATTCAGGTACATTTGGCAGGGAAGTGGCAGGATTTTGGACACAACTCCTGATTCTTCTGCTAAGGATCTTCAGGAAGTGGTAGATTTTAATGTCCAGGTCCCTGGCGATTCTAACAATGTAAGAGGGAGGCCTGAGTCCTGTGGTCACCCGATTCTTGAGAAAAAGAAAAGAAACAGGTTACCAAATGGGAGAACACGGAGCTTTCGGGGTTTAGCCTGTAGCTTCAGCTGCCCACTGCCTGACAGCCCAGCCAGAAGTACACTGGGGTCATGGAAGTGTTTGCTGACAGCCTTTCACTCTTTGGGTCGAATTCGCATTCTTGGTGCTGGGAGAACTCTCCTGAGCATTTACTGGATCTGCCTCCCTCAGATCCAAAGTTTGAGAGCACTTGTCCTCGGGGAGTTCTTTTTTTAATCCCCACCCCTTGTCTTTGCCTGTTTCTCCATTCTGTGGATAACTGTGCCAAAGGCTTAGATGATCTCTGTCCTTCAAGATAATTGCAAAATGCAGAAAACCCTCTTTGGAATTGGAATTTTTTAAATAGTTGGCAGTGGAAGAGAAAGCAAAGCCACTGGGGGACGTGTTCTGACCCCTTTAGCAACTGTATGGGACCTTTGTGTGCTGACTGTACCGCTGGCTCACTTCTCTTTCTTCCTTATTTTTCCTCTTTCTAAAAATATTTTTATCAAAGTTTTATTTTCAGAGTTTTACTTTTTTCATTTTTAATTAAAAAAACACTTTATTGAAGTCTGATTGACATACAAAGAGCTGCACCCATTTAATGTGTACATCCTGATGAGCTTGCAGATAAATAGACATCCGTGAGACCATCACCACAGTCAGTGCCCAAAGCATATCCATCACCTCCACAAGTACCCTCGGCGTATGAGGAAGATGCCGTCCTCCTCTGCCCTGTCCCTGCGGTCCTGCCCCCAGAAGTAGCCCCTTGCAGTTCTCACAGTCGTTTCTTTTGTTAGTTACCTCCGAGTTTCTAAATAATAGGTTTATCCTCTTAATTCACAGTTTTTCAACTTTAGCTGTTAATTGCTCGCTTCTTCCTGTGGAAGGTTTAGCTCTTTTACTCCACCCACCACTCACACGCTCCTCCTCTCCATCCTTCAGTGTCACAATTTGGGGTTAACTGGTCATTCAGCATTTATCATTATTATACCTTTGTCGTTCTTTTCCCCAATTGAACCCTTTCATCTACTCTGATCTTCATTCCTTCCTTGGATAGTTTTCTTGTTTTGTTAGGAAGTTCGTAACCACGTTCCTTCTTTTTGTTAGCTTAGTTCTCTGTATCATTAAGTTTTTGAGTCTCAACAGGGTGGTTGGTTGGGTTGTTTGCACAATAATGTAGTTGACTTTGGTTCATTCTCGTTCATTTTGCTCCCACTCGGTGGGCACTTTGAGCTAAAGATCTCTTTAGTTCTGGGAAATGTTTTTGTGTTACCTGTTTCATCATTTTCTCCCCTCTGTTCTCTTTGTTCTCTTTCTGGATTTTTTTTTAGTTAGAAGTTGGACCTCATGAATTGACCTTCTAATTTTCTTGTTGTGTCTCCTTTTTCATCTCCTTCCTAGGGGAGGTTTTCCGAAGTTAACTTTTCTCTCCTCTGTTGAACTTAAGACATTTTAAAGCATTTCTTGTGCTGTGTTCTTTTTTTAAGTATTTTTTCTTTTTTTTCTGCTTGCATCATTTTCCTTTTCTGAAGCTCCGGGTTTTGGTTCTTGTTTGGCTTTGAGATATCTCTGCCACCTGAACATTCTTTGTTTTCTCTGAGCTCCTTTTTCCTGTGGGACTCTGTGTTTTCTGTTAGGGGCTTCCCTCAAATGACTGGGGGTTGGGGGTCCTTGGTTGTCGGTTCAAAGTGAAGAGTGAAGCTCCAAAAAGCGGTTGGAAGCTCTCTGAGTCAGTGGCTGGGCTTATTGAAGGGTAATCAGCTGGTTCCATTGGGGTCCCCCACTTCAGGATCCTGAGTCTATTTTTCTTGGGCTGCTCATTTTGCTTTGAGAGGACTCCCCAGTCTTTAGCTCATGGGGATGGTCAGGGCCAGCATTCTGGGAGCTGAGCTGGAGAAAGGTCCTGGTGGGCTCACTATGCCATGGGGTGGCTCTAACTTAATCCCATTGTATTCTGCATCGTGCCCACTTCACCCCTAGCTGAGCCTGGGGTCCTGAGTTCAAGACCTCAGTGCCTCCAGAGAGTGAATCCCTGGGCTTTGCAGGAAGGGGGCGTTACTTGACTGTGAAAACTGGGGGAGGGAACACCAGGGCACGCCAGGCCCAAATGGTTCTTTATTCCCACTTTCAGTGAAGTCACCTGTTTTCACCCCTAGCTGCACTCCCACTTTTAGAGGTACCTGATGCTGCCAGTTCCCAGGCCTCTGGGTGACCTGCAGCACCAGTGGGTCCCCTCCTCACCGGCAGCCCCTGCTGCTCTGCAGATCAGTCATTGCTCATCCATCCTTTTTCATCTTCCAGAATGCCATTTCCATCTCTTATCTGTAGTTGTCTCCTCTGTTCTTGTTGTCTTTATAGTTTTCTATCTTTTTTATTCCTTTACTGTCATTGTGGTAGGGTTTTGGGGAGGAATAGCAACAAATGCATGTATTCAATCTGCCATGATTAACTGCAAGTTTGTGATAGAAGATATGACTGTTAGGGAGTTCCCTGGTGGCCTAGTGGTTAGGATTCCAGGCTTTCACTGCCGTGGCCTGGGTTCAGTCCCTGGTTGGGGAACTGAGATCCTGCAAGCTGCGTGGCACGGCCAAAAAAAAAATAAAAAATCAGAGAAATTATGACTGTTATTCTTTAAACCAATGCATAGTAGTCTGGAGTGGGTGGGTGGTTTTGTGAGTTATGAGAGGTCACTATAAGGCCACAGTCACCACTGCCATAACTCTTGTCCCTCTGTGGGGGTGGACCCACCATTCTTGGATTGAGGCTCAAGGATTTGAGAAATGAGATCAAGAGATTAGTCCTAGGACTTCTCTAGTGGCGCAGTGGTTAAGAATCTGCCTGCCAGTGCAGGGGACACGGGTTCGAGCCCTGGTCCGGGAAGATCCCACATGCCGCGGAGCAGCTAAGCCCATGTGCCACAGCTACTGAGCCCACGTGCCACAACTTCCGAAGCCTGCGCACCCAGAGCCTGTGCTCCACAACAAGAGAAGCCACTACAATGAGAAGCCCGCGCACTGCAACGAAGAGTAGCCCTGGCTCACCACAACTAGAGAAAGCCTACATGCAGCAACGAAGATCCAACGCAGCCAAAAATTAATTAATTTTAAAAAAAAGAGAGATTAGTCCCTTTCCCTAAAAACAAAAATGTCAGGAAATGTGTGCCTGTAAGGGACCAGTGGCTCTCCCTCCTTCCCTCGCTCCTGATCTTAAGAAACTCAATCTCAGAAGTGGAAGAGGGTACCTTAAAGGTCATTTAGTCCAATTATATGGCCAGTGCTTGAGTCCTCTCTGAAGCTTTCCCACCAGCTTGTGCTTGACCACCTCCTGTAATGGGGAACTCACTGTCTTATGAACATGGTGGTAATAAACATATCTGTATTATTTTTTTTAATTGAAGTACAGTTGATTTACAATAACATATCTATTATTAAGAGAAGCTAACATTGAGGTCTTACCATGTGCCTGTCATGTGTGGTAAACATTTGACATGTATGGTCATGAAATGCTCATGGCTACCTGTGCCATAGGTATTACTTTCAGAGAAGTTAAGGATACCTTCTAGTTCAGAGAATAGGTACCTCCTGGGCCTTGGTCCTTAACTCTAGATAATGAGACTGGGAGAAGAGGACTCATTTTAAAAATTTTAAGAAAACTTGTTTCCCTACTTACTGGACTCTCTAGAACATTTGCTGAGAAACAGCAAAGACACAATTAAGATCCTGCCGCATTTTCTTCCCCAGCCTTCCCTTGTGGGTTTTCCTCTCTAAATCTGTTGGCTTCTCTGATCCCTCCATAGCCCATTCCTTCTGGACTTTGTACTTTGGGATGGAGCTCAGAGGCTACATGGCGCTCTTGCTCTGCTGGCCCACCCTGGGAGCTGTCGCTGCGCCTCCGTGTAGCCGGCCTTCCTGTCTGTTGGCTTGTGTGTGAATGTGCCTGTCCCTTTCTCATCACCTGAACTTTGATGAGGAGGGCCTTTGCTCCATCCTATGGCTTTTTGACTGATGGATCACCATCAGTTTTAGATTTTAAGTCTTAAACTTTGGACCGGTTACGCAGCAATTGTATAAGTGTCCCTGTGCAGTGGAGTGCCTGGCAGGACACTACATCCTAGTTTCCCGTTTGGGTTTGTGGTAGACAGAAGGTCTGAGGATAAAGAGAAATCACTCAGTGCCTAGCTCACCTGCTGGGCTGTGGGAGATTGGAATCTGAGATTCCCATAGCGCCTGCAGAGGGCAAAGCTAGGTCTTTTGAGGCCGAGGGATCCCTGTCTGTGGAGTCTTAATTCCTTCCGCCCTGCCCACAAGTGACTGACCCCAGGGCAGACCACCTGCAGCATTGACCAGCATCTTGAAATGTAGGAGCAGCTTTCTTTTCTTTTAAAATAGTTTCATTTTTCAATATTAAGGTAATATATAAGCATCAAACATTTTTTGGAAAAGAGTAAAAAGTATAAAGAAAAAAAACACTTGTGCTCTATTTAAAGATAAGTACTCTATTTAAAGATAACCATTTTAAGAATTCGTACACACTTTTACTTAGCTATGATGGTATTCCATGTGCCTGGGTGGTTCTCTCACTTTTTTCTCTGAACATTGTAACAAAGCATTTCCTGCTAAAAAAAAGTTTCTTCACATACATGTTTCTAACAACAGTGTACATATTGCTGTGTACTCTGTCATCACCCTGTGTTGGATTTTCCTTCATGTTGTTGTAGGTTCTCACTGTTTTTAAATAATGCTGTGATGAAAATTTTGTATGCACTCAGTTTTTTGGGTAATTAGGATTATTTACTTAGAATAAATTCCTACAAGTGGAATTAGAGAATTTAAGACTCTTGTTACCTATTGCCAAATTTCTTCCCCCAAAGGCTGAATCTGTTTATAGAGTGGCTTTCTAGAGAGGTTCTTTTTTTTTTAAGATTTTTTTTGATGTGGACCTTTTTTTTTTTTTTTTTTTTTGCGTTACGCGGGCCTCTCACTGTTGTGGCCAGACGCGCAGGCTCCGCGGCCATGGCTCACGGGCCTAGCCGCTCCGCGGCATGTGGGATCTTCCCAGACCTGGGCACGAACCCGTGTCCCCTGCATCGGCAGGCGGACTCTCAACCACTGCGCCACCAGGGAAGCCCGATGTGGACCATTTTTAAAATCTTTATTGAATTTGTTACAATATTGTGTCTATTTTATGTTTTGGTTTTTTGGCCATGAGGCATGTGGTGGGATCTTAGCTCCCAGACCAGGGATCGAACCCACACCCCTCCATTGGAAGGCGAAGTCTTAACCATTGGACTGCCAGGGAAATCCCTAGAGAGGTTCTAAAAACAATTCCACATTTGCCTCATATCTGTGCACTTTCAGAACTAACTGGTTTGTGGTTACTTTTCAGTGTCTTAAACTGATTGTTTTTTGTTTTTTTTTTTACTAGCTTTATTTTTTTATTGAACTTTTTATTTTGAGATGATTATAAGATTCACATGCAGGTATAAGAAATAATACAGAGAGGAGATCCCTTTCTCCCAGTGACATCTTGCAAAACAGTAGTACAATATCACACCCAGGAAATTGACATTGATACTTATACAAGTTTCTTTAAGTAAAGGAGTATTTCATACTTATAGTAAAAACAGTTTTCAAAAGATAGAGAAAAATGTTAAAAAATAGAAGTCCAAATAAATAAAGAAAATAAGTAGATGAAAAAAAGTCCCTTTCTTCCAGCCTTCGGCCTCATTCCCTAGAGGAAACCACTGCTAAAAACAAACAAACCAGGACTGGAGCTTCTATTTTCATGTTCCTCGACTATATGTATATATATAGCCTGCAGTGGTTTGATCCAAGGAACACTACAAACATCAGATAAAATCTCTTGTGTCATTTAGGCCCCAGGAAACAGGAAATAAGCATTCTTAGAGCATTTCATTATAAGAATGAAATAATGCATTTTTATTTCAGTGGCACCCTCTATGGGGAGGACCTTGTCTCTGAGAGTAAAGGAAGCTATCGTGTTTCCTGATAGGAAGTTGCATCTTATTTCAAGCAGTAGGAAAACAGGACCTGGCTTTGCCTTAGTAAATTAAAGCCAGGTGGTGGACTCTCAGGGTATACAAGGATCTGCTTGAGGCCCAAGGAGCTTTGGTCCCATGATACTAAATCTTAGCCTCCCTGATAATTGAAAATTTACATGAATGGTCATTAGTGAGCAGACATTTAAAGAGTGCTTTTCTGTCTTTTAAAAAATTTTATTTTGAAAGAGTTTCAAACTTACTAAAAATGACAAGAAGAATACTGAGAACTCCTGTATACTCTTGAACCCAGAGAACCCATTCCTTTAAAGGAAAGGGTACGACCCGGGATCACACACTGCACCCTTCTAGTCTCAGTCTGGTGCAGCTCCTCAGTTTTCTGGGACTTCTATGACCTTGACATTTGTGGAAGTTACAGGCTAGTCACTTTGTAGAATGTCTTTCAATTTGGGTTTGTCCAATGATTCTGCGTGATTAGATCCAGTTTCTGTATTTTAGGCCGAAACGTCACAGACTTCGGTGTTCTTTTCATTGTATTCTGTCTTTCTGTCCAGTTCTGGTGAAGTTACCTTTGTTCACCTGAAGCACAGCAAGGTGTTCCAGGCTCTTCTTGCTCTTTCTATGACCAGCCCTAGAATCAGCTGTATCACCAAGGAGCCCTGGTTCCTTTACTGGAGGATGGTGTTTGGGTGCTGAACGTGCTCATTACTGTTGGGGTGTTGCTGCTCCCAGACTTTCTCATAGGATGGAGCTGGGGGACTTTAACATCTGTAGTTATTTCTATATATAGCTGACACATTATGATCACACAGATACCTTCCCATTCCAACCTAACACCACAAGGTTAACTTCTTATCTTTTAAAAAATATGACAGTGCCCTTATCCTTAACAGATTTGTCATGTTGAAAAATCTTGAATTTGTTGAACCCTTATAAAGTAGTATATTAACAGATATTAATATGGATAACTGAAGTTATAGGAGCACTATTAAAGATATCATTCAGGAAAGTGAGTTTTGAGCAAAATCTACAGGGAGAGGCATTCCAGGGGAAGCTAGGAATAAGCACATACTGGCTTGGTGTCAGAAAACAGACTTTCCTGTTTGGAGCAGAGGCTCTTTGCTGGGGACGATGAAAAGCAAGGCTTGTGAGACTAATTGATTTTATGACTCATTTAGGGTCCATCTCCTGTAGGTTCTGATTCATCAGGTCTGGAGCCCAAGAACCTACAAGTGCCCCAGGCAATAATCTTGATCAAGTCTGAGGAAACTCTAGCCTAAAAGGCTAAGCTAAGACCTTAGGTGTAATTACAGTAATTGTTGTCAGTAAGGAGTGACTATGGGAACCTTTGGGGAGGACCAGGAGAATGTTTTTCTCATGTCCAGGTTCCACATGGACTTACTGATTATAATAGTTGGTGGGGCAAGGGGGTGCAAACAATAGACACGGGTTTGAAACGTAGCAGAGAGTGTATTTGAAGATGTTTCCCAGTGGAGAACTACCACTGCTGAGATAGGATCTCTGCACAGTGGCAGTATTAAAGTCAAGTGAATAAAACAAAAACTGAGGAGGCTGTAGCTTAAAAGTGCAGGTTCTTGAGAGCTGTGTACACACACATCCCCTTCACTACGCTGTTTGGAATAAAGACATTAACAACACAGATAACATGTACAGAGTGCCAAGCACTCTGCTGTGCTAAGTACTCCACGTGAATATCTTAATCTTCACCACAACCCCATGACATGTGTACTGTTATCTCTATTTTATTATTACAGTAATTGAGGCTTAGCAGTGAAGTCATTTGTTCAAGGTCACACAATTTAGTGATGGAGCCAGAATATGATCCAGGCAGTTTTATTCCAGCGCTTATGCTCTATGTGCTCAAAAGCTGTTGAATGAGTAAAGAAAGAAAGTTGAGCAGAAAACTCACAGATAACGAAGACATATCTAATGGGAAGTTAAAATATACATGTTATAGACATCCTGCAATTAGAACAGAATTTTCAAGTTGGAAAGGATTTGAGAGAGATGGCCACCACAGTATCCCCAACAAGAAGTTGTATCCTCTGCTGCTTGGAAGGTGCCAGGGCAGGGACCACTCAGTGCTTCCAGAGAAGATCCCACCCTGTTTTCCAGCAGCCTCGCACTTCTGCCAAGCTGAGATCCACTCCCTGCATTCTCGATCCCTGTGTTCTGATGCCGAACTCTGGTGCCAAACTCTGCCCACCTGGCTGACTAGGCAAAGCCTCTAGGCAGAGCTCAGGAGAGGGAATTGCTGTTCCCTCCACCTGGAATGCTCCCTGCCCCCCACCCCCCAGGGAGCCCACGGGATTTCCCCCCTCACTTCCTTCTGGTCTTTACTCAAATGTCACTTATCAGAGAGGCCCTCCACAGCCTGCTCATAAAATAGCACTTTCCCACAGTCTCTCCGTCCCAGCAGCCCGCAGCCCCACCCGGCATAGTTTGTTCGTTCTCCCCCCACCTTGTCCCAGAGTGTAAGCTCCTTAAGGAGAGACTTGGTCTGTTTTGGTTCACGGCTGAATTCAGGCTGGTTCAGGCCTGGAGCAGTTCCTTGCACAAAAAAAGATGCTTCATAAATATTTGTTGAATGAATGAAAGAAAGAGAGGAGCTTAAGAACTAATCCCCAACAATGGGATGCAGGGGAGAGAAATGGAAATCATGGATGGTGGGACCAATGACAGAGCTATAAATAGTATGACTTTGGCTGTGTGTACACAGAATTCTGTTCTTCTGATGTGCTTTGTGCACAAAACAAATGCTCTACCCTATCCACTGGCAGGATTGAGAAGGAGGCATGTATTTGTTGTAGAGTTCCATCAACAGCAAAAGCCTTCAATTTTTCCTGTTTTTTCTGTTCCAGATGAGACAGAAGGACCCAGTGAAAGGAATGACAGCGGATGACTAAAGCCACTCCTCCCCCTTCTGCACTGTATGTACCGCATTTCTCACTGAGCATGACATAGACGCCAGAATCGGTTTGGGTCCTCAAGGCTCAGCAGCTCACTCTGGAGGCAGAAAGCCTGCTTCTTTCCTCGTCCTGCCCTCTAGTATTAATGATGATCGCGATGTTTAATAGCTCTCAGGCTTCGGAAAGAGGAAGAGGTTATGACTGTTAAGACATTTTACGGATCTGTGTGATTGTACAAAGAACCACTCAGAGACAAGGACAGGGTGGTGGGAAGTGCGGCTGGGGTGGGGGCAGTGGATGAGAATCAAAGCTTATCTGCACCTAATTACTCTTCCTCTCGTAACTTGAGCCATTTCAAGTTGAAGCTGGCATTCTGGGTGCTCCCTGTACCCCCCTGTGCCAGAGCTGTTCCCTACCTCTCCCTTGGAAAATTTGCCGTCCAGACAGCTTTTCCTAGTGGTCCTTGTTGGGTCTGGTGCTTCATTTCCTTTCTCTCTATACCCTCTGATCCCAGACAAAGTAGTTCAGAGGCAGCATCTTTCAGATACTTGGAGAGTGTTTCTGCCCAGGCCATAGGACCAGGATGGGATGTCTCTTGTTTCACGTGGTCACTCCTTCCCAAGACCCTACATTGTATTAGCACCCAGTGTCCTGCACACCTCCACACTTGCTGTTATTCCAGCAGCTCAGAGGGGATTAGGCATGGAATGAGAAGCCTGGTCCTGCTCCCATCAGGCTCTGAGGGAAAATTATGTTATCAAATAAAGCCCGGTTGTCCTCTAGCACTACGGTGCTAAGGAGGCCTGGGCTTTCACCAGCAGTGAAGCAAACCACTGCTCGCTCTCCCTGCCCTGTGTGCTTGAGGAGAACTTCTGGGAGATAAAACGGTAGCATGAAGTGGATTGAGGAGATGCCAGCTTCTCATCACTGCTTGGACCTTAGTTTCCTCTCCCCCCCACAGCCCCTCACTACACCGCCTGGCATCCTTCCTCCTTTTGCAATTCCCCCATGAATGATTTACAGTGCGTTTCTATTTTCCTTTGTTGCTTCCTTAATAATTGTATTTCTCTTCTAGTTTTGCAAGACAGTGGTCAACAGGAAGGCCCAGCAGCTCCACCCTCCTGAGTGACAGGCCATCTTCGGACGCAGCCTTTCTGTGCCCATTCTTCAGGCAACTTTGATCCCTTACTGTAGTTAATTCTAGATGCCCTTTAACATTGTGAACAAATAGACTGTCTGGTATTACGAAGCCCGTGTGTG
The DNA here is from genome assembly GCF_937001465.1 of Orcinus orca. Taxonomy (NCBI): domain Eukaryota; kingdom Metazoa; phylum Chordata; class Mammalia; order Artiodactyla; family Delphinidae; genus Orcinus; species Orcinus orca. The sequence goes on along the minus strand of NC_064577.1, from coordinate 7,585,226 downwards.
CGGGAGCCTGCCCCTCTGAGATATGTGGCGTGTAGGTGGCTGTATTTACAGCTCCTCCCTCTCCAACCATTGTGTTCTTGACCCATTTCTGTGTGCCCCCGCCCCCTTTATTTCTAAGTGACATTTTTAGTCTTTCAAAATAGCTGCCTTTTGTGATGTGGTGATTTTAAATGATTTACTTTGTTAGTTTTCAACCTTGGGATAAACTTGAGGTATTTTGCTTCCTGGGCAGATCTTTGCAATTTTGAGTGCTCACCTGGGGAGAAGGGATGAGTTAGAAATACATATTTTTTCCCCTTCCAGTTCCACAGAACAGCAATGTGGCTTCATAACTCTGACCTCTGCTCCCAGTAACCCACTGTTAGAGTGCTCTAGGCACCATGGAAGTACCCAAGGCCCAGCCAGCCTGTTTTGAAAATTAAACAAATACAAATAACCCCTGCCCCAGGCATTGCATCTCTGGTCACTCGTCTTAGAAATACCTATGGTTTCTTGGCCCTCCTGTTGCCCACTGTGTATCTCCGCAGAGCCCGTAATGTGCCCGGGTCAACTCTACCTGGAGGGAACTGTCCCGTGTGGCCCTTAGAATTGAGTCTGCCCCATACCTACCTACTAGTCTGCCCCCCGAGGAGCTCTGTATGTCCACGCTCCTCTTCCCTTTTGGGCTGGTGCTGCCACTCAGCAATAATCCCCTTTTCTCTGTGCTTTCTTAGATTCCTGTCCTCTGTCTGAGGCTGGTCAGGACGCAATGGGTCTTGATCTTTTCATGCTGCACAAAACAAGCATGCAAAAAGCTTCTTCCCAGAACGTGTTCTCCCACGTCTCCAGTTGCTGGAAAGGAATTTGGGGATCAAGAACTCAGCTCGTCCTGCCCCCATGCTGAGTTCTGCCCTGGACAATCAAAAGCAAGTAGCGATCGTAGTACGGAGCTCTCCCAAAGCTGGCTGGTGAGAAAGTCCAGGCTCCGGGGAGCAGAAGCTGCCGAGTGCTTCACGGCTCCCTGTGACTTGGCAGAGCCCGAGTATGCCTTCCCAGTGGGAGAATCTGAGATAGCTGTGGTGTCACCTGACATTTCCCAAACCTTGTGAAGTCTGTTGGCCGAGTGTGCAGTGACTCAAGCCCATGCTAGCCTGGGTGCAACTGCTAATGCGAGACCAGATCTCTGTTTGGGGAATGAGAAGTAGGATGGGATGGTATGTCCTTAGGTTTTTGTCAGTTTGTTTTGCCTTACTCATTTCTAAGTGCAATAAGGGAGTGTCACACAGGATGAAACCTGTGACTTCCTGATGGCTGCTTTCCTGTGGCCCTCCTGGGGTAAGGGTGGACAGACTCAGCGTGGTTAGCTCCCACCTTCACTGAGGCCACCTCTGGGGCCAGGAGATATCCTGTCACAGTCTCCTCACCTTGTGGGGTCTATAGTAGTGGATCTGGGGCAATTCAGTTGGTTATTAGCATCCCAACTGCTGGTAGCATTTATTTGACTGGGAAAGTTGAATAGACATTCCTACTGGAGAAAAATATAAATGTTTTCCTACAAGCTCTGTATTAGCTATAATTATATTTGTGCTTAAAGCTTTTTCCCTTCTTAACATTCATCAACTAAGTTAAGTCCAGATGTGGGTTAGCCTGGGAGAAACAAACGGTGATATTCTAGGCAGACTATTGTTTATGTGGTTTGAGGGTCAGCAGTTGTCAGTCTCCTCCCTTCAGCTCTTCTCTGAGATCCACACATATCACTCCAATTCTAGGGGCGGGGCTCGCTCCTTGTCGGCCTTTTCTCTGGCTCCTCCCACCTCCACCTGTTGCCCCAGTTCAGCATCCACAAGAGCTGAACTGGTGTTTCCTGAGGTCAGCTGGATTTGGGGCTCCAGCCCACATCAACATAAGAAGGGACGTGCCTGGTCTGTTCCGTCCCCATGGATAGTGTCGCTGCTGGGCAGCAGTGTTGGCTTCTTTTAAGTATCCCCCTTCCCTCCTTACCCACCCCCCAAACTGACTAGCACTCAGAGGGGCTTATGATGCAAGGCTCAGCTCCTGGGGTAGTACCTTAGGATGTGCCACGCCCCTTCAGACCAGCTGCTTTCAGGGCCGCTGTCCCAGTTGGAAGCAGCAGTGCCTCTATAGGAGGGGTGCTGGGCTCTGGCCTTCTCATGGAGAGAGGTTGGGGACAGGGTCAGTATTGTGGACATGTGTATATCTTCCCAAATTCTCTTACAGTCCCTGCTGGGACTCCCTGACATATTTTGGTTGGTTCCTAGTGCTACTTCTTTTACAAAATACACTTTGTAGAACTGATTAGATTACCTTGTTTATTTAATGTGAGTTTGTGCCTTTTTGTCTCAATCTTCCAATATGGGTTATATTGGGGGAAAAAGCAGTCTAATAAAATCCTAGACAGAGCTTTCTGGAGTCCAGCTTATTGGTGATGTCCTTATGTCCATTTTACAACTTAGGTATCCTCAAACTCTTGCTGATCTCCCCAGTTTTACTAGGGAAGGATTAGAAAGATACAGGATATCTCTGAAAACTGTTGCATGTTGATTTCTGTAAACTAAAACAATCCCCTTATCATTTTACTTATGCAAATATGACATTTCTGAAAGTAATTTGGCCATCTTCTACTGGCAGTATTTCCTTTTTGTTTTTGTCTTCCCTCCTCTCCACATCCCCCTCTTTTACCCATCCTACCAAGGAAAACATTTATTTAAGGTTGTTCTTAACCCTGGCTTCCGAGTCTGTAAACCTCATGAAGCTTGTTTGTAAAGTTGTGGTGCATTTTTCTGGGGAGAGTCATGGCTCTCATCAGTTCTTCAAAGGAATCCCATGCACTGTCCTGCCCCCGCCCCCCCAAAAAAATTAAGAACCAGTGATTGAAGGAAATCATAGTTAGTCTTTGGCACAATAAATAATCTTCATTTCATGTTTGGTCGTAAATAGAGGCAGTGACTTATTTTTCGTTCACTGATGTATAGCCTTCTGAGTCCAGGAGCCCCCAAACGTCCAATGTGTAATAGCTTGCATGAGTTTGAAGAGCGGAAAACACTTGAACGTGAGAGTGGAGAATGGAGGCGCTCACTGACCAAGAGGAGAGAGATTACCTGTAGTTGGGAAAGAGACTGGATTACAGGCCGGACAGTGGGTGGCTGCGCCGCCTCCCCTCGCCTTCTGCCCCTCGGGACGTTGGGAACCTGGAGGGAGACGACGCCAAGGGCCGAGACCTCACGTTCTGTGCTAGTGAAACGCGACGCGCCAGGGCGGGGCGAGGCGGCGGCTTCCGCCGGAAGACGGCCCCTCCAGGCCGGCCTCGCGCGAGGCACGCTGGGAGCCGCCTGGGCGGTGTCTGGGCCACGGCGCGCCCCGGCCGCTGGGCGGGGCAGTGTTGTATCGGGGTCTGGTGACACGAGGATACGCCTCTCTTACGTCCCCGTCCCCTAGGCCCCTTTCCCCTCAGCCTTTCACCGTTTCGCGCTCCTTGAAGAGTTCCGCCTCTTCCCCCCGAGCCCGCCACCCAGAGCCCTCCGTGCCCTCAGACCCCGCCTCTTACGGAAGCCGAAGCGGAGGGTCTAAATCCGGAAGAAAAACAATCGGGAGAGGGAGCTGGCCGGCGGCACCTGCTGCCAGAGGGGGGCAGATTGGGCCAGGACAGGCTGCGGCGGGGAGACGCGAGCCGGCCGGGCCACCGCGTGGGGACGATGGCGGCCATGAACCCACAGACCGAGCTGAGAGTCAGGACGCTCAGGTGAGGAAGGCGACTGCGGGCAGGCCGGCCTGCTCGGGGCGGGATCACTGCCTCCGACCCAATCGGGGCTGCGGGTCTGGGGCAGAACCAGACTGGGAGAGAAGGGGCCAGACCTACAGGGCTGCTTCTGGTTCAGAGGCCTCCCACATTCTCCCAGGCCAGTATCGAGAGGGCTGTGTTGGGTCGAACCCCGCGCCCCCTCCAAACTCAGGCCACCAAGTTCTTGCCCACTTGGACGCCCCAAGCAGGTGGCCCAGTTGGGTTCTGGAGGAGGCAGCAGTGTTGGGTTGTTAGAAGTTAAAAACATAACGAAGCACTCTCCCCTTAGCTCTAGAGTAGAAACCTTGTTCTTACTTTGGATCAGCACATACATCATGGGGTCTGCCTGACCCCGTTGTGACCTCCTGAAACCCAAAATCAGATTTAGATAAGATCCTTTAGTGAAGTGATAATAGCCTGGTCTCATGCTTGTTCTTTAACGAGGAACAACGCTAATCACCAACTTAGTGCCGGTCACGATGCAAGGATTTGCTGCTAATCGTGGGACCTAAAAGTGGGAACAAGAAATCCCGGCTTTGGCTCTCCATCCACTTAGAGCAGGTCCCTGGGAAAACAAGGAGCCTTAGAGTAAAAGAGCTGCCTCTTAATCCTCCGTTGGACAGCAGGGGGAGACCGTAAACAAACGAAGCACGGAACCTCTGGCTGAGTGCCTGGGAAGGTGGTTATTGTATTGTTTTGTTGATGTTCATATGGAGGGGCAGGAAGTTGCTTTAAGCTGGCCAAGAATTTCTTCAATTTGTGCTCTTTAGAACATGGACCTCTAAGAACAGGGTCTGGTGGAGAAAAGATGTTTAAGGACATCCTGCCCTTTCCTTCTGCCCCCATTCTGCCCCCATTCTGCATCTTCCACTGTTACAGGTCCTCCTCCTTACGGTGTGCCTAGGACTCACCTGAGGCTTGGTGGTTCTTCTTGGTCTCTGCAGGGTTTGTAGCCCCTGCCTGTTCTGTACTCAGCACAATCTGGGGGCTTCCTGGGAGCATTACTGTAACTATTCAAATAAAGAGATTTGCAAGTCTGTCCATCCCCTGAGCTGCTGATTAGATCTGTTGTTTCCCTAGGGTATATGTGAAGCTGAGGTGGATGTTATCCAACTGATGACTTTTCCCAAAAGAGGGTAGAGTCTTGAGAGAGATGTTGAGAAACCTGTTATTTAGAATCTTCTTAGGCTCTTCTGAAATGCTTGGCAGAATTGGTTGTGCTCCAGAGATGAGTGAGGAAGGAAATGTGGTGCTGTTATCTCTGTTATTTTTGAAATTCCCGTCTTGCAGTACTAAGGCCTCTCACAAGGTGAAAACTGAACCTCCAGAATCTTTCTGGTGGTTGTAGAATCCCATGGATTGAAGAGTGGGGGCGGAAAGTTGCTTACTGAGCCATAGATGAAGGGCTGGTGGAATTAATAAATTCCTGACGGTCCACCCCATCCACACCCCTTCCCTTGCCTGACTCCGAAACCTTCAGCCCCACTTTGGCAGCTCTCCTAGTGTCAGCAGCACCAGTGCTGCAAGGTGTAGGGAGCTGTACGCCTGCACGGAGGAACCAATCCAGGGTGGGAATTTCCTGCTTCGGGGACAGAGGTGAAGATGAAGGGCTTGTAGTTTAGTGGCCCTATTCCCTCCACCAGATGCAGAAACACACGTTTCCCATTCAGACTACAGCGGATTGTGGTGCAGCCGTTAGCAGGCGCAGCCCCCTGTCTGTTACCTGGATGAGGGCTCATCCTCCTTCCTCCATGGCTTCCCTTCTCAGCATACATGTCGTGACATGGAACGTGGCCTCTGCAGCACCCCCTCCAGACCTCAGTGATCTGCTTCAGCTGAACAACCTGAACCTGAATCTGGACGTGTATGTCATTGGGTAGGTGTCTGCAGGGCCCGTCACGCATCCCTATATCTGAGATCAGGTAAGCCTGACCAGTCCCAAGTTGTCCCTGTGGGGAACCGCTGTAACCTGTACGCCCTCACTCTGGAGTCTGAAGGCCAGGAGCTTTCAGCCTGCATCAGGGCCAGGCAGTGTCTGTTGTCCTGGATCAGCAATGGCAAGGGGTTGGCAGTCAACAGCCAGGGGAGGGAGAGACCATGGTCATGAGAGCCCAAGGCTGGAAAGTCGGCTGAGGGCAGTGCTAAATGTCTGCGGCAGAGGCAGCGCCCTCCAGGCCAGGGGGAAGCCTCTGACCTGGGATGGGCAGTTTGCAGGAAATGAACTGTGGGATCATGAGCCTCCTTTCTGACACTGCCTTTGAAGACCCATGGAGCAGTTTCTTCATGGATGTGCTTTCCCCTCTGAGCTTCGTCAAGGTAACTTACAAGTTCATGGGCAATTGGGAAATGTGTCTCACCTCATATCACTAATCCCTAGTCCTTTGGTCTCCCACTCCAGCTTTCATGCTGTTTCCCTTTTATTTAAAGCCCAAACTTCAGTTGCACGTGGCTCCCTGGGGCTCCTGCCTGCCTTGTGTGTTCAGACGTAGCTGGAGCTGAGCTGGAACCCCAGGGGCTAGTTTAAGACCCTGATATTTTTCAGGTTAGGAGAATTCCTTGGGGAGGTGCAGCAGGGCTTAGTAACACCTCAGTGCCTACCCCACCCCCTGCCTCCAATCCCTACTCTCAGGCCCAGCCTGAAATCTCAGAGCATAATACCTGCCACCATCTATCGAGTGCTTACTTGGTGTTAAGCATTATAAGCAAACTCTTTATATGCGTTATTTAAAAATCTTAACTCTTTTGAAATATGGGTATTATACAGGTAAAACCAAGACTCAGAGGTTTCACAGGATATCTGGGGTTCAGATCCAGATCTTTCAAACTTAATAACCCATGTTCTTGGCTTCTGTACTTTATTGCTGTACTGATGATCTCTAAGGCTGACAGGTATCCCACGACTCGCCTGCTGGTATCAGAGGGTATCCTCTGATCATAAGGGATATGCACCTCAAATTCTCAGGGGCGAAGAGGTTAGGAGAGGGGACACAGGTGTGGAGGAAAAAGGTTCTCAGTCTGTAGGGCCAGTATTCTTTGGGGAATCTTTAGACCATAGGAGCATCTACAGGAAGGCTCTAGATTGCTGGATCTCACCCTTCTGCCCTGCACAGCCAAGGGATGAAACACACTCCCACTCAAAATACCTCCAAGAAGCAATGCTTCCTGGAAATACCAGAATTCCTTTCTTCCCTTCCCTGGGTGACTGGATTTCTTCAGAATTAATTCTGTTACCTTGGTTTGCCTAAGGGTGCTGAAGCAAGAGCTGTGAGTCCTCCCGAGGAGGGCAGAGCCAGGAGGACGGCAGACAAGGTTTTGGTCCTGCTGCTGAGGCTAAAAAATGCCAGCCCCCAAGCCCTTGGCTCCCTCCACATCACACTCGGGCCTCTTGCTGCAGACTTGGAGCTGGACCTTCTCAGAGGGCAGAACCGCTTCTCTCTCACCACCCACTCCCTTTCCAAGACTGGAGGCCTCCTTGTACCTTGGCTAACTGGCAAGGGATTGGCAGGATGGAATTGAGCCAAGGAAGTGAGCTCATCTTGCGGCATGGACACAGTTCATTCTATCCGTGCGGCCTCCCAAGGTTGGGAGAGCAGCCTGAGGGCCTGGCACCCAAAGCAAATGACCTTTCTTCCCCAGGCCGAGAGTGGAGGTGAAGGGCGAGCCCTGCCTGCAGCCTATTCCTTAGCCAGAAGTTGCCAGCCACGGGTTGAGAAGCCTGGGGCTGACCCCCTTGGCCGGCTCCTAGGCTCCCAGCCACCTCCCTCTAGTCCCTTCCTTAGCTCCTCCTACTTCATTTCCTCCACTGGAACTTCCCCTCGAGCCTCCTGCCTTTCCCCACAGCCCCACCCCCACCTCCATCCTCCCTGCGCCACGCCCCCTTCCCTGCGGCTTCTCAAAGCGAGCTGGTGCCTTTGTGGTAGAGCCCATCGCCCCAACCCACTCTATGGGTTCAGATTCAGCTTGAAACTCTTCCTGAATCTTTATCAGCTCCCTGGGAGTCAGTCCCTCTTAGTCCAGCCCTTCGCCCACTTCCATTGTCATATTTGCATGCGAAGGGGAGAGACCGAGACCGGGGATGGAGAGTGAGGCAGGGGACACATCTGTAGCAACCTCTGCCGAACCCTAGTTTCTCACACCTCCCTCCCTCGGTCTTGGATTTGGGGTTCCCCCTGCTTTGACTCCTCCACCGTCCCAGAGCTCCTGGCCTGTGGGATCAAGTTTCATAATTCCTGGAAGGCCCCAGTACACACTCCCCACCCGGGGATTTCCTCCTTGGCCTCTGCACCTCATGCTCCGGAAATAGCTACTCGGGTGGTGGGTGTAGACAGCCTGCAGCTGAGAGAGAGGGTCACTGGCCCATTCCCACCCCACCTCCGCGGCCACAGAGAGCAGGGATTTTGGCAGTCCTGGTCCTTTGAATATCCAGGTAGTCCTACTGGTTCCTTAGTCTCCTTGAGCCTCGGTCCTTCGGTGCTGCCTTGAAGGGTTGGCTAGAAGATTAAATGAGCAAGGCAGTGTGTCAGTGGACGGTAGCTACTCTCCCCAATCTGTGAACACACGTCCTCTGTGCTCGCTCTCATCCCCTCTGCGTGGCCTTCGTACACACCAACTGCCCACAGTCTATATTATTTTTCAGTAGCATTTTCTTAATTTTTTTCCACTGAGCTATAATGTATACAGAAATTAAGTCTACAGTTTCATGGATTTTCTTTTTTTTTTTTTTTGGCCACGCCACGCAGCATGTGGAATCTTAGTTCCTTGACCAGGGTTGGAACCCATGCCCCCTGCAGTGGAAGCTCAGAGTCTTCCACCAGGGAAGTCCCCAGGTGGATTTTTATACGTATATGCAGAACATGTTACCACTGGTCAAATCAAGATACAGAACATTTTCAGCACCCTAGAAGGCTCTCTCATGCTTCTTCCCTGCATTTACTTTCAAGAATCCCTAAACCAAAAAAATAATAGCTGCCAGTTAATCCAGCATCTTTGAGATGGAGTCCTGCTTTATTAATGAGAAGATAGGCTGAGACTCGCCCAGTATCAAATACTAAGAGCCCGAGCTGGGATTTGAACCCAGATCTGGCCCTTAGCCACTGTCCCATAGAGCATCTTTGAAGTTCTTTGAGCCCCGGTGCACAGTACCCAATGGAAACTCAGGAGGACACTGAGGAGAAGAGCACCTGGCTGTGCCTGGGCCAGGGCCGAGGAGTCGGTGACTTCCTGATGGCAGTGGGTCCCTGGCAACCTTGTCTTCTCTGCCCTCCACCCCCAAGCCCAGGAGCAGAAACTGGAACTTGCTTAGCTTCCAGAATGCATCATTTGGTAGCTGAGACTCCATCTGCAGAGATCCCATAGACCCCTGGGGCAGGACATCCATGTGGATCAGGGCTCTCTAGAGCGCCCAGCACAGGGCCTGGAGGGACACAAATGACCATTGCCCCTCTGTCCTGCAGGTCTCCAGTGTCCGCATGCAGGGGCTTCTCTTACTGATCTTTGCCAAGTATCAGCATTTGCCCTTTATCCAGATCCTCTCTACTAAATCCACCCCCACTGGCCTCTTCGGGTACTGGGTAAGGACTGAGCTGTTGTCTGAGTCAAGAGCTGGGGGGCCGTCTCACTGGGATGGGCAGGGCTGGGGGCTTTAGAGCTGGGCAAATGAAAAAGGGGGTGAAATGAATCTTGGCACTCTGTCCAGGCCAGTGCCCTGCATAGCCACCTTCCCGCCTCAGGGGGGCTTAGCATCCCTAGGATGGCAGGTGGATGAGCTGGGCTCTGTGGATGGAGAGGCCACTCTGGGAGCTGAGTGTCTGACTCTGGGAGATCCTACAGGAGGTGAGACCATCTGCCCTCAGGTCTAGGATGGGGAAAGAGAGGTGTGTCCCCCCTAGAATGGCTTCCCACCCTTTTGCCCACCTACCAGGGGAACAAAGGGGGTGTCAAAATCTTCCTGAAGTTTTACGGCTACTATGTCAGCATCGTCAACTGCCACCTGCCCCCCCATGTGGCCAACAATGACCAGCGGCTGGAGCACTTTGACCGGATCCTGGAGATGCAGAATTTTGAGGCACAGGATGTCCCCAACATCCTGGACCACGAGTGAGCATGCCGTTGTGAACTGCAGCCCCTGCCCTCTCCCCCAGGCCAGCCCAGGCAAGCACGCTCTGCCCGGTCACTGCTCCCCAGCCAGAGGCAGTCCGCCCCATCTCCCACCCTCTCCCAGCCTCTTTCCTGACACCCCATCTGCTCTCCTATGCAGCTTTGCCTCCCTGAGGTCTGGAACACCTTCCCTTTCCCTGGCCCCTCTGCCCTGCCTGGAAACTCTGGGCACTTCCGAACATCCCAGGTCAAGAACCTCGTGGTTCCTGAGGTCCCCGGAAGGGCTGGTTCTCAGCCTCACCTGTGCCCAGTTGAGGAGGGAGGGCTAGAGCCTGCTCCATATTTGCCGCGTGCCCCTTGGGGCTCATCTCTTCGGCTTAAATGGTGGCGGGGTGGGGGCCATGAGAACAGTCCCGTTGGGCCCTGCTCTTGTCTTCACCTGATCTTCTCACCCACCTCTCGAGCTTTCTGCTCTCCCGCAGCCCTGCAGTGAGTGGCCAGAACCCCTGTGGTCCTGCCTTTCCTGACCTCGTCACAAACCTTCAGGCCGCCTGCTTTCCTTTCTTTCTGAAGCCTCATTCTCTGGTTTGGAGACATGAACTTTCGGATTGAGGACTTTGGGTTGCACTTTGTTCGGGAATCCATAAAAAATCGGTGCTACAGTGACCTGTGGGAGAAGGATCAGGTATCTGATGAGGGGAGGGCCGCGAAGGGTGGTCTGAGCCCGTGGTGGGTGGAGGTCAACATGAGATGTGGGTAGGTTCTCTAGTGCCTGTTCTGCTTTCCCAGGCCGCCCGAGTCCCTGTTCCCAGGCAGGGTGGGGTCTAATAGGGCTTCACCTCTGCGGGTAGGGCAGCCAGTCCTGTCCGGCCGCCCCGGTCTCCAGCTGGAGAAGCGAGGACGCAGCCACTGGGTGTGCATGAGATTAGGGAGCGAGAAGGGCTTCGGCCTGCTGTGGCCCTGCACCATCGCCAGCCCTCTTGTGTCCCTGTTGTCTTTCCCACCCCCAGCCTGGCTTGCCTCCTAGAGGATGAGATACCACCCCTTTGGGGTACCCTGGCTACCCCAGCCTCCCCTCTGACACACGTCTGCTGGTGGCTGCCAGGGAGATGGAATTTAGAGCCTGGTCCCTGTAGTCCAAGAACTGGGAAAGGGCAGGCAGCTGCCTCCCCTGGGACCGTGGGGTAATGTTTGCAAAAGGATCCAGCTGATCTCCCGGGGGTGAGGGCGCCGGGGGCTGGGGTGCCGAGGCTGCTGCTGGGGCAGTGAGGAGGTGGAGTGGCCGGGTTTGACTCTTGCCCCACTGCGATGGCATGTGCCAGCCCTTGACTGGAGCGTGGTGCCAGGCTGTTGGGGCAGGACTGCTGGGAGATGGGACTGTGCCTTTCCCTCCAGCTCAGCATTGCCAAGAGACACGACCCGCTGCTCCGGGAGTTCCAGGAGGGCCCCCTGCTCTTCCCGCCCACCTACAAGTTTGATAAGAACTCCAGCAACTATGACACCAGGTGAGGGGGCTCCACCAGGAGAGGATCAGCCTGTCGCAGATCTGGGCCTGGGAAGTCAGATCGTGCTGGCCTTAGTGGCAGTGGGAGCTGCCTCCGAATAGAAGTGTCGGGGAAGCAGGAATAGATCCAGCCATCACCTCTAAGGAGTGGCACCACCCGCCCCCCTCGTGAGATGCTGACCGTGGGAGCTGACCCAGATTGTCCGCAGAGAGAGCAGGAAGGGGAGACACACTGCTGGTAGGAATAGGGGTTGGGGGCAGGGCAGGTAGAGCCAAAGGGGAGGGAAGACAGTTGATTGCTGACTTGAGGGGACTGTACTTCAGCATTCTGGGAACCCCTGCCCCAGAATGTTGTCCCTGTTGTCCCCGCTCCCCAGGACTTTATGATCCTACCCAGACAGGGGGGCAGAAAGCTTGGCTCAGCCAATTACTGGTATTACATAGCCCTGCCCCAGCTGTGAGTGGGTTGGGTACTATTTAGGAAGGTGAAGTAGTAGTTGTCAGGGGGGCAGTTAATGGGGAACGATGTAGAGATAGTGCATCTGGTAGTTAGAAGCACAGCTCTGCCCTTCATCAACTGTATGACCTTGGACACGGTATTTAAGTCTCAATTTTGTCATCTATAAAACGGGGATGATAACAATACCTATTTCATGGGACTGAAGATTAAATGAGACCTTGCATGTGCCCAGACCAGTGCTTGGCACCCGGTAAGCACTGTGATAACTGCTGTTGTTATTTTTATTTTATTTTATCATTTATTTTTTTATAAATTTATTTATTATTTATCTTTGGCTGTGTTGGGTCTTCGTTGCTGCAAGTGGGCTTTCTCTAGTTGCGGCGAGCGGGGGGCTACTCTTCGTTGCGGTGCATGGGCTTCTCATTGTGGTGGCATCTCTTGTTGTGGAGCACGGGCTCTAGGCGCTCGGGCTCAGTAGTTGTGGCACGTGGGCTCAGTAGCTGTGGCTCGTGGGCTCTAGAGCACAGGCTCAGTAGTTGTGGCGCACGGGCTTAGTTGCTCCGCAGTATGTGGGATCTTCCCGGACCACGGCCGTGTGCCCTGCATTGGCAGGCGTATTCTTAACCACTGCGCCACCAGGGAAGTCCCTATTGTTATTTTTAGATTCGTGTCTTTAGGTGGCAGTTTTACTGAAAACTTTTCTCAGAAGCCGAGAAAGGACTAAGTGACCACCAAAACCTTAGGCTTAGGCAGAGGGGCAAAAGTAGCTCTGGCAAGAGGTCCCTGGCCCAATTTAGGGCAAGGATCCTCATCTCTTTGAAGAAAAAGAACCCCCTACATGTTATGAGGCTCTTTGTTTCAGCTGGAGCAGCTCCTTCACGTATTCCCCTAGCAACACTGTCTTATGAGGGAGGTAGGAGGCGCCTCCAGGGCGGCGCAGGCCTCTGGGATTTAGCAGGTGAGTAGGTATGTCCACAGCCAGCCTGGGGTGAGAGGAAGAGCTGCTGGCCCAGTGCTGGAAGCCGTGTGGCAGAGCCACGATGTCCCCACCAAGCAAGGGGGAGAGCATGAGCCATTTCAGGTGTGTGGAGCAAGACAGAGTGGGGTCACAGCCAGGGCAGTGCACACAAGAAGAGGGCACGAATGCTGGAAACAGGGTCCAGCCTGAGCTACAGTATAAGCCAGAAAGAAGGGAGGAGGTCAGGCTCCAGCTGGCCTGCTGGCCGGGTCCACAGCCAACAGTCTCCCCAGCCATCCATTGGAAATGAAGGTCCAATGGAGTCACTGTGGAAATTGTCAGGCCTCAGTGGGACAGGCTGGGGCCTTGGGGGCTGGGACCCTCTACCAGTTGACTTCAAAACCTCACTTGCCAGCAGGAAGAGAGCTGCTGACAGACCGTATGGCCAGGTGTCCCTGTGCCCACACCCCTGGTTATGGGAGGGAAATCAGCAGGAGACTGGAAGTTACTGAGATGGCCTAGAGAGGCTCAGATGTTCAAGGTCTTACCCAGGTGGCTCAGCTAGCGATGGCGGAGCTGGGGCTCAGACCCAATTCTCTGGACTGTGTTGCCCACGATGCCTTCCTCTAGCCCACAGTGCCTCTGGGTTCACAGCCAGTCTTGCCAGCAGCAGCAGAAAGGAGGGCAGGATTGGGATAGCAAAGCCTTGTTAAGGAGAAGGCAGATATTATTTCCACATAATAGGTATAATCCACATTGTGACTGACATTATTGAGTGCTGACCATGGGCCAGGCATTGTGCAGAGTGCTTTGCCCGCATCACTTCACTTCATTCATACTGTATCTTCATTAGGTAGGCTCCATTGATACTGACTTTTTACATATAAGGAAACTGTCTCAGAAGATCTAAGTAAGGTAGTAACAGAGTAAGTGACGGAGCAGGAATTTGAACTGGAGTCTGTGTGAATCCAGTTCCCCTTGCCTGGAGCCCAGGAAATGAAGGAATGTCTGGACAGGAACAGGGGGCCTTATGGGGGGACATCGTAACTGAAATATTCCCATCTGGGAGCTCCTGCGGTGGGCAGGGCCGGAGCCCCACATAGTGAACAGAAACATTCCTGTCTGATCAGTCTGTTATTCATCCTGAAAGCCCAGTTCAGACATCATCTGAACCATCTGAAAAGCCTTTCCTGACCCTTGCCCGTTTCACTGAGAGTTCTCTCCTTCCCTTATGCTGCCTGCAAGCCTTGCACACACCATGCTTTCAGTGTTGCTTTTAAGACACAGTGTGCCTTTCTTGCTGTGCTATGAATGCCCAGTGCACAGAGACTGGATCTGATTTATGACCGTCCCTGGTGTGTAGCGTAGTGCCTGGCATATGTTTAAACTGGGAGCCTGAGAGGACAAAAGGAAAAGATAAGGTATTTAAGGAGCAGAGGGACCCACCCAGAGTGAGAGAGCCAAATAAACACTCTCAAGTCCAGGAGTTGGCCCATAGAAGGTTCCAGAACTCTGTGTGGAAGTGCCGAAGGAGGGTAAAGCAAATGGTAAGGAAGCGGGCAGCTGAAGCCAGGAGGAGTCAATGAGAGTTATTGTCAGGGAGGCAGAAAGGAGCGCAGGCATTCTGATCAGTCAGCAGCGCTGCTGAGAGGCATCTCGAGTGGAGTTGACCTGCTGCACAGAGGGACTGAGCTGCATGCAGGGCATGGTACGGAGCTCTGCCCAGCCTCGGCAGCGTCCCGGAGCCAAGATGTAATGAGAAACGAGGTCAGCTCCATTACACGGAAGGGTGAAAGGGCTGAGGGCAGGAAATCCTATTAAAGTCAGGGATTGCAGTGGTTTTGTTACAGTCGACAGGAACCCAGTCCACCTCTTTGCTACGCAGTGAGCAGAGGATGTTATGATCAATCTATTCAAGGCTCGAGTCCAGAGTTCAGCGAGACACTTAGAAGCCATCTATAGGGAGCCGAAAGGAAAAGTGCTCTCAGACCCAAAAATGGAACACATCACTACTTTTGGGTCAGTACACTGGCTCAAGTTTTCTAGGCTCTTAAGCCAGGAGAATCCTGCAGAGCTACTTGGTTTTAATTTTTAGAAAGTAAAGACATACTACAGGCATACCTGAGAGATATTGCGGGTTTGGTTCCAGACCACCGCAGTAAGGCGAATATCACAATAAAGAGAGTCACACAAATGTTTTGGTTTCCTGATACATAAAAAAGTTATGTTTAAAAAAAAAAAGTTATGTTTACACTATACTGTAGTCTGTTGAGTGTGCAATAGCATTATGTCTAAAAAAATGTACATACCTTAATTTAAAAATACTTTATTGGTAAAAAAATGCTAACCATCATCTTAGCCTTCAGCAAGTCGTAATTTTTTTTGCAATAGTAACATCAAGGATCACAGATCACTGTAACAATTACAACAATAATGAAAAAGCTTGAAATATTATAAGAACTACCAAAATGTGACTCAGAGACATGAAGGGAACAAATGCTGTTTGAAAAATTGTGCTAATGGTCTTGCTCGATGCAGTGTTGCCACAAACGTTCAATTTGTAAAAATCACAATATCGGCGCAGTACAAGAAAAGCGAAGCACAAGGAAACGAGGTGTGCCTGTAATCTCCAGATATAATTCTTGTACTCAGTCACGACCATTCAGCCAAAAAAAGGATTAGTGATGGGACTTCCCTGGTGGCGCAGTGGTTAAGTATCCGCCTGCCAATGCAGGGGACACAGGTTCAAGCCCTGGTCCAGGAAGATGCCACGTGCCACGGAGCGACTAAACCTGTGCGCCACAACTACTGAGCCTGTGCTCTAGAGCCCGTGAGCCACAACTACTGAAGACCGCACGCCTATGCCTACAGCCCATGCTCCGCAACGAAGAGTAGCCCCTGCTCGCAGCAATGAAGGCCCAACATGACCAAAAATAAAATAAATAAGTAAATAAATTTATTTTTTAAAAAAAAGCATTAGTGAGACCCGGCTCTGGTGACACACAGTGGGAATCGGCCACCACTGGCAAGCTGGAGGAGACAGGTGCAGTGGAAGGAGCACTGACTCTAGTCAGCAATGTGGGCAGGCACCCAGCTCCCACCTGCATAGGGTGACCTCGCTCAACTTCAGTGTCCTGGAGAAGAAGGAAAATGTGACCCGTGGCATTCTTCCAGTGTTGGGAGGATTGGAACAGTCTGATGCACAGAAGGACCCCGTGTTTAGTTATTATTAGGAATGGAGAACTGGGGGAAATGTATAATATTTAGTTGGTACATATTTATTTTGCTTATTTGTTCCTCTTGTGTGTTAAACGAGCTCGTCAACGACTTTGACAATCCCATTTAGCAGATCCCCAGTTGCCTGGCGTATAATAAGGGCTCAGTAAAGCTCACTGAAAGAACGAACAATACAGGTGCCCAGTGATGAGTGTGGACCAGTCCATGGAAAAGGAGGAAAGGGAGACAGGCTGAAGTCCCAAGGAGGAAGCAGAGCCAAGCTGAGGTACTGAGGGGGAAGGAGAGTCAGGCTGTGGTCAGGACTTGGGGAGGATCCTGACGGGACAGCAAGTATGGGCTCTTGACCATAATAGGGAAGTGGAGGCGGGGAGGATGCTTTGAAAGGGAGAGTGGTACATTCATGTGGTTCATTACCAAGTTTTAAGAATTGCTAGGCACTGAATGTCCAAGATTGGTTTGGAGATTGAGTGTCTGTTGTCTCTGGGATGGGAATACCACATTCCGATTATCCCCTGAACACTTCTCAGAGAGTGAAGGATTCAAACAACCCAGGAGCCCCGAGCAGAGGTGGTTTAGCCAGTTCCCACTTCTTGACCACTCCCTCGACAATGTTTCTTTGAAGTAAGCACTGTTATCACCCCATCTTAAGAGTGGAAGAAACTGAGGTTTGGAGTGATGAAGTCACTTGCCCAAGGGCAGAGCTTTTTTTTAAACTAAGTTACTGGTTTGTTGTAAAAGGATATAACTCAGAAGCAGGCAGATGGAAGAGATGTATAGGACAAGGTATGGGGAAGGGGAAGGAGCTTCCGTGCCCTCTCCAAAGGCACCACTCCCCAGATTCACTAACCTGGAACCGCATAGCTCTTAATTAACAGGGGCAAAACCTTCCCCCAACTGGTCTCTGATACTAGAGTCAGTTCACCACCGAGGCACCATTCTGCCTCTATTGCTGGAAAACCATATTGCTATTGAAGTGATGGAAGTATACCAGAAAGGTTTGTTTAAAATAGTAAGTGAATAAAGCAGAAGACAAAAATAGAATTTCAAACTGATTATAAGCATATGAAACTGTATATGTTAAGATTAGGTAGGCAGGGCTTCCCTGGTGGCGCAGTGGTTAAGAATCCGCCTGCCAGTGCAGGGGACATGGGTTCGAGCCCTGGTCCACGAAGATCCCGCATGCTGTGGAGCAACTAAGCCCGTGTGCCACAACTACTGAGCCTGTGCTCTAGAGCCCGTGAGCCACAACTACTGAAGCCCACGCGCCTAGAGCCTGTGCTCCGCAACAAGAGAAGCCACCGCAATGAGAAGCCCGCGCACCGCGACGAAGAGTGGCCCCCGCTCGCCGCAACTAGAGAAAGCCCGCGCACAGCAACGAAGACCCAATGCAGCCAAAAATAAATAAAAATAAAATAAATTATTTTAAAAAATGATTAAGTGGATATTTTTTGGGATAAATGGGCATTTTTTTAAAATACATTTTTCACTTTTTTAAACCATTTTATTTATTTTTTAAGATTTAATTTTATTTATTTTTGGCTGCATTGGGTCTTTGTTGCTGCGTGCAGGCTTTCTCTGGTTGCGGCGAGTGGGGGCCACTCTTCGTTGCGGTGCACAGGCTTCTCATTGGGGTGGCTTCTCCTGTTGCAGAGCACGGGCTCTAGGCATGCGGGCTTCAGTAGTTGTGGCTCGCGGGCTCTAGAGCACAGGCTCAGTAGTTGTGGCACACGGGCTTAGCTGCTCGCAGCATGTGGGATCTTCGTGGACCAGGGATCGAACCCGTGTCCCCTGCATTGGCAGGAGGATTCTTATCCACTGCGCCACCAGGGAAGTCCCTAGGTGGGCATTTTTGAGGAAAGAGAATGAGCTTGGGTTTGTTTTTTTTTTTAATTCTTTGGGTTTCACGAGCACTTCTTGAGTACCTACTGCATGACAGGCTCTGTGCTAATGCTGAGGATACACAGGAGACGCCAAGAGTCCGTCCTTACCTTCCAAGCTCACACGCTAACTGACAGGCTGACTGGGAAACAGTGAACTACAATATACTGTAATAGGAGATGTACTTATGTAGAATGCTTTGGAAGCAGAGAGGTCAGTGACAGCTTTATGACAAAAACAGCACTGGAACTGGGCCTCTCCCTGTGACAAAGGGAGTTATAGATAGCAAAAGCTGTAAGAGTAGAGGCCCAGAGGCTCGAGAGATTTACCATGGGGAGGTGGGTCTGGGGCAGAGGAGGGAGATAAGGTAGCACAAGGGGTGTCAGGCTCCTGTGTACCTTGAAAGCCACATTTGGAGACTTGAGCTTTATTCTGGAAGCAGTGAAGACTCCTTAAAGGTTTTAAAGCAGCGAATCATCTGACCAAGCTATATGGTCTCTCTTATGCCCGTCAGGGAAGCTGGTGAGTAAAGAACGGGTGGGAGGTCTTGACTCTTGAGAACAAAGCATCACGATAGCCAGTATATGCAGAGTTTATGCTGTACGAAGCGTGGTGCTAAACATTTTTTGTGTTTCATCTCATTTAATCATCTCAGCAACCCTATGACATAACTGCTATTATCTCCTTTCTACAGATGAGGAAGCTGAGGCCTAAGAGGGGTTGGCCTGGTGATTAAGGGCACATGCTCTGTGGTCATGCTGCCTGGCCTTGAGTCCTGGCTCTACCACTCAGTGGCTGTGTGACTTTGGGAAAGTTACTTCCCCTCCAAGACTCATTTTCTCCACTTGTGAAGAGTGAAATAAATAGTTCTGGTTGCCGGCATGTAGTGAGCCTTCCCTAAATGCTTCCCTTTCCTTCCCTAAGGTCGGGTCTTTAGTATGGGGGAGGCCAAATTCCAGCTCAGGTCTGTCTCACTCCAAATTCCAAACCTCAGCTTCTTTGATGTTCTGCTGCTTTTGTTCAAGAACTAAGAAAGGCTTTGAACGGGATGTTTCTGAGTCACAATTGGATTGTGACCCTCTAGTCTACTGAGGGCCCTTGGCTGAGTCTGACAGAGGCCAGCATACTTCTGGTTCCATTGGACACCCTCCTGCCTGCTGCCATGCTGGTCTCCAGCTCTGGCCCAGGGTGATCTCGTGACTGCTGACAGGCCCTGGTGTTAGGGCATCCAGCAAGCTCGTGGGTCCCTTCCTGCTCACCTGCCACCCCTTCTCTCCCCATTCTTCCTCTCCTCCCACCCCCAGTGAGAAAAAGCGCAAGCCCGCGTGGACCGACCGCATCCTGTGGAGGCTGAAGCGGCAGCCCCAGGCCGCCATCCACACCCCGACGCTGTCAGCCCCCCACTTCACCCTGTTTCTGAGGAGCTACGTCAGCCACATGCTGTACAGCGTCAGTGACCATAAGCCTGTCACCAGCACCTTTGACTTGGAGGTAAATTTCTGGGCTGCCCAGCACTTGGCAGAGGAGCAGCCATGCTGGGCCACATCCCCAGACCCTCCCGCCCTGGGCTCTCATGTCAGCAGATGCCCCAGGGGAGACCTGTGGGAGGACATGATTGCCTTTCCTCCCAGGTCAGGTATCCCAGCTCTTCTTAGGAGCTGTTGATGGCTCTGTCTGTCAAAAATGTGTTCAAACCCTTTGTCAGTAGGTTTCCATTTCCTCTTAGTACTGTCCCCTGGGGCTCCTGAGTTCCATTATGCTTATTACCTACCATGTGAAATAGGACTTGCTTTCATTTGTCCTACACCTATCGGGCTCAGGTTGCAAAGGGAGCCCCCTCCATCCTTGTATCTTGCCATCTCATGACTAAGGCAGTGTTCACCTCCTTTGAGCTGCTGGCTGCCCTCTTACTGTTTGTCTGTCTTTATACCACAGTGTCCCTTCACATGCCTATAGCTGTTCTCACCAGAGGCCCCCAAATTGGATTTGGGCCTTTGGGTCAGGAACCGTGAAGGGCCTGCGAGCAACTCCTTGGCTTCTTTCTTCAACCCGCCAGCGGCGCCCCTGATCTCCCCCACCCCGACGTTGCTCAGCACTTGGCTCTCTGCTTGATTACCCAGCTGGCCCCCAGTCTCGTCCTCCTGGCAGGGCCAGCCATCCCCGATCAGCCTTTGGCCCTTCTTTCCAGCTGGCCAGCCAAGGTCTGATACTCTAAGGGCAGCCTAGTAGAGTTCACCTGTGGGTGCCCCTCCATCCCTCCCCACTGACCCTGACCGTTGCAAGGGCACAGTAAGGACATTCATCTCAGGGAAGGGAATGATGCTGTGGGACTTCAACCCCTTCCCGCCCCTGTGTGTAGCTGAAGCCATTGGTATCTGCCCCACTGATCACCCTGCTGCCCGAGAGCCCGTGCACCACGGAGAGCGACATGCTGATCAGCTACGCCCTGACCGCAGACTTCCTCAGCAGCCCCTGGGACTGGATTGGCCTGTACAAGGTGACGTGGCAGGCGGGCAGGGAGCCCATCAGTCGCACCCCCCCCACCGGTTTATCTATTCTGAGTGCTCATGGGAGTTGGGCACAGAGACTGCAGAGCTACCCTCATCCACCCCAAGGGTCCTTGCCCATCGAGGGGCTAGCAGTGAAGGGGAAGAGGCAGGTGGTATGATGACCAGCCTTAGAAATGAGACCATCCTCTCCGTAGGACTTGACATGGGTCCCGTGTCCTCCCAGACCACTGACCACCTGCCCGATCCCCCTTCCACAGGTGGGGCTGCGCCACATTAATGACTACGTGTCGTATGTCTGGGTCAGGGACAACCAGGTCTCCTTCAGCGACGGGCTGAACCAGGTACCTGCCCCCTTTCCTGAGATAGGTATTCCACATCTCCAGCAGGGGGGCTTGTCTGACCTCTCCCCTGTCTTCTGGAAGGAACAGAGAGCTGGATACCTAGTCGCTGAGAGCTGAATGGGGCCTGGGGCCATGGAGCTGATCCACTTCCGTCTGTCCTTCCCTCCAGGTGTACATTGACATTAGTGACATCCGTGAGACTGAGGATCAGTTTCTCCTTTTTTACTATAGCAACAACCTACATTCTGTGGTGGGGATAAGCACACCCTTCAAGGTAATGGATGCTGGTGGGTAAGAGGAAGGGTAGCCCAGAAGACTTGAGCCCATCACCGGTTCCCTGAGGTCACGGGCCGAGGAGCCGACCCCTACCATGGAGCCGAAGCCTTTGGGGGACGGGGGAGACAGAAGGCACGGAGTGCAGCCTGCCCTCGCCCCTTCCACTCACTGCTTGTTTTACTCCTGCAGATCCAGCCTCGCTCCTTCTTGGCGGAGGGCCCCCTGGATGAAGCCCAACCACAGATCTGAGCCGGGATAGAGTGAATCCAGGGCGGAGGCTGGAGCTGGCAGCCAGCTCTGCCTACCACTGCCAGGAGTGCTGGGGGCCCAGCCCAGCCCCCTGAGGAGGCAGCGGTATCCTCCACCTCCCAGGGGGACCTCTAGCCACACTCCTTTGCTCTCTCCAGTCCAGATCTCTGGAATCGGCCCCTTAAATACAGGTTTTTGTTGCTGAGGTGTGAGTGAAACCAGCTAGTTTGTCAACAGTGAAGATCTACACAGTCCACTGGATGTGGGAAGGACCCTCCGGCTCGCGTCTCATTTCTTGATTTCCCACACACACACTTCCAGTCCCGCCCCAGCAGGCCTGCCAGGCATATGCCCCATCTGGCACAGGCCTGCATTCTTTGTCACACCACCCTGGGCCTTAGGCTGCCTGGGAGGGGGAGATGCTCCCATTTGTACAGGCTGCAGAGACTGGTTGGCCCACATAGCACTGGGTTCCAGGAGTCTTGGCATCTCGTCGCCTGTCCCCCTGAGGGGTGGGGTGGGCAGAGGATCTGGGATCCCTGCTTTCAGCAGAAGCAGGTGACTAAGTAGGCAGGATGGAGGAGCCCTCCGCCCAGGCTCTTCTATAGGGGTTGTGGGCAGGCTGATGTGTGTCCTTCTGCCAGCAGCACACCCCCCCCACCCCCACAGCCGGCCCAAGGAGTCCAACTCAGGAAGTCCCAGGGTCTGAGCAGAAGATTGGACCCAGGTTCGCTTCTGCTAGTGGGTCAGGCTCCATGCCCCCAACCTGCCCTCTTGTGAAGGGCTGGAAGGTGGTAGAGGACCTACGGCCACAGACTTTTCCAGGGTCGTCCTTGCCCCATCCAGGTCGTCTTCCCCTACCCTCGCCTGCCATCACAGGCCAGAAACCTGCCCTTTGTCTAGACCACTCTGGGACCTAGAAGTGGGGGCAGGCGGAGAGGAGAGTCAGAATCAAGATGTTCTGGAGAATCTGGCCCAGGGGTCTTCAGAGAGCATTCTCCAGATGCTGTGTGGACACGGCCCAGCCCCACTCCCACCATTTGCCTCCAGCCGCCGTTGACGCTACATCCTGTTTCCAAGGAGAAGACACCTCAGGGAGCCTGCTCTGTGACTATTAACGCCCAACCTATGACCTGAGACTGGGGGACACTCCAGTTGCTCTGCATTCCTACTTCACCCTGGGAGCCATCAGGAACTATCCCTCTGGCTTCTAGCAGGCCATGGCCATCTGTGTTCTGTGGCTGTTGCATTGGGGGATAATTAGAAACATGGCTTTTACACTTGTGACTCCTTCATGATAGTGGTGGGAACGGGCACACGTTCCTGGGCCCTTGCTAGACTCCAGGACGAGGGCCCTGTTATCCAGACTAGACTGTCTGAGGATGACAGATGTTGCCCAGATGGGAATGGGATGAGGTTCTGGGATGGCGGCCCTCTTAGTCCCTGGTCCAGGTGGGGCATGTCTCTTATGCTGTTGGGCACTTCGTTTACTCTGCTGCTGAGCAGGTAGAATGGATTTCTTGGGGCTGAAGTCTCAGAAAATGTGCAAACTCTGCTCTCACCGATTCATCCCTCCTCACCCGGCACTCCCTCACACCTTAGTCTTGAGCCTTGCTTCTGGGTTAAGCTCTCCAAAAATGTCACCATCTCTTCTCTCTGCCCCACCTCTCCCCCAGATCCCTGTACCCCGAGGTCCCCACGATAACTTCTATCCCTGCCCCCAACACACACATACCCGAGGGACTCTGAACCCTTGAACTCGCCACCTGTTTCCTTCTCACGCACAACCATCGTGGGTGCTGCTATAGAGCACCCTTCATCTGTAGGCGGGGAAACCAAAGCCCAGAGGAGTGGCATGATCCCTCCGGACTTAGCCAGGGAGCTGTGGTGTCATGCAAGACCAGAAACACAGGAGTGGGGTCAAGCCCTGCGTTCGAATGACAGCTCCACCTCCACCTGCTCTAGGAGTCTCAGTTTCTGTAAAATACAGTGTTCCGGTTCACGAGATTATTGTGAAAGAACAATTACAAATCAAAAGCAGGGCTTCCCTGGTGGCGCAGTGGTTGAGAGTCAGCCTGCCGATGTAGGGGACACGGGTTCGTGCCCCGGTCCGAGAAGATCCCACATGCCGCGGAGCGGCTGGACCCGTGAGCCATGGCCGCTGAGCCTGCACATCCAGAGCCTGTGCTCCGCAAGGGGAGAGGCCACAGCAGTGAGAGGCCCACGTACCGCAGAAAAAAAAAACAATAGTCTATCCAGCTCTTCATTCTGATTGATGTAGCCCTGGGGCTGGACCTCAGGGCTCCTGACTCCAGGGGTCCCCGTTTCTCCTGTTTCTGGATCATGCTTGTCTTCTAGGTGCCCACCTCTCCCCTTTGCCCTTAAGTCTTCACACACCCCTACCCCTGCCTCCTGTTAGCAGGGAGGGGTGAGTCCAGCAATGATTGAGAGGCGGGAAGGGGAAGGGGGGGGTGCTCTCCCTCCTCTTGGCCCCAGTCAGGATATGGCCGCTCTGGGCCCAGCCCTGACCCGCTGGGTGGAAACAGGAAATATGTGAGACTTGGTGTGCGCTGGGTCTCTGTGCCTGGCTCCACGGCTGATAAGGGCCATTGTGTGGCCGCTGGGGATGATCCTGCCCTGGATAGATGTGCTTCCCAGAGGAAGGAAGGAAGGAAGCTTTGCTAGTCTTTCCTGGGCGGGGGAAGCTGAGGGGAGGGAAGGAAGGGTGCCCAGGGAAAGTGCCTGCCCGAGGGGCCGGCGGCGCAGGCCCACTGGACTCCACCCCTCCCCTGCCAGCATCTTCCTCTGGAAAGATCGCTTTCCCCATCCACTTCCCCCTTTGCACTTCCTATAAGGAATGGCCGGAGACCTGAGGGCTCAGTCCCAGGCCAGGAAAGTGTCAGCTGTGATTTAGCAACAATAAAGATAGGAAAACAGGAACATTTGGGGGTGGGGAGCACCTGAGGGTGCTACGGAAAAGTAAGGGGCAAACAAGATTAAGGCTCCCCAACGCCAAGCCACCCAGGAACCAACCTCAAGCATTTGAGGCGCCAGAGGAGGGTGGGACAGGGGCCTCCTCACAATGCCCTCCTGCCTCTCCAGCTAACCCCTCTGCCCAACATGGCCAGTCCCCAGCAGCCTGGCGCCTCAAACTCCAGGGGCTCACCTGCCGCTGTGGGAGGCGGACAAGCTGGGGGGGACTGTGCCTATTCATGGATCCTCTTGGCTTAGGGAGGAGGTACATTCTGACTTGGGGAGTGGTCACTGTGCTCTCCAGCTGATACCAGCGACAGGGCAGCTGGAGAGGCCTGGCCATGGAGCTGCTGGGGAGAAAGGCTTCCTACCCTTTGACCTGGAGCCCAGGGTCCCCCATGGGTGGCTGCATCAGCTCCTCTGGTTACCTGGGACAACAAGCATTTCCTCCGTCCCTCAGCCCCTCCTCTTCCTGCCCCAACCCTGCTGGGCCAAGAGGCCTCCCAATCAGACCTGGGCTGCTCCAGCTGTGTCCTGAGGCACTGGACCAGACACATCCCCCGGGGCTGGAGTTGAAGCTGAACCAAGCGGCCATCCCAGCGTGAGACTAGATTCCTGGTTCCGGGAGCAGCCAGAACCAGCGGGCGGGCAGGCAGACGGGCTTTTGCTCAGAGGCCCCAGTGCTCAGCACGCTGGCTATCCACAGACGGAATGGCCCTGCAAGTGGAGCTGATACCCACCGGGGAGATCATCCGTGTGGTTCATCCCCACAGGCCCTGCAAGCTTGTAAGCTGGGATGCTCTGGGCTGGGAGGAAGGGTGGCAGTGTCTCGCCAGGGCCCAGCAGCTTCCTCTCAAGCAAACCCCTCGGGAAAGAGGTGAGCAGTGGGGGAAGCATTCTGATCCTTGGTGGGACAGGAACAGACTGGACAACAAGGGGTAAATGGAAGGAAGAGTGTAGGGTTTAAGCCCACCAGGAGCAGAGTGTTTCAAAGCGGGGATCTGGGTTTGAATCCCTTCTCCTCCAGCTCCCTGATCCTCAGTGGGCTGGCCTATGAACTGGGCTAACAACACCGAGGTGACAGGGCCGCTCTGAGATCTAAGGACCAGCGCATGCAAAGCTCCAGGTGCATATAGTACAGGCTCAGTTAATGCCGCTGCTTTCCCGTCTGGCCTGAAGAACAGACACTGGCCGGCTCAGAGCAGTAGCGTGGGTGGAGAAGGAGGGTGAATGGAGCGAGGCGGTCAGAAAAGGGGAAGAACTGACTTGGCCTGGCACGCAGGGCAGGGTCGGGTTTGCTCTGGTGATGCAAAGGCGCCCTAGGATAAGGGAGAACCCCATAAGACACACGCCGCCCAGCACTACAGCGAGTGGGCCCGGTCGTCAGCCAGAGGAGGGTGCGTGTGTGCATGTGTGTGAATGACTGTGACGCGCCTCGTCCCCGGGAGCTGGCTGCGGAGTGTGCTGCACCAAGCCCCCGCGGACACGGACGCGGGCCGGGGCCGGGGCCGGCACCGGGGCGGCCTGGGCGGGGCCGGAGGGTGCGCGCGCGCGCCGGGGCCTGGGCCCTGACCGGGATGACGACAGGGAGCGGCCCGGCCCCGGGCGGGCCCTGGGCGGGGAGAGCGTGCCTGGGCCGCCGACTCCGGAGCCGGCCACGCCGACTAGCCTGGCCCCCGCCCGCGCACCCGAGAAGCCAAGCCGGTGGGTACGGGGAACTCCGGGAGGGCCGCAGCCGCGCGGCCCCGGGGGTGGGGGGGCTCCGCTGGCGGACGGGATGGAGGACAGGGTAAGCGGCCGGGCGGCGAGCCAGGCCCGGAGCTACGGTTGGGGAGGCGGGGGTCGCCGGCCCAGGGATCGCTGGGGCCGAGGGTGGGCTCGGCCCGGCCCGTGCGGGGTCCCAGGACCCGGCGGCTCCGGGACTCGGTCTGTTAGAGACTTAGATTTCTTGCGGGTAACGTGAGGGCGGAGAGGAGCGGCTGGGGTCGCGTGACCCAGGCGCCCTGCGCGCCCTCTGGGGCCCTCCGCCTGCCGGCTTTGCCTCCGGGTTCCGGAGAAGCCGCCCGGGCCCCGCCCCTTCCCGTTCCCCGCCCCCCGGCCCAGCCGCGCCAGTGGCCCCTGCGTGTGAGTGCGGCGGCTGGGGGGCTCCGAGATGAATGAGAGAATGAATGGCTGGCCCACGGCCTATTCAACGCCCGGCACGATCCGGCCTTCTGCTCACACTCCCGGGCTCTGTGATTCATTCATTCACACAGGCGTCCACGAGGGGTTATTGAGCTCCCACTGTGTGCCGGCCTGGAGCGGGAGCAGTCTCCTGGGAGAGACTGACAAGGAAACCTTCGATCAGAGCGGAATGCGATAAGGAGGGGGCTGTGTGTTGCGGGGAGTCAGGAAGGGGTTCTGGAGGAAGTGATACCTGAGCTGAATCTTCAAGGATGACTAAGAGTCAGTCAGGTGGGGAGGGGTTTGGGTGCGAGGGCCAAGGAAGCTGCAGGTGCAAAGGCTTGAAGCTTAGAGCCACGCGGCTGGTGGCAAAGGTGGAAGCAGCTCCTCCTGGCTGTTTGTGGTGGTGAGGGAGACATGGGGAGAGAAGGGACTGGAGACGGCTGCCCCTGTAGCCACATAGGAGCACAGGAGCAGTGGGGTAAACTGAGGACACAGGGGGCTTCTGGAGTCCACATACAGGGGCCTGGCGAGAAGCAGTGGGTGTGCTTGGCATATGGACAGGTGCCCTATAAACCGTCACTCTATTAACATGAGATGTTAATTGATCGGATTTGCATTTGTAAATACTACAGGCGGCTGTGGGAAAATGGATTGGCGGGAGGAAGGCAGAGAGGCCAGTTTGGAGGCTGCTTGCTTGGTCCAGGGGCAGAGCAGTGATGCAGGAGCCAAGGGGAGGTTTTAGCAGGTAGTGACTCCTTGGTGTGAGGAGTGGAGCGAGGAGGGCGGGCCTTTTTTTTTTCCCCCTCTCACTGTTGTGGCCTCTCCCGTTGCGGAGCACAGGCTCCAGACGCGCAGGCTCAGTGGCCATGGCTCACGGGCCCAGCCGCTCCGCGGCGTGTGGGATCCTCCCAGGCCGGGGCACGAACCCGCGTCCCCTGCATCGGCAGGCGGACTCTCAACCCCTGCGCCACCAGGGAAGCCCGGGCGGGCCTTTTGATGCCAGGCGGTGATGACTAGCTGGAGGTGCCCGCCTCCTCTCATCTTACAGGATACTGAACAAGGAGGATGGGTTAGTGGGCAAGGCGCTTTGTTTACTTCTGCTGGACCCCCAGGCAGAGGTGTCTGGCAGGCAAAAGGCCCATGGTTCTGGAGCCAGAGTATACAGCCCTTGACTGGGGCCCAGTGAGATATCAGGTAGAACCCCTAAGTCTCCAACTTTTCTTTCCATTCCCCCTCGCAACAGTTCCCTTCAGTCTGGAACAGTCCTTGGTGGGGCAGCCTGGGCCCAGACCTAAGATATGTTTGATAATAGAAAAGCTGAACACCAGTTCTGTGCCCAGCATGTGCTGTGGGTGAGATAGGCTATGGTTTTTTGTTTTTTTTTTTTTTTTTTTTTGCGGTACGCGGGCCTCTCACTGCTGCGGCCTCTCCCGTTGCGGAGCAGAGGCTCCGGACGCGCAGGCCCAGCGGCCATGGCTCACGGGCCCAGCCACTCCGCGGCACGTGGGATCCTCCCGGACCGGGGCACGAACCCGCGTCCCCTGCATCGGCAGGCGGACCCCCAACCACTGCGCCACCAGGGAAGCTCTAGGCTATGGTTTTTTCCGCTGCCCCAACAGGCCATGAGGCTGCCTCAGTGGAAATCAGTTTCTGTTAGCAATCTGGGGGTCCTCAGAACACCCTCTCCAGACTCGCATAGACCTGAGCCAGGGGAACAACTGAGGCTGCCCACTGCCCTCCCCACTCCTCCAGAGGGCAGGCTTGGGGGCACCTGGCCCATACTAGGTAACGGGCACTGGATGACCCAGGTCTGCTGGGCCTGCGCCACCTTTATGGGAAACACCTCCCCAGGTGGGAGGAGACTCAGAGGCATCCTTGGGAAATAAGTCCTGGGTCACTCAGGGGTCACAGCTGCACCCCAGCCTGCGGCCAGCCCCTAGGTCCAGGGCCATGCTGGGGGCACAGGTCATGGCCCACTCCCTAGCTGCCGTTCCTAAGGCCTACATGTCAATAATCACACAACACCGCCAAGGGTGGGTACTGGGCACTGCGGTCATGGGTTCGCTAAGGAAGGTCATGGCCTGGCGGTAGCATGTTAACCCTGACAGAGAAGCTGGGAAATCCTCCAGCCGCTAGGCAGGCGTCTTTCCCTCAGGGCAGCCCTGGTAGACTTCCCGGTTCCAATCCCACCCCTCCTTTTACTAGTCCTGGGATCTTGAACACGTCATTCGCCTGCCCAGCCTCAGTTTCCCCGTCTGTAGAATGGGGGTAATAATACAGACCTCATGGCTCGGCTGAGGGCATTGAAAGGAGTACAGTACCAGAAGACAGCGCTCTGAACGCAGGAAGCGCCCGGCGCTGCAGTCTTGGCCGCGGTGTCTCTCACACGCTCTGTCCCCCGCCTCCCTACCCCCTCTCCCGGGCGGGCGCTTCCGTCCAGTGAGGCGAGGCGGCCGGTGGCGGTGGCCAGGGGCTGTGGTCGGGGAGCAGGCCCTCTGGCCCGCCTGGCAGCGGAGACGCCCCGTCCTTCCGCCGCCGGGCGGCGGCTGTAAGGGAGTCAGCGGGCATCCGGGGAATGCAGCGGCGGGGCTCGGGCGGGGGTGGCCGGCCGTACCCCTCCGCACGCGGATTCCCCTCATTCCTGCCGCTTGACGCGGCGGCGGCCGGAGCGGGCACTGCGGCCGCGAGGCCCCGCCCCTCTGCCAGCTCCTCGCCTCGGGCCCGCGGGCGGCCGCCAGCCGAGCCAGCCTAGTCCTTGTACCGCCCCGGAGCCGTGCTCCTGGTGGGGACCGGCTGGACCCCCTTCCTCCAGTCTTCCAAGGCCCTTCCCACTCCGGGTGAGCGGGAGGCTGAGGCCCCTCGCGGAGGGGGCCTCCTCCCGCCCTTAGCCCGAAGCTGGTGGCATTTAAGGCCCCCGCCCCCTCCGCTCCCACCCATCTCCCAGCTGCGCGCGGTGGCACCCAGTCCCCTCGCTCCCTCCAGAGGGCCCCATCTCCCAGCTGGCGCCCCCGCCGCGGGGTCCCCAGGGCCGCGGCTCCGGCCGGGCTGTTGTTCTCGAGGTAATGAGCCTTCCCCACGAGGCTACAACCCGCACCTGCCGCAACCTCCCTCCCTCCCCCGGGAGCCCAGGTCTGAGAGAGGGGCACGCTGAGGCTTTGGGTGCCAGCCCTGCCCTTTTGCCCCCTAGGTCAAGTCAGCATCCGGCGATTGCGCCTCGGGTTCCTTATGTGTCAGGTGGGGCACAAGTAAAGTTCGAGAGCTCTTTGTTAACTGGCAGGCAGACACGCCTGAGGGGCTTTCCCCGCTATAGAAGAAGTGTGACCTGTCTGGCCCAGGACCTGGCTCTTAGTAGGTCTGCTCCAAGCGTGTGTGCAAAGAGTGTCTGTCCGAGAGGGAAGTGGTGTTTACTGAAGGCCTGGGAGGTGCCTTGGCGGCTTATCTTAGCCTTCTCAACAGCACTTTGAGACAGGTATTAGCCTCGTTTTAAGGCTGAAGGAGAGGCTCCCAGAAATTAACTGACCTGCTGGCAGTCATACAGCTTGTGAGAAGCAGCCCAGCCTTTTGGAAGAAGCACTAGCCATCACACCCCCACCAGCGCTGGGATCTGAGCTAGAGCTTGCCCCCCAGGCTGCTGCCCACCGAGAGCCCAGCGAGGGCGGGGCTGCTGGGGGGCTGGTTTGGGTAGAGGGAGGATGTCCTGGGCAGAAAGTATGGAGGGATCCAGAGGGACAATAGAGGGAGACCCTCTCCAGAGGAAGGAGAGAGGTGAAGAGCCCCTGGGCACAGGGGCCCTAGTCGGGATGTCCTCGATAGGGGAGAAAGGTATTGCCCCAAATGCTGGAAGTCGGACGTGGATTCCCCAGATGGAAAGCTGAGCCCTCCATGGAGGCCGGGCACGCACCGCGCTCGGCAAAGGTGCTCTGGCTGCCTTCGTCCCTGGGGTACGCGCTCTGTGCTGACGCGGGAAACTAAAGAGATTTCCTAGAGACTTAAAGACACGGGATCCACCCTCCAGAGACCGTACGGGGGTGGACAGTGTCCCGCACGGAGGCTCCGCCCGCCCGGGCGCGCCGGCCGTATTTGGACATTTCGTTCTATTTTTAACTTTCCCGGGACTCGAGGTTGGAGTGTGGGGGTGGGAATCCTGCTTCCTCCGGGACCCACGGGCCTCTGCCTAGTGAGTCCCGCGCCTGGCCTAGTGCGTACTGTAGATACAAGCCCGGAAGTGAGTTCCGGGTCAGTGTAGACGCGGCGGCCGCGCGGGTTCCGGGCCCCACCCTGGAACCAACGAAGTCCCTCCTGGAAAACCTGACTCAGGCGGAGCCCCTGCCCGGCGGGGAGCTCCGCCCCCGCCCCCGCCCCCGCCCCCACCCTTGTACCCACCCACGCCGCGAGATCCCCCTTAGTTCCTGCCCCACCCCTACCAGCTGGGGAGGGACCCCCGAGTCCAAGCACCGAAGGAGGCGGGGGCGTCCGGGGAGTCCCGCGCCTCCGAGGCTCACGGAGGGGGCGGAACGGGGGGCGGGTCGGCCCCTCCCTCGTGACGCCGCCGCCGCCGCCGCCGAGCCCCGAGGCGAGAGCTCGGGCAGCGGAGCAGGGCGCCAGGCCGACGGGGCAGGATGCGCTACCGAGCGTCGGTGAGCGGGGCTGGCGAGCAGGGCGGGGGTCCCGGGCGTCCCTCCCGGCCTCGCGGCGCAGCCTCGGCCTCGCCAGGAAGCGGGCGCGGCCCAGGAATTTCGGGTGGAAAAACGTCCCGGAAAGTTGCAGGGGGAGGAGGCCGAGGCAGGGAGGGTGAGGCTCTCGGACCCAGGCCGGGTGAATAGCTCCCGGGGAGGGCCGAGAGCGCCGAGACCCGTCACCCAGAGGGCAAGGGGGCTGGAGCTCGGGACAGATTTGGCGGCAGCTTCGGGACAGTATTGGAGGGGGGAGGGGGCAGTGAGGGACAGGCCTAGGAGAGGCAGGCCCCTGGCCAGACCCTGAGGGGTTCCCCGGCCAGAGATCTGGGTGGTCTGCGGTCGGAGGAGGCCTAGTGGCCTCTTGGGGATCTACACCCCCCTCCCACCACGGTGGCCACCTTGCTCTTCTCTGACCCTTGACACTCTTGGTGTCAATTTTCTAGAGCCCTCAGACTCTTTTGAAGAGTGTGCTCTGGGGTGAGGGCCTTGTTGAGCCTGTACTTCTCCCCACCCTCTAATGGGGTCCGGAGGGAGCTGTGTTTTCCGCGGTAAAATCCCCACTCCCTTGAGGCTTTTCGGGGCTCTCAGGGGAGGAGTGCGTCTGTGAACCTGGCAGCTGGAGGGGAGGGCGTGGTTCAGCTGTGGGAGGGAGGGCCCCCCTTCTGGGGTGGGTGTTGAACCCAGCTGGGATGGGAGGTCCCCTGGGGGAATCCCTCTCCTGTGGCCTGGGGTGGCATCTTGCTAGGTCCCTAGACACTCTCCTCCTGGAGACTCTGGGAGTGGGTGTGGGAGAGATGGCCCCACCCTGCCTGTAGAACTCACTTTGAGCTATTTGTCCTACAAAGCACCTGTCACACGTGGCCCAGAGCTAAGGGACTTGAGGTCACCTGGTCTATCTCAACTCCTCCTTCTTGAGAAGGACACAGCCCAGAGAGAGGAGGGGTTTTGTCCAAGGTCAATAGAGCATTCTTTCTCTTACTCTCATGACCCCCCCCTTTCTCTGCGCAAAACCAGCGTCTCCCTGGATTCAGTGGCCTTGCCCCCGTGTCCTCCGGGTGCTCTGTGCTCCAGTGTCCTGTGTTCAGGTCCCATGTGGTCTTTGTTCTGGGACCTGCATCCTCAGTGTTCCATGCACCAGCTTCCTGCCATCCAAGCCCACTGTACCCAGCCTGGTACACCCGTCTCCTGGATGTTCCCTGCGTCGTGTGTCCAGGCCCCCTGTGTCCATGTGCCCCTGGTTGTCCTCTCAGTCCCGCAGGCTATGCTGGAGGGGAGAAGTGGCCTTCCCTTACCCTGCTGCCACTGACCCTCTCCCATGGCCCCTCCTTGCAGGCCCTGGGCAGTGACGGGGTGCGGGTGACCATGGAGAGTGCACTGACCGCCCGTGACCGGGTCGGGGTACAGGATTTCGTGCTGCTGGAGAACTTCACCAGCGAGGCAGCCTTCATTGAAAACCTGCGGCGACGCTTCCGGGAGAACCTCATCTACGTGAGGCCCGAGTGGGAAGATGCAGGGGGTGCTGGGGGCACAGATGCAGGCTGTGAGGGAAAGAGGCTCAGGGGCCTCTGGGAGAAACTTCTGACCCTCCTCCCCTGACCCCCAGACCTACATTGGCCCCGTGCTGGTCTCTGTCAACCCCTACCGGGACCTACAGATCTACAGCCGGCAGCACATGGAGCGCTACCGGGGCGTCAGCTTCTATGAGGTGCCACCCCACCTGTGAGTGACCCCCCTCCTATGAGTGACCCCCTCATCTCCACCTGACATGACTCCACCCGACCTCCCACTTGGAATGAATCACAGTTCACATCTGTGAGGAATGCCCAGTGCCCACCCAAGGTGAATCTCTCTACTCCATCTGGGCAGGACCCCGCCAGCCTCCACCCCAACTCACACTCATGACTTATTCCCCCAGCTCTACCTGAACATGGCCCTCCAACCTCAGTGACCCTCTGACCCCCACCTCTGAGGGACCTCCCAGCCCTACCTATGAGTGACCTCAACCTTCACCTGAATGACCTCCAATCCCCCCACCCATGAGTGATCCCCTCAATCCTCTGTCTGAATATGACTCCCATCCTCAGCTGGGTAGGATCTCTCTTGACCCACACCTTGGAGGGTTCCCCCATCCTCAAGGGTACACCCCCTTGTGAACCCCACCAGACATGGGAGCGCCCACCCCCAGTCCTACCTGTGGAACTCCCACCCCCTGCAGCCACTTGACCCCTGGCCCCCTAAGCTCCTGACGGGCCTCTGCCCTAGGTTCGCGGTGGCTGACACTGCATACCGGGCACTGCGCACGGAGCGCCGGGACCAGGCCGTGATGATCTCTGGGGAAAGCGGGGCAGGCAAGACAGAGGCCACCAAGCGGCTGCTGCAGTTCTATGCTGAGACCTGCCCAGCCCCTGAGCGAGGCGGTGCCGTGCGTGACCGGCTGCTGCAGAGCAACCCCGTGCTGGAGGTGAGGGGCCAGCAGCATCTGGGGGGCGGGAGGGGCAGAGAGAGACTGCCAGGCACGCCTCACACCCCTGTTCTCTCCTAGGCCTTCGGAAATGCCAAGACCCTCCGGAACGATAACTCTAGCAGGTTCGGGAAGTACATGGACGTGCAGTTTGACTTCAAGGTACCTGTGGGTGAGGTACCTGTGGGTGGGGCAGGGCAGGGGTAGTGGGATTCCCATTCAGCAGGCGCCCACTGGCCAAGTCTTTGGCACCAGCCTGTGTGCCAGGCGCTGTTCCAGGTGCTGGTGGTACAGCAGTAAAACAAAACAGACAGAAATCCTGCCTCCAGGGAGGTAGACAGTAAACAGAAAAATGTAATTTAGCTGACAAGTGTCACGGCAAAAAATAAAATGAGGCAACGGGCGGGAGCAGTTGCTCTTTTAAATGAGGCAGATACAGTAGGCACTGAGAAGGTGGCATTTGGTAAAAGTTTGACGGAGACAGAGGAATGAGCTGTGCAGATACCTAGGAGAGTCCGGGCAGAGGGCACAACCAGTGCAGAGGCTCTCATGGGGAAAGTGCTGGATGTGTTCATGAACAACGAGGAGGCCAGAGTGGCTGGAGAAGAGAGTAAGGGGCCAAGGAACAGAAGAGGAGGCTAGATGCTGTGCGTCCTTTTGGGTCTTTGTAAGAACTTTTTTTAAAGCTCTGAGTGGAAGGGAGGCTAGAGAGTTGGGGGGTTTTTTTTGTTTGTTTCTTTGGCCATGCCCATGTGGCTTGTGGGATCTTAGTTCCCCGACCAGGGATCGAATCTGTGTCCCCTGCAGTGGAAGCACAGAGTCCTAACCACTGGACCGTCAGGGAAGTCCCGAAAGTTTGAAACAGAAGTGTGTTATGACCTCACTTTCCTCTTAAAATGATCACTCTGGCTGCTTTGTTGAGAATAGAAGGTAGAGAACCAGGCCGAGCAAGGAAACCAGTTAGGAAGCTGATGATTATTAAATCTAGATGACAGATGATGGTGGCTGGGCCCAGTGTGTTGGCAGTGGTTGGATTCTGGAGGTTCTGAAGGTTAAGGCAGCAGGATTGGCTGTCCGATTGGATGTGAGGTGTGGGAGACAAAGAGGCTTCCAGGACTGCAGACTGCTTGGCCTGAAAACCTGGAAGGTTGACCAAGATGGGAAGAGGGAGCTAGTTTGAGGAGGGGAGATGAGGAGTTCAGTTTCAGGCCTGTTGAGACTGAGATGCCTGTCGGACATCCAAGTGGAGCCGCCAGGTAGATAGGGCTGAGCGTCCTCATTTCTCAGAGGAGGAAACAGGCCAGAGGGGGTGACTTGCCTGAGCCATTGGCAGAGCTGGAATTCGGAGGGCAGGGGAGGAAGGGGAAGCTGGGCTCTGTCCCCAGTCCCCCTGAGCAGTCGCTACATCCTGCCCTGCCCACAGGGCGCCCCTGTGGGTGGCCACATCCTCAGTTACCTCCTGGAGAAGTCCCGGGTGGTGCACCAGAATCACGGGGAGAGGAACTTCCACATCTTCTACCAGCTGCTGGAGGGGGGCGAGGAGGAGACACTGCGCAGGCTGGGCCTGGAACGGAACCCCCAGAGCTACCTGTACCTGGTGAAGGTGAGTAGGGGCCAGGCAGGGCGGTGCCACCCAGGGAGCCCAGTGCCACGGCTAGAACCCAACTCTGCCCGTCCTCCAGGGCCAGTGCGCCAAAGTCTCCTCCATCAACGACAAGAACGATTGGAAGGTTGTCAGGAAGGCTCTGACGGTCATCGACTTCACCGAGGATGAGGTGGAGGTGAGGCCTCTGCTGGGACCCTCCCTTTTCTCCTGTCATACCCTGAAAATCTCCGTCTACCTTTACACCCCGTTTCTACTCTAGCCGCCTTTTCCTCTCAGATTTCCTTTACCACGTCTCCTGCCTCCTTTTTAAAATTTATTTATTTTATCTTTGGCTGCGTTGGGTCTTCGTTGCTGCATGCAGGTACCATAGTCTCTGTTTATATGAAAATAAGAAGAGGCAGAAGGAGTTCCATTTCTGCCAGAGACAGTCTGTCTTTTGCTAATTTTTTGAAAGCAATGGGTTCTCTTTTTTAAATTATTTTTTATTTTTGGCTGCATTGGGTCTTCATTGCTGTGCACGGGCTTTCTCTAGTTGCGGCAAACGGGGGCCACTCTTCATTGCAGTGCGCAGGCTTTTCATTGCAGTGGCTTCTCTTGTTGTGGAGCACGGGCTCTAGGCGTGTGGGCTTCAGTAGTTGTGGCACGTGGGCTCAGTAGTTGTGCCTCGCGGCTCTAGAGTGCAGGCTCAGTAGTTGTGGTGCACGGGCTTAGTTGCTCCGCGGCATGTGGGATCTTCCTGGACCCGTGTCCCCTGCGTTGGCAGGCGGATTCTTAACCACTGCGCCACCAGGGAAGCCCCTCTCCCGGCTCCTTCTGACCATCCACTGTGTGCCCCTGTGGGGCTCTCAGCCCCTCCTGTAACCCCCACCTACCCCTCCCTGTCCCCCCAGGACCTGCTGAGCATCGTGGCCAGTGTCCTGCATCTGGGCAACATCCACTTTGCTGCCGACGAAGAGAGCAACGCCCAGGTCACAACCGAGAACCAGCTCAAGTATCTGACCCGGGTGAGTGGGGCAAGCGGAGGGCGAGGGCAGGGCAGCTGGGGCGGGGGGAGTGCACCCTCACCAGGCCCACCCCTTCCCTCGGCAGCTCCTTGGTGTGGAAGGCTCAACGTTGCGGGAAGCCCTGACGCACAGGAAGATCATCGCCAAGGGCGAAGAGGTGAGGGCCAGCCTTTGCTTCAGGGGCTAGTGGGGGGCGGGAGCAGGTATTGTACGGCAGCCCTCCTCCCATCATCCCCCTTCCTCTGGTCTGCTCGGCTGGTCTTCGTAGCAATGCTGGAAGGACATAAGGCGGGTGGCTCAGGGAGGCTCAGGGAGCTGGCCAAGGTCACACAGCAAGAGGGTGAGGCTGGAAGGAAGACTCACCTCCAGGAATGAGGACTCTTTTTTTTTTTTTTCCTCCAGGAATGAGGTCTCTTGTCTTATACCACCTTCCCTCTGGTGGGGCCACTGTGTCCTCCCCTGGTGCCCCCCAACCCCAGACTCATTGTGGGCAGGGAGGGCAGAGTGGTCAGTTTCCTGAGTGCGAAGGGACCGGGGTGGGAAGGGGCTGCATTCATTTCCCCATCTCACTCTCCACCCCCAGCTCCTGAGCCCGCTAAACCTAGAACAGGCTGCCTACGCGCGAGACGCCCTCGCCAAGGCCGTGTACAGTCGCACCTTTACCTGGCTGGTCGCGAAGATCAACAGGTCGCTGGCCTCCAAGGTGAGGGCTTGGCCCCTGCTGCTCCCAAGGTGGCAGGGAGGGCAGACCAGGGAGGCCCGGGGCTGGGAGCTGGCGAACGTTGGGACCCATGCTCTTGGTCATCTGGCCCTAGGATGCTGAGAGCCCCAGCTGGCGGAGCACCACGGTCCTCGGGCTCCTGGACATTTATGGCTTCGAAGTGTTTCAGAACAACAGGTCAGAGCCCCACTGTCCCCTTCCTGTCCCTCCTCCCGTCTCCCCTGTCCTGGTGCCTCTTCTCTTCCCCGGCCTCTCACAGTCCTGCCCGTGTCTTCCCAGCCACCTGGGTCCTGCTCTGTGTTTCTTCCCTTAGAGCTGTGGGGCCTCATCCCAACCCTCCCCCGCTTCTGGTCCCGTGTCCCCTGGAATTACTGAGGGCTCCTCTGTTTCCCTCATAGCTTTGAGCAGTTCTGCATCAATTACTGCAATGAGAAGCTGCAGCAGCTCTTCATTGAGCTCACCCTCAAGTCGGAACAGGAGGAGTATGAGGCAGAGGGCATCGCGGTGAGTGCAAGCCTGTGGGCATCCCCACCTGCCATGGAAGCCCGGGCGTCGATCTCCCCAGGAGAGGTGCCAGGACCCCATGATGATGCCTTCCTCCCCTCTTGCCCCTCAGTGGGAGCCTGTCCAGTATTTCAACAACAAGATCATCTGTGACCTGGTGGAGGAGAAGTTCAAGGGCATCATCTCCATTTTGGTGAGCCGTCTGCTCCTCCGAGGCCCCGTGTTGGGGGCTGGGTGGGACGACGTCACCCCTTTCCCCTTGTTCTCCGGGCCTGTCCGCAGAGAGCCAGAATTTGAGCAGGGACAGGACAGGGCTGTCTGTGGAGGGTGAGGTGAGGTGCTGGCCAGGTCTGGGAGGCTCCCTGTGATCTGCCCCTTTCCTCTGTGTCTGCGCCTCCCATGGGGACCCCTGAGTCCCTGTGCTCTCCAGTCCCTCCCCCACACGTCCTTCACCCTCTGCCACACCCCCCAGGATGAGGAGTGTCTGCGCCCCGGGGAGGCCACGGACCTGACCTTCCTGGAGAAGCTGGAGGACACCGTCAAACACCATCCACACTTCCTGACGTGAGTGGGCTTGTGGGGCTCTCCTGGGGCAGAGCCTGTGGAAGCCTGCAGTCCCCCCAGTCATTGAACACCAGTCACAAGGGGACGACCAGAGGAGGCACTAAGTGAAGGACAGGCACACAGAGCCGCGGCTCCTAGTGTGTCCAGAGTCACAAGCGAGGAGCACAGCTTCCTCCTTTTCCTTTTGAGAATGAAACTTCCTAAGATTTTCCTAGCTTCCTTATTTGGAAATTCCTTTACATTTAAGGAATCCCCTAAAGCGGGGTGAGGGGAGAAAAGAAACAAGCCTCTCTGTTCCAGCTCCGCCCTGTGTATCTTGAGTACATCAGCTCCTCTAATCCGAAGCAACTCCTAGAGGAGGTTTTACTGAGGTTCAAAGAGGTGAAGCCATTTGCCCAAGGTTATCTCACATCTAGTTAAGTCCAGAGCTGGGACTCAGGCCCAGGGCTGCATATTAGTTCCCCAACTAGGAATCAAACCTGGGCCCCGGCAGTGAAAGTGCCAAGTCCTAACCACTGGACCGCCAGGGAATTCCTGAGCAATTTTTTTTTGCGGTACTTGGGCCTCTCACTGTTGTGGCCTCTCCCGTTGCGGAGCACAGGCTCCGGACGCGCAGGCTCAGCGGCCATGGCTCACGGGCCCAGCCGCTCCGCGGCATGTGGGATCTTCCCGGACCGGGGCACGAACCCGTGTCCCCTGCATCGGCAGGCGGACCACTGCGCCACCAGGGAAGCCCCTGAACAGCTTTTGCTTAAGAGAATATTAAAAACCTTTCTCTGGAGCGAGCAAGCAAGGGAACCTGTTGTTTGTTCTCGCTCCCCGCACCTGCTGTAGCAGGGGCCCCAGTAAAGCCTTGCCTGAAAAAAAAAAAAAGAAAAAAGAAAAAGGAAAACTTTTTCTGGCTGTAAAAATAATGTCCCTCATCAGAGAAAAGTTGGAACGTGTGCAAAAGCCACTTGTAATCCTGTCACCTAGAGGTCACCACTGTTAATAATTAGAGACATTTTCTTCCTGCCTTTTTCTATACATTTTTTTTTTCGTAGTTGAGAACTGATTGTGTGTAAGGCTCAGGATGATGTTATATCCTGAGTATCTTCCTGTATCATCAAACAGAAAAATTTCCTCAAAACAGTTCCTCCAGCGGCTCTAAAGCAGATACTCCACTGCTCTCACCCAGCCTCTGGGGGCCCTGTCCAGCCTCCAGGTTTCTGCTGGGAAAACAGGGCTGCCACGAAGATCTATCTCTGTGCCTTAAATCTCTGCCTGGTCTCTCTGGTTAGTTGCTTGGAATTGTTCTTAAAAGTAGAAAACGGGCTAAAGGGTATAAACATGCTTAAGACATAAGTAGTCTCTTGGGGCAGATTCCAGTCTTAAAATGTAGTGGGCAGCACTCAGCCCTCTGAGCAGAGCTATGTAACAGCCAAAAGCAACGCCAAGCAGCCCTCCACCCAGCATGCCCTGGCAGTGCGGAGGCCAAGGTCCCCGTCCTGGTGCTGTGTGACCCAGGACAAAGCCATCTACCTCTCTGAGCCTCTGTGGCAGCCTCTGTGCAGGGAAGTGGCCCCGCCCTGCCAGCTTTTTACTGGATGCCTGGTTCCTCTCTTGAAGTCTCTTCAGCAGGCAGGGTGCATGGCTCAGGCCAGCAATCTGCAGCTTCCTCTCCCTGTCACCCCCAGGCACAAGCTGGCTGACCAGCGGACCAGGAAATCTCTGGGCCGCGGGGAGTTCCGCCTGCTGCACTATGCTGGGGAGGTGACCTACAACGTGACCGGTGAGGATCCTGGGGCTGGGTCCCCACAGTGGGTGGGGAGAGGGGCTCTCCCTCCCCTTACCTCTGCTCTCTCCTTCCAGGGTTTCTGGATAAAAACAATGACCTTCTCTTCCGGAACCTGAAGGAGGTGCGGAGGACCAGGGGGAGGGCTCGCGGTCGGGGCTCTGTACGACCTCTGCCCCAGGAATCTGACAGGCCTTACCCTGTGCTCCCGCCATGACGCCCTGCTCTGCCCTCACAGGCCATGTGCAGCTCGGAAAATCCCATCATGAGCCAGTGCTTCGACCGGAGCGAGCTCAGTGACAAGAAGCGGCCAGAGACGGTGTGAAGGCTGTGGGACCCGAGGGCGTGTGTGTGTGCATGGGAGCGGGACCGGTGCCTGCATGAGCTGCGAGTTAGCAGTGTGTGTTTGAGTTCGCGTGTTCACTG
The DNA here is from genome assembly GCF_937001465.1 of Orcinus orca. NCBI lineage: Eukaryota > Metazoa > Chordata > Mammalia > Artiodactyla > Delphinidae > Orcinus > Orcinus orca. The sequence goes on along the minus strand of NC_064577.1, from coordinate 7,545,064 downwards.
GTGCCTGACTGTGCATCGGTGTGTGTCTGGGAGGCTGCCCGTGGGTGCATCTGTGCTTACTTCCATGTGTACCTGTGTGTGCACTGTCTCTAAGTGTGGACGTGTATGTGTACACCTGTGTCTGTGCGGGCGCTTGCGTGCATTCACCCCCACAGCAGACATTTGTAGTGGACATTGCTGGGCACTTTGGATACAAAAATGAACAGGTGCTCTCCTAGAAATGTGCGCAGGGTGCTATGGAAACTGAGGGAGCAGCAAATTGCCTGAGGGAGTCGAAGAGGGGAGGTGGTCAGGGAGGGCTTCCTGGAGGAGGAAGCATCTGAGATAACTTGGGAATGAGTAGGTGCTTATCAGATAGACAGAGGGCCCCACACAGGTACACAGTCCAAAAAAAAAACCAGGAGGTGGACAGGAAAGTGACATTTCGAGGAGAGAGACGGGGAAAGGCAGATATGGCCAGTGGTGCCAGATGCAGGGAGAGCTCCAGTGAGCTGTGGTCAGAGGTGTGGCTGCTGGGCTTGGCAGGAGGAGTGCCAGGGCAGTCCCAGGAAGAGCAAGGTCATGGAGAGGTAGAAGCCACAGCGCTGCAGGCCAAGACATGCAGGCAGGGAGGCCATGGAGGCAGCATGTTGTCCAGAGTCTGACTCCCTGGGACCCTGCCCTCTGCTCCCCACCCCCGCCCCTTCCCTGAGCATTCTCATCCATGGCCTCATATCCCCCTCCTTGACGCTCGTGAGGACACACCCACTCGATCCAGGCCTCTCCAGCAAGCCATAGATTCCACTGATCTCCAAGTGGCCTGCAGGCACTCCAGACCCCAGTAGTCTAAAGGGCCCTTGACTATCCAGTGTCCCAGGCCTGCTCCTTCTGTTTCCCTAACTCAGGGCAGGGACCACCCTCCACCCAGTCCTGAAGGACAGAAACCTGGGCATCATCCCTGATTCTTCAGCCTCCCCCATTGCCCTCATCCTAACAACCGTTGGATCTTGCTGGTTTCTGCTGCCTGAATACCCTTGCCTCTTGGCCTCTCTGTATCCCTTACTCCAGTTTGGTCCTCTGAGCCAGCCACAGCCTCCTCTGTGGTCTCCTGGCTTCCCGTCTGTCCTTACCAACCATCCTCCACCTGTCTGCTATAGAGCTATTCCAAATGGCAGATCTTTTCCTGTCATTCCCTCCCTCCAAATTCCTCTTTGGCTCCCTATTTCCCTCAGGATAGAATTTAATCTCCCTAATGTGGCTCTCAAGTCCTACCGTGATACTGCCTCTCTAACACTATCTTCTTTACTCCCTCTCTGGATCCTTGCACTGCTTGTAGTGCCCCGTGTACACCAAGCCTTTGCTCACTCGGTTGCTCTGCCTGAATGCCGTCCCCTCCTGCCTGCCTTCGGGCTGTCTCCTACTTAGCCTTTAATTCTCAGCTGAAGGGTTATTTTCAGAAGACTCTTCCTGATGCCCCCTAACCCCACAGACTGAAATAGTTGCCCCTTCTTGATGTTTCCAGAACCCCCAGGCATATGCCCCTGGCATTAATGGGACCGCAGTGGATTGCAAATCTTTGCTGAGGCATCCGCTTCTCCCACAGGCCTGAAGTCCTTGAAGGTCCTGCAGTGCAGTGTACAGGGATAACGGTTGAACGCATAGCAGTAGGACACACTGTTTAGGAATGCGGCCCTGGAATTCTAAAAAGAGAAAGAGTGGCTGCCAAAGGAAGACATAGGATTGAGGTTGCCAGGAGACCTGAACAGGATTTTTAAGACGGGAATGAGGTTCTTCAACTGAGGTCTCTAGCTCGGCCAGAGGGATGCAGGTGACGTAGTCTGGCTCCTTCCTCTGTTGTGAGGGAGGGGTGATGGGAGAAGGGGACCTGGAGATTTTGTTGACCTTCATGGGTTTACAGCCTCTGTCTCTAAACAAAGTATGGAAATAGTAGAGCTTTCATTTTGCTTTCGTTTTTGTTTTGTTTTGTTTTCTCCCCACTAAATAGAAATGAGGGTTCTTAGCCTGTTTCTGGCAATCTGTTAATTTATTAGGATAGTTGTCTTTCATTTGCTTTCCAATAGGCACAGTAAATTTAGTTGAAGAGCACATCTCTATGATACAACTTGATTACATCTTTTTTTCTGGCTTTTTTGCATTTTTTCTTTTACCAAGTTTCAGTTCCTGCATGTAGAATTAAATAAACAAAACTTGTAAAGTTGTAACATTTCACTTGGAAATGCTGCCCAGTCTTCAGGAGCTTCAGAATTCTGACCTTTGCCGATGCTGGATAAAGTGTCGTAATTAAAAAAAAAAAAAAAAAAAAAAAAAGTAAGGGCCCACGCAGGGCAGGGGTAGTTGTGGGAACTGGTTCTGTTTTGCCCCAGGGAGGGGTCTCTGGGGGGGGTTCAGAGCTCTGCCACAGGGAGCGGCATCTGCAGGGGTTAGCGGCCTCAGCCCAGCTCCGACCAACCTTCCATTCATCTTGGCTGACCAGGTGGCCACCCAGTTCAAGATGAGCCTCCTGCAGCTGGTGGAGATCCTGAAGTCTAAGGAGCCTGCCTACGTCCGCTGCATCAAGCCCAATGACGCCAAGCAGCCCGGTAAGCCCTCTGCCCCCTGGACCAGTGCAGGCTGTGCCTCCCCTGCAGAGGCAACGGCCATCTGGCGGCAAAAGCCCTCTGACCACCCGGTTATCCCTCCCCCAGGCCGCTTTGACGAGGTGCTGATCCGGCACCAGGTGAAGTACCTGGGGCTGATGGAGAACCTGCGCGTGCGCAGAGCCGGCTTTGCCTATCGCCGCAAATACGAGGCTTTCCTGCAGAGGTGGGGCGGGGCCTGGCTCAGCGCCAGGGGAAAAGGGTGGGAGGGTCGTCGGCGCCTCCTCGATCCCGGGAGGGAGGACAGCGATTCTCCGCCCCATTCAGGGACGGGGCTCTGAGCTGCCGTGGGATCCACACCAGGGGCCCCTCCATGCTGCAGGCCTAATGTCAAGCTTGGTAGGGCAAAGACCAGCCCTCCCCGCCCCCCCAGGCCCTGCCCTCACAGAGCAGCTGCTCAGGGGTCCATGAAGCGTGCATCCACATGCCTATCTCTCACCAGCGGAGATAGTAAACGCCTGTGAAAAGGACAGAGTTTCCAATCAGAAAGGATAGAGCAGCTTTGGGGTTATCCTGAGTTAGGGGCCTGGGGAGTCAATCAGGTGTGAATTCTATCTCTACCACTTTCTAGCCCCATGACTTTCAGCAGATGAGAAACGTCAATTTCCTCATCTTTAAAGTGGGGATAGTAACAGAGCGACCTCTCAGGCTTTCTGTGAGCTGTGAGTCAGTGGGAGCACCCAGCAGATGCCAGGGAAAGCTGGTTTGGGCCCCCAGAGAAGGATGCTGGCAGGGGTGGGGGCTGAGTGCATTTCTGCCCCTCCTGTCCCCAGGTACAAGTCACTGTGCCCAGAGACATGGCCCATATGGGCAGGACGGCCCCAGGATGGGGTGGCTGTGCTGGTCAGACACCTCGGCTACAAGCCGGAAGAGTACAAGATGGGCAGGTGAGTGGCTCCCACGCCTGGTGTTTGGAGGGCACGGGGGCGGCAACCAGGGGCTGATCAGTGCTGCCTTCACAGGACCAAGATCTTCATCCGCTTCCCCAAGACCCTGTTTGCCACAGAGGACGCCTTGGAGGTCCGGCGGCAGAGCCTGGGTGAGAGAGGGGCCCCACCCTTCCTATCCCAGTGGAGTCCATTCTGGGGAGCAGGAAAGAAATCACTGCATTTGGGCTCCTTCTCCAGGAAGTCCGCCACGCCCACATTCAGCTGCCCTCCTCCCCAGCCCCAGCACCCCGTCTTCTGCCCTTGGCTACACACTCAGCATGTTCTCATGTTGCTTTGCTCGCTCCCTTGCTCTTTCATTTACTCTCCCTTCACTTAATGCTCATTCAGCCACTCCCCTCACTCATGCCACTCAGTGAGCTCTGACAGTGCCCGGCCCCCAGCCGGGTCCCTTGCGCTCTGGCCAAGTGACTTTCTTTCCCAATTACAGCCACGAAGATCCAGGCCACCTGGAGGGGCTTTCACTGGCGGCAGAAATTCCTCCGGGTGAAGCGATCAGGTTTGGGGGCCCAGGGGTCTTCAGGAGGGCAGGGGCTAGGGTAAGGGTGCGGAGGAGATAGAGGTCAGCCGTCTGTGGTCTCTGCAGCCATCTGCATCCAGTCGTGGTGGCGAGGAACCCTGGGCCGGAGGAAGGCAGCCAAGAGGAAGTGGGCAGCACAGACCATCCGGCGGTGAGCACTGGACGCCATGGGGGGCGGGGTGCAGAGTGTGTGTGTGCGGGGGTCCGTTACCAGGCTTCTCACCCCCACACACAGGCTCATCCGCGGCTTCATTCTGCGCCACGCACCCCGTTGCCCCGAGAATGCCTTCTTCCTGGATCACGTGCGCACCTCTTTTTTGCTCAACTTGCGGCGGCAGCTGCCCCGGAATATCCTGGACACTTCCTGGCCCACGCCGCCACCTGCCCTGCGTGAGGTCCGTGGGCCCTCCCTGCTGAGTTAGGAACCACCAGCACGCTCAGCGGAGGGACCTAATAACCATGTGACCAGAGGAGCCATCAGGGAAGGGAAGGGAAGGGAACTGGAGCTGGGCTGCAGAGAACGAGTTCTTTTTTTTTTTTTTTTTTTATAAATTTATTCATTTTATTTATTTATTTTTGGCTGCGTTGGGTCTTCGTTGCTGTGGGCTTTCTCTAGTTGCAGCGAGTGGGGGCTATTCTTCGTTGCGGTGTGTGGGCTTCTCATTGCGGTGGCTTCTCTTGCTGCAGAACATGGGCTCTAGGCTCGCGGGCTTCAGTAGTTGTGGCACGCGGGCTCAGTAGTTGTGGCTTACGGGCTCTAGAGCACAGGCTCAGTAGTTGTGGCGCGCGGGCTTAGTTGCTTCACGGCATGTGGGATCTTCCCGGACCAGGGCTCGAACCCGCGTCCCCTGCATTGGCAGGCGTATTCTTAACCACTGCGCTACCTGGGAAGTCCCAAGAATGAGTTCTTTGCAAAGAAGCAACTCAGGAATGGAAGAGTGGTCCAGGCTGAGGGGGTGTCACTTAGGCCAAGGCCTGATGGTAGGCACATGCCTGTTGTCTTCAGAGGGAAGGGAGCCAGGCTGCCTGGGTGCCCTGACCTCGCTCGCGCCCACAGGCCTCGGAACTGCTGCGGGAGCTGTGCCGGAAGAATATGGTGTGGAAGTACTGCCGGAGCATCAGCCCTGAGTGGAAGCAGCAGGTATGGGGCTGGGAGGCAGACATTGGGGGACTAGCCAGGGGGACACTCGAAGAGTGCTGGCCTGGAGGACCTTCACCCCAACTTACCACGTGCCCTCAAATGGATCCCAGCCCGTTTGGCCTCATGTATGAAGCCGAGGCTGGAGTAGATTTTGCATGGCAAATAGGGCTTATCTTCTAGACCAGCTCCGCTGGCCTGGTAGAGGCTGCCCAGAGCCCTGTGTTGAAAAGGCTGCAGCTTGAGTCTGATAGAATAAGAATAGTTCCAGAGAGAGACATTGGTGGCTGACATGCCTGTATTTGCCAACTCAGTATAGGATGATGCTAAAGGACGCACGCAGCAGAATTAACCTGCAGTAGTGGTTTTTTAAAAATTTTTAAAATTTTTTTGGCCGTACCTTGTGGCACGCAGGATCTTAGTTCCCCAACCAAGGATCGAACCTGTGCCCCCTGCAGTGGAAGCACAGAGTCTTAACCACTGCAGTGCCAGGGAAATCCCAACCTGTAGTAGTTCTTTGAGTATTAGCAACCAGCCAGATCCCAGGCCGGAGCTTTATCCCAGGAGTTCCAAGGCCTGCTGTGATGGGGAATTATCCCCGAAGTGGGGCCTGAACCCTGACAGTACTGTCTGTCATGACCCTTCTGAGGAGCCCGTGCCTTGGTCAGTGGGGATGGGGGTAAGGGAGAGAAGGGGCTAAAGGGGAGTGTTGGTGGCAGGGCTTAGCCTCTGGTGCTGGGGCCAGAGAGAGGGTGAGGGAAGCTGTCTCAGTTCCTGAGGCTGGGCCTGTCCCTGCTGTGATGGTCGCCATCCCTCTGACAGCCCCCCTCCCTGCCCTTGTCTCCTCAGCTGCAGCAGAAAGCCGTGGCTAGTGAGATCTTCAAGGGCAAGAAGGACAATTACCCCCAGAGTGTCCCCAGGCTCTTCATCAGCACACGGCTTGGTGAGCCCCTGACTTTCCAGTGCGTAAGCCCTCCATCACCATCCTAGTCCCCCCTCTTCTCCTCTCACCTCCCCCTCCCCCATCTGGGTTGCAGGCGCAGATGAGATCAGCCCCAAAGTGCTGCAGGCCCTGGGCTCTGAGCCCATCCAGGTGAGACGCTGCCTGCCGGCCACCCTCAATCGCAAACAGTTCTGCTGCCCGAGGACTGGGTTGGGGAGTCAGGGCCTGGGCAGAGGGTGAGGAGGCCCCTCAGCCACCCTCTGTCCCCAGTACGCGGTGCCTGTCGTGAAATATGACCGCAAGGGCTACAAGCCCCGCTCGCGGCAGCTGCTGCTGACGCCCAATGCCGTGGTCATTGTGGAGGATGCCAAAGTCAAGCAGAGGATTGAGTACGCCAACCTGACCGGTGAGCCAGAGTCCAGGGCTGGGTGGGGAGGGCCCCTGCTCTGACCCTTGATCCCTGACCTCTGCCCTTCCGCCTCAGGAATCTCCGTCAGCAGCCTGAGCGACAGCCTCTTTGTGCTCCACGTGCAGCGTGAGGACAATAAGCAGAAGGTGCCCCTCGGGGGACTGGGAGGCGGCGGGGGGGGGGGGGGGGCGGGGATGGGGGGGGTGTGCTTCTCTAGCTCTGGGCAGGGCCTGACCCCTGACCCCATCTGGGCCCCCAGGGGGACGTGGTGCTGCAGAGTGACCATGTGATTGAGACACTGACCAAGACAGCCCTCAGCGCCGACCGCGTGAATAACATCAACATCAACCAGGGCAGGTGAGGCGGGGAGGGGCGGGGAGGGGGCTGTGCGTGCGTGGGGCGGGCGGGCCTCACGCACCACCTTCCCTCCAGCATCACGTTCGCAGGGGGTCCCGGCAGGGATGGCATCATCGACTTCACGACCGGCTCAGAGCTGCTCGTCACCAAGGCCAAGAACGGGCACCTGGCTGTGGTGAGTGGGGCCCGGCAGCAGCACCCTGCCTCCCGCTGAGGGCCCTGGGGCCAGAGCAGAGTCTCTGGTGGCCGAGCCTTCCAACCTCAGCAGTGCTGGGCAGAGCCTGGGCGCCTCGTCGTGGATCCTTTGAGCTCCCACAGTGCAGAGGGTCATAAACATGGCAGCGCAGGGGCGGGGGGGATCGGGGGGGTGAGAGTGTGCTGGGGGGGAGGGGAGGCCCGCTCTGGCCAGGGCAGTGGCTCCCGTGGGAATAGGGTTGGAGTCTCCAGCGCCAAGGCCTCTAGACCACGCCCCCAGCTTGTCCCCGCGCGCTGTGACATATCTAAGCCGTGAAGACAAGTGCTCGAAGCACCTCTGCTTCCTGCTCACCACCTGGGCTTCTCCCCCGTCCCACAGGTGGCCCCACGGCTGAACTCTCGGTGATGAAGGCGCCCACTGGACCCCCCTCCCGCCTCCCAGTGCTTTGCTCATCCCCTTCTCCCCTTCCCAGTTACCAAAGACTCGAGCTTCCAGACAGGGACCCAGGGACACCTTGAAGCCCACCAACAAACTCCTGCCTGCCGCTCGCCCCTCTCTCGAGGGAGCAGCAGGGACCAGGGAGCTGCCCCAGGAGTGGGCCAGGCCGGGCCACAGCAATAGGAAAGCCGGGGCCAGAGGCAGCCACGCCAGCCCCACTGCCAATGCCAAATATTTGAGAGAAGGGAACTTTTGCTGAGGTTTTCTCTGAGATTTTTTGATGCTTTATAGGAAACTATTTTTTAAAAAAGCCATCTTCCCACCCCCAAGACACACTGGATGTGTTTTCCCTGACTCCAGCAGGGCAGGGAATGGAGCTGAGAGGGTGGGCGGTCTGGGCCTTGGTGCCCTCTTCCCTGCCCAGGCCACCCTCTCCTCCTCGTTTCCTTGGCACCTTGTCTGTCTGCCTGCCCACCTGTAGCCCACTCCAACATCCCCCTGGGGGCTGAGACCACCCTTGCCTGCCCCCTCCTTCCTGCCTTAAAAATGCCCTTCTAATATCATCCCAGCCTGAGGGCATCCTGGAGTAGGGACAGGACCCCTAGAGCATAGAATTTGGACAACTCTGAGAGATCACCTAGTCTAGTCTCCTGGTGTGACGAGCAAGAGACAGAGGCCCAGAGAGGGGAAGGGACTTGCCCAAGGTCATCCAGCAGGTTGGGGCAAAACCAGACTGCAACCCTGTCCTCAGCACACCTCACTGCCTCTCCCAGGGATGGGGGCCCCGTGAAATAGGCTCATGCCTTAAGTGCATGTGGCTTCCTGACCAGCAATCACCCTTGGGGGCCACCAGGTGGGAGGAGCTCTCCTGCCTGAGTCCATGCCTTAGGATGACAAACACCCTGCCCATATACTTCGGCCCCAATTCAAGGACATAGGGCCTTTACTGGCCCCTGACCCCCCTCCCTATCCTGGGAGCCTGGGGAAGGGGCCGGCCTTGGGAGGAGCTGCAGGGGCGTCACCTCTTTCTGCTGCTTCTCCCCCTCCCCCCCACCTCCCCAGAGGGGCTGGGGGACTGCCCAGCTGCCTCTGCCCTCCTGGGGGGGGTCTCAGCCCACTGCTGACACTTCTGCAATCCAGAGAAACACTAAATAAAGCAATACGTGTTTGCCAACTTTGGTTTCCTTGTGAATGTTAGAAAAGGGAAGACTTCCCTGGTGGCGCAGTGGTTAAGAATCCGCCTGCCAGTGCAGGGGACATGGGTTCGATCCCTGGTCTGGGAAGATACCACATGCCGCGGAGCAACTAAGCCCATGAGCCACAACTACTGAGCCCACGTGCCTAGAGCCCGTGCTCCGCAACAAGAGAAGCCACTGCAATGAGAAACCCGCGCACCGCAGCGAAGAGCAGCCCCCACTCGCCGCAACTAGAGAAAGCCCGCGTGCAGCAACAAAGACCCAACACGGCCAAAAACTAAAAAATTAATTAAGAAAAAAAAAAGCGAGAGGACCCCTAGAAGGCAGCCAGGGGTCTTGTATTATAATTTTTGCCTTATGCCCAGAAGGAAGGAGGCTGGGCTCCCTCCCTGGGGGAAAGAGTAGGAGTGACCAGTAGCTGCAACATGGCCTCCCTCTTTCATTGACTGTCCATGGAAAGGCCACTCAGCCTGGCCCAGTGCTGTGGCAGAGGGCGGGTCGTCACACAGTCCCTGCCGTGTGGTCCTCAGCCTGGCAGGCAGGCCTAGTGAATGGAAACAGCCCAGTGTGGGAAGTACAGGCATCAAGGGCACAGTGATGAGAGGTTGACTCAGGTGGGGATGAGGGTTGCTGACACTTCAGAGAAGAAAACATTTGAAGTGGGTCTCAAAGGGTAATCTCCAAACTCCACTGCAAGTGACAAACCCAATTCAAACTGGCTTAAACAGAAAAGGACATTTATTAGCATTAGCAGCTTAACAGTTGCAGGGTAGGGCTCCTTCCAGGCACTCACTATCAGGAATGTGTCTGGAACCATCTTGGCTCAGCCTTCCTGGGTGGTGGCTTCATTCTCAGGCAGGTTCTCCACTCATGTAGTGGCAGCAGCAGCTCCAGGCAGCTCCAGGCTTGCATTCTGTAATTCAGCATCGGAAGCAGAGAAAGAAAGTGCCTCTTTCCCAGTGATTCCAAAGTCTCAGCTGATTCTCAGTGGAGCAGCTTGAATGAGGTGCTCTTCCCTGACCCGGTCCGTGTAGTGAGGGAGAAGAGCTCATTCTGATATATGCCTGCCGGGCCTGGGTCATGTGCCTGCTCCCCCCCAGGCAGAAGCAGGAACCACACCTGATTGCAAGGACCAAGACTGCGAGCAGATAAATTTCCCCCCTAATCAGAGTGCTGCCTGCAGAAGAAAGGGAGTAAGTGTTGCAATCTGCAACCACAGAGCTCCTCGGCAGGCTAAGAGTTTTCCCAAAAGAGAAGGGCCTTGTAGGTAGAAGGAATGGCAGGTGCAAGGCTTAAAGGCAAGGAGAGGTTTAGTTTGGAGTCAGGCTACCTGCCAAGGGGTTTAGATTCATCACCTAGGACAGAAGTTCCCAAAGAACAGATACCACGTCATGTATGACTTATCTTGGGTTTGGCACAATCCTGTGAACACACCTAGATTTGGACACCTCCCTGCGAATTAAGTTAAAGAAAAATGAAAGCACCACAATAATTTGTTCACTCTGTCAGTAGTAACTGCGGTTCCAAGAAGCTGACACCAAGAAGCCGACAGATAAGATAAGCATTGTGATAGGTGCAATTACCAGCTTTACAACTGTAACAACACGCCTTCCTCTAGCAAGTTGGAGCACATGTGAGAGTGACGCCCCAGACATAGCCCAGATGCAGCCGAGGACACGTCCTTTTGAGAAGTAACCAAGAATGCTTTGCACCCCTTGCTCACCTCCTGTGGGAAGTGCAGTGCCCTCCAGGAGATACCTGACAATTACAGGAAGCTAACTTTGAACAAGTGCCTCCACTGGACTCTCCTTTCATTCATTTCATCATTCGACCAATATTCACTTAATGTCTATATGCCAGGCTCTCTGCCAGGCACTTGAGATATAGCAGGAGCAAAAAGACCAAAATCCTTGCTCTTACGGAGCTTGCATTCTAGAGGGGAAGAAAGGACAACGCATGAAACAGATCTGTAAAATTAGAAGGGGATAAGTGCAAGGAAAATCAAGCAGAGAAGGGGGAGTGGGAGAGTTGAGTATGCAGTTTGCAGTGTCAAATGGGCGGGTGAGGGAAGGTCTCCCTGAAGAGGCAACGTTGGAGCAGAGACCTGAAGGAGGTCTCTGAGGGAGTGACTGTGGAGATCCGGGCAGACGGAACAGCAAGTCAAAGCATGGAGGAAGAGGATGGTTAGTGGGACCAGAGAGGAGTGGGCAGGAGGAGAAGAGGAGAAGATAGGCATACTTGCATCTCACCGCCTTCAGATGTTCTCGATTTTTCTCAGCTCCACAAGGACAGAGACAAGGAAGTTGGCACCCTCTCCTTTCTTTTCTTTTCTTTTCTTTTTTTTTTTGGCTGCACCGTGTGGCATGCAAGATCTTAGTTCCCCTGCAGTGGAAGTACAGAGCTCTAACCGCTGGACCACCAGGGAATTCCCAGGCACCTTCTCCTTGTTTCCTCCCTGCAAAAGGCATCTGTGTGAGCAGCTCTCCTAAAGGATGGGGCAATCAGGGGGAATTACATCGTAGCAAAGCAGACAAATGATTCTCAAAAGCCCTGCAGCATGTCACCCCTGGGAACATCTCACTGACCTTTCTAGGAAGGTCCCATCTCCTGCCTTGGTTCCCAGCATGCTCTCCTCCCCTCCACCTGCCTTGCAATCCCCTCACTTTTCTCCCCAGAGCTTTCCCCTAGTGTCTGCCTCCAGACCCTACCTTTGTACATCTTTAGACAGGTCCTTGTCTCTGCAAAACTATGGGCTACCCACTGGGGGTGGGGCATCTCTCTTCTTCATTATCCAGAAACTCCAGCAGAGACTTGGAAATTTTTCTGTCTCCTTTCTCTCTCCTCGTCTCCATCCATGGATGAAAACTGGGCAGAAGTGTACTTTCCCACCAACACCAATGGTGCCTATACACCCACCAACTTTTGTCTCTCCCTTTCTCTCTCACATACACTTTGCAATATGTGTCAGTTTTCTCTCTAAATAGCAATTGTTGTCATCTTCATAAATAATCTTTTTTTTTTTAAAGGAAAAGCGAGTGTGAGTAGCCCAACTCCAGAGGGCTTCATTTACTTAGTACCCTGGAGTTGTGCAGCACATGACTTGCACAGATGTACGAGGCAGTTTTCATCATCTTAGGAGACATAGGCAGGAAAATAGGTCCTTGCACCTCTGCTCCTCGACCTTTGCTAAAATAAGAAATGTGGGACTTCCCTGGTGGCGCAGTGGTTAAGAATCCGCCTGCCAGTGCAGGGGACACGGGTTCGAGCCCTGGTCCGGGAAGATCCCACATGCCGCGGAGCAACTAAGCCCGTGAGCCACAACTACTGAGCCCGTGTGCCGCAACTAGTGAGGCTGCGCTCTAGAGCCCGTGTACCACAGCTACTGAAGCCCGCGCACCTAGAGCCCGTGCTCCACAAGAGAAGCCACCGCAATGAGAAGCCTGTGCACCGCAATGAAGAGTAGCCCCCACTCAACACAATTAGAGAAAGCCCGCCTGAGCGCAGCAGCAGACCCAACTCAGCCTAAATAAATAAATTTATTTTAAAAATAAATAAAATAAGGAATGCCTTTCTTCTCCTTTTTTTTTTTTTTTTTGCCACACGGCTTGTGGATCTTAGTTCCCCAACCAGGGATTGAACTGCCCTCGGTAGTGAAAGCACGGAGTCCTAACCTCTGGACCGACAGGGAATTCCCAGGAATGCCTTTCTTTGGTTAGATGGGAGGGAGTAGAGGACTTTGATGTGATTTTCTCTTGAACAGGGAAGCCTTCCCTTTCTTTTCTCCTTTCGTCTCTGCTTCTCCGTCAGGCAACTCCAGGAGCATCTTCCTAAACAAGAAGGTCACATTCTTTACATTCTTTGAAGGGCAGATCTCAGGCTTATCAGGGGCCAAAAGCCACCATTATTAGCTGTAAATCCTTATGTATGAAGGGGAGAGGAGGAGAAGAGAAAGGAGGAAGGGGCAGAGGGGCTTGCCTTCTTCTTGTCCCAAGGCCATTCCTGTTCCCACCTTGTTGGCCTCTGCATTTATAGGTTCTCTGTGCTCCAAGGAAGAACACACTTGAACAGCTGCTTGGTGCTGGGTATCCCCTCCTTACCAACCTCCTTGCTTACTTTCCAGCTTAGTTATGATTTGTTCTCTCCTCCCTCTCTCTGTCTTCTCTTTCTCTCTTTGTTTCTTTCCTTCCTTCCTTTCTTTCTTTCTCCCTCACCCCCTCTTTCTTTTCTTTTCTTTTAAGGTATTTTCTTCTGTCATGTCCATGTGCCCCAGAGAGGGGGCTTAGAGGCACGGCTTCAGATCCCCATAGGCAGGACCTTACCCAGTCATCCTGGGGAAATGAAGAGCAGGCATGTCTCTTTCCCAAAGGACCAGAATTCACCCTGGGCTGGCTTCTTCTGCTGGCTTGTGGTGACATGCTGTGACTAAGCCAGGGTCATGATGAATCACCCACAGCAGGGAAGTTATCCTTGCTCCCCAACCCTTTCCAGAGTAGGCCCAGGGGTGTGTGAAGTGGGTCTGGAATAGGTGTGTTATTCATATAAGACCATAAAACCCAGGGCTGACTGATTAAAAAAAAAAAATCTGTTTCTGCCATCCTTTCCCCACCCCCGTCTCTTGCCATTCCTATCCCAGAAGCCTGAGGATAGAGCAGAGTGCCCATAGTTCTCTTCTCCTCCCAGGATTTGAATCCCGGCTCCCAACTCAGTGGCTATGTGTATCTGGACAAGTCACCTAACTCTCTGGCTTCATCTGTAGAATGGGACCAACCCATAAGGTTGTTGAGAGGATTAAAAGAAATGATCTATCTAAGGGCAGTTAGCTCTATGTCTGGCAAGTAGTATTCCTGAATAAATGTTAGCTGTTTTTTTTTTTTAAATTTATTTATTTGCTTTTTTTTTTTTTTGGCTGCGTTGGGTCTTCGTTGCTCTGTGCCGACTTTCTCTAGTTGCGGCAAGCGGGGGCTACTCTTTGTTGCAGTGCGCAGGCTTCTCATTGTGGTGGCTTCTCTTGTTGCGGAGCACGGGCTCTAGGCGCACGGGCTTCAGTAGTTGTGGCACTCAGGCTCAGTAGTTCTGGCTCGCAGGCTCTAGAGCGCAGGTCAGTAGTTGTGGCGCATGGGCTTAGTTGCTCCACAGCATGTGGGATCTTCCTGTACCAGGGCTCGAACCCATGTCCCCTGCACTGGCAGGCGGACTCTTAACCACTGCGCCACCAGGGAAGCCCTGTTAGCTGTTATTATGAAATGATTATGGAGTGTGTCCTACACTAGATGCCTGGCCTTTGAGGAGATCTAGCATGGAATGCAGACGTGTAAATGAAAGATTACAGTATAAGAAGTAAGAACTCTAATAGAGATAATATGGACATTGTGTTGTAGATGCAGAGAGGGAGTGATGTGATGGTCAAGAAAGGGGAGGCATTTGAGTTTGAGATCCCAAAAGGAGTGAAGGGTATTCCAGAAAGAAGAAACACAAGATTCATGTAGGAGCGGTGAAGATGAGACTGTGGCCTGGTTTCATACTGTGAGATAAACTGTGAGTTCTAACACCTGGAGACTGTTAAAAGTTTTACACAGGGTAGCAGCAGACTCAGAGCTATAATTTAGAAAGTGCAAACTGGCAGATGTGTGTTATGCGATTAGGGGCAGCAAGAGTATAGAACACCAGTGAGCAGGCTGTCACAGGAATACAGATATAGATATGGGATGCAGAGATAGAAATGATCTTGATGGCAGGGAGAGCAGAGGATACCCATGACCACAATTAGAGTTTAGAGGATCCGGGCAGATGACTGCGAGCCTCAACGGAGAGGAGAACTCCATACTTCCACCTGGCTTGGCACACTCTGTTCCCTTTGTCTTGAATTCTCTTCCCCGATTGCCATTCAATATTCAGCTCAAGCCACCTCCTCTGGGAAGCCCTCTTGGATTCCTCTACAGAGTGGATTAGGGGGCCCTGCTCTGTATTCCTAGAGCCCCTTGTCCCTTCCCCATCGTGTCACTTGTTATTCCTTCGTCATTGACTGTTTCCTGGTTCCTCTTACTGTTCTGAGAATTCGGTGAGGAAAGGGCCCAGCCTTGATGACCTTTGCACCAGCAGGACAAATGTGGTCAACTGTTTGCTGAATGAATCAATGAAAACAAGAACTTTAGCAGGCCTGGGGAGAAGCTGGAGGAACCATCAGAAAAAGACTGTCTCAGGGAACTCAGGCCCTGGGGCCACATCACCTTTTTACTCTAATTTTGTCTCCTAGTCACTGCCTAGAAACCTGGGCCTTCCAGGAACTTGAAACCCGGAGAAGCGAAGAACAGTGTGGCCAACAGTGGACTGGTAGCTGAGGCCCCGCCCCTCGGCCTTAGACTCCGCCTCTCCACCCTCTGCAGTCCCGATCCCCGCCACGCGACGACGCCCAAGAGGTCGCATGCGCAGTGCGCTCAAGAGCTGTGCCTTGCCCTTCTCCCAATGGCGGGCCGCGGTCCCCTTCCCGGCATCCTCCCAGGGGCAGGGAGCGCGTCATTTCCGGTGGGGAAGGCCCGCGGCCTCCGCCGCCATTTCGGGCGCTGCTGAGAGGCTGAGACCCGAGCCGGTCCGCTGGGCGGCGGGCGCCGGGGCTGGAGGGGCGCGCGCGGCGGCGGCGGCCCAGCGTGTAGGCGCGGAGGCGGCCATGGCAGGCAACTTCGACTCGGAGGAGCGGAGTAGCTGGTACTGGGGGCGGCTGAGTCGGCAGGAGGCGGTGGCGCTGTTGCAGGGCCAGCGGCACGGGGTGTTCCTGGTGCGGGACTCGAGCACCAGCCCCGGGGACTATGTGCTCAGCGTCTCCGAGAACTCGCGCGTCTCCCACTACATCATCAACAGCAGCGGCCCGCGCCCGCCGGTGCCACCGTCGCCCGCCCAGCCTCCGCCCGGTGAGGGACGGACGGGACGGGAGGCCCCGGGCGGGGGTGAGGGCCGCGTAACTCCCCAGCTTGGCCGGCTGCTCCTCGAGAGCTGACCCCCACGAGGGACGTAGGCAGAGGGCCGGAGTGACCGTGGCCCGGGGGACAGCCAGCTGCCGGGGCTCGCTCCCACGGACGAGCGGGAGTGTGTGGGGGAGGAGGAGCCGCTGACCCAGGCCTCTGGGTGTGACTTGGGAGGACAGCCCAGGGGAAGGGGAACTGCTTCGGCCCCAGGGTGGGGCTAGCGCCAGAGCAGGGCCGAGCAACGTGGGGACAAAAGAGCTGAGGGGGATGTTGGCACTGCGGGGGCATCACTTGGCAGCGGTGCCCGGAATGAATCCGATAATCCTACAAGTGGCTTTTTAGGCTTGAAACATTTCCTGCAGTGTTGGAGAGCCGGGTTTGGCCATACTCCCCTGGTGGCCTTTGGTAGGAAGTCACCGCATACTGGCCGGGAGGGATGGAGACACCCTCAGGAAACCGGTCAGCTTTTTCCTTTCTTGGGCATTCTTCCAAAATACTTTTACCGTCCTCTTCCCCCGCGGAGGACGAAGGTAGTGAGCTAAGTGCCTTGGTTATAAAAGAAAGGCCTCTGTGACCAGCCCAGAATGAGCTGATGACCGGCTGACTGTGTTCAAGAGATCTTAGCGTCCAGAGACTGCCCTCCACAATGAGGGGGTTCTAGTTTTCAAAGCGATTAGTGGAGGAAAGATTTTTTTTCAGGAAATAATTCAGAAATAAGACAGTGGAGACAATCCCTTCCCTGAAAGTGAATGGAACTTCATTTTTTTCTTGGACCTCAGCATTGTCTGCCTTGTACTCCAGGGCCTCTCCTTGTTCAGTAACTTTTAGGGCTGTAGCCTGAGTCTTCCTAGATGTTGGGAACAGACCCTGCTGAGCTGATTCTCTGAGAATTTAAATTATCTGTACCGGATCTTCCTTGCCAGAGATTGAGATGTGACTCTCTTACCCATGCCATTGGAGTTGTTTGGGGAGTATTAAGGAGATTTAGTCACTTAGTACTTGAGATTTGTGAGGTACAGAGTAATTCTGAGGTTGCTGTTATCTGTGGAACAGCACCAAGAGTCTTAGCACCTTCTCACTGTTCCCAAGTTGAAGCAGTTTCATCCTGACCAGCTGAGACGAGATCCAGGCCAATCTCCTGTGAATTAGGAGGCTCCTGAACCAGCCTTTGCAGACTTGCCCTTTTAGGAGAGTCCTAATTTAGATTTATTCACTCTGGCCAGAAATGGGGAGATGGGGTAGTCTCTTTGTTGTTAACACATACCAATTTTAAAAAGAGAGTGGAGATTTTTTTTTAACTTTTTTTTCTTTTTAATAAATTTATTTATGTGTTTGTTTGTTTGTTTATTTTTGGGTGTGTTGGGTCTTCGTTGCTGTGTGCGGGCTTTCTCTAGTTGCGGTGAGCAGGGGCTACTCTTCGTTGCGGTGCACAGGCTTCTCATTGTGGTGGCTTCTCTTGTTGCGGAGCACCAGCTCTAGGTGTGTGGGCTTCAGTAGTTGTGGCACGCGGGCTCAGTAGTTGTATCTCACGGGTTCTAGAGCGCAAGCTCAGTAGTTGTGGCACACGGGCTTAGCTGCTCTGCAGCATGTGAGATCTTCCCAGACCAGGGCTCAAACCCATGTCCTCTGCATTGGCAGGCGGATACTTAACCACTGCGCCACCAGGGAAGTCCCAAGCGTGGGGATATTTAAGCCCACAGTTATCTGAGGTCTTTCTCAGTCTGGTTGGTTTAATAGCATTATAACATGAGATGGGAATATTTTTGTATTTACCCTAAATCAAATATGTTCTACTTTTTACCACCTTCATGGTGTTTAGGGTTTTGCATTACTGTGCAGTGACATGATGGCAAACGGTCCCTGAAACTCAATTCTCAACATTTTGTTTGTGTATGTGTTTTGTTGGTTGCAGAATGTGGAAATAGCAGCAGGCAGTTTTATTTGAGCTTTCCCCACATCTTGGTGTTTACAACTTTAATCTCAGCTCTTACCTTAATATTGAGCTCCACCTTTTCATAACAGATATGAGGTCAGATCCTTGGCCCAAGAGAGAAGGTGTGGATTGCTAAAGTTTGTGCATGGGGTGTGGAAAGTTCATGGGCATTGTGGTCATTTTTCTTTCTGCCATGTACCCTATTTTCCACATAGGGCAATTGATTCAGTTGCTGTCTTTATAAAAACTATTTAGTCTCTGTTCTCCCCCTCCCTGTCCAGCTCTTATTCTTTTGAAACCACACAGAAGAATTTCTTGAATTTTAGAAAGGCATATACAATATTAATAGCTAACATTTATTGACTGGTTATTCTATGCCAGGCAGTTTGCGGAATACTTTTTTTTTTTTTTGCGGTACGCGGACCTCTCATTGTTGTGGCCTCTCCCGTTGCGGAGCACAGGCTCCAGACGCGCAGGCTCAGCGGCCATGGCTCACGGGCCCAGCTGCTCCGTGTCTTGTGGGATCCTCCCGGACCGGGGCACGAACCTGCGTCTCCTGCATCGGCAGGTGGACTCCCAGCCACTCCGCTACCAGGGAAGCCCCCCTTTTTTTTTTTTCTGAATACTTTATGTGCCTTGTCTCATTTACTGTCTATAACGATCTAGTGAGGAAAGTACTATGATCTCCACTTATTAAAATATTTCCATTTTATAGGTGAGGAAACAGAGAGATAAAGTAAATTGCCCAAAGTCACACAGCTAGTAAATGACTGAGCCAGAATTTGAACCTAGGAATTGTGACCTGAGAGCTGACACTATTACACTGTATTCCTTTCTGTCAAAGCCAGTTTTCTTTCGAGATCCCACAGTGCACTTTGAGGACTCAACACTTTTGTCTCTGCCCTGGGTCCCAGGTTCTGTTTAAAGACCAAAAGGAAAGAATGACAAGAAGAAACTGGCTTTAGTGTTCAGAGAATACACATCTGCTATCTGAAGTTGGTGACAGAGAGGCTTTTAATAACCTTATTTGGCAGATTGAATATGGGAAATGAGCTTTTTGTTTAGGGTTACATAGTGTATTTTGTAGAGATAATGTAGAAGATGAATTTGTATGGAATGGCTTAGATATAGATTTTAGAGGCATAGGGACAAAATAGACCAGGTATTCTCAACCTTTTCCAGTGAATCTGTTTGGTGTTTTTTTGTTTTGTTTTTTAAATATTTATTTATTTCTTTGGCTGCACTGGGTCATAGTTGCGGCATGCAGGATCTTTAGTTGTGGCATGTGGGATCTAATCTGACCAGGGATCAAACCTGGGCCCCTGCATTGGGAGCGTGGAGTCTTAACCACTGGACCACCAGGGAAGTCCCCACCAGTGAACTTGTTTTTAACATAAGCGTTTAGCTCCCACAGGCTACCAGTGCTGCCATTGCCTGGAAGTGACCTGACTGTGCCTCAGGGCCATAGGACAGGGCTTGGTCAAGTCTACTAGTCATACTCTGTCAGCTGTACCTCTTGGAAAGACTTTGCAATCATTGATGGATCCACTAGTTTTTTCCTCTTGGAACATGAGGTTTTACTAGACCTTGTCCAGTAGACAATCAATAAAACTGAGTAAATATGACTTGGGAAAGTAGTTATAAGCTTGTGCTCTGAAGCCTGGGTTTGAACCTTCCTTACCTGCTGCTTACTACTCATATAACTTTGGGCAGGTTCTTTAACGTCTCTCTGCCTCAGTTTCCTTATCTGTGAAAGAGGAGAAATAGTAATACTGACCTCATAGGGTTGTTTCGAGGATTCAATGAGTTTTAGTGTATTAGGAATGGAACTGGCATATAGTTAGTAAGTACTCAGTAAGCATTAGGTATATTAATCTGTGTGGTTGAGAGGGAAGAGTTGAAGCAAGGTGGAAAACTGTTCTCAGCTTTGAGAGGCTTACAGCATGTCTGAAGGAGTAAGTGCTGGGTGGAGGGGGGTGGGGTGCATCAAGAAGCATGAAAGAACCTTGGATCCAGTACATGGAAATAAGATGGCGCCTGCCGTCACCTGCTCAACCCAGAGCCTCCCACCTGTTGCTCTAGTGGGTGAGTGGAGCATAAAAACTTGCCTCGTTTTTGGGGTGGGGGTGGAAGCTAGGGTGATAACTGTACTGCCTCTTCAAGGTGGTGCTGGGTCAAGACACTTCTGGAGATCTTAGGGGACTGCGCGTTATTTACTGCTGCCTTTTTGTACCTTCAGCATCTGTTTCATTTGTTTACCTCATCTTTGTAGTTCTCAAATCTGGTCCTCAAGATTTGCTCTTTAATATTAGAGTATCCCTCCATTCATTGGTTCTGGAGAAGTTCTTCAGTGAGTTACTTAAAGGTTTTAGACCAAAAAAAAAAAAAAATTCCTTGGTAAAAGGAGGTGGGTTTGTTTATTGCAGAACTTCTCCAAGCCTTTACTATGCTCATGTGAAATTATGACTCTAAGAGAGGCAGGTATTGGATACTGGGTCTTTCAAACCAGTTTGACCACGGAACTTCTTGACAAGCATCTTGAGATTCTGTGGAAGCTTCTCTAGGAAACAGTGCAGCAGACTCTGGATTTGGGGATGAATTGAAAACTTCTAAAGGAATTCGGAGGTTTGGGGGTGTGTGTTAAACTGATTTGCTTTTTATTGGGCACCTATAATATACCAGCTACTTTCAGGAACTTTATTAGTTAGGAATTAGGCCCTGTGAGAAGTTAAATGACAGCTAATATAGCTAGGAAATAGAGATAGAATTCATCAAACCTGGTGAGTCTGAATCTGCAAAGTATACCATGCTGACATCCACTATTTTTAGGAAGTTCTATTTGCTTAGGAAACCATACATCTTGATACGTCTTCGGTATACTTTCTTTTTTTTTAACATCTTTATTGGCGTATGATTGCTTTACATTGTTGTGTTAGTTGCTGCTGTATAACAAAGTGAATCAGCTGTATGTATACATATATCCCCATATCCCCTCCCTCTTGCGTCTCCCTCCCACCCTCGCTATCCCACCCCTCTAGGTGGTCACAAAGCACCGAGCTGATCTCCCTGTGCTATGCGGCTGCTTCCCACTAGCTATCTATTTTACGTTTGGTAGTGTATATATGTCCATGACACTCTCTTACTTTGTCCCAGCTTACCCTTCCCCCTCCCCATATCCTCAAGTCCATTCTCTAGTAGGTCTGTGTCTTTATTCCCGTCTTGCCCCTAGGTTCTTCATGACTTTTTTTTTTTTTCCAGTATACTTTCTCAAATGGAAGTCAGTGGCCTTGTTAGCCCTTTGTATTGGACAGGTAGTGAGAGTGCTTAAGCAGCCTCTATAAATAGCATAGGCAGAGGAGAAAGAGGGAATGAGAATTAAAGAGGAAGTGCTGTGAGACTGAGAGGCTGATGATGGAGCCACTGTGGTGGTGCCCATGCCAGAAGTGACCTGGCCTGTTTAGCCCACAGAGCTCTTGGGTGTTCTTCATAAAACCTCCAGAGAGTGGTCTTGTAAAGACTGATGTAACTTGAGGGCTGAAATGCTTAGAAGTAATGAGTTGAGCATGTACAACTCTTTTGGTTAAAAGATACTTCTGACTGCATTGATTTTGATTTCTGATTGTGTTCATAACTGCACATTCAGAATCCAGCACAGGTTTAATGTAAAACAAGTCAGTGAGGTTTTCCAAGTCCCAGCTATGAGAACTCTGTTGTTCTGTTCTCTAGACTGACTGACTGTATCTCCTTCCTTTCCCGCCCTTCTATTTCCTGCCTTTGGCTGTTTGTGGTTGGAAGGAGATGAACTAGGGAAAAGGAACCAGAACGCATAGCTGTGGTGAGGTTTGGGCTTATCTGGGGCTTATGTATGTTCTGTTCCCCCTCCTTCTCTTCTTCTGGATCAGCAAAGCTTGATTGCCCCATATATCTAACTGTAACTGCTGCAGCAGTACACAAAAACAGGTATTCCTCTATGGAATAATTATAGTGTCATTAGAATAGGAAAAGAGGGAATTCCCTGGCAGTCCAGTGGTTAGGACTTCATGCTTTCATTGCCCTGGGCCTGGGTTTGATCCCTGGTTGGGGAACCAAGATCCCATAAGCTGCTTGGCGTGGCCAAAAAAAAAAAAAAATATATATATATATATATATATAGTTTTTTTAAAAGAAAGGAAAGGTAAAGAATTTATAGGTAAATATTCACTTGGTATTTTCCTTGTATTTTTGTGTCTGTTGGAATTGCCAAGCAAAAATCAAACAAAAAAAATAGTGGGCCCAGTTCACATCATGAAGCATTTGAGCAAGAAGTGAATTGAACCAACTTGCTACCTTTCTGGTAGATGAACTGACGGTTTGTTTTCAGAATTCTCACACTGATCTTTTTAAGGGACTTGGCTTAGTCGTCTTATTTGTTCTTCTAAACCCTATCCCCCCCATCCCCCCCCAAAAAACCCAAAACACATTTCACTTGGGATAGTACAGTAATTGGAGAAACCATAACAGTGGATGGAAGGGAGTAGTTGCCATCTTAGAATGAAAAGAGTACCTTAGAAGCATTCAGGGGACTTCCCTGATGGTCTAGTGGTTAGGACTCAGAACTTTCACAGCTGGGGGCCTGGGTTCCATCCCTGGTGTGATCCCTGGTTGGGGAACTAAGACCCCCCAAGCTGCACAGTGTGAGCAAAAAAAAAAAAAAAACTGTTCAGGAACGGAAAGAGCTGCTCTTTTATTGTGATTTTGTTGTATCTTAGAACATAATTTGTTGTTGCCACTATTTTTTGTAAGAGCATGTCTCCAGTTGGAAGTGAAAGCCAGGGGAAAAAAATAATGTCTTCCTAAGACATGCTGCTACACTCCTTGCTTACTAACCACACTGTGTATGCTTGTATCCCCAACTACGCTGTGAGTTTCTCAAACTGGGAACAGATTTTGATTTAACTTTTCCTCACTTCAGAGTTATGTTCATTAAGAATAATATCTAACATGGGATTTCCCTGGTGGTCCAGTGGGTAAGACTCCATGCCCCCAATGCAGGGGGCCCGAGTTTGATCCCCGGGTTGGGGAACTAGATCCCGCGTGCCGCAACTAAGATCCCGCCTGCCGCAACTAAAGACTCAGTGCAGCCAAAATAAATAAGTAAATAAAAATATTTAAAAAAAGAATAATATCTAACACTTAATAAGCACGTACAGTCTGCCAACCACTGTCCCAAAAGGGTGACTAGTGAAAACCATATTAGCTGTTGTACCTTGGAATGTAGTTGGGTAAATTCTAGCAAGGGAGCTTTTCTTCCCAGGTGTCATCAGGACCATTTTCTAAGCTGGGGTGCTCTGCTGGTGTGAAGGTTCTCCCTACCACTTTGCCCTGGAGGCTTTCTTGACCAGACAGTGCTAAGTAGGTCTTCTTGGAGCTCACACTGACCCTATCCTTAACATAGTTCCACAGACCTGAAAGTTCACTATAGCCTACCGGTGATAGGTGAGATAGCCATGCATCTCGTTTACCAGACTTGAATAGGAATAATTGCCCATCAGTGATCCGCTTTAGTGAAGAGAAACTCCAGAATATAGCACCACCATGCTCTGGTATGGTCATAACCAAAATCATCTCTCCAGTCCTGTACTTGGAGCTATTGGGTTGCATTATGCTGGTGTCTGATGAGTGTTTGCCATAGATGGACAATCCTGGGTTTGGGCATGTATTTCAACATCTTGAGTTGGATAGACAGCCAACATTATTGAATGTGGGCTATTAACTTGTTTTAGTTTACAGCCACGAATTCCACAGATGGACTTTTGCAATATAAGAAATGTGCATTTGTCCTCTCAATTGTGTCTTGATCTTTCTTTCATTTGGGTGAAAAGAGAAGGCACTCATCAGTACTCATTCTGTATTGAGGACTTTTGATTAACTTCCAAAGTTTGTCTCCTCACCTGTCTCCAGTAGAGAATTTTAAATGTACTTTTTCTGGTCTTTCTGGAAGAAGTGTTTTCTTCTAACATTGAACGAAATAATTTGGTCTCATTTTTTTAGAGTGGCGAAGTGATTTAGACAGCCGGGCTACCACAATGTTCCTGTTTCACAGCATTAATGGCAAAGGGTTTTAGATGGGTGGGCTAGTCTTAATAGGAGTGGAGAGGGTAGATTGGCTGTTTCCCTTAACAAAGAAATCGAACAAGTAACTTTCACAAAAGAAGTACAAATAGTCAATAAACATGAAAAACAGCAAACAATCAAAGATGTTATTTAAGAAGAGATATCCCTGCTGTTTGGCAAGGATATGGGGGAAATGGGAACTCATAAACTACTGGTGGGAGTGTAAAGCTATACAAACTTTTTGGAGGACAGTTTGGCAACATAAACCTTAATGTAATTATTATTTTTAAAAAAAAACTATTTATTTATTTATTTTGGCTGCATTGGGTCTTTGCTGCTGTGGTGAGGCAGGCTTTCCCTAATTGTGGTGAGTGGGGGCTACTCTTCATTGTGGTGTGCAGGCTTCTCATTGCGGTGGGTTCTCGTTGCGGAGCACGGGCTCTAGGCGCACAGGCTTCAGTAGGTGCGGCCTGTGGGTTCAGTAGGTGCGGTGCGTGGGCCCTATAGCGCAGGCTCAGTAGCTGTGGCGTGCTGGCTTAGTTGTTCCGTGGGATCTTCCCGGACCAGGGCTCGAACCCGTGTCACCTGCGTTGGCAGGCGGATTCTTAACCACTGTGCCACCAGGGAAGTCCAACCTTAATGTTCTTAATGTTTTTTTTTTTTTTTTTTTTTTGATGTGGACCAGTTTTAAAGTCTTTATTGAATTTGTTACAGTATTGCTTCTGTTTTATGTTTTGGTTTTTTGGCCTGCATGTGGGATCTTAGCTCCCCGACCTGGGATCGAACCCGAACCCCCTGCATTGGAAGGTGAAGTCTCAACCACTGGATCGCCAGGAAGTCCCTAAACCTTAATGTTCTTACCCTTTGATCCAGCAATTGCATTTCAAGGAGTTTATCATAAGGAAGTAATAAAAATGTTCATTAGTAGACCAGAACAAAAACATAACAGCATTGTTTGCAATAGTGAAAAGTTGGGAATATTTTATAGCCATTAAAAGTCATATTCTTGAAGAATATGGGGAAATTTTTATTATATAAATATTATATAATAGAATATTGTATAAAGTAAAACATTTTTATTTTACAGTAGGAAAAGGGGCAAGGTATAAAATTATAGTAATCTAGTTATAAAAATGTATTTATGGGCTTCCCTGGTGGCGCGTTGGTTGGGAGTCGGCCTGCCGATGCAGGGGACACGGGTTCGTGTCCCGGTCCGGGAAGATCCCACATGCCGCGGAGCGGCTGGGCCCGTGAGCCATGGCCACTGAGCCTGCGCGTCTGGAGCCTGTGCTCTGCAACGGGAGAGGCCACAACAGTGAGAGGCCCGCGTACCGCAAAAAAAAAAAACTCCATGAAAAAGTTTTTGTAGAGCTATGCATTCCTTTATCAGGAAACCAAATAGTAAAGAATCCAATTAAGATACTGGTATTTTGGGTGCTTAGCAGAGTGCAAGTTAAAGGTTTGTATTCCTCATTAGAAACTTTGTTTCTTATTTGAAGCAAAATACATTCATTTATTATCCTTCAATTCTAGAATCTCAGGATAGGGAGGGAACGCAGTTTAAAGTATGCCCTGTGTCAAAGGCCTCACACATCTTTGTGTCATGTGAATTTTAAGCATTCCTAATATGTCCTTTCTCTTGGACCCTCAGTGTGTCATCAGTTTGAGGATTTTAACACTTCTTTATTTTCCTGAGCATCCTTGTTTACCTTTTTTCAAGACCTGTTTGTTTCTAAGGGAACAGTCCAGTTTCCATGTTTTATTTAAGTGAAGATCTTATGAGTTGATTTTCAAGCAATTAGCTTCTTGGTTTGTTGTCAGGAGATTGAGGTCATTAATTGTAGATTAAAAAGATAGTCTAAAACTTTTTCTTATTAGGAATTGTACATTCTAGATGTGAAGATACGAATGTATGATCCTGGTATAGATATCAAGCTCTCCCCACCTCTTCCTGGGATAGCTGCTGCAACTTATGAAAAAGGAGAGCTTGCTACATTTCCTGAGGTTGAAAAGAAGATTGTAACACAGCCTTGAACCGTTTGTACCCTGTAAATGGAATGGCAACAGAACACTTGGGGAGAATGAGCAAGAAGTCTCCATGTTGCTCTGTCTTTGATCCAGTATGAGAGCATGTCATGACTGGCGTGGTTGGTCTATCATAGCCTTCTGACTCTGCTGCAGGTGGTGATAGGCATCTTTCTTCCTGGGGAATGTTTGAGCTACAAAGTATGATTTTAGTTTACTGTTAGGAGAAGCAGTTATTTATTCTAGACAGGTTTTTGTTTGTTTGTTTGTTTCTTTCTTTCTGATTAAATATTGACTAAATGTGTTTGGGAAATGCTTAAAATCTACATTGCATCTCCAGTATAATATATCTTTAAATAATACCCTGCTCTGTTTTTTTCCAGGGGTGAGCCCCTCCAGACTCCGAATAGGAGATCAAGAATTTGATTCATTGCCTGCTTTACTGGAATTCTACAAAATACACTATTTGGACACTACAACATTGATAGAACCAGTTTCCAGATCCAGGCAGGGTAGTGGAGTGATTCTCAGGCAGGAAGAGGCAGAGTATGTACGAGCCCTCTTTGACTTTAATGGGAATGATGAAGAAGATCTTCCCTTTAAGAAAGGAGACATCCTGAGAATCCGGGATAAGCCTGAAGAGCAGTGGTGGAATGCGGAGGACAGCGAAGGCAAGAGGGGGATGATTCCAGTCCCTTACGTCGAGAAGTATAGACCTGCCTCCGCCTCAGTATCGGCTCTGATTGGAGGTAACCAGGAGGGTTCCCACCCACAGCCACTGGGTGGGCCGGAGCCCGGGCCCTATGCCCAACCCAGCGTCAACACTCCGCTCCCTAACCTCCAGAATGGGCCCATTTATGCCAGGGTAATCCAGAAGCGAGTCCCTAATGCCTACGACAAGACAGCCTTGGCTTTGGAGGTACATAACGTGTAAAATGTAGAAAGAAGAGATCTGCTACAGGGTCTCCCTTTCAGACCTCTTAGAGCTTTGTAGGAATGCTGAATACAAGCAACAGCATTGTGATGTTGTTATAGATGTCGAATGGTACTTTACCATTAAGTACTGATTTTGGCATTTAATGTTGGGTTTTCTCTTTTTTATGGAAAACCTATTTTGGAATGAGTAAGCTTAAAACTGTATAACTGAATGTTCTGATTGATCTACTAAACCATACTTTGACTACTTTAATAACACTACCTGAATTCACAGGAATTAACCTAAAATATTTTTTCTCATCTTCTATGTTCTAATCTGTTTCTTTCTTTCTGTTTATCATTATCTAAAACAAGGTGGGCTCACACAGATTTGAGTACAGTAAGTGGTGTCTATCAAAATACTTAAACTAATTTTCTTATAAAAATATAATGTTTTTACTTTAGGGGGTATGGGGTTTCTTACCATTGATTGATTGTATTCATCAAGTAATTCAGGAGGAACGGTAAAGTGTATAGGTATGAAGAGATACATACCCAAAAGTATTAATTCCCAGGAGCAGCAGGTTTACTTGGTCTTTGTTGTTTAATGCATTTTTTTTTTTTTTTTTTTTTTTGCGGTACACGGGCCTCTCACTGTTGTGGCCTCTCCCATTGCGGAGCACAGGCTCCGGACGCGCAGGCTCAGCGGCCATGGCTCACAGGCCCAGCCGCTCCGTGGCATGTGGGATCTTCCCGGACTGGGGCACGAACCCATGTCCCCTGCATCGGCAGGCGGACTCTCAACCACTGCGCCACCAGGGAAGCCCTCTGTTTAATGCATTTTATAGACAAGAAGCCAGTTCCTCCTGAGGAATAAAGTTTTGCCTTTTACGGGTGAATAGTTATCCTTGGTAGCCCACCTCCTCTCGCCAACCATTGCATTGTATTTATTCCTGTCTTTAGCACTCACAGCTTTGTCCCTTATCTCCTCTCTTTCTCCTTCCGTCCCTCCCTTCTTTTCTTCTTCCTTTCTGAGTTATGCAGAGCTAGTGGTTCAGCATAAAAGCTAGTGTAGAAGTAGCATGCTTTCCAATCTTTCAGAGCCTTTCAGATATGGTAACTTGAATGTAAGTAGCTAAATTTCATAAGCACAGGCTGAAGTTTTGTGAGCACAAGTTAGCAGAGAAGGTGCAAAAGTATATTCTTGTAAACTGAAATCTCTAAATTTTGTTTCCTTTGGGTCATGTTTATACACTGAGGCGGGGGAGCTGCCCTTTAAGTGGGAGTATTAGCCTGTACAGTGAGCTGGAATTTATTTGAAGTAGTCTCTGATGTTACTGGATTTGAAATTTTTCTTTTACATTCTGAATAATAGATGCAAAGGAGGGTTAGTTAGGTCT
This sequence comes from Orcinus orca, assembly GCF_937001465.1. Classification (NCBI taxonomy): domain Eukaryota; kingdom Metazoa; phylum Chordata; class Mammalia; order Artiodactyla; family Delphinidae; genus Orcinus; species Orcinus orca. The sequence continues at coordinate 7,516,959 of NC_064577.1, read as the reverse complement.
TACAGGTTTGACTGAAAAATGTGTGTTTTTAAGAGATCATGTTGTGACTTAATTGTGTCCTGGTTTTGATGAGAAATGAAATGTATATTGTCTAGGTCACACCACTTTTTCCCACTTAGAGTTTGGAGGGTAAGGAAAACAAGTTTCTAGCCTCATGTTTTCATTTAAGTTCAGATGATGGCAGCAACCAACACAGTGCTGTGCTCATGACAGTTGTGACTCTTGACATTTATTGCAGACTCTGTTAGCACGGGGCTGGAGTGTGAAAATAGCATTCTTGGAACAAGCCAGCTGACACCCAGTAGAGAATAGTTATCACATTAATTTTGCTTCCATTTGCAATTCCTTTCTCAAAGAGAATTGTTTTGTTTTGTCTTTTGGCTGCACTGTGTGGCTTGCAGGATCTTAGTTCCTCGACCAGGGATTGAACCCGGGCCCACTGCAGTGAAAGCGCCAAGTCCTAACCACTGGACCACGAGGGAATTACTAGAATTGTTTTTTGTTTTTTAAATTAATTAATTAATTAATTTTTTGGCTGCGTTGGGTCTTCGTTGCTGTGCGCAGGCTTTTTCTAGTTGCGGCGAGCAGGGGCGACTCTTCGTTGCGGTGTGTGGGCTTCTCATTGCGGTGGCTTCTCTTGTTGCGGAGCACGGGCTCTAGTTGCGTGGGCTTCAGTAGTTGTGGCACACGGGCTGTAGAGCTCAGGCTCAGTAGTTGTGGCGCATGGGCTTAGTCGCTCTGCGGCATGTGGGATCTTCCCGGACCAGGGATCAAACCCGTGTCCCTTGCATTGGCAGGTGGATTCTTAACCACTGCTCCACCAGAGAAGTCCCACCAGAATTGTTTTGAATGATGCCTGCCTTGATTAGAGGCTTTAGTGCCCAAAGATGGTTGAGCTGTTCTGCTACTGTGAAACCTAAATCTTGCAAAATAAAAACTAAAGTGGAAGACTAGTTTATGATTTCAGTAAGTTTTCTTTTTTGATTGGATATTAGTTTTGAGCCACATATGTTGATTGATGAAGATAGCTTCTTTCAAGTTAGAACAAATACCCCAAATAATAGCTTTAAAACACTGTATGTACTTAATAAAACATGATGTTAGTTTAGCATCATAGAAATCTAGAGCTGGAAAAGACCTTAGATATCCTTATTCGTTGTATGAAAAAAACTTATCTTGAGACAAATCGAATGGGTTGTTTAAACTAGTTGGAGGTGGAGATATGAGGAACCCAGATCTACCTTGGTGCCTTTTCAACCATACCCAGATTCAATCTGTGCTTCTTTTTGTTTTAGAACAGTGATGCTGCCCTCCTCAGTGTAAGTTTTGTGTGGTTTCACTGACAGCATATCTTCAGTTGTATTCTCTATGCAGGGAGGCAGTTTTCCTTTCCCATCTCTGGTTTTTCATAGGAGCTGATGCCTCATCCCTATTGAGATGAGGCTAGGAGGTAAGATTAGGAGACTCTGGCTTTCTGACTGTAGCATTCTGATAAGAAAAATATTCATTGCTATATTTGACCCACTATAAATTTAGATCTGTAGATGAGCTAGGCACATTTTAGTGGAGTCTTACAGTTAACTTGAAAATGATAAATTAGAATCATTGCATTTTAGAATTGGACAGAACCCTAGACATAATAGGGTTTAGACTGCTCTACAGTGCCCTAACATTTCCCAGGAGGTAGCTGAGGATGCAAGATTCTGGGTTCCCTCTCTTGCTTTTAATCAAAGCAACTCTTGTTTTTCACTGTGTTATATATCAGGGTCTCTCTAAGATTTTTTAAGTACAGAGGGTTTCTGTACTTTAAAAAATAAATTTAAAAAATTGTTCAAGATCCACCTGTCCTCATCTTACAGATGGCTGTTTCCTGCATGGTATATTTGCTGTGAACAGAGTCCTCCAGTAGAATATAAGTTAATGCCTATTTCCTCTTTTCCTGCCCATCAGATTTCTCTAGTAGGAATGAAGCCTGTTGGAAAGAGGGGATTAATTCTAGCTAACAACCAAAGTAGGGGTATTCCTCTGCCCACTGTAATTCTAGGGGAATATAACTGAACCAGGAAGACACCATCCATCTGTTCCATCCGGAGCTTCTAGTGAAGACGGATTTTAAACAAATGTAGATATGCTGAGTGTTTTGAAGGAGAAACACTGGAAGTAACACTAGAACAGTGCAGAGGCACCTTTTATCTTTTTGATCTTAGATTTGATCTAAGTTTTTTGGTTTTTTTTTTTTAAAGAAATGGAAGTTTATTTTTATTTTTTTCTGGCTACGTTGGGTCTTCGTTGCTGCTTACAGGCTTTCTCTAGTTGTGGTGAGCAGGGGCTACTCTTTGTTATGGTGCACGGGCTTCTCACTGCGGTGGCTTCTCTTGTTGCAGAGCCAGGGCTCCAGGTGCATGGGCTTCAGTAGTTGCAGCATGCGGGCTCTAGAGCACAGGCTCAGTAGTTGTGGCGCACGGGCTTAGTTGCTCTGCTGCTGATCTAAGATTTTGATTTGATTGGTTTTTGTTTCATGCTTATGACTCCATGAGAACTTGAATAGTGAATTTATCTTGTAAATTGCAGGTGTTAAAGTTTATTTTATGCCTCTGTAGACTGTCCAGAATAATCATATTATATATTTTTTTCTTTTTTTTAATATTTATTTTTTGGCTGCATTGGGTCTTAGTTGTGGCACGCGAGATCTTCATTGAGGCGTGCGGGCTTTTCTCTAGTTGTGGCATGTGGGCTCCAGAGCGCGTGGGCTCTGTAATTGCAGCACTTAGGCTCTCTAGTTGTGGTGCTTGGGCTTAATTGCCTTGTGGCATGTGGGATCTTAGTTCCCTGACCAGGGATCTAACTGGCGTCTCCTGCATTGCAAGACGGATTCTTAACACCGGACCAACAAGGAAGTCCTTCACATTACCTTTTTTAATATATTTATTTATTTATTTATTTTTGGCTGCATTGGATCTTCCTTGCTGCACGTGGGCTTTCTCTGGTTGCAGTGAGCGGGGGCTACTCTTCATTGTGGTGTGCAGGCTTCTCCTTGCGGTGGCTTCTGGGACATGGGCTCAGTAGTTGTGGCTCACGGGCTCTAGAGCGCAGGCTCAGTAGTTGTGGCACACGTGCTTAGTTGCTCCGCAGCATGTGGGATCTTCCCAGACCAGGGATCGAACCCTGTCCCTTGCATTGGCAGGTGGATCCTTAACCACTGCGCCTCCAGGGAAGTCCCCCCCACATTATCTTTAAATGTACTAATCATGTAACTTCCATTTTCTGGCATCTTTCCTTTGGTAGATAAGACTTCTGAGTAACCAGGGAGCTTCTCAGGTGGACTTAGGCATGGACCTGTCCTGCAGAGCACAGATAAGGGACGGTGTAAAGTGTTTTGGGTCCCTGATTATATGCATCAGTGACTACATCAACTCTACATCTCCCCATGTGGAACTCTGTGAAACTTATTTAGGCCTTTTGACCTATGTATGGAAAAGCGGAGTGAAGACCTTAATTTTCCCTGTGATCCAGAGAGAAAAAATGAGATTAGAAAGTATAAGAACCTGAGTGACAAGTCTTGGCTGTGTTCAGTTTGTCTTTTTCTGGAATTGTAGCTGTAGATTTCTGTATTGTTCATTGAGACAGGTGTCTACTTTCCGTCTCCTTCCATCCTTTTTGGACTTCTTCATTTCAGATTACAGTATCTCAATGGGAAGAGAGTTTGGAAGTAACTAATCCAGCTTCTTGGACATTGAAGGCAGGCCCTCTGGTATCCTTAGAGATAAATTAAAATAATTTTTAAATTAAAGTATAGTTGATGTACCATATCATGTAAGTTACAGGTGTACAACATAGTGATTCACAATTTTTAAAGGTTATACTCCATTTATAGTTATTAGAAAATATTGGCTATGTTCCCTGTGTTGTAAATATATCCTTGTAGCTTATTTTATTTTATTTTTTGATAGTTTATTTTTGTTTTTTGTTTGTTGGTTGGTTTTTTTTGGCCACGCCGCACGGCATGTGAGATCTTAGCTCCCCGACCAGGGATTGAACTCGCACCCACTGTGGTGGAAACGCAGAGTACCAACCACTGGACTGCCAGGGAAGTCCCCCTTGTAGCTTGTTTTGTACATAATAGTTTGTACCTTCTTAATCCCGTATCCCTGTCTCTCTGACCCTCCACCCCCAGATGATTTTTTTTTTTTTTTTTTTTTGTGGTACGCGGGCCTCTTACTGTTGTGGCCTCTCCCGTTGTGACACGCAGGCTCAGCGACCATGGCTCACGGGCCCAGCCGCTCCGCGGCACGTGGGATCTTCCCGGACCGGGGCACGAACCCGTGTCCCCTGCATCGGCAGGCGGACTCTCAACCACTGCGCCACCAGGGAAGCCCCCCCAAATGATTTTTAAACATGTATTTGAATTATCTCTACCTTTGGGGAGCTCTATCATCCACAACAGTGTAGTCTAGAGGTTCCAAACTTTCTTGGATCATAGAACCCATAGTGTTTCAGTAATATTTTACAATGTTCCAGGCCAAATGAAATACTTAACAGTTCCATTTATTAAGTCAGTAGGTTCAAACAGCTTAAATATTTATATCTTAATAACTTAGTACCCACTTGAAAAAATAATAAAAGTAATTGGAAGAAAATAATATTTTTGTTTTAATAAAATCACTTCAGTTATTTAACTGATGAGATGTGTACACCTCATTTTCTCAGACCTTGGGATCATATGGAACATTGCCACCTTCATTTCCTGTTCTACACTTATTTTCATGAGGTACTTGATTTTTATCATAGCAACTGCCAAAACCCAGCTTTACAAAGATTGACATCTTTGAAAGGGATGTAGTATAATCTGATGTCAAAATTTTTAACTGCCTCTAGCTGGTAGTTCACGTGGCATAAGAGATGTCAAGTATTGCTGTGTTTCCCTCAAAAATTTAAAATACTTGGTGGCACCCCTCTGAATTTGCTGCAGTGCCTCTGACACTGTACAGTTTGGGGACCTCAGGTCTAGTTCTCTGGACTAGTTCTTAGAAAATTCTTTATGTTGAGCTACAATGTACCTGCTCTATGTGGTCATCTCCCCACCTCTCACCAAGGGGATGGGGAACTTAGCTGCAGTCATTATTAGTTGTTGGTCTGTAGAAAATCTTTTCTGACTTGGACTAGAATCAGGGTAAGACCTATCTTCAGTGAGGTGCTTTTGCTCTACACCAGGAAGCCTACCTACCAGTTAAATCTCAAAGACCTGCAACTTTCCACCAATATGAGCCATGCCCATTTCAGTCCATCTCTGAGGCAAGTGAATCATTAAGGCTGGATTGTTGTCACTTTGTCTTCACTGATTTGAAAGATTTTAGATGGACCCTAAATATCACCTATTCCTTAGATCAGGGGTCTGCAGACTTTTTCTTTCTGTAAAGGACTTTTAGGCCATCTGGCCTCTGTCACTTTGCCATTATAGCTAGAAAGCAGTCGTAGAAAACAACAAAGGAGCTTGCTGTGTTCCAGTAAAACTATTTACAGAGGGGGCAGCAAGCTGGTTGTGGCTTATGGGCCACAGTTTGCTGACCCCTGTCTTAGATTGCTGTAGTTTTCATACCTTTTTTTCCTCCTTCAGTCAAATCTTGAAATATTTACTAAATGTGTTCTTGGTGTGTTTGAAAATATTTGAACACAAGGTCCCTGTACTCCATCTCAGTACTTGGTTTCCCTGGTTTTATTTATATGAAGTTATGCGTGTTTCCTGCCCTGAGCTCACTGGAATCGTGCAGCAAATCTGGATCAAAGGAACGTTGGCAACTGTTGATGCCTTTCATGTTAGAAGGCAAACTAGAAAAGCAGTCACCTGGGGTTACAGCAGCTGACTAGGTCACACAGCTCCCTGATGTCTCCTGTTTAATGCCATTTGGGCTCCAATTTCTTTCTCATTATCACTGGAACTCACTGGTGAAGGTGAACTGGGTAATCTTTTGCTCCTAGATCAATTCTTTTTTTTTTTTTGGATTGTAGATCAATTCTAGGTTTGACTAATCTGTACCAAGATCATGATTGACCTTGGGAACTACATAGAGCTAGGGAACAAACCAGTGTGTTCCTCAAGTTCCCTGGGAGTGAAGAAACTGAAGTAACCACATTCAGTCCTCTTTACAGATGGTGCCATAATTTACTTGTGCACTTGCTCCTGAGGATGTGGTATATGGTTGAGAGGCTAGGAACTGATGGACTCTAAAATAGTACCTTGGTGGTGAAAGAATCATCACTGTCTCTCCTTTACAAGGTGTTAGTGAGGTCTGCCTCATAAAAGGAAAGGTTAACTGCTTCATAGTGCTTTAGGTCCTTTATAAGTTCTTTCTTTTTCATTAGTATGCAGATGAGGATTTTTTTTTTCCATCTATAACTTGAATTTTGAAATCAGTAGTGTTAGAACTAAGTTATTACTGCAGTCACTGATTAGTACATTCCTTTGTGTCTTAAAATTGTAACATTTCTGGGGCAAGTATTCGGTTTTGCTTTCTTTGTCTTTGAAGTAGTACACCAAGCTTCAAACCTATATGCATCCCCTGGTCTGGCCTTCAGGAATTCTGCTTCAGAGTGTTGTTGCTTAACAGGAAGAGGAGCACAAATTATGGTGTCATGTCTGACTTGGAGAAAGAACTGGACTTAATGGAGCACCATGTTCCTAGACTGCCCCATCCCCTCCTGCACTCAGCCCCAGGCTCGACAGCTACCCTTTCTTCCACCCTGTTGGAGCTCGAGGGCCTCATGTGTTCTAAAGGATAGTCATGTTGCCTTTGGGACTTGTCTGTTCTTGACCCCCAACAGTCCCCATGTGCTTTGAATATTTTGGAAGAAAGAACCCATAGGGTATTATACATAGGGTATTTAATTTTAATAAGGTCTTCCTCAAAGTATTTGTACTTCAAGGCAGCTTTGTGCAGGTTAATTAGCCTATTAACCACTTACAACTTTCTTCTTTTATCCATTTAAAAATCAGAATCGTTTCAGAGTCATAACACAGCTTTTTTTTCCCCACCCTGTGGTGGTTGGACTTCTCTGCCAAGAACCTAAGCAACTGTAAAAAAAAGATTTTGGATTCTGGAAGATGCTGTGCTTTTCCTGAGCCCTTCTCTGTAGGGTAGAACCAAGAGAGTGTATACATCAGAGATGTTGTATGATGTCAGACTCTGATGTTGTCCAAAAGACTAATTTGCACTTCATTCGTCCCCCCAGTAACATCTTGCCGTATGGGAGCCCCAACTCATTTCTCCCTTTGAACTCTGAAGGAAGAAAGGCCTGAGGGCAGGTCAGCAGGTTTTGCCCTGTTTGTGGAGAAGCTAGTGTGGTTTTGTGGTGCTGATTAACAGCAAGGGGGTGGGTGGTCCACACTTCTACCCGCCCGTCACTGAGGGCTCTTTGGGATGTGATTTGAGACAACACTTTGAATGCTTAAGAATAATGGCAATCTTATAGTAAAAGAGAGGTGTTTAAACCTAGATTTTGGTATCAAGTAGAATGGTGGGCTTAAGGATGTATCCTGAAGAACCATCTTTTACAAAACACCTAGAAAAGCTGGATAAAACATAACAAACATTCCTTTCTTTTCACTTTTTAATTTAGGTATGAAATCATTTGGTAGAACGTACCAATCCTAAGTATATAGCTCAGTGAGTTTACATGTATATATACCTATGTGACACCCACCCAGATGAAAGTATAGAACATTTTCAGCACTCCAGAATGTTCCCTCATGTCCCTTGGGTGTGTTTCTAATATCAGTAAAATGATGGATTCAGATATGACAGCTGGGATGTCATTAAACCAGCTTCTTGAAAGAAACTGGCCCCTTCATCCCCATCTGGAGGAGAATCTAACATAAGTGGCAATTTAGATTTTTGACATGAGCAAACACATCCCCGCAAATGTTTTCTTCTTTCTTAAGGTCAGGGACTTGTTATTATTCTGGGTCCAGCTACCTGAATAGCACTTTAGTATGACATGAGTGTTTTAACAGATAGTACAAATAAATAACAAAAACGGCGGTGGGAGTGCTGCACTTGATATAATTTACTGTATCATAGCAAGGGGCTAGCAGCACACGGGCAATTATTCCAGTAACGTGTTGTGTGTGTGTGTGTGTGAAGAGTGGGGAGTCAAAGGTAGTTGACAGTTCAGAAACAAGGAAAATTCACTAAGGAATAGTCACATTATGGAGTTTATGTAGAGGCTAACTTCTTGCAACACTGCAAGAATTTTATTTTATTATTATTATTTTTCATATTCTTTCCCTCGCACTTTTTTAAAAAAAATTATTTGGCTGCATTGGGTCTCAGTTGCAGCACTCGGGCTCTTTCGTTGCGGCACGTGGGGTCTTAATTGCGGCGTGGGGGCTTCTCTCTAGTTGTGGCCTGCGGGCTCAGTAGTTGTGGCGTGCGGGCCTAGTTGCCCTGCGGCATATGGGATCTTAGTTCCCCAATCAGCGATCGAACCGCATCCCTTGCACTGAAGGCGGATTCTTAACCACTGGACCACCAGGGAAGTCCCAAGGATTTTAAAAAGAAGAGAACAAGTGAGATAGTCTGAGAACTAGAATTGGGGATATAGGAAGAAATCTTTTAGATTGTCTTTACTACCAAGGAAATTTTCACTTGATGTTCCGGGCTTCCTCTCTTCAAAGACTGAAAATTTTTGCTTGTCATAGTTGGCCTGCTCAGATGTCAGGAACTGAATTGGAAGATTGCTGGGAATAAACAGAACCCTGGTGCTAGCAGCCTATAGGAACTGGATCTGTTTGGAAAGATGTACATGCAATATCATTTTTCCCTCTCCTCCCCTTACACCATTAGCCTTCACTATCAACAGATCAAGCTGCTTTTTCTCACACTTGTGTCTTATCCCTTGTCTCTCTAATATCCGATGGTTTCTGTCTTCCTTTTCTCAGCATCCTGTGACCCCCACAACCACTTTAGGCCTCTACGGTTTTCAGATAATTCTTTAGGAAATTGTAGACTGGCCAGTAGGCAACCTGTTTCCTCTGTGAGTGAGATCTAGCTGGTTTAAGAGAAGGCCCCGGCCCAGACTTGGGTTGGCTTTGGCCAGTAGTTGGCCTGCATTCTTAGGGAAGGAACCCTCAGGGCTGTGGGAGCATAATTTGAACGTTCTTGGTATAGCAGAAAGAACATAAATGGGCTTGGGAGCCAGGTATTTCTGGCCTCAAATCTCAGCCCTGTCATTGGCTTTGTGACCTCAGGTATAATATGTAATTGCTCTGAGCCTCAGTTTCTCATACGTAAAATGAAAACAATTCCTGTCTTATAGGGGTATAATGATTATTAGAAAATAATTTATATAAAATGCTCTCTATAGTACTTTGTGAAAGATAAATATGTAGTAGTTATTAATTTAATAAAACCAAATGAACAGTAATGTTTAGAAACAACTTGCCTGCTCAAAACTCAGATGTTCATAATTAAAGGATAGTCATAAAGTTCTTTAGTCCAGTGACATTTGGGGACTTACCTCACCATTGTTAAATACTTTGCTACAGGATGAATCCATTCATCAGACTGACCTTGTCTTAAGATTCATAATAAGATAGAGGTATATCCTAGATTGTCAAAAATATCTGATGTTGCAACAGGAAGCTTTTTGTAACAGCAAAAACGTGATGTCCCCTTATTGTTAATGGACAGGTACCAAGTGGCATTGAGGGAGCAACAAGGTCTGTCAGTACATGGTGGGGTGGGAGTGGGGGGACTGGCAGGCAGTGGCCTGCCAAGTAAAACTTGCTGAAGAAGGTGGGGTCTTTCAGGGAGCTGGTGGAATTTGGAGTCTTGGCCTGTACCTGCTCAAGTGGGAAAAGCCTTGCCTTGGTAGGAAGGTGATGAGAACACTTCATTTTCTGGGACCAAATGAAATATGCTTCCCATGATTGCCTTCTGCTCTACAAGCAGCAGCAGGCCAGGATATGTGTACGAGAGTGGGCTGGGGGTTTGTGCTGCTATATGCCAGGGGTAGGAGGGCCATTGTGGGTCAGGCATGAAGCTAAGAGTAGTGGGTACAAAGATAAGAAATACTAGATCATTCTAGGTAGGGTTGTTCCTCCAGAGACAGTTGAGATTTCTAATCATGTTTTAGGATCCCTTCTATCTTCTGTACTCTGTGTTTCTCTGCACTGCTAAAATCACTTCTTCCTCCTGCCTGCATTAACCACAAGTAATCGGTCTGGTGGCTGGGGCTTGGGAGGCAGCGAATAGCCATTTCTGTGATATCAGCCCTAGAGCAATCACGTGGGCAGGGTATGGCTAACCAGGAATGGAGTTTTTCAGCTTGCATTCGTAACTGGAAATAAAGTGTTGTCCTTATTCTCCTCCTGCAGGTCGGTGAGCTGGTAAAGGTTACGAAGATTAATGTGAGTGGTCAGTGGGAAGGGGAGTGTAATGGCAAACGAGGTCACTTCCCATTCACACATGTCCGTCTGCTGGATCAACAGAATCCCGATGAGGACTTCAGCTGAGTATAGCTCAACAAACAGTTTTGCTCACAGATGGGAACAATCTTTTTTTTTTTTTCCGATTGCCATCTATACAATTTTCTTACAGATGTCAAAGCAGTCTAGTTTATATAAGCATTCTGTTACCTGTGATCTCTTTTAGACTGAACTACTCCATCCCTAGTCTTATTTACCATATTCAGGGTACGAAACTGGAGGGCTAGTGTGTTAACATTTGAATTGGCAATTTTAGATGGTAGCAACGTTGCCTGAGTGTATCTGAAGGGATAGGTATTTTGCCTTCTTTCTCTCAGGCAATACAAATCAACCTGTGGAAAACTGATGGACAGGAGAGAAGTGTTGCACACTGCTTACCCTGATTTATTCAATGGTTTTATTTTCATTCTGAAATCATGCTATCAAATGGCAATAGACTGTTCCCTTCCACCCCCATGAAGTAATCATGCACCGTGTGATAGTACCCAGTGGGGTTGCGTTTTCATTTATACAACATGACCATTGTATGACTCATTCTGACAGTTCAAATCCTGAGAATTCTTGAGGACACTACAAGAGGCATTTGTCTTCCTTCCCAGTCAGTGCTTCATACTTTTTCTTGGGATTCTTTCAAGCCTTGTAATTCTTTTTCCCCAAACCTACAAATAGGTTGATTCTCAAGATAAGTGTTATTTTCATTCCAGATGATAAGCAGGGTGTGCAGAGCACTTTATTCAGTGCATAGCTTTAAGCCAGTATTGGATTCACTGCATGGACAGCCAAACTCCCAGCTCTCTGCCATCCCTCAAGGGGTCATAGTAGGTTCACATTGCTACCACAGCTAAATAGACTCCTGGCTAATGGGATCCAGCAGGGCCATTCTCCTGAGTGCCAGTATCCTATCAGGGGACTCTGGAATTCGTCACTTGTGTGTAGAGTGGAAGGACCAATCACTTAGAATATTCCATAGACGGTTGGGGGGCCAAATTCTGCCCTTTGCTTTATGTACAACTTGTATAAAAGTCAAGTTAAAATTACATGAGTTTGGGGATAGGGTTAGTGGTTTGAAAAATGTTTGAACCAATCATGAATTACTTATGTATTATTAATTTCATATGGCCAGAATAGTGCTTGAAGTACATTACGTTATAAACTGCCTTCATTTGGGGCTCTTTTTCTTTGTGTTCAAGTTTAGTTTACAAACCCTTTTAAGTATGGAGTGGTTTATATGGGGTCAGGTGCTCCAAAGAATTGACTTTTAAGACCAGAAATGATCTAGGCTATTTAGACTACAGTATGAAACTTTCAAAGTTAGTTCGCAGTCTAGAGGCACTTACTGGTCTGTGGTGTGATATGACCAAAAGAAACACCTTGTTTTTTGCTTTGGGCCTCATTTTAGAAAAGTAATGTAGCTTTCCAATTGTTTTGCATAGGTTAAGATTAATTTGTGTTCATTGAACATATGCCAAATCATGGTATCCCAGTGACTAGCACAATGCCTGGCACAGTTGGTGTATAGATACTTGTGTGAGTGAATGAGGGTTGTGCAGAAGCTCATTATATGGCACAGGGAAGCCAGCTGGCACAGGATTACGTACAGTACCACAAGCAAACTAATGAGTTGACGCTAATTTAATATATTTTTACCTCACACTAAGGTAATGCTTGATAAGGACCTTAATACTCGACTTTTAAAATGTTAGCACAGTGCTATGCACATAGTGGGTGCTCAATGATGTTGAATGGACAGATTTGCAATACTAGACTTAATTCCATCTGACTACTCTGTTAAATTTTCAGTTAGAGCATAGACACTGTAAAATCCAAATACACATTAAATCTTGGTTTCCTAAAATGACATTTAAAATATTTGTAGAAAAGCTTTGTCACAACTGATTTGAATGTTTGTATTTTCTTTTGCTTCAATTTTGATATTGGCTTGTAATGTCTCTTTTCATCATATGTAATATTGGTGGAACATGCAACTCTACCCAAATTGTAAGAATTTCTCAATGATCGGTTGTCCAAAGCCATTACATGAACTGTTGGATTAGATTTGGCTGGGTGTGACAGTTGTTGGACCTTAAGAAATCAAAGGACTTGTTAAAAGTATCTTCCAAAAGCAAATGCTAGAATCCTATTTAAGTGCATATGTACATTATCATAGAGCAAAATAAACTGAAATTGGCTGCTATATTTTATATAATAATTTCTGCAAAAGCCCGTTTTTTGGATACTAATATTTGACATGATTAATTCTTATTAATTTGTTGGAATTGTTTATTGTTAATAATGCAAATAGATAATTTTTAATTATCCTTAAGTAACATTTCACTGTTAATGGTTTGAAATGGATGATAAGCAAACCAATTTGAAATAAAATATGAACATGTGCCATTGTATTATAACACTATACACTTTCTTGACAGTTAAATTTTTAAAAAAATGTTTTTTTTGTAGCATGTATTGTATATGTTTATAGTATATGTAGTAAATAAAAATATGGCCAAATGTTTGGCTTGGTGATCTTTTGAAGAAAGTAATCTTTGAATATTTTTCACAAAAGAGCTAAATCTTTTATGCTTAGGGAATAAGAGATAAAGAAACAATTATACACACTCTGTGGGTACTCATAAAAGATGGGATCAGTCATTGGTGTTACTTTGAAGAGTCTCCAGAAGTCATGAAATAATGATTTGAGGGGAATATAAGAATGATTATGTAATGATTGGAAAGCTGGAATGATGTGGACAGATAACATCAAACTTGTCCAGAAATGGTTATATGTGGGTATAAAGAAAATATGGATGTGGTAGGGGCTTTGTAAAGCAGATGAGAAGTATGGATGTTATACAATAGGTTTTTACAATCGTAGGGTAGATATTCAGTGTAATTCCTTCTTTTTTATGTAAGTAGCACTTTTTTCAGGGTAGATAATTTAGGAAATTTGAAAGAGTTAAACATTGTGTTCTTCCCATCCTTTCTCAAAGCACATGTATATTTAGATGCATACACACAGTGTGTGAATATATATACCTAAAAGGTTGATTTTGTACTCCATAGTCTTATGTCCTGTGGGTAGTGAAGTTTTAAAATGAAATGGACAAGCTTTGCCAGTCATTTATAGAGTATTCTGCCTTGGACCCAAAACAAACATCTAGTTACTGCTGTATACATAGCAGAGTATCAACCCAGAGTTAAAGGAAGCTCTTGCAAGGGGGCCATCTTTGCTGTACACACACTTAACAGCAAGGTGATTTAAGTATGTTTCCACTTTTTATCAATAAGAAGCTGCCAAATCTTGTGATAGGTTGAGTGTTGGGTTCCTTTATATAGCCTGGAGTGCTCATAACAGCTGTTAAATTTTGTGACCCTTATCTTCAGATTAAAGTCTATTCCTCTTACAGATGTGGAGAGAGAAGTGGCCCTGTCCACAGATGAGAATATGAAAATGGTCTTCCAAAGTTTGGCAGGAGGAAGCTAAGAATTTGGAACTCTGCTGCCACACATATCATGAAGAAAAAGAAATGGGGAGGTAAGGTAGGGGACCAAGAAGAGCTAGCTGTTAAGAAGTGACGTTCAAAAAGAGCAGGGCTTAAGGATCCTCTAGGGACACAGGTTGAAGCGAGCTTAACTTGCCTCCCCCTCTGGCTTAAATGTCGCTTTCTCAGAGATGTCTTCCCTGAACCCCTAAATCCTGTTTATAATCATCACATCATTCACCTTCACAGAGCTCCTCTCAGATTGTAATTATTTCTGTGATTTCATTCCACCTCCTCAGACTGTCGGTCAGTTCCATCAGGGCAGGAGCCACATCTAATTTGTTCATTATTTTATCGCCAGAGCCCAGCACAGAGCTTGGCTCACAGTCGGCAGTACATATTTGTTGATCAAATAACGTTTTCCTTAGCAGGGTTTGAGTCTGGGGAATAGGGACCCGACCTGTTACCTCTCAGCTGCTGTCCCCAGTATCCCTGGTCTTATGTATGCTCGAAGGCTGTAGGTTCGTTTTAATATTGGTCAGAATAACACCCATATCCGAAGGTCTTTCTGTTGTAGAAACATGAAATGCTTGACAAAGCCTAGTCTCAAGTTCTCGTGCTTTCCTGTTCTTTCTTTTTCCATAGAAAAGGAGGTGACTGGATTATTTAGAGGGGAGCTATATTCATACAATGAAGATTATTCACTGGGTGGTATTTTAATTTCTAGTTTTGACAATATTTTCAAAAAGGCTGAATTTCATTAACAAAAGTGTCAAGATTATGTCTAAATTATCTTGTTCTAAAATACCAATTGTAATGGAAGTAGCTTAATATAGCCTAAACAATATTCAAAGTAGTTATTCCTTATCCTGTTGTCATTTAGGTCTTTGAATAACAGACCTCAGAGGAAGCAACTCAAGAAAGCATCTAAGAGGGGCAGGTAAATTCTCTCTGTGCATTATGGTAAAGGGCATGAACCCATTCTAATGTGAAAGTAGGTAGGAAGTAAAGACAAAATTGGCCTGAGTCTGAGGCGCAAGTCCTTTTATGAGCCTTGTGATATAACGAGAAAAGGAGAAAGCCAGATCCCATCCCCAAAAAAGAAGGTAACGAGGAAGTGGTTTATGTAAATTCTTTGGCCACATCTTTTCTCCCACTAGAATCAAGTTCTTCCTCTACTTTCACTTTTTCTTTTGAATAAGAAATTGCCCCAGTTTCTTATTTCCCTTGTTAAACATGCCTGAGGGGTTAGGTTTATGGCTGAACCAGCCAGTTGTTTCTTGTTCCTTAGCAAGCTCTGCCATTTGATCAAGGGCAGTCTTTTTTGTTGTCATGGCAACCAACATTTACATAAGCAAGAACTAGGGGAAAACATTTGTTTGGAATGATTTGTGGTAAATTTCATCGTAATAGAAAGGTAAAACACCAACTTGGTGGGCTAGCAGCTAGAATTGGGAACAACAGGATGAACTTCTCCGGTTCTTTTTAGTGAGATCTATTTGATAGGTACCACTTTTGGCTATCAAAAAAACCCTGATGTCTAGGAAAAAAGGAATACATGTAATGATCTTTAGTTCTGTCCTTGATCACATTTTCAGTAGCAATTAGGACATGGTGTATGTGTGGGTGCCTGTTCTTCTAAAGCAGAGGTTATTGATCCAGAATCTTGATCCCTGGGGAATCCACAGATAGACTCATAAAGGGTGTGGCAGAGATAGCTCACTCAAAGCCATGTTCTTTTCTTCCTGTGCATCGTACATTTTCCAGGCTTCCTTGTATTACATATGACCATGTGATTGAGTTCAGCCAATGGACTGTGTACAGAAGTGCCTGTACCACTTTCAGGCCTGGCCTGTAGAAACCTTCCACAGATGTTCCTCCATGCTCTTCCTTTCCATCAGGTGGGAATGGAGATGACACCCAGGGCAAATCCTTCATCCACCTGAGCCCAAAGTGACTACACAGAGAAGGGCCTCTTTGGCTTGGTGACTGGCTTAATTAGCAAGAAATAAACTTTTGTTCAACCGTATGTTTTAAGGTGAAATAGTTACATTAGTTAGCCTATTCCGACTAATCCAATTCAACTCCACAAGGGAGTTGAATTGGATAGGTGAGAGGTTGACCAACTGGCGGGTTGTTAGGACCACATGATGCCAAAGCTTTGTTGAAATCAATAAGATGCTTCAGGCACCTCAGATAAATAACTTTTTAGTGTATGTCTGTCCTATGTAATACCTGAAATTGAAATTTAACTGGGCATCCTGTATTTTTATTTGCTAAATCTGGCAGTTCTATCCCTGGTCTCCCCTTTAGAGAAATACTGCTGCAGGGCTGCTGCTCTTTCCTCCACGGGAATTGAATTCTTCTGAAGGAAAAACAATCCAAACTAGGACACCTAGGGCCAACCAGCTCATTCCGTAGCTCACATTCTTGTCATCTTTGCTAATTGCCCCAAGTGTACATCCCCCTAGTCACCTCTCATTTTGTCACTGGCATCCTCAAGCTGTACTGGGTCTTCTGTCCCCCATTTTTGTACGTTACTCCATCTTTGAAGCTTTTGCCAACCTGTTAGGCTCCCTGCCACTTTACTGTTGCCAATCAAATTTCTCCTCATTTATTAAAGATTTTTGACGTCTGGCTCACAGTGTTTCTTCTTGCCAAGGTCTGCTGTCTTCTGGGGTTACCCATCCATCACCTAGCTTTTCACTTTATTGACCACCTCAAATCCATTATCTTGTACTGTTATATCCCTGGAATCTTAAACATCTTACTCCCTGACCACTACTTTCTAGCCTTCCAGTTCTCTCACTGTCTTCCCAAAGCCTTTGCTCTTCCATTTCAAGGCACCTTCTAGTTCCTAAACTCTTCAGCTATCAGCCATCTACTATCCTTTTTTTTTCTAGCTAGATAATGAAGAAATATATAAAATATTGTCAGGTCTCAGATATATCCAACTGCCCACTGGACACCTTTTGGATATCTTGAAGGCACCTCAAACTCAGTATATTCCGAACTGGATTCATCATCCCTTCCCTTATCTGCCCCTCATACACATTCCCTATCTCAATGTCTATCACCAATTGGCTAAGCCAAAAACCTGGGGACCATCTTTTATTCCTTCCTCTCGAGAGTTCATCACCCCATTTCTAGTCATTTACCAAGTCCTAACTGCTGAGCATCTAAAATCAGTTTACTTACCTCCATCCCCACTGCTGCTACCTTAGTTCAAACTACCAATGTTTCTCATCTGGATCAGCTCAAAAGCCACCTGGGTGCCTTTAGTTTTGGTCCCTCCAGTCCCTTTGTTATATTGCAGCCTTGGTGAGATTTCTATAATTTATATTAGATTAGATTATATTCTCCTTCAGCAGATACCTAAACTCCCTGCAAAGGGATACAGAGCTCTTTATGTTCTAGTTCCTGCTCCTCTCTCCAGCCTCCCCTCTCGTCACTTTCTTTGCTGTACTCTGGGCTCTCGCCATACTGAGTTTGTATACTTTTTTGCCTGACCCACCTGCTCACCCCTCCAGGCTTTCATACAGTCTGTACCTCTATCTGGCTCACCTTCAATTACTAGTCTTACCAGACACTCTGATTTGGGTTATGTATCTGTTCCATGTCCTCTCTTGGCAATATGTGCTTACAGTTGTCACACTGAACTGAAATTGCCTGTGCATGTGTCTGTCACAAGACCAAGACTTCTCATTGTATTTCCAACACCCAGCTCTGCTTGACACACAGCAGATACCCAGGGTATGTATTTTGAACAAAAGAATGAAAAACAGGATAGGTGGGCTAGAGGTCATCAAAAGCCAAGTGGGAGCAGTGGGTAGTATTACTCCTAGGGACTTAAAGTTAGTGTCAGTGAGCTTTTGCTGCAAGATAAACCACATCAATACTTAATGGCTTAAAACAACAGTCATTTATCTTAACAATTCTACAGCTCAGCTGTTTGGGTTGGGTTGGGTTCTGCTGGACAGTTCTGGTCTGGTCTAGTCTCACTGATGTATCTGAGGTCAGCTTCTGGTTGGCTGGGGGCTGACTGGTCTTGGATGGCCCTTAGTTGACCGAGTTTAGTCTCTGCTTCCTGTGATCTTCCATCCTCCAACAGAGCAGCCCACACTGGTTCTCATGGCTATTGACAGGGTTCCAAGAGAACAGATGGAATCACACAAGGCTTCATAAGGCCTAGCCTTAGAACTGACACAGTGTCAATTCCACTGCATTCTATTGCTTAAAGCAAGTCATAAGGCCAGCTCAAATTCAAGGAGTGAAAAAATAGATTTCACCTCTTGATGGGAGAAGCTATATAGTCATACTGCAAAGGGGTATGGATATAGGAAGAGTGAAGGATTGTGGCTACTTTGGAAGCTACACAGCTACCCCAAAGAAACTATTTGACTAAAATGTGTGAAGAAGCACAGATTCCTAGGAAGCATCATCACTGGGTGAGTCAATACCCAAATGGTCATAGTTTTTCTTCATTTTATTTTGTAACTTGAACATTTTGCATGTGTAATCATGATTTTCAGTACCTGCTAAAATAGGTGTTTGGAACTGGACCATGGGGACTGTTTGAGAAGAAAGGCACTTGCAAAAATGTCACTGAGAATGAAGACTCTGACAGGAAGCTTCATAAGGGAAGGGGCTGTGTCCACTTTATTAACTTTTATCTGTAGCATCTCACATGATTAGCACATGGAAAGCACTCAGCAAATATTTGTTGAATGGTTAATAGTAAACGTCTATTTACTGTTGTAAAGGAGAGCTGAATGTCTAGTCTTAACTAGCAGTATGGCTGCGTGTGGACATGCAGGTGATGCCTTTTCCAAGGACATGCCAAGCAAGGAGTGGAGCCGAAATCCAACCTGCACTGGGCTAGCCAAGAAGCAGGCCTGGTCCCTGGCTTCATCAACCTGCAGGAGGCATCATTTTAAATTCAAAAGTACATTTTGCTTGCTAAGCATTGAGCCCCTAGGGCTGCATATATGTGGAAAGGGCACCTATTTTATGTCTCAGAAGTGCCCTGTGGGCTAGCAGGGCCCCGATACTCAACCTAAGGTAGCAGAGAAATGGTTTCTGAGGAACATGAGATGGCACAAAATGCACAAAGCAAGAAAAGTAAGCACAAAACACTGTTCTTATAAGTGGATCAAGATAAATGAATGAGGGATTGAGAGAACCAGGAGCAAGAAAAAGAGACTTAGGTTAATATGTCTGAATCAAATTCAGAAACCAACTGAAAGTTAACAGACCAGAACATTGAAGCACCCAAAATGTGATTTGTTTCTGTAAAAGGCAAATCTATATAGAGAGAAAAATAGATTAATGGTTGCCTGGGGCTGAGAGTAGGAATGGGGATTGACTGTAAATGCGCTCACAGTTTCATTTTAAGGTGAATGAAGTGTTCTAAAATTAGATTGTGGCCGTAGTTGTACAGTTCTGTAAATGTACTAATGGTATATTGAATGGTATGCTTAAAATGGGTGGATTGTATGGTATGTAAATTATATCTCAATAAAACCATTTTAAAAACATTGTCTCTTCAGTGTTAACGTCACTAAAAGCGAACAAAACATTGTCTCTGTTGTGATACAACAGGAAGCTCACAGCAAGCATCACCTCTGAGGCATTCAAACCCCCCAAAATTGACCCTGACTCTAATCCAGCTATTAGTTTACAGGAAATGTGAGGAATAGGGGAACAAGTTAAATGACACCATAAGAAGCTGAAGAAACAAATCCAGGATGGGAGATGTTCTATAAAACAAATGGCCCAGTTTCTTCTGAAATCAGTGACATGAAAAAGGACAGGAAGGGATATCTGTTATGGATAAAGAGACTTCACAGACCTATCAACTGACGCTCTCTGTGAATTTAGTTTGTATCCTGACTCAGGTAAACCAACTGGAAAAAAACACCAGACAAACATGGGAAAGTGAACACAGGTTGGATATTAGATGATGTTAAGAAATGTGAATCTTCTGGGGTGTAATAATGTTATTGTGATTATACTAACAAAATCTGTTAGTGATACTGTGGGAGACAAAATAATAGTCCCCCAAAGAGGTCTACATCCTGATCCCTGGAACTTGTTACCTTACATGACAAAGGGGGTTTTGCAGTTGTGATTAAGTTGAAGATCTTGACCTGGGGAAATTACCCTGGATTATCTTGGTGGGCCCAATGTAATCACAAGTGGCTTTATAAGAGGGATACAAGAGGAGTCCGTGAGAAAAAGATGATGTGACAGTGGAACCAGAGGTTGCAATGAGGCACTTTGAAGATGGAGGAAGGGGCAGTCAGTCATGGAACACAGGCAGACTGAGTTGGAAATGGCAAGGAAATGGAAACCCTTTTAGAGCCTCCAGAAGGAACACAGTCCTGCTGACACCTTGATTTTCTTATCCACCAGAAACATAAAATAATATATTTGTGTGTAAACCGCAAAACTTGTAATTTGCTGTAGTAGTTATAGGAAAGTATTACAAATATCTTCATGAATATAGCCTTTTGGTTCAACTGAATTATTTTTAGCACAAATTCCCAGGAGTAGGACTACTGGGTCGTGGCTGTTACCACCATGATTATATTGCTCTCCAAAGGACGTTTACCAATTGTCAACACTGGTAACAGAATAACCTAGAAAGTGTGGACCACCATTAAGCTTTTTTTTTTTTTTTTTTTTTTTTTTTTGCGGTACGCGGGCCTCTCACTGTTGTGGCCTCTTCCGTTGCGGAGCACAGGCTCCGGATGCGCAGTCTCAGCGGCCATGGCTCACTGGGCCCAGCCGCTCTGCGGCATGTGGGATCTTCCCGGACCGGGGCACGAACCCGTGTCCCCTGCATCGGCAGGCGGACTCTCAACCACTGCGCCACCAGGGAAGCCCCACCATTAAACTTTTAAAAGATAAGTTAGTGGACTTCCCTGGTGGCGCAGTGGTTAAGAATCCGCCTGCCAAGGCAGCGGTCATGGGTTCGATCTCCGGTCCGGTAAGATCAGACATGCCACGGAGCAACTAAGCCCGTGCACCACAACTACTGAGCCTGCGCTCAAGAGACCGAGAGCCACAACTGCTGGGCCTGCGTGCCACAACTACTGAAGCCCGTGTGCCTAGAGCCCGTGCTCTGCAACAAGAGAAGCCACTGCAATGAGAAGCCTGCGCACTGCAACGAAGAGTAGCCGCCCCCAACTTGACGCAACTAGAGAAAGCCCCCATGCAGCAACGAAGACCCAATGCAGCCAAAAATAAACAATAAATAAATAATTAAAAAAATAAAAGATAATTTAGTATGCTTATAAGTATGCCTCCTATAGCAATGTGAATGTACTTAACATTACTGAACTCTATACTTAGAATTGGTTAAGATAACGGTTATGTGTATTTTACCACAATTAAATTTTTTATTTTAATTTTTAAAAAGAATTAAAACATTAAAAAAAATATTTAGTTGGTTGCGCCAGGTCTTCATTGCGGCTCGTGGGCTCCTTCGTTGTGGCACGCGAACTCTTAGTTGCGGCATGCATGTGGAATCTAGTTCCCCAACCAGGGATTGAACCCAGGCCCCCTGCTTTGGGAGCATGGAGTCCCATCCACTACGCCACCAGCGAAGTCCCTAAAAATTTAAAAAAGTATATCTCAGCCACTTTTTTTGTATATTTTTATTACCAGTGAAAATGAATCTATTTCCATTTATTTACTCCTTGAATTTCCTCATATATGAATTACCAGGTTATATCCTATGCATATGTTATTTATTGGACTTACTGTTTATTCAAGTAGTCGATTGTTACTTTTTAAAAAATAAATTTATTATTTATTTATTTAGTTAGTTTAGGCTGTGTTGGGTCTTCATTGCTGGGCGCGGGCTTTTTCTCTAGTTGCGGTGAGCCGGGTCTACTCTTTTCGTTGTGGTGCGCGGGCTTCTCATCGTGGTGGCTTCTCTTGTTGCGGAGCACAGTCTCTAGGCACGTGGGCTTCAGCAGTTGCAGCACGCAGGCTCAGTAGTTGCAGCATGCGGGCCCTAGAGCTCACATGCTTCAGTACTTGTGGCTCGCAGGCTCTAGAGCGCAGGCTCAGTAGTTGTGGCGCACAGGTTTAGTTGCTCCGTGGCATGTGGCATTTTCCTGGAGCAGGGCTCGAAACCATGTCCCCTGAGTTGGCAGGATTCTTAACCACTGCGGCAAAACAGAGAAGTCCAAAGACACAATAACCTTTTAAAAAAATAAGCCCTAAACTGCAAGATCCTGTAGGCAATGAGTAATCATATTTTTTAACATCTTATTTCCTTCTTGCAGTGGTTAGTACACTGCCATGTGTCGGCGATTATTTCCTCAAGACAGGTCAAATGAGTTATTTCTATTAAAGGAGATTCTTCAGTAAAGTTGGAAAACTCCAATTTAGGGGTGTGATCTATTGACCTGGTGATGTTGTTGACATGTCCATCAACACAGCAGCATGAGAAGTGCAGTACCATACTGCGGGAGCCACCCTTAGTTCAGCACCATGATTTTTTTTTATCAGTTTATAATCCCAGATGCTATATCATAAATATTTCTCTTTATATTTTTGTTGCCCTGTCCACAATTTCTGTCCCTTTTAGTTCTGTTGGTTGAGAGAACAGGCAGTACAGAGGATCAATCTAAGGTTTCAGATTTCTGCCTTTTCAGCAGTTTCTGAAAACGCACCTTCAGATGGACTTTAGCCAGTCTTGGGAGACTATTCAGGAGAGAAGACCCAGTGGTTAAAAAGATGTTACTCCTAATCTCTGCATATCCTGTGGTCAATATGGCAGCAGGGCCAGCTTTGTAAGGTGGGGTGGGTTTTGCGAACATGTGGACCAACTCTATGATTTGGCCACCCCTATTGGGGGATCACCCCTATTAAATGATCACCTTCTACCTTTTCACTGCTACTCTTCTCAAGAGAACCCTACACTTACCAATTCCACGTTCTCGCCGCCTTTGTGCTTCAACCAAATGCAGTCTGGCTCCCAACACCCTTTTGAAACTGATCTTGAATGAAGATCACTAATGACCTAATTGCTATAACCAGTGGCTTTTCCTCAGTGCTAATCTTGATGTCTCTGGAGAATTTAATTCGACCATCCCCTTATTTTTGAACGCTTCTCACTTGTATTTTATGACACTAACTTCTCCTGGTTCTTGCTCAAGCGTGAACCATACAAACATTAATAAACATAGCTAACATTCATTGAGTATCAGGTTCTTTTCTTTCAATCTCCCACTTACAAGGAAAATTCTATTCTCATTTTATAGGTGAGAAAACTGAGGTGTAAATAAGTTGAGTAATAGGCTTCCATTGCACAGGTGATAAGGAGCCATTGAACCCAGGGATTCCAAGAGCAGAGCCCATCACCTTTGCTGTGATGTGTCTGGGAGGGATTTCTAGAGGTCAGCAAATTCAGCTGTTTCACTTCATTTCTGCAAAAAATGCCATTGGGATTTTGATAGAGATTGCATTGAATCTGTAGATCACTTTGTGTAATAATGTTATACTAACAATACTGAATCTTCTGATCCGAGAACACAGAGTGTCTTTCCATTCATTTAGGTTTCCTTTAATTTCTTTCAGCGGTGTTTTGGAGTTTTTCCAGGACATCTTTCATGTTCTTGATCAGTTTATTCCTATTTTATTATTTTTGATACTGTTATGAATAGAATTGTTTTTCTTTTTCTTTTTTTTTTTTTTTAAGGAATTTTATTTTATTTTGCGGTACGCGGGCCTCTCACTGCTGTGGCCTCTCCCATCGCGGAGCACAGGCTCCCGACGCGCAGGCTCAGCGGCCATGGCCCACGGGCCCAGCCGCTCCGCGGCACGTGGGATCCTCCGGGACCGGGGCACGAACCCGTGTCCCCTGCATCGGCAGGCAGACTCTCAACCACTGCGCCACCAGGGAAGCCCTAGAATTGTTTTTCTTAATTTCCTCTTTGTATTGTTCATTTGCGACTGTATAAAAATACAACCAACTTGTGTGTTGCTTTTTGTATCCTCCAACTTTGCTGAATTTGTTTATTTTCTTACCATTTTTTTTTTTTTTTGTAGAACCTTTAGAGTTTTCTACATACAAGGTCATGTCTGTGAACAGAGATAATTTTGCTTCTTACTTTACAATTTGGATGCCTTCTATTTCTTTTTATTCCCCAATTGCTCTGGCTAGAATTTCTAGAACTATGCTTGAATAGAAGTGGCAAAAGGGCGCATCTTATCTTGTTTATGATCTTAGGGTGAAGCTTTTGGTCTTTCACCATTGAGTATGATGTTAGCTGTGAGTTTCAAATATGGCCTTCATTATGCTGAGGAAGTTCCCTTCTATTCCTATCTTATTATTTTTATCATGAAAGGATGTTGGATTTCGTCAAATGATTTTTTTTTGCATCAATTGAGCTGATGATTTTTTTTGTTCCCCTTCATTCTGTTAATGTAGGGTATCAATTACATGGATTGAATTTCTTGAAACAGCCTTCCATTCCTTGGTTAAATCCTACTTGGGGGCTTCCCTGGTGGCGCAGTGTTTGAGAGTCCGCCTGCCGATGCAGGGGACACGGGTTTGTG
Source organism: Orcinus orca (assembly GCF_937001465.1). Classification (NCBI taxonomy): domain Eukaryota; kingdom Metazoa; phylum Chordata; class Mammalia; order Artiodactyla; family Delphinidae; genus Orcinus; species Orcinus orca. The sequence continues at coordinate 7,492,419 of NC_064577.1, read as the reverse complement.
CCCCGGTCCGGGAGGATACCACATGCCGCGGAGTGGCTGGGCCCGTGAGCCGTGGCCACTGAGCCTGCGCTCCGCAACGGGAGAAGCCGCAGCAGTGAGAGGCCCGCGTACCGCAAAAAAAAAAAAAAAAAAAAATCCTACTTGGTCTTTTAAATTTAATATGCTGCTGAATTTAGTTTGCTATTATTTTGTTGAAGGTTTTTGCATCCGTATTCATAAAGGATATTGGCTTGTAGTTTTCTTTTCTTGTAGTGTCTTTGTCTGGCTTTGGTATTAGAGGCCAGGTAATGCTGGTCTAACTAAATGAAGTAGAAAGTTTTCTATTTTTTTGGAAGAGTTTAAGAAGGATTAGTGTTAATTGTTTATCGTGTTTTGTAGACACATTCACCAGTGAAGCCATCTAGTCCTGGGATTTTCTTTGTTGGAAGATTTTTTTTTCTTTGATTGTGGTAAAGCATGCATAACATAAAATTTACTCTTTTAATAATTTTTTAGTGTACAGTTTAGTGGCATAAGTACATACATTCACATTGTTGTGCTGTTGGGAAGTTTTTTTTTTTTTTTTTTTTTTTTTTGCGGTACGCGGGCCTCTTACTCTTGTGGCCTCTCCCGTTGCGGAGCACAGGCTCCCGACGCGCAGGCTCAGCGGCCATGTCTCACAGGCCCAGCCGCTCCGCGGCATGTGGGATCTTCCCGAACCGGGACACGAACCCGTGTCCCCTGCATCGGCAGGCGGACTCTCAACCACTGCGCCACCAGGGAAGCCCTGTTGGGAAGTTTTTGATTACTGGTTCAATCTCCTTATTTGTTATACATCAGTTCAGATTTTCTATTTCTTCTCGAGTCAGTTTTGGTAGTTTGTGTGTATAATAATCTGTTTCTACACACATTTCTGATACCAAGTGTGTGTGTTTTCCACATCAAGCAGTTTTCCAATTCTCTGTGGATACCAACTGGGTGTTCTATAATTTAATTCATTTTTGACACTACCTGGAGTTAATACAACCAATTATACATTCAAATTAGGGGGAAAAAAAAGTGCTGCTGGAAAATGGCACCGGTAGACTTGCTTGACGCAGGGTTGCCACAAACCTTCAATTTGTAAAAAAACCCACAGTATTGGGCTTCCCTGGTGGCACAGTGGTTGAGAGTCTGCCTGCTGGTGCAGGGGACATGGGTTCGAGCCGTGGTCTGGGAAGATCCCACATGCCACGGAGCAACTAGGCCCGTGAACCACAACTGCTGAGCCTGCTCGTCTGGAGCCTGTGCTCCGCAAAAAGAGAGGCCGCGACAGTGAGAGACCCACGCACCGCGATGAGGAGTGGCCCCTGCTTGCCACAACTAGAGAAAGCCCTCGCACAGAAGCGAAGACCCAACACAGCAAAAATTAATTAATTAATTAATAAACAAACAAACACAACCACAGTAGCTGCAAAGTGCAATAAAGTGAAGTGCAACAAGACGAAGTATGCCCATACAAGAGTTTTAGGAGCTCTCTGTTAAGAACCAAGGACAAAGACCAAATATATATTTCTTATTGTATCATGATATCAGTGTGTTTCTAGGAATTTGTTCATTTCATTTGTTATCCAATTTATAAAACCCTTACACTCCTTATTTCGGTAAGGTTGGTGGTAACGTCCTCACTTTCATTTCTAATTTTAATAATTTGAGTCTTCTTTTTTTCATAGTCAATCTAACTACAGGTTTTTCAGTTTTGTTAATCTTTTCAAAGAACCAACTCAGTTTGTTGATTTTCTTTTTTTTGTTTTCTATTTTACTTATCTCCACTTTAATATTTTTTATTTATTTCCTTATGTTGTACTTCTTGTAGTTCCTTAAGTTGTACAGTTAGGTTATCAATGTGAGAGCCTTCTTTTTTAAAATCTGTTTAACACATATATGTTTTAATTGAAGTATAGTTGATATACAATATTTCAGGTGTACAGCAAAGTGAATCAGTTACGTGTATATATATATATATATATATATGCAGATTCTTTTCCATTACAGGTTATTACAAGGTATTAAATATAGTTCCTTGTGCTATATAGTAGGTCCTTGTTGTTTATCTGTTGGTTTTTTTTTGGCTGCGCCACGCGGCTTCTGGAATCTTAGTTCCCTGACCAGGGATTGAACCGGGCCCTCGGCAATGAAAGCAATGAGTCCTAACCACTGGACTGCCAGGGAATTCCCATTGTTTATCTATTTTATATATAGTAGTGTGTATCTGTTAATTCCAAACCGAAATTCCCAATTTATCCCCCCCGCCTTTAACAAGTATTTATTGAACACCGGAAGTGTGAGTGCTTAGATCTGATCCCCAACTCCTACATGCTAATTGAGATATTTACTCCTCACTCCCTCAGGTTTCCTAAGGATGAGACCGCTCAGTGAGACTCTGACTGTACCTGCTGCATCACAAAGATCTACGCAGAGCACGAAGGGCATGGGGGCTGAGGGAGGAACACCCATGTAGGCAGTGTGGATCTCACCAGGTACATTTATTCATGCCAGCAGGTCAGTGGCAGGTTCCCATCTGACACAGCTTGCTGAAATCTACAGCCAGACTAACGTTCCCTCCAAGTAAAGCTGGTTAATGATGACCAAGAGCAGGCGCAGGACTGCTCACGGTCATCATGAGCAGTCAAATTTCAAAGCTTTACTTCTTTTATCAGTACTCCTGATTTTGTTTGTTTGTTTGTGTTTTGTTTTTTTTTTTTGCAGTATGCGGGCCTCTCACTGTTGTGGCCTCTCCCGTTGCGGAGCACAGGCTCCAGACGCACAAGCTCAGCGGCCATGGCTCACGGGCCCAGCCGCTCCGCGGCATGTGGGATCTTCCCGAACGGGGCACGAACCCGTGTCCCCTGCATCGGCAGGCGGACTCTCAACCACTGCGCCACCAGGGAAGCCCAGTACTCCTGATTTTATAAATGAAGCCCACCAACTCCATTCCTACCCAAACCTCTTGGTAAACTTGTGTATAGTAGGGCTTCACAGGGATCCAAATATTTTTTTTTCCAAATATTTTTAATAAAGCTTTGAAGCATATGGGAGTAGGACCAAAGACTCAGGCTGACCCAACCTGCAAGATCCTTCTGCTTTCTAAAAATTTTTTTTAACATTTTTTTGTTTGTTTTTTTGTGTTGGGTCTTCATTGCTGTGCGTGGGCTTCCTCTAGTTGTGGCGAGCGGGGGCTACTCTTCGTTGCGGTGCGTGGTCTTTTTGTTGCTGTGGCTTCTCTTGTTGCAGAGCAAGGACTCTAGGTGCATGGGCTTCAGTAGTTGCAGCATGTGGGCTCAATAGTTGCGGCACACGGGCTCAGTAGTTGTGGCTTGTGGGCTCTAGAGTGCAGGCTCAGTAGTTGCGGCGCACAGGCTTAGTTGCTCTGCAGCATGTGGGATTTTCCTGGACCAGAGATCGAACCCATGTCCCCTGTGTTGGCAGGTGGGTTCCTAACCACTGCGCCACCAGGGAAGTCCCCTTCTTTTTAATGTAGACATTTACAGCTATAAATTTCCCTTAGCAGGATTTTTGCTGCATCTCATAATTTTTGGTATAGTGTATTTTAATTTTTATTAATTTCAAGGTATTTTCTAATTTCCCTTGTATTTTCTTCTTTGACCCATCAGTTAGTTAACAGTGTTATTTAATTTCCACATATCTGCAGATTTTCCTAGTTTTCCTTCTCTTATTGATTTCTAACTTCATTCCTTTGTGACAAGAAAAGACACTTTGTATGATTTCAATCTTTTCTTTTTTTTTTTTTTTTGCGGTACGCGGGCCCGTCACTGCCATGGCCTCTCCCGTCGCGGAGCACAGGCTCCGGACACGCAGGCTCAGCGGCCATGGCTCACGGGCCCAGCCGCTCCGCGGCACGTGGGATCCTCCTGGACCAGGGCACGAACCCGCGCCCCCTGCACCAGCAGGCGGACTCTCAACCACTGCGCCACCAGGGAAGCCCTGATTTCAATCTTTTAATATTAAGATTTGTTTTGTGGCCTAACATATGGTCTCCAGTTAACTTTACAGATGAACATGAAGCTCGGAGGTGAAATGACTTTCTGAAGGTCACACATTTGTTTAGTTATAGAATTAGGGCTAGAACCCAGGTCTTTTGATTCTTAGTCATTCATCATTGACATTTGATAAGGTGTATTAAAAGTGTGAAGGGGCTTAAGGAGCCAAACTTTGCTGGCTCTTCTGCTTTCTCCTATCACTTGAAAGTAAGTATTCTCCAAGGTTTTGTTTGTCCTCCTACCTCCACACATTCTCTAGCTGCTTCCATTGCAGCCTCCCTCCAGCTTGGAATGCCAGTCCCCTTTTCCAATTCCATGCCTGTTATTTCTACTTTAGTGATATGTGAGAACCTTAGAACCAACATGTGATAAAAGGAACTCAGGTTTTTCTCTGCATTCCGTCAGCAAATTTTCCTAGCATTCCTTTTTTTGTTGTTAACGGTACTGCCACTCATTATCCCAGTGACTCAGGGTGGGAAGACTGAAGGTCAATTTTAATTTTTTTTCCCTTCACAAGGTCTTCAAATCTGATTAGCTGGAAACTCTTGTGGTTTCCCTCTGTAGTACTATTCCTATTTGTCCTTTCTTTCACATTTTCACTGCTATTCTATTACCTTTTGCCTGTATTATTGTAATAACCTGATAATTTATGCTGCTCTTTAATTACTGCTATACAATATTTATAATCTTTTTAAAGAATAACTATGATGGTGTCATCCTCCTCGCAAAATCATCAAACAGTAGCTTTCTTGCACCCACTGAATAAGGTGCACACTTCTCAGCTTGCCATCCAGGGCTCCTCATAATTTTGTTCCAAGCTTTTTATTCCACATTTATTGCAGACTTTACCACACGGCATATGCTCTAAGTACCTAAGCCTTAGTCTTGCAACACATACTGTACTGAGTACAAGGTGCTGCGAATCCATTGGGAAGCAAAACAGACCAGGTCCTTTCCCATTCTTGCCTCCTGGATCTCAGTCTGATCTTGGACCTACTCTTCTGCACCTTGCACTCCAGACCAGGCTCCTCTAAGAACTTCCCTGTTCCTACCCATGGTGGGCCTAAAGGGAAAAAGGCGGCTGAGGGAGAGGAACAGGAAAAGATTGCAAAGTGCGAAGGTCAAGTGTGAAATCTGCAGCCCTCCTTCCCCTATCAACTACAGCAGGGCCCAACTCTTTACCCCGGAGTTAAACGGTTCTGAATAAGGGCCAGGACTGGGCTTGGCTGAGAAAACGGGGGCAATGGGAGAGAAGTTGGTTTCGGAGAGGAAAGCTTGCGATTTCAAAAACCTTTACAGCCTCTCGTTTCTCAGTCCGCAGTCCAGGCTCTCCTGCTCACTCTCTCCTGGAGCCGTCCAAGCTAGCCTCACCTGGCCTCCCTCGCTCCCTCGTGGCGCTCTCCCTCCCCGCAGTCGCAGTTCCCGCCTAGAGCAGCCGCTGAGCCCACGGAGGAGGGGCGTCTAGCTGGTTCCAGCCTCTTCGGGCACTTAGCTCGCGGACCCGCCCCCCGCGCCAGTTGCCAGGGAGCGGTTGCCATAGAGCTGAGCAGTTGTCCGCGTGCGCAGGCGGAAGTCCCGGATTGAGGCGCCGCCATTTTTGCAGCCCGGGCGCGGAGCGAGAGGCTGAGAGTTGGAGACGCTATCCGCTTCCATCCGTCGCGCAGACCCTGCCGGAGCCGCTGCCGCTATGGATGATCGGGAGGATCTGGTGTACCAGGCGAAGCTGGCCGAGCAGGCTGAGCGATACGACGGTGAGTTGGCGGGGCAACGGGGGGCTGGAATTCTCGGACCCTCTGCCGCCGCCCACAGAGGCCGGGAGCAGGAGACAAAATGGCGGCATCGTCTCCAAGCCAAGCCCGGGGACGTGGATTCGGGAAGCAGGAAATGGCCTCTGGGCTCCCGGAGCGGTGGGAGGCTCCAGGCTCAGGAATTTGACCTGTTCGCAGTCCTCAGCTGTAGACATTCGCGAGCCGAGGAGACCAAGGCCATAGGGTGGAGGAGTTGGTTGTAAAATGGCGGCTTGGGGGGGAGGGCGAGTCCCGGGGCGGGGGCGCGGGAGGAGATGGCGGGTGCTGTCTCCGGGCGAGCAATCCCCAGGGGAGTTTCTGGGCCGGTTTTGGGACGTGGTGAACAATTTGGTGGCGTGATGAGGGAAGAAACACCCGCCACATGGGGGAGAGTGGCGACTCGGCGCTGTAGCGCGGGCGCCTTTCAGGGAAATATGGCGGGTGGGGGCGGTGGCTTTTCCCCGGAGGCCCAAAGTGGGGCGGCGGCTGTGGAGTCTCACAAAGGAGAACCCTTGCAAGCGGAGGGCTTCTCTGGGCTTGTGGTGGGGGGCCGTCTTGGATGAGGGTGGGGGAAGGGGGGAGAGAGTGGGAATCACTGCAGTTCATCCTTGGGCGGAGGCCAGCTGAGATGCTACGGTCGGATTTCCTTCCCGTAGGCCGGCACACCGTGTAGCGGGGTTTTTTAGGCTTTCCGTTCAACCTCGCTTTTTTCTAGGGAGGTCTAGAAAAATCTCTTTCACGTTCCCTGTTCTCAGACTTATCCCAGAGAGCTCGAAGTTTCTGTAATCATTTTCTGGCTCCATAAGTTGTGGGTTCTGCTGGATAGAACATTGAACAGGAAACAAGGAGATCATGACTCTTAGTCTCTTTTCCATGCCTGTGCTTCAATCTACCGGTATTTAAAAACGATGACTTTCCTGTTTACACGCAGCGTTATGACAAATGGAAGGACCTGTTGAAAAATAAAGTTTTTTCAAATAACGTGTAGTAACTATTTTGGTTGACTCCCCTGGCTTGGAATGCGTGTTCGTACTTCATTGGGGATATTCAGTTATTCCAAAGCACTCAGCAGAGACTTCGGTTTTTGTATTAAGAACATAAGGGATCCCAGCAGATCCTGTTTTCTTTTCTCCAGTTTTAATAGACGGCTTTATATACAGATTGGAACAGTTCTTCTTTGTTCATCGCTCCTTTGTTCCTAAAGGTGCTATAGTCATTTTTCAGAACTTTATCGAAGTGGCCATTGTGTCTGTTTGCTCAGTCCCAAACTGCTGCTTTTTTTAATTGCCCCTCCCGGCCTGGGTCCCTCCCTTCCCCCATTTTGGACCTAGGTATTTGAATTATCCCCACATCCTTTAAACTAGTATTATCAAAACAAAAAATCATATGTATGCTTTTTGTGTTTTTAATGCTGTTGTGGGGTGAGACATGGTTGGAATCAAGTGTCAGTGATCTTTAGATTTTGCTTCATTAAACCATTTATTTTTCAACATGCTGTGTGGGAGCCTTGCTTTCCTTGAATGCCTGTTTGGTCATGTGAATAGCTTCAGGGCTAGTCCCAGTGTGTCATCATACCTTAGGATTCAGGAATTTGAAAATTAGGAGAAAAGACCTCGAACTCAAATTTAGGAAAGATCACTAAATTTCGTTTTGTAAATCCTTAAATTGCTGTTTGTATTGAACAAGATTTCTGTTGGGAGGAGGAGGGGAATAAGATGGGGAAATACAGCTCAAGGTCAGACTTGTCTTTATTTCAGTATTTAAAAGTCAAACAAATGTAGGTGTGCTTGTAATGGAAGTTTTTTTCTTCTTCCCCTCTCCTGCCCCAAATAGGTTCCCCTCTTAATCTACCAGTGCCCTTGGGAAGAAACTCTAAATTGTATTTGAATGTTTTTTGTTGTGTAGGGATTTAGGCTTTGAGTAAACCTGCTGTGATCACCAAAAAGGACATGGAGGAAGGTTTTTTTAAGAACTTATTTTAAAAACTGATTTGGAAGCTTGTATTGTAGCTTCCAAGTAAGTGACAGTTTAGTGTGAAAATCATATTTTTGGAATTGGGTGTTGAGGATTTTTGACCAAAGGCTTAATTGGTTATTCATCACAGGACTATAGAGCCACATCCTTACTGTTGTTTAAACATTAGGGTTGTCCTTCAGGATCTAAGGGTGGGGGGTATATAGGATCTCCCAGGTGGAGAGGATCTCTTGTGACTTTTGGGCACAAAATTGGGAGGGATTCATTGGAAAGGAAGAAGAGGAAGACAGTCATTAGGAATCATCCTCTACCTTTGTCCACTCCTTTATTGGGTGCAATAATTCAGTTTTGTTTGTGGTCACAAAAAAAATGACCCCATAGTTATAAGTTGCCAAACAATATATCAGGTATGGGGAAGGTGAAGAGTGCTTTTGATGATTTGGTTTGGTGTAGTTGGATATACATATTGGCTTTTTTCCTTGTTCTCGCAGTACCTTTAGCTTTTATCTTGCATGCTATGTTGAACCTAGTACTTCAAGTTTTTTGTGGCATCATTTAACTTTGTCCTGGTGAATTGGAATCAATTGATGCAGATTATTTAATGGTACTGGAGGACGAGCTAAGCTGTGTTCAGGAAAAGGACAGTTTGGTGTTGCAGATGGGAAATATTGAAGTTTGGGGCTAGGACTGTTCACTTTGAAGATTAAATCTAGCATCTTATCATGTAACAACAGTAGCCTAAGGGATGGTTTTTATATCATTCATAACCATATTAAGCAAACCCATCATCTTTTAGCATTTCTGAAGTCTTAACTTCTCATGTATATGAACCATATTAGTATGGGAAAGTGGGGAATATAGAGGGGAGAAAATGAGTACTTTCTACATTTTTTGAGAATAGAGCAGTCACCATAAGCTACATTTGGGTTGTGGGGTAGTGCTGGTTTTGGCCTTTTCTCACTTTTCTTCTCCATGTGATGATTAGCTCCACATGAGGTAGGGGTAACATTTTGATGGTCGAGTTTGATTCAGTCTGTGAACGGAACACCAGGAATGCATCTGTTCTGTGTCACTTGAGAGCTGTCCTTTTAAGACACCAGAGCCTCATCTCTGGCTTATTTTGGTAGTCAGTGAGGGGTGGGGGGCATGTTTTGAATTACCTCCTTAATATACATCTTGTTAGGGGAAAAAAAAAGGGTAAGAGTAAATTGACTTTAGTAATGAGTTTAAAAGCACAGGTTAATTATCAGTTCTTTGACTATAGGCCAGTAATAATTTTTATTGTTGCTATTTCACTTAATGCTGAAATTGCTATTTTAGTTAATGGAGTTAAATTTATTGAATACATTTCTCCTATCTAAACATAAGCAGAGTTGGATAATGCAATTTAAAAATTCCTCCTACAGTAGAGTAGCTTTTAGTCTTTGTGTTTAAGGTAGATGCTCTTTTGTGTATATTTTAGTGCATATACACAATATATAGTTCAGTCTATTCTGTTGGCTTACAAAACTATAGAATATAATGAAATCATGAATCATTGCAATTTGAGGTGGTGATGGGGTAAATTCTTACTGTGGACATTTCTAGGCACCCTTTTCACCTTTGAATTCTAGTATGGGGAAGAACACAGATACTAAACTGAGCAAATTTTGGATTCATTAAGTACAAGCAAACCTGCTGAAAGTCCATACGAATAAGCAGGCTTTTCATAATTGTTTTATAGCTTGGTCAAGGGAATATGAAATATTCAGAAAATTTCTTGACTTTAACCTGGTATAGCAAGTGAAATTTCAGCACAGTGAATTAATGTATCTAATTTTACAAATGAATTTCAAATACTTTAAGAAGCTGATCTGAAAGCATGATTTTTTTTTTTAAAGGGCTGTAAGGCTGATTTTCCAGCAATTTTTTAGCCTTATATTTAAGTAAAGTGTATTTAAACAGTAGTGACAGGCATAGGATAAAGGTTAAAATTTTAAAGTTTACGTTATATAATTTCATATTTATATAGAACTTCACATTTCACAGACCACTTACAGAAAATTTTTTACATATTTCATGTGATATTGAAGTAGGTAATGTTAATTCCATTTTATGGTTCAGGAAAGTGAATTTGAGAAGATTTAGTGATTTTTTGTTTTGTTTTGTTTTGTTTTTTAATTTTCCTGTATCACATGATTAGTTGGCAAGTACATGGCAAAGCCAGAACTTGTCTGTCTGATGACCTTTAGACTGGTACTCTTATTTCTCCTGAGCCACTCACAAAAGACCCATGTGTAACTAAATCAGATGGTGCCTTGTGGGAGGAGGGGTATGCTTATTTTTTTAGCAGTTACTTCACATAATATGTTTTGGTATTTATGACTTGACTCGTATCCATTGTAAATAGGTAAGATATCTTCATACTTTTCTAAAGAAACCTCTTGTTTTCTTTCAAAAACAAGGCACAGTGAATGAAGTTAGAGTGATGAATTTTAGGTAGTCTCAGAGTGTGTTTATATTTAGATTTTTTGCTTTACCACAATTTCTGTATTGAGATACAACTTAATGCCATGCATTTCTGTAAAGTACTTCTAAAACGTTTCTGCCCCTCACCTTAGTCTTAATGAATGCAGCCCTTAAATTAATGATATAGTCATAAAAATTTGGGGGGCAGGGAGGTTGGCAAATGATTCTCAAACGTTCCAAATAGTAGCCTAGCTAGCTGTTAAGCAGAATCTATTAAGGGGTAGTGGGGAACAGAAACAAAATTGTTTTCACGGTTTTTGAAATGGTCAGTTAACAGTTTGATACAGTTAAATACAGATACATCCCAGTTGACAGATTGGTTTACCAAGATAACATTACTTTGAGCTCATTAACTAAATATTCATGCAAGTCCTAGGAGCAATTTCAGAAGCTTGTTTAAGTTTACTAAGTTGTAATAACAACTGCCATAATAATAGAAGGGTCATAATTTATTCACGTCAGAATACCTTGAAGTGAAGGGGTGCCAATTCATAATTGTGCTGAAACTGCAAATTTGCCCTATGGTCGTCCTACTTAAGACCATTTGTTGCTACTAGTTGTCTCATTTAGAAAGTTTCCTAAGCTTTGCCCATCCCTCTACCACCAAGATATCTTAGATCTGAATCCCCACAATATTGGTTTTCTTCTTTCAAATGAAGTTATTATTTGGCAGAACATAAGACAGATCAAAGGCAAAGTGAAAGCTTTCCTCCTCTCACTCCCCTTTCCCCCAAATGGGAGCTGGAAAAGTCAAGAATACAGTAGTTGCTGAAAATAGAGCTTACTGGCATACTAACTAGTCAATCAGACTGATAGTGTCAAAGCCAAGTATGTTTTATGTATGTTTACCTTGAGCTAGATCTGTGTTTAAAAATACTTGACTTAGGGCTTCCCTGGTGGCGCAATGGTTGGGGGTCTGCCTGCCGATGCAGGGGACACGGGTTCGTGCCCCGGTCCAGGAAGATCCCACATGCCGCGGAGCGGCTGGGCCTGTGCCCCATGGCTGCTGAGCCTGCGCTCCGCGGTGGGAGAGGCCACAGCGGTGAGAGGCCCGCGTACCGCAAAAAAAAGAAAAAAACTTAGGTGTAGACCCTTAGCAGCAGGGTCTGTCTTAAGTTTAGAACTTTCCAAATAATATTTTTAAAGTCTCACCCACGTCTTGTTATGATCATTATGTTTAGAACACTGAGTCCTGAATAGTTTAGAAAAAATATGATCATGATGCTGGTTTATCTTTTTGAAATTTAATCTTGAATTTATTGCTCTTCTTCCAGTGATCGATCCATCATAGTAGCTGGGCATATCTGTCATTGGTAGGCTTCATTTGTGATCAGGACAGGATTTTATCTAGCTAAAGCAATATGAAATGTGTTAAGCCCTTCTCTTCACATATAAAAATTTGGAGGAGATGCGTTACTATGAGTAAGAATTAATGACTTTTGGACTTCCCTGGTGGCGCAGTGGTTAAGAATCCGCCTGCCAGTGCAGGGGACACATGTTCGACCCCTGGGCCGGGAAGATCCCACATGCCGTGGAGCAGCTAAGCCCGTGCGCCACAACTACTGAGCCTGCGTTGCGTTCTAGAGCCTGCGAGCCACCACTACTGAGCCCGTGTGCCATAACCACTGAAGCCCATGCGCCTAGAGCCCGTGCTCTGCAATGAGAAGCCAGCGCAATGAGAAACCTGGGCACCTCAACGAAGAGTAGCCCCCGCTCACCGCAACAAGAGAAAGCTGGCGCGCTCAACGAAGACCCAACACAGCCAAAAATAAATAATAAATAAATTTATAATAAACAGTTACCTTGTTAAATTTGCTTGTTAGGAAGTCATAATACTTAAAAAAATGACTTTCATACTTTGGTGGATGTAATGTAGTGCAAAGGCCTTGGAATCATTTGGATTCCTCATCTGTAGAATGGGGATTAATGATATCTACCTTGCTTGCTAATTTCAAGGGTGGTTATGAAGTTGTGGGGTTTCGTAAACTGCGAAGTATAATTATCAGGTAATAGTCTTAATTGTGAAAATTTCCTTTTACCCATTGTCAGAGATGAAGTAAATGTTTTCTGTTGATCTACATTCATATTAGAGGATAACGTACCTTTTTTTTGGGGGGGGTAACGCGGGCCTCTCACCGCCGTGGCCTCTCCTGTCGCGGAGCACAGGCTCCGGATGCGCAGGCCCAGTGGCCATGGCTCATGGGCCCAGCTGCTCCGCGGCATGCGGGATCCTCCCGGACCAGGGCACGATCCCGCGTCCCCCGCATCGGCAGGCGGATTCTTAACCACTGCACCACCAGGGGAGCCCTGACATACCTTTTTTGAGTTATTCTTAGAAAGTGTACTGTCATGGGTTTAGTGTCCAAGTTAGATTTGCATAAAGGTTAGTTCCCAAAACAAAATCCTTAATCTTAACTCATCTGTAAAATTGCATATCCAGAGGATGAAGGTTGTCCAAATTTATTCCCAAGCAGTTTAACCTATACTTTGGCCATGTTGAGGTATGTAGTACCTGATTTTTTTGGCTGCACCTTGTGGTATACAGGATCTTAGTTCCCTGACCAGGGATGGAACTTGCGCCCCCTGAAGTGGAAGCGTGGAGTCCTAACCGGTGGACCGCCAGGGAGTCCCTGGTATGTAGTTCTTCCTTTTTTCTTTTTAAATTTATTTATTTTTGGTTGCATTGGGTCTTCGTTGCTGCATGCGGGCTTTCTCTAGTTGCGGCAAGCAGGGGCTACTCTTCGTTGCAGTGCATGGGCTTCTCATTGCAGTGGCTTCTTTTGTTGCAGAGCATGGGCTCTAGGCACGTGGGCTTCAGTAGTTCTGGCACTCGGGCTCAGTAGTTGTGGCTCTTGGGCTCTAGAGCGCAGGCTCAGTAGTTGCGGCACATGGGCTTAGTTGCTCCGTGGCATGCAGGATCTTCCTGGACCAGGGCTTGAACCCATGTCCCCTGCATTGGCAGGCGGATTCTTAACCACTGCACCACCAGGGGAGTCCCTGTAGTTCTTTTGATATTAATTCCAGGTTAACATTCAGGAGGATATACTTATCTCCCTAGCAGATATAGCACCTGTTGTCTATGGGTTTGGGATGAAAGGTTCTACAGTACAAAAACGTAAAAGTAAATCAGTGTTAAATATTTGCATGTTAGCAGTCTCAGGTTACTGACTAGGAAAAAATATTATGTGTAACCAGTATCATGAGATGTGATTTTAAAGGCTTAGTGTAAGCCTTGGGCAGTGAATGGGTTCTGATTAAAGAAAGCTACCAATTATGAGCTTCCCTGGTGGTGCAGTGGTTAAGAATCCACCTGCCAGTGCAGGTGACACGGGTTCGAGCCCTGGTCTGGGAAGATCCCACATGCCGCAGAGCAGCTAAGCCCATGCGCTACAACTACTGAAACCTGCGCACCTAGAGCCCGTGCTCCACAACAAGAGAAGCCACTGCAATGAGAAGCTCGCGTACCACAACAAAGAGTAGCCCCTGCTCGCCACAACTAGAGAAAGCCCACATGCAGCAATGAAGACCCAACGCAGCCAAAGACAAATAAAATAAATAAATTTGTATGAAAATAAGCTACCAATTAATACTACGTAATCCTTGGTGGTTAGTCATTTGAAGATTTAAGGACCTTTAAATGGTGGTGGTGAATACTTTTGTGTTGTAGAAATGTGTCCTGCTTAAGAGTTTATGTGATTGATTGATTTTGTTTGCTCATAATGGGCTAAATCATAAATTAGTAAAAATTTATAATAGGATTACCATGAAAATTTCGACACATTTTATGCCCTTTGACTATAAAATATCACTTAGGACAGTTATAATTTTGCTTTTATAAGTTTTTCAAAAGGTATTCATTAATACAAATTATTTTTTTGTGCAGAGTAGAGTTTTCCCTCCACAACTTTAAAATACGTTACTATGAAAGTGCTGCAATTTTGATGAGAGTTTCTTGGCTGTTCAAAGACTTAGGAAAATAAATCAGATTAATAAATCTGAATAAGAAGTATAACTCTTCTCCTGAATCAGTGCATGGGTTATTTCTGGTCATTTTACCTCTCATGTACTCCAAAACAAAATTTTAAGGTTTTTAAATTTCAGTATCAAATTCTACAGAAATTATGAAAAGAGATTGACTTTAAGCTCTTTTTTTTCCACTCCCATATGTACCTTAGGTCGTTTACTTCCCCAATCTTTTACATTTTTTTTGGTTCTAGTACAGGTAAACATGTTTGCATGCCTGAGGGAGTATCTTCGTAAATTCTAAGAGGAGAAATCTCCAGTTCTGATGGAGTAAGAGGGATCTTTTTTTTCCTCTCAGTATTGAGACTCGTGGGCGAGATACCTTTCTGGAGTCAAAATTGTAGAGTCGTTGTAAAAGGATGTCTGTTTTCTACCTATCAGAAGCTAATCAGGAACGTTTAAAATTTTTTTTTTTAATAAATTTATTTATTTTTGGGTGTGTTGGGTCTTTGTTACTGTGCGCGGGCTTCTCTAGTTGCGGCGAGCGGGAGCTACCCTTCGTTGGGGGGTGTGGGCTTCTCATTGCGGTGGCTTCTCTTGTTGTGGAGCACGGGCTCTAGGTGCGTGGGCTTCAGTAGTTGTGGCTCGTGGACTCTAGAGCGCAGGCTCAGTAGTTGTGGCGGACGGGCTTAGTTGCTCCGCGGCATGTGGGATCTTCTCGGACCAGGGATCGAACCCATGTCTCCTGCATTGGCGGGCGGATTCTTAACCACTGCTCCATCAGGGAAGCCCTAAAATTTTTTTAAGGCTAGATTTTTTCTGGCCAGCTGCGCAGCTTGTGTTATCTTAGTTCCCCAACTACGGATCGAACCTGGGCCCTCAGGAGTGAAAGTGTGGAGTGCAAACCACTGGACCACCAGGGAATTCTCAAGGCTAAAAATTGTTTTACTCTTTTTTAAGGGAAGGTATGAGTTAATTTTAGAGTGAGAGGCTCCTCTGTTTAGACTGGTGCATGAAGAAGAAAAATGGTACATATTTGAGTGTCAAGATTATTGTGTTTTGAAAAGCCTTAGTATTCAGGGTATGTACCAGGCACTGTTCTAAACAACTTGGGCTTCACCAGTGAACAAAACAGACAAAAGGTCTGTTCAAGGGGCTTATTTTGCAGTGAATGCATAAATGCTTTTAGAATTACTTTTCTGTTAGTATGTGTAATTAAGAGTTAATTTGAGGGTGGGAGGGAGGGAGATGCAAGAGGGAAGCGATACGGGAACATATGTATATGTATAACTGATTCACTTTGTTATAAAGCAGAAACTAACAAACCATTGTAAAGCAATTATACTCCAATAAAGATGTAAAAAAAAAAAGTTAATTTGAATTAGTCAATAATAACAGTGGTGTTTGGTACAATGTAAGGCATTATACCTGGTGCTGGTCCCTGTCCCATATCAAATTCTTTCTTCATTGACTACTAGTGTTAAGTGGTATTAACAAACAAAAGTTTCCTCAAAAAATTATGTTCATGGACTCTGTGATAATAAAACCCTGTAACAGTACCATCTACAATTTATTGAAAACTATTCCAGGTGCTTAACATTCCCTCAGTCCTCAAAAACAATCCTGCAGAGTAGGTACTTTTACAGATAAGGATTAAGAACTTTAGGAAAGGTGACAGCAGTAGGGATCACTGGGATTCAGCTAGTCTATTTTATTCCCAAGCTCATAAGTCCATCCACTTCCATACTTGTATGTAAACATTAGTCCAAACCACTTGAAGCTCTATTTCTGTTCCTTACATTAAAAAAAAAGAAAAAAATTTTTTTATTTGTTTCTGGCTGTGTCGGGTCTTTGTTGTGGCATGTGGGCTTCTCTCTAGTTGTGGCGTGTAGGTTCTGTAGTTGTGACACGCGGGCTCACTAGTTGGGGCTTGTGGACTTAGTTGCCCTGCGGCATGTGGGATCTTAGCTCCCTGACCAGAGATCGAAGCTGAGCCCCCTGCATTGGAAGGTGAATTCTTAACCACTGGACCACCAGGGAAGTCCCTGTTTCTAATTTTTTTTTTTTAATATATATAAATTTATTTATTCTTATTTTATTTTTTTGGCTGCACTGGGTCTTCACTGCTGTGCCGGGCGGGCTTTCTCTAGTTGTGGCAAGCGGGAGCTACTCTTCGTTGTTGTGCGTGGGCTTCTCATTGCGATGTCTTCTCTTGTTGCAGAGCACAGGCTCTAGGCACGTGGGCTTCAGTAGTTGCACCATGCAGGCTCAGTAGTTGTGGTGCATGGGCTTAGTTGCTCCGTGGCATGTGGGATCTTCCCGGACCAGGGCTCGAACCTGTGTCTCCTGCATTGGCACGCGGATTCTTAACCACTGCGCCACCAGGGAAGCCTTGTTCTTTAGGTTTTAATTTTATAACTTAAAGGTTATTTTGAACAGTCTTTTGGCTTAATTTGTGTTTTCTTTCATACATGAATAAGGCAGAAGGGTATGTAGGTTTGAGTATATTTTTTATTGAAGAGAGAGATGAGATAGTAGAATGAGCACTGGACCAGAAATCATTAAATTTAGGGGAGGTCTGTCATGTCCATGTTTTATTTCTGATTACTGTCCCTTCAGACATGTAACTTAGTCTCAGGGCCTGTTTTTCTCATCTGTGTAATAGAATTCTTTTATTATTATTATTTTTTATTGGAGTATAATTGCTTTACAATGGTGTGTTAGTTTCTGCTTTGTAACAAAGTGAATCAGTTATACATATGTTCCCATATCTCTTCTCTCTTGTGTCTCCCTCCCACCCTCCCTATCCCACCCCTCTAGGTGGTCACAGAGCACCGAGCTGATCTCCCTGTGCTATGTGGCTGCTTCCCACTAGCTATCTGCCTTACGTTTGGTAGTGTATATATGTCCATGCCTCTCTCTCGCTTTGTCACAGCTTACCCTTCCTCCTCCCCATATCCTCAAGTCCATTCTCTAGTAGGTCTGTGTCTTTATTCCTGTCTTACCCCTAGGTTCTTCATGACATTTTTTTCCCCTTAAATTCCATGTATGTGTGTTAGCATATGGTATTTGTCTTTCTCTTTCTGACTTACTTCACTCTGTATGACAGACTGTGGGTCTATCCACCTCATTACAAATAGCTCAATTTCGTTTCTTTTTATGGCTGAGTAATATTCCATTGTATATATATGCCACATCTTCTTTATCCATTCATCTGATGATGGACACTTAGGTTGCTTCCATCTCCGGGCCATTGTAAATAGAACTGCAATGAACATTTTGGTACTACTATTATTATTATTACTATTATTTTTATTATCATTTTTAGGTCGTGCTGTGGGGCATGCGGGATCTTAGTTCCCCAACCGGGGATTGATGCCCCCTGCATTGGGAACATGGAGTTTTAACCACTGGACCACCAGGGAAGTCCCTGTATAATAGACTTCTGAAAGCTGTTTTATACAATTTGCAGGCAGAAACTTTAAAAAAAGTAATCTTTGCCTTGTGACCAGCAGAGTGGAGGGCTATGAAAGAAATCTAAATTCAGCTGTGGATTGTGTCTACAACTTTGGGTTTTACTCCAGTCAGCTAAGCTACTGGTTCATTTAATAGAGGAACTCCCATTTGCCAAGTTTTCATATATACTCCTGCTTGTGTTGAATGAATTACAAGGTTCAACTATATGAAATTGTCAATTTCAGCCATTTTTGACCTACAAAAATGATGATTTTATATGATTTAATGTAATGTTAAGTTGTGGTTGGAAGGTCTGGAAGATGAGGCTTCAATATACCCCAAAAGGCATCAAGCTTTTAAGGAAGCACCAGGATTAATGAGGGACTGTGCACGAATACTTTCCCTCAGAGGCTGGTTTAGCTTTTTTACTTACCTTACTTGAGTTGACCTATTTTCACTTTGTAGGTCTGTTCTCTGTTTTTTTTTTTTTCTTTTCTCAGAATAATGGATTCGCATTTGCTGTATTTGCAATTCTCTCTTTTTTTTTTGGCGGTAGGCGGGTCTCTCACGGTTGTGGCCTCTCCTGTTGCAGAGCACAGGCTCCAGACGCGCAGGCTCAGCGGCCATGGCTCATGGGTCCAGCCGCTCCGCGGCATGTGGGATCTTCCCGGACTGGGGCACGAACCCGTGTCCCTTGCATCGGCAGGCGGACTCTCAAACACTGTGCCACCAGGGAAGCCCTGCAATTCTTTTAATGCAGCACTATCAGGGTCACTTTGGCATGATAAACTTCTCTTGGAACTGTGCAACATAGGGACCCCAGATATTTTGATCATTTTGGAGAAAAGGTGCTGCATAAAATACTGTTTTTTCTCCCGAATAACATGAATGTAATTTCATCCTGTTTTGCTAGTTGTCAGGATAAAGAGAATGTACAAGGCTACTACCCTCATTGTTCTTTCCAGAGGAGAGTTGGTCTCAGTATTATACTTTACAGTTGGTAAAATGCAGTTGTAAGAAAATGTTTGGATTTATTAGATTATGTAGTATTAATATGGTTCCTTAAGTGTAACCAGTAGAATCCCACTTATTAATGTGGAATTTTTCTTACTGTTTTATATTTTAAATTACTGTTGTCTTTCTCCTTTCCCCTTATGCATTGTGAGATTCTTTGTTGCTTTCTAGCTTTGAAGTCTTAACTAGTGCTTATTCCTAAACCCCCTGGCTTTTTCACATGGCCATTGAAGATGTTCACATGTTATTTAATCAAGGAATAGAGAGATTATGGGATTTCCTTGGCGGCACAGTGGTTAAGAATCTGCCTGCCAGTGCAGGGGACACGGGTTTGAGCCCTGGTCCGGGCAGATCCCACATGCCACGGAGCAACTAAGCCCGTGTGCTACAACTACTGAGCCCGTGCTCTAGAGCCTGCGAGCCACAACTACTGAGCTCGTGTGCTGCATCTACTGAAGCCTGTGCGCCTAGGCCCCGTGCTCCACAATAAGAGAAGCAACCGCAATAAGAAGCCCGTGCACCACAACAAAGAGTAGCCCCTGCTCGCTGCAACTAGAGAAAGCCCGCCTGCAGCAATGAGACCCAACACAGCCATAAATAAATAAATAAATATATTTAAAAAAAGGAATAGAGAGATTAAACAGTGTTGAGCAGGAGAAAAATACCACTGTTTGTAATTTCTTATTTATTTATTTTTGGCTGCATTGGGTCTTCGTTGCTGCATGTGGGCTTTCTCTGGTTGCGGCGAGCAGGGGCTACTCTTCATTGCGGTGCGCAGGTTTCTCATTGCGGTGGCTTCTCGTTGCGGAGCACGGGCTCTAGGCGCGTGGGCTTCAGTAGTTGTGGCACATGGGCTCAGTAGTTGTGGCTCGTGAGCTCTAGAGCACAGGCTCAGTAGCTGTGGCACACGGGCTTAGTTGCTCCGTGGGATCTTCCCGGACCAAGGCTCGAACCCGTGTCCCCTGCATTGGCAGGTGGATTCCTAACCACTGTGCCACCAGGGAAGCTCTCCCCACTTTTCTAAAAAAAATACTTATTTTCTATTTGGCTGCATCAGGTCTTAATTGCAGCATGTGGGATCTTTCATTGCAGTGTGCGGACTTCTCTCTAGTTGTGGTGCGCGCGGGCTCTGTAGTTGCCCTGTGGCATGTGAGATCTTAGTTCCCTGAACTGGGATCGAATCTGCATCCCCTGCATTGGAAGGCAGATTCTTAACCACTGGACCACCAGGGAAGTTCACAATTTCCCTGATTCTTTTTTTTAACTACAGAAGTTAAAATTAAATGTAAAAAAGTTAAACAAGTACAGCTCTATCAAGTAAAATATTGACAGCTACTCCAACCTGCCGGATGTAACGATTGTTGACAGTTTGAATATACTTTTAGAACTTCGCTCAAGTGCCAATTCGTGTATTTCACAAACATACCTTGTTTTATTGACTCTAATGTTATTGATACAACATGCATCATACTAATACAGAAAAATGCTAACTGCATCATGACATGCCACTGACTAAGAGAAATCTGGGTTTCAGAGATGTTAATGTAAAAAAAAAAAGTGTCCTAAAGATAGATACATATTTATAGTACATACACGTAATGTACTGCATTCTTTCATAGAAATCACATTATATATGTTATTCAGCCACATGCCTTTTTCCCTCAAGAAAACATTGTGAATATAAAAAAGTTTTTTTAAAAAAATTATTTATTTATTATTTATTTTTGGCTGCGTTGGGTCTTTGTTGCTGCGCGTGGGCTTTCTCTAGTTGCAGCGAGCGGGGGCTACTCTTCGTTGTGGTGCGAGGGCTTCTCATTGCAGTGGCTTCCCCTGTTGCAGAGCACGGGCTCTAGGCGCGTAGGCTTCAGTAGTTGTGGCGCGTGGGCTCAGTAGTTGTGGCTCGCAGGCTCCAGAGTGCAGGCTCAGCAGTTGTGGTGCACAGGCTTAGGAGCTCTGCGGCATGTGGGATCTTCCTGGACCAGGGCTCGAACCCGTGTCCCCTGCATTGGCAGGCGGATTCTTAACCACTGTGCCACCAGGGAAGCCCTAACAAAGGTTTTTTAAAACAAAAATTGGGACTTCCCTGGTGGTGCAGCGGTTAAGAATCTGCCTGCCAATGCAGGAGACACGGGTTCGATTCCTGGTCTGGGAAGACCCCACATGCCGTGGAGCAGCGAAGCCCATGAGCCACAACTACTGAGCCCACAAGCCACAACTACTTTGCCTGCGAGCCACAACTACTGAGCCCGCATGCCACAACTACTGAAGCCCCGCGTACCTAGAGCCCGTGCGCTGCAACGAAGACCCAACACAGCCATAAATAAATAATTAAATTTATTTAAAAAAAAATTGGACCATTTCAACCAGACTAACATAACATTTAAAATGTCTGGTTTGTTCACCTATGTCAGTCTACCTTTAAAGGAGGAAATCTTCCCAAGGGATTTTACTGTGCAGCCAGGGTTGAGAAACACGGGAGTAGATCGTTTCTCAAACCCCTGACTAAGAGTTACTGAGGGTGCTTATTAAAAATTAAGGCATTTGATCAGTACTCAAATTTAATACATATCTCCGGGTATACAGCTAGATTTGACTAGACGACCTTGTAGAGCTCCCTTCTTAGAGGCTGTCTCAGCTGTTTTTTCAGCAGTGAATTGCCAGACCCTGAGTTGGAGAATATGGGAAATTCTGTGGCAATATTGCATAGTTTTTTGTCCAGTTTTTTAAAAAACATGATCAGTTAACTCTTGTTTTTGAGTGGTGCTGCATACTTTGAGTATGGACCTCTTACTATTTTTTCTCTTCATTTATGTAGTTTATTGATTTCTGTCGCTTTTCCCTGTATCTGCCTCTGTATTTTCATATTATGTTTTTTAAAAAATTTATTTATGGTGCATTGGGTTTTTGTTGCTGCATGCAGGCTTTCTCTAGTTGCGGCGAACGGGGTCTATTCTTTGTTGAGGTGTGCAGGCTTCTCATTGCAGTGTCTTCTCTTGTTGCAGAGCACGGGCTATAGGCGTGTGGGCTTCAGTAGTTGTGGCGCGTGGGCTCAGTAGTTGTGGTTCGTGGGCTCTAGAGCACAGGATCAGTAGTTGTGGCGCATGGGCTTAGTTGCTTCGCAGCATGTGGGATCTTCCCAGACCAGGGCTCGAACCTGTATCCCCTTCACTGGCAGGCGGATTCTTAACCACTGCCCCACCAGGGAAGCCCCCAGAGGTCGTCTTTAAGTAGAGATTATAACAGGAGGGTTGTGATGGTGCCTGGGATTTCTGCTTTTTCGTTAAGCCCCCAGGTGATGTCTGATGTTCCTGGTCTGTAGACTACACTTCCTGTAGCAAGGATTGTAGACTATGTTTTTCAACCGCAACTTTGTCTTAGCTTGAGTTTCCTTAGAAGTGCACCCTAAAGCAAAGATTCAGGAGCCAGTGATTTACTTTGTTGGGGAAGGAAACATCAGTTGGGGAGTGAGGGCCAGCAGATAGTCAATAAAGGTGTATTATCAGGCTAACTACCACTGTGGGCAACTGTAACTGAATGACCCTGGAGGAACTTTGAGAGCCATTGTCAAACATATGTTTCATAGCCTTCTACTGGAAAAAGATCCCATCTGTGACTTTCATAGCTAGAGAGAAGTCAGTGCCTGGCTTAAAAGCTTCAAAAAACAGGCTGACACTCTTATTAGGTGCTAATGCAGCTGGTGATTTAAAGTTGAAGCCATTGCTCATTTATTGATTTTTTCCTTAAATTTTATTTATTTATTTATCTACTTTTGGCTGCGTTGGGTCTTTGTTGCTGCGCGCACGTTTTCTGTAGTTGCGGCGAGTGGGGGCTACCCTTCGTTGGCGGTGCATGGGCTTCTCATTGCAGTGGCTTCTCTTGTTGTGGAGCATGGGCTCTAGGCGTGTGGTCTCAGTAGTTGTGGCACTCGGGCTTAGTTGCTCTGTGGCATGTGGGGTCTTCCCAGACCAGGGCTCGAACCCATGTCCCCTTCACTGGCAGGCGAATTCTTAACCACTGCACCGTCAGGGAAGCCCCACATTTATTGATTTCTGAAAATCCTAGGGCCCTTAAAAATTATGCTAAATTTACTCTGCCTGAGCTCTGTAAATGGAACAACAAAGCCTGGATGACAGCACATCTGTTTACAACATGGTTTGTTGAATATTTTAAGCCCACTGTTGAGATCTACTGCTCAGAGAAAAAGATTCCTTTCAAAATATTGCTGCTTATTCACAATGCACCTGATCACCCAAGAGCTCTGATAAGAGATGTACGATGAGATTAATGCTGTTTTCATGCCTGCTAACACAACATCCATTCTGCAGCCCGTGGATCAAGGAGTAATTTCAACTTTCAAGTCTTACTATTTATGAAACATATTTTGTAAGGCTGTAGCTTCCATAGTTAGTGATTCCTCTGGTGGATCTGAGCAAAGTAAATTGAAAATCATTTGGAAAGGATTCAGCATTCTAGATGCCATTTAGGCTAAGTTCACTGTTCTTTATTTAGCTTATTACTGCTTCAAGCACAGTGTTAACACGTCTCTAAGTGCTTACATCTTCCTGGATTCCTGTATGTTTTTAAGTCTTAAAAGAGGCAAGCAGGGCTTCCCTGGTGGCGCAGTGGTTGAGAGTCCGCCTGCCAATGCAGGGGACGCAGGTTTGTGCCCTGGTCAGGGAAGATCTCATATGCCGTGGAGGGGCTGGGCCCGTGAGCCGTGGCCGCTGAGCCTGCGCGTATGGAGCCTTTGCTCCGCAACGGGAGAGGCCACAACAGTGAGAGGCCCGTGTACAGCAAAAAAAAAAAAAAAAAAAGAGGCAAGCAAATAAAAGGATTTTAACATATTGTTGAGTTCCTATTATGTGCCAGGGAGTTTACGATGCAATCTCATTTTAACTCTCATAACCCAATGAGTGGTGGGGTATCTTCCAAGTTGTAAGTGAGGAAACAAGTTCATAGAGGTTAAGTGATACAGGTCAAATAGCATGTAAGTGAATATCTAAGCCAGAATGAAAATCTAATCTGCATCATTCTGGCTATAAATGTGGTTTCCTACCATGCTGTTTCCCAAAGTGTGTGTGTCTTTTGGTCCACCTAGTAACAGTACAAGTGGTATGTAGATATGACAAGAATAGTAAAAATGTTACTGGAGTAAAATAAGACCTCTTCAGAGAGGCTTCCCAGATCTCCTGTTTTGTTTCAGCATCCTATTCATTTCATATAGTACTCAACACAAACTGTATTTAGATGTCAGATTTATTCTGTCAACTTTAAGCCATTTAAACTTTTGCTTAAAGAAGAATCCCAGGGACTTCCCTGGTGGCACAGTGGTTAAGAATCCGCTTGCCAATGCAGGGGATACGGGTTCTATCCCTGGTCCGGGAAGATCCCATGTGCTGTGGGGCAGCTAAGCCTGTGCACCACAACTACTGAAGCCCGCGCATCCTAGAGCCTGCACGCCGCAACTACTGAGCCCACGTGCTTAGGGCCCATGCTCCACAACAAGAGAAGCCACTGCAGTGAGAAGCCCGCACACTGCAACTAGAGAAAGCCTGCACGTGCCACAACAAAGACCCAACACAGCCAAAAATAAATAAAATATTAAAAAAAAACAAAAAGCCAGGAGTGGCTTCCAAATCTTGGCCAAACTGTTTACTCAGATTGCTTTTTAAAATAAGTCATCTTAACATATATCTCAATATTTTGTTGGTTTTAACAAAATATAACTAGTGATTACTATAGCTTTTTATCTCTCTAGGAAAATATAAGTGACATAAGTCTCCTAAAGCTACAAACATCAGCTTTTAATTGTATTTTTAGATCCTTTCCACATTATTTACTGTTGGAATTTAGTTAAGAATTTTTATTTATTTATTTTGGCTGCGCCGCATGGCTTGTGAGATCTTAGTTCCCCAGCCAGGATTGAACGTGGACCCTCGGCAGTGAAAGCACCGAGTCCTAACCACTGGACCGCCAGGGGATTCCCAGTTAAGAATTTTTTAATAGATTGACTTACAATTTTGAGTAATGTAAAATCTTAAATTGTGTTTTCGCACCTCAGAACTCTTCAGTGATTTGGAAGCACACTCACACAAGTGCAAAAAACATTTTAAAGTGATGGCATCACAAACTTTGTGCAGACTTAGGCAGCTGAATTATTAGTGATGAAACTAAATTGTCGAATTTGGCAGGGATTTAATGTTCAGCAGCCAATTTAAGTCACGTTAGTTTTCTGAGAATGTTTTGTAACCAGCTTAATCTGATGGGCTTATGAGAGTATAGCTCTGTCAAAAATCATGTTCCATAGGGAATCATACTGAATTTCTTTTATGGTTAGCTGACAATACCTGCCCTTAAAATTGTCCAAATCAAATTTCTTTTCCATGCCTTATGGTACAGAATTATTGGTGCCAGTAGAGTATTCATCAGTGTGACAGAGAAAATGCATAGTTTTAGAAAAAATTTGGCTCTTACCTGTATATTCCTAAATATTAACAGTCATTGCTACCAAGAGATATGACTCTTAGAAATCTGTAAGACAGGATGGTGATTGTCATTGCATTATCCATATGCATTGATTATATTTAGTGGTTGTACAAATTTTGCTTAGCTGGTAATTTCACTCATTTCTTGGAGGTTGTCTAAGTCCATCAGATCATCTGAAAGCAGCATAACACCTGGACATTCACATAGGTAACTTCCTGTAGAAATGCTCTCATTGATTTCATGAGATTAGAAGTGTCTGAGTGAAGACTGCTTCTCTTGTGTAAATCTAGTCAGACGTTTTCTGTGACTCTTTTTACGTAAAGATCCATATGGTAAATTCCTCTTAGATTTAGTACCTTGGAAATTTTTCCTCCAACAAACTTGCGTACTTCTTGTTATCAAATACAGGAACAAAATTCAGCTTGGGACATTTTTTATTTTAATTTCTTTTTTTTGGAATTTTTAAAAAATTAATTTATTTTTGGCTGCACTGGGTCTTCGTTGCTGCATGCGGGCTTTCTCTAGTTGCGGCGAATGGGGGCTACTCTTTGTTGCAGTGCGTGGGTTTGTCATTGTGGTGGCTTGTTGTGGAGCACGGGCTCTAGGCGTGCGGGCTTCAGTAGTTGTGGCTCGTGGGCTCTAGAGCGCAGGCTGAGTAGTTGTGGCACATGGGCTTAGTTGCTCCGTGGCATGTGGGATCTTCCTGGACCAGGGCTCGAACCCGTGTCCCCTGCATTTCAGGTGGATTCTTAACCACTGTGCCACCAGGAAAGTCCAGCTTGGGACATTTTAAGTTGTTGCTTCAATTGTCATTAACCATAGACAAAATTCGTGGTCTGTGTTAATTAATTGCCCATAATTCCTATGCGTATCTGTGACCTTATAAGTAATGTCTGGTTTGATAGCCTTTTTTTTTTTTTTTTTAAATAAATCTTAGTGTGGTTTCATTGGTTTTTTTTTTTTTTTAAAGCTATATTGAGACACTGTAGTGCGCCCTCCCCCCTTCTTCCAGCTTCTTGTACTTGGGCAGCAGCAGGGTCATGTGAGCTGTTTGGCCAGTGAAATGTGAGCAGAAATTGTATGTGTAACTGTGTACAGTAAGTCCCTTACATACGAACTTGTTCTGTTCCAAGAGTGCGTTTTTAAGCCCAATTCGTTACTAAGCCCAACGAAGTTAGCCTAGGCACCCAACTAACACAATCTGCTATATAATACTGTACTGTAATAGGTTTATAATACTTTTCACAGAAATAATACATAAAGAAAACAAACAGTACCTTGAAAAGCACAGTAGTGCAGTACAACAGCTGGCATACAAGGGCTGGGCATCGAGTGAACAGGCAAGAAGAGTTACTGGCTGGAGGAGAGAGAGGAGGTGGGAGATGGTAGAGCTGAAGGATCGTCAGCAATAGGAGACAGAGGGCAAGCTGCAGTTTCACTCACACCTGACGTTGATGGCACAAGTTCTGGTTCCTTGATGGATTCAATTCTACCTACCCTCTTGAGAAAATGATCCAGTCATGTCTGGGTAATAGCTCTTTTTTTCTCGTCATAAATGACACATAAATCCAGTAGGACTGGATTGCAATCTGAACAGCTGCTGCAGTACCGTTCTACGTTTAGGTCCTGTGCCTCAAAAAACTAAAATCCTCAAGTAAAATCTCTTTGCCATTTCCCACATTGTGAGTCTCTTTGATTCTTCAGTTACTACTTCTTTTGTCTCTCTTCGTCTTTTCTGTGCGTCTCCTATTCCATCAGGTCTTCATTAGTAAGCTCCTCATGTTGCACAGCAAGGAGTTCAGTGAAGTCATCCTCTTGCAGACCTAGCTTGAAATAAAGACACTATACTATTGTACTCTATACAGTACTGTAAAGTATACAAAAGCACAACCACTTGTAAAGGATGCATGCACATGACAGTGTACTCCAGACAGGTGAACTGACTCAGGTGATTGGACATGCTAACGCATGTTCGTATCTTTGAAAGTTCACAGCTTGAAGGTTCGTATGTAGGGGACTTAACAGAGACAGTGACGAACTCTTTCCTGATTCTTCTGTTTCTTCCCTTGCTTCCTTGACTAGAGAAACCTCAAGTACCGAACCATACAGCCTCAAGATGGTGGACTCTCACAAACATTTGAGTGAAAAAGAAACCTTTGTTGTGTCAAGGCTCTGAAATTTGATGAATAATTTGGTTCCCAAGCTCACCTCTCCTTTGGGAATACAGAATTATCAATCACAATTCAGAATAGGTTGAAAACATGTTTACTGTCTCTTGTACTTTCAGTTTTGAGATATTAAATAGATTGCATCTAGGCCTCTGCTTTCCAGATCTTAGGGGAGGCAGAGCTGTCTCAAAATTATATGCCAGCTTCTCTAAAGGTCATCCTTTGGCTGGTATGTTAAATATGTGCATGCTATATGAAGGACATTTTGCTTTCATGGCATGCCTCAATATGAATGAATCATTAAAGGGCATAACACTACCCCCTTCTCTGCACACTAAGTCTCTGGTGGATTTCCTTCTTTTCATTCCTTAATTTCTAAACCGTATCTCTTCAGAACTAAGTATTGAGATTTTAAGGGAGATGTTCATCACATTAAGCTCTCTGGCCAGCCTGAGCTCTTTCATCTTAAGCCTTTTAGTTCTCCCTTTGGTCCTCAATCTAGCTATTCTCTCCTGTTGCTGGCACAAGTCTGGTTTTCTGCTTTTTATTCATTTGGGAACTCCCCCATCCCCCTACCCCAACCCATGCCAAACATCAGGTTTTCCTTTGCTGCTGTACTTATCTTCCCCACTTTTGACCCAGAAAACACAAATATTTTTTCTGTGTATGGTACAAGAGGCATCACCTTCATACATCCCAGCTTTCAGTGTTAAGTTTCTCTGATAATCATAAGATGGAAATGTTCCCAAAGTTTAAACTTTTGAAACTGGGACATTCCCTGGTGGTCCAGTGGTTAGGCCTCCATGCTTTCACTGCAGGGGGTGCGGGGTTGATCCCTGGTGGGAGATCCCGCATGTGGTGCGGTGCTACCGAAAGAAAAAAAAAAAAAAAACTTTTTTCTTCAGCAACTGGGAAAATACTTCAAGATATTTGTTCTCTTCCTTTTGCTGTTCTCTTCTAGTGCAGAATGGCTTTCTGTGATGATGATTCTTTTCTCTTTATTATCTTATTATCCTTATTTGAGGTTTTTAGTTATTTTGTAAAGTGTCTCTAAGATAATAGTCATCATGTGATAAAGTGAAAAACTCAGTGTGAGGGGAAAATGGTTTTTATTTTATTATATTGAAAAGTATAGTTTTTACACTTCTATTTTAACAATAGATCTTCCTGTTTTGAGGAAGTACTCTCATTTGATAGAAATACTCATATGTCTTGGGGGAGGGGTAAAGACTTCTCTATATGTCAGTCCAGATGTATGCATATAAAATATATTCTGGGACTTCCCTGATGGTGCAGTGGTTAAGAATCTGCCTGCCAATGCAGGGGACATGGGTTTGATCCCTGGTCCCAGAAGATCCCACATGCTGCGGAGCAGCTAAGCCCGTGTGCCACAACTACGGAGCCTGCGCTCTACAGCCCGTGAGCCACAACTACTGAAGCATGTGCACTCTAGGGCCCGTGTGCCACAACTACTGAGCCCGAGGGCTGCAGCTGCGGAAGCCCGCACGCCTAGAGCCTGTGCTCCACAGCAAGAGAAGCCACTGCAATGAGGAGTCTGTGCACCACAACGAAGAGTAGCCCCTGCTCAACACAACCAGAGAAAGCCCGCGGACAGCAATGACGACACAACGCAGGCAATACACACACACACACACACACACCCCCCCCACACACGTATGTATGTGTGTACTGGGACTTGCCTGGTGGCACACTGGATAAGACTGCACTCCCAACGCAGGGGGCCTGGGTTTGATCCCTGGTCAGGGAACTAAATCCCACATGCATGCCACAACTAAGAGTTTGTGAGTCGCAACTAAGGAGCCCACCTGCTGTAACTATGGAGCTTGTGAGTCGCAACTAAGGAGCCCACCTGCTGCAACTAAGACGTGGTGTAACCAAATAAATATTAAAAGAAATATTGTAACGAATTCAATAAAGACTTTAAAAATGGTCCCCATCCAGGGCTTACCTGGTGGCGCAGTGGCTGAGAGTCCGCCTGCCGATGCAGGGGGACACGGGTTTGTGCCCCAGTCCGGGAAGATCCCACATGCCGCGGAGCGGCTGGGCCCGTGAGCCATGGCCGCTGAGCCTGCGCATCCGGAGCCTGTGCTCTGCAATGGGAGAGACCACAACAGTGAGAGGCCCGCGTACAGCAAAAAAGAAAAAAAAAAAGTCCCCATCCAAAAGAAATTAAAAAAAATATTATATATATTCTGATAGATCCCAAACTAACAATTTCAAACAACCATGCCTGATAACTAATAATTGGTCTAGAGAGATTTTTACTGAGGTGATTTTTATTATTTCAACAAGGTGAATTTTACAGAGTTTATACAATTTACAGAGGTACCTTGGTTTTTTCCCCCTGGCTTTTCCCATGGTAGTTCTGCATCACCCCTGAGATAACTTTGCATTCTTTCCATTTGACATAATGATTTGGGAAGCTTGCCTTCATGCAAGCCAGAAATAAATGTATTGTCTTAAGTTTCTTCTCATGTTGGGTCTTTGGAGGAGTTTCTTTTCAACAGTCCCTAGTTAACTGAAGATTTTATCAATACTATCATCATCATGTCTGTCATCTGGATTACTTTTCATTGAGAAGGGGGGACTACAGGGTTTGGGACAGAGCTACTTCATCTTCGTCGTGTGTGTGTGTGAGAAAATACACACAACAAAATTTACCACGTTGATCATTTTTTTTAAACAGTGATATATATATTTTTAAAATTATTTATTTATTTGGCTGCGCTGGATGTTGGTTGCGTTATGTGGGATCTTTGTTGCGGCATGTGAGATGTAGTTCCCTGACCAGGATCGAACCCTGGTCCCCTGCATTGGGAGCTCAGAGTCTTAACCATTGGACCACCAGGGAAGTCCCACCATGTTGATCATTTTTTAGTGTATAGTTCAGTGGTGTTAAATACATTCACATTTTTGTGAAGCCATTACCATCCATCCCCATGATTCTTCCATCTTGTAAAACTGAAACTGTATCCATTAAACAGTAACTTCCCATTGTCCCCTTAGCCCCTGGAAACTAACATTATACTTTCTTTACGACTAATTCAAGTATCTCATATAAGTGGAATCATGCAATATTTGTGTTTTTTGTGACTGGTTTCTTTCACTTAGTATAGTGTCCTTAAGGTTCATCTATGTCGTAGCATATTGCAGAATTTCCTTTTTAATATTCCATTGCATGTATATACCTACCTTTTGCTTATCTCTCCACACGTCAGTGGACACTTGGTTGCGTCCATGTTGTAGCTATCATGAATAATGCTGCTATGAAAATATCCAGATATATCTGTTCAAGATCCTGCTTTCAGTTCTTTTTGGTATATACTCAGAAGTGGAATTGCTGGGTCATATGGTAATTCTGTTTTCAGAATTTTTCGAGGAACTACCATACTGGTTTACGCAGCAAATGTACCATTTTACATGCCCACCAACAGGGCATGGGGTCCAATTTCTCCACATTCTTGCCAACACCTGTTTTCTGGTTTCTTGATAGTGGCCATCCTAATGGGTGTGAAGTGGTAGATGATCTTAGTCTTTTAAATAAAGGAAAGAGCTAGATGTTTTTTCCCCTTGATTGTCTTGCTCTGAATGCACCCTAGGAGGCTCTTGATTGGGAATCAAATCTGGTAATTATTTAAAATGGCACTTTTGTATCCTCTGTTATAGATTGCTTTGATGGGCTTATTTCCTACCCTCGCCTTTTTTTTTTTTTAACATCAACCAGCCACTTTTCCATATAAAAGACAAGTTATAACCCTTCGCATTCTTTGTGCCTTTTCTTGATAATCTATAGCAGATGAATTGGTAAGACTTCTAGACTACAGTATACCCAGTTCTCAGAATAACTCCAAATGCCTTGACTTTTTGTATTATGAAAGAGTTTTGGTCTTCTTTAGTCATTTCATGTACAGAATTCAAGATCAGATCATATAATACTAGATACTTCATAAGTCCCTAAGATGCCATGGTCTTGTTAATTGGGTATATTATTTGAATGTACTATAGGCATTTAGCTAAAGTTTGATAACATAGGACACCTATACTAAATTCCCCTTTATGTATTTAATGAACAGAATTCAGACCTTCAGGATGATTCTTTGGGTCTCAGAAACTTCTTTAGGGGCAGATACATAGCTAAATTTTCTACAAAATAAAATGGGCTGGAGAAAAAGGGCCTATTGAAATTGCTGAGAAGGGACTATAGAATCTCTTGTTCTATCTAGGAGGGGGGGATCCTTAAATAGGTTTCATTTATCTGTGATATAGTCAGGCCAACCAGAATATATTTCTCAATCTCTGTTAACATAGTTCAGTTTACATTCTTCATTCTTTCATCAAATGTTTGTGTGCCATTTATATCATTAGATACTGTGCTTTTCTGGGAATAGAGAGATAAAGACACAGTTAATGCCCTTTTAGGACGGTAGTATTTGATGGGAAGAAAACACTGATCCTCAACACAGAAAGAAGTATGAACATGGGTTGGAGAGCACAGTAAGGCTTTGCAGAATAAGAACTTGATCCAGAGGGATGAATAGTTTCCTAGACAAAGAGGAAAGGTCATGGGTCAACTGATCAATCTTACATAAAGCAAACCCAAGACCTCTCCAGAACCTTGAGTGACAGAACCTTTTTAAGGCAGTGTTTGATTCTGTGGCCCTTTCTGTCCTTGGGGTGTTTGCCGTTAGTGTTTTTGGACTTAAGAATTTGTTTCTATGAGCACACTACTTGGAAAGTTAGTTGAATGTGGTTGTTAAGAGGGAGCTCAGGCACTTAAGTTAGATTGTCTGGGTTCGAATTTTGGTTTTACCACTTAATAGCTGTGTGACTTTAGGCAAGTTACTTTTTCAGTTTTTTGTCTTTAAAGTCAGAATTATGTGTTCTGACAGCCGGCAGACATTTTTTTCCATGTTCAGAGAAATTATGGTTATGACCCTGTATACTTTGGTAGGAGGTACATGAGTCCCATCATCCAATACACAGCCTGCTTGTTTTCCTGTGACTGATTCTGAACAGTTTGCTTCCATCCTGAGTCTGGCTCTTACTAGAAACTGTAGGCCCCCCTTTAGATTTTGTACTCTGTCTTTATAAAATTAAGACGATTGGACCTCAGCAGAGACCTGTTTTACCATCTGGCAGGGACAGTCTTGGGAGAATCAAGTTTACTGGGATGTTGTTTACTACTAGGCATTGCCAATTAAGGTTTTTTTTAGATGTTGGGGGTAAGAGTTAATTAATTAATTAATTTTTGCTATGTTGGGTCTTTGTTTATGTGCGAGGGCTTTCTCTAGTTGTGGCAAATGGGGGCCACTCTTCATCGCGGTGCGCGGGCCTCTCACTCTCGCGGCCTCTCTTGTTGCGGAGCACAGGCTTCAGACGCACAGGCTCAGTAGTTGTGGCTCACAGACCCTGTTGCTCCGCGGCATGTGGGATCTTCCCAGACCAGGGCTTGAACCCATGTCCCCTGCATTAGCAGGCAGATTCTCAACCACTGTGCCACCAGGGAAGCCCGGCAGTTAAGGTTTTTGAAGATAATGTTCTGGGAGGTTAACTTGTAGGTGGAAGAAGATGTAAGCAGGAATAAACCACATTTTAATGTATTAAGCTTGTATGTCAGTTGTCATTGAAATCATTTATCTTGCATCTATTCTTATAAAAGCAAACGAAAGGATCCCCATACAGATGAATTCAAATAAATGTTCAAATCTGAGATAATATGATTAAATCAGAGCATGACTGTGGAGTCAGAGTGCCTGTTGTAATCCACTGAATTTGTGATTTTGAGCAAGTTTCACCCCCACAGTTTTTAGTTTCCTTTTATAAAATGGGGATAATACTGGTACCTACTTCAAAGGTCTGTTCAGATTCAGTGCATTCAGATTCAGTGTCTGTTCCGGTGTAAAGCCTTTGGAACAGTGCCTACCGTGAGGTGTTTTATTTGTGAATCAGTTTATCGAAGGAATGTGTAAATAGTTCAGAGAGCAAAAACCAAGAACCAAAGCTAAATTAAAGTTGGGGTGCAAAACATTTGACTCTCCTGGCAGGATAGTCAGTAACAAAAAGAAGTAAGCTGGTTTAATGTAATGGATGTCTAACTAGGCTATTACCACTCAATGAAGGAGAAATGACCTGGAACGAAACAAGCTTAGTATTTGGTTAAGATGTCCTTTGAGTTGTGAGGATTATAATGTTTCAGAGTTTCTGTAACAGTGGTGATTTTCAGTCAGCTACCCGTTGTTCCCAACCTATCAAGAGTCCCAGAAATGATATTTTATTGCCCAAAACTCATGTACCAAACTGCGCATCCACAAGTAGTGATTTGACCATGAGATGCAGTTCTCTGGTTCATAAATTGTGATCATATCTACTGCAGATAGATTTGACAGTCTTCTGCCATCTGAGAAATGCTGAGATCACATTGATAAAATAGTTGCTGCAATAATGATTTCATGAAATACTAGTGTTTGAGAAGGTTGTGTGAATATAACTGGTGTTAGTCCTCTGCTGATGGAGGTTTTAAGGTTGTGGCTAGTCTAGAGTTTTGGATAAATTAGGGTTTTCACATACTTTTGGGGTATATTATAGTTAGGATTGTGTTTCTGTTGCTGGTGTAAAAAAAAAGGATAAGGATGACACCAGTGTTATGGGAATTTCTCTATAGTCATAATTTGTACAAATTGGTACAAAGCCTGGTCGTAGAACTTTTAGCTCTTTTCTCTTCTGCTTCGTGCTACTACTGTCCCTTAATCTAGTTCCTTCGGGAGTGAAGAAATTCCTGAAGATAAAGGGCTATGAGGAGTAGTTTGGCTTTTAAAAGTAACTACTATAACTCCGTAATAAAAAGGCAGATAACTCAAAAATTGTCATAACATCTGAATGGTATTTTCCAGAGAGCATACAGAAATAGCCAGTTAGCATATGAAAAGATGCTCAACATCATTAGCCATCAAGGAAATGCGAATCAAAATCAGAGATACCACTTCACGCCCACTAGGATGACTATTAAAAAAAAAAAAGGGAACAAGTGTTGGTGAGAGTATGGAGGAATTAGAATCCTCCTCTATTGCTGGTGGAATGTAAAAATGGTGCAGCCCCTGTTAAAAAAGTTCAGCAGTTCCTTCCTCAGAAAGTTATCATATGACCCCGCAGTTCCACTCCTTAAGTATATATTCAAGAGATTTGAATGCATACTTACATGAATGTTCATAGCAGCATTTTTCATAATAGCCAAAAAGTGGAAAGTCAACTCAAATGTCCATTAACTGATGAACGGATAAGTAAAATGTGGTATACACCTGTATACATTCAGTAAATGAAGTATCGATAGATGCTGCACTATGGCTGAACCTTGAAACATGCTAAGTGAAAGAAGCCAGTTACACAAGACAACATACTATATAGTTCCATTTATATGAAATGTCCAAATAGGTAAATCCATAGAGATGGACAGTGGATTGGTGGTTGCCTAGGGCTGAGGGATTTGGGGGTAAATGGGGAATGACTGCTAATGTGTATGGAGCTTTTCTTTTTCGAATGATGAAAATGTTCTAAAATCGATTATAGTAATGGTTGTGCAAATTCTGTGACTATAACCACCATTGAATTGTATGCTTTAAACAGGTGAGTTGTATGTGAATTATAGATCAGTAAAGCTGTTATTTAATAATAACAGATAACTGCTACTTTTGTATTTGTACCACAGTCTTTTGTGCATTGTTTTGTGGCTTTTTCAATGAAGGGAATTGTATACTTAATTGAAGCTGGGGTAGTAGAATATCATTGAGTATTTAAAATATATTTCTCCCCTCACATTGTAAAACTATTATATGATCATTGTTGAAAATTTCTAGAGCACAGAAAAATGAAAAAAATCTGTCATCTGGAATAGTACCCAGAGACATACCATTGTTAAATTTTTAGTGGTATTAGATATTTGGGTACAGTTTTTCCATATATAATGTTGCAGAGCTCTACAGTTTAAAAGAATTATGGTCTTTTTTTGGTGTAGCTAGGTTACTTTTTAAATTGCTTTGTTGTTGGAACAACTTAGATGAATTACTGGTTCACTTCTGAGGCGTGTTTTGTTGTTAGTTTTTGAGAACTAGTATGGCAGTGAGCTTGAAATGATACCCTCTTTACTCCACTGCCACTAAATTTAGGCTTTTTTACATGGCTGTGGTTAAAAAAAAAAATTGGATGTTTCAAATGAATGTGCTCAGGCTCCCACAGATGGTCTTAAATATGCCTTAATACTTTTTTTTTAATGCTTCAGAACTGCATTTTAAAAATTCAGCTGTATTGAGGTAAAGTTTATAATACACTACTTATACACATAAAATTCGTTGTTTTTTTAAAAATTATTTTTGGCTGAGTTGGGTCTTCGTTGCTGCATGTGGGCTTTCTCTAGTTGCAGCGAGCGGGGTCTACTCTTCGTTGCGGTGCGCGGGCTTCTCAAATTGTGGTGGCTTCTCTTGTTGCGGAGCGCAGGCTCTAGATGCGTGGGCTTCAGTAGTTGTGGCTCACGGTCTCTAGAGCGCAGGCTCCGTAGTTGTGGCGTGCGGGCTTAGTTGCTCCACGGCATGTGGGATCTTCCTGGACCAGGGCTCGAACCCGTGCCCCCTGAATTGGCAGGCGGATTCTTAACCACTGTGCCACCAGGGAAGTCCCAAATTCATTGTTTTGATAAATGTATTCAGTTGTGTAACCACCACGGTAGAACAATTCTGTTACCCCCCCAAATTTCCCTTGTACTCCTTTGCTCAGAAGCCTCTCACTTCACCCCCATATCTTGGTAACCACTTACTTGCTTTCTGCCTTTATAGTTTTGCATTTTCTATAACTTGATTTAAATGGAATCATAGTCCTTTTTGGTCTGGCTTTTTCCTTTTGTTTTTAAAAATACCTTTATGGGAGTATAATTGCTTTACAATGTTGTGTTAGTTTCTGTTGTACAACAAAGTGAATCAGCTATAAGTATACATATATCCCCATATCCCCTCCCTCTTGAGCCTCCCTCCCTGGTCTGGCTTTTTTCAGTTAGCATGTTTTTTGAAATTCATCCATGTTGTTACTTGTATCAATAGTTCATTCTTTTTTATTCTTGAGTAGTATTCCATTGTATGGATGGACATTTGGGTTGTTTTCACCTTTTGGCTATTATGAATAAAATTGCTGTGGACATGTATGTAAAAAAGTCTTTGTGAAGATACATGTTCATATCTCTTGGGTAATACCTAGGAGTGGGCTTGCTTAGTCTTACAGTGTTGAACTCTGTAAGAAACTACTGAATTGTTTTCTAAAGATCATACCATCTTAATATTTCTATCTAACTTCTGTTTTTAAAAAATATTTATTTGTTTATTTGGCTGGGTCAGGTCTTGGTTGAAGAACATGGGATCTTCATTGCAGCATGCAGGATCTTTCGTTGTGGCGTGTGGGCTCTTTGTTGCGGCACACTTGCTTTTCTTTAGTTGTGGTGCGCGGGCTCCAGAGTGCGTGGGCTCGGTAGTTGTGGCATGTAGGTTCTCTAATTGTGGCTTGCAGGCTCAGTAGTTGCAGCACGCAGGCTCAGTAGTTGTGACACTTGGGCTTAGTTGCCCCCGCAGCATGTGGGATCTTAGTTCCCCGACCGGGGGCTGAACCCAAGTCCCCTGCATTGGAAGGTGGATTCTTAACCACTGCACCACCAGGGAACTCCCCCCACTATGTAACTTCTTGATATTCCTGAAAGCATAATTTTTGGAAACATATCATTTCCTGGGATTACACATAATTTATCATATCATTAGCAGTGTTTCATAAAGTCACCATCTGCATTGTACTTTAAGGTATGCTTATGCTTAGAATGTGTGCTAAGGGTGCTTGTTAAAACGCAGATCCTTGGGTCTCATCACCAAAAATTCTGACACAGTAAAAGTTGGAGAGCCACATGCTAATATGGCACTTAGTCTTTTCTAAAAGCATAGTTTTCATTATTTATTCAGTTAGTGTTTATTGAGCTGTTTTTGGCTCTTCCTTTGCATTCACGTACATTTTATTAACTATTTTTTCCTATACTTGGGATCACCCAAGGTTTATCTGGGCCCCTTTCTTTGCTCGCCACCTAGTGGTGACAAATAAGAACCATACAAAACTTTACTGATGAATGAATGCATAGGAAGTGGACAGTGTGCCCTTCTAAAGGAGGAAGGATTGCAAATACCCAAAGATAAGTTTGTGTTTGTGACTAACCAAATGCTCAGTATATGCTTGCTATATGAATGAATTCCCTTTTTTCCAGTGACTGCTTTTTGGGGAAGTTCAATTTATTTGTATTTAATTGGGGGATAATTTATTTGAGAGAAAATGCATTTTAGAGCCTGTAAATTTAAAACTTTTGTTTTAAACTGCCAGCTGTATTATTTTTACTGGGAAACAGATAGGTGTGCGCTCCTAGTTCTCTTAATATGGGAGAGATGCCTCCAAGCCATACTTGATACTGTATGAAGTCATTTTGGTTCCATACAATTTATATTCTAGATACTATTTTTTCTGGGCTCTTAATTTACTTTATCTTTTACATGGTTTTAGTTTTTTACTCATACTAGTTTTGATGATTGTGAAGTTATTTTGTTAAAAATTTTTTTCTTTGTTTTACATTAGCTTGACAGCAAAAAGATCTACTGTGATAAGGATGTTTCAGGGCTTCCCTGGTGGTGCAGTGGTTGAGAGTCTGCCTGCCGATGCAGGGGACGCGGGTTCGTGCCCCAGTCCGGGAGGATCCCGCATGCTGCGGAGCGGCTGGGCCCGTGAGCCATGGCCGCTGAGCCTGCGCGTCCGGAGCCTGTGCTCTGCAACCGGAGAGGCCACAACAGTGAGAGGCCCACGTACTGCAAAAAAAAAAAAAGGATGTTTCAACAAAACATAGTTTGTACGGTCTCATTTTATTTTCACTTATAGAAATGGTGGAATCAATGAAGAAAGTAGCAGGGATGGATGTGGAGTTGACAGTTGAAGAAAGAAACCTCCTATCTGTTGCATATAAAAATGTGATTGGAGCTAGAAGAGCTTCCTGGAGGATAATCAGCAGCATTGAACAGAAAGAAGAAAACAAGGGAGGAGAAGACAAACTAAAAATGATTCGGGAATATCGGCAAATGGTGAGATTGTCATATCCTAGACAAGTTTAAAGAATGATGTCTTAGGTGGTGGACTGTTTAAATCATAGCCTAGTACACACATTGTTGTATACCTGTGTAATGTATATTTTACATTTTAATGTATTTACATCTTTCACCCACCTGGATTGGGAATTATAGGCTATTTCAGGACAGAGGAGAAGAAATTTTTTTCCTTGGAAGCTGCAGAGAGTAGTGTTGAGCACCACACAAGTAAAGAACTAATTTAATCTCTGTTTTTATTGTGGTGACTACAAAATACTTCCTTGAGTGACTTGAAATTACCATTCAGGACAATTTAACAAATATTTGTGTGCCTATTATGTGCCACACCAGTTGCTAGGTGTTATGTGCAAAGTTGAGACAGTTACAGTTAATATCTTTATGGAAGATCAGTCTAGTCATTGTTTTTTTAATAGAATAGAAAGTATCCGAGGGCATTGGACGTTATTTCATAAAGTTATTGTTTCATATATTACACGTGGGTATATACGGATATGTAATGTTTTATTGTGGGTTTTGGTCAAAAAAGTTTGATCTAGTGCAGTGGTTCTCAACCAGAGGTGACTTTGCTCCTCAGAAGATATTTGGCAATGTCTAGAGGCATTTTGGGTTGTCACAACTTGACAGTTCTGCTGGTATTTTAGTGGGTA
This sequence comes from Orcinus orca, assembly GCF_937001465.1. Taxonomy (NCBI): domain Eukaryota; kingdom Metazoa; phylum Chordata; class Mammalia; order Artiodactyla; family Delphinidae; genus Orcinus; species Orcinus orca. The sequence goes on along the minus strand of NC_064577.1, from coordinate 7,453,214 downwards.
GAAATGAGGATACTGCTGAGCATCCTGTTATGCATAGAACAGCTCCACTGTTGAGAAACTGATTCTAGTGGAACTGATTCTAAACACACTCTTAAGAGTACAGTGAGGGAAATAACAGAAGCAGTCACAAAGTTAGCATGGGGAGTAGTAAATTTGGTAGGGGGAGGGAAAAGGGAAACGTTTACTGACTAACATGGGGAGATATTTGTAATATATATAATTGTGCAAGATACTGTATTTAATCTTTAAATGACCGTGTAAAGGGTATTACTCCAGTTCATAGATGGGAAAACAGAGGTGTTCTGAGTGATTAACATACCTGGGGTTACAGAGAAGGTGGTTAGCTGGTACCAGTGTGACCATTACTTTCAAATATGTTGAAAAAAGAATATGGATTGTCGGTAGACAAGTTTGGTGTCTCAGAGGGATGAGGAAATGAGCAAGTGCTAAAGAGGTAAGTCTGTGAACTAGATTGTGGGATTTGGGATAAGTAGGAAAGGAAGCAGGAAGCAAAGAGAGGACCTGATAAATTGGGAGAAGATGAAAGAGTCAAGAGGCTGGAATTTAAGACTTCCAGGATAGAACAGCACAGTTAGGAGTATGGACAAGTGAGGGTCATGGAGTTGAGATGAAGGAACTGTGTTGAAACGAACATGATAATACCTTGATGTGATACCCGGAATTGGAGAGGTAAGCTGTAGATACTCAGTGAATGTGGGTGAAGAGCCTGTGGAGATCTACTAATAACAGAAATTAAAACATAGTGGATGAGCTTCCAAGGAGGAAGGGTTTTGAAGTATTAGGAGAGCAGTCATACTGAGTCAGTGAGGAGTTAAGAGAGTCAGAAATCATCCTTCTCTTAGAGCAGACTATCTTTTCTTGAAAAGCCATAAAGAAGGTAGTTTATTCAGGAGAAAGCTGGTTTTACTTAGGATTAGAAAGAGATTATAGGAGAAGAGAGAGTGGGCGAATTATTTACAGTGGGAAGCAGGAGGTTCCAGAGGGCATGAAATGAATTTGGAAAGGTTGAACAATGTCACTGTAGTAATAGAAAATGGAAAGCAGACTGTGTATATATGTTTAGGAGTAGTGTGCGTTTTGGGCATGATAAACGAATTGGGACGAGTGGCAATATTTCCTTTAGTTTACAGATTTTTGGTGTTGTAACTGGCTATGGATCTACCACTCAGGTGGTTGGCTGTTGAGCATAGTAGTGGTTAGAAATGTGAACCTTGGAAGCAGAATACCTTGGTTTGAATTTTTATTCCATCCCTTACAAACTGTGACTAACCATGCAACCTTACCTGGGTTCAAGTTCTCACTCTGCCTCTAAGTTCTTTAAGTTAGTGATCTTTGGACGAATATAGTAATCTTTGTTTTCCCATTAAGTGGAGACAATAGTTGCTACCTCGTTAAAGAAGCTACTTAATATAAATGTGCTGCACTTAGTAAGTAGTAATCACTGTTAGTTCTGTAGTTGAACTGTGAGGTTTTTTTTAAGCACTTAAGTAATGGCACATAGGAAGAAAGACTTTTCATAAACCGGACACGGCTTGTCTCTGCTTTTTTATCAAGAGAGGGAAGGGGGGTTTGGAGAGGGAGGGGTATGCATGTTATCTTCTCCAAAACCAGAGATAGAATGTGATAATTTATATATAATTTCTTAAACAATTTTTTTGACTTTTTTTTCAGGTTGAGACTGAGCTAAAGTTAATCTGTTGTGACATTCTGGATGTACTGGACAAACACCTCATTCCAGCAGCTAACACTGGCGAGTCCAAGGTTTTCTATTATAAAATGTAGGTTCTATACTAGAAGGGAAAATGTCAGATTAAATGTTGGCTCTCTTAGAATCATCACTTTTTTATGTAGGTTTACAACATTTTATTTAATGTTGGAAAGATAGTTACGGGAGGAGTGAGTCTCAAGAATTAAATTAATTTTTGAATACTCATTTGCAGATTCACTGCTAAGAAGAATCAATATTACTGCATTTAAGGTGGTCAGACTATTACTGTAAAAATGTACTAAGTTTCGCTTTACCTATTCATAGTCATTTGCTTGTGTGGGGCTGCCCCCCTAGCTACAAGCAGTGCATTACACAGTTCAGTCTTTTTTTTTTTTTTGCGGTACGCGGGCCTCTCACCGCTGCGGCCCCTCCCGCCGCGGAGCACAGGCTCTGGACATGCAGGCCCAGTGGCCATGGCTCACGGTCCCAGCCACTCCGCAGCACGAACCCGCATCCCCCACATCGGCAGGCGGACCCCCAACCACTGCGCCTCCAGGGAAGCCCCACAGTTCAGTCTTAACAATTTATATGGAAGTTTTATTTCATGATTAACAAACTGTTGTGCTATTCTTTGGAACCACTTTTTATATTTAATTCTCGTCTATCAAGTGATAAATTTGTTGATTTTTGAGCCTTTTCAGTTAATTTCTCTAGGATTTGGCTTATATTTGGCAATGTGAAATCTCTGAGGAGGAAAACTAAATAGATGAGTCAGTCATTCCTGAAAGAGGCTTTTTGAAATTATTGAAGTATACCGGTTTCATATTTTTGTCACATACGTGATCTTATGTAATACAGAAAACTTTTAACAACTTATTTAAAAAGCATTATTCCTAATTCTGTGTTTTGTTTTTGTTTTGTTTTAGGAAAGGGGACTACCACAGGTATCTGGCTGAATTTGCCACAGGAAATGACAGGAAGGAAGCTGCGGAGAACAGCCTAGTGGCTTATAAAGCTGCTAGTGATATTGCAATGACAGAACTTCCACCAACACATCCCATTCGCTTAGGTCTTGCTCTCAATTTTTCCGTATTCTACTATGAAATTCTTAATTCCCCTGACCGTGCCTGCAGGTAGGTCATGAAGGAGAACAAACGCTCTCACTATGAAAGTAAAAAAGGTTTACAAAGGAGAATAGCAACTTTTTTGTCTTGTTCCTTGGGACTGCCTTCGTTGGCTTGGCCCTGTAATAAAGAATTATTCTGGCTTTTAATGCAGCTGTTTTGAATGATATAAAGACAGACCTATCTCATTTCACTAGGATAGCAGTTAGGATAATTATGTTGATGGGGAAAAATTTGATTGGTAGATTGAAAAGAATCTTGTTACAGAGTAAGAGGAAGGAATGAGAAATTTTCATAATAGAATTATCTTCATTTCTGTATATTAGCTTTCAGTCTTTATAGCATGTGTTTAATATAGTTATGCTCTTAGTGTACATGTCATTTTGTATTTTCTGTCATAAAATTTGGCATCCTATTGAGGTATGTAAAAGTACTCCCCCATTTATACTTCAGATTGTTCCCCCTTTTTTTTTTTTTTTTTTTTTGTGGGGGGTGGGTACGCAGGCCTCTCACTGTTGTGGCCTCTCCCATTGCGGAGCACAGGCTCCGGACGCGCAGGCTCAGCGGCCATGGCTCAAGGGCCCAGCCGCTCCGCAGCATGTGGGATCTTCCCGGACTGGGGCACGAACCCATGTCCCCTGCATTGGCAGGCGGACTCTCAACCACTGTGCCACCAGGGAAGCCCTGTTCCCAATTTTTGATACACATATAAATTTAAGGAATATCTTTATGTACATAGCTTTTTACTTTTTAAATATACATAACATGAAGTTTAGCGTTCTTTTTTTTTTTAATTAATTTATTTATTGGCTGCATTGGGTCTTTGTTGTGGTGTGTGGGCTTCTCGTTGCGGTGGCTTCTTTTGTTGCGGTGGCTTCTTTTGTTGCGGTGGCTTCTTTTGTTGCGGAGCACGGGCTCTAGGTGCGTGGGTTTCAGTAGTTGTGGCTTGCGGGCTCTAGAGCGCAGGCTCAGTAGTTGTAGCACACGGGCTTAGTTGCTCTGCAGCATGTGGGATCTTCCCGGACCAGGGCTCGAACCCCTGTCCCCTGCATTGGCAGGCGGATTCTTAACCACTGTGCCATCAGGGAAGCCCTAGCATTTTGTTTTTAAATGTGCAATTCAGTGGTATTAAGTACACACACAGTATTGTCTGTCACCACTATTTCTAAAACTTTTTCATCACCTGAAACAAACTGATCACTAAACAATAACTCCATATTTCCTTCTGCCCCAGTCCCTGGTAATCTGTACTTCCTGTCTTTATGAGTTTGCCTATTTTAGATATCTCATATAATAGGAATAATGTATTTGTTCTTTGTAACTTCAGTGTTCTTGAGTATGTAGGAATCAGATATTCCATGAAAGGAGAGATTTTCCTGATGTAAGGTGGATTCATTTGAATGCAAATAAATATTAATTTATCTGAAAATATTCTAAATGTTGCTAGTCGAGTTTGTCCAAACAGGTAATATGTCTTGACTAATAAAGAAGCTATAGCTGTTTAGCTGATAGTACTGGTTGAATCTCTCATTGCCATTCTCCAGGCTAGCTGTCCCACACGTAGCTTCAACTTAGTCCTTTCCATGCTTTTGCTTTAATCGGAAGTGTGCTATTTGTGCTCTTTTCCTACCCATTAATTAGAATAAAGAAGCTATAGCTGTTTAGCTGATAGTACTGGTTGAATCTCTCATTGCCATTCTCCAGGCTAGCTGTCCCACACGTAGCTTCAACTTAGTCCTTTCCATGCTTTTGCTTTAATCGGAAATGTGCTATTTGTGCTCTTTTCTTACCCATTAATTAGTTCAAATATGACTTCCCCATTTGCTCCTCCTCTTGGGTCTCTAAAGTACTTTCTCCAGGATAGCACTTCATCCTCCTATTATAGTATTTATGTGTCAGTCCCTCTATTCTTAGATGTTTTAAAAAGTTCATTGTGGACCCAGGTTATGTCTCTCTTTCCTCTTTTCTTTTCCCCGCCCGTGTCCATCGTCACTTGGTGTACATAGTACACAGTACTCAATAAGTGAATGTGAATTTTGTTTCATTTTAACTGTAGTAATTCGCTTATGTGATCACATTTTTGTGAGTTCTAGATTGCCTAGTTTTCTTCCTTGCTCCATTAACATTAAATTCTGTTGGATTAAATTGTGATACTGTCTCAGAATTTTCTTTTTGCATTAAAACTTTGGTGAACTGTTGACTAGAATTTGGAAATACCTTTAATATGCATGTATTTTGGTGGTGGATTAGAATGGGATTTGGTCTGCTTGTCAAAAGCATAGTCATAAGTGGAACTCCAAAAGTTCCACTAGTTCCAAAGTTGCTGGATTACAAAATTAAAAAGGGAATTAATAGGAAGTTAATTTTCATCAGTTACATCTGCTTTTCCTTTATTTCAGTGCCTAAACCCAAGCATTCAGTGTCGATATTACTGTGTGATAACTGAAGAAAAGACTGAAATTTAACTTATGTCATTTCCAATTCTGGTTTTGGACTTTTTTAGTTTATTTTTGTAATACATTTATGTAAACACTTGTAGGTTGGCAAAAGCAGCTTTTGATGATGCAATTGCAGAACTGGATACGCTGAGTGAAGAAAGCTATAAGGACTCTACGCTTATCATGCAGTTGTTACGTGATAATCTGACACTATGGACTTCAGACATGCAGGGTGATGGTAAGGAGACTGAAGTTAAAGTGTTGTCTCTTTCAGTTGTTGGATCTGTTTACTCTTAGAAGTTGGAATTTCTTTACATTAAGCTACAATTTAGACTCAACAGCCTTTCCTCCAAACTATCAAATTTTGATTACTGCCTTTACCGGAAATGATATCAAAGTACAGTCTTCCATTTTGGTCTGTAAGATGATAAAAGACCTGTTTGGGAAAGGGGATCTTTTGTTAATATTCAAAGATTCAAAGTTTTGCCTCTAATACTGTTTGCTAAACTTAGTTTACCTCTTCTCTCACACTGTGTTTTGAAAGATGGAGGGAGAGGAAGCAGTTCATATTATCATTACTCAGATTCAATTTTAGGGGGTCTAAGATTAATTGTATTTGATTGTCATGATCATTGCTTTGGCTGAGTGGTAATCCTCAGGTTAAAACTAGATGGTTAGGGGGAAGGGTAAGCTGTGACAAAGTGAGAGGGTGGCATGGACATATATACACTACCAAACGTAAAATAACTAGTGGGAAGCAGCCGCATAGCACAGGGAGATCAGCTCGGTGCTTTGTGATCACCTAGAGGGGTGGGATGGGGAGGGTGGGAGGGAGGGAGACACAAGAGGGAAGAGATATGGGAATATATGTATATGTATAACTGATTCACTTTGTTATAAAGCAGAAACTAACACACCATTGTAAAGCAATTATACTTCAATAAAGATGTTAAAAAAAAACAAAACTAGATGGTTATAAGCAGATGTTTATGAAGCATCTTTTCTGTGTGGAAATCTTTTATCTAAAAAAAGAACTAGTGTTACCTCTGTATTCTGCACAACAAATGGCATGTCCTGCCCATAGGTCCTTATTTAAGAGGTCTGGTGTAGTGTCTTGTTTTCTAGCGTTGCAGTTGTAAATAGTTACTAGAATATTTTATAAAATTTAATCTTGTGATGGGCGGTGGGGTGGGGTGGGTGCTTAATGTTTCTTCCAGTTGTAAAAGGCCAAATTTGTCACGTTTCTTGATTTTAAAGGATATTTTATTCTGCCCATTTCTAAAGAATTGTTTTAATCCATGATACATCATTGAAGGAGGGGGGATGGGACAGGGAGATGGACACAAACTAGTGTGGCATGATAATTATGAGAGTTTTTGTAATTGGTGGTGGTGATATGGGGAGTGGAAATAAAGTTTCTTGTCATTTTCAGCTACAGATCCTTTAAGAGTGTATTACCCAAACTGAAGCATATGTTGTATTGCTTGAGGCTAGCTGTACTTTCCGTTGGTCAAACCAACATGTTGTACTGTATTTGGAAGCATACTTTTTAAAGATGTATTTGAAAATGGGTGTCAGGGCATGTAGGTTGGCAGTGGAAGGATAGAGTCAGATTTTAGAATTACCTTGAGTCATGGTCCTGAAGTGAGAATTAGGTGACTCAGCTTCTAAAGTGCACCAGCTTGATGAACTATTTAGAAACTTGACTAGGGTTGGCATGAGATATGTGGCACATGTGACCTACTTGCACACTTTACCGACAAAGCCAGATGGAGTCACAGATGACTTTTCATTCAACACAGCACTTGAGGGGCAACCAGTACCAGTCTGTGGGACTCAAAACCAATTTAACTATCTCTGAACTAATGACTAAGGTTCCTTCCAGCTTTAAATTCTATTGTATTCTAACAATAACTACTAAGAAGAATGGCCAAATAGCTGTGGACTCTTCACAGTCACCCCCAGCTCAGAGAAGACTAATATCTCTGCCTGTTTGAGGGGATAAAAGGAAAGCATGTGGAGAGTTTGGTAAGCGGTTATTGACCTATAAGTAAGCTCTATACCCCTTTGACCTCTGGGGATGTTTTTTTGAGGGTGAAAAGTAACAAAAAGAAGGTGACTTTGAAAAGCAATTTTTTTTAGACATTTGATGCCAGCTCTTATAACTAAGTTGCTAGATTACAAAAGTAAAGTCTATATTTTTCATTATCACTCATAACCAGGAATTGATTGAGGGTAGACTGTATGTCACTCCATCTTTATACAGAACCAAAGATATGCTTTTTCTTGGTTATTGAGCATTGTTTTATGAAATGGATCATTTAAAAATAGGGTATCTTTAGATTTGTTATGTTTTCATAGTTGGGAAGGTTCTTTGTACAAAATGTTTTATTACATTTTAGGGTAGATTTCTCTTTAATCCTAAAACACTTAAAAATCTAGTGAAATTCAGTTGCATCAGTTCCTTTTCATTTTGTAAATTGACCAATTAATTGAATTTGGTCGAAACAGACTGATTTTCATTTAAGAGGTTTGTCACAAAATATTTGGAATTAAGAAGCAGTTTAATGTGAAAAATTCAAGTGGTCTGTCTTGAAATTTTAGCCATATCAAGTATCTGGACTTACAAATTGTTGTCGGTGCCAGGGAATTATTTGCCAGTTTTGCTAAAAGGTAGAGTATTACATGTTTCATTAAACTGGTTTTGTGATTTAGAATCAATGCTGAATGTAGAAGAATTTTGGTCATGAAATTGGTCAGGATGTTACTTGCATTTATTTTAAGGATTATTTAGATGGTTTTCTCCTTTTTTACTTTAAATATGAAAAATGGTGTCAAAAACCTTTTGAATTGAGGGTTTCTAAAGGAAGTAGTATATATTCACAAGCCTTTACTTACACGTTTATATGTTATTAACAGCAGAGTATGTTAATGTCTGTCTGGGTCTTTTGAAACATAATTCTTTAAAGGGAGCACCACTTTTTCTCATCAAGTGATTTCAGTCCTTTTCTCTTAACCTGTGGTCAGAGGACTGTTAAATACACAAGTCCATAGAGAGGAAATGTGTTCGCTCTGCCCGTTCCCCTCCTCCCCTCCAAATCTAGAAACTGGGCAAAGAAATATGTATCTGAAGAACCCTTTTTGCCCCCCTTCTGTATACCTTTTAAGAGGATATTATTACATCCTCTTAAAAAGGAACAGATTATTTCTTAGAGTGAAGTTCATACAAAGTAAAAGGATCAAAATCTGACTCCCCTAAATCATTGATGTTTCCTTTGTCCTGCTCTTGGTTTATTTTTCTTGTAATGTTGCTTTCATATGATTGTTCTCCCTCCCTTTCTCCTTGCAATATAGATTCCTAAAGGAAAATCCAACTCTTCCTTTCCTAAAAACTCTACTTTGTAAGTCACTATCATGGCACAGTGAATTCTGCTTTTAGTTTTGGTTCTTCACTAATCATGCCTGCATATCATCATCTTGTCGCTTAAAAAACTGCCTGTTCTACATTCCAGGATGTGAAACCTTCTAAGACATTTATGATCTGCTACCCCTGTCTACCTCTGTTTGGGTGTGACTTATGTGACAGTATTTTTATGCCAAAGTTACTTGGAACTTTTGGCAAATCTAATGGTTGCTTATGAGTAAATTAGAGTGTGCTCTGTTGTTGTATGTTAACCATATTTTGGCAGTGTATGGCTGTTAAAAATGAGAGTGAACGTTCCTATCATTTCCTAAGTTTGAATACATTATTCTTTGGGGGAACAGTTGGGTGGCCCATCATTTTTTCCCTCAGTAAATAGTTACTTTTGTCTTTCCTTGCACGACTTTTTCTAAATGTGATTCAAAAATCTTTATGTACATTAAGTACTTTTACACAATCAGTGTCAAATATTTTTATCACAAAAATGTTAAAATGACTGAAACTATCTTTACTTAACCCTTATTGTCATGACAGCATTTATTGTATCAAGGTCTTTAAGACTGTTTAAAAGCATTCCTCAGAGTTTTGCTTTATGTCTGTAGGCAGCCGGTCTTAGTGTCATTTGTCCATTCTAATTAAGTAATTTAACAAGCACTATGAATGGATGGGTTGTCTGAACTATCATATAATGATTGTTGGGTTAGTTAATTGATTTTCATTTATTTTGATCAAACTAGTAACTACATAGGAATTACAAGTGGTTTGTTAAAGAAGAAGAATGTAACTTTTACACGTTTATTTTTTGGCAGAAGCCTGCATGCTTCCTTATGGCTGACTTATTTAATGCTTATTAATAGGTAGATGATTCTCTGGTAAATAGGCTGGCTTTCTGTTGCATGTCATAGTGCAGTTGAAACTCCTCAGGCTAATCATCGTGTTCAAAGGGAAAAGAAAAGTGGCATGAGAGAACTGGTCCAAATGCCCTTCTTTAATAACCTCAGTGGTCTGGTTTACTTTGAGCATGCTATTCCACTCTGGAGTGAGAAATTGTGATTATGGTTTGGTGTGACTGTCCAGGATACAAAATGTGTAAAATATTCGTTTACAAAAGCAGAATCCTCCCTCTAAAACTATAGAACTCCTTTGAAGAATTTTACTGCTCAGTTCTCTTACTGAAACATTTCTAATAATGGGGCCTGCAGAAAAATTAGATTTTGCAAAAAATTATAACATACTCTTGGTTCTTGAAGAGGTGAGGTTATTGAGAAAGAGTATTTTGACTCAAGATATACATGAAAGCTTGAAAATCATTTTAACAATATGGTTACCTGGCTGTCTGTCTAAGAGCTTTTTTAGCATAAAAACACTGACTTTTACTATGCATCAGTTTTTTTTCATCCTGTTGATCATTCAGGACCTTGATCCAGCAGCACCTCTTGGCTTAGGCATCTCAGGTGTCAAGGTAGAAATCCTTTGCCTGTCTGTGTTCAAACCAATTGTAGCAAATATAAGGAGTCTTTATGCTTGGAATGATACCTTTGTGACCACAACAGCCTAGTTTAGTCATTATGAAATAATTAACTGTCATTCTTCTTTGCAGGTGAAGAGCAGAATAAAGAAGCGCTGCAGGATGTGGAAGATGAAAATCAGTGAGACATAAAAGCCAACAAGAGAAACCATCTCTGACCACCCCACACCTTCCCATCCCACCCCTCTTGGAAATTCCCCCATTGTCACTGAGAACCACCAAATCTGACTTTTACATTTGGTCTCAGAATTTAGGTTCCTGCCCTGTTGGTTTTTTTTTTTTTTTTTTTTTTTTTAAAAAAAAAAAAAACAGTTTTCAAAAGTTCTTAAAGGCAAGAGTGAATTTCTGTGGATTTTACTGGTCCCAGCTTTTAGGTTCTTTAAGACACTAACAGGACTGCATAGAGGCTTTTTCAGCATTACTGTATTGTCTCCTGCCAGATGTGGCAAGATCACCATTAGAAATGGAAATTACATTCGAAAGCCATTAGACTTTTAGGTGATGCAAGCATCTAAGAGAAAAGTTAATCACACTATAGAGGTGTATGTGGTATCATTTTCCCTTTTTCTAATTGTTTAAATTGAACTTTATACCAATGTTTAAAAATAATTGGATGTTAGCTTGAGGTGGTTAAAGGTGGTTTGGGGAGTTTGTTGTAATGGTTTTGCTGTAAAAAGTGTTTCAAACTCTGCTGAAATGTTGCTGAAAAGCATGGTGCTGGTAACAGTTCAACAATCCGTGGCTGCTCATTCTTGCCTACTTTACTCTCCCTCTGAAGCAGGTTAGCATTGAAGGTGGTAATGGAAAAGCCTGCATGCGTGTTCAATTCTTTGTTTCTTCTCCTTCCCTCTCCCCCTGGGCCCCGCCCCTCCCCTCCTTCGCTCGCTCAACCTCTTTTGTTCAGTATGTGTAACTTGAAGCTAATTTGTACTACTGGATATCTGACTGGAGCCACAGATACAGAATCTGTATTGTTCTTACTGAAACACAGCATGGATTAACATTAAACTTAAATAAAACAAACCTAAATTAAAAATGCCAAACATCATTGCGCCTCCATCCTTTATCCTTCTAAAATAAAATCTCTAGTCTGAACATATTGATTATATTGTTTGCCTGAATGTGAAAAAGATCCCATTTATTTTTTTCCTTCCGTAAATCACTTGTCTGTTTCCCAAAAATGATGTATATTTCTGGGGGGAAAATACCTGTAACCTGGTTGTGAAGAACAAATATAAGTAGCGCAAGTATCCTGTCTTCTAAACCAGATAACAACACAATGTTTATTTTAATCATTAAAGTGCAAGTGTGTATTTATAATACAAGGTGTAATTGTGGATCATCTAGCATGGAATTTTTGGGGTTGTGCAACGAAAGGCTGAATATGTGAATGTGTCAGAATAATCCTTCTTAGGCTGAGGGGAAAATCCCCCCCGCCCCAGTCAGTGACAGGAGCAGAGAAGAATGATTAAATTCATTCTCAGTAGTACACGTACACATGGTAAAACAATAGTATGGTAGTCCCCTTTATTAGAAACACTCAATGTAAGTAATATTTTCCAGAGATCATATACATCAGTGTATATAGATATTTAGTTAGTATAGATCATTGTCAGGCATTGAGATCTGTCTCATTCAAATGACTGCCTCACATTGATGTACTCCTGATTTTTGGAAAAAAAACAGTTGACTACTTTTGGACATTCAGATTATTTCCAGCCTTGCTGTTGTAAATGGTGCTGCAGTAAATGCATGTGTATCTGTATGATACATTTCTAGATTTCCTGTGTTAGAAAACATATACTTTTCAATTGGTAAATACTATCTCCCTCCAAGAATTGTTCGACATTATAGCCCCATCAACAGTGTATGAGACTACTAGCTTCACCACACTGGACTTGTTGCTAAATGAGATGTTGACACCAAAAGTATACCTTGGGCTTGAGTTCTTCGTAGTAAAGACTTGGGAAATCAGTAGATTAGTGATGTACTTAGTAGTTCTTACTAAAATAAGTGTATGTAGAATAAACAATGTTTTTGTGAATTGCTTTTCCGTCAGATAATTGGAGACGATTGTATATAAATTGTACTCTTTGGAGCTACCTTCAAGAGATAATCAGATTTGTTTTTTTTCCAGCAGTAATGTTGCCAAGTGTTGTCTGCTGCATCTCAGTCCAAAACTAGAGGAATTTGTTGAGCTCTATCACAGATTTTTAAAGAAACTGCTAATAGATTAGATTCAGGGTTTTGCGGGCCGCTCCCACACTAAACACTAATGTGTGAATGCCCGGACTTGGAAGAGTTTGAATGAACATGTAGGTAATCTTTTTACAAAATAGTCTGGTTTGTGGAGGTGATTCTGCCAAGTTGGGTTGTCACATGAATTTGTTTAGTGAAAGAGTTCCCTAGTTGACTATGTAGACTTCTATTTGTGTTCAGCAAATTCAGGAGGCCATGAGCATTTTTAGTGGTGTGGCAATTTTGGTATGGAGAAAAAAGGACTTGCCATCCAAAGAAATTAATGAAGGCACTTAGGAAGGACAGTGGTGATTAGTACAGGTCTTTAGAAAGATCCCTATCAAAGATTGGAAGACAGCGAGCGAAGACTGCAGAAAGGTGACAGCCCTGTGAGGACAGTGTTACTTCACTTCCTGTATCTGTTGTCTGGGAGGGTGGAGTGTTTGTTTCAGCTCCTGGTTTAGTCATCTGTGAGGATCAGTTGATTTTGATAGAAACTTGAGTTACCATTACAACTTGAATGCAGTTGTTTTGATTTTTTGGTAATTGCTTTGAAAAAGGTTTTAAATTCAAAGGTTTTCTAAAATGTTAGGAGCAGCAATAAATGGGTTTATACCCATACTTGGGTTCTGTGATGGGTGGCCAGAAAGGAAGATCTCCAAAATTATATTTTGCTGCTTTCTAGGAAGACAAGAATTGTAAGTTAGATCATAGTAAGGGCGTGTTGATGGACTAATATAAACAGTGACTCCTGCTCCAGACGAATGCCACTTGAGAGTTTTACAAAACAAAATCCCATATTAGTTGCTATGCTGTTGATCCTAGGACAGTAGAAGAGTGGTCATGCTGAAAAAATTGCATAAAGATGAATCTTGCTTTGTTTTGAAATTTTTAACAAGTTCACAGGGATCCCTGGTAAAATTCTGGGGTGCTTCATTAAAATAATTGTTTTTCCTTCTTTGATTTGGATTTAAAGTTTTATTTTCCCCCTCGAAATTTTTTTAAAAATTGAGGTATAGTTGATTTGCAATGTTAATGAGTTTCAGGTGTACAACAGTTTTTAAAGGTTATATTCCATTTATAGTTAAAATGTTGGCTATATGTATAGTTTACCTCTTAATTCCCTACCTGTATCATGCCCCTTCCCCCTTCCTCTGCCTACTGAAAAGGAATTGTGAGCTTTTAGAGGAAGTGGTGATACTGGATCCAACCCAGATCAGCAAAATTAAACCGTCCAATAAGATAAGACATAGCTCTCATTTCTTTGAGTTCCTAGACTTGTGATTGGTATTGACAACTAATAGCTAACATTGAGTATCAGCTATGTACCAGGCACTGTGCTCATTAGGCAGTGTCTAGCACATAGGTACTCGATAATTAGGTAAGTTTTCCATCTGCGTTTTTTAAATAGGAAAACTGGGATGGGAGAAGTTGAGGTACTTGTCCAAAGCCACAAAGCTAGTAGTAGTCAAACAGGATTCAGAGTTGGGTTTGTATGACTGAAGAGCCCATGCTCTTAACCATTAAGCATTCTCTTTTTTTTAGGCTGTTAGTGTTTTATTGAAGTATATTTTCCCTACCCTAAAGTGATCATCTAAAAAATACATTTTAACATTTCTGAGATCAGTATATGGTTTACAATCGATATATGCCTTTTTGAAAAGCTATAGTAGACATTAAGCTGAAGTATAAATAATTCATATTAGAATTGAGGAAATAGAATATAAATGATAAATATATTTAGGGCTCTTCAGTGGCTGCTGTCTAAAAAGAGGATTACTGCCTAGATTAATTTTTTTGGCAATTTCTTAATCTGTAGCTTAATTTAGAAATTTTAAAATAAGGTTTTTTTTTTTAACAGGTGGAGCAATTCTTCCAATTTAAAACAGTTTAGCTTGGACAAGTAGAGCTATAATCCAAATAGATAACCAGTGATTATGGATTGTCAAGTTGCTGCAGTGCTGTGACTTGAGTTTTCCAGATAACCTAAGTCTTACTGTTCTTAAAAAGTTCTTGGGTTTTGGACATTTGTTTCTCACATAATTGATGTTAAGAATGTGTACTTGCACAACCCATGCAGTATGAGTCATGTCCAGGAGCTTTCTTCCTCTGGCTAAAGCTATCATTGACCATTTTTTTCAGTTGTGCTGAAAAGTCTTGGAACTCATGCTTCCATCCCATATTGCTTGTTTCTGAGTCTTCCATGAAGACCCTTTTCCATTTAGAATTCTGGAGATACAGGGTTGTGGTAGGGCTTATTTCAGCACCTAAGGCTTCTTTCCTATTAATTAGTGGTACATTTGTAGCATTAACAGGCCACAATAACTGCTGAACTCCTCAGAATTTGCTTTCAGCAGAGTTCAAGTAATAAACGTTTAAAAACTTTTTTTTTTTCACTTAACCTCATTCGTCATTGAGGTTATGTAAGCCAAAACAAGAGATGCTAATTTCACCTTGTCTAAGATTATAATTATAGTTAGCAGTGATTAGATTTATAGAATACTTTGTTGTGGTGAGGATGTAGAGAAATACATAAGACTATTGTTGGTATTTTTTTTAAGTAAAGTTTTTATTCAAGTATAAAAAATACATCAAAGGTGTACATCTTAGAATTTTTACAAAGGGAACACACCATTTAACCACCACTCATATCAAGAAATAGAACAGGACCAACATCGTAGAGCACTCCATGCCCTCTTCATTAATTTACCCCCTTACCCCTACAACTGGAACCAGTATCTTGATATTGCCATTGATTAATTTTGCTTAGTTTTTGAACTTGATGTAAATGGCACATACACATAAATGGCTTGTTTTTTTTCCTCTTAACATTAGGTTTGTGGGATTAGTCTGTATTATTGCCTGTAATAATAGTGTATTTTTATGGCTATGTAGTATTCTGTTGCATTAGTATACCACTACTTGTTCTATGGATGGACATTGGATTATTTTCAAATTTTGGATGTTACAAATAATGTTGCTGTGGCCATTCTTTTACATGTCTTTTGGTATATACATGTATGAATTAATGTTGCATATATATCTAAGAATGGAATTGCTGGGTCATAGGGAATACATGTGTTCAGCTTAGTAGATACTGCAAAACAGTTTTCCAAAGTGGTTGTACTGTTTTACAGTCCTACCAGCAGTGTATTAGAATCCCAGTTGCTCTACATCCTCACTAGCATTTGGTATGGTCACTGTTTTTAGTTGTAGCCTTCTGGTGGGTGTGTACTGATATCTCATTCTGGATTTAATTTGTGTTTTCCTGATGACTAAGGAGACAGTACTTTTTAATATGTTTATGGACATTTGGATAGCTTCTTTTGCCTGTTTTTCTGTAGGTTGTCATTTTACTGATTTGTAGGACATCTTAATATATTTAAGAATAGAGTGTGTCTTTGTAGTTATTGCAATTATCTTCTCCCATTCTGTCCTGCTTTTTTATTAATGATGTCTTTTGATGAGCAGGAGTTCTTAATTTTAATATAGTCCAATATATCTGTATTTTCCTTTAAGGTAAGTGCTTTATGTATGCTATTTAAGAAATATTTGTCTACCCCAAGATTGTTAATCTTTCGTTTTTCTAGAAGCATTGTTTGACCTATCATATCTAGATCTAGAGTCATCTAGAATATATTTTGTGCATGGTAATAGGGAGACGTTAAAAATAACATTTTTCCATATGGATATTCAATCGACCCAGCAACATTTATTGTTCCATTGGTCTATTTGTCCTAGTGCCAATGCAACACTGTAGGAATAAAATAATTCAATATTCAATATCTGGTAATGTAAGTCCTCCAGTTTTTTTGTTGTTCACGATTGTACTGATTATTCTTGGCTCTTTGCATTTCCATATACACCTTAGAATCAGCTTGTTAATTTCAATAATAGAACAGCAACAACAAAAACCTGCTGGGATTTTGATTAGGATTTTACTGAATCTATAAGTAAATTTAGGAGTATTAACAGTCTTTACACAATTATGTTCTTTTAATCCATGAACATAGTATATTCTTCCATTTATTTAGATCTTTAATTTTTTCCAATAATGTTTTTTTCTTTTTCTTTTTTTTTTTTGTGGCCGTGCTGTGTGGCTTGCGGGATCTTAGTTCCCCGACCAGGGATCCAACCCAGCCCGCAGCAGTGAAAGCACCAAATCCTAACCACTGGACCACCAGGGAATTCCTGTGTTTTGTGGTTTTCTATGTAGAGGTCTGGTACTTTTTATTGGACAAATTTCTAGTTATTTGATTTTTTTGTGTGTGTTATTTTAAATAGTATTTTTTTTCATTTTCCGGTTGTTGCTACTTATAGTAATACTATATACTGACCTTGTTTTCCATGACCTTGCTAAATTAACTTACTAATTCTAATAGTTCCATGTAGATCCTGAGACAGGACAATATAAATGAAAGTTTTAAATGAATGCACCCTTTGCTTGTGTGTGTATGCTTACAAATAAATGTAAAATACGTTCACTTTGGCATTATAATAGCAAATTAGAAATAACCTAAATGCCCATCAATTTTGGTTCACCCTTACTATGTATACTATGTTGCTGTTTTAAAAAAATGAGGCTAAAACATTTCTACTAATGTTGTAAATTGTTTGCATACAATGTTAGATGAGAATAGTAAGATACATAACATTGCATAATCTTATATGTATAAAACAGGAAAATATTCTGTATGTGTATTAGTCTGTCTTTAGGAAATTTCTGAAAGATACAACTTCTTTTCATAAAACAGTTTTATTTGACTTAAAAAGTCATGTATGTAAACTATACAGTTTGAGAAGTTTTGGGATATGTATGCACTTGTAAAACCATCATCATAATCAAGATAGTCAATATAGCCTTCAACCTCAAAAGTTTCCTTGTTGTACTCTGTAATTTCCTCCCTCCTGTTTCCCCTTTCTTTCATCCCCAAGCAACCACTAATCTGCTTTTTGTTATTTTACATTAGTTTGCATTTTCTAGAGTTTTATATAAATGGAATCATATAATTCATGTACTCTTTTTTTTAGGGGGGAGATGGTCTGGCTTCTTTCAGCATAATTGTTTTGAGATTCATCCATGTTGCATGTGTCAGTAGTTTATTCCTTTTATTGCTGGGAAGTATTCCACTGTTACGACATACCAGTTTGTTTATTCACCTATTGATGGACATTTGGGTTGTTTCCAGTTTTTGTCTGTTACTAATAAAGCTGCTATGAATGTGACAAGTCTTTATGTGGGCATACATTTCCTTTTTTCTGTGGATAAATAGGAATGGAATGGTCGGATAGTATGGTATGTGTGTATTTCGTTCCTTAAGAAACTGCCAAACTGTTTTACAAAATGATTGCACCATTTTACATCTCCACCAGCAGTGTCTGAAATCTCCTGTTCCTCCACATCCTCTGCAGCACTTGGTATAGTTAGTCTTTTTGCAAGTCCAACGCACTATCCATTGTACTGTAGAGCTGGCTTAGTCTTTTTAATTTTTCCATTCTAGTAGGTGTTTTTTTATTTGTATTTTCCTAATGACTAATGATGTTGAGCATCTTTTTACATGCTTATCTGCCATCTGTATATTTTCTTTAGTGAGGTGTCTATTCTAATAACAATATTGAGTCTTCTGATCCATGAATAAGGTATATCTCTCTAATAGTTTAGGCCTTTTAAAATTGCAGCAGTGTTTTATACTGTTCAGTGTACAGGTCTTTCACTTCTTTTGTCATATTTGTCCCTAAGTATTCCATAATCTTTGTTTTTGTATACTTTTTAAAATTCAATTTTTGATTGCTCATTGCTAGTGTATAGAAATAACATTGATATTTGTGTAATGATCTCGTACCCTGCAGCCTTGCTAAACTGATTTAGTTTTAGTAGTCGTGTTTTGTTGTTTTTGTAGATGTCATCAGATTTTCTTCATAGACAATTATATTTTCTGTTAATATAAAGTTTTAACTTCTTTTCTTCTCCTGCTCTTATTTGTTTATCTTGCCCAATTGCACTGGCTGGAACCTCCAGCACAATGTTATATAGAAATGGTAAGAGCAGACATATTTGTATTGTTTCTGATCTTACGGAGAAAAACATTCTGTCACCATTAAATATGATGTTAGCTGTAAGTTTTTCATATGTGTTCTTTATTAGGTTGAGTTCATTTCTATTCCTCGTTTGCTGAGAGTTTTTATCAGGAATGGATGGATGTTGGATTTGTCAGATGCCTTTTCTTCATTTATTGAGAAGAGCATGTGTGTTTTTTTTTTTAGTTTAATATAAAGAATTATAATGCATATAATGAATTACAATGATTGCTTTTTAAATACTGAACAAACCCTGCATTCCTGGTATAAACCCCAGTTGTTATGTATTGTCCTTTAAAAATATTTTTGGATTTGCATTGCTAAAATTTTGTTTAAATTTTTTTTTTTGCATTTATGTTCATAAGCCTGAAAGTTCTGGAGTGATGAAATGTAAATAGCACCAAAAGTTTTTCTTCTGTGGCATTAAGGACAAAATAGAAGAGATGGATGGTCCTAATAGATCTTCAAGAAGGAATGGAAGAACACTTGAAATGGTAATATGAAGGTACGTTATAAAAGACTTATTTCTCACTTTCTTTGAAAATCTTACAAGTGTTTAAAGCAAAATTATAACTATATTGTGGGATTGATTATGTAGGCGCATCATACATATGGTAACTATAGCATTAAGAGGCAGCCAAGGGATGGTAAATGGATACATTTTATTGTAAATTTCTTATATTTTACTTGAAGTGATACAATATGAATTCTCAGAAGACCTTGAGAGGTTGAGAATATATATGGTAATACTTAGGGCAAGCACTATATAGAAATAATGCAAAGAGGTATAGCTAAAAGTCAGTAGATAACAAAGATGGAATTCTAAAAATTATTTATTTAATCCAAAAGAAAGCAGGAGAGGACGAGCAGTTGTGCTCCCAAGTCTTCTCTCAGGGAGAGGTTGAAAGCTCAGTAAGACTTAATTTTGAGATTTGGGAACTTGTATTAGGTGTTTTTTTTTTGTTTTTTGTTTTTAATGGCTGGAAAATTCTCGGCAGTGTTGATATTTGGAAATGAATCTTCTGAGGAATTCACAGAATTGTTCTGCAGATTATATTATGTTGTGCTTGAAATGTTAAAGTCAGCTTTTAAAAATATGCCCAGGGCTTCCCTGGTGGCGCAGTGGTTGAGAGTCCGCCTGCCGATGGAGGGGATGTGGGTTCGTGCCCTGGTCCGGGAAGATCCCACATGCCACGGAGCGGCTGGGCCCGTGAGCCATGGCCGCTGAGCCTGCGCATCCGGAGCCTGTGCTCCGCAACGGGAGAGGCCACAGCAGTGAGAGGCCCGCGTACCGCAAAAAAAAAAAAAGCCCAATAATTTTCTCATTTAAAAGTCTCTTTGCTGACTGAACTGACATTTCGGCTGCCACCCATTGCTAGTGAGACAATTTGCAATTTGATTTCAGTTGGGTAACTGCCTGATAAAAATTAATAGTCTTCAGAGGAACATGACAATCTAGAGTCCCATTCTTTATAATAACATGGATACAATCCAAAACTACCCAGCACGTGAAAAAACAGGTAAACGTGACCCATACTCAAGAGAAAATCAATAGAGATGATCTCTGAGAAGACCCAGATAAGTAAATTAGCAAAGTCTTACTGTTGTTCTTCCACCATAGCAGATAAGAATTTTAAAGCTTCTAGTGTAACTGTGTTCAAGGATGAAAGGGAAAATATGTTTGTGCAAATTAAAAGAGGAAATTCCAGTAGAAATACTGTAATTATAATAAAGAACCAAGTGGACGTTTTGGAACTATAAAAAATATAATGTCTTGGGAAAAAATAAAAGTTAAAAGGGAATTCCCTGGTGGTCCAGTAGTTAGGAATCAGCGCTTCCACTGCCTGGGGCCCAGGTTCAATTCCTGGTCAGGGAACTAAGATCCTACAAGCTGCACAGTGCAGCCAAAAAAAAAAAAAAGAAAGTTAAAAAATACAATATCTGAAATAAAAATTCACTGGATGGGCTTCACAGCAGAATAAGGAAAATAACAGAAGGATTCGTGAACCTGAAGTTAACTCAGTAGAAAGCAAAAGATTAAAAAAAAAGAGTACAGCCTCAGGGGAACCTGTGAGATAGTATACACATCAGAAGGTCTCGCATGTGTGTAAATGTAGTTCCAGAAGGAGAGAAGAGAAAAAAATGGGATGGGAGGGAATTCCTTGGTTGTCCGGTGGTTTGGACTGTGCGTTCTCACTGCCAAGGGCCAAGGTTTGTTTCCTGGTTGGGGAACTAAAACCCCACGGGCTGCATGGTGTGGCCAAAAAAAAACAAGAAAAAAAAAATGGGATGGGAAAAGTATGCAAAGAATGACTAAAATTTTTTCACATTTTGTGGAAGACAAATATATAACAAGTCCAGTGAAAATAAGAAAAATACAAAGAAAATAAATACTTGCTCACATTATAATCACACTGCTGAAAAATCGAAAAACATTGAAAACAGCATGCACGTATGTTGACAAATGGACAAATCATGTACAAGCGGGTATCACTTCAAATCACTGACTTTTCATTGGAAATAACAGAAGCCAGAGAACAGCAATGTTAAAGTGCTCAAAGAAGAAAAAAGCCAGCCCAGAATTCTATACTGCTGAAAACATCTGTCAAGAATGAAAGTGAGATAAAGATATTTTCAGATAAAAGAAAACTAAAAATTATTTGGGAGCAGATTTTAACAGTAGGGAATGCTGAATAAAGTTCTTCAGGCTGAGAGGAGATGATAACAGAAGTGAAGATATTTAAGGAGTGAGTGTTTAAAAGAGTAATATAGAAATATTACTTCTTTAAGAGAGCATATGACTGTTGAAAGCAAAAATTGTAACATTGTACTTTGGGGTTAATAGCATGTAGCTGTAATAAATATGACACCAATAGCATAAGTACAAGAACTGATACACTGGAGGGGTTCAACAGAAGGTTTGAGCAGGCAGAAGAAACAATGAACTTTTGAAGATAAGGCAATTTAAATTATTTAGTCTTCTCTGGTGGTGCAGTGGTTAAGAATCTATCTACCAATGCAGGGGACATGGGTTCGAGCCCTGGCCCGGGAAGATCCCACATGCTGTGGAGCAGCTAAGCCTGTGCACCACAACTACTAAGCCCGCGTACTACAACTACTGAAGCCTGCGCACCTAGAGCCTGTGCCTTGCAACAAGAGAAGCCACCGCAATGAGAAGCCTGCACACAGCAACGAAGAGGAGCCCCCACTTGCCGCAACTAGAGAAAGCCCGTGTGCAGCAACGAAGACCCAATGCAGCCATAAAAAAACAAATTTATATATTAAAAAAAATTCAGTCTTAGGAGCATATAGAAAAAAGAATGAAGAAAAATTAGTAGAGCTTGAGGGACATGTGGGATACCATCAGACATACCAACATATGTGTATTGGAATCCCAGAAGAAGAGGAAAAAGGGAAAGGGCCAGAAAAATCATTTGAAGAAATAATGGCCTCAAGCTTTACAAATGAGGAAAGACATGAATATACATGTGCAAGAAGCTCAGTGAACTCCAAGCAGGATAAACCCCAAGAAATCAAATTGCTGAAATCCGAAGACCAAGAGAATTTGAAATAGGAAGAGAGAACTGATTCATCAGTATAAGGGATCCTCAATAAGATTAGCAGCTGATTTTTCTTTAGGAACCGTAGAGGCAAGAAGTCAATGGGATGACATATTTAAAGTCCTGAAAGAAAAAACTGTCAAGCAAGAAATCTATCTCTGGCAAAACTGTTCTTCAAGAAGGAAGGAGAAATTAAGACATTCCTAGGTAAACAAAAACAGGGAATTTATCACCAGTAGACCTGCCCTACAGGAAGAGCTAAAGGGAGGTCTTCAGGCTGAAGTGAAAGGACGGTAATTCACAGCCACACAAGAAAATAAAGAACACTGGAAAAGGTAACTAGTAGGTAAATATAAAAGTTGGTGCTATTGTACTTTAGATATGGTTTGTAACTTCTCTTCCTTTTATATGATTTAATAGGCAAAAACATAAAACAATAATTATGAATACATGCAAATAGGCATTCAATGTACAAGAGATGTCATCTGTACCAAAAACAGTATAAAGGGGAGGGACAGAGGTTTTTGATTAAAACGTGTATTTCTGAAACTAAGTTGGTGTTATTCAAAGTAGGTTGTTAGTAACCCTCAAGGTAACCACTATAAAAATAACTTAAAAATATATAGGAAAGGAAAGAAGGGAATCAAAATGGTACACTACAAAAGATTACATATACATTTGAAAAAGCAGTAATGGTGAAATTGAGGAACGAAAACCATATAAGATATATAGAAAGCAAATAGAAGTAAATCCTATATCAATAATCACGTTAAATATGTGCGGATTCTTTTTTCTTTTTTTTGCTGCACCGCACAGCTTGTGGAATCTTAGTTCCCTGACCAGGGGTTGAACCCAGGCCCTCTGCAGTGAAAGTGCAGAGTCGTAACCACTGGACTGCCAGGGAATTCCCATAAATGAAAGTGGATTTAACTCTTCTATTAAAAGGCAGAGATTGACAGATTGGATTAAAAAATCCAGTAGGACCCATATATGCGCCACCTATAGAAGACTCACTTCAGATATAAGGACACAAAAGAGAATGAAAATAAAATAAAAGGATGGAAAAAGATAATCCCTGCAGATAGTAACCATAAGAGAATTGGGATGGCTACAGTATTGTCAGAATAAATAGAATTTAAATATAAAAAGATTACAAGAGACAAAGGACATTATATGTTGATAAAAGTTTCAATATAACTAGAAGATATAACATTTATAAACACATGCACCTAACAAATGAGCCCCAAAATATATGAAGTAAAAATTGACAGAATTGATGGGAAATAGACAGTTCTACAGTAATAGATGGAGACTTCAATACCCCCTTTCAGTAATAGATAGTAGAACCAGGAAGATCAATAAGGAAATAGAGAATTGGAACAACACTATAAACCAATTAGACCTAACCAACCAACCACAGGAGAATACACATTCTTCTAAAGTACATATGGAACTCATGGGATAGACCATGTATTAGGTAACAAAGCCTTAAGAAATTTAACAAGATTTCAATCATACCAATAACCTTTAAGCAGAATGGAATGAAACTAGAAATCAATAACAGAAGGAAAACTGGAAAATTCACAAGCATGTGGATTTTAACACTATTATGCAACCAATGGGTCAAAGAAGAAATCATAAGGGAAAATAGAATACACCTTGAGATGAATGAAAAAAGACAACATACCAAAATGTAAGAAATGAAGGAACTGCAGTGCTATGAAGGGAATTTATCGCTGTAAATGCATACGTTAAAAAAAAAAAGATGACACCATGAATTGCTTCTTCGAAAAGATTAAAAAAATTGACAAACCTTTACCTACATTGACTAAGAAAAAGAAGACTCTAATAACTAAAATCAGAAATGAAGGAGGACATTACCAATTTTACAGAAATAAAAAGGACAATGAGGGTACTGTGGACAACTGTACAGCATCAACTTGGATAATCTAGATGAAATGGATAAATTCTTAGAAACATACAACCTACCAAGGCTGATTCATGAAGAAATAGAAAATCTGAATAGACTTATAACTTGTAAGGAAGTTGAATCAGTAATTAAAAATTTCCTAACAACAACAACAAAAGCCCTGGACCACATTGTTTCACTGGTGTATTTTACCAAAGATTTAAAGAAGAATTAACACTAGTCTTTCTCAAACTCTTCCATAAAATTGAAGGGGAGGGAATACTTCCTAATTCATTCTATGAGGACAGTATTACTCTGGTACCAAATCCAGACAAAGAAACTAAAAACTACAGATAATATTTCTTATGAATATTGATGTAATAATCCTTAGGAAAATACTAGCATACTAATTTGAGCCTCACATTAAACGGATTATACATCATGACAAGTTAGGTTTTTTCCTGGAATACAAAGGTGGCTCAGCACATGAAAATCAGTTATATACAAAACCCCAAATAAGCCAATTAAAAAATGGTCAGAAGACCCGAATCAATGTTTTTCCAAAGAGGGTATGCATATGGCCAACAGGCACATGAAAAGATGCTCAATGTGCTAATCATTAGGGAAATGCAAGTCAAAACCACGAGACATCACCTTACATCTGTCAGAATGGCTATCATCAAAAGAACACAAGTGTTGGAGACGATTTTGAGAAAAGGGAACCCTCTTAAACTGTAGTTGGAAATGTAAATTGGTGCAGCCACTGTGGAAAATGGTATGGAGGTTTCTCAAAAAGCTAAAAATAGAATTACCATATTATCCAGCAATTCTACTCCTGGGTATATATCTGAAAGAAGCAAAAACACTAATTTGAAACCCTTATGTTCACAGGAGTATTATTTACAAATGCCAAGATATGGAAGTATCCTTAATGTCCATCAGCAGATGATGGATAAAGAAAATGTGGTACACGCACACATACGCAATGGAATACTACTCAGCCATAGAAAAGAATATAATTTTGCCACTTGCAACAACGTGGATGGACTTGGAGGGTATTATGCCAAATGAAATAAGTCAGAGAAAGACAAATATTGTATGATATCACTTATCTGTGGAATCTAAAAAATACAGCAAACTAGTGAATATAACAAAAACACAGGGCTTCCCTCGTGGTGCCGTAGTTAAGAATCCACCTGCCAATGCAGGGGACATGGGTTTGAGCCCCAGTCTGGGAAGATCCCACATGCTGCGGAGCAACTAAACCCATGCGCTGCTACTACGGAGCCTGCGCTCTAGAGCCTGTGAGCCTCAACTACTGAAGCCCGTGTAGCTAGAACCCATGCTCCACAACAAGAGAACCCACTGCAATGAGAAGCCTGCACACTGTGACGAAGAGTATCCCCCACTCGCTGCAACTAGAGAAAGCCCATACACAACAATGAAGACCCAATGCAGCCAAAAATAAGTAAATTAAAAAAAAAAAAAAAAGGAAAGAAACTCACAGATACAGAGAACACATTAGTGGTTACCAGTGGGGAGAGGGAAGGCAGGAAAGGCAATATAGGGGCAGGGGATTAAGAGGTACAAACCATTATGTATAAAATAACTTATAAGGATGTATCATACAACAGGGAATATAGCCAATATTTTATAACTATAAATGGAGCATAACCTTTAAAATTTGTGAATCACAATATTATACACTTGTAAAATATATAATATTGTACATCAACTATACTTCTATTTAAAAAATCACAAAGAAAATCAATCAGTATAATACTCCACACTCACAGGATGAAGGAAAAATACCTTCGGTTGATGGAGACAAAGCAGTTGACAACATTTAACACTCTTTAATGATAAAAAAGAAAAAAATCAGTAAAATAGGAATGGAAGGAAACTACAACATAATAAGAGCACATATGAAAACCCCATATCTAGTATCATAAGCAAAGGTGAAAGACTAAAAACTTTTCCCCTGAGGTCAGGAACAAGACAAGGATGCCCTTTTTTGCCATTTATTTCTTCCTTTTTTTTTTTTTTTTTTTTTTTAAGCCACGTGGCATGTGGGAATCTTAGTTCCCAGAGCAGGGATTGAACCCGCACCCCCTGCACTGGAAGGCAAAGTCTTAACCACTGGACCACCAGGGAAGTCCCTGTTTTTTTGCCGTTTCTGTTCAACACTGGAAGACCAGTGTATTGGAAGTTTTAGCCAGAGCAGTTAGTCAAGAAAAATGAAATAAAAGGCATCTAATTTGGAAAGGAGAAATAAAATTACCTCTGTGTACAGATGACATGATCTTTTTAAAAAAATTTTTATTGGAGTATAAAAAGTTGATTTACAATGGCAGATGACATGATCTTATATTGGAAAGCCCTAAAAATTCCACAAAAAATTGTGAGAGCTAATAAACCAATTCACCAAAGCTGCATGTTACAAAATCAACATACAAAAATAAGTTGCATTCCTATAAAGTAGCAATGAACAATCTGACAAGGAAATTAAGAAGACAGTTCCACTTACAATTGCATAAAAGAGAATCAAGTACTTAGGAATAAGTTTAAGAAGAGTGTGAGGGACTTCCCCAGTGGCCAGTGGTTAAGAATCTCCCTGCCAATGCAGGGGACATGGGTTCGATCCCTGGTCTGGGAAGCTCCCACATACCGCAGAGCAACTAAGTCCATGAGCCACAACTACTGAGCCTGTGCTCTAGAGCCCTTGAGCCCTAGAGCCAGCGTGCCGCAACTTACTGAGCCTGCATGCTGCAATTACTGAAGCTCACGTGCCTAGAGCCTGTGCTCCGTAACAAAAGAAGCCACCTCAATGAGAAGCCCGTGCACCGCAACAAAGAGTAGCCCCCGCTCGCCGCAACTAGAGAAAGCCCGTGCACAGCAACGAAGAGCCAACGCAGACAAAAAAAAAAAAGTGTGAAAGACTTGTACACTGAAAACTATAAATATTGCTGAAAGAAATTGAAGACAAATAAATGGAAGACATCTCCTTTTCATGGATTGGAAGACTTAATGTTACAGAGTCAGTATTATCCAAGGTGATTTCCAGATACAATCCAATCCCTGTTAATATTCCAGTGTCTTTTTTTGTGTGTGTGTAAATAGAAAAACCCATTCTAAAATCCATATGGAATCTCAAGGGACTCGGAATAGCCATAACAATTCTGAAAAAGAAGAAAAACTTGGAGAAATCAAGAATCCCTGATTTCAAAATTTAATACAAAGCCACAGTAGTCAAAACACTATGCTGCTGGCATAAGGACAGCCCTATATAGACCCATGGAATAGAATAGAGAGCCCAGAAATAAGCCTTCACAGGTATGGTCAGTTGGTTTTCAAAAAGGGCGCCAGACAGTTCAGTGGGAAAAGGACAATCTTTTCAACGAATGTTGCTGGGAAAACTGGATATCCCCATGCAAAAGAATGAAGTTGGAACTTTACCACATATTATACAGAGAAATTAATCCAAAATGAATGAAAATCATAAACTTAAGAGCTAAAACTGTAAAACTCTTAGAAGAAAACATAGGTGAAAACCATGACATTGAATTGGGCAATGATATCTTAGATGTGACAGCAAAAGTACAGGAACAAAAGAAAAAATAAATTGCTCTTCATCAAAATAAGAACTTTTGCACATCGAAGGACACTATCAAGAGAGTAAAAAAACAATGGAATGGGAGAAACTATTTGTAAATAATATATCTGATAAAGGATCGATATCCAGAACATATAAAGAACCTCTACAACTCAACAGAAAAACAACTCAATTCAGAAATGAGCCAAGGAGTTGAATGGACATTTCTCCAAAGAAGGTATATAAATGACCAATAAGCAGATGAAAAGATGCTCACTCAACATAACCAGTCATGAGGGAAATGCAAATCAAAACTGCAATGAGATACCACTCCATACCCGTTAGGATGGCTATTATGATAACAGAAAACAAGAAGTTTTGGTGAAGATGTGGAGAAAATGGAACCCTTCTGCATTGCTGCTAGAAGTGTATTATGTTGTAGCTGCAATATGGAAAACAGTTTTTGATTCCTCAAAAAGTTAAATGTAGCTTTACCATATGTTTTAACAATTCTCTTAAGGTATATACCCAAAAGAATTGAAACCTGGACTCAGATATTTGAATAAAAGTGTTCCTAGCAGCATTACTCACAATAGCCAAAAGGTGGAAACAACCCAAGTGTTCATCAAAAGATGAATGGATAACTACAATGTGATATATTAATACAATGGAATGTTATTCAGCCATAAAAAGGAACAAAGTTCTCATACATGATACATCATGGAGGAAACTTAGAAATATCCTGAAATAAACCAGACATAAAATGACAAATATTATGTGATGCCAATTATATGAGGTACCTAGAATAGGCAATTTCACAGAGACAGAAAGTGAAATAGAGGATACCAAGAGCTGGGGTAAGGGGAAAATGGGAAGTTACTGTTTAATGGTTACAGAGTTTCCGTTTGGGATGATGAAAAAGTTCTGGAAATAGTGTTGATGGTTGCACTACATCGTAATATACTTAATGGCACTGAATTGTAAACTTATAAATAGTTAAAATGATAAATTTTATGTATGTTTTATCACAATGAAAACATTGACAATGGAAAGGATTGCATCTGCACTAAATTTTAATCCTTTGTTCCCTTCACTTTCTATCACACATTTCCGTGATACCTGTGTTCATAATTAAAAATGGGAACAGCTGCGTGATATTCTAGCCTTCAGATGGACCATAATGGAATTTATTCACTCTTTGTTGATCACTTAGGTCATTTTCTTGTTTTTTTAGTGTTTGCTCTTGGCTGTTTATACTAGCTTTTTCTGTTTGAATGGTTCCTGTCCTAGGAAACTTTGGCACTGCTCTTTGGCTTCCTTTCTTTCCCTGAGCTGGCACCTCTCCTTCCTCATTTCCCACTGGCTCAGGGACTTCTTGTGAAAGACACATTTGACCCTGTGTGCCTTGCCCACAGGCATGGTTTTATCCTGTGACCTCACCCTTGGGCTCTCTGACCCAAGGAGGTGAGTCATAACCTGGACTAAGTTGTTTCTGTCCAGAGAAGCTAAACTAAGAGTCAGAAAACATTCTTTGGTACCTATGGAGACCCAAGTTGAAAGCCACTCCAACCTGGTGCTAGGCTACTATTTTGGATGATTTATGTGTTGATGAATCATCTGAGAAAGTGAGTGTGCTGAGAGAGGCAGTAGGATGGAGGAGAGTGCAGAGTAGTGGAGAGGAGGCTTTGAGAGATCTTGGTTTCTCAGTTTTCTGTTTCCCATAATGCAGTAAATTCACATTGGCTCACAGCTCCTGGGAAGCCACACAAGTGCTCCCCAGTTAGTTCCACATCTTCTCCAGATAAGAGATCTCACCTGGCTGTGGCCAGGAAACCCACAGAGGGGAATTGGGGCTTGTGACAGATGGGAATCCATTGGGCAAAGATGAGTGCTGCATTCGGTCGAGACTGACAGCAAGGGCCATGAGGGGGAGCCCTGGATAATCTTCCTCAGCAGAGTGAGACCCTGCTAGTTTTTGGAGTTTGGTGGTGAGTGGGACCTAACCTGCAAGGGACCTGGTGGGACCTGAGAGTCTTCTACCAGGTCTGGCAACACCATCTGCCTCATCTAGCTGCATAGTATAGAAATAGGGTATGGACTGTGGAGCTACAAGTCTTCAAATACCAGTTCTACCCCTTAATTATCCTTGGGCATCCTCCACTGTTCCTCAGTTTTCCCATCTGTAAAATGGGGATTGAGATATAATTACGAGGATTAGATGAGTATAACATGTAGAGCAGTCAGCATATCTTACTGAGATATGCACTATATAGATATGCACTCTATATATGGGTGTTATTGCTGCTGATACTGCAATTCTGGCACCTCCTGTCTGGTCAGTTATTTTCTTCGTGTCCTTAAGGACTCCTTTGTTTTTGGCCGAGCCATTCGGCATATGGGATCTTACTTCCCTGACCAGAGATCGAACCTGAGCCCCCTTCAGTGGAAGTGTGGAGTCTTAACCACTGGACCACCAGGGAGGTCCCAAGGATTCCCTTCACATTGAAGTCGCACAGGAACAAATTGCCTGCCCCCAAATAGTCCTTCTCCTTTTCCCTCCTCTTGTGCTCAGGGCTTGTAGGGGCAGATGTGTGGGGTTGCTGCCTTTAGCGTGGTGGAATATTTAGGGGGAGAGCAGAGTCCACCATAGCCTCTGCTGGTGCTGGAGCACCCTGGAGATTTGGGGGCTGTCCAGGGTGCCCTTTTGAAGAAACAATGCCCTGACCAGGCCTCAGTGTCCATGGAGGGTGGTCCCACTCCCAGAAGAGCACATCTGCCCACGTTCCATCTGTCACCTGTCCCTGCCTCATGCATCCCAGGGACCTTTCACAGCCTCTGCGCCTTATGTTAGTTTTGCCACCAGTGCCCCACCTCCATCTCCAGACTTGTTCTGTACAGTTTTCCTGACCAGGAGATGATCTGTTCTAACAGTCCCATAAAGAGCCTAACACATTGCCTGTTCATGCCCCAATGAATCTTAGTGATCAGGATGTTTACTACAACCCTGGCTGCACGGGACCATGAGTCTGCTTCCTTGTGCCCATTGCTGCTGGCCATGGATATGGGGACATGACCCTCCTGGTGTGATTTGTTTCTAGATCCCCCTTCAGTCCCTGCCTGGAGCACTCTCCCCCACCACTGGATAATAAGGAAAGCCATATCTTCTGCCCATCCTGGGCTGCCACCTCCCCTGGGGCTCTGGGTATGCAGTGGAGCTGGCCTTCCTCACCCCTGCCTGTTTTCTCGGCCCTTGCCAGGCCCATTTCTGCAACCATTCCCTTCTTTTCCTCCTTAGTCCCCCTTAGCCCTCTTCCTTTTGCTTTCTCTTCCTCCTTTCACTCTTTTTTTCTTTTTCTGTTTTTTAATTGAAGTATAGTTGATTTACAATATTGTGTTTGTTTCAGGTGTACAGCATAGTACCTTAGTATTTTTGCAGATTATATTCCATCATAGGTTATTGCAAGATAATGCATATAATTCCCTGAGCTGTACAGTATATCCTTGTTGCTTCTTTATTTTATATATTGCAGTTTGTATCTGTTAATCCCATACCCCTAATTTGTCCCTCCCCCTTCCCCCTCCCCCTTGGTAACCACAAGTTTTCTCTGTGAGTCTGTTTCTGTTTTGCATATACATTCATTTGTATTATTATCATTATTTTTTGTTGTGCCACACAACATGTAGGATCTTAGTTCCCTAACTAGGGATCGAACCCACGCCCCTTGCAGTGGAAGTGTGGAGTCTTAACCACTGGACTGCAGGGAAGTCCCCATTTGTATTATTTTTTAGATTCCACATATAAGTTATATCCTATAGTATTTACCTTTCTCTGTCTGACTTATTTCACTAAGCATAATATTCTCTAGGTCCATCCATGTTGCTGCAAATGGCAGTATTTTATTCTTTTTTATGGCTGAGTAATATTCCATATATATATGGTGTATATATATACACACCACATCTTCTTAATCCAGTCATCCATTGATGGACACTGGGTTGCTTCCATGTCTTGGCTATTATAAATGGTGCTGCTGTGAACATTGGGGTGA
This sequence comes from Orcinus orca, assembly GCF_937001465.1. Lineage (NCBI taxonomy): Eukaryota > Metazoa > Chordata > Mammalia > Artiodactyla > Delphinidae > Orcinus > Orcinus orca. The sequence continues at coordinate 7,421,548 of NC_064577.1, read as the reverse complement.
TCTTTTCGAATTAATGTTTTCATTTTTTATGGATATATACCCAGGAGTGGAATTGCTGGATCTGTTTTTAGTTTTTTAGTTGTTTTTATTTCCCATCAGGGAAGTACCTTCTGCCCATGTTTTGATCAGATTGTTCTTTTTGATATTGAGTTGTATGAGTTGTCTTTATGTTGGATATAACCTCTTGTCAGTTGCATCATTTGAAAATATTTTCTCCCATTCTGTAGATTGTCTTTTCATTTTCATTTTGCTGTGCAAAAATTTTTAAGTTTAATTAGGTCTCATTTGTTTATTTTTTTGCTTTTATGTCTTTTGCTGTTGGAGACTGATCCAAGAAAATATTGCTACGATTTATGTCAGAGAGTTCTGCCCATGTTCTCTTCTAGGAGTCTTATAGTTTCAGGTCTTACATTTAGGTCTGTAAACCATTTTGAGTTTATTTTTGTATATGGTATGGGAGAATATTCTAATATTGTTTTACATGCAGCTCTCCAGGTTTCTCTGTACCACTTGTTGAAGAAACTGTCTTTTCTCCATTATATATTCTTGCCTCCTTTATTGTAGATTAATTGACTGTAGGTATGTGGGTTTATTTCTGGCCTCTCTATTCTCCATTGAACTGTGTCTGTTTTTGTGTCAATACCATGATGCTTTGATTACTGTAGCTTTGTAAGTATAGTCTGAAGTCTCCGGTTTTGTTCTTTTATCTCAGGATTGCTTTGGCAATTGGGGGTCTTGTGTGGTTCCATATAAATTTTAGGATTGTTTGTTCTAGTTCTGTGAAAAAATGTCATGGGTATTTTGATGGGGATTGCATTAAATCTGTAGATTGCTTTGGGTAGTATGGTCATTTTAATTATATTAATTCTTCCAATACAGGAGCACAGGATAAATTTCCATTTCTTTGAATCATTTTCAATTTCTTTCATCAGTGTTTTATAGTTTTCAGAGTATAGATCTTTCACACCCTTGGTTAAATTTATTCCTAGGTATTTTATTTATTTTTGATGTGATTTTAAGTGAGATTTTTAAAAAACTTTCTCTTTCTGATGTTTCATTATTTGTGTATAGAAACGCAACAGATTTCTGTATATTACTCTTATATCCTGCAATCTTGCTGAATTCATTTATTAATTCTAATAGTTTATTTTTAGGTGGAGACTTTAGGGTTCCTTATATAAAGTATCATGTGCAAATAGTGACAGTTTTGCCTCTTTCCTTACAACTTTGATACCTTTTATTTCTTTTTCTTGTCTGATTGCTGTGGCTAAGACTTCTAATACTATGCTAAAAGAAGCAGTGAGAGTGGGCATCGTTGTCTTGTTCCTGAATTTAGAGGAAATGCTTTCCTCTAAGTTTTTCCTCTAATGCTTTCCTCTAAGTTTTTCAGAGTGGTCTGTTGTATCATTTAAGACCTCTGTTGCCTTATTTTGTTTTTTGTCTGCATGATCTGTCCATTGATGTCAGTAGGGTGTTAAAATCTCCTACTATTATTGTCAATTTCTCCCTTTGTGTCTGTTAGTATTTGCTTTATATAGTTAGGTGTTCCTGTATTGGGTACCTATATGTTAATGAGTATAATATCCTCTTCTTGTATTCATCCCTTTTTCATTATATAATGCTCTTCTTTGTCTTTTGTTATAGCCTTTTTTAAAAAATTATTTTTTTATTTTTTAAAATTTATTTTACTTATTTTTTTGGCTGCATTGGGTCTTTGTTGATGCACGGGGGCTTTCTCTAGTTGCGGCGAGCAGGGGCTACTCTTCATTGTGGTGTGCGTGCTTCTCATTGTTGCGGGGCATGGGCTCTAGGTGCGTGGGCGTTAGTAGTTGTGGCACGTGGGCTCAGTGGTTGTGGCTCACGGGCTCTTGAGCGCAGGCTCAGTAGTTGTGGCGCATGGGTTTAGTTGCTCCACAGCACGTGGGATCTTCCCAGACCAGGGCTTGAACCGATGTCTCCTGCATTGGCAAGCGGATTCTTAACCACTGAGCCACCAGGGAAGTCCGTAGCCTTTGTTTTAAAGTCTATTTTGTCTGACATGAGTGTCACTACCCCTGCTTTTTTGTTGTTTCTATTTGCATGAAATATCTTTTTGCATCCCCTTTGTCTTTTTTTTTTTTATAATTTATTTGGCTGCGTTGGGTCTTAGTTGTGGCACGTGGGATCTTCACTGCGGCACGCAGGATCTTTTGTTGCTGCACGTGGGCTTCTCTAGTTGCAGCGTGTGGGCTTAGTAGTTGTGGTGTGCGGGCTTAGTTGCCCTGTGGCATGTGGGATCTTAGTTCCCTGACCAGGGATAGAACCAGCGTCCCCTGCATTGGAAGGCAGATTTTTTTTTCTTTTTTAAAAATTATTTATTTATTTATTTATTCTTATTTTTGGCTGCATTGGGTCTTTGTTGCTACGCACAGGCTTTCTCTTAGTTGCAGCGAGTCGGGGCTACTCTTCATTGCAGTGTGCGGGCTTCTCATTGCGGTGGCTTCTCTTGTGCGGAGCACGGGCTCTAGGTGCACAGGCTTCAGTAGTTGTGGCTTGCAGGCTCTAGAGTGCAGGCTCAGTAGTTGCGGTGCACGGGCTTAGTTGCTCCATGGCATGTGGGATCTTCCCAGACCAGGGCTTGAACCCGTGTCCCCTGCATTGACAGGCAAGATTCTTAATCACTGCGCCACCAGGGAAGCCCCTTATTGTAGGTTTTTGACTTGTGGTTACCATGGGGTTCATATATATTGACCCGTAATTATATCTAATTGTTTTAAACTGATAATCATTTAAGTTTAAACATTCTAAAAGATCTACATATTTTGCTCCTCTCCCCCACATTTTGAGTTTTTGATATCATTTTATACCTTTGTGCTTATCCCTTTACTGTTTATTGTAGTTGCTTTTTAAAATTAAAAAAAAATCTAAGTACTGGCTTATTTAAGTGATCTTTAATCCTTACTATATATTTGCCTTGCCTATTGGGATTTTCCCTCTCCTATAGATTCTTCTTTTCCATTTAGAGTAGACCCTTTAACGTTTCTTTTTTTTTTTTTTTTTTTTTTTTTTTTTTTTGCGGTACGCGGGCCTCTCACTGTTGTGGCCTCTCCCGTTGCGGAGCACAGGCTCCGGATGCACAGGCTCCGCGGCCATGGCTCACGGGCCCAGCTGCTCTGTGGCATGTGGGATCTTCCCGGACCGGGGCACGAACCCGCGTCCCCTGCATTGGCAGGCGGACTCTCAACCACTGCACCACCAGGGAAGCCCTCAACCTTTCTTTTAGGGTAGGTAGGTTTAGTATTGCTGAATTCTTTGTTTCTGCTTGTCGGAGAAATTCTTTTCTTCTCTTCTAAATGATAATCTTGCTGGATAGAGTATCCTAGGTTGCAGGATTTTCCCTTTTAGGGCTTTGAATGTATTATGCCACTTCCTTCTGCCCTGCAAAGTTTCTCCAGAGAAATGAGCTGATAGCCTTGTGGGGATTCCCTTGTATATGACTCTCTGTTTTTCTCCTGCTGCCTTTAGAATTCTCTTTGTATCTTTAATTTTGCCATTTTAATTATGATATGTCTTGGTGTGGGCCAGTTTGGGCTCATCTTGTTTGGCACTCTGCTTCCTGAAATTGGATATGTTTCCCTCTTTAGGTTTGGGACGTTTCCAGCCATAATTTCTTCAAGTACATTTTTGATCCCTTTCTCTCTTCTTTTTCTGGAACCCCTATAATGTGAATATTGGCACATTTTATATTCCATAGATCTTGTATGTTGTTTTCTCCCTCCCTCCCTCCCCCCCCTTTCTTCTTTTTTCTGTTCTTATTGGGTGATTTCTGTTATTCTATCCTCCAGATCACTTACGCATTCCTTTGTGTCATTTAGTCTGCTATTCATTGCTTCTAGAGTGCTTTTTATCTCAGAGATTGAATTATCAATTTTTGATTGGGTCTTTTAAATTTCTAGTTCCTTGGTAGAATGATCTGTGCTTACCTCTACTGTCTTAATTCAGTTAGCATTTTTATTACCAACTTTTGGAATTCATTGTCTATTGATTATCTCTTTTTCATTATTTATTTCTTCAGGGGTTTTCTCTTGCTCTTTGAGTTGAGAGTAGTTCCTCTGCGTTTTCATTTTACTTAACTTTCTCTGTCTGTGAATTTAGGTGCAACAGTTATCTGTTATGGTCTTGAAGGGGTGTTTTTATGTGGGAACATCCCTGTGTAGACTGTGTGCGCCTACCATCTTTGGTGTGTGGGTTGAATTTGATGTGGATGCCAGCCCACTACTTTTCTCAGGATGTGATGACAACTACCACCTTGATAGGGGGGTACGGCTGGCGTTGGAGGAGCCAAAGACTGTGCAGGGTGTGAGGCGAGACTTCCTGTCTCCTCACTGGCCACAGCCGCCCTGTTGGGTGGGGTCTGCTCCCAAGCTGCTGGAGTGGAAGCCCTGAGGGTCGGGCTGGAGCTGGCTCTGTTCCCTTCAAGTGTGTGTTTTTCCTTTTCCCCACACTGGAACCTTTGCCCCGAAGGAGGGGAGTGCTGAAATAAGCAGGGTTTGTGTGCTTAGAGATGTCCAATGTGCTGCTTGTGTAGGTATCTGCAGTCACGCTCAGAACCAGATCAGGGTTGTCTTTTCCCCTATTGCGGTGGTCTCAGCTCTAATGTAAGGTTGTGGCACGGAGTGGGTGGGGCTGGAGCGTTTGCTTGGGGATCATGGCATTGTGGTTGCAGGAATCGAAGTGGCTGCACTGTCATGAGAAGTCTGGGCTACTTCTGTGGCGCTGAGTAAGCACCAGCAATGGCCGTCACTCAGCCTGTACCGTACCCCAGGCCCGTGGGTCACCTCTGTGTCCCTAGATCGAGTCTTTTCCCAGGATGTGGCTGCCCTAGATTCAGCGCCAAGCTGTGGTGTGGAGTGAGTGGGGCCGGGGGTTCACTCAGCTTGGGTCAGAGAGTGTGGCAAGGTGACAGCTGCTAGGGCAGACCTCTCTCCGCCCTGTTTGGTGGCAAGCCAGCACTGCGTACTCCTCGCCAGTGCAGTCTAGGCTTCTCCAGCCTTTCTATGTGCCACAGCTGTTCTCCAGGCAGCCAAAGGGCCTTGCCTCCTCTGTATAAGACCGCAGGACTAGAATGCCCAGTCTGTCTCTCAACCTGCTCACTCCCCAGGGTGAATGTCCACCTGTATGATCTCCCTGTACCTCTTAGTTCCCTCCTGGGGGCACAGGTCTCGACCCGGTGCTTTTCTTCCCATCCTACCTGGGATGGGATTATGGGGGAATCTTCCTTGCAGCCTTGGTTGTAGAGGAGTCCTTCTGCCAGTTTCCACGTAGTTTTTGGTGAGAATTGTTCTACACGTAGATGTATTTTTTGATTTGCGGGGGGGAGGTGAGCTCTACATCCTCTTACTCTGCCATCTTGATCACCCTCCCACTCTCTTTCTCTCTCCTTTCCTCCTCTCATTCTCTCCCTTTCCCTACTCAGGGAACTCTGTGGTACTTGGGGTCATTTCTCATCTGTACCCCAGAAGTCTTTGGAGCTAACAGGAGTTTTGTGCATACTCACTTGGGCTTGGACCCGTCATCTTCATAACCACATGCTCCAGACTCATGGACTTGGCTCCTTTCAAACAATGTCCATATTGGCAGCTTCATCCATTCATTCAACAAATACTTACTCGAGACCTGCCCTACGCTCAGTCCTGGTCTGGGGTTACTGTGGTAAACAAGACAGGTGCGGCCCTTACTCTCATGAAGGTTAGTGAGGGGAGAAAGGAATGAGCAAATACACCAGGTGATTTTGATGGTAAGTGCCGTGAAGAAAAGAAAGCAGGCTGATGCGGGAGAAAGTGACTGAGGTTGTCAAGACAGGCCTCACAAAGAGGTGAGGCTCGAGACCTAGATGATCAGACTGCACCAGATCACCAGGCAGGTTTCTCTGTTGAAAATAACAGGATCCGACTCTAGTTAACGTAAGCAGAAAAGGAATGCACTGGAAGGGTACTGGGTACTTCAGAGAATGGGCGGAAGGCCTGGAAAATTAGGCCAGCACAGAGGCGGTTGCTAAGGGAGGTTGGCCAGAACACTGACCAAAATCATGCTACAGCTGTTTCTCGTTAGGACCCAGCCACCTCTGCTCTGGATACTGACCTGGAACCCTGGACCCACAGGCACACCACCACCAGAGGGACCTCCAAACTGGGCCTGATTACCGCAGACCACAGGTTGTTCACAGGTAAGCCGGGGTTGCTCCCATCTCACACAGAGTGAAAGCCACAGACTTTATAATGTCGTCCTTGATCCGGTCCCCCGTTCCCTATGCTCTCATCTACCCTCGTTTCCCCGCCCCAACCTGCTCCACCCACATCGCTCTCCTTGCAGTTCCTGTCACACCAAGCCTGCCCCCACCTCTAGGGGCACTGGCTGTTCCCTCCACTTGGAGCACTTCAAGTCTCCCCAGAACTCCCCGCTTGACCTCCTCCAAGTCTAAGCTCAAAAGTCACCTTCTCTGGAGGCCCACCACATCTCCCTATTTAAGCCCAGCCTCCCCTGCCCACAGGATTCCTTTATGCCTTTTTTTTCCCTTGTCATCTTTTAACATGTTATGTTTACTGTTCATTAGCTGTCTTGCTGATGAATCTGCCCCAGGTGCCTAGACCAGTGGGTGGCCTTGGAGTTAACACTCCACAGCTGTTGGTTGGATGTGTAGATGATAACATGGCATAAAATGTCTTGAGGCATAAGTTGAATCCTGGTCTGTCACTAACCAGCTGTGATTCTGCACAAATATTTTACCCATCTGTAACATGGGCACCTACCTCAAATGGATTCTTGGTGAAGAGTAAACAAGACAATGTGCAGAATAAGCCCTGGTTGCTGGGCTCGCGTTCTTTCCTCTTCACCCATTCAAATCTATTAGGATGAGTCTCCCAAGCCCATATGATCACAATGAACGTTTCCATTTACTTTGGATTATATGTCATTATAAATATTAACAAATAAGACTTAAAAAGGACACCTTCGGGTAGGTCAGACAAAAGTACAAAAATTGTGGGGCTGCAGTTTCAGGACTGTTTCTGCAGCCGTCACATGATAGCAAAACGGTGGTAAGCAGTGCACGAGTCTGCCTCGAAGACAGCCAGAGTCCATGCATCGGGACGTTCTCTCGGTTGGAGAACGAACAAAGGGAGGACATGCTCGGGCCAGGAGATGCAGTTCCTCGCTCTCGCCACTAGAGGTCAGGAGGTTACCGCTTCAGGGTTGGAAGACGGGCCCGTGGGGGATCGGCTAGTGGTGGCGGTGGGTGCTGAGACTAGGCAGGGGGGTGGGGGTGGCGGTGGATGCCACACCTGGTGACCCCCTGGTTATTGACATCTGACTTTGGAATGACTTTGTTTTGTTTGGCGTCAAATTCACCGTCTTTGTGGGGCTGAGGGACCAGAGGAAAGATGCCAGCTTGGGGTCAAAGGGAGAGCTCACACTGCAGCTTCTCAAAGCGCCTTTTTCTCTAACAAACAGAGATAGAACCTGCAAGGGGTCCAGAACAGTGCCAGGGTCCTAGTGAAGGTTCTCCCTGGGAGGTCTTCTACCCAGTGCCCCATCCTCCACTCGGGCTAGCTGTCCAGGAGCCCCACCTCCCAGCCTGACTGTCCCTGTGGTCAGCTGGGACCATGGTTAAGGACCAAATCTGCTCTTGCACAGTCTAGGGCAGTAGAAGGCCTTGGACTAGGTGCCAGGTGTCCTGGGTTCTTATCCCAACTGGGTCCTGTGTAGGCCCCTTCTGCTTGCTACTTCTGTGGCGCGAGTAAGTGGCGCTAAGTGGCCTTAGTTTCCCCATGGGTCTAACAAGGAAGTTGTACTAGGTGAGGCTCTAGGTGTACTTCTAACTTGGCCATTCAGCATTTCCGTGTGTTTACAGGGAATTCGTGAAGCTCCTCTCTGAATGAGAAACCTGCCCCCCACCCAAAAGGCAAAGCTAAGACGATAACCCAGAGTTCACCCAGACACAAGGTTCCTCAGAAATAGACTCAGCCTCTCTGAATCTCCTTCCTCATCTGTCAGATGGCAGTTAAACCCATCTCACGGGGCTGTGAAGATTCATCAAGACGACAGTGGTTGTAAAACCCTTACCACACACAAAGCCTCCTTAGGGAAAACCAGGACTGCCTGACGAGCAAAGTTTGCCAGGTACTGTATGGGGGCTGGAGTCCTGTTTCCCCTGCAAAATGGAAAAAGGCTGATGGGCACTTGGTGGGATTCACATCATCACCCCAGGCCTCAGATGGTAATGTGCTTTGTGTCTGCAGCATAAGGTCTAGCCCCAGTGCCCCTGTGAGCCTGTCTGCAGCATAAGGTCTAGCCCCCGTGCCCCTGTGAGCCCTGTACAAGCGTTGGTGTGGGTGTGGTGTCCAGAGCTCTGGGCTGGAGGTGGTGGGGCAGGGGCCATGGAACCTGGTCTGCCCCAGCTGTGGTAGGGCTGGAAGGCCTCAGGTAGATCACTTTCCCTCTCTGGGCTTTGTTTCCCATCAGTGCAGTGATGGGTTGAGCACAGAAATTCCTGGGTTCTGTATTTGTTCATCCAGCGTTCCTGAAGGCCCCTTAGTTGGCAGGAAAAGTTTGGGGCTTCAAGCCTGGGCCCAAGATTCTGATGCCCTCAACCCCTTCCTGGAGACCTTCACCCAGGGTGCAGGGGGCTCTCTCTTAGCTTCTGGAAGACAGAACCAGCCCTTCCCAGAAACAAGGCCCTGGACTGCTGCTGAGTACTCCTGAAAGGGATCTCAGTAGGGCTAGGATGCAGGGGCAGCCACCTGGGGCTCCCCACTTCCCAACCCTGAACCCAGAAGGGCCCTGGGTGGGGGAAGGGGAGAGGAGGGTAAGGACAAGGAGGACTTTTTGGTTCTTTTCATGCAAAGAAAAACAGACTCACTCTCTTCTTGACTGCAGCTGACCTGATGCTTAAGCTTGGAGCGAGAGGCAGGATCCATCCTCCAGCTTCCTCAGGAGGAGAAAGATCAAAGGTAGGAGAGCTGGGTCTGAGAACTGAACTTGACCGTGCAACAACATCAGTTTAAGCCACTCCCCCTATGTCTACAAGCCCAGTTGGCCTGGCAGCTAGGGGTGGGGTGGGAGCAGGACTGAGTGCTGTTGCCCCTGACAAGCCCTGCTCCCTCTCCCAGAGAGACCCTGGGTCCCAGACAGTGCCCCTGGCCCAAATCACCTTTCCCCTCCAGGCCTTGTATATGGTCCCACTGCTTACACTGCTCTTTCCCCTTTGCCTAGAAACTCCACTCACCCTTCAAGGCCTTGCTAAAGCATCACTTCCTCCAGGAACCCCTCCCTGCTCTCCCAGCCGAGTCAGCAGAGTCCACAGAACGTGCAGGTGGGTCAGGCTGGCCTTGGCATTCCTCACAACCCCATTGTAATGGTTTGTTTCCAGCTCCCTGACTAGATGGGGGACCTCCCTGAGGGCAAGCCCAGGGTCTCATTCATCCCCAGGGGCCTGTGGGATCATTGAGTGAAGCGCTTGGCCTGTGCCCACGTTCACTGGGAGCTCCAGGATCTTTACCAGACTCCTGGCTCTCAGGTCAACTTTTCCCCCCAACCCAGTCATGCCAGAGATGAGCAGATGTAGTCAGAACCTCCTTTTGGGAATGAACTTTCTTCAGCGTCCTGTCTTGCCCCTGCCCAAAGTCTCTTTCTCTTACTGTCCCTCGCCCTGATGGTACCCCCCGCTCTCTCAGCCTGGAGGCCCCTGCGACTCACTGCTGACCTCTAGTAGGGTCCTTGTCTTCTGGACAGCCCCATCTGCTTCCTCCGGGTGGGTGCTGAGGCCAGGGTCCTCTTCTTCCACCTCTGGCCCTCTCAGGCCCCAGGGGGGGCGAAAGCAGGCCCAGCTCTCTGCCCCCGCTGTCCCTCGGAGGGGCTGGGCCTTCATGGCCTCTAAGCGGGGGCTGCAGTGGCTCTGTGTCCAAGCAGGCGTCCTGGATCTCCCCAAACATGGGGGCGAGGCCCTTAGTGGCAGCTGAGGAAGCCCAGGGCCAGGCCTGTGCTGGGCCGGGCAGGGGTGGGTGCAGCGGGCAGGTGGGGTGGGTCAGTCGCTGAGCACGGCCCCCGGGAGCTCGTTGGTGAGCGTGTGCCAGCGCTCGATCCGCTTGTCCTTGTTCTTCAGGCAATCAAACCAGTGCTTCAGGCGCTCGCCCTTGGCATTGATGCCCAGAACCACGCCACCTGCAGAGGGGAGCCGAGAGGCAGCCAGGACACGGTGACCTCTGACTCTCAGGGTCTCTCTGGAGCCAGTACCCCCTGGCACCCCTCCCAGACTTTGTGCTCCACGGCCAGACTCTCTTCCCTGCCCACCTGCTCTGAGAGTGGACCGTGGTCTGACTGCCACACTCTGGGAGCCCCCACTCCCCCAGTCAGGGCCCAGGGATCCTGCTCTTCCTTTACCCAGGACCAGAGCAGTACCTGCGGGGCAGCACAGGGGCTTGTGTTGGTGCCAGGGCAGCTCCACTGCACAGCCACCAAGCCCACCCCAAATGTGGGGCCACGAGGGCTCAGAGTCCAGCCTGAGGGGCTGACCATCATCACCTTTTACCCCTGCTCCACCACAGACTGCTGTGTGACTCGGCCAGGCCTCTTGCCCTCTCTTTCTCTGTCACATGGGGTCAGGCTGGATCATGTCTATGGCCCCAACTTTCCCCACAGGCCAGGAAGGCGGGACTGTGGCCTGATTCAGGGCCCCTGCCCTTTGCTGAACCCAGGATGGGCATGTTGCTAAAGAGCATTCCCATCGTGTCCTCTCACCGATGAAATCGTTGGATTTTCCAATGTCATAATCCCAAACGGTGATCTCCAGGGTCTTCTTGGCCAGGTCCCCGTGCTTAATCTCATAACAGAATTCCTGGTGGCCAGAAGGGGAGTGTCAGGACCAGTGACCCACGGCCTGTAAGTCGGCTGGTGGCCGGGAGGGTGGGCAGTGCACAGCAGTGGGTGATAATGGATTCTCACCCATCTCACCCACTTCCATCTGAGAGCCCAGCTGAGATCCTCGGGTCCCCTTCCCTCTGACCCACCTGCCCCTTTGTCACTGAAGCTGCTTTTCTCAGGATCCTCAAGAGTCTCCTTACTGCAAGTCAGCGCACACTTGGCGGCCTTGGCATGCTTGATCTCTCTTGGGTCTGATTCTGCTGACCATTCCCTTCTTTGTGGAACCCTCTCCCACCAGCTTCCAGGATCCTTCAACATCTGGTGTCCCCCTCGCTCCCTGGCAGCACCTCCTCGGCCTTCTCTGTCTGCACCCGAGTCACTCAGGCTGTCAGAGGCTCCCCTCCCTCATCTCGTTCCTTGGAGCTCCTCTCCGGCTGCACCCACCCCCTGGGCTGAGGACCTGGGTATCTATCTGCCTCCACCTTCCTGGGGCCGCTCACATCCTCACACCACCCCCTCCACATCTAACATGGCTACAATCCCATCAATTCAATTCTCCGAAGAGTTTCCAGGCCGCTTCCTCACTTCTGTCTGCACCATCTTGGCCTGGTTCAGCCTGGCCTCACTTCTCCCACCAGTCCTCCTACCCCACGGCTGGGGGCTTTCCTGTCAGTCCCTCTCCAACCTCCAGCTCCCACAGTGACCCTTGAAAAACCCAGTCCCTCCGGGGTCCCCTGTCCTGAGGGAGAGTGAGTGGCTCATGGCTTCCCCAGCCTCTCATACCTCGTTGAACTCTGGGTTTAGGGTTTTCTTCTTTACCGCTGTCTTATGTTTGGATTTCTTGTCCACATCTGGCTTCAGGTATCTGGAATTATAACCAATCAACAGGCAGAGAGTGAGAAGATACTGAGCACACATGGAGCCAGCAGGGCTTGGAAGAGAGAGATTCCCAGGCCTCCTGTTCATCCTAACCCTCGGATGTCCCCAGCACTACTCTGTGACAAAGGTGAGCAGTCAGTGCAGTGGGAGAAGCAAGTGGGTCCTTCATCACCTGGACCTCTGTTCACAGCCCATTCCTGATGTCACAGAGCCCCTCCATCCCCTAGGAAAGAGGATTTTCTTTATTTCTGGAAGTCTAATTTTCACAGCTCTCATTTCCCACCAGAAAAACATTTTTAGCAAAGTTGGTCCCTTGCTAGAGCTCTTCTTTTTGTAATAGCAGATTATGGAGATAGAATTCACACGCTATAAAATTCATCTTTCTCAAGTGTATAACGCAGCGGTTTTTAGCATAGTAGCTGAGTTGTACAACCATTGCTACTACCTCACTGGAGCTTTGAGGAAGGAAAAAAGGTCTTTTGGGCAGTGACAGCAGTGCTTCCTGAAGGGAAAGAGGGAAGCCCTGCTTGCGGGCCAGCTCCCTCCACGGGCATCAGCTCCTTAGACTTTGATGCAGAACAGCAGTCTTCATCTGGGGCTCAGAAAGGTGGAGGGACTCACCCAGGGTCACACAGTTGCTCCGCACAGGGATGGTGCCCAGAAGCCAGGCCGTGTCCTTTTGCAAAGCTTCTTTTACCCTGTCCCTGCATGGACACTAGTGACAATTGCCCTGCTCCTGCTGACAGGACCACATCTGTCTCACCCACCACCAGCTTCCTGGTATCCAACTTGATGCCTGGCACTGGGTGGGGTCAGTGAACATAGAAAGTGGTACCTTATTATTGCTTTTCTGTGCACTTTATAAAAAAGTTGTGATTGTTATTACATAAGAAATACTGGTTCGTTATAGAAACACTAGAAAATATGTATTAACAGAAGTTGGGGGTGGGGAAAGAAATGAATACACAGGTCTGCACAAAAGCCTGTTCCTTAGCAGCTTTGTACAGCCATCAGAAATTGGGAACAGCCCCCATGCACTTCAACAGGAAGTGACCTGACGGACGACTACTTGGCAATGCAGACCTACAGACCGAACTCTGGGCTCAGGCACCACGTGGCTGGCTCCCCAGAGCATTAAGTTATGTAGGAGTTGCCTTTATAAGTCAGTCTGGAAAAGGCAAAACTGTTGTGACAGAAAACAAGTCAAATGGTTGACTGGGGCCCGGGGACCTTTCTGGGGTGATGGTATCTGAATCTTAACCATGGTGGTGGTGACAAGATTGTATACTTCAGTCAGTCACACTTCAAAAGGGGAGAAACCTACTAGATGTAAATTATACCTCGATAAAGATGACTTTTTAAATAGGTTGGGGGCTTCCCTTAAACGCTTACCCAGAGATGGTGAATTTCTGCATTCCTTCCAAGCTTCCACGCACTTATTGACTCGTCTTTGCCTGTTTTACTTTGGGGGCGAGGAGGAGGGATGGGGGCGGTCCTGCACAGTGGGAGTGTCTCCCAGCCCTGCCTCCGGAAGGCCCTGAAGGAAAGCTATCCCAGGCTCCCTCAGCGCTGCACGGCCAGTGTCCGTCCAGTGATCCTCACGAGGCCCCAGCTAGGGGTCATCCCCTGTCCTGCCCCCAGGCCTTTGTCTATGCTGTCACCCTGCCTGGAGTCCCTTCTCGCCTCACCTCACCATTGCATGCAGGGGAGCTTCCTGAGGGAGCGTGGCCTCTGTGGGCGAGAAGTGCACCCTGGCCACGCTCCAGGGGCCCGCCCATGGCTGCTCACCCTCCCTATCAGCACTCCCTCCTGCCTTGGCCACCAGGGCTCAGGGAGCCTCCCTACCAGTGCCACCGCTGGTCCCTTCTGCACAGCAACTGCTGCTCACCTGAGGCCCCTAGAAGACAGCAGAGGGCTGGCGAAGGAAGGGGTTGCCCAGGGCAGCACAGCAAGTTGCTTTGAGCTTTCTCAGTGCCCCTGGGTGTGAGATGGAGGTGGTAACAAGTACTGCACAGGGCTGCTGGGGGGCTTCAAAGAGGCCTAGCACAGCCCTGGCACCCAGCAATTACTCGGTATGTGTTACTGATGATTGATTGTAACTATTAGCAGACCCTGAAGAACTGGATTTGGGGGCAGCTTCCAGCCTGGGGAAACTGAGGTAGCTGTCATCTGGGGTGAAGTTTATAAAAATAAGGGTGCCGACAAAAGGCCTTGGCCCATCTAGCTTTGCCCCTCAGCATCCTCCACCTCCACCGGGCACTTCCATGTAGCTCTCTTCTCAGGGCCCCAGATGCTCCGCTCGGAATCTCACCTGTGCCTTTATTTCCCCTACTTTTAGCAAAGAGAAGGCCCACGGTCCATGAAGGGGCCTTTCAGAGATAGGGAGCCCTGAGGAGGCCTGAGCAGCAGCCCCTGCAACTCACCCAGGGAATTTCAATCAGATGTACAGGTTTCTAGGCTGCTGGGGCCCTCCCTCTGATACACGGGGCCACCCACAGAGCTGCCTGTCTGAAAGGCCACGCTGACCCGGCCCATGGCTGGAGGGTGGGCCCAGCAACTACCACACCTGTGGCGGGGGAGCCCCAGGCATGGTGGACAGGCCCTGCCAGGGCTACCTCTCCCTGGCTGTGCGAGGTGGCTGGACCCTCTGTTGTACGAGCTGAGACCCTATTTTCTGGATAACACAGCATGAGCCCCTTGAATTCCTATCAACTTGGCAGGTGGGAACTAAGCCCAATTTAGAAATTTCACACCAGCCTTCCCTAGTGGCACAGTGGTAAGAATCCGCCTGCCAAAGCAGGGGACACGGCTTCGAGCCCTGGTCTAGGAAGATCCCACGTGCCGCAGAGCAACTAAGCCTGTGCGCCACAACTACTGAGCCTGTGTGCCTAGAACCCGTGCTCCGCAACAAGAGAAGCCAATGCAATGAGAAGCCCATGCACCGCAACCAAAAATAAATGTTAATTAAAAAATTTTTTCACACCATTTTGGCTTCAGATCATATTTTCTTCCATAAGAACATTCTAGGGCTTCCCTGGTGGTGCAGTGGTTAAGAATCCACCTGCCAATGCAGGAGACACGGGTTCAAATCCTGGTCCAGGAAGATCCCGCATGCCGCAGAGCAACTAAGCCCGTGCGCCGCAACTACTGAGCCTGTGCACTAGAGCCCGCGAGCCACAACTACTGAGCGTGCACACCTAAAGCCTGTGCTCCACAACAAGAGAAGCCACCGCAATGAGAAGCCTGTGCACTGCAACAAAGAGTAGCCCCCGCTCGCCACAACTAGAGAAAGCCCAGCACGCAGCAACGAAGACCCAACGCAGCCAAATATAAATAAAAATTAGAAAAAAACCCTCTAGCATCACAGTTACAGGTGGAGGCACCATCCTCCCTCCCCAGAGACAATCACTACAGTATCAACACTGGTGCCCCCCCCCCACTACAGTTTGCTTTGGGCTCAGCATAGCTCTGTCCACGTTCATTCACCTCCCTCATTTATTCTCTTCAACTGCATAGTACTCCACTGTACACAGATGCCACATTTTATTAATCTGCTAATGAACACTAGGCTATTTCCATCTTATTGCTATTAAGCAATGCTGCAAAAGCAGCTTTATGCCAGGGCCTGGGTCTCTAGGACGCAGACCTGGAAGGGAAATGATGCGGCCACAGGGCGTACGCATCTTTCTAGGTTACCGAGTATCACTTACTTTCCCTCCACTTTAAAGAGTCTAATTGTCTTCTGAGCTATTACAGCATTTCCGTTCCCAGTGGTCTCTGATCCACTGGAAATCACTGTCTTGCTAATGGTTGAAGTTGGGCCCCAACATTGTTTTTTGAGCAGAAAACCAGTAGTCCTTGTGATGGCCTCTGTCACCTGGGCCTCCTTACTGTCTCCTGAGGCCAGAACCATCCCTCCTTCTTAACTATCTTAAATCCTCTGTCCCTTTCCCTGAGCTGAGCAGAAACACCTCCTTTCTGCTGAGTCAAATTCCTCCCCAAGTCCTACCCTTCCAGACAACCTCGCTACGTCCATCTTTTGTTTGTGGAGCGCACCGAAGCACAGACGGTGGTCACCAAAACACAGGCTTTATCCCTCTCCAAATGGCCACCAGCTCCTGCCTGAGCTAGGATCACAGCCTGTCCTGACCCAGGTTCACAGCTCTGGGGCCCCTGAATTAAGTCTCTCCCCAGTGCTACCAGAAGCCCCACCTGTCAGGTTTTGGTGGACCCCTATCTGTGTCTGTGGTACCGTAGAGCACTGCCCACATGTGCCCAGCCCTAAGTCCTGATGGAGTCCCTTCACTGGATCTCCTGGCCTCCTGTCCCCTCCTCCAACCTGCTCACAGCCTTTCCTGGGCCCCGTGACCACAGAGAGACCTGATCCAAACATCAGGAGATAACTGCTCTCTATCTGTGTGACTGGGCTGCCACTCAACTGCTATGGACGTCAGTTTCCTCATCTGAGAAATAGGTTTGGCCAGACTCAACCCCCAGGGTTGCCCAAAGAGCGCAGAAGAGTATGACCTCGTGGGCACAGCACCCCCTGTGCTTCACACTACTTGCCACACGGACTACTGATCTCGACGCATGGACCTCCCTAGTCCCTGGAGGTGAGAACGTGGGGAAGGAGGCGGCTGGCCTGGGCTGCACACTCACGTTTTCACGTAGGGGTCTGAGTAGCCGTTGGCGTCCATGGCAGCCAGGTGTGCGCAGCGCACAATGCCGACCAGCAGGCCCTGCTTCTGCGAACTGTACTTGAGGGAGATGAGAATGCGGCCCCGCTCCTCCAGGGACTTGTCTTCTGTCTTGTCCACCTGTGGGGCAGGTGGGTGGTCACTCAGCTGTCCTTGCCTGCTCCCACCTCTCCTGCAGCCACAGGCCCAGGCCAAACGGAGCCCGGTGGGTGGTGAGGGGTCACCCTGGCCCTGGCGCCCTGGAAGGTGCTTCTTGGAGCTTCTTAGGCACATTCCCAACCCCAGGGGGAGCTAGGAGGCAGGTGGGGTGTGGCCTAGGCCTGCCCTGCCTAGCGCCTGCCCCGGATCAGACCTCAACTCCAGGCCTCACTGTGTGGCCTCCCCACCCCAGCCAGCCCACTGAGACCATTCCTCACCCTCCTGAGACCACCTGTTTCTACCTTCCAGCTGCTACTCACCTGGAACCCCTTTCCTTTACCCTCTGTCCACCCAGCCTGAGCCCTATGACCCCCAAAGGCCCCTCCTAGGTTTCTCTGCCAGGCTCCTCTTGCACTCGGTCCCTCTGCTCTGGACTGTTCACTGCCTGGCACTAAAACGGCAGCTTACGTGGCCCCTCATGGGCAGGGGCCATGCTTGCACCTCTCTGTAGATGGGGCTCCTGTTAGGTGAAGGAAGGACTACCTTCCCCAACTCCCACACCCAGAGCAGACATGGCTAGCTGATGACTGAATTCACCCTGAGCTCAAATGCAGCCTCAGTATCTTCTCAACACAGTGCTCAGGCAGCCTGTACCCGTGGCTCAGAGGCGGCGGGTGAGATTTAACTACCTGCCACTCGGGCCTAGGGCTCTGTGTCTGACGGCCTCACTAAACCATGGCTCTTGTGGCAGCTGTGATGTGTGAAAATTAAACAGTGTGGATGAGCCGGGGTATTTTCAGCTGTTTCTTAGGGTAGGAAATACTTTGGGTTGTTTCACATGCAGACCATTGAACTGGGCATCGTTCAGTATTTACGGAGAACGAATAAGGTTTACGAGGCTATGTAAAATCTAAAAGGTATCCTCAGAATGAAACTTCACTGCCGATTGATTTTTCTGAACTGTACCCTTGGCATTGTGGGTCCCTGAACTGGACCAGTGAGATCCTAGCAAATTCAAGCAAGGCTAAGCAAGTCCCTGATCACACCTGCTGCACAAGCATGCATGCCTTCACGCACATCCCCCCCCGTGCATGAAACAGGTGCTCACACATGCATTCCATGCTCTCACACACTGCTCACACACAATTCACACACCACACAGGTGTTTGTTTATGTCAGGGATCAAAACTCAGAAACACAACTCCAGCAGGAGTTGGTGTTGCCTTTTATAAGTGACATATATTATTTGGAGAAACTGGGTCACCTATGGTTAGTGACTAATAATAAAATTAGAAGGGTTATCTCCATCACACAAATATCTATGAGTGGGAGAGAACGTGACGATGGAATACAATTTGCTCAACTTATGCAAAAAGACAGAGCTGGGTTGCTGGGAGGGAGGTCTGACCTCAGGTCACTTGTTCCAGGCCAGGCTGCGCTAAGCAGGTGTCTCGGGGCCCTATGGGGGAGGGGTACAGGCCCTCGGGGGACAGCTGCTGGACTGTCCTCTTGAGCTTTCCCATTGCCCAGACCTCTGGTAGGGAACTGTCCTGGGGAGGGGACTGTGCCCTGAACACCATGCAGTCCCTGAAGGCATAGGTTTCTTAGGGTCCCGGGCCTTGGACCTCTTGGCCAACCCCTCCTGGCCCTTTTGAACTGGGTGAAGGCAGGCCTGGGGAGGGGAAGGAACGGGGAGGAGAAGGGGGAGGGGAAAATTGCTCAGAGACTCTGGGAGGGCTCAGCTGCTGCAGACGACCCGGGGGCAAAATTGGTTTTGACGTTTTCAAACAATTGCAATTTCTAGGAAAGAATGATTTTCTGTCTCCTCTGGGTATCTCACAGGCACCTCACGCCTAACATGTTCCAGTTGTGCTCCAAGCATCCCCAGCTGCTCCTCCCATGGTCCTCCGCATCCCAGTTAATGACCCTTCATCCTCCCAGGTGCTCGGGCCCCAGGCCTGAGGATACCGATCTTCAGCCCTTCTCCTGCCTCCACTGCTGCCCCGCCTAGGCCTGGGTCCTGCTCCTCCCTCCACCCTGCTGGTCTCCCCGCCCCGGCCCTCCACTCCCTCCCATTCTGAGGAGCCTGTTAGGTCCTCAGATGCCTTGGCCCCTGCCTAGCACCCTCCTGTGGCCCGTCTCACTCAGGGATAAGGCCAGAGTCCTCCCAGCATCCCCAACCCCCAACCTCTGCTCTCAGCTCCCAGGACCCCCTCCCCTCACTCTCTCTGCCCCTCTCATTTGACCTCTCGCCTGTGCCTTCCACATGCTGGGCGCTTTTCCATACAGGGCTTTGCACCTGCTGTTCCCTCTGCCTGGAATATTCCCTGCTCGCCGGGTGAGCCCTCCCAGAGCACCCATCTAACCCATTGACTCCTCTCATGCTTTTTTTCTCGGCCCTGATCCCTGCTGAACAGACTATCTGTTTGGGTCGTTTATTTCATTTTTTATCTGTCTCCCACCCAAACTTCATGAGGGCAGGGAGATTTATCTGTCTCCCCAGCACCTGCAATTGTGCCAGGCACATAGTAGGTGCTCAATAAATGCTCCTGGCCCTGCGCTCACGACAGGGTGGGCCCTGGACGGCTGCAGAGCCCAAGACCGGAGGTCGTGGCCCACTCACCGGCAGCTGCTTCTCCAGGCAGATGCTGAACGTCTTGGTGTGGTTGGGCTTCAGCTTCTTGAGGGGCACCCGCGTCTCCCCTATGAACTCGTTGTGGCGGAATTTGTCCTCGTCACACACCGAGATCCTGGAGGGCAAGGGGCCTCTCAATTTGCTGCCCAAGTCAGTGCAGATTTGCAGGCGGTGGGCCGGGGGATGTGGGGAGGGCCTGCCCTGTGGACAAGGCTGGGTGGGGTGGGGGAGCCGGCGGCCCGGGGTCTCACCCACCGCAGGGTCTTTCGGATCATGTCTTCGTCTGTGATCCCGTAGTAAGTGAGGGTCTCATTCCACGTGGGGTTCAGAGTGTTTCGGAGAGTTTTTGTTCTGAGCTTATTTGCCTGGAGAGAGCAAAAAGGATCCTCTGAGTGTCAAAGAGGGTGATGGGCAACGTAATGGCCCCAAACACATCCCAATCCCCCAGATCCCGTGCATAAGTGCTCTTCCCTGGCAAAGGGGGATTAACGCTGTTGTTAATCAGCTGACTTTAAAACAGGCCGATTGGGGACTTCCCTGGCGATCCAGTGGTTAAGACGCTGCACTTCCAATACAGGGGGTTTATCCGGATGCTGTGGGTGGGCCATGTCCCACGTCATCACAGGGCCCTTAAAAGTAGAAGAGGGAGGCGAGAGAAGAGTCCGAAGGAGCGTGACAAGGGGAGAAAGTCAGAGAGGCGACACCGGCTTTGAAGATGGAGGAAGGGGCCACGAGCCAAGCAAAGGGGGTGCCTCTAGAAGCTGGAGAGGAAGGGGAAATAGCTTCTCCCCTCGAGCCTCCAGAATGGAACGCAGCCCTGCTGACACGTGATGGTAGCGCAGTGGGACCTATGTCGGATTCGCACCCTGCAGAACTGGAAGGTGTGAGATTTGTGGTGTCGTAACCCACCCAGTTGGTGGTCATTTGTTAGCGCAGCCCTAGGAAACTACAACAGGAGAATCCTGCCTCCCAGGTGCGTGCCCAGGTGTGTGGCGGGGGGTGGGGGGACCGGGGGGGGAGGGTGTCTGCAGGAGGCGTGGTCTGGGCGGCTGGGAAGCCTGGCTTGGACCTAGATTCTCTCCCTCAGCCTCCTTGCCTTCGCTCAGGCTGGCCCCTGCCGGGAAGGCACCTCTCCTGGAGGACGCCTGGGGGCTGCCTCCCCTCCTTCCTCAGTGCTTCCAGAGATCGTGGTTCTTAGACTCCTTACCTGCCTTGCCCCCTTCAGACCCTGACTTCCGTAGCCGATTCCCTTTGACGTCCACAAACCGGCCCAGGCTTTGAGGTCAGACAGCCCTGGGTTCAAATCCCAGCTCCACCACTTACATAAGCTCTGTGGAGCCCAGTGGGTTACTGACCCTTTCTGAGGGTCAGGCTCCAGGACGTAACACCACGTCTCTCTCAGCCTGGTTTGTAGGACCTTCTCTATAAGGTGCTCTGTGAAACTCTGCCCTACGAGGGAATCTATCCTATGCGGGGGGGGTCCCTAGGATTCAGCAGCCAGGTACTGCCGACTCGAGGTCCCAGGAGTCTAGAGACGCACGGTCACTGAGCCCCCGAGTTGGGCCCCTTCCCCTGGTCGCGTGGCCTTCACAGCCCTGGGGGTCCTCCCTGCAGCATGAGGACAGAGAGGCCTGGAGTGGGGAGCCTGCTCCTCCAGGTGTAGTGGGAGGTCCACTGCCCTTTCTCCTGCAGCCCTGCCTTCCCTTCTGGGATGGCGCCCCCGGACCAGGGGCAGCCCAGGCCCCAAAGTTAACTCAGGCCCCGGCAGCCTGTGGCGGCCACCTGGGGGTGGGACCCCCCAGTTGGTCTGCAATTGTCCTGAGCAGTGTTGGGGAGGCCCTCTGCCCAGGGGGGTGCCCCCACTGCTGACTCTTCCTCTCTATCAGGTCACTCGAGGGCCAGGAAGGAACTCCCCCAACTTTGGCTTCTAAGAAGGAGGCCAGGACTAGAACACCAGCCACTGGGCTCTGCTGCTCATGCTTCTGTGTCCTGTGTCCCCTGTCCCTCTGCCTCCACCCTGGTCTCTACCTGGAAACAAAGCTGCTGGACTCCAGTTGAGTCCCCCCTGGCATGGGGTCTGCCCTACTCAGCCCCTGAGATATCTGTGGGCTAGGGAAGGACCCAATTCTGAAAAGATGTGACCTTCCCTCCCATGACATTACAAATAAAACTACACTGAACTGTAAGACGTACGAAAGGAAGTCTCATCACGTTCTGATCTTCTAGTGCTGAAGGCCACCTTGATGCTTTTCGTAAGAGAATTTAAAAAATGGTTTTTTCCCTCTCCTTTCATAGATGCACCTGTTGGGCTGGTCTGCTTGTCAGGTCATCCGGTACAGGAACAAGGGTTCTGTAGTCAAATAATTTGGGCAGTTGCTGACTACTCCATCCCTCTTGTGGGGCATCACAGAGCAGCCCATCAACACATTAAAGGCTCTGGTAAGTCCTGCAGTAAAGAAACCTGTTTAACAATGTTTCCCAGTGTTATCTGGCCACAGAACCCTTTGTTTGCACACAGTACTAACGTCCAGCTGAGAGTGTTTCTTTTAAAACGCTGGCCTAGAAATTCTCCCCGGGAGTTTCCCCAACTCAGTGGACAGGTGGTGCTGACTCAAGGTCCCTGGGAGGCCTAGAGGGTGTGGGGGTGACTGGGTGCTCTGGGTGGAGGTGGAGTGAACCCCTCAACTTGCTTGGGCTCTGAGTGGGTGTGGGAGCTGTGGGCCTCCCTGGGTGCCCCAAGCCCAACCTGGACCCCAGTCGTGGCAGGAGGGCTCCTTACCTTACTGGCTCCTGGCAGCAGGTGCAGCTTGACGTAGGGGTCTGCCAGCCCATTGTGGTCCATCGGCTTCAGGCCCTGAGCAGAGGAGAATGGCGAAGGGTGTAACTGGGGGCTTGGGGACAGAGCCGCCAAGGCCCCCAGGCACCTGGGTCAGCAGGCATCCCCGCCCCTGGGCCTCCTGGCTGGGTCCATTCATGACCCTCTTCACAGAAGCAATCCTGCCCCACACCCCCAGAATGGGGGCGGCGAGGAAGGCTCCGTGCTGGTGCGATCTCCCCCCCACCGCCGCCCCAAACGTCTGGCCCTGGGCAGGCGACACGGGGTGCCTTTGTCAGATCGGACTCTTTCTGTTTTCCTTATCTTGGAGGCCAGGTGACTCACTTTCTCTGAATGAGGCCCTCGTTCTCCTGCTGTGGTCAGGCCTTTCCTTCTTCCCGATCCCCCTTCTCCCTGCTCCCCGTGCACTGCGACTTCCCTCACAGACCCGAGGTCCTTGTGACCCTCTGTCTGCTCATCCACACGCTTCCCTGAGGCCGTGGGAAAACATTCTGTGTCCTGGAGACCAGGCTCAAGTTCTCTCTGGCTTTGCCACAGCCCCCTGCCAGTCTGTGTCCCCAGAGGCCACACAAGCTGGCCGGCCAGGGAGGGTCCCTCCACAAGATGGCAACCCTCACTCACTCCCCCCTTTTTTTTTTTTTTTTTGGCAGTATGTGGGCCTCTCACTGTTGCGGCCTCTCCCATTGCGGAGCACAAGCTCCGGACATGCAGGCTCAGCAGCCATGGCTCATGGGCCCAGCCGCTCCGTGGCATGTGGGATCTTCCCGGACCGGGGCACGAACCCGTGTCCCCTGCATCGGCAGGCGGACTCTCAACCACTGCGCCACCAGGGAAGCCCCCCCTCACTCACTCTCAACCACCAGTCAAGTGTGCACAGCCAAGGAACTCACGGAACCATAAACAGGGGCCTAGGTGACCTCACGCTCGCTCCTGCTTGTGCTAATCGTCTATTCTGCTTCTGGGATGGCACACGGGGATGGAGGAAGGCAGCTAGGGCATGTGTGGGGTAGAGCTGGCAACCCCACAGCCTCATTCAAAGATGAGCTGCAGGGCTTCCCTGGTGGCGCAGTGGTTGAGAGTCTGCCTGCTGATGCATGGGACACGGGTTCGCGCCCCGGTCTGGGAAGATCCCACATGCCGCGGAGCGGCTGGGCCCGTGAGCCATGGCCGCTGAGCCTGCGCATCCGGAGCCTGTGCTCCGCAACGGGAGAGGCCACAACAGTGAGAGGCCCGTGTACCGCAAAAAAAAAAAAAAAGAAGAAAAGACAGGCAAAGATGAGCTGCAAGTTGGCTGCTCATGACCAGCCCACCTCCCCCACCTCCCAGGGGAGCTGAGGCTCTTCTCCCCCGTCCCCACCTTGGTTCGGAGGAGCTCCCAGGTAGGGGCTGAGATCTGAGGTGGGGTCTTCCAACTTCCAACCAGCACTGCTCGGCTACTGGGAAGGGGCCCACGGGTTTTAGAGCCAGGCTGGCCGGGGTTCAGGTCTCAGCTCCTGCACTTATCAGCTGAGTAAGTGGATGACTTCATCTGCCTCCTGAGCCTCAGCTTTATCATCTGTAAAATGGGTTAATAGTCCCCACATCTCAAGGTTGTTGGGGGAGCTGAGGAGGCAATGCTGATGCGGGGCCTGCTGGTGGGGCATTTGCTCCCCCCTTCCCCTAAATGCCGGGCCCCTTGGAAGATGCCGGAGAAGCTGCTGAGGGCGGAGGCATCTGAGCTGTGCTGGGAGCTGCCTGGGCTCCAGCTCTGCCCTGCTCCTTGGGGCTGGCTCCAGGACGAGGCTTGGCCGGGCGGCCCTGCATGCACTGTGGCAGAGAGGCAGACCTTCCCAACACAGGCCTCTCATCCCGCCTCTCACCCTTTCACACGAAGGTGGAACTTTCCAGTTCTGCTGTGGATATGAGTGCCCATACGTGCGTGTGCGTGTGCGTGTGGGGGGTCTGCTGCCAGGCCCTGTCCTGCAGGACAGCATTAGGTACTGAGCACTCACTCATTAAATGCTCACAACCACCACATAGGTGGGGATGATTAACCCTATTTTACAGATGAGCAAACTGAGGCAGCTCTGCTTACCTAGAGGGAGGGAGGCCAATCTAGGGTCCAGCACTGGGGCATCTGGCATCCTCCCAGGGGCCCCCGAGGGGCTCTGCCTGTCGGCCTCAGCCTTCCTACCCCCTGGGGCTCCTCCCCACACCCCAGCCCAGCCCCAGCTCCTCCCATGCCTGCACCGCCCCTTCCCCTGCAGAACTGGTTCTAAGCAGAGGATGAACTGGAGAATGTGGGAGCGACCATGGCTCGGGGGCCTCCCATCCCCCATCTCCAATGCCTTGAGTGATACAAACCCAAGTGGACACACGCGTGTGCACACACATACACCCCCCCCCACCAGTTCACCCACATAGCCCCTCTAGAGCCTGGGTAGGGAAGGCGGGGCACACAGCACAGGAGGGGCCTGGAGTCTGGGTGGGAAGGAGAAGGGATGGCTCTGGCCAGAGCAGCCTGGCAGCCAGTGCCCATTCCCAGTCCCCAGGCCTGGACAACCTCTACACAGCTGGGTGGAGGGAGAGGTGAAGGGGTCTGCCGGGGCGTGCACCCTGCCTTCCACCTCAGCACAGCCGGGGGTTATCAGATTCCCAGCTCTGTGCCTAGGGCAGGTCTAGAGCCCTTTCGAGGAGGGCAGGGCGTGCCCTGTGTCACAGCCCGAGCAGCTCCCAGAGGAGGGGGCGGGGGCGGTGCTGGCCCAACAGGGACACTGCTCACCCCTGCCCCGGTGGCCCAGCCACGGCGGCCCAGGCCGGGTGGGGCACAGCCGGGGCCGAACCAGGCAGCCTGCCCCTCTGGGTGAGCAGAGCCACGGGCAGGGCGGGAGGAGGGGCAGAGGAGCTCGCAGGTTGGGGTGCTGGTGGTGCGGGGCTGGGCGCGGGCAGCGATGCCGGAAGCTCCTTGCTCTGAGCCGGCCCCAGGCCCTTCCACGGCTCTACCGGGAGGTCTACCAGGCTGCACGGCTGCCCTTACCTTGCGGGAGAACATCAACTTGGGCACCTTCCTCCCAGGGGGCGCGTCGCGGTGTGGGGACGAAGGGAACAGCGTGGCTGAGAACACAGCTGACGGTGCCAGCCCAGGGCAGGACCAGCGTGGGGTTCTCAGACGTCCACGCCTCCACCCAGAGAGCAAGCTCAGGCCAGTGCGACCAGAGACTAATCCCCCGCCTGGCGTGGCGTCAGCGTCCAGAGCCTCCTCGGGGAGTCCGGAGGCACCCAATCCAACCCTTCCTCTTGGCCTGCAGGACAGGCCTGTCACCTCCCTGCCCGCCCTTCCCTCCTTCGACAGCTCCCCAGCTCTGCAGCCTCTGTCTCCTGAAAGCTGCCCCCCACCCGCATTCTCTCTGGCTTCTCTGTTCTACTCTTTCCCCTGAAAACCTCGCTGTAGGGGAGGCAGCTACATCTCAGGAGCAGCTGAGATGACTGAAGCAAGAACTCCCTCCTCGCCCTTTGCGCACAGGTGGGGCCTACCTTGGCCTTGCTGATGGTGCAGTGGAGAGCGTTGTTCTCCTGGTCGTAGAGCAGGCTGAAGTCCAGCGTGCCCAGGGCGGCTGCAGACAGGGAGGGCTCAGGTCATGCCGGGCCCACACGGTGGAGAAGTGTCAGCCACCCCTGCGCGGCTGGACGAGGTGCCACGGTGACCGCGCTGACTGCCACCAGCAGAGCACCTGCTGCGTACCGACCCCCCCCCCACCCCTGGGAAGGAGGCTCGGGGGCCCGTCTCCTCCAGCACCACGAGCGGCGAACTGAGAGTCAAAGCCAGGCAGTGGGCCCCTGACCCCTACGCCGTGCCTCGCGGCCCGTGGCTGGTCCAGGGTGGGGCCACATGTGCTACACACTCAGCTAAAGGGGTTCCTGTCCTCCTGGTGCAACCACTGGCCAGGGCTCCACACCTCAGCTCCCCCTGCCTCTTAACTGTCCCAGCCTCTTAACTGTGCGAGACGGCAGAGGGGTCAGGCTCTGCAGCACCGCAGGACCCAGCCCGGCCGACTGGCTGGCCCACTCACCGTCCCCCAGCAGCACTTGGGGCTGCGGCTCCCTGGTCTCCCCGGTCCCTCTGGAGCGCTGCGCAGGGTGTGAGGAGAGAGCTGGGCCCGCGTGCTGCTACCCCCAGCCTCTAAAAGGCAGCGAGTGATTCCCAAGGGCTGGGCAGAGGGTGCGGCAGTGATTGGATGCAGCTGCCGCCCTCGGGCGTGATCACACGCGGCAGCTGTGGCTTTTCTCACGGACATGGTTCCCGGCCTGAAGGCTGGGATGGTGGGGGGGAGCAGACCTCAGGGGCAAATCTCTCCCCCGAGAGGTACACATTCACAGGATGTCTTTAGAAGCCCAGATGCTCCTTGCAGGCTGCTGGGCTGGTCAACTGGCATCTAATTCATTCATTCATTCACTCATTCATTCATTCTTTCTTTCTTTCTTTCTTTCCCAAGTGTTTACAATATGCCAGACTCCAGGATCGAAGATATCAATAAGACAGGGTTCCTGCCCCGAGGAAAGCACAGCTTAACGGGAGGAACAGATGAAAAGGATTGGTCAAAACAAAGTCTAGTGGGCCAGGACTGATGGAGGGTTCAGGGGGGACGCCTGGCCTGGATGTGAACTGGGGCCATCAGGACAGGCTTCCTGGAGGAAGTGACACTTCACCTGAGCCATGCAAGACGAGTAGGGCTTGGCCAGTGCACCTTGGGGCCGGGGGAAGGGGCATTCCAACCACAGGCCAACCCAGAGGGTGGGGGGGCGGAGTGGTTGGAGTGATGCTCGGGGGGAGGCCAGGGGTGCCCAGTGTGGGTCTAGAGCAAACCACAGCCTGCTGGCTGAGTCCAGCCACTGCTTGTCTTGTACCCCAGCTCCTAACACAGGGTCAGGCACACAGCTCAGTGTCTCTGTCGTTGTCTCGCGGGGACACACGCAGGGTGCGAGACCTGCCCTCTGACGTCTGACCCTGGGTTCATATCCTGGCTCTGCACTTCCTTGCTGTGTGACCTTAGACAGTGTATCTAGCCTCAGTGTGCCTCAGTTTCCTCATCTGCAAAGTGGAGACACAACAGCATCCACCTCATGGCATTGTGCTTTAACACCGCGCCTGGGGTACAGAAAGTACTCAGTAGATAATTATAGAAGGAGCGTATCCATTTAGGTGATTTTTCTAGATAACTGTACTTGCCCCTCTGAGACACTTTCTGGAATGAACTCATTCCGAATTGGATCACTCCCCTCCCAGCCTTCGTGAGTAGAATACACAAATGGTCACTTACACTTTTCGGAATAACCTGAATCATTGCTATGACTACGGTTACTGTTCTGTGTGTCAGAGTCCCAGCCCAGACACAGAAGGGCATGTGAGATGATTCCTCCACCGAGGGATCCCAGGTGGTCACTCTGTTTTGAGGTTTTCTTCATTTTTTCCGCCTCCTCCTTTGCCGTCAGCTTGAAACTCCTGTTAGAGTACTTGCCTCTGGTAGCACAAACAGCTCTCTCTCCTATTCACTAGTAACTTGTCTCTTCTATGAAACCAGGTGAGAATACTTGTTAAAATTGTGTCTAAACTAAAAGTCAATAGGCCATGGGACTTCCCTGGTGGTGCAGTGGTTAAGAATCAGCCCGCCAGTGCAGGGGACACGGGTTCGATCCCTGATCCGGGAAGATCCCACATGCCGCGGAGCAGCTAAGCCTGTGCACGACAACTACGGAGCCTGCGCTCTAGAGCCCGTGAGCCACAACTACTGAGCCCGCACACCACAACCACTGAAGCCCACACGCCTAGAGCCCGTGCTCTGCAATGAGAGGCCACCGAAATGAGAAGCCCGCGCACCGCAATGAAGAGTAGCCCCCGCTCACCGCAACTAGAGAAAGCCCGCGTGCAGCAACGAAGACCCAACGCAGCCAAAAAAAAAAAAAGTCAATAGGCCTTGAGTGGAACCTAAAGTCCTTTTCCCTGAGCAGAGCATGCGTGCTTTAGTCCAGGTGTATCCGGCCTTTTGCTGCCTGTATCCTAGCTCCCCTCTGTGCGGGTAAGCAGGTGAGGTGCTGTAAGGGAGTGATGTATCACCACGTCGGTAACAACTAACAGCCATGGGCCCAAGCTTCTCCAGGCCCAGGCTTTTGTAATAATAGTCTTTAAAGCTCTTGGCTTTGCATGACATTAAATCAGTCTGCTGTTCCCTTCAGACCTAACCTGTGGCTTGTGCCCCCCAGACATTTGCCTCCTGAGGGCAGGGACCATGCCTCGGCCACACCTCTGACACCAGCAAAGAGCAGATGTTCAATCCACACGGCCAGTCCATCCAAACCAACTCATTCTCCAGCTTCTCACGCGAGCAGAGGTGTGATGCTCATCTATTAAAACAACACAGTCCACGATCTCTGCCCGGTTCCCAATTCCAGAGAAGGACAAGCCGGCAGACAGAGTCCTCACTGGGAAATTCAGCTCCAGGCGGGGAGAGGGGTCCCTTCCACTGGCTCTACAGACATCCGTGTTTAAGGAAGGCCCGAAGCTGCCCAGCGAAACCAACACTGGTATTCACTTCCCAGGAAGGAAGAGCAAGCCCAGTGCTGCCCCAGGATGGGATTGATGAATTGCTTTGAACTCCAAATGCAAGTTTTATAAGAAATAATAGTCTATAAATAGAAGCTCAGTCACCATTTTTAGAGACTTGCCGGTGGTGGAGCTCTCTGAGAGAGCTCATCGCCCAAAGTCTTTATTCCCTATTTGGAGAAATGAGGCTCAGAGAGGGGAGGTGATTTGGTCAGGGTGGCACAGCAGAGCTGGAAGCAGAATCCAAGCCTCTTCACTTCCATCCTGAGAGCTCCCGCCTTAAAGCTTAGTGGCTTCCGAACATTTTTTTCTGCCTCTTTGTTTAGCTGAACTCTTGAGAGGGTGGAAAGGAGAAACAAAAGAGAGAATAACAGAATTGCTCTCGGGGTGTGGGGAGCCGGAAGGGCTCAGCCTCCACCCTGGAGGAGCCTCTGAGTTGAAAACCCCCCTGGGCTTGTGCAGGCCAGGCGGGCCCTGAGGGCAGGTGAAGGTGCTTGTCTGCGTGAGCCACGGGGTCCTGTCCTCCAGCCACTCAAATCACACCTCCTGGCTGAAGTTAACATCCTTGGATAAATAATGAGGCATGGTCACTAATGGGCCTTTGAGACTTGTCACCAGCTTGTTGATAATTATAGAGCTTTAATGGGGCTAATTCAGAGAAAATCAAGCTCCAGCCCCATCAGTTCCTCTAAGGCAGCACATCCCTCTGCTCTGCTGACGGAGACTGACAGCATCATTTTGACCTTCGTTTGCACCTGGACCTTCCTCGCCCGTACACCCTTGGGAGTAGGAAACCAGCCCTGGTTTTGTTTTTTTAAGAAAAATGTCAGCCTCTGAAATAGTTTAAAGACAACAACAACAACAAAAAAAAAACCACGGCAAGAACCACAGAAAATGATCAAGCCTGCGTCGAAAGCATTTCATAGTTGGGGAAACTGAGGCACTGACCAGGCGCTGCAGGGGGTACAAAGAGGAATGAGCCACACATCATATAGCCCTGCTTCTCGGGAGCTCAGAGGCAGAGGGTTAGGACTTTTAGAAACCTATTCATTTCCCTGCTTTACATTGTTCAAAAATTTTCCACTGCCACCTGGACTCAGTTCAACCTCCTCGGTGTGGCATTCAAGGCCCTCTGTGATATGACCGCTTCGGCCTCACCATCAGAGGCCTTTTCCCCTTGCTCCAGCCACTCGACTCTTCCTCCTTGCACTAAGCCAGGCTGCGTCCCCCCTCCTCCCAGCCTCAGAGCGCCCTCTCTGTGGGGGAACTCTGCGCGAGCCGGTGCTTCCCATCTGGGCTCCTGACTCCCTGTCCTCACTGCTGGGCTACTTGTGTGTCACGGTTTCCGTGAACTCCCTGATGGCAGAGACCGTGTCTCAGGCATTCTGGAACCTCCACACTCAGCATAGTGCCCGACACCTAGTTGGTCTTATAAGGTTAAGTGCATAGAAATACGGTCCAGGTAGCATATGACTTGGCTCTAAGGAAAGGGAATCGCAGCCAGTGGGTACGGGGAAATTATTCGAGCCGAGGGACTTCTGGGCAGGCCTAACAGCGATTCCTCCCCTCCATCCTTGCTCCAGGCCTCTGTGGGGATCAGTCCTGACCTAGCCCAGGCTGAATCATGCAGGTGTAAGCATGGGCAAGAGATGTAATTCTGGCCAGCGAGACAGAAGGACAGATCTGCTGGGGACTTCTGGGAGAGGCTCCCTCACTTTTAAACTGAGACATGGGAGAGGAAACTGATCCTTATCAAATTTAGGATCTTACTGTTACATGTGATGTCTGGACCTGCAGCAGCCACTTTGAACCATGAGGGAGGTCAGCCTAAGAGGAAAAGGGCATGGCCATGTGGAAAGACAGAACCATCACCACTGATGCTGCTGACGAGCGGCTGCATGAATCTACCCCAGCGCCCCATGACCTCGACACCCCTCACTGTTTAAGGCACTCTGAATTTTTTTCTGTCGCCTACAACCCCCAAATATCCTAGTCGTTACAGCTTTGAAGAATGGACTGCTTCCACAGGTGGAGATTGGGTGGGAGGGCATCTCAGGCAGGGGAGCAGCACATGCGGAGGGTGGGACATAGGACCCATCAGGAGGGCAGCAAGCAGTGGAGTCCAGGTTAGCCAGGCTGCACTGTGGACCACTGGGAGGGGAAGGGCACTGGGCGGACACTTCTAACTATAATGTTTCTGCATCTTCTCCCCATCAGCGCTCCTCTATTAGATCAATTTGGAGCCTGTCAATTTTGTGCTTATGCCTTGAGGTGATGGGCTTTAAAGAGAAGGAAAAAAAGACCGAATAAATAAACAGCACTTCACTCTCGGCCTTGGACAACAGAGCAACCGTCCTAATTTCTTTTTGTTAGAACAGACATAATCCAATAATTAGGGCAGCAAATAGCATAACCCTGGCTAAAGCTGTAATGAACCATCTGGCTTGAATCATTCAGGCTTATTGGAGGGATCTGGTTGTCAGAGCTGGGACGGGGGTAAAGCCTGGAGTATTGGGCAGAGAGCAGTTCCACCCCGGAACCCGGTCCCCCCACGGGCAGGACCCAAGATTTCTGTGCTCCCATGGTGGGATGTTTGTTCGGCCGCTGAGGGGGTCTAAGCCCAGGGGGGCTGCCCCTTGAAGGGAATGAGGGGGCCAAGCTGGCCCTGGCCCAGCCACACACCGTCCTCCTTGGCTCTTTTCAGCTGACTGCCCTGGTGACATGGGTGTGGCCAGCCCATGGTTCAGGCTGGCAAGGCTGTGTCAGACCTTGTACAGCAGACCTCAAGTGCGTCTGTCCCCTGGCAGGACAGTGAGCTCTCTGGGTCCGGGGCCCCAGCCCTGTTCCCTCTGTGCTGCTAGGAGAGTGTTCTGTGAAGGACTGCTGGGTTGATGGACTGAAGATGGGGCACTTTCGGGTCCCCTCCTTGCCTGTGGGTTCAGGGACAGCCAAAAGAAACCACCAGATTTCTCACCTCTTAGCCGTATGTCATCAGAGGGCCCTGGGTGGCACCAGGAGGGCCTGAAGCCCAGGCAGAAGCCCTGCCCTGCTCGCTTGCTCCCTTGGCATAGCAGGAAAGAGGCTGGAAATGGGAACAAGTTCCTCACCCCTTCTTCTGGAGCTGGCTGAAGATTCAGGGCATGCAAGGGGGTGACCTGGGTCTCAGTTAGGGCCTGCCCAAAGACACAGCAAGTGAGGGGGTGCACCTTGCCCAGGGTGCCAGGAGCTGGGGGGGGGGTGAAGATTAAGGGCACAGCCTGGAGGGCAATAAGCTCTCCCGACCGTTTCCCCAGGCTGGCAGGAAAGTGGAGGGACGCCAGACTTCAGCCAGAGGGCTGTGGTCCAGGCCCGAGAAAGTGCAGAGCAGGCAGCTTCCCAGCACAGGCCCGGCTCCGAGCGACCCACTGTCTGACAGGCCTCCTCCCACTTGCACCTCCTGGGCCTCCCTAGGTAGGGTGATGAGAGGTCGGGCCCCACCTCTTCCCGCAGTGGTCACCCCCACTGTCAGCTTCCAGAGGCACATTTTATTCTGGGGGAAACTCCAGACCCCCAGCCTGAGGCCCGTGTGGGCATTCAAGCCAGACGCAGCCACCCTCGCTGCGCTGCGCGGGGGATGGGACCCGGCGAGCCTGGGGGAAGTCGGCGAGCGACCCCTGCCCCGGGAAAGGTCCACCTCCCAGGCAGGGCCGGCGTCTGACTCGGGTTTTCCAGCTCTGAGAGTCACGCGGCTGGGGCTACAGCTGGGCTGGGGGCCTGGCGAGCAGCGCTGAGCCCATCCCCACCCCAATCCCGCGTAAACCCATCCCGCACCGCCCGGCGACCTCTTCGTTCTCGGTTCCCCTCCAGTCCCGGCGCGGGCACCCTCAGAGCCTAGAAAGGCGCCAGGAGCGCTAGCCGGCCGGGCCTCGGCCCCGGAGGCCCCGGGAGCCCTGGCGCTTGCCTAATCCCTGGGGCTCGGGGCTCAGACCCGGAGGAGGAGGCGCGGGCTGGGGTGGGGGACCCTTCCCGACCGGGGAAGCGGGTGTAACAGGTGGGCGAAGGTCGGCGGCCCGGTCGAGCGCAGCGGCGGGACCAACGGACGCGGGAGGAGGAATCACCAAGGTTTCTCCAAAGGACAAGCGGCCCCGCAGTCCCCTGGTCCTCGGCCCCCCACGCCAGCCAAGCCGCCGCGCTCTGCGGCCGCCGGCCCCACCAGGGAGGCCGTCCGGCCCGGGCCCCGGGCGCCCTCTGCCTCTCGCCCAGCCCGACCCTCGGCCGAGGGGCCGATCCGCCGCGGGCTCCGGAGAGGGGAGCGACCACGCGGCCAGCAGCAACTGGTGTCTCCCCGGGGCGCAGTTCCGCCCTGCCTGGGAACAAAAGCCGCCGCCCGCGCCGGGGCTCCCGGCGGGAGGGCCGAGAGGGGGCGCGGCGCGGGCTCCGGGGAGCTGGGCCCCGGAAATGGGACACCCCCAGGGGGCCCCCAAACTTCCCACCTCTCCGATCTGCTCGGGGGCGGTGTCGGGGCTGTGTGTGCCGGGCGCGCGGAGAGCGCACAGCGGCCGGGGGCAGCGACACAGCGAGGGGTGTGCCGGGGGAACCGAGACCGTAGGGGATCCGAGGGCGGGCGAGGTCGGGAGCGAGAGCAGCCGCGCAGGGGCGGGGGCGAGAAGCCGGCGGGTGGGAAACTTACTGCAGTCGTCGGACTCGTAGCCGTCGGCGTCCGGCTCGTCCTCGGGCAGCTTGGCAGGCGGTCGCGCCGTGCTGCGGCCGGGGCCGGGGCTGGCGCCGTAGGCTCCAAACAGCTGGTCCACATCCTCGTCGTCGTCGCGGGCGCCGTCGGAGGGGCTGCGGCGGCCCGCGCTGGCCGCGGCCGGGCGCGCGGGGGCGTCCGGGGGTGCAGCGGCGCGGGGCCCGGCGTCCGGCGGCAGGCCCCGCGGGAAGCGGGGGAAATAGTCGGAGATCTGTTTGATGGGCCGGATGGGGCCGGGGCACACGTCGATGGCCATATGCTCCTGGATGCTGATGGTCGCCTTCTCCCCGCGCCGCCGGAGGGTCATGCAGGCAGCGCGGCCCCGCCCGGGCGCGGCCCGGCCAGACTCGGCGCGGCCCCGGCCCGGGGGCGGCTCAGCAGGCCCGGCTGGGAGCGGCGGGGGCTGCGGGCATCGCCGGCAGCGCCCCCGGACGGCCCTGACGCGGCTGCTGCCTGCTCGGCGGCGGCCGGCGCGAGTGAGTGCCAGGGGCCGGCAGGCAGGGGGCGGGCCCAGCCCGCGTCACCGGCAGCCGCCGAGCAGTGCGAGAGTGCGGGCGGCGAGGGCGGCGCGGCGCGGAGCGAGCTGAGCGGCGCGGCACTCACTCGCACTCACACCGGCGCGCACGCCGGCCCGGGACCCCGCGCGCGCACACCCGGCGGGCAGGGCCACCGGGCGCCTTCCACTCACGCACCGCAGGACCGGCGGGGAGCTGAGCAGGGCCCCGCACCTTCCCGCGCGTGCCCGCACTTTCTGGGCTCCGTTCACACAGGACACATACCGGTGTGCAAGGACACTACCAGCGCACAGAAACGTGTGCAGAACTGGGCGGAAGCTCCCACTGCTCCCACCTGCAGGACACACGTACCTGTACAGAGTTGCCTGAGGCTGCGGTGGCACCGTATATCCCCCAGTACATACACATCCCTAACAGTACACACAAACAGCACTCGTCGAGGTGGTCAGGGGACCCAGGGCACCCCTGTCCCCAGCATACCTAACAGGACATACGAACACACCCAAAAAGTGATCAGGGGACTCAAGGCACCTCCCAACCCCCAATCTAGCAGGACACACGGCCACACTCTAGGAGTGCCGGACAGGATGCTCACACACGAGCAAGACATCCACAGCTGTACAAGGTCACTACTGGCACAGTCTGTTCACCCTTCCTCTCAGGTCCCATACAAACACACTCTCTGTAACCAGGAGTCAGTCTCTCACTTGGTCCTTGAGTAGGTTGAGTGACCCAGCCCCCGCCCGCCCCCCATGGGGACAGGGTGGGTGAGGACCTTGACCATAAGCCGTGGTCAGGAGAGGATGAGGGCAGGCAGGGCTGGGCATCCCCAGGGAATGATGAGCGAGGCAGAGGTGGAACGGCAGGGTGTGGCCAGCCCACAGGCTCAGGCTTCCCACATGATCGGATAACCAAACAAATGCCCAGCCCTGGCTGCTG
Organism: Orcinus orca; assembly: GCF_937001465.1. Lineage (NCBI taxonomy): Eukaryota > Metazoa > Chordata > Mammalia > Artiodactyla > Delphinidae > Orcinus > Orcinus orca. The sequence goes on along the minus strand of NC_064577.1, from coordinate 7,386,707 downwards.
TCCTGCTTTCCCAGGAACAACGCTCCATTGGGAACGGCTGCTGCTTATACAGGTGTGTCCCCAGAAAGCCCTGGGCACAGACAGAATCCTGTTCACTCTCTGGTTCCCACTGAACGTCAGAAATGCTTATCTTCTTGGCTGGGTCCCTTCCAGGAAAACTGAACGCAGGACCCCAAGCCTGTGCCCCTCCACCCACCATAACCCCTGTGGAGGTGTGGAGAGCAGAGAGAAGAGAGAGGAGGCCTCGCCGTCATCACTTCCAGTTGCATCATTCTGGCAGATCATTGGCTCTCCCTGAACCTCAGTTTCCTCAGCTGTGAAGTGGGGCTACTGCCAACCTCACAGCATTGTGGGGAGGCCGCATCTAGCAGAGCATGGCAGGTAAGAGGTGCTCACCAGCGTCGGCCTTCTCTTCACCCTTCCCTTCGGGAGATGAGACTCATTGGTGAGACGTGATGGGGATCCACATGTTGTTTCACGACAAGTCCTGAAATGGGTGGTGAAGGTCACCACCCACCCGTGAAACCTGTCGGGAGCCTTCGACAGCTGTTATCTCACGGATTCCTTTTATCACCCCACGATGTAGGCAGGGTACAATGTTCCCATTTTGCAGGTGAGGAAATTAAAGCTCAGACACAGTGACTTGCCCAGGTGACTGCTGGCTGGTGGCAGAGCTGGGGTCCTGACTTTTTGGGGGCTTCCACTGCCCCCATCCCCGCCTCTCCCTTCTCACCCCGAGAGAGCAGAGCTGGAAACACAGGTAAAATCTTGCTCCCCAGAGCTCTCCTTGAGGCTTCTTGGCTGGGGACAGCCCAAACTGAGGAGGAAGAGAGAGGGGGGCCAAGCGTCTTAGGGGTTACAGTAGGAATGAACCAGCCTGGGGGCTCCCTAAGGACCATCTGGGATCCTGGTAGGAGAGAAATTCAGCCTAAGAGTCAAAGGCCAAGGGAGGGACAGGAGAGCCTGGAAGCCTAACACAGTGAGTGGGTATCCCATTTCCAGGAATGCTTAAGGGGATTAGTCCTTAAATAGGCACAGAGTGACATCTGTGCTAGAGGTGGCTGCACCACAAAGCGATTACGTAATGACACAGGCACTGAACCATCATTTCCTAATTCATTCACTTGAGGAGCACGAGAGTGTTGTCACCCTCTTACAGATGGGGAAACTGAAGCTTCGGGAGGTATAGTGACTGGGAATGAGAGCCTGGATATCCTGACCCTGTGCCCCTTTGATGGCAAAGCTCTACCCGTGAGTTCACTGGGAGTGGGGACAGAGGGGGCTGATCACTTCCTCCTGGCTTCCTGACTTTCTGTGGGTCTGGCTTTCTGGAAGATCAGCCCCCAGCTCTTGGCTCTGCAGGTGCTGGCTCTAGGGAGGGTCTGGAAGAAATGGGAGTGGTGGGCCCAGCCTCAAAGCATCCAGTCAGTGAATGCCAGGATGACCACTGGAGAAACACGTGGCGTATCTGAGGCCAACACCCAACGGGGAATCTGAAACACCCCACATCAGGCATTGTGACTTCTTTCCTGGCTGAGAGCGACCAGTAGGTGAGAGGCATTTAGAGGAAATGACCTCTACCCTGCACTTGGCCGGACGTCCTTGGCTGGCATCTCTGGCTGGTGTCCGTGTGCCCTGGGAGGAAGGACCCTCCCTGGCCCTGGTCTAACATGTACCCCCAGTCTCCACCCTTCCCTGATTACTGGAGGAGCTCTGGGCTTGCTGTGCTGATAGAAGTTTCTCTGTATTGATAGGAAATTTTAACCCAAACCGGGGGCTGATGGAAAAATTCCAAGCACTTCCTGTTTGATGGAGAGGGGCCTTCTGGGGGCCCTTGTCCATTCATTTCTCTAAGAATCCACACCGTAACAAGTATTTATTGAGCACCTACCCTGTGACAGGCTCCAGGCTGCGTCCTGCAGGGGGCCTGATGGTGAACAAAGCCCCATTTTTCTTTCGATTCCAGATGACAGGGAGCAAATCAGGAAGGGACAGGGGAGCCATCCACTCTGGCTGCCCCCTGCCTCCTCCTCAGCCCATGCCGGGGCCTCAGCCTGGAAGCGTGTAAGCTGCTGCACAATGAGTCGATGGAAGCGGCTGCCATATAGCCTGTGGCTGCTGACAGGCAAACTGGATATATTAAGCGATATTGAAAATGTAGCTCTTTCTGATAATTTATTATACACATTTCATAAACACATTACACTCGTCACAGTACATTTACTAGCACTGGGCCTACCAGTGGGGAAAAGTTAACACTTACCTAATGATGTTATTTCACAGATGTCAAATGTTCTTGGAGCTGTCGTGATGGGCTAACTGGCTGAGAGAGATGCTCGTCTCCTTTTCCTCCTGGGACACCTGTTCAGTGGTTTGCAGACCACAGGTCTGTCAGCACCCACAACTCCCACTTTCTGAGGCCTGGAGATGGAGGACCTGGCCCAAGGTCACGGGAGGCTGACCCAGGACTTACACCCTGAGGCTGAGTGGAGGGACTACGGCTCTCTCTCCCTCTCCACACAGGCCATGGTCTGGGCTGCCGGACTGGAAAGAGGCCGAGGTGAGAAGCTCACCTGGCAGGAGGGGCTTAGCCCAGGATCAGGCTGCCTCTGGCTGGAGATCAGATGCCAGGGAGGGATAACACTGAATGCTTAGGGGAAGCTCCAGAAGTAACCTGCTGAAGGACAGGGTGTGCAGCCTGAGGCTTGGATGACAGCAAGGATGAGGCAGCGCCCTCTGCCCCCACCCTAAGAGGCCTGGGGACTGCTGGAGCCCAGGGGCTGGTTCCAGCGTCTTCTAGAGTGGTGTGAATGTTTCAGCATTAGGAATGGGCTAGAATGGGCAGGAGCTCTAACTGGCCGTTTTGAAACTGAGAGCCAATAGCCACGTATGTTCCCTCAAAGAGCTTTGAATTATGATGCAGTTCAGAAGATATTAACAATGCAAATGGTGGCTTCCAATTTTAACTCATTCTACTTTATTTATTTAGTTATTTAATTTTTGGCTGCGTTGGGTCTTCGTTGCTGTGTGCAGGCTTTTCTCTAGTTGCGGCGAGCGGGGGCTACTCTTCGTTGCGGTGCGCGGGCTTCTCATTGCAGTGGCTTCTCTTGTTGTGGAGCACGGGCTCTAGGCGCGTGGGCTTCAGTAGTTGTGGCACGTGGGCTCAGTAGTTGTGGCTCGCGGGCTCTAGAGCGCAGGCTCAGTAGTTGCGGCGCACAGGCTTAGTTGCTCCGTGGCATGTGGGATCTTCCCGGACCAGGGCTCGAACCCTTGTCCCCTGCATTGGCAGGCGATTCTTAACCACTGCGCCACCAGGGAAGCCCAATTCATTCTACTTTTGAAATTTATAAAATATTTCAGTCATAGAGAAAAGGTCTAGAGTATAACATAAAGACCCACAAGCCAGCCTAAAACCAAAACATTTCAGGTTTCTCAAAAAGCTAAACATAGAATTACCATATGACCCAGCAATTCCGCTCCTAGGTACACACCCAAAAGAACTGAAAGCAGGGACTCAAACAGATACTTGTACACTAATGTTCATTGCAGCATCATTCACAACAGCCAAAAGGGAAACAACTCACCTGTCTACCAAGAGATGAATGGAGAAACAAAATGTGGCATATCCATAAGATGGGATATTATTCAGCCCTGAAAAGTAGTGAGTTCTGCTCATGCTACAACCTGGATGAAAGTTGAAAACATGTTACATGAAAGAAGATAGACACAAAAGCACAACAATTATATGACTTTCCTTAGGAAATGTCTAGAATAGGCAAATTTATAAAGACAGAAAGTAGATTAGAGGTTACCAGGGTCTGGGGTGAGGGGAATGGGGAGCTTAATGGGCACAGAGTTTCTGCTTGGGGCAACGAAGGAAGTTTTAGAAATAGCAGTGATAGTTGCACAATATTGTGAATGCAATTAATGCCACTGAATGCTACACCTAAAAATGATTAAAATGGCAAATTTTGTGTTTTATATATATTTCACCACAATTTAAAAAATTACAGATGCATTTGAAATCCCCTAATATTCCTCCTCCATCCCACTGCTCTCCCCAGGGGCCGTCACTGTCTTGAATTCCATAATTATCATTTCACGCATTCATTTTTACGTTACTAAATATGTATGCATCCATAAACAATATATGATATTGTCTTGCACATCTTAAAACTTCATATAAATGGCATCATACTGCACACATCCTCATTCAACTGATTTCTTCACTTCCCATGGTGTGTGAGATTTATTCCTGCTGATGAGTACACTATAGTTTGTTTTCATTGCTGTATAACATTCCACTCTGTGACTACACCACAATTTCTTTCTCCTTCGTCCCATCATTGGACATTTAGGTTGACTCCCACACTTTGCTATTGCAAACCTGTTGCCATGGATAGCCCTATCTCCTGGCCCACACGGGAGGGTTTCTTTGCAACTTCCTGGATAGGGAATTGCTGGGCTGAAGGATATATGTATCTTTAGCTTGACCAGATAATGCCAAGTGCTCTCCACCGTGGTTATGACCCTTTCATTCCTACCAGCTGTGTCTGAGGGTTCCACTTCCTCCACAGCCCCATCCACACTTGATGTCGCCCGACTTTTGAATTTTTGCTGGTCTAATTGGTGTGAAAGGGCATCTCATCATGTTTAATTTGTTCTTCTTGCTAACCAGGTGCTGTTGCATTTTTTTCCCCACCAAGAGTGGGTGTGAGCTGACAATAGATAAATGTAGCAAATTGAAAATTGAAGCATTTCTATTGATAAGGGTTAGGTTAAATACAGTGTGACTCACCTTTACAATGGAATATTATGATGTAACCATTAAAAAGGACAAGGCAGCTCTGTGTGCACTAATATGGAGGATATATTGATATTCTGATGCACTAAAAGTCTTTTCGTCACAGATATATTGTCTAATAAAAAAGGAAGAGGCATAAAACAGTGTGTTCTCTTTGTATATAAAGATATATATACACATGCATTTATATATGCATAAGACACCTCTGAAAGAACAAACAGGAAATTGGTAAAAACATTTCATCGGTGAAGGGAACTGTATGTAGGGTCAGGGAAATGTTTTGCTCGTGCATTTACACGACACCTATGTATTACCCGTTAAACAAGAAATTCATAGAGACAGAAGGTAGAACAGAGGTTACCAGAGGCTTGGGGATGGAGAGTGGGGGGTCATTATTTAATAAGCACAGTTTCTCTTTGGGATGATGAGAAAGGTCTGGGAATGGATAGTGGTGACGGTTGTACAACATTGTGAACGTACGTAACCCACTGAATCATACACTTAAACGTGGTTAAAGTGGCATATTTACGTTATCGATATTTTGCCACTATAAAAAAGTAGGAAAAGATGTTAAAAGGAAAGTAGGAAAAGAATAAGCCCATGATGAAAAAAGATTTTAGTTGTACCCTTTAAAAATAATAATTATTTAAAATTTTGTTCCTTTCTGAATCTCCGGCCCCTGAAGAGAAGTCCTAATCCTGGCTCCACAGCGGAAGTGGTGGGAGCTGGGAGCCAGGACCTGGATCTAGCGGGCAGGGGTCTCCACCGGACGGGAGTTGAGACGTCCAGAGTCCCCCAGAAGCCAGAGGCGCCAGCTCCTGAGGCCTCACCTTGACTGAGCACTGCCTAACTCCCCATCAAGACCCTGGTCCCATGAACTTGGTGGCCCGGGTGTCCCATGCAGCTCTGAGGTTCCCCAGCCCCACGCTTCCTTCCACTGCTGCTTGCCTCTCAGCCCTGTCCCCGTGGCTCGCAGATCCCTGCTTCTCTGTAAACACGACCTCTGATGACCTGGGCCTCTCCCACCATTTCGCCCAGCTTGGCCCTCCTCCATGCCTTGGCACTGGAGTCTCCCCAGATCCTTCTAATGTTCTGCCAACGTGTTGTGCCCTAGCGCCCACCCCCTCCGTGCCATTCTCACGGCTTCTGATGCCTTCGCCCCTCAACACGACAGCCCGGCTCGGTACCCCTCCACCAGCAACCTCCCTCCCAAGGGCTTCACGTCAGCCACCACTTCCCATGGCCACACCCTGGGCCCTGCCGTGCCCTGTGTCGCCGCGCTACTTCCTAAATCACGTCTGCAGCCCAGGCAGGGTGGGGGGATCAGACACCAGAGAAGGAAGACCTGGTTCACGGGGCGGAGCAGCTTCCTTTAGTCTCCCGGCTGCTGCAGACACCCTCGCCTGCTGGTCCCTGCATTTCCACCTGAAAACCTCTGAGGGTCCCAAGCCCCCAGCAAAAGCCCAAAGCACAGCCAAAGAGAGGACACCCCGTAACCTGGCGTTCCCCAACCTCGGTCACTTATGCACCAGCTTCTCAACTGGGACCCGAGTTATTATTTACTTTAAATCAACGTGCATTAAAAAAAGCTTTAAATACCCAGGTGAGCTCTGTCCTAACCATAATATCTGGGATGGGAATTGACGCACTGTTTATACTTCTCTACTGCACATTGAAATAAACATATAATTATTACAATAAAATTGTTTTCATTAAGTAAATAAGGTTAAGTCAATTGCCCAGGGTCTCACAACCAGAAAGAGGCAGAGCTAACACGTGGCTGACATCACGGTTCTCCCAGCCCCCATCAACCAGCCAAGTCTGCTACACGTTGAAGCCGAAGATGACAGAACACAGCTCTGCGCAGGTGCGTTGCAGGGCGGGGCGAGCCTGTCTGAGGTTTGCTTGGCATCCTCGTGGCACCTGCCAGCTCTGGGCTGGCTCGTCCCCCCGCACACACACACACACAGGGCAACGGCCCAGGGGCCTACGCTCCCACGGGGCCAGGCCTTGGTGTTCACCGTCTACCTCACTGGAGAGCCCAGGGTCTGAGTCAGGTTAGCAGCGTGGCAGCCCTACCCGCCCTGCCCCCAGCTCTAGATCCCCAGCGACCGGCCGGCCCGCGCAGGAGGCAAGGCCTTGGCCTCAGTCCTGAAACGTGAAGGCTGAGTTAGGTCAGCAAAGGGGGCGGATGGAGGAGGAAGGGGTCCCGGCAGAACGGCTGGCGGTTGCGCGGGCTGCAGCTCGGGCTGTGAAGCGGGGCCTTACAGGGGCCGGGGGTGGAGGCCTGATGGCCCTGCTGAGCCTTACACCGCCCGCCTCCCGGGGGGCTGCTTTCCCGAGGGCTCCCCTGCCTCCTGGGTGAGTGTGTGAGCACTTCGCTGCGTCCTCATTTTGAGTCAAAGACTCCAGGACGGTGCAGGGTCCTCACAGCTCCTCCAGCCTCCCCTCGCACTACCAGCCCGGTGCCCAAACACACCCATCGCCCAGCCGGGCTGCTCCAACTCTGCTTGCTGCCCTGCTCCGTCCCCCCACCACCGCACATACCTGCGCGGCCCCGATGCTCAGGTGTTGTTCCTCCGAGGCCAGGAATTCTTTTCACGACGCCCCCTCGTGGCTGGGTCTGTGCCTCATTACAGCGCTCATCTCACTTTCCGTGACTTGTTCCAGCGTCTGTCTCCCCCCCGAGTTTCTTGAGGGCCTCGAGGGACGGCTCCGTCTTTGTGACCCTCAAGCTGTGCGCTCAGAGTTGACATGCCTTCGGAGCCCCGGGGGCTTTCCCAGGACTCACCCCCGGGAGCCCAGGCTGCAGGCCCAGGGCGGGCCGGGAATCGCCCAGGGTCCCAGAGTTCAGAAGCTGGGGGGGCAGGCAGCCTTCCACAACACAGCCAATGTTTGTTAACATGGAAACCTAGGCCCAGAGAGGTGACCTGACCTGTCCAAGGTTGCTCAGTACCTCTGAGGCAAGCCAGGGCTCGTGGCTCTGTGCCAGCCACTGTCCTGGGGACAAAGAGGGTGGGTTTACCCTCTCCTGCCACGCGGGATCCTTTGGGCGCAGCCTCCAGCTCGGGACTTGAAGCACATCCCAGATACGCCGGTGGGGTCTTCCTGCTCCCTGGGCCCTGCCGGGGTTCTGGTGGCCCTGGTGGTGACTGGAACTTGACCCCTTCCCACAAGGCTGTGGCAGAGGACACTTAGTCCTCAAGAGGAATCCATTTCCTTTCCTTCATCCTACCCTCCTCTGCCCAGGCCCACTGATGCAAGCCTAGGTCTGCCTCAGGGCCTTTGCACTAGCCAGCAACGCCTCCAAAATATCCTTGTACCACATCATCTCACGGGGGGCTCATTCCCACCTCTTAGATTTCAGCTCAAGGCCATCTCCTCGAGAGGCCTGACGACCCGGACAAGCCAGCTGAGTTCAGGTCCTGTTTACTGTTCATTGTGGGCGAGCTCATGGGAGGTAGGGACCCAGCACAGTGCCTGGCCCATAGCCGGCAGGCGCTCAATTCACAGTGGCTGAAGGAAAGAATCCAGCACATTCGCAGCTGGGCCAACCAGAACCAGCCGAGGTTGCTGGGGAGAACCTTGGGGTTACAGGCAGGGCAGCTGTGGAAGGAGGGAGGCCAGGCCAGCAGAGGCCTCGCCAGCCTGCCCGGCTTCTCCCTGCCGGCACAAGCTCCCACCCTGGGCGGGCGGTGGCCTTGGAGACAGCAGCGTCCAGAGGGAGGAGGGAGGGAGAGCAGAGGGTCATCCATCAGCCAGAGACGTGGAGAGCCTGATAAATCAGGGAGGCTGTCTGAGGCTCCTCCACCAAATGTCTGCCTGACGCTCTGGACGTCTGGGAGCCTGGTGGGCAGGCGGACGGGCTGCTTCAGCCCAGCTCCCATGCGGACTGCGGACAGCCAAGGCAACCCCAGGGACACCCTGACTGAGGAAGGAGGACAATGCCCTCCCTCTCCCTGTACCCCCAGGCACCTCAGAGTATGGCCAATGACCTTATACAACCTTCACCCCATCCTGCAAGGCAGGTCATTACTTTGTTTGACTTATTTTGAATTGCAATATGCAAGAGTATAGAGGTTGCCATATCAAATCCCAAAACATACCCACCCAAAATCAACATGTTCCTCTTTTCTGAGAGACTTTTTTTAGCTTAAAAAATGTGAACTATAACAGAAAATTGCATAAAACGCAGATGCACAGTGTAATGAATAGTTCTAAAGCAAACACCAGTGTAATCACCACCATTTCATCACAGAAGTCATGAAGTAGGGAGTTACGATCCGCCCCCGCCCGAGCTGCCCATGATGTGTCTCTCTCATTCCACGCTCCCCTTGCCCCCTACAAATTCTGATTTTTATGACACCATTGCCTAGGTTTCCTGGTCTTTTAAATATATAAATACAATAAAACACTACAGACAAAAAGTTCCCTTCCTGAGTCCCATCCACTCAGCGGGCGCGCATAATTATGACACATCATTCCAGGCTCTGATGTTCTTCCTATGCATACTCGTATTAGAGAAACACTGTTTTATATAGTTTAAAACTTTTCACAAGTGGCGTCGATACTGGGTGTATTATTCTGCAACTTGCTTCTTCACTCATCTCTAAATGCTTTACCAAAAAACAGCTTTATGGAGGTATAATTTATATACCATAAAATTCAACTGTTTCAAGTGTACGATTTAATGGTTTTGAGTAAATTTACAGAGTTGCGCAACCATCTGCACAGTCCAATTTCAGAACGTTTCCATCCCTCCAAAAGAGTCTAAATGCTTTCTTGTTTTCTCTCTTTTCCTCTAAACGCTTTTAAAAAAAAAAAATTTATTTGTTTGTTTTCATTTTTGGCTGTGTTGGGGTCTTCGTTGCTGCACGCGGGCTTTCTCTAGTTGCGGCGAGCGGGGGCTACTCTTCGTTTTGGCGCTCAGGTGGCTTCTCTTGTTGTGGAGCATGGGCTCCAGGCACGCGGGCTTCAGTAGTTGCGGCATGCGGGCTCAATAGATGTGGCTCATGGGCTTAGTTGCTCCGCGGCATGTGGGATCTTCCCGGACCAGGGCTTGAACCCGTGTCCCCTGCATTGGCAGGCGGATTCTTAACCACTGTGCCACCAGGGAAGCCCTCTAAATGCTTTTTGATACACATTTTAATATCTGCCCTCTATAAAGCTCCTACTACGTGCCATGTGTTCTAAGAGCGTTACCTATGTCACTCATTTAACCCTTGCAGAACCTCTGTAAAATGAGTTCAGAGAGGGTGAGGAACCACCCAAGGTCCCTCTGTGAGAAACCGATGGAACGGGCCAGGAACCCAGCCATCTGAGCCCAGAGGCTGCAGAGCAGTTCCGTTCCCCGGTGCTCTGAATTCCGCGTTTTTCCTACTATAAGCTACGTTGGGCGAACACTTTCATCACACAGATGAGACACTGCAGCTCAGAGGGGCCAAGTGACTTGCTCGATATTCCCGGGGTGGGAACTGGCAGAGCTGGGATTCGGATCCAGGTCTGTGTGACTCCCAGGCTCCCCCTTTTCTGGTCCCCTCTGCTGCTTTTCTCTTTTCATTACAGAAAAGGGAAAAGGGAGGGAAAGGAGGGGGAGGCTGGGTGGAAAAGGAGAGAGAGATGTCAGAACCGACTTCTAAATTCGTGCATGTACCCACAAACACACTGACACAGCCGCACATGCGCACAGAGTGCTGCACACACCTGTACGGTGCACATCCACCCAGGTGCATACGCACAGCTGCACACACACTCACTGACCAGAGTCAGTGTTCAGAGGCCCCTTGTGCTCAAAGTGAAGAGAATGTCAGAGTGTGTGTGTGTGTGTGTGTGTGTGTGTGTGTGTGTGTGTGTGTGTGTGTGTGGAGTGGGGGATTCAGCCTTGCCGGGTCCCTCGGTGGCCCCTGTGTCAGGGTCCAGACCTGCGAAACGCTCCATCAGGGGCAGGGCCCCTCCCTGCGGGGGGGCTGGGCCTCCGTTCCCACAGCCCCCTCTCCTGTCCCCGGTGTCTGCTGAGGGTCTTTGCTAAATAAAGTCTCAGCTCCAGGGAAACGGAGCTGGGCGTGATCTCCGGGGACTTCACGGAGCTGCTGGAGCCACAGGGCCCGCCCGGCTCCTGTGCTGCCAGGAGCCGAATCCACTGTGTCTCTGCTCACTGGCCTAGATGCTTCCTGTCCCCAAAGACTGTTCCTGTCCCTGGACTCATTGGAACCTACACAGACATGCGAGGGGCATGGGAGCCCCGCTGAAAAAGTGAGAGCAAACACCGAGTGAGCACGCGCTGTGTGCCAGACATATGGCCTCGACGCAGGTCTGTGAGGCGCGCACGGCGACCACTGCCATTTCAAACATGGGGAAACCCAGGCACTGGGGGCCTTCTGCAGGACCCATAGCTAACAAGAGGTGGGCTCCGGATGCAAACCCGGGCTGCTGTGTGTCTGCTCCACCTGGCACGGGGAATACCCAGCCCCCCAACCCATGCAACAGCACAGTGAGTTCTGGCATCCAGCCCCCAGGCCTCGGTCCTGCCTGGTGACTTGCAAAAGCTGGTAAGCTGACAGGTTCGTGATGAGGTTTTTAGCCAGCTGTGGCAAAACGGGAAAAACAGAGGATAATGCAGTTACTTTTTCACGTTAAATTCCCTTAATTCAAAAAAGATGGTCTTTTCTTGATTCTTTTTCCTTTCTTTTCTGAAATGAGAGTTTTCTCATAGGATGGTTAGGATTTTATATTCTTATTTGGCTAGATAAAAATGTGAGCAGCTGCCTGCCAGCCCCCAAACCTGGGGGAGGTTTGGTTTCTGGTTGATGGAGCCCCGAAAGTTTGGGCCTCTTCAGGGTACCCACCGCTCGGCCCACCTCAGCCTGGAGCTGGGACTTCTCCTTCTGTGACAGTCCTCTCCAGTTTCATATTTGCATTTGCCAGAACACTCTAGTTGAGGAAGTCCTGTCCAGGATGTTTAAAATCTTGACGCTACCAGCTCAAACTCTGGATCGAGGTAACCACAAAATAGAGGAAAACTTTTTTCTTCTTTAGTCGTCAAACTTCAAGGCAACTTCAACCTGGGAACTCGGCCAGTTCCTGGGAAGTGAACAATCAAAGACCTCTGAGCAGTAAAAAAAAAAAATGTCTTTAGAACAGAGCTCAGCTTGAAGTCCAAGCTTTGGCCTTGATGGAACTTAAGAACAATGGTTTGGTAAAGCTTGTTTACCTCCCTTCCACCAGCTACCGTGGCGCCCCCGGGGGCAGCGGGCAGGAGGTTGGAAAGGAGGCCGGCAGGGCTGTCTGGGGCAGGTGTGTTTAGGGCAAGGCAGCGGCTCAGTATACTGGGGCCATTTAGTACCGGGGGCCAAGGGATCTCCTCACGTCCACAGCACCCTGAGTAGTCAAGCAAAGTTTACAAGACACTATATGTTGACCTGGAAAAAAAAGGGGTGCTCCTAATACACCTCAGAAAGATTTCCACGAATGTGGCTAAAAGGCAAGCACAAAACCGAAACCAAACAGACAAGGGAAAGGATAAACTTCAGCTGTCTGGAAGCTTCCGAGAGAGTGGAGAACACTACAGGGTGCGTGCCTGGGCTGGGTGGGAGGTGGGGTCAGACAGCCCTCCCCCTCCCCCTGCCAAATTAGCAGTGCTGTGCAGGGGCCGGAGCTTACCTGGGGGAGCTGCCTCCTGGCACGGGCCTGGTACCTCAGATGGTCCCAGGGTCATGTGTCCAACTGCATTTCCCAGCCTCCCCTGCTGGTGCTTGCACCCGGAGACTGGGAGCTCTTCTGTCCCCCCACTGACCATGTGGAGTGAGCGCAGCCAGAGAGAGCAGGCGAGGCAGGGCATTTACCGCTGTTATCATGACTGAGGCACCAGTCCGAGCAGGTGTCATGCATTACTTCGTGTAATCCCCTCTACTGTTATCTTCAGGAGACTGAGTCTCAGAGAGGTTAAGTTACTTGCCTAAGGTCACACAGCCAGTGGATGCCAGAGCTGGAAAAAGAACACAGCTTTGTCTGACTCCAGGGCCTGGGCTTTCTGCCCTTGACTCTTCAGCCAGCTGGTGGCAAGTCCTGCCACCTGGGGCTTCTAGGGAGGACACACCTGCTTGGGCCCAGCTGTGCGCCAGGCCTGGGATTAACCTCACATTCTCTCCCACCCCTGGGGCTGCGTGGACAGTGGCAAGCAGAATGCTTTCATTCTCTTTCCCCAGATACCAGCTCTGACACCTCCAATTTCTACTGCAATCACAGTGTTTTCTGAGTCAAGCAGGGTATAAGGAAAATCGCTCTTTCCCTGGAATAATTTTTCATCTTGTTATTTCCATTAGCTGACTCTGTTCGAGCCTGTTCCACGCTGCACTGTTTGAATTCCCAGCTTGGAAATCCCTGGGCTGGGCGGGAAATACTGCTTCCCTCCTAGGAGCGGATGAGGGAGGTACTGCCAGCAGATGGGGGGCAGGGCATGGAACACAGTGGGGAGGGGGGCTGATAAAAACCAGGGCAGGAAGGAGGGGGCATTTTTGTTTCTTCTGACTCCAGAGGAGGGTGTGTGGTGGAGTTCCACAGGGCTCTGCTGGGCTGATGGGTGTGGATGGCAGAGGCCTGCTGGGACCCACAGCCAGGGGGCCCAAGGAAGGCAAAGCCCTTGGCAGGAAGGGGGGTGGTTCCAGAAAACTAGAGGGCTCTAGACCCATGCCCGGACCAGGGCACAGAGTAAGGCTGCTCGAGGATGCTGAGTTCAGTTTTCGACAAGCTGAGAATCCTCAGGGGACCACGTAGATGAGCACGAGCTTCAGAGCAGGGGGCTGGGCTTCAAATCCTCGCTCTGCCACTCGCTAGCTGTGTTATCTCGTGCAAGTGGCTTTACCTTTCCCAGCCTCGGTTTCCTCATCTGAGAAGTGGGAGGAATATGTCTGCCTCCCACTGTCGTCAGGACTAATGGGGGTGAAGTGTGTGAGGGGCTTAGTCTAGCATCCAGTGTGGCCCGTGGGACCCAGATGTCAGCTGTTTACGGTGAGCAACCCTTCCCAGTGTGCCTGGGACCTTTCCAGGCTTTGACACCAAAAGTCCTGCGTCCTGGGCAATCCCTTAGGTGCGGGGACACTGGGACGGGTGGTCATCCCAGCTGCGGTCTCCATGCTCCTCAGATCCAGCGGCGGAGCCTTCAAAGTCCACTTAGGTGCTCTGGGAAAGGCTGAAGCCTTTGCTAAGGTTTCTGCAAAACCTGGGGTGTTTGCATCACCTCTGGCTCAGGGGTTTTGCTTTGGCCGGGCTGACTCCGTATTGCGGACTGGATATCATTTCCATACTAAGATTCTGAACCACAGAGACTCAGATGTGAAATTCAGTCCCTTCTTCCCCCAAATCCGTTTCCACAAGGTACGTGGGTGTGCAGGTGACACTGTGAATGTTTCAGGTGGGGTGGGAGTGGCTTATATCACTGCAGAGCAAACAGCATCACAGGGAACAAGACAGGCCAGTCCTTCGGCCCCCTTGGGGGCGTGTGGCCATGTGGGGGGGCAGGGGCGGCTTCACTCAGGGATCCCCAGCCTCACCCTCTCTCTCTGGCATCACTCTCTGACCTCTGTTCCTTCCTCTAAATTCCTGTTCATTTCTATCTCTTCTGGGGCCTTGGGCCCCGGTTAGACTATGTTCTCAGGGTCATCCACAATCAGCCTTAAAAAGTATTTTCCGGGCTTCCCTGGTGGCGCAGTGGTTGAGAGTCCGCCTGCCGATGCAGGGGACGCGGGTTCGTGCCCCGGTCCGGGAGGATCCCACATGCCGCGGAGCGGCCGGGTCCGTGAGCCGTGGCCGCTGAGCCTGCGCGTCCGGAGCCTGTGCTCCGCAACGGGAGAGGCCACAACAGTGAGAGGCCCGCGTACCGCAAAAAAAAAAAAAAAGAGTATTTTCCTAAACAAAGACAGTTCCTTCCCCAAGAATGGTGGGGCCAACCGTTCAGATAAAAGCAGGTTGTTGCACATGAACTGTGTTGAATGATCTGTTTAGACTGGGAAGGACCTCAGAGTGGGGAAAGGCCACACTGCGGATCTGTTCTGGCTGTGCAGGGCTCCCTTCCCTGGCTCTTTCAGAGACAATGCTCCTGGGCTCCCCCTGATTTCCCTCCTGGTGCTCCGGCCCCTGTAGCGGAGCTGCTACCATTGAGGGAGCCCTCCTTCCCAGGTGACACCTGCCCCAGGCTGGCTCTCACCCCGGAGCTACAAAGTCACCACCTTCAGGGCCAGAAGACCCTGGAGCACAGCTGGTTCAACCTTTTATTTAATGGGGAAACCGAGGCTCCTGCTGGCAAAGGCAACCTGTCTGTACCCACACGCTCTGGAGGCAGCAGAGTCAGGACAGTGAGGAGAGGGGTGCAGCCAGATGGGCAGCCGGACTTGCTCCTGCCACACCCCAGGCAGCAGCTGCTTTGGGGCCTGGAGGCCTGGCGCCCGGGCAGGGTACTAATGGAGGCTCCAAAGGCCGGGTCCTCAGCAGCCCGGGTTTGTCTCAACATCGGCTCTTCCCTGGGAGCCTAGCAGCTGCTTGGAACTGAGTGAGCCCCAGGCAGGGGACCCCACAGCTTGTGGAAAGTGTAGGCTCCTGATCTGCTGGCCTTTCCCTAGGGAGGGAGAACAGACGGGCCCTGGACTTGGGAGTGTTTCTATCCATCCATCCATCCGTCCTCCCTCAGGACAGCAGTCCATCCTTCTGTCCATCCTCTCTTGTCTTTCAGTACACTGGTCCACACACAACAATCATTCACTTATCTTTCCATCCATCTGCCCAACACTCCACCCATCCACCCCCCCTCCATCCTTCCCTTCCTCCCTCCATCCTTCCCTTCCTCTCTCCCTGCCTCCCTCCCTCCCTCCATCCTTCCCTTCCTCCCCCGTCCCACCCTCTCTCCCCCTTCCTCCCTCCATCCTTCCCTTCCTCTCTCCCTGCCTCCCTCCCTCCACCCTGTCCGCCCACTTATCCACCTCCCTCCCCGTTTACCCATCTCTCCACCCAGCAATATTTCTTGACAGATAACAAGGGACTCAAAGATGCATAAGCCATGACCCTGCCTTTAAGGAGATGGGGGTGGGGGTAGGGGTGGGGGGACGGACTCTAGGGAGCCCAGCTCAGCTGCAACTCATCTAGAGGCAGCGCCCAGGCGGCAGGCACGCAGGGTGCTGATCTGAGCAGGCTCTGCCTTGGGCAGGGGGCAGGGATGACAAACCCAGCTTTAGGTTCCCTTTTCCCCTGGGCAGAGAGGTGGAGAAGCTGCTCAGCAGGTCCAGT
Organism: Orcinus orca; assembly: GCF_937001465.1. Taxonomy (NCBI): domain Eukaryota; kingdom Metazoa; phylum Chordata; class Mammalia; order Artiodactyla; family Delphinidae; genus Orcinus; species Orcinus orca. The sequence continues at coordinate 7,370,629 of NC_064577.1, read as the reverse complement.
CAGATTTAAAATGTCCCCAAAGAGTGTCTGCTGAGAGGCAGGGGGTGAGCACGCTGAATTATTTCTCCAGTAATTGGCACTGAAGCAGCTGCAGACATCCTGCGGTCTGCATCAAAGAGCTCAGGGCTCGGCCTGTCTCGGTGAGGCCTTGGGGGCATCTTGTCCAGGTCTCCCAGGGTTCTTCCAGCTCCCACCGCCTCTCCCCTCCCCATCTCCTGGTACTGACGAGCCGCCAGGCTCTCCCTGGCTTTCTGTACAAGGCAACCTGGGGGGCGGGGCTGAGCGCATGCAGGTCGGACCCCCCGGTCAGCTGCCGGTGAAGGGACAGGGACGAGGACACTAGAGCACCGAGGCCCTTCACTGCAGGGGACAGCCTTGCGGGGGGCTCTGCGTGTGTCTGGCAGGGTCCCTTTCCCCAGATGGTCTGGGCAAGGCCAGTGCCAGGTTTTCCTTTAGTCTCATCCCTCCCGTGTGCAGAAGAGCCTTTGCTGGCCCTGCAGATGAGCAATTTGAACCGACTTGTCACCCGTTTTGTAAACGGTCGGATCTTTCTGTGTGTGTGTGCGTGTGCGTGTGCGTGCTGTCCATCTCCCCTGGCAAGGGACCCTCCCAGTGCATTTCTGGCTGGTGCCTGGGCCACCTCTCCCACTGCGGGGCTCTCCACCTGGTCTCCTTATGCCGGAGGCTTCTCTCCCTCCCTGGGGGCAGAGCACAGGGCTGGGGCGGCCTGGGGTGGAGGATCCAGACAGCTTGGTCAGTTTCCGGAGGCTTCCGTCCTGCTGCAGAACCACATAGAGAGATCAGGTCAAAGGGAGCCCCTCTGTTGGCAGTAGGGGTGGGGATGGGTCCCACCCCTGCCCCTGGGACTTCCCATCTCTCCACCCCCTCCCAAGGGACCTCTGGAGAACAAAATTAGAAAACTATTTAGTCCAGTTGTCTCATCTCATAGATGGGCTGGCAGCAGGGCCAGACAACCGGTGCCCCCAGGCCGCCCCTCAGCAGACCGTGTGAGGATCCTCCCCGTCAGGCCCTGACTGTGGACCTGGGTCTGCACACAGAAAGAACAGCCAGGCCGGCCAGGACCAGCTACACAATTTGTGGGGCCCAGTGCAAAATGAAAACGTGGGGCCCGCTGTTCAACGTGACTGAGAATTTCGAGACAGTGACAGCAGAGCCTGAACCTGAGTGTGAGGCCCTGTGTGACTGTACAGCTTGTGCATGTGCCCGTGAGGCCAGCACTGAGGCCAGTCAGGCTCCAGCCATCGAGGGAGCTGATGAGGTCCCTGGGTGACTGCTGTTCCCCATGCCATGAGCCACAGGGGGCAGAGAGATGCAGGACAGCATCCTGCATTAGAAGGAAAGGCAGAGCCTCGTGCGCTGCTGGTGGGAATAGAAAATGGTGCAGCTGCCGTGGAAAACAGTGGTGATTCCTTAAAAAGTTAAGTGTAGAACTACCACCTAATCTAGCAATGCCACGTAATCCAGCAATACACCCAAAAGAATTAAAAGCAGGGTCTCGAACAGATACTTGTGTATCAATGTTCATAACAGTCTTACAATAGCCAAAAGGTGGAGAAAACACAAATGACCATCAACAGATGAATGGAGAAACCATGTGATCTACCCAGTGGAATATTATTCGGCCATAAAATGGAATGAAATTCTGACACAGGCTACAACATGGATGGACCTTGAGAACACTAAGCTAAGTAAACTAAGTCAGACACAAAAGAACAAACACTGTATGAGTCCACTTACAAGAGGTACCTAGAGTAGTTAAGTTATAGAGACAGAAAGTAGAGCGGGCGTGCCTGGGGGTGGGGAGGGAGGAATGGGCAGTTAGTGTTTAACGGGCACAGGGTTCACTCTGGGACGATGAGGACGCTCTGGGGATGATGGCTGCACGACAAAGTGAACGGATTTAATGTCACTGAGCCGTACACTTAAAAATGGTTAAAATGTATGTTACGTGTATTTTACCCCAATAAAAAAAATAAAGAGAATAAAGGAAAGAGGGGCAGGTGGCGTGGGAAGACAAGACAGCTGTGGAGGTTTGACAGCTGAGATGGGTTGGGGACTGTGGGATTGCAGCTCCCAGTCCTGGAGTTCAGGGGTCATGTTCGGGTGCGGCTCCCACAGCCCTGGGAGGAGTTGCGGGTCAGTCCAGAGACAGGCTCTGGCTCCAAAGGCGCTGAGAGGCTATTTGATTGATGGAAGCTCCTGGAAACTCTCTAAGCCAAATCCTCCTGCTCATACAGGCCTGAAAAGACAACTGCTTCCCTGACCCTACCCTGGGTCTCCCGATAAGGGAGGACTCAGGAGAGCATGGCGTGTGCTCAGCCTCGCTGGGCATGAGACAGCGTCCAACATGGGGGCAAAATCTCTGTGTAGCGACTGAACTTTATTCTCATGTGTTAATTGGCAGAAGGAAAATACCCCAGTGGGACAAGGGGCTGACTTTATCCTACTCATCTAGACATTATGATCTGCGTCTTTCTCTGCCTGCACGTACCTCCATCGCCGCACTGAAGCCTGATTTGTTCTCACCAGACCGCCCCCCCTGCTCAACCCAGCATGGTCTTTGGCATCTGACTGCTCTGCATTCAAATACAGGCACTCTTGACCTCCCTGGGCCTCAGTTTCCTCTTCTGTGAAATGGGCACATTAGAAGTATCTGCTGCACAGGTGGGTGAGGAGCCCTAAAGCATGCAGCAGGTGCCTGACTCAACAGATGTTGGCCGTGACGATTATTACACAGCAAAATGCTTCATCTCTCCCGGGCCCTGGCTCAGTGGAATTGAGGGCTCTGTTTGTTGTCGGCAAACAAAGTGGCGTGAGGAGGCGGGAGCTGTGAGGGAAGCGAGGGAGGGCACCGCCTGGGGTCCTTGATGGGCCTCCAGCCGGGCAGCTCTCCTCTCCACTGCCTGCTGCTCCCCGGCTCGGCACTCGGGGAGAACACGTCAGAGACAGTTCACCGGAAAGGCAGGAACAGGAAGAGGTAGAGATTTCAGGCTTCTGGGAACCTAGGGATGTGATGCCAGAAAGTGGGCGTTTTCTCCTTCGGGAAAGGTGCCAGCCCCCTTCTTTGTGGGTGGAAGTGACTCTCACCTGCTGGGCCTGTGGACGCTCTTTGCTTCAGGGCTAAGGAACAGCCGGGGGCGGGGCCTCTGTCCAGGGGTGGCATGTGGCAGCAGCACTCGGTCCCAGGCTTGTCTCCTCGTCCAGTGGGGCGCTGTGTTTTCTCCGCCAGCCCGGTCCTCATCACCCGCCCGCCGCTCCCCTGCCTGGGTCGGTCTAGGGGTGTCAGTCCAGGGAGACACAGGTAAACTGGTTCCACTAGATCCATGGGTCTTCAAAGTTGTTCTCCTGCACTTCCCTGGTGGTGCAGTGGTCAAGAATCCGCCTGCCAGTGCAGGGGACACGGGTTTGAGCCCTGGTCCGGGAAGATCCCACATGCTGCGGAGCAACTAAGCCCGTGCGCCACAACTACTGAGCCTGCGCTCTAGAGCCCGCGAGCCACAACTACTGAGCTCATGTGCTGCAACTACTGAGGCCCGCTCGTCTAGAGCCTGTGATCCGCAATAAGAGAAGCCACCACTCAATGCAACTAGAGGAAGCCCGCATGCAGCAACGAAGACCCAACGCAACCAAAGAAATTAAAATAATAATAATAATAATCTGCCTGCCAATGCAGGGGACATGGATTCAATCCCTGGTCTGGGAAGATCCCACGTGTTGCGAAGCAACTAAGCCCGTGAGCCGCAACTACTGAGCCTGCACTCTAGAGCCCACGAGCCACAACTACTGAGCCTGCGTGCCACAACTACTGAAGCCCGTGCGCCTAGAGCCCGTGCTCTGCAACAAGAGAAGCCACCGCAGTGAGAAGCCCGCACACCACAACAAAGAGTAGCTCCCGCTCGCTGCAACTAGAGAAAGCCCGCGCACAGCAACGAAGACCCAATGCAGCCAAAAAAAAAAAAAAAAAGTTGGTCTCCCGATGGGGAGCATCAGCATCGCCTGGGAACTTGAAATGCATGTTCTCAGCACCCCCCGGACCTCTGAGCCAGAAGCTCTGGGGTGAGGCCCAGTGACCTGTGTCTGAACAAGCCCACCGGGTGACTTCGATGCTGCAGAAGGGTGGGGGCCACTACGGAACCTCAGCCTCTAGCACTGCACTTGACACTTCAGCAGCTGCCCAGTCAACACTGGATAGATGAACCATTATTCCCCGAGGGGAAGCGCATGACCATCTGCTGTGTCCCAGGCTCCATGCAGCCACTGCACTTACCTTCTTACGTCATCTAAACAACTCTTGAGGCAAGGGCCACGTCTGAATCCTATGGGAGTCATGACTAATAGCAGTGGTAGGAGTTTTACAGGTGCTTTCGAGTTTTTAATTTCCACAACAATCCTGTGAAGGAAGTATTATCCCCATTTTACAGATGAGGAAGCTGAGACAGAGAAGTACCCATCATTTCAGGTGCTAAGTAGTAGAGCTGGGGATTCAAAATCAGGTATCCAAAGTTCATGTGGTCTCTTTTAGGGACTACTTGGGTTATCCAACATGTGGGACAAATCAAGTCGTTTCTGCACTCCATGATTTTTACAGATGACACAGGATATCCTCCATCCCTAACTGCGAGAGTCTCAGGTTCAAAAGTTAATTGGTAAGTTGGATGCTTGAGACTCAGAAAGCAAGGATTTCTTGGTTCCCAGAACCGCCATCAAGAACCCTTGACTCCTGGCAGCTCCCAGACCCTGGTGGGGGTATCTGCATCCCATCTCTGCCCTAAAGCTGAAAGCTTCCGGGGTTAACACACGATGAAACTGCTTCAGAGCCCCATCAACCCTGGGACACATCTCTAGGAAACACATTTGGAATTCCCCCTGGAGGCTGTAAGGATTGGGTCCTTCTCCTAAACTAGGTCTGGTCCAGGCACGGGGTTCTAGTGGGAGCTGAGTGTGGTGGCTTGTGCTACATCAGGTCTGAGGAGTCTAAAGGGGGTGTCGGTCCCAGCACAGAGGTTCCTGAGAGCCGGGAGGCAGAGGCAACAGCCCCTTACAGGCTGGGCATTTGGATACAGGGACCTCTGGAGCTGCATTTTCTCTGCCAGGCAGGTCCTCATCGCCTCTTTATCTTACTTTCCTGCTATGGCTCCGGGGCTCTCACCCACATCCCACGAGTTTATCCTGTTTGACACATATTTTTCCACAAAAAATTCCATTGTTAGAAATACAATTTGGTACAAAGTTAAAAACTGTACTATAAAGTTTATAACATAGGGCAGCAATCTCCTGCCCCCCCCATCCCCAACCCAAGTCCCTCTCTAGGCAACACTTAGAACTCAGCCATGTCTGCTGGTGTTTACCTTTGTACTGAGACCTCATGCTGATTCTACTTCCTGATTTTTCAGTTTTATATATTATATGTCATGATATAGAATATCATGACACCATATTCAATCTCTCCAACACAGGTATGCTTCTTATCCTGTTTGTACATCCTTGGCTATCTCTCCCGCCCTCATGCTCCAATCTGGGCTGGCTGGCCTTGGCCTCTAGCCCACACACACAGCCACTGCCAACATCCTGGGGACTGTCTTTGCCCCTCTCCTCTGTTGGATCCTCAGTTTCCTGTGTTCCTGTGTCCTGGTTTTCTCCCTTGTTTGGCTGGAGCACATCCTGTAGTAGCTGCCTGAGAAAGAATGTATGGGAGGTAAATTAAAACAAAACAAAACAAAACTTCACAAGTCTGAAAATATCTTCATTCTACTGTCACTAAGATCTGGGTGGATATAAACCCAGATTAGAAATTATTTCCTGCCAGAATTTGGAAGATACTTCTTCACTGTGTTCTGGCTTCAAAATTTGCTTTGAGAATTTCAAAGCCATGTTAACCCCCGACCCTTGGTATATGACATGTTTCAAAAAATTTTGTTCTCTTTGGAAGGTCTTAGGATTTTTTTTCTTTAGGATTTTTATCCTGGTGTCCTGAAATTTCATGATAAGCCTTGCTATAGTTCCCTAAATTTTTATTCTGAAAGATTTCAGACATATAAAAATAATTCAAATATGACATATAATGAAATATTATAAATATTACAAACCCATCAATCCATCGCTGAGATTAATGAAACATTATCAGTAAAGTTGAAACCGTTCCTTGTGCCTCTTCTTCTCAAGATGTATCTTGAAAGCTGTTGTTTATCCTTCCTATGCATTTCTTTATTCTTCCACTGCATAAAATATATGTTAATATATAACATTTTTGCATGTTTTAAAATCTCTATATAGATGGTGTCATAACATATTTATTTTTTCTGCCATCTGTTTCTTTCCTCAGCATTGTTTGTGAGAGTCATCTATACTAAGCGTGGCCTGACTATATCACAATTTATGGATCTCGTCTTCTGGCGATGGTATTCAGGTTGTCCCCAGTTTTTAGCTAATAAAAAGGTAGTGCTCTAGACATCCTGTGCACATCTTCTGGAGCACACATAGAAGAGTTTCTGTAGGGAAATGGTTCTTGGTTCTGCCAGCACGTGGAGTCATCCGGGGAGCTTTACAAAATCCTAGAGTCAAGGCTGGGCCCCAAATTGATCAAACCAGAATCTCTAGGGGTGCATCCAGCATGAGTGTGTGTAAAGCTGGCCAAGTGACTCCAGTGAGCTGTCAGTGGTGACCACCACTGCTCTGGACCAGTGTTCCTCAGGGTATGTGGTCCTCTAGCCAGCAGCCTCATCTGGGAACTTGATAGACGTACATGCTCAGCCCCTGGCCCAGACTCGGTGGGTGAGAATCTGTTTTAGCAAGATTTCAGGTGATTGCACGGCACCTGCAGGCCAGGTGCATCTTCATCTACAGGTATTGCCACATGGCAGCTCACGATGGTGGTGGCCCACCGCACGGCTGTGGTTTTATGTCACTGTGCTCGGCACTTGGTGGGTTCTTGCTCTGTGAAAGCTCCTTTCCTTCAGTCCTAGGAGATATTCTTGTATCGTTTCGTCTACAATTTTCTCTCCTCTCTTTTCTGTTTCTTGGCTTGAAATTCCTATTAGTTGGAGGTTAGACCTTCTGCATGGATCTGATGTTTTGGTTGTCCAATGGTCCTGACTTTTCTTTGTTTCGGTGTTTTACCTTCTGGGAGATTTTCTCACATCTTCCATCCCCTCTAATGCCTTTAAAAATTTCTGCTATTATATATTTTTAAAAAATTTTCAAGAGCTTTAACACTTCCTTTTAAAAAATGACACTCTCTTCCTGTTTCATGGGCAAATATCTTCAGAGGACTGTTCTCTGACCCCTTTCTTCTGTGTACTGGAGCTGTTGGTTTTGGTCAACTGCTGGTGCCCCTGGCTGTTGCCACTATGACTGTAACACAACAAAGCTAACAGGAAGCTCTGTACATGTGGGTAGGGCTTGGGAATGGGGGCCTCATAGTGGTGACTGGGTAGAGACTGGGGAATTGTCAATTTCAGGATCTGTCAGTCTTTTCTCTTTGCTCAGTTTCCCAGAGAGAAATTCAATAATGTCCTGCCTTGGGGTGGCTGGATGGGAACAGGCCCAGCTGTCAGCAGAGGAAGGGGGCTGAGGGTCTCCCCATTAACCATCGCTTCACCCCAGCCTTTGGCTGGTCTTGGGGTTCCCAATCCAGAATCCTTCTAGTTCAACCTTGGCCAGCTGTACACCTGTCTTCTACCAGGATCAGAGAAGGGCAGTCACGTGCAATCTGGGCTCGGGTCTAACCACTTCTTCCAACCGATACTATTTTCACACCATCTTTGAACTCCTGCCTTAGGGATACCCGGTCCCTCCATGTTCTGAGCATCTGGGGGATTCTGCAGAGAAAATGGGCTTGTTAAGGGTTGCCAGCTCCCTTAGACACTTTGGGGAGTGGGGGAAGCTGGCACTAAACAAGTTATACTCTTCCAGCTTCCAAAGTTTTCAGACCTCTCTTACCTGCTGCCATCTTTGCAGTTCATGCCATTTTCATTCCTTTATGTCATTTTGGTGGGGTTTGGGGAGACAGAGGAAATACAGATGTGTTCAGTCCACAGTGTTTAACCACAAATCCTTGCCCATTTTACACGCGTTTTGACACATTTACATGTAAGTTCATATGACTCATTTTGATTATCTGTACTTTTTATTTCTACTTAGATGGCCTTGTTTTTCCCATTCAACGTTAGGCTTGTGAGCCCTTCTAACCCACGCAGATCTAGCTCATTCCTTTTACTGCGGCTTAGCAAGTGTTCCAGCAACCAACGTACCACATTTTTTCCATCCATTTCTCTACTGATGCATCTCAGAAACACAAGTGATTGTGGCCTTTTGATCAACACGCTGGCTCAATGCAAATTCTAATCTTTATTGTTTTTATTCTGAAGCATAACTTGTCACAGGGAAAGAGTGTTTTTATTACTTTTTTTTTTTTTTTAACTGTCTGCCAGCGACTAGGGGAAAAGAGCTAATGGTGGGGGCCTGAGAGCCTGGAGAAGAAGGCCCTTCGAGGACCAGGCCCGGGGTGGTCAGGAGGGGGGGTGTGGACACCATACACACAGAATCACGCATTCTCTCTCCTCCAGGAAAGGTTTTCCAGAAGCATCTGCCCACACTTTGAATTAAGTGTTTTTCTGCCAAACTGAGCCTACTGAAGGGGAGTGGATTAATGGCTTAGGGAGCTTCACGCTCAGCAGGGGGCTCAGCTGAAGGCTGCTTGCTCTCCAGTGAGTGAATTCACAGTGTTCACCAGAACCCTTTCCAGCTCCAGCAGCCCTCGGGGAGGCCAAGGAGGGCTTCCAAGAAACCTAACCGAGAGCCAGGTTCAACAGCAGCTCCTGCGCGGGGAGGGAGGAGGCCGCATCCACGTTCAGAGCCGCAGGGGAAGGGGGAGGATGGGTGGATCTCTCATCCCACCTGCTCTGGGTTCCTCTCCGGGGGCCACGCTCAGGTGTGAAGGGTCACGCTCAGGCTCTGATTTCTTTTTCCATGAATACAAATATGGAGAAAGCCCTACCTGGCACCCTCTGAAATTGCAGTGCATAGGGGAAGGCCCCAGAAGGTGGGTCAGAAGGCCCTTCCAGTCCAACTAAGACGAGAGCAAACTTAAAATGAACATAGGGGTAGACTGGGGGTGGGGCTGGGGGCAATAAATAAAGGTCACGGCTGAGGGGAGTGACTGGGGTGGCGGTGGAGAGGGGGGCTCCCAGGAGAGAAGGGGTGCAGAAAGGCACTGGGTTGGGGGAAGCAGACTCAGCCTTGCAAACGCTGGTTTGTCGAGTCAGAGGTCACGTCCGACAGGGCTGGCGGTGGAGGGCCCTGGGACTGGTCAGGAAGGAGCCGGGTAGGGTCTGGCTCCAGCGCTTTCTCTCTCTCTCAAGCTCTTCCACTGGAAAGTCTGCCCCACGCACCAAGCACGCCTCTGCTCAGGGCAGGCAGAGGGGACCGTCGGAGCCCACGTCAGCAGCAGGGGCTCGCCCAGGTGTGCCTTCTACCTTTGGGGGAGAGAAAAAAAGGCCACTATAGGGGGAGCAGAGGCAGAGTCCCACCCCAGTGACAGTGTGAGCTTTGGGAATGAAATTCAGGGAAGGCTGACTCCTTGCTGAAGCGGCCTGCACCTGAAGCAGCTGCCCCGTCTGAAACTAAGCAGGGGGCTGCCTGGGGGGGCCGGCGGCTGAGTGCTGGGCAGGGGGCACCTGCATGCTGGGCCCAGCCCTGCTCCGCTGTGCTGTGTCATTGCAGGCAGGTCGCCCAGTCCCTGGGCTTCAGTGTGGCCATCGATACCTGGGCTAGTCAACACAGGTGATCTTGGGACGCCAGCAGGAGCAAATGGACATGGGAACATACAATCTTCCTCTAGGCCAGTCCTTTCCAAGTAACAACTTAAGCCCTGGAACCCTGTCTATGTGCTAGGCCACACAGCCTGCCCCGTGATTACTGGACAGTTCCTGAAGACCCACTCAGGTAGGTACCCCACACGGACCCTGGATCTTACCCTCCCTGCAACCTGCAAGGGACACGATGTGGTCCCCGGATTTCAGTGATAATGGAACTGGGCACTGAGAGATCAAATATTAGGTTGAATCTTACGGATTTGCCAATATTTAACTGTTTTTGATCTACAAAAATGCAATTTCATGTGGTTCGACCTGATGGTTTGCCCAAGTTCCCATGGGTATGGGTGGCAGGGCTGGGACTGGAGCTTGGGCCTGCTTGATTCCAAACCGCCCTCCCTGGGGGGATTGCAGGAGGCGAGGGTAGGGGGGAGAGGGTGCACGCCCACGGCGCCTCCCTCCCTGAGACCTGCCCACCCAGAGTCACAGTCTGTCTCTGTCCCTCATGACCATCAAGAGGGGAAATGAGGGAGAAGGAGGGAGGGGAGGGGAAAGGGGAGGGGAGGGGCGCTCCCACAGGGTTTCCTGGGGGGTACTGCCCAGCCCAGCAGGCCTGCAGCCGTCCCCGTGCGCGGCAGGGGCACCAGCTGCTGCGCTGACCCACGCAGTGTGCGCCATGGGTCCTCTGGTTGTAGACGCACTAAGTCCAGCTGGGGCTTCTTTCTGGAAGGAGGCTGGGCGCCGATCGTGCACCTGCACAATTTTCTCCCGCTTGAGTGCGAGGACTCCCCTGTCCCCCAAGTGCATGGTGACCTCAGGTTGGCCGGGGCCGGTGGGAGCTTGGACTCTTGCCCTCGGCTTCCACACCCATCACATGGGGATAATGAGCCTCCTGTCTATTTGGCCAAGAGAACGAAAGTTGACCTTGGAAGTGCAAGGACAGGCCGGCCTCCATGCCGTCAGCTCTAGGGGTCCTGAATCCTCCCTCTTAGGATTTGGGCCTGCCCTGGCCTGGGCTCTGTTTTGGGTGAGCTGATTTGCCTTCCTCAGCTATGCAGTAGGTTTCTGGAGGTCAGGGACTGTCCCCCACCGCACCCGGCCCAGGCTGGGCACGCACTGCCTGGAGAATAGCAGGTGTTCTGAAAACAGAGTTACTGTGACTGTTAGGCAGGAAGGGAGATGCTCTGAAAGATTACACATTTCATAAAGCAGAGGATGGAAACGGCCATTGTTACAGTTACTGAGAACGGATAGGGACAGGCACCACTGTCCTTCGGGGTCCCTCTTTCTGTTCATTGTGGGCACGGATGTGTCTGGCTTGCCTCTGTTCGACGGGCACCTGGCACAGGGCTCAAAAATGCAGAGAACTGAAAACCCCCCCCGGGGGGGCGCAGATAGAGAGGAGGTGGGTACGTTGGAAGGAGGAGCTTGGTACTCACTGTGGCCTTTTGGGTCCGGCCTGGGTGGGGCCCCCACTGTGGGTCCGCAGAGCCGGTCCCGTCTCGATGGCCAGGCTGCTCTGGCTCCCTGAGAGGTGGCTGCGTGGGCGGGGAGGCCCCATCTTTGATGACTCCACGCTGCCACCTGCAAGAAACCACATGAATGGTTCAGGGCTGCGTCCTTTGGGCCTTGAACCGAGACAGGGACCATCTCAGCCTGACAAGGAGCTGATCTGAAGTCTCCTCATTTGGAACTGTGACCTGTATCGATGGGACCGTCTGCCAGAGCCCCTTCCCCTGGGAACTGCCACCCCCTTTCCCCATCCACGTGGCTGCCATGTTCTAGCGGGACCCCACCCTCTGGCCACTGCTGACTGGCCCACAACCTACAAAGGCAATCGAATGGGCCCTGAGGTCATTTCACTAAGGAACAAGTAGTTACCCACATGAAAACTGGCAGTGAGGACGAGTCTGCCCTGCCCTCGGAGAAGGAGGGTGTTGTGGAGAAGCGTGTAAATTTCTGTGAACCCAATAAGAGGGACATTCACGGCTGCCTCTGCAGACTAATGAATCCTCACTCAGACACGGCTGTTAGCCCCTGCCCGGCCCAGAGAGCAGTGGGGCCTGCAGACTGCACTCCATCTTTCCATCTCCTGACCCGCTTGGCCGCAGCTGAGAGCCGGTGTGAAGAGAGGGGACACGAGCTGCGGTAGTGGGAGGTGAGGAGTGTAGAACCTGCCCTAGCAACCAAGGCTGGCAGGTAAGTGTCCTCCACGCTTTCCTAAGAGAGAATCTGCAGGCTGAAGGGGCCTAAGAGATCATCTAGTCCAGGGACAGTTTTCACCTCATGCAGCATCCCCGCCTACTGATACTGGTCCCTGGGAAAACCGCATGGAGGAGGATTCCGAAGCCATGTCAGGCTCTGTGGGAGAGAGTGCCGGGATCAACTGGTAATGTCTGCCATGGGCACAGGAGTGCCAGGCATTGGCATCTCTGACCTAGTCCAGACTGCTGCCCCCCGCAGGAATTCCTTCCGTATCAGTTCCGGCAGAAGATCACCCAGCCTTCCATTTCCTTCCAGTTTGAGGCAGTTACTGAAAAGCTTTCTTCTTAGGTATTAAATTCAGCCTGAAATGTCACGCAAGTATCCCAGTTCTAACCTTTGGAGTGACTCTGAATGAAGCTGGTCCTTTTCCTGGGAAGGTCCTTCATGTGTCTAAAGGAAAGGAATGGAAAATGTGTCCCCAGGCCTTCTCTGCATATGTACCTGAGCTTCCCTTCCATATGTTTTTTTTTTTTTTTGCTGCTCTACACAGCTTGTGGGATCAGTTCCCTGACCAGGGATTGAACCCGGCCCATGGCAGTGAAAGCCGGAATCCTAACCATAGGCCGGCAGGGAACTCCCCTTTCTATCTGTTCTTGAGTGGTGCTAACACTTTAGCTCCTAGCCCTCCCAGCTGACGGCCCATTTTGCCTCCCGGATCTAGAACAAGTCCACAGACCCAGCCACTGGGGAGCCACTAGGGAGCGGTAGCCTGTGGAAGCAGCAAAGCCACTGCCCCAGGGGCTTGGGAAACAAACAGGGCTGCTTCCCACACTTACCTGATTCCCCCCAGGGTCTGTCGCTTTTCCGGTCCCTGACCCCAGTGGGTGGGAGTCTGTCCTCCAGGCTGGAGGAGCTGAGATCTGAGTCACTGTCACTGTCGCTGGAAACCACTGGAAAAGAGATACCAGCACAGGAGGTCACCCCCACTGGCCACCACAGGCAGGCGTGTCAGACAGAGGGGACCAGGGCAGGCCTCTTCCTTCCAGGACAAAGTGGCATAGGACCTCTGCAGGCCCTGGTGTTTGGGGCACGGGGACAGTGGTCCGGGGATAGGGATGGCAGGGTACTCCTGTCAGTCAAAGAGGTGAGTCCCGGTGCAAGGAGGCGGGGACTCGGGGGTGCGGTGCCCAGTATGACCAGCACCGGCAGGGAGGGCTCAGTCCTCAGGCAGCCATCTCCACGCATCACCCCTTCCCTGTGGCTGAATCAGAACCCTCTTGCTGGGAGGAGCTGATTACCCCCTTTGGTGCAGGCCCAACTGCACCTGGCAACATTTAAAGGTGCCCGGCCATGCTCTGCAGGGATAATTCCAGTCCTCGCTGACCCTGATGGAGGGCTCCAGGCCCCTGACATACACTAACTCAAGGAAGCTTCAGAACAACCCTGCAAGATAGGAAATAGCATTGTCCCCATTTCACAGGCAAGGAAACCGAGGCCCTTGCCCACAGGGGGATTCTTACTCTGGCGGGCTGGCTCCACAGCCTGTGTTTGTAACCACTCTGATTCCACCAGAAGAACTGAACTGGGAGCCAGCAGGCCTGGGCTCTCATCCCAGCTCATCCAGCAACTGCCAGTGGGGTCTTGTGAATGCAGAAGGAGCATGGCTGGTGGGGCTGGAACCCCAGGAGAGGGAAGGGAAGGGGAGGGGGAGCTCCCACAGTGAGCACCTGCTGTGGTGGAAACCCTCTTTTCTGGACTAAATGCAACCATATTTGGCTGGTTAGTCAACAGTGGGAGTCATAATACAGGATCTATTCATACATTAAACTCCATTTTAATTTTAAGCATAGAAATGTACATCCATTTGCCAATCTTTTTTTTTGCGGTACGCGGGCCTCTCACTGTTGTGGCCTCTGCCGTTGCGGAGCACAGGCTCCGGACGCGCAGGCTCAGCGGCCATAGTTCACAGGCCCAGCCGCTCCGCGGCATGTGGGATCTTCCCGGACCAGGGCACGAACCCGTGTCCCCTGCATCGGCAGGCGGACTCTCAACCACTGCGCCACCAGGGAAGCCCCATTCGCCAATCTTTTGATGGAGAGCTTGGGTGCTTCTTTGAGATCGACCCACATGGTCTTTTGTGTCTAAACTGCATCTATATTGCATTGTGATTCTCAGGTTCAGTTTCTTTAAATTGGAGCAGATCTTGAAGACATGGGCAAGCAGGAATCCTCTATTTTTCCGTTTCTTTTGTCCATTTTTTTTTTTTTTTTTTTACAGTTGTGCTGCCTACACCTAATTCAATAGCCTTTTTAAGCAAGTGACTTCTACCAAGTCTTTCCAAAGTCTTGGTTTTAATGAAACGACTCTGTGTCTTTTCTGACTTTTTTCATCAATTTATATAACATTTAATTAAATAATGTAATTATAATAGCAAGTATAACCGCACAGAAAGGTTTGGGATCACAGGTAACCAGCTCGCATAGGTGACTAACTCAGCGGGTGGGGTAAGCGTCAGCATGTCTTCCCCAGGAATGCAATATGCTGGTTACGGAGGGAGTTGAGTGCTTTCTGCCAGGCACTGTGCTAGGCACCTGGGAAGCATTATCTTACTTGATCTGTAGAACAAACCTGAGCCATAGGGACATGTTTGGTGGGAGATGATACTGGAAACAAAATCAATCTATATCAAGGGCGGCTAATAGGTTTCATCTGATGCTCTAGGCCCCTCCGGAGCAGCGTGCAGAGGAGAATCCTGAAATTGCATTAAGGCCCAGCAGGGAGAGAGTCCGGTCAGTTAGGGAAGCCCACAGTGGTTCCAGGAAGGGAAATGGCAGGACCTAGGCCATGTAGCTTCCACCTGGATCTAGAGCCTTCTGGAAAGTTTTCAGGCCTTCAGCCTGTGTCACCTTTCAGCTGAGAAAGTCACAAGTCATAGAACCAAGCAACCAGAGGGGCTGGAGCTGTCTGACCACTTCAGCCTAAGAGATCCTTGACCCTGTGCTTCCACAGCAGGGCAGCCGTGCTTCGAAAGCTTTAATGACTAATTGGTTCTTCTCCCTCCCTCATCCCCACATCTTGCCAGTTTCACTGGCTCTCCTATCTGGGGCTCCTCTGGCCCCACACGGCCTGGAGCTCCTGCCAAACTGCCGGTCAGCACCTCCCGCAGGGACTGGCTTCCCTCTACCCAGAATGCCCTGCCCACCTCTCTTCTTCTGGCTTAGTTCGGGTACCACCTCCTCCAGGAAGCCTTCCCTATGGCTCCCACCTGTCTGGCTGAACGCCTTGTGTGTTCTGCTACACCTGCAGCAGCTACTTCCCGCTTTAAGTGTTCTGTGTGTGTGTTCCCCCAGCAGACCGAGAGGCTCCTGGAGGGCAGGGGACAAATTGCACCACAGTCAAGGCTGGCGTGCTTCTCCTGCAGAGCCTGATCCGTGGGGGTGGGGCAAGAACGATGCTAACAGGATTGCTTCCAGCTCTGCCTTCCTCTGTCTGCTCAAGGATTTTGCCTCTTCTGCTGTTCCTTTCCCTTCTTGCCCTCAAGGAAGAGTTCTGCTTTGGCTTTCTGGGCTCTTGTGACGTAGAATCAAAAAGAGATGGGGATGGGGGGGGTTGTGGTCCACATGCCCCCTTTACAATATCTGAGAAACGCAAGTAAAGGCCTGACTTATTTTGCAATCGCGTTTTAGGTCCCAGACTGGGTTTCTTTGATTATGAATCCACCGAGACCCGATTTTATGGGCATCGGTTTTATAAGCATTTACGTATTTTTGGCTCGTTCACTGACTGACTAAATGCCAACTCTGTGGGTCCTCAGACAAAGGGAGTGGGAGGTGGCAGGAGGTGGCAAGAAGCTCCCCATGTCTCCCTAGGGGCAGATGCAAAGGAACTGGGGAGGATTCTGCCCCCTCCCGCAGCAGGAGGAGGGGGTGTCCAGCAGCCTGTTAAGCAGTGGGAAATCCCTGAGGGGAACACGGTTACCGTTCTCCACATTGGTTTCCCCATCTCTTTGGCAGAGACGCTTATGGATAATTTATTCCTTTTTCCTGACTTGGAATGTTCCGTCTCCCCCATATTTGATATGCAGGACCTTCAAAATTCTGGGGCAGGGTGGAGAATATGAGGCTGAGGCAGTGGGGGGTAGGGGACATGACACGAGGCTCCATGGTATGGAAATAATGCCTGGATTCTTTGGTGCTAATGAGCAGATACCACAGGGCACAACATACCAAGAGCTTGAAAGGAGACGATGGGAAAGGACATCCCAGGACTCGGGTTATGGTGGCTACTCATTCACCCTATTTCTTCACTCTGCTCCCTGTTCTGTCATCTGTGGTACATGGTCACAGTGTTGAGCTAGGAGTGGGCTTAAGCCGCAAGAAGACTGCTATGCTATGTTGCGAGAGCATTTTTTGTTGGGAGGGGTATGTGTCGTCCAAGCACCAACGCTGGAGGTGGGGTTCGGGGGCCATATTGCCTAGTTCCCACTTGGTGCCTATGCTGTGCAAGGTTTAGAAAAAATAAACCTCCCCAAGTGACAGTCAGCTGTCTTGTTTTTTTGTTTCCTTTTATAGACAAGGGCCACAGCCATGGAAGGGGGGGGAACAGCCCCAGATGACAACTGAGCTCACAAAGACATCACAGAGCAGAGAAGCAGCCAGCCAACGACTCATCCCTTTTGGGTTCGTCTCCCTCAGCTCAAGCATCCTTGCTCACTGTGTCTGCGATTTCAAGCAGGGGGCCAAGCCTCAGCTTAGAGGTCTCTGTGGTGCAAACCCAATCCCATTTCTAGTCCACTCTAATAAACCCCACTCGAAAGGAATAAACCCAAGGAAGTCGGCAGTGTTGACACCTGGCCTCGGCACTTATGTCAGTGGGAAAGAAACGCACCAAGGAGACACTGCGGAGAACATCCCTGGACACAGCCCAGTGCAGACGCTGTTTATCCAAATACTCCTCCGGCAGCAAGGGAAGAAGTTTTTCTTCTTCCTCCCCCTCCAAATGTTGCTGTTAAAACCCGAACCTTGGCTAATTTGCCATTCGATTGCGCTGCCACCTTTTTCCCTGCACGGCAGCTGCGATCGTAAATCTTCCAGGTCTATTAACAAAGCTTTTAGGCTCATAAATCTTTTGACTCTTGCCCTTCCATCCTCAAGAAAACACTCTGTGTGTCTGGAGGCTGAGTTTTTTCCTCTAATTCCCCAAAGGCTGAGTCTAGGATGGTTCCGTCAGTGACGAGCGCTTGTATTCTGCCCACGCCTGATTTTCAGATTGAAAATGGGAAAACACCAGGGAGAAGACTGTCCCGATAGCTTCCCCAAGAAGGAGGTGTCACTAAGTGGATTCACCCGGGCTCTGCCAGCAGGCAGGGAGGAGGGGGGCCTCCCCCTCTGCAGTGGCTTGAGCCCCCGGACCACTTGCTTGGGGACCTGGCGTCCCTGAGATTTTCCCATCATGCCGCAGCAGGGCTGCCCCACTCTGCCCAGCTCTCATCCTCAGAAGCGGACAGCCCCAGCACCAGCCATGCCTGCTTCTCTGAGGAGAGGCCAGCTTTTTTTTTTTTTTCCCCCTGGCTCACTCTTGGATGGATTTGCAATTTGACTGTCACCATGGAAACTCAGAGTTTTGGTACATGAAGGTGGGGGGAAGTCTTCCCTTTTGGAAAGTCTTTCCTGACTGCCTCAAAGAACATGTGGCAGCTGCTGGCTTGTGGAGATACCTTGCCTGGGACGGTCCAGGGGACAGGCAGGATGCTGGCCACTGGACCTCACAGCACTGCACCGGGATTTGGGGGACCTGCTTCCTGCCTCTGCTCTGCCACCATCTCTCTTTGTGACCCTGGGGACACCTCTCAGGGCTTCATCACACACAAAAAGAGGCCAACCTAGACAGCCACTCTGGGTCTGAATCCTAGGATTCAACTTCAGGTCAGGTTTGTTCCATCAGTGGAGAGACCCCAGTGCCCCACTCTGGTTGAGAGGCGGGGAGATGTGACTTTTGGGCCGCACAACATCTGCCTGCCTGGCACAAGGACAGCCAGGAGCCTGTAAGCTCGGGAGGCCCTTGTGAGCATCTGCTGCTCTGCTTGGAGGCTCCCACAGCCCCAAGAAATTACGGGAATTAGAGAGGAAGAGAGATATTTTCAGCAAATATTCTGCCAAAGGCAACGCAGATGGTGGAAAATTTTGCATACTAAAAGCAAAAAAAAAAAATTTTTTTTTAATGTAAAGGAAAGATAAGGCCCTGGGGAATGCAGAGACGTCCCCAGTTAGCCTTACCCAGCCCACCAGGCGGGCACAGCTGCAGAGAAGAGTCACAGAGCTGTCCGCATGGGGACAGGTGAGGGCTGCCCCACCTGGGAGTAGGGCCAGGCTTGCAGCCTGAAATCCCACCAAGATGCCTCCCAAGTCTGGGGCTCTGTTTGGTGGCAGCAGGAGCGAGGTACAGGGGTGGTGGAGAGGCTCTGAGTCACACAGTGTCCTGGCTCTGCCACTTCCCAGCTGTGGGACTTTGGGTCGGTGTCTTCACCTCTCTGTGCTCAGCAGGCCCACCTATGAAATGGGGTAATGACGGATCCTTTCCCGGGTTGTTGTGAGTATTAGTAGAGATAACACAGGCAGTGTCTGGCACATGGTAGGTGCCTGATATATGGGAGCTATTTTATTTGATGGGGGGGGGGTGCATCCTGAACTCATGGCCCACACCATCTGGCACAGAGCTGGCCTCTGCACTCACCATGTTCGGTGCCCGGGCCAACCTCACAGGGGTGGACTCACTTTTTCCGGGGAGCTTAGATTTCCAAGTTGTGTTTCATAAGACATTGGAGGCACTAGGTGCCTTCAGAGGCTGTTTGGAGGCCGAGCTGGGATTTGAACCCAGGCCTAACTATTGTAGGAATCTCTGCTCTTTCCTCCTCACCCAGGATGCAGGGCACCCCATGGTCTGGCCTCACCCCAAGGGCTCTGGTCCCCTGCAGGCAGGTCAGTTCATCCTCTGTCTCCTCAACATGCCTTTTCCCGCCAGAGGCAGGGGCTGCCATGTGTGTGAGAAAAACGTCTAGTTCACTCCCAACATCTAGGGTTGAATTCTAGCTCTGCTTTGGACACTCCTGGACAAATACCTACATCTCTCTGAACCTCAGTCTTCTCATCTGTAAAATGGACACAATAACAACTACCAATAAAATAAGATCAAGAGATCAAGTAGGACAAAAGGCATTGCAAGTCTAAAAAGCTATACGAGCCTATATATATTTTTGAAAATTAGATTCCAATTCATCCTCCAGGAACCCATCCAAACTGTGCCTCCGTTGGAAAATTTCTCCAGCCCAAGGATGGAAGACAGGCCCTCCTTCACTCTCCCCACAACTGCTGGGGCAGCTCTTCTGGCCCCTCTCAGACAACCCCTGGCATTGCATTTCTTTTCCTACAAACACCTGCCTCGACTTCCCCAACTGTACCAGGAGCCCCTTCAGGGCACGGTCACGTCTTAATTGGTGTCTGGCTCCTTCCCTCAGCCCCCATCACTGGGCCTTGGGCCAAGCAGGCACGCAGCAGGAGAGAACGCGGCACTGTGCAGAGACAGCAGGACTGATGGTGGTCAGCAAGGTGGTGGCGAGCCAGCTCGGGCTGGGCTTTCCACCAGGCAGGTGCCTCCTTGCAGCCTCTCCCAAAAGGACACTCAACTGGGATGAGCGAGCCAGGCAATGGTGGCCTCAGCCTGAGCTAGGCACAGACTAATGCAGGGAGGGGCTGTCGGAGGCTGGTTGCCATGGACACGGGATGAGTGGGCTCTGGGGAGAGAAGTGCACTGTTCATGCAAAACCTTCTCTTCTTCCAAACCCCAGGCCCCAGGACGGGCTCTTCCTTTGTTTTGGAAACTCCCTCCAGGGTCCCAGAGAGTCAGGGTCTGGACAATAAGAAAGGTAGTCCCAAGGCCAGGGGGCCTGTCCTCATAGGGATAGGCTGGGTGGAGCAAGAGAGGCTCAGAGCCTTCCTCCCTCCCTCCCTCCTGGACTCAGAGTCAGGAGATCCGGATGACCCTCCCTGTCCAGCTGCCTGATCACCCTGGGCCTCATTTCCTCATCTCTGAGGTGGGGATAGTCACAGGACCACCACAGAAGGAGGGGTGAGGGAGTGGGACCCTGGAGCTCTCCCTCCTTGTTCCCCCTTCCAGGCTGCCACCTGGGACCTCAGCAGGGACAGCACAGACCAGGCCAGGAATTGAGAGTTGGGGAGTGGAGGGTTTCCTGTGCTTGCTTATTCATTTGCCACTGATTTTAATTAACTCCTTCCTTGGGGCCTGCAGACAGACAGGAGGTACCAGATAATGAAGATGAATCCTCAGATCAATAGTGATGTGGTCGCCAGCACTGAAATCCTGTGGTCCTGCCCTGGCTGGAGGAGCTCCAGATAGAATGGGAGATGGACGGATGGAAGATAAGAACAGCTCCTTCCAGGGAGAACATGATACTCTGCAGGGGAGGTGGAAAGTGTTCAGGGAAAGGAGAAGTCAGGAAGGACTTCCTGGAAGAGGTGGAATTTAAAGATGGGCATGATTTTGGCAGATAGAAATGCTGGGACTGGGGTGTGCCAGGTATCCCTGACAGAGAACAGGAAACACAACGGCCAGGTGGTGGGCTTCTCCAGAGCCAGGATAGGCTCAAAAGGAAGGCTCCAGACTCAGGCACCTAGGGGCCGAGGGGTGGTCTGGCTTGGATGTGCTCTGCACTATTTCTCTCTGGCAGGTTATTGCTTCTGATTTGTGGCAGAGATGAAGCAAAGTGGGTGCATACCTCCTGACAGTTCCTTTGCTGGGATGCAAAACGCATCTTCATCCACTCCATGACGTCAGTGCTGTCTGTCTGTCCTTCTTTAGGTCTCTGCGCCTTTGACCTCATCTCTTTGTGCCTCTCTTGTTGATGGTTTGAAAAAAAGCTCTCTCTCTGCCTTTGCTTCTCTTGTCTTTCTTTCCCTCTCTTGTGTGTCTTTGTGTCCCTGTGTGTTTTGAGTCTTCTTGGGTTTGTCTCTTTTTTTTTTTTTTTTTGCGGTACTCAGGCCTCTCACTGTTGTGGCCTCTCCGGCCACGGAGCACAGGCTCCGGACGCGCAGGCTCAGAGGCCATGGCTCACGGGCCCAGCCGCTCCGCAGCACGTGGGATCCTCCCGGACCGGGGCACGAACCTGCGTCCCCTGCATCGGCAGGCGGACTCCCAACCACTGCGCCACCAGGGAAGCCCTTGGGTTTGTCTCTTGATCCCTATTTCTGTTTTGGTTGGTTTCTCTCACTCTCCAGTCTCTGTACATGTCTGTCCATCTGTCTCTGGGTCTCCGCCTCTGTCTCTGTCTATCACGTCCCCTCAGGGTCTGGCCTCAGGGTGTATCCCTCAGGTTCCCTCACCAGGGCTGGAATCTCAGTCCCTGCTCAGGCCCATGGCATCTGATCTCAGAGCCTAGGTGGGGGGCTGGGCTGCCAGCTTTGCCCGGACTCCATGTGGACCCCAGGAGCAACTGAGACAGGGGCGGCCCGGCCCCTCCTTCCTGTATGGAGATCACCGGACAGACAGCTTCTCCCAGCCTCTGCCGCCACTCCTGGACCAGCGAGCGGAAATCATCCTGGCCCCATCCGTGGGGCCGGCCTCCACCCTGTGATGGACAAGAGGCCTGGGGAGAGGACTGCTGAGCCGAGTGGAATCAGCACTGTTACCTCCGAGGGCTTATTGGAGTCAGACAGGGCAGGCGGGCCCAGATGTATTCACTTCACCAGGTCCCCAAAGGCCGAGAAATCTAGAGTGGGCGGAATTAAGCTGCAGGTCCACACAGCGAGGCAGGTGGGCGGCTGGAGAGGGGTGTGCTGTATTGCACTTGGCGAGAGTTCTGCGGTCATCTGCTCAGCTGCAGCCGGGCTGCCTGGGGGTGGGGCCTGTTTCCGCAGTTCAGCTCAGTTGGGGATTGCAGAGTTGGCGGGGGCAAGGAGTCCCAAGACCTTACCTTGCAGCTGGAGTCATCCAATCAGCTGAGGGTGCCATCGGGTTGGGACAAATTAGCAGCGACAGCCATGCCCCTGACCTCTGTGGTGTGGCTAATGAGGGCCTCCTGCTCTTGGAAAATCAACCCCCAGGCCAGCGAAGATGCCCAGGACAGGCAACAGGGCCGCAGGGGGCAGGGGTAGGGTGCAGCGGTCGGGACAACGGTGGCTCCTGGAAGCTCAGGGCTTCTATTCTGGGGGTGGTCCCCTCCATTCACACACGCCAGCACCGAGCTAGCGTTTGGCTTCACCAAGGGCTCCGAAGGTCAAGACAAATTAGTAACGCACGGGCTTCTCTTTCAAAACACAGCCACGCAAGATATGGCCAGGCCTCTGTTTCCCTGAGACTTGGGAAAAGGGCAGAGTTTCCCGAACACCATGGGGATTTCTTGTTCTGCCCACGCCGAGATTACAATGTAAATTATCTGCCTTAGTTTCCTCTTCTATAAAATGGGACAACAGTAGTCCCCCCAGCACAGGTGTCAGGGGATTACACAAATGCACAGAGCCTGGCATGGGCTGTGGTCCATGGCAGCTGAGGGCTGAGACCTGCCTCTTTCACCTGCCCAGACCAACAGGCAAGTGGACCCAGGCCCTCAGCTGAGTCTGGAAGAACGGTGGCCGCACAGAAGACTGACTGTCAGTGTTTGCCCAAGCGGGGCTCACAGTGGGCTCGGGCAACTCAGCACCACCACCCCGTCTCCTGCCCCCGGTGGGATGGATGGCATTCGCATCCCTAAACGGCTAGTGGGAGCCACAGCCAGGACTGTCCAGCTATGACTTGTTTTTGTTTATTTATTTTTTGGACCCAAACAGCAGACCTACACCATGAAGACCGGGGTCAGTGGCTTTCCGGGTGCCGGGCTGGACACACAGCACCCTCCTCAGGTGGTTCAAAAGCAGCCTCTCCTCCCTCCCCTCTGAGCAGTCCTTTCTGCCTCACATCTGTGTGTGTTTGGTGGTTTCTATTATATTTATAACATTAAAAAAGCCCAGGTACTTCCAGCTGCCCAGGACTCTAGAACCCATGCAGGGTGTAAGACGAACTGCGGCGGGGAAGGTGATAGTGAAGCATTAGAGACAATCCCGGGGACAGGACCGTGAAAGGAAGATTCCGGAACTTCATAAGCACTTAGTGACCGTTTACCACAAACACAGGGCACGGGGTGGGGGAAGGGGGATGGGATTTCACTGGCAGCACATACCCGGAGTGTGTGTGTGTGTGTGTGTGTGTGTGTGTGTGAGTGTGTGTGTGTGTGTGTGTGTGTGTGTGTGTGTGTGTGTGTGTGTGTGTGTGTGAGTGAGTGAGTGAGACGGGGCCACTGCTGAGATGGGTCTTTCCGGTAGACACAGCCTCAATGTACAGTCTGGGAGCTGCTTTACCATCTGTTAGAAATTCCTCCATAAAGTCTCACCCCCTTGGATTTGGAACCATGAGATATGAAAGCTGGACGAGAACGGACTCTCTGTCTCAGTCCCCGTCACCCCCATCCTCCTCATGGGGAAACCAAGGCCCAGAGAGGAAGAAGGACTTTACAAAACTAAAGTTTTCCTGCCCGGGGATCCCCTATTAAAACACAGGAGCTCTGCAAGGCCTGACCTCTTAAGCCCTTATTGGCGAGGCCCTGGGGGCGACAGCGGTGGGTCACCTCCACAGAAGGCACAGAACCACAGTGGGCGGGATTTGTGGGGTCAGGGTAGGAGAAAGGACGCCCAGATGTGCCATGGTCAGGCTCCTGTCTCCCACTGGTCAGGTGAAGGGTCAGTGAGTGAGGTGGGCTGGATATGAGAAGCCTTCACTTCCACAGAGACGTGCACCCACTGTTTTTGCAACAGGTGTCCCTGTTGGTCTAACTTCTAGTCTCTCTCTTTCACTGGGATGTGGAAACTAGAACTATTTCACTTTCTCCTTAATAACCCAGCAAGGGTGATGATCAAAGAGCGTGAGAGACAATAGGGAGGGGTGGGGACTGCAGCAAACCAGAGACTGCAAGGCCTGCGTGAAGGGGGAAGCTGCCACTTAGCCTGTCCAATTTTTCCAGGGAGGGGCAGTATGCCAGACCTTCTGATTTTCAAAAATGAAGCCAGAACTCCATATTCTTTTTAATGAATATTCTCTACCTTTAAAAAAGTTGTCAATGAATTTAAAGCAGTGAGTCGGATCGAGTCACTGTTCCATCACTTAGTGACCTGTGACGCTGCCAAATGTCCAACCCACCCAGGACAGATGGCATCCCACCTGCAAACGACGAAGACCTCCTGCTCTACTCTGCCTCCTTCTCCAAGCCTCGGCCAGCCTGCCCGCCGCCTGCCCCCTACAACACACACTCCCAGCTGCTCTGAAGGCTGCAGGGAGTTCATGTACCACGTTCAGCCTGGTGTGATGGAAACGGCAAGTTCTGAGTCTGCTGGGGAAACACTGGGGGTGAGTAGGGAGTGGGGGAGAGGGCAGCTGAGCCCCCGAGGAGCTTCCAAAACACTCATTTCTCAGGAACAGAGAAAGAAGGAAGGCGGCATAGCAACAACTGGCTCTGGGCAGTGAGCAATCCTGTCTGAAAATAAAACATTTTACAATCCACAACCGCGGCTCATTAAGAATGAATGGATCTACTGGTATAAATAGCATGCTGCCTTAAGAAGTCAGGAAACAGCATATGCGTTTGATGGAAAAACGGCTGCCACGAAACTGCTTATTAGCTCAGTCGGCTGCAGCTCTGTGCTAAGGAGACAGAGGTCTCGGGTTCAAAGCCATGTGGCTTTCTCAATCTTGGGCCATAGACTGTGTCCCCATCCCCCCAGCCCTGGTCACAACATGGGGTCATAACTCTGGATATATAGTAACAAGCCCCATAGTAAGCTTCCCCCAGTTTCTGAGCCATAGTATCCTTACTATAATATCCAGCCTCTGCTTGAATGCTCCCAGTGACGGGGAGCTCACTTCCCTGTAGGATACAAAACACCCAGTTCTGTGATTCAATGGCTATTGAGCAAGAGATACAAATTTCTCCCTGCTCTGTCCCAGCTCTGCTTTTGGGGAAAGCAGCCTCAATTGGGCGTAACGGGCCACACCATCTATAATGTCTGACAGGTTACAGGCTTGATGCATAAAAGGGCATCCTGAGCAGGAGGGAGTTGGGCCAATCGTGTCCTCCCCAAGTGTGGACATGGGTCCTGAGAGTGGGGGCAGAGGCTGAGACTGAAGGGCATGCAGACTTGCAGCTGAGTACCAGCTGCTGGACGGGCAGAGGTTGGGGAACGGAGCTGATCCGAGAGTTCCCTGAGAAGCAGAAGAAGATGCTGCCATATCGCCCCATCCCCACAGGCCTCGAAAGCCTACCTCTCCGTCCCTGCTTCTGGGAGAACTTCCTCAGCAGCCTGGCAACCAGACACCCTTGAACCAAGTCCGAAAGGGGAAAGCCAGTGTGTGTGGCGATTTGGGTAACAGCTTTGCTCCGAGCTACTCTCAGAGGGGAGGAGAGTGGGCTGGGATTCAGAAGCCTGCGTCCCAGGCCCTCTTAGCGGCAGCCTATGTGACCTTGGGCAGACACCCCACTCGTCCTCCGTCACTTAGAGCCAATTTCACGTCCTTAGCTGCCCCATAGGCTGTTCTGAGCATCAGATGAGATAATGGCTGTGAGTCAAGGAGCTCTGGCTGAGGCCAATGCAGTAGCAATGACTCGGCTTCTCCAGGGGGACAGGAGATGGCGGCGCAGGGGCGGGAAGGCTGGCTGAGGGTTCATTCAGGAAGGGCGGCCCCAGGAAAACATTTGCAGCTGAGCTGAACCAGACTGCTTAACCCAAACAACCTCGAAGCTTGCTTTCACTGGACTGCAAACAGAACCACAGTTCGGGATTTTAAAAAAAATTTTGTTTAAAATCTAGTGAACCAATAAAGTGATAACGAAACTCTGATTTTTCTTAAAACTACCCAGCTGGAAAAAATCCAAAACCTCGAAGTACTTTTCCAGAACAGACCTTGAAGTGACCAGTGTGTCATTCTGTTCAGTTCCACCCAGGAAGCCTGTCCTCTGCTCAGGGGGATGACGGAGGGTGGGAGGAGGGAGGGTTCCTGCGGAGGGTCCTGGGGAGGGATTGCACCCGGGCCTCAGTGGGGAGGGGAAAGGGAGTTTGCCTCGTGCCTACTGGGTGCTCAGGGCACCTGCCTGTGCTCAGCTGGGGCTTTTTGGGGTCTAGCGGGGCGGGCAGAATGGAAAGGCCTCCCCAGTCCGGCCAGTCCACAGGGCGGTGACGAAAGCTTTAGATGGCGATGGGCCCCCGGCCCCCAACCCCTGCCTGGCCCCAGGCTCCCTAAGAGAGGTGAATATAGCAAAGCCTCACAGATCCAGGAGTCGGTCTCCCAGGAACCTCGACTCTCTGGCTCCCATCTGAGAAAAGGACACACATCCTAAAATACCCCCGGAGCACTGTATGGACCCGAGACTTGGGGCTTCAGCGCTGCCCCCACCCCATCACAGGTGTACAGCCACAGCTGGGAAAGGCGGGGCAGGCCAGCCACAGAGCAGACCCAGGGCAGTGCTGTCTCCCAGTCACAGCACTGGGGGCTGAAGAAAATAAGCACCATCACGTTAAGTGTCCTCGGCCTTGGAGGCAGAGAAGCACAAAATCCTATCTGAGAAAAGCTGCCACACATAACGACTTCAGTCAGATCAGTTCAGCTCTCCATCAACAGGCCATCAGGCTCCTCCAGCGCAAGTACCAGCCTGCTTCTACTATAATGCAAGGCTGCAGAAGGGAAAAGCTTAATGTTCCAGCCTCCTCTTTAATCTTTCTTCTTTTCCTTATAGTGATGGCTGGAACTGTAGCAATCATCTTGTGACCGTGAGGGAAAGAGCAAGAAATATCAAGACATCTGTCCTGACCTCACTGAGCTGCTGAACCAAAGCTGCAGTTGCCTCCTCTAAGCTTTCAAGTATATGAGAAGGGCTTCCCTGGTGGCGCAGTGGTTAAGAATCTGCCTGCCAATGCAGGGGACGTGGGTTCGAGCCCTGGTCTGAGAAGATCCCACATGCTGCGGAGCAACTAAGCCCGTGCGCCACAACCACTGAGCCTGCGCTCTAGAGCCCACGAGCCACAACTACTGAAGCCCACGTGCCTAGAGCCCGTGCTCTGCAACAAGGGAAGCCACCGCAATGAGAAGCCTGTGCACAGCAATGAAGAGTAGCCCCTGCTGGCTGCAACTAGAAGCCCCCGCGCAGCAACAAAGACCCAACGCAGCCAAAAAAAAAAAAAAAAAAAAGAAAAGCATGTGAGAAAAAAAATGTAATCTCTTATTACCCAAATATGCCAGATTAATATCCCTACACCCAGCAAATATCTTTCCACACACTGCCCGAGGGTGGGAATCCAGCTGAGAGGAAAGATGCCTGCAGAAGGGGTGGGTCCAACTCGAAAGAGATTAAGACCTAAGAGCCCACAGTACTGGTTCTACTATTTACACCTTACATTTCTCAAGGGAACAAAGAGGCCTGGGAGCACACAAAAACTGACTATATTTATTGCTGCCATAAACTTGGACCTGCCAAGGGAAAGTAGCGTGGAGCACGCAGTCCCGTTGGATTGACTGGCTGGGAGGGTGGAGCCCTTTCCCCAGAGGCAGCCAGGTCGGACCCAGGGTCAGTCACAGGAGGAACTCAGGTCATATTCTTTCTCTACCCCAGAAAGAATGAATGTCCTGCTATGAGTAAGCTTGTAGGGGGCTCACCAAGGGGTCTGCACGCAAATCCTGGACCCAAATCAACACCCAGTGTCCACAGGAGGGAGAGCATAGCCAACTCAGGTAGTCATCCTACCTGTCCTGTAGGCGCCAGAGTATCTCTGAGTTTGACACAGAGGAAAGAAACACTTCTAATCTTTCTCTAATACATTCACTGTGTTATTTCTAACATTTAGATCTTTAATCTGTCTGCAATGTGTTTCTGGATACAGATGGAATGGGATGGAAATCTAATTATGCTAGCCCTGGTTGATAAATAAACGAGTTATTTTCCCGTTGAACTGGAAAGCTACCTATGTTTAGCTTCCATACATCCTTAGGTCTATTATTCTTCTATTCTGTTCCACTTATCTATATAAATATTCTATTTATTCTGGTGACAACACTACACTGTTTCTCTTGACTATAGTAACTTAAAAAAAAATTGAAGTACAGTCGATTTACAATGTTTTAGGTGTACAGCAAAGTGATTTAGTTATACACACACACACACACACACACACATACTCTTTTTCAGATTCTTCTCCATTATAGGTTATTACAAGATATCGAATATAGTTCCCTATGCTATACAGTAGGTCCTTGTTTATCTAGTTTACATACAGTAGTGTGTATTTGTGAAACCCAAATCCCCAATTTATCCCTCCCCTCCTTTTCCCCTTTGGCAACTATAAGTTTGTTTTCTATGTCTGTGAGTCTATTTCTGTTTTGTAAATAAGTTCATTTGTATCATTTTTTAAGATGCCACATATAAGTGACATCATATGATATTTATCTTTGTCTGACTTACTTCACTCAGTATGATAACCTCTAAGTCCATCCATGTTGCTGCAAATGGCATGATTTCATTCTTTTTTATGGCTGAGTAATATTCCACTGTGTGTCCTTTGATAAGATTCTATAATTTTCTCGATGTTTGACGTATAATTCTTTTTTAAAATTTGTTTCTGGGCATTTTACAATTTTTGTTGCAATTATGAATGGATTTTTCCAGTTCTAATTAGTCAGTATAGAGTAAAACTGTTGATTTTTTGGTGTAAACTATTGATTTACTCTGTGTCCTGTCACTTCCCAAATTCTCTTATTAATCCTGGTGGGTTGTTTTAATAGACCCTCTTGGGTTTTCTTGGCATACAATTACATCACCTGCAAATAAGAGAATTTTTTCTTTTCCAATAGTGACAGATTATTTTATTTTCTTGCCTTGTTACATTAGTTAAATACTACAGTATACTGTTGAATGATGGTGATGGAGGTATTCTTAACTTGTCTTTTGACAGAACATGGCTTCAGTGCTTTATCAGTTAATATGATATTTGGTGTTACATTTCTGCTTTTTGAGTAATTTTATCATATTTAAGTATTTCCTTTTATTCTCATACTACTTAAACTTTTTATTTAACAGATTTTTTTTAACCTTGTAGAAGAAGACATTTCAAAGCAAGACAGGAAACCTATGAGCCACAAAGCAAAAGAAAGACATACTTGACTTCACAAAAATGAAAAGAAATTGTTTTTAACTGGCGAAATACTATAAGTAAACACTAAAGTCAAACAAAATATAAAGTCAAGGAGAAAAAGGTTTGCAACCCATTTAATACCCCTAAGGAGCATCTACAAATCAGTAAGAGAAAATAAACAACATAATAAAAAATGAGCAATGAGTTTAAACAGGGAAGTTTTAAAAGAGGAAGCTTAAATAATCAATAAATAATAAGACATGAAGACACGTTCAAATGTACAAATTAGAAAAATGAAATATCATTTTTCTTCTAGCCTACTGGCCAAAATGATAAACACCAAAAATATTCATGGCAGGCAAGGATGCAGGTATAGGTGAGTATAAAAAACTATAACAGGGCTTCCCTGGTGGCACAGTGGTTGAGAGTCCGCCTGCCGATGCAGGGGACACGGGTTCGTGCCCCGGTCCGGGAGGATCCCACATGCCGCGGAGCGGCTGGGCCCGTGAGCCATGGCCGCTGAGCCTGCGCGTCCGGAGACTGTGCTCCGCAACGGGAGAGGCCACAACAGTGAGAGGCCCGCGTACCGCCAAAAAAAAACAAAAACAAAACCAAAAAAAACTGTAACATTTTCAGAATATAGTTTGGTAATGTCTATTGACATTTAAAACACACAACCCGTTTTTGGAAACCTGCCCTACGGAAATAGAAGTATCATATACATATAAGGATGTTTCAGTACTGCCTGCAGTGGCAAAAAGCCAGAAATCATTTGAATGTTCATCAATAGGTGAATAATTAAATCACAATATATGATATGATGGGATTTTACTCAGCCATTAAAAAGAATAAAGTAAAATCTATGTGTCTATTGGCCTGGAGGGATGCCCACGATATTCTGTTAAGTGAGAAAAGCAACATGCAGAGTTATGGGTAAGAGGCTATTTTTGTTGTTAAAATAAAAACGAAAGAAAACATAACCCTGTATCAAGCACATGTTGGTAGGAATAGGGAGAAAGGGGTTTGGAGATGATGGCAGGAGAGATTTTAATTCTTCATAGACTTTTGAATTGTTTAACTTGTTAAAAATATATCAGGTATGCTCATGTAATTAAAAATTAACCAAGACAATCTAAAGGAGGAAGAAAAGGGACCTGCCTCAAAAACATCAATACATTTCACTTGATTGCTCTGTGGCCTGCAAACGTCTTGGCTTCTATCTATTGATTCCCCTTCCTCTTCCAAGTGAAGTGAGCTGGGATGGCGGGGGAGAAGCTGGGAGACACAGGTGTACCTGCCCAAGAGGGAGGGAGGGAGGGAGGGAGAGTGAAAGACAGAGGAGAGAGTGTGGCAGGGGCCGGTGACGGGGCGGTGGTCAGAGAGAGGGAGCTGGTGTCAGGATCAGCTTCCACATAGGGAGCAGGGACTGTGGGGCTAGCCCTGGAGACAGGGATGCGGGAGGAGAGCTGCCTCAGGAGAGCAAGGTGGTTTTCACAGCCTCCTGGGCTGTCCACCAGACCCCTGACCCAGGGGAGCCTGAGGTCCTAATGAAAATCCCTCCACAGGCCTTTCAAACATCCCGGAGCAGGTGGGTAGTTCATCCCTTCATTCTTCCACTCAATCACCTAATAAGCATCTACCTCGTGCCTCTCCCAGGCTACGTGCTGAGGAATCGGCCTGTTCAGGACAGACATGGCCCCGCCTGCAGACAGCTTCCAGCGTGGTTGGGGGAGCCGACACCCCAGTGCTGGTCACTCTGTTTCTGTCTGGCCCAAGCTCAGTTGGGGCTGAATGGGGTGCTACGAGGGCCAGGCTTAGCACACAGGCTCTGATCTGGACCACAGACCTCAGCTCTGACCCCAGCCTCCTGCCTGACACCCCGCACCACTGATGACGGGGCTGCAGATGGCGAGGGGAAGCCACTTTCCAGCGGCCTCGTGCTCTGGGGGCCTGGGGGGCTTCCAACCCAGTCTGCGGAGGGAGACCGAGTTCACACCGGGGTCGGCGGGACCTCCACGTTGCCTGGCCCGGCCTCACTGCAAAGTCAGTTAATAACGGTGCCAACTCCAAGTGTGTGGGCCGCTGGCCTCCTTGCCCACATAATTAAAAGGGCATCTGTGTGTCTGCGTGGCTGACGAGGAGACAAGAGAAGGTCCTGCCCTTCCCTAGGGATGTGTGTGCGTGTGTGTGTGTGTGTGTGTGTGTGTGTGCACGCATGCGTGCTCATGTGTGCCGCACTGGTGCTGGAGCAGACAGGGCACTGAGGCCCCTCGGGGTGAGGCCTCAAGGTCTCTCCTCCTCAATCTATGGGAAACAACATTCTAGACCCACCAGCGTCCCCCAGCTTCAGCCTCCACAGCCGTATCTCTTCCCTCGGTCTGAGGGACACAGATGCACCCCGACCAGGCTGGGGCAGGAGAAAGCCCCGGCGCTGAGGGTGGAAAAGGGGCTCCCCCCTGGCCGCCCGCTGCCCCCTGACTGCCCAGGTTGCACCTGCACTTGCCGTGGTCCCCACCGAGGCTGCTCTGTGGCAGTGATGGCAGGAAAGGTGAACTCACGGGAATTAGAAGGGCAAACAGAGCCCAGGAGAATTAGGCAGGAAGGCTGGCTGCAAAAACCCGAGTGATGCCGAGAAAAAGTATCTGGAGAACAGACACCAAGCTGTTAATGCCGGTTATGTCTGGAAGGGCTGACCTACAGGGGATTTTTACCTCGAAACTATATCATTTGACAACTTTCAAAACTGTATTAATAAACATGCCTTACTTTTGTAACAAGAAAACCAAAGTCCAAATGACAAGAAGATAAATGCCAGGTCATAATCCAAACATGGAGATGTTCGAGAGCCCCTCAGAAGCAGATGCCATGTCTACTCTCTTGGGTCCATCGTCCCCAGGAGCAGGATAAGCCCTCATCCCTCTGGCTGCCGTGTCTCATGTAGGACCCTCAGACCCTGAGTCTTGGGCTGAAACTCTGACATTTCAGGGCAGAAGGAGTCAAAGCCGCAAGGGCAGGACCCCACCTTTTGGTTCCAGCTCTGCCACACCGAACTGAGAAAATCCCTCCTCTTCTCTGGGCCTCAGGCTACTCATCTATAAAATGGGGCTACAAAATACCTGTTCTGTCCACCTCCAGAGTCTGTTGTGAGACCAGGAACTTTGAAAATAAAATCACAAGCACTAAAGCATCATGCAAGCAGTGGAGAGCTGTCCACCACCCCAAGCACCGTTATCATGACCCATGGGGCGCGTTCCCCTTCTGATGGTGGCCACTTAGGACACACCCACATCAGTGCAGTCACCACAAACACCAAGGGGCCCTGGGCACACCGTCACTTTGCTTGTTAAGACCAGGGAAGCCAGGAGTCCCCCTTCCTGAGACATAGACAAGCACTGAAAAGAGGTGGTACAGACCTGCCTTAGAAAGATGTATTTTCATACTTTGCAAAAAACCTCAACTGGCATCACATTTCTGCACAGATCCCTAGTGCTGTCCATGGCATTGCTGCCCCCTAATTAGTGCTTGCTGGTGAAACGGCCCCCAGGGGACCCTCCTGATGCAAGCAAGCACCCTGCTGAGGACCAGCCACCCATGTGGTGCAGGCGGGGAGCCAAGGGCACAGAGAGGGGCAAGGCCCAGTGTGAGCCAGGTGGAGGGGTGGTGGGCCCCGGCCTGGTGCATGCGGCTTGGTTTGCTGATGGCTCAGATGTGGGTTGCCATCCCGGAGACGGCGCGGTGGGGACTCACCTCTCTCTCGGGCCCACGTGTAGACGCGGCTGCTCTCAGTACTTCTGGGCTCTTGCTCTGCTGGCTCCGTGGGCAATGGTCGGAAGTGGGGGCGATCGGCCTGGCCGGGGGTCTTCAGGGGCAGGATGTACTTGGGGATCCCTCTGTAGAACCAGGCCCCCGACCTCTTCCAGACCTGGAGGGGGAGACACCTGCTCAGAGCACAGGATGCAGAGCAGTCCTCCCTGTACCCTGCTCCCAGCCGGCCCCGCCTCCCAGAAGGCGCTCAAGAGGGCACTGCATTCCTCCGGGCTGCCCCTTCCCCTCGAGACTCTGGGCAGAGCGACGAGAGGTCAGGGGACGAGCTGGGCTGGCCACGGCCTGGCACTGACCATGGTCTTGGAGAGCTTCTCGGGATGTGATTATCTCTGTGCGGGGCACAGACAGGCCCCCGGAGTTTAGAGAGAGCCACAGATTAGAATTCAGAGCAGCGAGTGCAATAAGGTTCCTGAACCCTTAACGCCTGCTTCAGAAAACGCCAAGTGCTCTGTAATCTCTTTCCTGATGAAGGAAATGTGTTCAGGGTATTTATAAGAAGAGTGGGAGCGTATGAAGGAAGGAGGTGACCTTTTCTGAGAAGAGGAAGCCTTGGCGGCTCAGAGCAGATGTGTGGGTTTGAATCCTGGATCTGTCATCCCGCAGCCGGGAGATCTGGACGCATCAACCTTTGTGACCCTCAGTTTTATCATCGGTAGGTGGAAGGCAGGAACAGTGCCAGCTCCCAGGACGGCCATGAGGGTCAGGCTTGCAAGTGAATGTAAATTCCATAGACTGGTGCCAGGCGCAGAGCAGCCACTCGGCACACATGGTGCCCGCTAGCGTCACTGTCACCCTCCTCCTGTCATCTGACAAACGTGCACAGCTTTACAACCAGGGGACCAAGGCTCCTACTCAAAAGGGACAATTTAAAACCAAAAGGCCAATCATCAAAAAATCTACAAACAATAAATGCTGGAGAGGGTGGAGAAAAGGGAACCCTCTTGCACTGCTGGTGGGAATGTAAATTGATACAGCCACTGTGGAGAACAGTATGGACTTTCCTTAAAAAACTACAAATAGAACTACCATATGACCCAGCAATCCCACTACTGGGCATATACCCTGAGAAAACCATAATTCAAAAAGAGTCATGTACCACCACGTTCATTGCAGCTCTATTTACAACAGCCAGGACATGGAAGCAACCTAAGTGTCCATCGACAGATGAATGGATAAAGAAGATGTGGCACATATATACAATGGAATATTACTCAGCCATAAAAAGAAACGAAACTGAGTCATTTGTAGTGAGGTAGATGGACATAGAGTCTGCCATTTTTCTCTTTTGAGAAAAATAAATACCGTATGCCAACACATATATATGGAATCTAAAAAAAAAAAAGGGTCTGAAGAACCTAGAGGCAGGACAGGAATAAAGACACAGATGTAGAGAATGGACTTGAGGACACGGGCAGGGGGAAGGGTAAGCTGGGACGAAGTGAGAGAGTGGCATGGACTTATATATACTACCAAATGTAAAATAGATAGCTAGTGGGAAGCAGCTGCATAGCACAGGGAGATCAGCTCGGTGCTTTGTGACCACCTAGAGGGGTGGGATAGGGAGGGTGGGAGGGAGACGAAAGAGGGAGGAGATATGGGGATATATGTATATGTATAGCTGATTCACTTTGTTATAAAGCAGAAACTGACACACCATTGTAAAGCAGTTATACTCCAATAAAGATGTTAAAAAACCCAAATCAAATCAAATCAAAAGGCCAGAGTTTGCCCTGATTCTCTAGAGGACAGTGTTTCCCACTCCCCAACTCCTCTACACCACTGGATCTGTGGGCTGTTAGCAGGGACCAAGCCAAAAAAAAAAAAAAAGAAAGAAAAGAAAAAAGAAGAGCTCTCCATCATGTCCATCAAGAAGCACCAAGTTAAACCAAGCTCTGTTGCTGCAGGACTTCTCAGAGCCTTTAATATACCAATGCGCACAGGACTCTCCAACAGAGCAAAAGGACAGACGGTTCTTCCCACTTGGAACCTACCCAGCAAGTTTTCCTAGAGGAACTCAACCCTAGTAATGGGTCTGCAGAACCTTAACTGTAGCACTTACTGTTCCCTCGTGGAGTGAGGTGTATCTATTTCTCCAAGTAGACGGCAGTCACCTCCTTATGCTCCAGAGTGCCAGGCACTGGACCACTGAGTCCAAACACTGTCCTGGGCACGAGTCACTCAGCCCTCCCTCCCAGCTTCCCTGTGCAGAAGGGCCCGCTTTTGCGTGTGGCTCTTGAATAACGTAGAGATGAATGCTTCTTGGAGCCGCCTTGGAAAACCCTTTCTGATCCTCTCGCAGCCCTCCTACGATAGGTAGATATTTCTTCGAATCAGTAATACATGCACATGATCTAAAATTCACAAAGTGTGAAATTAAAAAGTCTCCTTTCCCATTCCCAGAGGCATCTGGTGATAACGGTTCCTTGAGGAAGCTCTATTATTATTCCCACTTTCCAGATGGGAAAACTGAGGCTCGGACAAGTTAAGCAACTTGCCCAAGGCCAGCCTACCATTCTATTGGCCTCTACTCCACACTGAAGGTTCCCAGAGTCTCATCCCAACAGTCTACAGATGTGAAGCAGGGGCCTGCTAAATTGTGGTTGAGCAGGGGGTAAATCCTCAGCGGGTCAGACATCACCATCATGGATGCTAAGTGTCTAGATGCCTAGAGGGCAGGGAGGTGTCATATAGGGAGAGGAAACAAACACAAACAGCCGCCACCAAGGCTACCCTGTCCTTGTAGAGCTGCTGTGTGGCTCCTGAGACCAGGTGTCCAAGCCCAGGGCCATGGGGGGCTGGTGAGGGGCTCACTTGGCCTCCCTCTGCTAAGTGAAGGCCTGGGCATCCATCGGTGCTGGCTTTGCCTGCCCTCCCCTGGGCGTGCCAGCCTCCTGCCTCCAACATGTCTGGGTCTCGGGGGGACCAAGTGAAGCAAGCCCTCGAAAGCCATCTGGGCATGGTGGGGTCTGGGTGGGCTTAGGACCCGCATTGCACTGCCTCTCTGACCCCCACCTTGGACGTTGCTTTGCCTTTTTCCCCCTGAGAAATACATACACATCGTGCAAAACTAGGACAATAACAAAAAAGCAAAATGAGGAAGGTCACACAGATAGAGCCCTGCTTAACACTGTGTTGTGAATTTTCTTATACCCTTTCCTGGGCATATATACAATTCAGTTTTCCTCCCTCCCTCCCTCCCTCCTTTCCTTCCTTCCTTTTTGGAAGAATAGGGTCATGTAGATGCTATTATATGATACTTAACTATATATCACAGCAGTTGTACTGTGTTCATAAGTAATGGTCTCCACATGAAACTATGGTTCTATAGTTTGGATTTATTAAACTTAATTAAATCAACCCGCCACTGATGGGAGTTTAAATTGTTTCCAATTTTTCACTCTTCTGAACAGTGCTGCAAACATCATTGTGGCACACCCATCATCAGACGGCTGTCGGTTACTGCCTTAGGAAGTATCCCCAGGAGTGAAACTGCCGGGTCAAGGGATATATATACATAGATGATGACGTATAGTGTACATAGGTGATGACGCATATCGTCAGACTGCCCTCAGGAAGAAAAGTCAAATCCCCAGCGGGGCACTAAGTGACTTCAGGGCAGGGACCCCACATTACACTCTCAATTGTGTTAAAATACACACACTACAAAATTTACCATCATAACCATTTCTAAGTGTACAGTTCAGTATGTTAAGTACATTCACATTGTTGGGTAGCCCATTTCCAGAACTCTTTTAATCTTGTAAAACTGAAACTTTACCCATTAAACAAGTCCCCAGGCCCATCTCCCCCAAACCCTGGTGACCACTGTTCTACTTTCTATCTACGAATTAAGTGGAATCATAGAGTACTTGCCTTTTTGACGTACATACAGTATTCGTTATTTCACTGAGCATAACGTCCTTAAGGTTCATCAACATGTGTCAGAACTTTCTTCCTTTTTCGAGGCTGAACAATATTCCGTTTTATGTGTACACCACATTTTCTTTATCCACTCATCCGTTGATGGACACTGGGTTGCTTCCACCTTTTGGCTGGTCCTTTATTTTTGTCTGTCTCTCCCACCAGAGTCTACCAGCCGGGAGGGAGGCCCAGGGCGTCTCTGCTCAACACTGGATCTTTAAGCTCCTAGCACACGCCTGACACACAGTAGGGGCTCCGTAAACACCGGCTGAACGACTGAATTGGCAGCCGTGGCTTGTTTGCTGGAGCGTGACCCAATCCATATAGTCTGTCGCCTTCCTGGGGAAGTGGCCGGAGGGTTTCACCCAAGTTCTTGTAATTAATCAAGTGGATTTACCACTTCAGATTAAAAGGGGGATAAAGAGGGAGTGCCTAGCAGGGCGTGCCAAGGTGCACATCCCTGACCTTGAACTTCAGGGCACAAGGCAGCCACGTGCTCCCAGTCTTTCCTCGAGCACCAGTGAGACCCACAGCCCCGGCTGCCCCTGCCCACCCTGGCATATCCCAGCCAGCGGGCCCCATGCCATCAGCTTCATTTCCTGTTGCAACGATCCACCTCCACCCCTACCACCCACTTAAAAAACACTGATCAGTCAAGTGCTTTTGGAAAACGGGATAAAGAGCACAAGACCCAAAGTATTAGGTTGAATTGCATGAAACTACTGATATTCAGCCTTTGTGTGTGTGTGTGTGTGTTCAACCATTTTTGACCTATAAAAACCCCTGTCAGTTTCATACAATTCACCCCGATATTTATGCGCAGCAGGGGCCATGGCCCCACGGGTCTGCCAGGCGTGCAGCGCCTCCCTGGGGTCTAGAAGGCAGGTGAGTTCATTGTACCGGGGCCTTGGTCTGTCCGTTTCTCTCGTGCTGGCGCTGCAGTTCAGGTGGAAGGCCGGATACTGCTGTGATGGGCAGAGACCAGACCAGACTGGCTGGTGATCCCGGACCAGCTGGAGGAGCAGCGTTTTCTGAGTCCCCGAGGCAGAGGGACGAGAGCACACAGGTGCATCACTAGGTATGGGGGGCACACCGTGTAGGGGTGCATTCAAGACACTGTCGGGTGTTTTGGAAAATGCCTTCCACGTGGGAGAGTCAAACTGGTGAGGCGAGGGGTGAGGGACCCCCAGTTCTGAGCAGCCATCTCCCCTCCCCCCACACCAGTCCCGGCATGTCCTCAGACCTTCTCCCGCCTTGCTGCCCGCCGCCACCCTGTAAAATGCAGTAGCTTTTAATCACGTGATTTCTGCTGTGGGCATCCAAGCCTATCACCCACAGTCTGGCATCAACGCTTGACTCGCTCCCCAAGAACAGCGGTGGGAAAAGCCCTCCGTGGAAATTAACCCCCAACCATCCTGTCTAGGGCCGCGGATGGGGAAAACCTTTGCTTTTTGGAGAAGCCGTGTGATTCTGCAAAGCCACGCTCTGCTCCCCACGAGTGGTTCCCTGTGATAAGGCCAGCAAAGCAGCTAACCTTGAAAATGCCATTTAATGAGAAAAAACCCACACAGCCCCCATGACACTTGCGGGAGGCCAGGGTGTGGGGTGGCTTCAGCCTTAAATCCTCCCCTCGCACCGCCTCGTGCGCGCGTGCGTTGCTCCGCCTCGCGCGCTGTGCTCCGCCTCGCGCGCTGTGCTCCGCCTCGCGCGCTGGTGCTCCTCTGCCTCGAGGTTTTCATTCCAGTTTCACCTCGCTGCCAACCTGACAGCAGATACTGATGGATATTAGCCAAGCTGTTCCCAGGGAATTTTAATTACCATGATAACAATCGCTAATCATCGGCATTTCCTGAACGGCTGTGGCTGGAGAAGGTGGTAATTGGCAGAGCCTGTTGGACAGAAGGGCAGGTCTAGGGCACTGGCCTCCAGGGAGGATGTGGGAGGGGTGGCCTAAGACCTCTGCCCCTGCTCCCCGCTCTGCCTTCCGTGTGTTACCACCTCTCCCCACCTCCCACGCGACTCAGGAGTTCACCTGCGTCAACTCAGGGGAGGCGACCACGCTCTCCGCTCCTCACCCCAGGGGTGGGAGTGGGGGGACAGTCGGGCCTTCGCACATGCTGTTCCTTGCACCTGGAGTGCCCTTCACCCTTGGCTCCATGAGGCAGGGACACTTCCCCTAGGAAGCCTTCAGTGCCACTTTATGCATAATCAGAGCAGCTCTGCTGCCCCAGACCCTCACCCAGCTAAGAAGCTGTGAGCTCTTCCAGGGCAGGGCTGTGCGGGAGCCATCCCTGTATTCCCAGGACCCAGCTAGGAGGCTGTACGTGGCAGGAATGTTGCTGACTGAGTGACTGAATGAACAAACCAAGTTGGCAAAACAAAGGAACTGTCCCCGGGGACAGAGCGTGGGACTCTGCCTTCAGGGGGACCACATTCTGTTTGCTTAACAAGCTCCAGTCTTGAAAAGCCGTGGGAAATGGCCTGTTACTGAATGTCTCTTAAAGGGTCCACCCACCCTGGCAGGGAGACAGCATAGCTCTCCCTACCCCATTACCTGAACACACACACACACACACCTACACGCACACACACACAAACACACACACAGTGCTGGCTTCCCAGGAGCTCTGACAGGCAAGCTAGACTCCACAACGTGGCAAATAAGACCCCAGGGCTCCGCCAGCTCCTGCCTCTCTCCCCAGCACTGGGGATCACCCAACATAGCCACTCCCACCCCAGGACCACACTAAGCTGTCCACGCCCCCAGGCCTTTGTACACCTTCCCTGGGCTGGGAGAATGCAATCCAGCCTTTAGGAAACTACTTTTATCCAGAAGCTTCCACAGAACCATGCAGGTCTCCCACTTCAGTGCACGCACATTGTTATGAAGGCCTATTTGCATGTCTGTTTCTTGCACCAGGTTGAAAGCACCATGACAGCAGGAGCCCCCCAGGCCCCCCGGCACCTGCTAGCACATGCTAGATGCCTGACAAATACCCATCAGCTGAGATTACTGAACACATATCCAAATTTCAAGGCTTTCAACTCAGCTTACTTAACAGAAACACTGGCTCTTAGAGGGTGCTAAGGACTGAACTGTGCCCCATCCCCAAATTCATATATTGAAGCCATAAACCCCAGCGTGATGGTATTTGGAGATGGGGGTCTTTGGGAGGTAATTAGGTTTAGATGAGGTCATAAGGGTGGGGCCCTCACGATGGGATTAACGTCCTTAGAGGAAGAGATACCGGAGGGCTTGCCTTTCTCTCCTCTGTGTAAGGACACAGTGAGATGGCAGTCTGCAAGCCAGGAAGAGAGCCCTCACTGGGAACTAAATGTGCTGGCACCCTGATCTGGAACTTCCAGCCTCCAGAACTGTGAGAAATAAACTCCTATTAAGCCCCTTGTGTATGTTATTTTGTTATGGCAGCCCGAGTTAAGACAGAGGGAGACATTGCCTGGGAGGTTGTAGTAGATTAAACATGGTCCCAAATTATTTTCCTCTTTTCCCATCAAGAGGTGGAGTCTATTTTCCCCACCTCTTGAATCTGGTCTAGGCTTGTGATTTGCTTTGACACGTAAAATGTGGCAGAAGTAACATGTGAAAACTTCTGACCAGTTTGGAACACTGCTGCCATCATGAGAGAGCCTAGTCCAGGGTACGAAGGACAAAAGGCCACATGGAGAAGAACCAAGACACCCCAGCCAACAGCCAGCAGCGGCTGCAGAGGAGTGAGGCTTCTTGGACCCTGACCTCAGTCAAACTGTCAGATGACTACGGTCCATGAATGACACCAGGAGACACCAGCAAAAGAATCACCCTGATGAGCCCAGACCAAGCTGCAGATGAGCAAATAAATGATTGCTTTTTCAAGGCATTTAAGCCTCCACACCTCTGGTAGGACATCCAACCTCTACACACTTCTAGAAAAAGGAAACAATCGGATAGGTTGGTAATTAACTGAATAAAGTAGGAAAGTTAAATTCAGGGACTTAAAATATATATAGGCTCATTCATCAAATATGAACAACATGCTACAAAAAAGGAACAATTGGAGAATAAGAAAAGGCCCCTAGAAACTAAAACTATAATGCAGAAATATAAAAATGTAAAATAAAGGCCGGAAGATAAAAATGAGAAAATTTGGAAGGCTGGAGCACAAAGATGAAGAAACAGAAAAAAGTGGAAGAAATGATGAAGTCAAAAATGCTCAACCTGAGGGGTCAAATTCCTAATAATAGACTCCTCAGAAACAGAGCAATAGAAAAACATTTCCAGGAGCTGAAAGAGGACATGAGACTTCAGATTAAAAGGTTTTTAATTGAATTTAAGGCAGAAAAAAAGGAAAGTAAAATACATACTCATAAAATCACTTAGTTATAAATATAAAAAGATCCTAGAAGCTTCCAGAAAGAAAAAATAGGTCTCTTACAAGGAAACCAGAATTAGAACAGCATCAGACTTATCATCGGCACACTGGATACTAAAAGACTTTGCATCTAGAATTCTACCAAACTGTCAATGAAACAAGAGAATAGAGACATTTTTAGACTTGCAAGGACTCCAATTTTCCTATATATGGTCTCTTTTTAAGAGGTTACTTCAGGATGAGCTCCAACAAAACAGAGGTGAAAAACAAGAAAGACAAGATCCTAGAAACAGTGTCTCCAACTCAGCAGGTGAGTCAAAGGGAAATGCCATGAAGACGGCTTTCAGTAAGTAGTGCAGGATAGAGCCGGAAAAGGGTCTGCAGGGGTTTCTGACAGGAAAAGAGAAGGCTCCACGCAATAGAAGGTAAAATCAAGGAGCTGCATAAAAGGACATAGAGTTTCATTATTTTTTGTCAATGAGAACAAAGGGCAATAAAAAACTCCAAGGGAAAACTAAAATCATACCAGAAAGTCATGGTCCAAATATTAGGGAACTTAAACTGTGATGTGGTTTAAGATATAAAGAGTTAAAAAGAAATCCATTTGATCATGATACTAGGAATGTTTTCCTTTGGATGGTCCAGGGGTCGAGGTGTCACAAATTACCAAAATGTGATCTTCACGTATCATTTGACCCCGAGGTGTTTTTTTTTTTTTTTCGGTACGTGGGCCTCTCACTGTTGTGGCCTCTCCCGTTCCAGAGCACAGGCTCCGGACGCGCAGGTTCCACGGCACGTGGGATCTTCCCAGACCGGGGCACGAACCCGTGTCGCCTGCATCAGCAGGCGGACTCTCAACCACTGCGCCACCAGGGAAGCCCACCCTGAGGTGTTTAATGTTTACAAAATGATAAAAAAATTTAAATCCCTAATAATTATTGAGCACTTTGTATGTGTCAGGCACCATTCCAAGAATTTTATATATAACTTATTTAACTCTCACAAAAATCCGATGAGGTGGGTGGTATTAACAGTTCTATTTTACAGATGAGGAAATCAGGCACAGAGAGAACACGTGACACAAACAGGGAAGAACAAAATAAAAATAGGACCCCAGGCAGTATAGCTCCTGAACCTGCCCTTTTCACCCTCTTACAAAATCATATACAGGTTTGTGAAATTAAATGCTATTTATTGATTTTCAGCTCTTAGAATTAATTAACCTAGAGACAAAGTGCTGTTTTCTTAGATTCTGTATTTGTCTACTTGGCATCCATTCATCACAGGGCCAAACCAACGGCCAAAGCTGTTTACATCTCCCCTGCGATGCAGCTTTTGCAGGTATGTGAAAGTCATATTACAAACCCTCCAACCGATCCTGAGTCCACACTCTAACCACCCCCTTTACCTAACTCTCACTCACCAAGCCAATAGTCCCCCTACCCTAACTCAACCCAGGGCCAGATACCAGGCAGCCAGGGCCAGCCTCTATGCCCCAGCGGCCGCTGAAACTATTCAACCTAGCCCACCCTAAGATACTTACCCTGCGCTGCTCTGCCTTTCCCGTAGAAACCCCATTAAAGGCTGTGGCGCATGCTTTCCCTTCACTCCTTTCTGCCTCTGGTGCTTCCCCATGTGGCCCTGAGTGGCGTGGGATGCCCCCTTCTTTTGGGAACTGTAAGCAATAAATTCTTCCTTCAATGGCATTAGCCTCTTCCTGTCATCACTCAGTCACCTTTGTAAACTAAGACTGAGGCATAAATCACAAAGCACGAAAGAATTAACTACAGCAACAGAACAATCTAAACGTACAATCCTGGCAATCTATTAGTAAGGGTGTCACCTAGAAAAGGAGGGAGGTGAGAGTAGGGGAGGGAAGAATAGAGGCATTCGTACCCACAACTCATGCAGAAGGAGTGGAGGTGTGAATGTTAAAGTTGATGGAAGAAGAAAGAGGCAAATAGTATAGAAAGTTACAAATGTAATCAAAGAGTTAAAAAATAATAACAGGGGCTTCCCTGGTGGCGCAGTGGTTGAGAGTCCGCCTGCCGATGCAGGGGACGCGGGTTCGTGCCCCAGTCCGGGAAGATCCCACGTGCCGCGGAGCGGCTGGGCCCGTGAGCCATGGCCGCTGAGCCTGCGCGTCCGGAGCCTGTGCTCCGCAACGGGAGAGGCCACAGCAGTGAGAGGCCCGCGTACCGCAAAAAAAAAAAAAAAAAAAAGAATAATAACAGTATCAAAAATTAGGAGGAGAGAGGGGAAGCAGAGTAGTCCAAGCTAGCCAGCTCCTTATCTTTCAGAGCATGGAGTCGAGTCGATAGAGAGTACCTAACATTGATAAAGCAAGCAAGTCAGGGCATTGCTGGGTCATATGGCAGCTCTATACGACCCAGCAGTCCCGCTACTGGCATACACCCTGAGAAAACCATAATTCAGAAAGAGTCATGCACCACAATGTTCACTGCAGCACTATTCACAATAGCCAGGACACAGAACCAACCTAAGTGTCCATCGACAGATGCATGGATGAAGAAGATGTGGCGCATATATACAATGCAATATTACTCATTCATAAAAAGAAACGATATTGAGTTATTTGTAGTGAGGTGGATGGACCTAGAGTCAGTCATACAGAGTGACGTAAGTCAGAGACAGAAAAACAAA
The DNA here is from genome assembly GCF_937001465.1 of Orcinus orca. Lineage (NCBI taxonomy): Eukaryota > Metazoa > Chordata > Mammalia > Artiodactyla > Delphinidae > Orcinus > Orcinus orca. Next base: position 7,326,595 of record NC_064577.1, on the reverse strand, counting down.
TACCGTATGCTACCACACATATATGGAATCTAAAAAAAAAAAAACGGTTCTGAAGAACCTAGGGGCAGGACAGGAATAAAGACGCAGACGTAGAGAATGGACTTGAGGACACGGGGAGGGGGAAGGGTAAGCTGTGACGAAGTGAGAGAGTGGCATGGACATATATACACTACCAAATGTAAATTAGATAGCTAGTGGGAAGCAGCCGCACAGCACAGGGAGATCAGCTCGGTGCTTTGTGACCACCTAGAGGGGTGGGACAGGGAGGGTGGGAGGGAGATGCAAGAGGGAGGAGATATGGGGATATACGTATGCATATGGCTGATTCGCTTTGTTGTGCAACAGAAACTAACACCGTATTGTGAAGCAATTATACTCCAATAAAGATTAAAAAAAAAAAAAGTCAGGGCAGGAGTCAGCATGTGAACTAAAGCAAGCAGTCCATATGTGATGGGCGGGGTGAGGGAGGGGCGGGACAGGTGACTGCCATCCTCCAGCATAAGCTCTTCAGAGCAACTGGATGTTTTCTTAAAAGCACATGCATGTGTTACTTTGATTTAAATTGAAGTATAACAGGTTGGTAATTGGATGTCAATGTTATTAAATCCCTGCGCTGCTTGGCAGGTTGACACATGGTGTTGGAACGGTCTGTGGCTGGTATGTTGAATCTGGATGTGCTGGTAGGGAAGGAAAAGAAAGCAGTAATTAAATTTTTTGTAGTGGAGCAAGATAGGAAAGGCTTAGTCAAGTGATGGTTAGTTTGAAAACACCAGCACGAGTTCACAACACGGACATTTCTGCCCCTGCAGAAAGAGAAGCTCCCCCTCTGATGTCACTGCCCACCCCTCACCTCCAGGGGTCAGAATTTTGACAATGGGAAAACCCTGGACAACTTTTCAAAGGGAACCAGGGCTTCCCAGCATAAAGGCAGGCAGAGCTGGATCCCTTTGAAAAGAGAAAGGGCCCAGGGCATCACGCTGTTAGTTGGAAGAGACGCTTCTCTCAAGACTGCTGGGCAGTACTCAGTGACCAGGTTTCCGTGGTGACAAGCTGAGTATGAAAAGCCATGGTTACTGCCGAGGGCAACAAGCTGATACTCAGCAAGGCGAGTTAACACAGGATGTGCTAATGTAACGCGCACGTTTATTTTCAGCATTACTTTATGGCAGACATGCTATCTGTCCAGTCAAACCAGATTAGGGCCATACGACTTTACAGTTGGATTATCTGCTACCCTATTCAAGCAGGATGGAGACGCGGCATGTATACGACGTGTGTGACTGTGGCACGGATGTGACTGTGCAGGTTTGTTTAGGGTGAGAAGCGAGCGGGGCAGAAGCAGGTCACGAGCCTGTGTCACACATGTGTAACCAGAGGCAGCCTGTGGAGACGGCATCACCTGCCGTCCTATGTGCCTAGGATGACACCTCCACCTGCCTCTGTAATCAGAAGAGGGCTGTGATCCTCATCCCCCAAAGGTGCGTGGATCCTACCAGCAAAAACTGAAAACAGAGGTGCATCCAGTCTTCCTAAAAAATTGCTCAGTTGACAAACAGATGAATTAAAATAAAAAGCTCCAGAATGGGGGGACGCAGTGGTACCAGAAAACTCACCAGCATCGGTGAAATAAATGCAAGGTAGAATTCAGTCTAGACAACTGATGTAAATATAACTGAAAAATAGTAAAAATGTGAAAGAAATGGTGCTTAAAAATAGGTCACAATAATAATCTGTCCCCAGATTTCAGATTGTCTCAACAAAAAGCAAGAAGTGGCTGGAAAGGAAAAAAGCATTGGGTTCCTCATCTTTCTGGGCAAGTGGAGTTAAAAGGCACTGTTTCTACTGTAATGTAAGTGATTAGACAAATATTGGTTGGAATAATTAAAAAGCTATATGTGCATATATACACCTATCTGTCTGCCTGTCCATCTAAGACAACGAGCAGAATTAAAACTAGAGAGTTTTTTCATACTGAAATACTTGATTTTCTGACAGTTTTATTTTTCTTCTTTCTTTCCTTCATCTCTTCCTCTCTCACTTTCTTGTTTTGTTTTAAATTTTTTTCCTTTTTCTTCTTTTGGTAGGAATTAAGTTTAGAGCGGTCGTCTTTCCTCACGGCTTACTTCCCCTCCCTCAGAAAGGCGAAGCTTACAAACAACTTCTGAAGAGGGAGTCTGCATAGTCATTCATTCGAACAGCATTCATTCAGTACCTCCTACGTGTTAAGATTGAGCAATGGAGAGAAAAGATCAAATGTCCTTGCAGACGGGTGGCCCCAGGACCTAAATCCACGAAGGGCTGGGGTCTGTGACTCTGTTTTTCGCTGCCATGTGAGAGTGTGTTCACAGCCTGCCCTCAGGCGCTATTCTGTCCCGGGAGGGTTTCCCTGTATCCATCTCCCCAGCACCTGGGGTGGAATCCTCAATCTTGCGGTGTAGAGCACAAGTAAGCAATCCCGGGCAGAGCTCCCCTCCCAGCCCAGGCACCCACCAGCCACCCACCAGGTTCTGGCTCTCCACTAATCCCTTCTAAAGTGCTAACTAAGAATTGAGGTGTTAGGGGAAAGCTAAATGAGACTCCTCCCAGGAATATTTGCATATTTGTAATTTAAAGGATAACACTTTAAAACACATCAGGCAGGGCTTCCCTGGTGGTCCAGTGGTTAAGACTCCATGCTTCCACTGCAGGGGGACGCGGGTTTGATCCCTGGTGGGGGAACTAAGATCCTGCATGCCGCAACTAAAGATCCTGCGTGCCGCAACTAGGACCCGACAAAGACAAAAAAAAATCAGGTGCGCGCAAACGTACGTGCGCGCGCAGCTGCGCGCGTGTGTGTGTGTGTGTGGTGCTGGTGAGCCAGTGAGAACGTCTCTACCATCCTCCCACCCACCCTAGGCCCCGGCAAGAGTCAACAGGCTCATCCTGTTCACCCCACCCTTCCCCGTATTGCTGGCTGCTTTCAGGCTCCCTACGCAGGGCCAAGGCCCCAGCCTCACCAGGAGATGGGCTAGAAATTAAGCCCCAGCAAAGACAAGAGGGCCCGCCCCTGCCCCCCCCCCCAGGAGCCAGAGCCCTCCCCTGGGCTTAAGCGAATTTCCCCTTCATTTCAAGTGTTTTTTTCTTTTTTTTTTGCCTTTATTTACTTTCTTATTAGTTATCTCTTTTATACATCTTAGTGTATATATGTCAATCCCACTCTCCCAATTCATCCACCCCCCCCTCCGGCACACACACACAGACACTTTCCCCCCTTGGTGTCCATACGTTTGTTCTCTACATCTGTGTCTCTATTTCAACCAGGTCAGCCTGGGCGGCAGGCAATGGCTAACATAGCGGAAAAGAAAAAATGCAGTGAGAAGAAATATTCTGAGGGTGCTGTTTTCTGGATAATTTAAACCCCTTGGTTAGATTATTTCAGAACCGGAGGAAATGCTTTGGCTTCCATTAACCCCCGGTGGGGGCTTCCTCTGGCGAGGTTTCTGCACAATTACTGGTGAGGAGCGTTTGCCAGCTTCAGAGGGAGGTGGCGTCCAATAAGGGCTCATGATGGCTGCAGGGCCATGTGCCCCGGCGTCACAGAGGATTTCTGGGGCGGGTGGGCCAACCTCCAGCTCTGGCCTCACCCTCTCCCATGGCCTCCAGGGGTGCCCTGCTAGCCCTTGCATCTCCCAGATTATCTTGACATGGAAAGGTCCCCACAAGTCACTGAGAACAGAGACCCCCTATCTTCCTTCTCTCTCTGGTCCCAGAGAGACTGTCTTCTCCTTTGTCTAGAATGGTCTTGCAAGTTTAACAAATCCACGGAGGAGAATGATGCTTTCACTACTGTTCTTTTTTTTTTTTTTTTTTTTGCGGTATGCGGGCCTCTCACTGTTGTGGCCTCGCCCGTTGCAGAGCACAGGCTCCGGAAGCGCAGGCTCAGCGGCCATGGCTCACGGGTCCAGCCGCTCCGCGGCATGTGGGATCTTCCCAGACCGGGGCGCGAACCCGTGTCCCCTGCATCGGCAGGCGGACTCTCAACCACTGCGCCACCAGGGAAGCCCCACTACTGTTCTTATTTACTTGCTTCATCGACACTGTACACCCGCCACCTCTTAGTCTTTATTTGCATGCAGCATGAAATCCCTTTGAATCTCGAATATTTAACTATCTTCCCCGTTCCAGCACAGACCTGAGAGAGGGCAAGCGTGCCGCGGTGGTGTTTGGCTGCGAAGCCGGCCTCTGTTCCCAGATGGAGTGGGCCACACATGGCAGATGAATAGGGCTAGAATCAGAAAACTGGACAGGCCGGCTATACCCAGCCAGGTCTTTTCAGAGGAGCTTCGTGATTTTGATTCAATTCCCAGAACAACAAACATGCCTCTGTGTAAACACAGTCTCAGAAACGTACTCCAAAGCCAACATGAAATGGTTTCTGGGCTGACCCCTACTTGGCAGAGCTCGTGGGTCTTCCGGTTTTCCGACGTGTGGACTTGAATCATGGACGCCTCCTTCGGTTATGGATTTGATTATTGCTTCATTTCCTATTGGTCTTGCTCCTTCTTGGGGAAAACCTGTAATTCTGAGGTTCCATTGCCTTCTCAGTCTTCCAGATTCATCATTGTCTCCGTTATTGTTTTTAGCACTTTGGGTTTTTTTTTCCCCCCTGCATTCTGGGAGATTTTAAAGGTTTTTCTCCGTATCACTGACTTAAGCTTTTTTGGGTCTGATTTTTGGTGATCTCCTGTTACCTTCTGGGTGTGTGCCTGTGAAATTTAGCGTACACACAAAACCGTATGGAAACACAGTGTGTTTCAAAGAACCACACTGAAGTAAACATCTGTGAACTCTTTAAGAAATTGAGGGCTTCCCTGGTGGCACAGTGGTTAAGAATCTGCCTGCCAATGAAGGGGACATGGGTTCGAGCCCTGGTCCGGGAAGATCCCACATGCCACGGAGCAACTAAGCCCATGTGCCACAACTACTGAACCTGTGCTCTAGGGCCCACGAGCCACAACTACTGAGCCCACACGCCAAAACTACTGAAGCCCGTGCACCTAGAGCCCGTGCTCCGCAACAAGAGAAGCCACCACAGTGAGAAGCCAGTGCATCGCAACAAAGAGTAGCCCCCGCTCACCGCAACTAGAGAAAGCCCACACGCAGCAACGAAGACCCAACACAGCCAAAAAAAAAAAAAAAAAAAAATTAAAAAAAAAAAAGAAATTAAATATGACCAGATCTGAGAAGGGCCCATAGGTCCTCCCTGTCTTCCTTCCAAAAGTAACCACCATCTGGAATGTTGTGTGAAGCAATCCTTTGCTTTTCTTCCTATTTTTAAAAACTGCTTATATGTATATTTCTAAGTAAAACATTTACTATTACCTGTTTTTGAACATCGTATTTTTAAATCACTGCGTATTCTTGAGTGACTTGCTTTTTTTCCCTTTTGCTCATTGGGTTTTTAATTCATCCTTTGAAATTTATCTGTATATTCCACCATGAAAGGTCATTTGGATGGTTTCCAGTTTTTTGCTATTACAACAAATGCTGCTACGTGCATTCTCGGTCATGTTTCCCGGGAAGCAGGTGTGAGAGTTTCTCCAGGCTGTACAGCTGGGAGCAGCGTGTGAGGCTGAACGTCATACACAGATGCCACTCAGGAGGTGCCAAGTGCAACGTGGAGGCGAACCGGCCGGGGTGCCTACCGAATGGCCCTCTTGTTCAGTTTGCAAACAAGGGAGCCTCAGGAGCCGGCCTATGACAATGACCCTGGGGTTGATGCAGGGTAGGGAGCAGCAGGCAGAGTTCAAGGGTCAAGAGGACAGTCAGGTGCTGGGACCCAAAACCAGGTTCAGGGATGTAAGCAGTTAGATGACACTCAGGGCCAGGCTGGGCTTCAGCTGTGGGTGCGTTAGCCTGGGTTGGGATGTGATAACTTACAAAATCAGGGCAAGGAGAAGCGGGGCAGGGACCCAGGGGACCCCCAGACGGTCGGGGATCACTACGTTGGCCACTGAGGGGGAAACCTCCCGTGTCCCTCCAGCCCGTGGGCCATCCTGGAATAGGAAGGCTGATTCTTGAAGGCAGTGGTCGCCAGCTTGGTAGAAATCAGGAGGAAGCTGGTCTAGTGGCTGTAGCCTTTTAGACAGCCCAGGTTCTGCACGTCCTGCTGTGTCACCTTGGACCTGTCACTTAAGGTCCCAGAGCTTCCATCTGGTGGGAGGAGTGGGGACACAGGGCCCCACATCTGGCCCAGACAAGGATCCCAACAAAGGCTGGTTCTCTTCTTCTTCCTTTTTTCACAGAAGGATTTTCTGGCACAGCAGGAGGACACGTGTCTTGAGTTATTTCCTTAGAAGAGGGGATGGTTGTGTATTTCCAGGGCTGGGCACCACCTGGGAGCTTAGTAAATAGCTCCTAAAGGATGGAGTCTCACTCTACTCCCTAGCCCCCATCTGCCAGACAGCTGGCTAGTGGAAGGGGAACAATCGTGCCAGCCAATGTCATTTGGCATCTGGAAAACGTGCAGGAAAAGCTGATTATCCAAATTTTTATTCCAAGTAATGCAAGAAAAGGACCACGATCAGATGCTTTCTCCCTAGCTTTTCACCTGCCTCCCCAGGGCCATGTAGAAGAGGGTATCATAGCAGGGAAAGCCAGGTTGTACAGGCCCAACAGGGGGGAGCGGGGGGGTAAGCGGGCTGTGGTGTCAGGATGGTATCACACCAACTGATCACAGGGTCAGTGAAGCTGGTCCACACCTTGTTATTCTCAAGCCCGGTCATGGGGACCACAGGGTTCCCAAGCCCGTGGACCGCTGAGCACACCTGGGTGGCTGAGTAAGTGGTGGAGGGGCAGCCGGTGATGCAATAGCCGAATGCTAGGACCTGTGGGCCCTGCTCCTGGTGGGCCAAGGGCTTACTGTTGGAGCACATCGACTCCCCTCCCTACTCCCCGTGGCCAAAGAGCCTCCGGGGACCACCCCCTCCCCCACCTGCCTCAGGGGAACCCAGGACCCCCTCACGTGGAAGGAGGCGAGCCTCACTGGCTCCGTGCTGTCCTGTGAACACAGGGCACTGGGTGTGGCCCCATCCTGGGCTGCTTCTTCCCCAGAGAGCCACTGGCCTCCCCGCTACACCTCCTTCAAGTCTTCGCTCACATCTCACCTCCTCAAAGAGGCCTACCCCGGCCAGTCTCCACCCACACCCTTTTTTTAACTGTGGTAAAATATACATAACATAAAATTTACCTTTCTAACCATTTTTAGTGTACAGGCCAGGGGCATCAATTGTACACACTGCTGTGCTACTGTCCCCACCATCCGTCTCCAGACCTTTTTCATCTTCCCAGACCGGAACTCTGTGCCCATTAAACAATAATTTCTCATTCTCCCACCCCCAGCCCCTGGCAACCACCCTTCTACTTTCTGTCTCTATGAATCTGACTATTCTATGGACCTCATATAAATGGAAATCTTGAGGACTTCCCTGGTGGTCCAGTGGGTAAGACTCTGCACTCCCAATGCAGGGGGCCCGGGTTCGATCCCTGGTCAGGAACTAGATCCCGCATGCTGCAGCTAAAACACGCCGCAATGAAGATCACACGTGCCGCAACTAAGACCTGGTGCAGCCAAAACAAATAAATACACATTAAAAAAACAGGAGACCCTACGATATGTGTCCTTTTGTGTCTAGTTTATTTCACTTAGCATAATATCCTTAAGGTTCTTCCATGTTGTAGCACGTGTCAGAATTCCATTCCTTTTTTTTTTTTTTGCGGTACGCGGGCCTCTCACTGCTGTGGCCTCTCCCGTTGCGGAGCACAGGCTCCGGACGCGCAGGCTCAGCGGCCATGGCTCACGGGCGCAGCCGCTCCGCGGCATGTGGGATCTTCCCGGACCGGGGCGCGAAGCCGTGTCCCCTGCATCGGCAGGCGGACTCTCAACCACTGCGCCACCAGGGAAGCCCTCCATTCCGTTTTAAGGCTGAATAATATGAATAATAACAGGCATAGACCACACTTTGTTTATCCATTCATCCAATGGTAGATGCTTGGGTTGCTTCCGCCTTTAGGCTGTTGTGAATAATGCTGTAAGGAACACTGTATATACCCGGAAGTAGAATTGCTAGATCATTAATTTTTTGAGGAGCTGTCATACTGTGTTCCGTAGTGGCTGCGCTGTTGTACTTTCCCAGCATCAACGCACAAGGGTTCAAATTTCTCCACATCCTCACCAACACTTGCTATTTTCTGCTTTTTAAATATTAGCCATCCTAATGGGTGTCACATGGTGGCTGGTCTACTTCCAACACGGCTACCTCCCTCCCCACCCTGCACCCCACACTCCTGATCTCTTTGCTCTGTTCTACTCTCCTCTTCCCGTGAACATCTAATACACTGTATAATTTGCTCATGTATTAGTTTGGTTATGTGAGGGGAACCACTGACTGAAACTGCCCACCCTGGCCAGGCAAGATAGTAGCCATCTGCATGAGTTATCTTAACAACAGGAGGTCCTGGTAAGGAACGGGGAACTAACAAGCTACCACCAACCAGAAGAATTCAGGAAAGGTCAAAAGGAGAGAGGAGACGCCCGCCCGTATGTCCTACCAACCTCCCAGAATCCTTCTCGCTGGAATCCATCTTGGCTGAGTGATGCGAGCGCCACCAGGAAAGACCCTGAGCCAGAATGAGTGGCCAGAGACAACCCGGAAACTAACCCCATTGCCATAAAACCCGAGTCTGCGAGCCACGTGGCAGAGCAGTTCTCCTGGGCTCCCTTACCCTGCTGCTCTCTGCCTGGGCGCCCCTTCCCAATTAAGTCTCTTGCTTTGTCAGCCCGTGTATGTCTCCTCGGACAATTCATTTCCAAGTGTTAGACAAGAGCCCGCTCTCGGGCCCTGGAAGGGGTCCCCCTTCCTGCAGCAGTTATGTTTATTGTCTGTTCCTTCTCTCCTCCCCTGGTCCCTGCTAAAATGCAAACTCAAGGCAGAGGTATTTGGCTGATTTGTTCATCACTACTTTCCAAGGGCCTAAGACAGTGCCCAGCCCATAGTAACTACTCAATGACTATTACATGAATGGATGAATAAATGAACGAATGCATGAATAGACAGTAGAGTTGTCAGGAGTTTTGGAGGCAGACACTCCTGACTTCAACCCCTGCTCCATCAATTACCACCTGGTGTCTTTGGGCAAGTGACACGAAGACAAGAGTGAATACCTCATTGGGCTCCAGTGAGGATGACACGAGATACTGACTGGCCCACAGTGGGTGCTGAGTTAATGCCTGCTACTCAGAGCCAGACTGGACTCCCCAGCCAGGACACCAGGCTCAGCGGACTGGAGCGCAACGGTGATAAGGTCAGTTCCCTCTTGGATGAGGCAGCACCTGAGAGAGGAAAGTTCTTTCTCCAGCGCATGGACACAGGCTCAGGTAGGCACCCCAAATAAGGGGCAGGGAGGGGTGGGAGACCACTCTGCCTCCCCACAGGAGGAAGGGGGGCTGCTGGGCCCCAGGACCCTCCTCCTCCTGCTGCTTCCGCCTGTGTGGGAGGCCAGGAGCCTGCGCTGATAGCCGCTCCACTTGGCAAAGCAGGGCACGTGGGCGGTGGCCAACACACTGAGGAAGTGTGACCATCCGGGTCCCCTGGGGCCGCAGTGGCAGCAGCCCGGAGCGAGCCAGACACAGATGGCGGGGTGCTCAGGCAGCCACCCGCGCGCAAGCCACCCACTCCTCAGCGCACTCCCGTGCCTCCGGGGGCGACCCTCTGGCAAAGCTGTTTGCAGCAAAAATCCAAACTGCAAGTAACAGCAGGACAAGAAGAGAACCAGAGCGGGGAAGCAGATGGCAGCTTGCGGTGAGCACGGGCTGCCCTCCTGGGAGCCAAGTGCCACGAGGATGCTGGGCGTGGCTGGATGGCTGCTTCCCACGGGCTCCAGCTAGGAGCGAGGGGGCCCCTGATTCTCCCAACCTCCTGCAGGCTTGTGCCAAGGTGGACCCTCCCCAGGGGCCCTAACTGGGCTACTGGTTACCCGCCAGCCTGTGGGAGGGTGTTTGAGATGATTTAAAAACCACCATGTGAAGCCACTTTCCTACTCCACAAATTCCCCTTTCAGTCAATCAAGAAGCAACAAGGAGAGAGGGGCCGGAAGCAGGAATACAGACCTAGCATCAATGGGCACCGTGGGGCCCCAGCCAGGGCCATCTGTGATAAGACTACAGGGAAGTCAAAAGCCCCCTGCTGGGAAAAGGTTCTAAAGTGATCTAAACAAGGAACCCGCTTTCCTCTTTTGCAAATGTCTCTTTCAATCAGCAAACGTTTCCCGAACACGTTTTATATGAAAAGCACTGCAGGAAACACAGTAAGTGTTGGTGCAGCCCGGTCTCCACTGAGCTATAATCAGGATGCTGAGTGAAACAGGGAAGGCACAGCGGACGCTGAGCAGAGAAGAATGCTCTCATTGTATTAATCAGCTTCCAATTACTTACAAATTGGCCTTCTCCCCTTTCTAGCTCATCCGCCTCAGAGAATGCCTGCATCCTCAAAGAAGCCTTCCTACTCCAAAGGTACATTTTAGAGGCTGCAGGAATGGTTTCTAGAATCCTGGGCAATCTGGATTCTAATTCACTTTCCCCCTGATTACAGTATAACTTTGAGTGAGTCACTCTTTTTTTTTTTAATGAATCGGATTAAAGGCTGAACAATCAATGACGTGAATTTCTGGCTTTGCAACATCGTGTGTTTAGAAGCCCTGATGAGGTCCTTCCCAAGCTCGCACTAACACACCCAAGAAAGCTCGTGAGTGAAGGGCACGCGCACACCAGCACGGGAGGGATCTGACATTTCACCTACAGTCTCCCCTCTGAAGACAGGCGAGTGGGATGGATGAGACGGGTGTCACTGGTCCACCCACCCTTGCCTGCCTAGCAGGGATCAGGGTGCAGGGTCAGGGCTGTCCCTGGGCAGCCTTCCTGGCGTGGCACGACTACGGGTTTCTGGTGGTGCTCAGGGGCTGTCCTCCCTCCTCTAATTCTGTCTTTATGGATGGGAGATAGACTCCCAGCAAACAACCAGGTAGGTGTGGGAAGGAGCTGGCAACAGTGAACTGCATCTGGGAAGGTGTGTTTTCTTAAGTAAAGCTCAATCGTGGGAGAGTGGGGAGAGTGGGGAGAGTGGGGAGAGCCAAACTAGGGGCTACAGATTTCCAAGTCCTCCCTAGTTCTGTTTTTTTTTTTTTTTTTTTTTTGCAGTACGCGGGCGTCTCACTGTTGTGGCCTCTCCCGTTGTGGAGCACAGGCTCCGGACGCGCAGGCTCAGCAGCCATGGCTCACGGGCCCAGCTGCTCCGCGTCATGTGGGATCTTCCTGGACCAGGGCATGAACCCGTGTTCTCTGCATCGGCAGGCAGACTCTCAACCACTGTGCCACCAGGGAAGCCCCCTCCCTAGTCCTGATGGCCAGAGGGCCAGGTCCCAGGAGAATCAGGGTATCTCCTCGTGGAGCAGAATCCCAGACAAAGGAAAGGGGCTGTGAGCAGTGCTTGAGCTGCTTCCGGTAAACCCTGGGCCTGCAGCTCTCACAGCATCAGGAGGGGGATAAAGGCACATGTGCAACCACCAAGACCAAACACAGGAAGCCACCAAAGTCAGACAAAAGAGAAAAAAAGAATCAGTGACGTGGAAGAAAAGTTTTAAGATTTTTCGGAATGGAGGGAAAAATGAAGAGAACTTGAAAATGACTTGGTAGAAGATGATAAATACACAAGGCAGAGAATGGAAATGCACTCTTCAAATTACAAGTGCTCCCAAGAAGAGACCAGACTAGTTCAGGAACAAAGCAATAAGCAAAACCATAATCGAAAAGCTTTTCTGAATGGAAGATCCAACTATGTTCGTCCTAGACAAAAATCAGTGAAAATGACCCAGGCGTATCCAGATGACATTACTAACTTCCAAATATAGGCATAAATAATACTACCAGGTTATTTAAAAGGGAATAAAAGCATACGCCTGGCTTCAGACTTCTCCCCCACGTCTCTGTTCTCGCCTTCAAAACTACTTTATGCTGAGCATCAGATCTGGTCAGCCCGCCTTCTCCTGTTCTCAGTTTTGACTTCACGGGCTACACCTGCTTGTTGCCTACACTGCATCCTGGAAACTGTCTTCTGGTTCACAAGGTCCTTCCCTGGGGTTCTGCCGGTGTGCCTGATGTGCTATTTAACCAGTCCACTGAGGGATGTCTCACTCCCTTTTCTTTCTCTTTTTTTTTAGATTTTTTTTTTTTTTGATGTGGATCATTTTTAAAGTCTTTTATTGAATTTGTTACAATATTGCTTCTGTTTTATGTTTTGGTTTTTTGGCCATGAGGCATGTGGGATTGAACCTGCACCCCCTGCGTTTGGAAGGCGAAGTCTTAACCACTGGACTGCCAGGGAAGTCCCTTATTCCCTTTTCTGTGTCTTTAAATCTTGAACTTGTATCAGAGTTTATTAATTTGCTGACAAGGAAACCAGGAAAGTGACCAAAGAACGTGCCCATCCACAGAGGGAATAGAAATGAGATGGGACAGGGAGCTGGGAGGCCGAACGCTTATATAAGCAGCTGGTTTAATTAGGTAAAGACTGTAGTTTCGTGTGGTCACAAAAACATCATATTCATGGCAGTCAGTACAGTGGATATCAGGGGCCGGGGACTCCAAGCTGTTGGGAGTGCCAACCAGGGATCAAAAATAAAAAGCAATGAATAAGAAGCAAATGATAAGGAAACATCTGTGTCTGTTAATGGGAATGACAAGGTTTACTGCTCTAAAAAATTATTGAAGTATCATTTGATTGAGTTTGTGAATTCCTTAATAACATTTTTCATTTCTAGAAATGAAAATGGTTCATTTGGTTCTTTTTCAAATTTGCTCATTCTTTTTTCAAATGTCCTATTTGTTCAGTTGGGCTTCTATTGCTTCTCTTACCTCTTTTACTTAATTTAAAAACTTATTTGGACTTTCCTGGCAGTCCAGTGGTTAGGACTCCGTGCTTCCACTGCAGGGGGCACGGGCTCGATCCCTGGTCGGGGAGCTAAGATCCCACATGCCGTGCAGTGAGGCCAAAAAAAAAAACTTATTTATATTTCTTTCACAATTTCACTATTATCTCTAGTTCCCTGGGCACTGATTCTCCTAGTCGTTACATTTGCCTACTCTCCCTCATGGTGGTTCTTTTCACGTGTGGTCGGTTAGACAACAGAAGCCAAACTCACAGAATTCTGTGTGGGAAAGATTATGATCAATTGCATTATCAGTCAAGTCACTGTCTTTTTTGTATAAAGGCAACAGCTATTACCAGATAGCAAAAGACTCAGAAAATACACTGTCCACATGTCATTATTTAAGATCACATAGCCAGCTAATTATAAGTCAAAAGCAGTAACTCAAGGGTGTATAGGTAATGAGGTTCTATAAACACTGGTGTTTAGTTTTCCCTTGTAAGTATCCATTCTGAGGACATAATCTCAAATGTAGTCAAAAAGCTATGTACACAGATATATAAAGCAATTAGCAATGAGAAGGAAAAAAGGAAATAACTCAGATGGCTTAAATTAGCAGAATATCCATATGACAGAATGTTTACAAAGAGTTATTGATTACACTGAGAACTGCTTACGATACAATGTTAATTTTAAAACAGAGGTTCAACAATATAAAGAAAACAGACACAGAAAAAAGATAGAAAGTAATTATGCCAAAATGCTAACAGTGATTGTCTCTGGATGGTAAGATCATGGATTTTGGGAGGGTGTATACTTCTTTATGCTTTCTACACATTGTGAATGTCAATGATCCATATTAATTTTATAATCAGAAAAGAGTTAAATGTATAAAATATTTAAAAAAATGAAAACTTCTAAGGGTAACAACAGTCAAGAACTTAAATATCTGGGGTAATACTAAATAAGAAAGATGAAATATCATGGTACTAACTCTGACATTATAGTCTATAATTTATACTCAACACAGTAGCCAGAGTATCCTTTAAAAATTGGGGGAGGGCTCCCCTGGTGGCGCAGTGGTTGAGAGTCCGCCTGCCGATGCAGGGGACACGGGTTCGAGCCCTGGTCTGGGAAGATCCCACATGCCACGGAGCAACTGGGCCCGTGAGCCACAACTACTGAGCCTGCATGTCTGGAGCCTGTGCTCCGCAACAAGAGAGGCCACGATAGTGAGAGGCCCGCGCATCGCGATGAAGAGTGGCCTCCGCTTGCCACAATTAGAGAAAGCCCTCGCACAGAAACGAAGACCCAACACAGCAAAAATAAATAAATTAAGAAAAACAAAAAAACAAACAAAAAAACCCCCCAAAAAACATGCCAGGGAATCCTAAAGACCTTCTAATTGATAATAAAAGATAATATCAATATCTAATTGATAATAAAAATAAAAAATATTATCTAAAAGATAATAAAATTGATAATAAAATATCAATAAAAATTGATAATAAATAATAAAATAAATAAAAGATAATAAAAAAAAATTGGAGGAGGATTCAGGTCACGCTTCTCCTCTACTTCAGACCTTCGAGGGCTCCCCATTTCACTCAGAGTAAAAGCCAAAGTCCTTCCAAGGATCTACAAGGACCAACATGATCTGACCCCCGGCCACGTCTCTGACCTCCTCTCCTGAACCTGACTTTGCTCCAGTCACACTGTTCTACTTGCTGTTCCTCAAACCTACTAAGGACACACCTGCCTCAGGGCCTTTACACTTGCAGTGCCCTTTACTTGGAATGCATTCTGTCCACGCAGCCACATAGTGTGTTCCACACCTCAGCTCAGATGACATTTTATCAGTGAGCCCTTTCCTGACCCCTGTAAAAAATAACAGCTACCCCTATGTTCCCATCACCCCGTCCCCTTTACCAAGTACTTTTTCACCATCTGTGACATGGCAGAACTTACTTTATTGCGTTTGTGGTCTCCATCTCCCATGAGAAGAGTTCTTTTGCCTGGTGCATAGAAGATGCCCAATAACTAAGCGTTGAATGCCCGAACAACTAAATGCGTGAGGCTGTAAGCTCCTCGAGAGCAGAGGGGCTGAAGCGGACACCACTGCATCACCGAAGCGCACAAAACAGGCAGCAATGCCAACCTGACGGTCCCAGGGACACGTAACCAACATTCGACTCGCTCCAGAAAAAAATACTTATAATTACAGCCAAAGATGACAGCAGAGACGAGTCAAATGGAAAAAGAAGATAAGCGTGTCTGGGCACAGTAATATGAGAGTTTCCATCAGAAAAGGCAAGATCTTCCATCAGGACCTGGTTTTTGCTGCACGACAGAACTCCACACTTTTATCACAGACTCAGAACCAGCTCTGTGTGGCACTTAAAATGACATTTCAAATGCTCTTTCTATTTATCTATCTCTTTGTTGCGATTAGATATTTTTCTACGGGAAAAAAAAAAAAAAGGCATTAGGAAACCAATTTCCCTGGCACTCTCCCACCCCAAAAGCAGGCAGGAAAATGCAGCGCTTGGGTACGGCTTCCACAGGCACCCAGACAGACACACATACTTTCAGGGCCCGTCCACACCTCCTAAGCGTCCACAGTCTGCCTGGTCCTGCAGAGGGAATACAGCATCCTTGATCTTGCCCAGTTTTATCAGCCTCTAGAAATTCAAGGACAAACTGATAGCATAGTGCACAGCCTCATATTCTTTACTTAAGGAAAGATAAGAAAATTCATCCTAAGCTATTTCAGACTTTCCTGGGCATCAGAGCGCTCAGAGATTAGGACGGGCTGGTGGTGGACACCGCCTGCAGTAGCTCAGGACTATTAATGAGCGTGAGGGTAACTCATGGTGGGGCTGGACGGGGCCAGCTGACCCCCACCCAAGCCCTCCACTAAATTATTACATTTGCTAACTTTTTTTTTTTTTTTTTTTTGCGGTACGTGGGCCTCTCACTGTTGTGGTCTCTTCCGCTGCGGAGCACAGGCTCCGGACGCGCAGGCTCAGTGGCCATGGCTCACGGGCCCAGCCGTTCTGCGGCATGTGGGACCTTCCCGGACCGGGGCACGAACCCGCGTCCCCTGCATCGTCAGGCGGACTTTCAACCACTGCGCCACCAGGGAAGCCCGACATGTGCTAACTTTGTCTTTCCTCTTATCGCCCTCCTTTTCCTTGACAATTCCTTCATCTCCATCCTCCCCACAGCTCAGCCGCGTCTTGCTATCCTGCTCAGGAATCTCCTACAAGATAGTATTTTAGGGAATTTTCCTCTCTCGTGGATGCCTGCATCTTAGAAGGGACCCCTTGAAGCCCAGAAGGACCTCAAGTTCAGAGGGGGAAGTTCCAGCTGGGTAAGAGAGGCAGGCTTCTAATATTGATGGAGTGCCTATTCTAGGCTGGACACTTTGTCTACTGTAATGATGTTGCTGAATGTTCAAGGTATCTCCAGGAAACAGGTATTATCGTCTCCATTTCAGGATGAGACATCAGGGACCTCTGGGCAAGACAGACTAGAATGTTAGTTCACGCTTGGAGGCCCTGCCTACTATCTTCCCTGTTCCAAAGACACCACAGTGGTCCATGAAAAGATTCCAGCAAGGAAGCTCAACTGTTCTCAGAAGTAAGACATATATCTCGATGGATCAGAAGCTCCAAATATTTACTATTTTGAGGGGCTGAAGGCACAGCCTGCTGACTCAGAACCCAGAAGCAGGTGGAGGGAGCTGGAAGGTTGGTTTTCCAAGGGTACAGGGACTAAAAGTCTCCCACGGGAGGTGGGGGACCAGTCCCTGAAATGGGGGCTGGTGAAAGCACTTTCCATCTGAGGGAGGAAGCTGAAAAAACCAGAGGTACCATTTCCCCACCCTCCTAAGACTAAAGCTTGTCTGTGAATGTGAATAGTGATAGAGGCTGGAAGAAGCACACACGTAGCCAGGGCCTGGCCAGACTGCCTATGGCTTTGACGACTGGCTCCAGGAATAATCCCATGATCGCTGTGAACACGCAGCTCATCACTAACCCAAGACAGCTGGCCCTGCGCCGGGGGACCCAGGACCTGGGTGGAGGCAACTTGAAATCACTCGGCAAGGAGGGCTGCGTGGAGGTGATGAGCAAGGAGAGAAAGAGAGAGAGAGACGGACTCCCACTCAAGATGAGCAGACGAACCCCAATTCCAAAACACCCGAGGAAAGGTGTTGCTGAGAGAGACAACCAACAAAGAGTCTCAAAGATTTAGCGAGCTGGAAAGGAACTGAGGAATTTACCCCGAAAGTATCTCAGAAAGGCAAAGAAAAAAAATGAGAAAGCACAGTTGGGAGCTGTGGAGAATGGATGGAGAGGCTCAGAACTGTATCCCACAGGGTTTCCAGGAGGGGAGACTTGGAATGGCAGGGCAGCAATATTCAAGGATATCATGGCGGAGGATTTTCTCTAACTAGAGACATTTTATGGATCCTCAGATGAAAGGCGCATATTAATCACCAAGCAGGTAAGTAAAAAAATAAATCCACATGTCGAAAACCTGGGGCATCTTCCCTCTACCCGACTCCTTCTGTTCCTGAGATCCCTGGCCCATGGCCTTCCCCAGGAGCTGCCTGACAAGGTCCTCCACTATTTTAGCCCCATTCCTGATCCTGGCACAGTGAGGAAAGCCCTGGGTTTGGGGTTGGGAGACGTAGGTTCGAGCCCCCCATCTGCTACTGCCTCAGAGTCCTCGCTGAGCCTTGATTTCTTCCCTTCAAATGGGATCAGAAGTAGAATGACAGAAATTTAGAACCAGAAGGGACTTTGGGGGCGGCGTCATCACAGCAGACCACGGCTAGACCACAGTCAGACCCACTAACTAGCTCGGTGCCCACAGGATACTTAACCTCCTGCGTCTCCATTTCCCCATCATTAAAAGGGGATAATAACAGCACTGGCCTGTGGGGTTGCATAAGGATGAAATGAATTCATTCGCGTAAAGAACTTAGCACGGTGCCACGCGCAGAGTAAACCTTCAACCCGGGGCAGCCATTTCTGTTATGATAATAATAGACGCCCATGAAATGCCACCTGCGACCTATATGCAGTGCGAGGGGCTCCCCACTGAAACCACGGACCCCAGGCAGAGCAGAACCAGGGCCCATTGCCCCCTCTGCACTGGGGAACGGGCAAGCCAGCCGGCTACCCTCCCCACCCTCATCCCGGGCTGCCCCTGGTAGGCCCTCCTTGGCCTTCTGAGAAGCCCCTCTCCGTGACCAACCATGAACTTCCCTGAATTCGTGCACGCCCCGGCCCTGCCCAGGCCCCCCCCAGACCCCGCTGCCCCGGGTACCCTACCTCTCTCTGCTCACTGCAGATCTTACACAGCCACAGGGGCCGCTTCTGGCCGGGGGAGGCCTCGATCCCGCATTTGGTGCAGACTTTCTACAAGAGAGAGGACACGGGAACGTAAACACTCAGCTCCTTCCTCCTCAGCTGAGGGGCTGGGAAAACTATAACCAAGGAGCCCTCTGGCACCTTCTGAGGGGATGGCTTTTGCTTCAGGCCCCAAGGGGCGATAACCCAAAGGATACAGATCACCTAAGACCCGTAGCTGGCTTTGGGGCACAATAGGTGTGCCCATCCAAGGATCTCCGTGATAGAAATTCACCCTCACAAGTACATCCTGTTGGGATCACGTCAAAAAAAAAATAAGCTTGCTGAGAGTCACAGCTGCATCATTTTCAATAGCAAGGAACTGGAAACAACCCAAACGCCCAATACCAGAGGCCGATCCAGGCAAACACAACTGAATACGATACGGCCTTAACAGCAGACTGTCGGTCCCCGGAAATGTGGGCAGGAAATGACGTTTTTCAACAAAGAAAACATTAAAAAAAAAAAAAAAAAAAAAAAGAGCATGGAATAGTGAAAGGAAGGGAAGACCAGGAACAAAAAAAAAAAGAACATGGAGCAAAGAAAACAGACATTTGTATATAACCAGGCAAAACATTCACTTGTGTGCCTGACAAGGTGAGACAACGATATGGTGACAAATACCAGTGACCGCCTGGGCACTTCCTTCACGCCAAGGCCCTTCATTTAACGATCCCAGGACCCCTGTCATATGAGAATTAGGCCCATTTTACAGGCAGTAGTTTGAGAATTGCTCAAGTTCACGCAGCAAGTAAGTAACAGACTCAGGTCTGCCTCTAGAGCTGCTATATAACTGCCCCCGGACACGTGAGCGGCCAGAACCTGGTCTCTGCAGCGCTTCTCCTTCTACAGAGTTGCTGAAGATCGTATAACTTCTCGGTACATATTTTGCTTCCCCGAGATGCACAGCCACAAGCCCTGGTGGGAAAAAGCCAGATGAAAGGCACCAGGAGGCAGAGGGGCGCTTGGTGGGGCTGAGACCTCTTCTGGGCTAACCCAGGCAGCGTCTGATTCAGGGACAGCGTGTCCTCCTCAGAGAACAGTCACACCAGCTAATCCATGCATCTTTCTGCCGCTGCGTGGAAGCTGCCCGGTCCCTGCGGGGCTTGGGCTCTCTCCTCTCTCCTGTCGAGGGAAGGCTGTATCTGCGGCTTGGCCTTTTCTGCAGGCTGCCAACTGAGCAAGGAGCACACCTCTCCACGGAGAGGGAAATGTCACCAACTTGGCTTTTCAGAGCATGTTGTCACCGCCTGATTGGGCAGTGGGGCCACAGGAGGTGAGGAATCAGCTCGTGGCAG
This sequence comes from Orcinus orca, assembly GCF_937001465.1. Taxonomy (NCBI): domain Eukaryota; kingdom Metazoa; phylum Chordata; class Mammalia; order Artiodactyla; family Delphinidae; genus Orcinus; species Orcinus orca. The sequence goes on along the minus strand of NC_064577.1, from coordinate 7,306,917 downwards.
AAGGGAAGCTATGATACATTCGTGGGGGGTATGCATTCGCTTCCATCAGACCCGCAGGTACAAGAAATGTCATTTTTCTTTTATTTCTCCAAATAAATTGTAATCTGCTCCAAGCTCCTGTCCCTCTGGGTTGGCAGGAGAGTCCATCCCAGTCTGTTTGGGCCCCGCTCTCGCGAAGGTCCCAGGCTTGGGGTCTTTGGTGGCGCAGTACGTCTGGGAAGGGTCCCCTGGGTGCTGCCGGACTGCTCACTGCTGTGCTGTTCCCCCTCTGAGCTCCCACGTCCCTCAGAGGGGGAAGGGGCCTGGCCACTTCTGTGTCAGGCCTGGGTTTGGGATCTGTGCCAGGCTGGGGTGCCACCTCTCTGGGGGCCAGCAGCCTGTCCCCCTGGAGCCCCGAGCCACCAGTCTGGAGACTCTCCCTTCCCCACTAGAGCTGCCTCTTGCTACCCCTTCCAATGCTCACCCCAACCCTTCAACCTCTAGGACAGGGGCCCCCGTAAGCCCGTAAGATGGGACTCAAGAAACACACATGGGGGCTTCCCTGGTGGCGCAGTGCTTGAGAGTCCGCCTGCCGATGCAGGGGACACGGGTTCGTGCCCCGGTCCGGGAAGATCCCACGTGCCGCGGAGCGGCTGGGCCCATGAGCCATGGCCGCTGAGCCTGTGCATCTGGAGCCTGTGCTCCGCAACGGGAGAGGCCACAGCAGTGAGAGGCCTGCGTACCACAAAAAAAAAGAAACACACCCGGGCCCCTCCTTCCTGGGGTGAAGAGAGGGCGGAGGCGCTGCCGCCGGCGGGCTGTTTTTCCTGCTCATTCCCACGATCCCGTATAGATGGCACACGTGGGATCAGTGGAGCCGTCTCAGAGAGGGGAGATTTCCCTCTTGTGTTTTCTACATGCTTGTACGGTTCAATGACAGCTCGTCCTCCAAGCGCGCAGTGCGCCCTAACCCCCTCCCAAGGTTGCTGAATCAGACGATGCTGCTGGGAATCGGGAGAGAAGACCAGTTCCTCCCATTATGGAACACCAGCCCCTGCCACCCTGGCAACAGAGTGTGAAGGAGGTGGGTGTCATGATGTCCATCATACGGGTGAAGGAAATGAGGCTCAGAGATGTTGAAGGCTGCCCGCAGTCCCACAGTTAGGTAGCGACAGTCAGGATTTGGGAAGCTCCCCTCTTCTGGACCTTCGGAGAGCTGAGCACTGCGTGGAGCACAGCCCTGTGTTGGGAGGGTGGGGCCCGGTGAGGCACCCAACGCTCAGTCCCAGGTCGGCCTGCCTGCCAGGCCAAAGGGCATGTCTGGCTGCCTTGGAGGAGTGACATTTAAGCAGGGTTTGAAGGATGGGCGTGCACGTGCCCTTGATAAATAGCATCTGATTGACTGACGGATCATCTGTGCTGTTGGGCGGCAGGGAAAGAAGCTAGGAGAGAGTGCTTGAAAGCTGTGTCCTGTCTTCTACCCAGAGAACACAGCACACGGAACCACCTGGCCTGGGGGCAGGAGCCGTGTGGACCAGTCACCTTCCAGAGGCAGGGTCAAAGGCTGTTGGGTCAGCTCCCAGTCCTGGTGGGGGAGGGATGGATGGCATGTCCCAAGTGTTCTCTCCTCCCCTTGTCCTGTGGGGTTCTGGAGGGTGTTGGGGGTGACATGACAGGGCATACCCTCCCTGGCCCACGGGCAGCCCTGTTTTCAGGCTACCAGCCATCACTAGTGGAACCCCTGGTCAGTCCCGGCCATCTCTTGGCCTCTTTACAAGCTCCAGTGTCTCCAGCTGCGGAATCTGCGCCAGCAAAAAGATAACACGCTCCAGTTCAAATAATACATAATTGCTGTTCTATTAAATCTCGACCAAGAAGAGAATAACGAGCCTTTTCCCCTTATGGGATTGGTCTTTGTTCCAGGTTCCAATAAAGAAAATTAAGCAGGTGGTATTTTAAAAAGCCAGTGAGAGAGAGTGTGAGCCGGCCACAACATCAACTCAGTGTAAAGGGAACACTGCACAGTCGTGTCAAGGACAGCCGGGCCTGGGGGTGGCCACCAGCTTCCCTGCCAAGTGGGTTTCCATTGAGCGGAATTGCCCCGGGTGAGTGAGCGCTGGCTTCCCGGGCTTGGCTCTCTCATGCTTCCTGCAGCCTCAAACTGTGTCTGAGCGTTAAACAAACCAAGTCTAGCTTCTGGGCCTGACTCAGACGCTCCATGCATTCCTTTTGCAAATGTACATCCCATCCCAGAACACGCATGGGGAAAGGGGGTGGCTCAGGGTGTAGCCCACGGGACACAGGCTTTGGGGCAGGGGAGCACAGCATCTGCCATTTAGATGCAACCTTGGACTTGTTACTAGCCTTCTCTGAGCTGCATTTTCTTGTCCCGAAGATGGTGGTAACAGGCAGGCTCATGTCACAGTTAGGAGGGTCAAGGGAGATGATTGACGAAAGTGCTCAGCACAGTCCACGGTAAGGAGCAGGCGGCAACCACAGTCCTGCTCAGCTGCCTCAGTGAAGGATGCCACACGCACCAGTCATATGAGCCAAAACCCCAGAATCATCCTTGGCCCCCACTCTCCCTCCTGCCCATCCAAATAATCCATCTCCAGGAACTCTAAATCTCACTAGAACTGTCCACTCTCCTCCAAGACCCTCCCTATCCACACTGCCATCTCCGGGGCCTGCACCACGGCCCCACCCCACTTTGGCCAGCCAGCTGGTTCCCAGCATGGAAGCCAGTGTGATCTTTTCAAGACGCAAATCTCATCACGTCCTGTCTACCGTCCTTGCCAGCTTAGGAGCCTCCAGAGACTTCCTGTTGCCCTCTGGATGAAGACCACACCCTTTCACATGACGCATGATGCCCGCTCAGGGTAGACCTACCTCCTTGTGACCTCAGCTTGCACCCCTCTCCCCTACTCTACTGCCTCGTTCTCCATCTCAAGCCCCAGCCGTGTTGGCCTGACTTCAGTCCCTGGTCCTCAATCTGCTTTTCCTGCCACTGGACCTTGGCATGTGCTGCTCTCTCTGTCTGGGATGTACTTGACCACACGCTCTCCTCATGAGCCTATGCATCCTTCAGACCTCAGCAAAAGTGAAAGCACCGCTTCTTCAAGGAAGCCTTCTCTGCCGTCTTAACCCGGTTGGAGCTTCCCTAACAGGCTCTCGCCTCTTCTCCTCCACTGAGACTTACCCTCATTTGTGTGGCTGTGTGACTACGGTCACTTCCCCTGCTAGACTGTCAACAACCAGAGGGCAGAGGCCGCGTCTGTTTCTGTTCACCTTCCTGTTTCCGGCATGATGAATTTTTGTGGAATAAATGAATAAACAAATGAGAGCTACTTTTAACATTACACCTGAGAAGGCAAGATGTGGCCCCTCCTGGAATGTGCCAACCTGCTGGGGGGAAGAGACGCACAGAAACAGGAAACACTCACTGGGCAGCAGCGGGGCAGGGGGTGCCCCGTCCACACTGAGTGAGGCTGATTGGTCAGGCGACGGGAGACCAGACACCCTGGGGTGGGGTGTCAGGGGTGGTGGGACTGCTGCCCGGTGGGCCTCACTCTCAGTGGGCGGGGCATGAATCCAGGCTGGGCTGGCCACAGAGGAAATGACACTGAGGGTCCTTTGCTAAGGGTGGGGGCAGAGATGTGTGCCCCGCCCTCCACGTGACCACTGCCTGCCCGCCGCCCCAGGGGCGCATCCTGCAGGCTGCCTGTGTGTTCAGACTCTTTCCAAGGTCTGTGGGGGCGCCCTCCTGAGCATCCTCATACCCTAGGCCACTTCGGTCACCCCAAGACTCCCTGGAACCCCACCTCTCCATCCAACATCATCACCTTCACCTTCCCACGCTATAGGTCAGCGTCAGAGGCACGACACGGTCCGGGAGACCACAGAGCTGGGGCACCTCACTCCCAGGCCGGCCTTCCCATCCTCACCGCAAGCCCCTGACTCATTCCACGCGGAGCCTTCACGCTCCACGGCGGAGTCCCTGAGCTGCTGCCGACTAGAAGGGAGCAGGTGTGGGGCCCACGCGGGGGCGGGAACGAAACTGCTCGCACCCCTCCAGAGCGCTTAGTACCCGGGAGTCAGCCGCGCTCTCTGTGACAGGCCCTGGAGGCTTCGCTGCTGCTGCGCCATCCATCACACAGAAAGCAGTGCTCCCGGCACTCAGCCAACCAAGGAAAGACGAAATTGTGCTTAAATGTCCCACACGAGGAGGCCAGAAAAACGTACGCTGTGCTGCAGAAATGAATAATGGAGACGGCTAATTTGAAAACATCTGGTGCTTCAATTCAACAAACGTTTACTCAATACTGGATGGAAGGTGCTGTTCTAGGAAGGATGAGGATGAACCAGCCACGGCCCTTTGTCCTCAGCGAGGGTTCCGTCGAGCGGAGGACTTGAGGAACGAGCAAAACTCATCTGGAAAAGGACTTGCCCAAGAGCTTCAAGACTGAAACTGGAAAAGGACGTGCCCAAGAGTTTCAAGTTTCACCGACTGAAGTGTGTCAGCGAGACGGTCTCTCCTTAGGAACCAGGCAGCAATGATGCTCGTGGAGGGGCTGCCCCTGACCCCTCACCCCAGGAAAGCAGGGTAAAGAAATGGCTGTGTCCAGACAATCACAGCACAGGCATGAACAACGTGAGGAAATCAGCCCACGAGCGTGCATTTCACGCCACCCAGTGTGCTCCCCATGCTAGAACTCAAATCTTCAGCAAGGAAAAAAATCCGATTGTGTTTTGGAGAAAGGTACTCGGCAATAAAAAATGACGACGTAAACAGAAAGAATGAAAACAATCACGACGGAACTGTGTATTTACTGACATGGAGCAATGTTCAGAATAAATTAAGTTAAAAAAGCATGTTATAAACAGTAAGCCTAGTGTGATTCTCTACCATATAGATATGTATATGTGCCTATATCCATTTAGAAGTAGATATATACACAGAAAAATATCTGGAAGGAGACCGGCCAAAACATAAATTGAATTGTGCTAAGTCGAAATCTATTTTAAATGGGTAAGCAGAACTCCTATTTAAAGGAAGGCTATGCTAAATGTTTTGGGAAATCACTTGCCCCGACTTCCTTTTTTGACCCTATCTGGATTTTTGTGGGTCAGGATGGATTAAAGAAGCCGAAGACATAGGCACAAACGGGAGGGAGACTGGACTTGCTGGTTGAGTGTGGCTCAAAGGTAGATAGTCAGCCTTGCCTCCACCCGCCTCCACCTCCGCAGGTGGTATCCACGGGTCACTGACCCCTCTGATCACAGGATCAGTCCTGCTCACCCCCAAGACATCAGCCAGGCTTGGAGGTGCATCACCAGCCCTGGAGGGCCGGGAGCGCAGGGGCTAGACATGGCCTCCTTGCTATAGAGACACTCAGTATCTGGAAGCCAGGTTCTGCTGCCAAGTGACTTTCAGTACGTTAGGTACTGATGCGCATATTATAAATATTTATATACTTTAGATATTGATGTACATATTATAAATATTGATATACTTTAGGTATTGATGTACATATTAAAATATTTATGTACTTTAGGTATTGATGTACATGTTATAAATACTGATATACTTTCTCGAGCCCTGGTGCTACACCAGGCATCAAGGTAGGTGCTTTATGTAGAATCTCACTTAATTTTCATAATCACACTAAGAAGTGGGTATTACGGTCCCTATTTTATCAACTCAGGATCTGAGGCTGAGGCTAAGTAACCTGACCACGAGGAGCTGGGATGTGGACCTTGCGCTGTTTGAGCTCCAGGTTTCTGCTCAGACAAGAGACTCATCCAAGCCTTCCTTCTCCACCGGGGGCTCAGGTGAAGGCAGAGCTGGCTCCCTGGGCCCCGGCTCCCCTTCCAGAACACCAGACTCGGTCAAGCCTCAAGTGGGAGAGGGCACAGCCAGGGCCCTCCTCTGTTCATTAGGACACAGTCTGGGGGCCAGCAGGGCTGAGGGCATGCTGACCTGAGCCCTGACCACTGCAAATACTGAGTCACCCAAAGACGCACAGCCTTAAGAATGCCAGCCACCTGCTGCTTGGCCTGAGACAGAAGCCAGGAGGCGCCCGGAGAAGAATTTCAGAAGGAGGACAAGTCTCTCTGTGCTTCCAACACTGGTGCCATGCCGGGGAAACGCCAGCCTTCTCGTGCCCCGGCTGCGGGTGGCAGGTGTACTACCCCACGCAGGGCCACTCTTCACCTCGGTCTCTGGAAGGCTGCACCGCCTCCTTTGAGTGAGCCCTCCCCAGCTCCCCACCAGATGAGCCGCTGATGCTACGTGGGGACCACCTGCAGACCCCAGTCCTGGGCAGCCCCCAGCCACCTCTCCCAGCTGAAAGGCAGCACTGCAGATTTCAGGACTAGCTTCCAAAGCACTGCCTTCCATCTCCTGCCACTCGCTACCGTCAGCCCCGCATCCTGAGCAGACAGGAGGGTTAAAAAGGCAATGGAAGGAGCTCGAGATGAACATTCATAAGCGCATACTAAAAAGGCATGCCTAGGGCTTCCCTGGTGGCGCAGTGGTTGAGAGTCTGCCTGCCGATGCAGGGGACGCGGGTTCGTGCCCTGGTCTGGGAAGATCCCACATGCCGTGGAGCGGCTGGGCCCGTGAGCCCTGGCCGCTGAGCCTGCGTGTCCGGAGCCTGTGCTCCGCAACGGGCGAGGCCACAACAGTGAGAGGCCCGCGTACCGCAAAAAATAAAAACAAAAAAATGGAGACTCCATGCTGGGTTTTTGCCTCTTTCCCAGGCAAACGTGGGAAGCAAAGATTTGAGCTGTCTCGACGGGCCCTGGGGGCACGCACAGTGGGTGACAGGAGGGTCAGTGGTTGCACCACGGCTGCAGGTGAGAGTTTGGGCAAAGGAGTGGAGACGGGTTATTCAGTATGAAGCTGAGAGGGAGGTTTTAAAGACCAGCAAATCTAATAACGTACGATCAAAACGGGACCACGTGACACACAGCCCTGGGTCTCGAGGAATTCATTCATTCCTTCCGCAAGCGTCTGTGTGGGGCACGGTGGGTACTCAGCCCCTTGGGGTGAAGAGACGTACAAACACTGGGCTGCGCAGACGGAGCACTGACTCCTGGTGAGACTGAGTCGTGACAAGGCAGAAACACTTGGTGGAAGGGAATCGTGCACAAATCATGGAAGGGCTGAGGGCCGAGGGGATGGCCGGGGGAGCCGGTGCGTCTCAGGCGAGGGCCAATGTCGACCCCCGAGGCTGGGGTGTTTCCCTCTGAGGGGGTGCCAGACCCTCCAGGGCCGAGGACAGGAAACTTGTAGGGGGAAAAGCACATTCAACAGTATGCTCACTTTTTTCAAACATAAAATATTATTTTGAAATTTCAAATAGCATTAAAAAAGGTGGAAGGTTTCTACATTTATCTAAAGGGAGTCTGGGTTTTGAAAGGCTAAAATAACTGCTCTGAAGTCCCGATGGGGAAGAAGGACAGGTGGGGACTCCGCACTTCTCCCTCCCAACCTCTAAGGGGACCCTGGGTCTCACGGGGCCTTGTGTGGGGACAGGCGATAGCACTGACTCTCCCCAGGGGTGAATGAGGGAGGAAATCAATGGGTGTCACACATAGAAAAAAAACTTACGGTGATGGAAGGGGAAGGGGGTGGGAAGGGATAAATTAGGAGTTAGAGGTTAACAGACATACACTACTATGTAGAAAACAGATAAACAACAAGGACCTACTGTATAGCACAGAGAACTCTACTTAATATCTTGTAATAACCTATAATGGAAAAGAATCTGAAAAAGAGTATATCTATATATGTTATATGCATATATAATATGTGTATATATAACTGAATCACTTTGCTGTACACCTGAAACTAACACAACATTGTAAATCAACTATACTCTAAAATAAAATTAAAATTAAAAAAAAAAACCAAGGACCTACTGTATAGCACAGGAAACTATATTTGATGTCTTATAATAACCTAAATGGAAAAGAATCCGAAAAAGAATCTCTCTCTCTATATATAGCTGAATCACTTTGCTGTACACTTGAAACACTGTAAATAAACTATACTTCAATTAAAAAAAAAGTAATCGGTGAATGGTTCTCTAAGGGGTTCTCGGGCACAACCCTCCTAAGGTCTCCCAGGCCTGGAGTGCACCCTAGGGCCCCCCGTCCCTGGGCCAACCTGCCGAGGGGGAAGACTCTGGGGTAGATGGAGTCCAGTGCACGCGGGGACTCCCTGACCCACACTGAGCTTTCCTGAAGCTCTGAACATGGCCGGCTCCTCCCGATTGGGTCCTGCCGGTCCTTCGGGGACCACTCCTGGAAGCCTCACTAGCTCCTTCCAGCCCTAAAGGAAGAAACCCCTTGCTCCTGGGACTGACGGGGCCTGGGCCATGGCTGAGCTCATCAAGTCCTCTGGCCTCTCGGCCGCGGGTCCACATGGCTCCATCCAAATCCCTGGCCCAGCGGTCTCCCGGGACCACCGCGTCACACGGCGGCCTGCAGCTCTCCCACCCCACTCTGGCCAGGAGGGAGTCAGGGCAGAGGACGGCCCAGGTGGCGGAGGGAGCGGGCTCACATCCTCTTGCTCCCTGCCAGGTGGTTACTTAGAGTTACAACTCATAATAATGATTAACAGTCACCGTTTACTGAGCACTTACTCCACGCCTGGCGCCCAGCTCAGCGCTCAACACACATTATCACATTTAATCCCGTTTACGTTCACAACAGCCCTGTGAGGGAGTTTTTATGATCCGGATGCCTTGGATGAGGAAGGCATCCTCATCCTCAGAGATCTTGGGTGGCTTGGCTAAGTTCATGTCACCAGGAGGTGGCAGAGCCAGGATGGGGACCCAGGTTCATAATCATAAAAAGCAAGAGCTTATATAACACGTACTGAGTTGCTGGGCACAGCAGGAGCGCTTCACACAGATTAGTCACTCAGATGACGGCACTGGGGCAGACAGCCCAGGTAACTTGTTTGGGGCCACCCAAGGAGAGTAAGTGGAGGGCTGGACTCGGGTCCCACTCCCTGTCTTGCCTCTCACCCATGCCCGCTATGAACCCCACCCTAGTTGAGAAGGATGCCGATGGGGCCAGGAAACGGATGTCCTGAGAGGGAGGAAGTGGATGGGGTTCTCCAGTGGACAGTGGTGGTCTGAAGACACACGGCCGAGACAGACAATAGCCATCCCGGGAACATGAACTCAGGGAATTAAAGGCCCCGGACACAGCCAGCTCCAGCCTCCCTCAGCCAGGCCATGGTTGCATAACCAAACTCAGCACTGGGCTGGGGCCTCCCACAGATAATCTCTCACCCAGAGGCGTGCCTGCCACCTGGTAGCCACCTGGCCCAGGCTCTGTTACAAGAGCACAGCCAAGGGAGAGGTTGGATCATTTTGGTTTTCTATCCTCACAACCAGCATCTTAAAAACACCCTGCCCCTATCAGCAGCCTCCCAGCTAAGGCTACAAGGGAGCCTGGCTCCTCTGGGGCTGCCGCAAAGCCATAACTTGGAGGGAGGGCCAGGCAAGGAGCCCCTGGCCAGGTGTGCTGAGCAGATCCTAGCTCCGAAATTCTATGGCTCTAGGCTGTGCGACCAGCCTGTGGGACGGATCCCCAAAGATACTGAAGTCGCAGCCCTGCTTTGGGAACGCTTGAAATCTCCACGGGAAGGCCAGGCGGGGGTCTCCGGGGGACCTTCACCATCCCTCCCCCTAGAATTCGGTGCAGCAACTTTAGCTGCAGGCTGGGCCAATGACGTCAAGAGCATTCAGCAAACGCTTCCTAAGGCCCTGCTGCTACCAGGCCCTGGACTGGGTGGAGAACACGGCGAGGCTCACAGGCTGAGGGCACAGAAACAAGAAGCTGGATGCACACATATGTGAGAGCCTTCCTCCTCGGCCCCCGCCTAACTCTCCAGCCTCACCAAGCCCACCATGCCAGCCCCAAACGCCTCCCTGCCTGTTCCCAACACTCTAGGTACTTCCCTGCCTCTATGCTTTCACCCAGGCTTTGCCTCATGACTAGCAAACTCCTACTCATCCTTCAGGAACAACTCAAATGTCTCCTCCTCTGTGACTCCTTCCTTGATTTCCCCCCAGGGGAAGCACTAGTTACTCCCTCCTGTGCGCTCCCAATATGGGTCAACATCTCTACAGGGGTGTTAATTGCATCATAATGAAATTGTCTATCCTGTGAGTATGCTCCCTCTAGAAAAAGGACATTGTTGTTCTTGTTTAAATCCCCAAGTTTAGCAGGCGTCTGGCATGTAGTTGGCTAGGAAGGAAGGGAGGGGCTGACTGACAAGCATCATGGACTGTGGGGTTGGGATTCTGCAGACATCTGGGGGCCGATGGTGGTTTTTAAGGAGGGGAGGGGCACGATCAGATCTGAGTTTCAGAAAAAGCACCTTTGCTGAAAATACAGATTCAGTCACTCCTGGTCAATTTGTCCTCTGTATTCTCAGCAGAGGCTTTTTTTCCAGAACATTCCCAGGGCTTGAGGAGACTAGCGAAGGCCAATCCAGGGTCCACAGGAAGCCAAGTTAGCGCAGATTCCCCCCACCAGCCCAGTGTGGACATTCAGCTCCCCGGCAGCCTCACCTGTCCCAGGGTCAGCACCGTCTTCTCTGACTTTCCAGGGTTATCCTAACTCTCAAAAGGTCAGTTTATGTGAAAATACCCTCTCCCTTCTCTGTGCCCACCCCAGTGCCTAGACACAGTAAACGTCCTCGAAGCCAGTAAGTACCTGTCACTGGAACTGATTTTTTTTTAATTTGAAAAATACAGCGGACTTGACAAACACCCTAGGGCTTCTTAGCACCCCAGGAGCAACAGCACTAGTGATCAGCTAAGGACCCTGGCGATGCGCAGGAGCAGAGCTCCAGGGAGCGCGGTGACAGGTCTGGGCCAGGTAGAGTCAGGTCTGACCCTCAGGCCTCGGGACTCCCAGCCCGGTATGCAGTTTATGCTGCTACGGTCAGCAGCTCGTGCTCAGGCCACGAATGGACTGAGGGCCCTGGATACCAAGTGGCGGCGGTTAGACTCTGTTCTAGGCAGCAGAACAGAGTGGCAGTAGACTGCCACTGAAGACTTCAGCCGGAGGGAAAAAGCCACGCTTGAGCAAGACGAAGAAGCAGAGAAGCAGAGAATGAGCTAGAAAGCGGATGATACTCCACTGCAGGCAGTCAGGAGCCGGGTGGGGAGGCCCCGCAGTGGCAGCCAGGTGCTCGGGCCTCACTCCCTGGGGGGCCCAGACTACACTCCTGTCTGCGCCTGGAAACTCGGCAAGGCAGATGTGGTTCTTGGGCAGAGGGGTCTCTGGAAGGCTTGGCAGATCGTAACCCCTCTCAGCCTCCGTTTCTGCATCTGTAACCTGGGAGAGTCATCCCTCCTCTGGAAGGCAGGATGACAAGGGTGAGGAAAGGGTTTGGAAGGAGACAGCTCAAAAGTCCCCTCTGAGGGCTTCCCTGGGGGCGCAGTGGTTGAGAGTCCGCCTGCCAATGCAGGGGACACGGGTTCGTGCCCCGGTCCGGGAAGATCCCACATGCCGCGGAGCGGCTGGGCCCGTGAGCCATGGCCGCTGAGCCTGCGTGTCCGGAGCCTGTGCTCCGCAGCAGGAGAGGCCACAACAGTGAGAGGCCCGTGTACCGCGCACAAACACAAAAACAGTCCCCTCTGAGAAAGGCCCGGCTCTTTCCTGGTTTGGAGGCCCGGGCTAAAGGGTGCCCAGGTGAGGAGCCGGCTCCCATGCTCCCCTCTGCTCCCTCTATCCACAAGAGCGGCATCCTGGTTTCCCCGCAGGGAAACAGAAGGACAGACTAAACCCACCTCCAGTTAAGGTCAGTGAACAGCAAACAGCTGTGCGGGAAGCAACGCAGCAGGAAAAACAGGGGCAATTTGAGAGCGATGAAGAATCGCAGGGCCTGCGAAGGGTGGCAGCTTGCGGGGCGCAGCTGTTGAGGCGAGGGCCACGTGGGCGGCGCTGGCCACAGCTCGGACTGGAAATGTCATTATCTGTTATTTACCGCAACAGAGGACAAGAGGCTGCACAAAATTACTGTTCCTGGTAACAGCCGCTAAACAGATTTGCCAACACGGCTTCCTGCTGCCGGCGGGCTCGCTACCCTGACCAGACCCCGGGAGAAGAGCCACTGAGGGGGGTAGCGAGGGGCCCAAGGGGGTGCCAGACGGATGGACGTCTCAGTGGGGAAGCCCGGCTGGTGTCCCCAAACCCAACCCAAGCCCAAGCCTACAGACACTCTGCCCACTCAGTGAGGGGCTGGCCTCACACTGACCAGTCCATGACTCAACAACTACAGACACCCCATGTGTGTTCAGCTGCTGCTCAGCCACCTTAGGGGTGTGACAAACTCTGGGGGGCAGGGTCCTGCCTCAGGGGTGCCCAGGGTGCCACACCCGACTATGGTGAGCCCTAGTGTTGGGGCTACCGTCCCTTCCCCAGTGTTGCAGGCACTTAGCCAATGGCCTTTGCACGCCATGGACAAGCTGGCACCAGACAACACCCTCCTTTGGGGGTCTCCTGCGTGTCTTCAGCTCTCTTTACTTCCCAGAGGGCATGTGGGCAAAGTTCTGAACCAAGAGGTAGGAAGAACTGCAAGGCCCTGGCTGTGCCACCAGGAGCAAGTTATCCCTCTGAGCCTCAGTTTCTCCATCTGGAAAATGGGTATAATCACCGCCTTTTGCCTACTGACCTCCAGGGGGCTCTGAGGGACTTATGGCATCACAGGAACATCAGGGGCAGAGGCGGCTCTAAGAAGCACATGCCGACCCCCACCCTGGCTTCCTCCTGCTGAGAGGACACAGACGCAATCACAGCCTGAGTCAAAGCCAAGTGGGAAGCAACCCTGCCATGGCTTTAAAATAACAACAAACCGAGCTGTGTTCCGGAGACGCAGAGAAATGAGCTTTAGCTCACTGATCTGTGCAGGCCCCTGGGGAGCAGGTTCTGGGGTGGTGATCCTGCAGGGACTGGGCTGACCTGAGCTTCACAGGAGGAAACTGCTGGACAGCCCAAGAGACCCTCTCCTCCAACCCCTCCAACTGCTTCCTTTCACAGGGAGCACGAGAGGCCCAGAGCGGGAAGGGATTTTAACCCGAGGTCACGGGGGCGGGGGGTGGTGGGGGGAGCCCAGGGCAGAGCTCTCCTGCACTCCTGACGCCCGGTCCACTCAGCACAGGTGCAGGTATAGCAGTCAGTATGGGTTTAGGCAACACCGGCCCCGCCCCTATCCCACCCCACCAGCTATGTCCATCCTCTGACATACACAGGGACCCGCGCCCTCAATTGGACTTCAGACACGGGTAGGATGTGTGTGTCGGGGGAGAGTGCTGAGCAAAGGCAGGCAGCAGAAGTCGAAGTGCAGAGGTCTGCGGCCCTGGGAGAGATGCAGACGAGGGGAGAGGCCAGGCCTAACAGGGGCAGGAGGAAGGGCGTCTGGAGCAAGAGAAGGTGGGCCCAGGCCCAGTGTCCCCAGCCCAGTCCTGCCCCTGAAGGGTGTGTGAGCAGCCTGGAAAAGAAGGAGTTACAGGGAAGGGAAGGGTGGCTGATAGCTCAGCAGGGGCCTGGCCCGGAGTGAGCTCTCCATCACAGGCAGCTTTTATTTCTAACTCTTCACCATCTTTGAAGTCCCCATCCTGGTTGTTCTTGCCTGAATTCAGGCCTTCATTATTGCTAATTGGATAATCCAGCATCTGACAGGCTCTCTCCAACCCACTACACATTCCCTCCTCCAAATCCACCTCTGGACTTAAACTCCCCAGAGACACACCTGACAGCCATCACCTGCTTAGCACCCTTTGATGGTTCTGCCGCCAGATCCTCGCTTCATTCTCTCCCTCCCTCAGCCCTCCTCTCGCCATCACCCCCTCCTTCTCCCTCCCTCCCCGACATCCACCAGCTTTGCCAAACACCCACCGGTCCCTGCACTTCCTCCTGAAATGCACCACCCCTGCCCCCTGGGTATCCACCCTTCCAGGCTCAGCTCAAAGTGAGCTCCACGCTGCAGCCTCCCGTACCTCTCAGGGGCCAGCCACCCCCGCCCCTCCACGCTGGGCTCACTCTGTGCCATCTGCAACTGCAGCACTTGTCACACCGAGCTGCATTATCTGTCACCAGGTGAGTTCCTAGAGGGCAGGGCTTGGCTGGAAGGTGAGCTAAGTGGGCAGGGTCTCCAGATGGCCAATGACCATGGCGCTGGTCTCTCTCTAGGACACTCGGGGCCTTGCCACCGGGAGCCCAGCCTGGCTCTCAGCAGCTCCTCCACTGCATTTGTCCTGATGACCCTGAGCTGGAGGTCAATGTCAGACCGGGCTATGAGAAGGGCTCTGAACTGCACAAAGTGGAAAGAAAGAAGCTCCTCTGGGGGAGGAAAAGCCATGGCGCAGGCACCAGGGCAGCAAGAAAGAAGGGGGCCTTGACGGAGACGTTCTGGTCGTCAGACTCCTGACCGAGGCAGATGTTCCAAGATGCTGTGTGGGGTCTGGTCCAATCCTCCCATCCCGGCAACGGCAGCCAAGTCAGTTCCTGCCAAGCAGTCAGAGAGGGCCCTCAGGGCAGGCGAATTAAGTGACTTTTTCCGGGAATTTAGGAAACATCAGTAGCTGAATGAAAAATCCATCTTCGTAATGAGGCACAAACACACGTCTCCTAACATCTGAATTAGGTCGAGGAGGAAAAAGGACATTGCAGGGCCAGTGTGGAGGCAGCTCAGATGAAACAGCTGTTGCTCAAGAAGCTTGCTGTTTTGGCGGCCGCACCTGAGGGACAGAGATGCTGAGCGCTGGGTCTGGAAAGGGAGCAGGGGACAGGGAGCCAGGGATGACTTTCACTGCGCCTCCCATTCGGGAGGGAGGCCCTGCAGAAAACTGCCCCCTCCCAACCCTCGTTCACCGTTGGTGCGATTGTAAAATGGTGCACCCGCCGGGGAAAACCATATGACGGGTCCTCCAAAAATTAAACAGAATTCCCCCATGATCCAGCACTTCCACTTCTGCGTATACACCCACAAGAACTGAAAGCAGAGTCTCAAAGAGATATTTGCACACCCATATTCACAGGAGCACGATTCACGAGAGCTAAAACGTGGAAGCAAACCAAGTGTCCATTGCCAGATGAAGGGATCACGTGTACATACACAATATTATTATTTAGCCTTAAAAAGGAAGGACGTTCTCACACGCTACCACATGGATGGACCTTGAAGATATTACGCAAAGTGACAGAAGCCAGTTCACAAGAAGACAGATACTGCATGAATGATCATATGAGGCACCCAGGGTAGTCAAACACATAGGGACAGAAAGAAGTGGGGTGCCAGGGCCTGGGGTGGGTGGGAATGGGGAATTACCATTGAATGGGTATAGAACTTCAGTTCTGCAAGACGAGAAAGCTCTGGAGATGATGGTGGTGATGGCCGCACAACAATGTGAAGGTACTTAACGCCCCTGAACTGTACACATAAAAATGATTTAAATGGTATATTTTATGTTTGTACATTTTACCACAAATTAAAAAGTAAATAACTTTTTAACTTGCCTCTGATTTGGGGGAACCCAAATTAAACCAAGGAGCAGGGTGGGGCAGCTGCTACCACACAGACCCAGCAAGGGCCAGGCTACGGAGATGTGAAGGGTCATCGGTGGGGCCTCCCCCTTCCCTTGCCTCCCTGGCCTCCTTTCTGGTCCCCACTTACGTTGTGCTCTTTCCCACCCAGTGCCCCATCCACGCCGCTCCCCCTGCCTGGGATACTTTCTGCCAGATCTCGCGTTTCCTCATCACAGTCCCAGCTCAGACGTCACCTCTTCATAGAGGCCCATGCTGCGCATCCGAAATAAAATAGCTGCCTTCCCACGCCCTCCCCACTGGCTGTTCGAGTGCCCCCCACCTTCACTTTTTAGGTTTCTGCCTCCCACTTTCTGGAACTGTTGTATTTACTTGTTCTTGTCCATCTCGCCTTTCTAGCTCATAAACTCCGTGGGGGTGATGTGGTATAGCGGTAATGGCAAGGATGCTCGGACCCAGACTGCCTGGGATCAAATCCTGGCTCCACGACTGACTGGCTGAGTGATCGGGAAAAGTACTTAACCATTCTGAGCCTCAGTTTCCCCATCCGTAAAGGGGGGATGATAAAGGTGCTGAGCCCACTGGGTTGACAGGAGGACTGTTGGGTTGACAGGAATGAGTTAACAAGTGAAAAGCCCTTAGAACAGAGTCTGCACAGTACTGAGAAGAGGGAAGTAAGGGGTCTCGTTGTGACAAGTGGTGGGTACAAGGACAAGGCCTACCTTGCTCATCACGGTACCTGCAGGGCCTGGCATATAGTCAGTACCCAATAAAACCTTAAAGAATGAATGAATCAAAAAATTCTGCAGAGAGATAAGACCTTCATGAAATTCAGTTTCATTTTCAAGGATGGGCCTACGGAGCTGAGTCAGCTCCCAAGGAGGTGAAAGTCCCCCAAGAGGCCTGCTCCATCCTCCTGCCCACACAGGCCTGGGCCCCTTGAGGTGGGCTCCACCCAGCCTCAGGTGCTTAGCTTTTGCATTGGGAACATCCTGAGAACACTCAGGCTGCTTCTGAAGGTCCTGGGAAAGTAGGTAGAAAAGCTGGTTCTCCCCAGTGGTGGTGAGGGCAGCTAGCCGGCCACTGCTGGTATCAAGGGAATACAGGGGGTGGGCGGGCTCTGGACAAGGCCATGTGGGTGCACCTGGGGTCCTCAAATCTGCCACTGCTTCGCCTTAAAGTGTGTTCTTTCTTTGTTATTTGTTTGCTTATTTATTTATCCTCCCAAATATTATTTTACCTTTCACATTTACATGTGAATCAAGCTGGAATTGACTTCTGTGCCTAGTGGGAGGTGAAAGTCAAGATCCGTCTTTCCCATATCAGTATCCAAATGACCCTGCGTCATTTACCCAAAAGACCATTCTTTTCCCACCGCACATCCGTGTCTCCTTTGCCATACGCTGGAATTCTTATTTTCGCTCATTTTCGCAGCAGGTGTATAGAAATACAGGCACACCTCATTTTAGCGCGCTCTGCTTTACTGCGCTTGGCAGATATCGCATTCTTTACAAATTGAAGGTTTGTGGCAACCCTACGTTGAGCAAGTCTGTCGGCGCCATTTTCCCGACGGCATTTGCTCACTTTGTGTCTCTGCATTACCTTTGGGTGATTCTCACAATATTTCAAATTGTTTCATTATTATTATATTTGTTACGGTGATCTGTGATCACTGATCTTTGATGTTACCCTATTCCCTGAGACACAACAATATTGAAATTAGGCCATTTACTAACCCTCCAATGGCCTCTAGGTGTTCAGCTGAAAGGAAGAGTCACATGTCTCTCTCTTTAAATCAAAAGCTAGAAATGGTTAAGCTTGGTGAGGAAGCCATGTCGAAAGCCAAGCCAGGCTTGGCTCCGTGCTCCCAATGCAGGGGGCCGGGCTTCGATCCCTGGTCACGGAACTAGATCCCACCTGCATGCCGCAACTAAGAGTTTGCATGCCACAACTAAGGAGCCCGTGTATTGTAACTAAGGAGCTGGCAAGCTGCAGCTAAGGGGCCTGTGAGCCACAACTAAGGAGACTGCGAGCCACAACTAAGGAGACTGTGAGCCACAACTAAGGAGCCCACATGCTGCAACTAAGGAGTTGGTGCTCCGCAACTAAGGAGCCCACCTGCTGCAACTAAGACCCAGTGCAACCAAATAAATAAATATTAAAAAAAAAAAAAAAAGCCAAGCCAGACTAAAGCTAGGTCTCTTGCACCAAACAGTTAGCCACGTTGCGAATAAAAAGCAAAAGTTCTTGAAGGAAATAAAAAGTGCTACTCCAGTGAACCCATGAATGATAAGAAAGTGAAACAGCCTTACTATGAATATGGAAAAAGTTTGAGTGGTCTGGATAGAGGATTAGACCAGCCACAACATGCCCTTAAGGAAGGGCTTAATCCAGAGCAAGGCCCTAACTCTCTTCAATTCTATGAAGGCTGAGAGAGGTGAGGAAGCTGCGGAAGTCTGAAGCTAGTTGAGGTTGGTTCACGAGGTTTAAGGAAAGAAGCCGTCTCCGTAACAGGAAAGAGCGAGGGGAAGCAGCAAGTGCTGATGCAGAAGCTGCAGCAAGTTATCCAGGCGATCAAGCCAAGATCATCAATGAAGGTGGCTACACTCAACAGCAGATTTTCAACACAGATGAAACAGCCCTCTACTGGAAGGAGATGCCGTAGCCAGAGAGAGGAAGTCAATGCCCGGCTTCAGAGCTTCAAAGGGCAGGCTGACTCTCTTATTAGGGGCTAACGAAGATTTAAGTTAAAGACAACGCTCATTTACCATTCTGAAATCCTTGAGCCCTTAAGAATTATGCTAAATCTACTCTGCCTGAGCTCTATAAACGGAACAACAAAGGCTGATGACAGCACATCTGTGTACAACATGGTTTACTGAATATTTTAAGCCCACTGTGGAGACCTTCTTCTGAGAAAAAAAGATTCTGTTCAAAATCTGACTGCTCATTGACAATGCATCTGGTCACCCAAGGGCTCTGATGGAGATGTACGATGAGATTAATGCTGTTTTCATACCTGCTAACACAACATCCACTCTGCAGCCCATGGATCAGGGAGTAATTTTGACTTTCAAGTCTTATTATTTAAGAAATACATTTCATAAGGCTATAACTGTCATCGATAGTGATTCCTCTGATGGATCTGGGCAAAGTCAATTGAAAATCTTCTGGAAAGTAGTCACCATTCTAGATGCCACTAGAACATTCATGATTCATGGGAAGAGGTCAAAATATCAACATTATCAGGAATTTGGAAGAAGTTGATTCCAATCCTCATGGATGACTTTAAGGGGTTCAAGACTTCTGTGGAGGAAGTAGATGTGGTGGAAATAACAAGAGAAGTAGAATTAGAAGTGGAGCCTGAGGATGTGGCTGAATTGCTGCAGTCTTATGATAAAACTTGTACAGATAAGGAGTTGTTTCTTATAGATGAGCAAAGAAAGTGGTTTCTTGAGACGAAATCTACTCCCAGGGAAGGGAGTAGATTGTTGAAGTGAAGATTGTTGAAATGACAACAAGGGATTTAGACTACCACATAAACTTAGTTGATAAAGCAGTGGCAGGGTTTGAAAGGATTGACTCCAATTTTAAAAGAAGTTCTATTATAGGTAAAATACTATCAAACAGCATCGCACACTGCACGGAAACTGTTCATGAAAGGAAGACTCTAAAGTGTAAATATAACTTTTATATGAACTGGGAAACCAAAAAATTTGTCACTGTATTGCAATATTTGCTTTACTGCAGTGGTGTGGAACCAAACCCACAGTATCTCTGAGGTACGCCTGTCCGGATTTTTTTGTACGTATGTTAAACTTGTATACAACCATCTTGCTCAATTCACCAACTAATACTAACCATCTGTATTTAGAGTTTTTAAGATTTTCTAGTTATAGAATCATGTTTTCATGATAATGACAGTCTTAGCTATTCTCCAATCCTTATGCCACACATTTCTTTTTCTTGCCTGATTGCAGTGGTTAGGCCTCCAGCACAATGTTGGATAGAAGTGGTGATAAAGATACATAGAACTTGTCTTATACCAGACTTTATGAGAATAATTTTCAATAACTATTGAGTATGATGTTTCTTCTCCTGTGTTCTTTAATAAGATATCCCTGCTTCTCCAAGGAAGGGAAAGCATGAGATAATGAATGCTTTGGTCTGAAGCAACGGAGGGGCAACATGGCACAGCAACTCACCCTGGGGGACCCAGCTCCCCACTATCTGGCCAGGTGACCTGAGCAGCCCACATCACCTCAGCTGAGCCCCTGTTCTCCATCTGTGACTGTGGAATAGCCTCACTGACCCTGATTCCCTTATGGCTTTGCCCTAAGGACCCAGAAGGATGACTTTTGTGAAAGTGCTTTATAAACTCCAAAGGACATTACAAGGTGAGACAGTGGCCTCCATGTTCACTGTTTGCGAGAGCGAGGATGGCTCGCTCCTGCAAAGAGGATGCAGCAGAGGGAGGATGCAGGAGACTCTAAGCTGAGGGTCTGGGGGTGTGGTGCAGGGGAGAACATAGGGAGGGCAAGGGGAGCAAGACAAGCAGAGGGAAGGCGGTCACGTGAGGTCCTTCACCACCACCCTGAGCCGGGCCTGGGGCTGGGACCTTAAAGCAGGGTTGTTTTTTTTGGCCTATGCCATGCAGTTTGTGGGATCTTAGTTCCCTGACCAGGGATTGAACCCAGGCCCTCAGCAGTGAGCGCACGGAGTCCTAACCACTAGACCTCCAGGGAATTCCCAGAGCAGGGGTCTTCCAGCCTAAGGAGGATCAGAATCCCCAGGAGTGCTGTTGTTAAACACACTGCCTCTGCTGGCAGAGTTCCTATTCAGTAGGTGCTAGGGATGAAGTACTTGTGTCCCCTCAAAATTTGTGTGTTGAAGTCCTAACCCTCCAGGTGATGGTGTTTGGAGGTGGGCCTTTGGGAGGTGATTAGAGTTCAATGAGAGGTCATGAGGGTGCGGCCCCTGTGATGGGATTAGTGGCTCCAGGGTTACTGCCTGCTGTGGGTCTGGGATGACCTCAGCAGGATACCGCTCCTCAGAGCCTTGAGCAGGGTTGGGGACAGGGATCAGGGTCTGGCCTGGCCCCTTTCCTCCACTGGCCCTCCATCCTCAGTGGGGGATGCCTGCCCACCCCACCCCACCCCCGCCCAACAAGCTGGATGTCCCCTGAAGGCTCTGAGCAACGTGCGGGGCTGCCTCACTCTTTTTCACCAGGACTCAGCACACATTACCGAGACCATCGTTTCATGGGCAGGCTCCTCTGCTCCCACACGCGGAGCACATTTTAGCTGAGACCAGAGAAAAATCTGATTGCTTCCCCCGCACAGTGACAGTGCCATCCTGGGCTCAGGCGGGCTCTCCAGCAGCCCTTCCCAGCCTCCCTATTATTGGTGAAGCCAGACTTTCAATTAAAGTGAGAGCTGGCAGACTCAGATCCTAAGCAATTAGGAGTGCCAGGCCTCTCTAATTAACCAGCCAGCCCCTCTCCCTTCCCACCACAGCCTTCTGATAATGAGAGCAGGCAGCCTGGGCATGCAGGCCCAATTAGAGGGGACGCTGCTCCGAGGACCAGCATCAGGGGTTCCACCCGCACGCGCGCTCATTAGCTTGTGGCCGCCGAGCACTGCCAGGGCTTTTGCTCGGGACACCGCCATGTGGCCAGGAGCACCTGAGGATCTGACCCCAGACATGGATCTGGATGCTTCCCACGTCAGAGAGTTCCCCAGCACCCCTGCTCTGCAGCCTGCCCTTGCCCACGCACCTCCTGGGAGCCAGTGCTATAGCCATTGCAAAAGGTGGGGAGGTGGAGAGGAGTGATAGAAATAAATAGGGAGGCGCCCTGGAAATTGGTGAGCCCAGAGTGGAGGGCTCCTGATACCCCCAATCTGGTCACTACCTTGTTAGATCTCTCTTAGCCCCCAAGGGCTGCCTCTGTAACCTCAAACCCAACTATAATTAATTACCCATAATCATTTAACACCCACTGCCTAGAGGGCAGGCATCTGTGTGTATCTCCAATGCCTGCACCAGTATATTGTCATATTTATATGACAACACATATTTGTTGAAAGAGTGAATAGATGACATTGTCTATCCCTCCCAGACACCAGAGAGCCCCTGTACAAGGGCTAAAGTTTTGCAGGGGGCTGTGAGGTTAAGTCTGGGCCTCCCTCCTGATTCTCCAGAGACTTGGCTCCTAAGCGACCACCACCTGGCAGAGTGGCCCAGGGTGTCCTCCCTGTCTTCTGGGCCTGAATCCTCATAGTCAAGCACTTGCCCAGCCCATTCCCAGCTGTATGCCTATGCTGTGCTGTTCTCCCATCCCTGGAATGCCCTTGGCTCTGCTTTCAGCCTCTCAGAAGCCTAACCAACTTTCAGGAGCCAGCTCCTCCAGGCAGACCTCCTGATTGTTCTCAGTCCTGGAAACCCTGGTCCCAGCCATAGTCAGCATCACTCTAGAGGGTACTGTCTTCCCACCTTGACCATGAGGACCAGAGGGAAGTGGCCGTTCTGGACCCTTCTCCTTTTGGAGTCCCCTAACCCAGAATTAACCCAGAACAGGCTGAATAAGTGACTGAGTGTTAGGTTCACCTGAGGAACTTGCACAGAAATTAAGTTTGGTTTCCCTGCTTAAGACATCCAATCCTGGAGAGCTACAAAGCCTTCCAGAGGCTTTTATATAAATTACAAAAAATTTGGGACTAACTGTGGGAACTCCAACTTTCAGTTCAAGAAAACATGAATTGTAGGGAATTCCATGGCAGTCCAGTGGTTAGGACTCAGCAGTTTCACTGCCAGGGCCCAGGTTCAATCCCTGGTGGGGGAAGTAAGATCCTGGGGAGAGGGGTGGGGAGGAGAGGGAGAGAGAGAGAGAGAGAGAGAGAGAGAGAGAGAGAGAGAGAGAGAGAGAGAGAGAGAGAGAGAGGGAGACAGGGAGAGACAGGGAGAGAAAGGGAGAGACAAGGAGAGAAAGGGAGGGAGGGAGGGAGGGATGATGAAAAGAAGGAAGGAAGGAAGGAAGGAAGGAAGGAAGGAAGGAAGGAGGAAGGAGGGAAAACATGAATTGTAAAAAGGAGAACATAGGTTGCTATCAGCTGAATTGTGTCCCATCAGAATTCTTGTGTTGAAGCCCTAATCTCCAATGTGACTGTATTAGGAGACAGGGTCTTTAGTAGGTAATTAAGGTTAAATGAGGTCATAAGGGAGAGGCCCTGATCCAAACGGACTACTGACCTTATCTGAAGTAGGAGAGAGACCAGAGCTCTCTCTCCACCATGTGTGGACACAGTGAGAAGGTGGCCGTCTGCAAGCTAGGAGGAGAGTCCTCATCAGAAACCAGATTGGCCAGCACACTGATCTTGGACTTCCCAGCCTCCAGAACTATGAGAAATCGATTTCTGTCATTGAAGCCACCCAGTCTGTGGTCTTTTGTTATGGCAGCCTGAGCTGACTGATCCATGGGATATCACTAAACCTCTTCTGAGATGTATGTGCGGTTGGTTCTGTTTTTGTAACACCTGGGCAGTCTGAACAGCTAGGACCTCGAAGTGAATTAATAATAATAGTGATAATAATGATAACAGGAATCCTTTACTGAGTGTTTGCAATGGACCCGACACTAAGGGCTTCCCTGCATTAGCTCATCTACTCCTCACACCCACCCAATAATGATGTAGTTCTATTCCCCCGTTTACAGATGAAGAAACAGAGGCCCAGAGAGGTTAAGTGGCTCGTACAAGGTCACTGCACTGTGCCCAAGCTGGAGCACAACCCAGGTCTCTCTGCATGGGAACAGCACTTACTGGCAACCCAGGAGGACCTCCATCCCCTCACCATGCAGGACCAAGTGACCTCTAGCCCTGGCCCATTTGGAATCTAGGACCCGCTTTCCTTCCTAAGACCCTCAATCACCCCCCGAACCCCTCCCTATTTGCTTAGAATACATTGAAGAGATTGATTCCCTTAGCGTATGGCCTTTGTCCTTATGTTGCCTTGTCCCCAACCTCATCATCTTCCAATGACAGCCATCGCCACCTAACTCACCTCCTGCTTTCCTTCTATGTCCCCCTGTCACGCACTTGCCAGACAGCAGCTAGGCTCACCTCTTAAAAACACAAACCAGATCACATTACATCCCTGCTTAAAACACTCCACTGTTCATTGCAGCTCTATTTACAATAGCCCGGAGATGGAAACAACCTAAGTGCCCATCATCGGATGAATGGATAAAGAAGATGTGGCACATATATACAATGGAATATTACTCAGCCATAAAAAGAAACGAAATTGAGCTATTTGTAATGAGGTGGATAGACCTAGAGTCTGTCATACAGAGTGAAGTAAGTCAGAAAGAAAAAGACAAATACCGTATGCTAACACATATATATGGAATTTAAGAAAAAAAATGTCATGAAGAACCTAGGGGTAAAGCAGGAATAAAGACGCAGACCTCCTAGAGAACGGACTTGAGGTTATGGGGAGGGGGAAGGGTGAGCTGTGACAGGGCGAGAGAGAGTCATAGGCATATACACACTAACAAACGTAGTAAGGTAGATAGCTAGTGGGAAGCAGCCGCATGGCACAGGGATATTGGCTCGGTGCTTTGTGACAGCCTGGAGGGGTGGGATAGGGAGGGTGGGAGGGAGGGAGACGCAAGAGGGAAGACATATGGGAACATATGTTTATGTATGACTGATTCACTTTGTTATAAAGCAGAAACTAACACACCATTGTAAAGCAATTATACCCCAATAAAGATGTTAAAAAAAAAAAAACAAAACACTCCACTGACATCCCATGAAACTTAGAATCACATCTCAACTCCTGACCTTGACTTACAAAGCTCTGTGTGATTGGCTATGCCCACCACTCGCTCCCTCTGCCCCAGAAGCCTTCATTAGTTCCTTGAACATGCCCAGCTCATTTCTGCCTCAGGGCCTTGGTGCCTGCTGGCCCCTCTGCCTGCAACACTCCTTCACCTGGATCTTCCCGGGGCTGGCTCCTGCTTGTGGCCAGGTCTGAGCTCACAGAGACTCAACTTGAGCACCTTGTTTTAATTCACTACAGAGCCCTAGGTCTACTTAACCGTTATTTTATATTTGTTTATTGTCTGTCTTCTCCTACCCCTCCATGAGAGCAAGGACTTTATCTTGTTCATGGTATCGCCAGAACCTAGAACAGGGCCTGCACACAGGAGACCCTCTACTATTTGCATAACGAGTAAATGAATGACTGACTGAATAACACAGTCTTCTCAAGGATGGATGAAGATAACCCCCCCAAATGCCCATCATTCAGCTGTGGCCCTAATTGGCACGTTCTCCTCCCACTCTCACCCAAGAACAAGTCCCCTCAGGAACTCAGAGGGCTCCTTATCTCACCATCCAAGCCAGGACCAAGTCTTCAGCCTGCTGTGAAATAAGAACATTTTCAAATGGAAATGTCCTCCCGAAAAGCCGTGGGGTGGGGGTGGTGAGAGTATCTGGAAGAGCATTCCCCCACCCCTACATCCACTGAGGTTCTCCCCTGGGACTCCCACTGTTGCCTAGGAAACGGCTCTGCAAGGAGCAGCGGGCATTAACCCTTCAGCAACCAGGGGCAGCAGCCTGCCTCTGCGGCAGAGGCCCCAAACTTTTCCAGGGAAAGGAGACAAGGCTCTGACAGGCTCTTCATGGTCCCGCAAACCCGGACATTTATAGTAGTCATGGAGTTGAGGGGCAGAAGGAGGAAACAGGCTGTTGGGCCTCATTCTCCCAGGCAGAAGTCACATGCTAGAACCCCACCTGGCCAGGTGCTGGGAGCAAGACATTCCAGAGTCCCTGTGCCCAGTACCTCGTTGGTATCTATCTAGTCTAGGCCTATGGAGCCTTGCGGAGGAGCGGCACCAAAGTGCCCACCCCCTCCCTGACCCTCAGGCCCCTCCCACACCTCCACTGTTCTTGGGACCCCTCACCAGTTAATCCACATTCCTCAGCCCAGTTCACCACATGCGACAGAACAAGGGAAAAGGGACCTTAGCTGAAATCCTGGCTTTCCCACCTGTTCATTTGGTACGTTAACTTTTTTGCACCTTGGTTCTCTCATCCAGACTTTGAACATCACTGAAAATGCCCTTGTCAAGGCTGCCAACGGCCTCTGCTGCCAAGTCCACGTTTACTTCTTTGACGTTCCCATAATTTACAGTCCTCTCAACTCTTAACGCCCCACCCCACCCTCAGTCTTCTATTCCCTGTTAATTCTTTCCAGAATTTATTTCTTCCTGAAATCTTATCTATTACTTATTTACTACTTTATTTATTTACTTTACTATTTACTATTATCTATTACATTACTTTTTTTTGGTTCCCTCAAGAGAGAAAGTTCTTTCTCTGCCTTGTTCACCAAAATAACTCCAGGCTTAAAATAATGACTAGCACATGGAAGTTACTTGAGAATGGGTTCTAGTAAAACTAGAGTGAAAAACAAAAAAAGAGAAAAAGACATGGTGTCTTGGGAACAGTGCTTCTAACCTAGGAGGGCAGTCAAGGGAAGTCCCATGATGACAGCCATGCAGTAACTACTGTAGGCTAGAGCAGGAATAAGAGTCCAGAAGAGATTCCGGCAGGGAAAGAAAAAGGAGGCTTCACACAATAGAGAGTAAAGTTCAGATGCTAAATAACCTTGAGGACTGGAAGGCACGTTACTCTTTGGTCAATGAGAAAAGAAAGGCAACTAGAAACTCCAGGAAAAACAAAAAGTTATTTGAAGAAGTCTTGGACTCAATATTAATACGTGGCATAATTTAGAACCATCAGTGGAGTATAAGAAAAGGAGAAAATCCACTTGGTCTTGCTGCAAAGGTCATCCTCATTTGAGTGGCCAGGGATCAAGAGAGCAGACCAATAGCATAGGAAGTATAATCTTAGCAAACTGTTTGGCCCTGAGGAAAATTGTATTTATTTAATGACGACTAATAACATATCCTGAATACTTATATGCCAAACAAGGTTTTAAGAGCTTTGCATATAATATCTAATCCTCACAACTCTCTAAGGTACATATTATCACCATCCCCATTTTACAGATGAGGAGGTGAGGCTTCACATAGTAAATGAGTTTTCTGAGGTCATACAGCTAGTGGAAGAGCTGGACTCACACCCAGGCCTGTGAGACCCAGAGGCCCACTCCCCAGAGCTGGCCCCAGAAGCCTGGCCATTTGACCTTCAGGCCCCAATCCTTCTTGCCAAGAAGCATAGGATACCATGTGTGCACACATGTATGCACGAATGTACACACACACACACACACACACTCCTGGGAGCCAGGATGCAAAGTCACAGAGTAACAGGGCTGGTCCAGGCTGGGAAGCCAGAGCAGGGCCTTACCTTCCTGCAGTCTTTGCAGAACACCGATGAGCTGCCCAGGAAGCCCAGCACCTCCCCACAGAGCAGACACTGGGAGAGGCCATTCCCCATCACATTGCGCCTCATGGTCTCCAGCCGCTCCACCAGCCGCCTGCAGCACAGGACACAGAGTCAGATGGCATGTGCTTCCTGTCTCCAACCAGACCCCTGCCCAGGCGCGGCTGCCACGGGGCCCCAAAACTATACCACTTCCTGGGGGTTGGTTCCCTCACCTGGGGTACTGTTCCCTGCCCCATCCCTTCCCCTGGCTAACTCCTAATCATTCACTCACTCATCAACCATTAACTGGGCACCTACAACATGCCAGACACTGGGAATATTGTAGCAAACAAGCCAGAGATGGACACGGTCCCTGTCCTTATGGAATTTATGTTCAAAAAAGGGAGAAAGTCCATAAACAAGCAAACTGACTTCAGAGGGGGGAGCGTTATGAAATAAAATAAGTGGGGCTGGGAGGGAGCAGGGCATGTTAGATGGTGATTAGTGAAGGCCTCTCCGAGGACATTTGAACTGAGAGGTAAAGGATGACAAGGACCAAACGTGTGAAGAGCTGGGGGCGCATCCCAGGCAGAGGGAACAGCAAGTACAAAGAGCAAGGCCCTGGCGCATTAGAATGGTAAGAAGGCCAGGGGGGCTAGACTGCCTGGGATAAAGGAGGCTGGAGGGGTGAGGAGGGGCCAGGTTACACAGGGTTTGTAGGTTGGATTGGTTTTGGAAGTTTGGATTGATTTCTAAGATCAATGCGAGTCCACTGAAGAGTTTTAAGTAGAAGAGTGATCTGATCTAAGTGACATTTCTAAAAGCTCCCTCCAGCTATTGTGGGAAGCTGGGATTACAGGGGGAGTCCGGTGAGGAAGCCGGCAGCAGGCAGCGGGAGGGCTGGGGAAGGAGGACAGAGAGCAGGACGGGCTGTATTTCAGAGTCAGCATGGATGGATTTGGGGGAGGAGAGGTAAGAGAAAGACCCAGGATGGAGTAGAGCCTTTTGGCTTAAACACCTGGGTGGACGGAGAAGCTAGAGGGAGAAAGAGAAAGAGGTCCTCTTTGAACCCCGCTGAGTCCAGGATAGGTGCCTTTCCTCGAGTCCCACGGCCCCCCAGCCCACCGTGACCCGTTTCATGACAACCTGTCATACGACACTGCCACCCCCACAACACGCGGCCACTTCTGCTTCTGTTTCGTTGGCCGCTGTGTCTCCAGTGCCCAGTGGATTCCCAGTGAAAATTCTTGAATGCATGGAAGACGGGGTGTGGGTACGTTATGTCCTGTAACTCTCACAACCGCCCAGTGCAGAGGATGCTGTTTTCCACCCACTTTAAAGGTGAGAAGATTGAGGCTCCGATATGTGAAGTCACTTGCCAGCATTGCACAGCTCCTCAGAGGTAGCGCCAGGGCCACACTCAGGCCACCCCAAGCCTCACGGCAACTCCACCCTCTCCCCTGGGGTGATCAGGCCCTGCCTGGGGGCCGACGGAGGGCGGACTGGGCGCCGAGGCTGCCTCTGCCCACCTGCCCTCCAGCTGGCACTCCTGACTTCCACAGGAATCGCCGTCCCTCTTCCAGGGACCTGCAGGTTTCCGGGAGCAAAGCCGAGTTCGGCCCTGGCCTGACCCACTTGTTTTTGGGGGACCCCCTCTCCGTACAGCCCTGTGACTCCCACTCATGGAAACACACAGGATGCACCTCCTCCCTCTGAGATGATTCACTGTCTCCTGGGCCATTCCTGCCCCAGCCAAACCCAGCGCTCACAGCCAGGGCCAGACGATGTGAGCGGCACAGGGAAGGCAAAGATGACAGCCCAGATGGATGGGGGCGGGGCGCAAATGCTTCCCACAGCTGCGGGGAGCCCACGGGGGACACCCCTCACCAGCTCCCAGCACGCCCTCCTGGGGGAGCCCGAGGGATGTGGTGCTGGCCCATCAGTCATCAGCACAGGCACCTCGGAGACCTGCAGAGCCTTGCAGGACCCCTTGGGCTAGGCCTGAGAGAGGGAGGGGCCCCAGCCAGGTGTGGTGGGGAGAAGAGAGCAAAAGACAATTAGTCTGTCAGATACAAACACTTTTTGTAATGAAATGGTAGTAACATGTCAGTATTACGGAGGCACAGACAACAAACTGTTTGGACAGCAGTGGTCTTTGTAATGGTGCTTTCACTTTCTAGAACTGTGCATTTCTACAATGTCTGACTTTTTAAAAATGATCATCTATTTAATAGAAAAAAATAAATAGAAAAAGAACAAGGAGACCAGAATCAAATTAATTCCTGCCAGTGCCCTGCATTTATGTTTTCCTCCTCGTGCCTGCCTGTGTTTTTCAGATTGTCTAGGAAGTATGAATTGCTTTTGTAATTAAACAAAAAAAAAGCCACAACAAAACTGAAGACTATGTAGGAGACGGCTCTGGCTGCCGGAGGCCGGAAGAGCTTAGATTAAGCTGGAGAGCGGCTCCTGTTGGTTTTTGATGGGAGAACCCACAGTTCAGCCTCCACATCAATCCCTCCCCCGGCTGAACCACAGCGACCCTCCTTTGTGCAGAGCTGAACAGACCTTAACGTGTTTGACGGCACTCGTTCATCCTCCCCACAGCTTGGGGCCCACACATCAGCCGCTATCCCCATCTTACAGAGGGGTATACTGAGGCTTGGACAGGCTGGGTTAGGAATCTGCACGCCAGGGGCGTTCAGGCAGAGCTGACTCACTCCCAGTGAAAAGCTGGAACTAGGAGCCAGGGCGCCAGACGCCCAGCCCACTGATCTGGCACTAAATGCCCTGCTTCCCTGTCCACGGCCTCACTCCTGCCCCATCTTGGGAGCAGCCCTTACCCGACTCTCTGCTGTTCCAGGACGTCAAGCCGCTCGGCCCTCTGGATGACCTGCAGGATGGCCTCCACCTCGGCTGGGCTGAGGCACTGGCTCTTCCTCTGCTTCTCTGTCTGGTAGGTGTGCACAGACCAGCCCGTCTGCAGCCTTGAGAGAGAACAACACAGAAGTGCAACCCCAGTGCAAACTGGCATCCCCGCCACATCCACAAAGGTCCCCTGAGCACAGTCTGTGTGTCAGGGGCAAGGGGTTCAGACACCAGCCTCCAAACGCTGCCTCTGCCACCCGCCAGCTCCCGGCTCCCACAAGGATGGCAGCACCCCCTTAGCACCTCGGGGGGGTTGGGGGGAGACAGGAGCATGGAATGCGCAGAAGGCCACGGCCACAGCATGAGCGGTTTCAAGGGAACAGCACAGAAGATGACCAAGAGAAGAATGAACACCCGGATCTGAGTTGTACAAGAAAGTGAGATGGAGTTTACTATGGGACAGGAAAGACTGGTAATTAGGTTAAAAACAAGCGCTGAGGATAAAAGGATATTCACGCAGCATTCTGAAAACTAGAGGGATCCAGGGCAGGAGGTTACCCTGGAGGAGCGGTGAGGGCCCGCCAGTGTGGCGAGGCGGGGCTGGGGCCCGGCCCAGAGCCCCAGGACTGAGGGGAAGAACGCCAACCCATTCTATTTTTCTGGATGGTGAGAGTGGCAGCAGTGGACCGAGCCCCAACTCCCTGCCCTGGGGCCCAGCCTCTCCCAGACTTTCTGTGCCAGGTGGTGGGAACACAGAGACGGACAAGGTGGCAAGGTCACTGCCCTCCAGAACTACAATATTCTGGGGGAGACGGATGCCCGATCAGTTACAAAAGTATTTATTTACTGAAAAATTCGGAGAGCCATTCATTCAATACCTATTTATTGGCATCCACTGTGATGCCAGGCTCGCTAGGTGCTGGGACGAGCCACTGGGCAGGCCACGCGGGTGGTCGTGAGGAGGATGTACAAATAAGGGGAACTGACCCAGGCAGGGGAGCAGCTCTAGAAGGGCTCCCCTAAAGAAGCGGCAGCAGGCAAGAGATTGTGACACAGGATACAGGGCAGGAAGATGAGGGTGTGGATGCCTTCCTAGTGGTTCCCTGAAATGGATGGACACTGGTGGTCTCACGTCACCACCGAGTCCAGCTCTTGCATCCAAGCACTGCCGACACTACATAAGTTGGGAGAGCTAAAAAGCATGTCCTTTCTCTGTGAGTAGAGAGAAAGCCATCCCAGGCTGGTTAAGGTGAAGGACTCAGATTCTGAAGTCCAATGGGTGGTCTCATCTTATGGCTCTGTCCCTTCCCAGGTATGAGAACTTGGATAGCTGCTCATCCTTGATTTCTTGATCTGTCTCTTTAAGGGATGCCAGGAAGATGAAATAAGGAGGGTATGTAAAGTGCTCTGTACATAGCAGATGCCCAGTTGCTGAATAAGTGGCAGTTAGCGATGATTTTTATAACGATCATGGGTGAGACCATTAGGAACAGCTTAACCAAAGAGGTAGCATTTGCGCTGGGTTTTGCAGGATGAATAGGAGCTCCCCCAATGGAAGCAGGGAGTTGGCATTCAGGCAAAGGACACTGAACATGCACAGGCACGAAGGCATAAAGTAATGTGCTGCATTGGAGAGGTCCAGACTTCTAGACTGCCTATTTCTCCAATTAAAAAAAATGCCTTAGTACAAACTACTATGTATCAAATAAATAAGCTACAAGGATATAGTGTACAGCACAGGGAATAGAGCCAATAATTTTTACAATAACTTCAAATGGAGTATAATCTATAAAATATTGAATCACTATGTTGTACACCTGAAACTAATATAATACTGTAAATCGACTATACTTCAATTTTAAAAAATACCTTGCCCTAGACTAATACTTTTTTAAGTGACCCTCACAGAGCTGAGGAAAGCAAAGAATGGGAACGGGGCAGGACTGGTGGGGACAGGAAGGGAGGCCAGGCCTTGGAGTGGGCAGGGGTACACATTCACCTGTCCCTGGCTGCGGGAATCTGTAACACTCTCCTTTAAGGAGCCTGGCATTACAAGGCAGCACACCCCGGGGAGGAGATAAAAGCATTTACTCTTCTAACAGGTGCTATGGGCTTCCCTGGTGGCGCAGTGGTTAAGAATCCGCCTGCCAATGCAGGGGACACGGGCTCGAGCCCTGGTCCGGGAAGATCCCACGAGCCGCGGAGCAACTAAGCACGTGCACCACAACTACTGAGCCCGCGTACCGCAACTACTGAATCCCACGCACCTAGAGCCCGTCCTCCGCAACAAGAGAAGCCACTGCAATGAAAAGCCCGCGCACCACAGCGAAGCATAGCCCCCGCTCGCTGCAACTAGAGAAAGCCCGCATGCAGCAACAAAGACCCAACGCAGCCAAAAATAAATACATAAATAAAAGGTGCTACAACAGTTTCTGGCTGCTGCTGAGCGCAAGACCAGGTCACAGAGAGCCAAAGGGAATGCCGGCGGGGTCACCAGGGGTCACACCGGGCCCTCCTACGAGAGCACAGCTCTCGCCAGCTCCTCACATCCAGCCACGGAGGACGCATCATCTCGCCTGGTGTCAGAGGAGAGAGGGAGAGAGGACGGTTTCCCCCACAGGGGCCACATGGGGGCTAAAAGAGCTGAGCCATCCCAGTGAGTGAGACAAATTAACTGTGGTGCAAAGAGTCCTGCAAATCACGCAGGACTCCACTTTTCTTGGGCATTTCAGATTAATTTTTCTATCCTCTTTTGATGTTTCAGCTCTGTCCCCTGCAGGCTCACCATGTTTAATTGCAAATCTCTTGAACTTGGTTCCATTTGGGAAATGCTGGCTCCTGTACCCAGCAGGACTTGACAGATGAAGAGGCACTCTTGGGCTTATTTGACCCCAGGGACCCCCAACTCCCTGGAGGGACAGGAAGAGACTGGAAGGCTGGAGAAGCATCTGGGAGCCCCTGGTCTCCAGCCACGGAGGGGGGCAGTGGGTGGAGATGGGCTGATCTAACTACAGCCGAGGGGTCACCAGGCTGAGAGATAACAGGAAAACTGGGGGCAAACCAGAACAAGAGAGACCCTGACACGAGCATGGCAGAGACCTGGGATGCTTCAAGGCTGGTTGTGTGTTTCAGCCCAGAGGGCAGCTCTTCATAAATTAGACAAGCCTTTGGTCTGTCAACTCAACTATGAAGTGGGCACCCAGAGATCAAAGGCTCCCCGCTGCCAGGGACTCAGGGACTGAAGGCTCAGTGATGGGGGATTTATACTCTTAACAGAGAAGGTAAAGGAAGTGGCCTGGCTCCCTGGAGCCTATTGTGATCGAAGGAACATAGGTGTGGGGTCAGATGGACCCTGGGGAGTCCCAGCCCTGCCACTGACAAGGTGGGTGACTTGGGTGAGGACCTCAGCCTCACTGTCCTCATCTGAGAAATGGGAATACATTCCATACGGCAGTTAAATGAGCGAATGGCTGTTAGGCGCCCAGCTCAGCGCCAGGAGTGTGGTGTGTATTAGACGGGCACTTGTCTCCAAACTGCTCTTTCTGGGGGCCTGGGATTGAATCTTGTCAAAGAAAGGAGAGGAACTAGGAGCGGGGAGGGGAGGCAGGGCCCGGCCAAGCCCTAGAGGTACTCACTTGGCTCGCAGGGCAAGCTGCCGATCATTGGGGCAAACCCACTGATCATTCCCGCTGCCGAAGATGGTGTCGGCCATGACTTGGAACACCCAGCCAGGGTGTGGAGTCACATCTGAGGGGAGAAGAGGGAAGAAGAAAAGGCATGTCACTGGCTGGGGTACAGATGGCAGACAGGGTCCCTCAGACACCCAAAACCGGTACTTCCAACCTATCCCTGTCCGTTGCCGGCCCCTGCCCCATCCCCACCCCGTCCCCGAGGATGTCTGGAATCTCACCAGCAGAATCACTCCTCCAGCTAAATGCTATTCCCTCAAAGCTCCTCTTTCAAAAGACTCGTGATTCTGGGAGGGGTAACTAGGTGGATCACGCAGCTGAGTGACAAGGTTGGACTTGACCGGCAGGATGTCAAAGGGACAGAATCGGAAGGAGAAAAGAGGCACACCTCAGCAGTTTTCAACGTAGCGGGCAAGCCCCAAGGGCGTTTGATCCCCTGCACCCTCCAAGTACTACCCCTGCTTTGCTTCATGGGGACCACGATGAAAATGGCCCCCCTGGGAATCCTGCAGGGAGGAGACCCTGCTCCAGAGCTTGCTGGGGGCTTAACTTGTGCAGCCTAGCTTAGCTGGCTTTCTCCTTGCCACCAAGGATGTGTGTTGGTGGGGAGAGTAAGGAGGGGAAGAGAGAGGGATGAGTTTGAGGGAATCCCAATCCCAGAGCAAAGACGAGGGGTAGTACTGAGTTATCCACACTCCCCTGGTCTAATCCCCTCCAGACCAGTGGTTCTCAAACACAGGACTCCCTTACACTCTTAAAAATCACTGAGGCTGGAAATTAGTCTGGCAGTTCCTTAAATGTTACACAGAGTTACCCTAAGACCCAGAAAGGACTCTGAAGTATAAACACGAGAGAACAGAAAACGTATGTCCACGTATGAAATTGTACATGAATATTCACAGCAGCATCATTCATAACAGCCAAAAAGTGGAAACAATTCAAATGTCCCCTAACTGATGAATGGATAAAAGGTGTACAATGGAATATTGTTTGGTCATAAAAGGGAATGGAGTGCTGACAGGCTCCACAACATGCATGAACCTTGAAAACACGCTAAGCAAAAGAAGCCAGTTACAAAAGACCACAGAGTGTATGGTTCTATTTCTATAAAATGTCCAGACTGGGCCGATCCACAGAGACAGAAGGTAGATTAGTGGTTGCCAGGGGCTGGGGGTAGAGGCGAGGAAGGAATGGGAGTGACTGCTAACGGGCTCAGGGTTTCTTTTTTGGATGATGAAAATGTTCTGGAATTAGATAGTGGTGACGGTTGCATAACTTTGTGAATTCACTGAAACCACTGCACTGTACCCTTTAAATGTCTGAATTTTATGGTACGTGAACCACATCTCATTAAACTGTTATAAAAAATTCTTGAGAACTCCAAAGGATATGGGCCATATCTATTGATATTTACCATATTAGAAATTAACACTGAGAAAAAATTTTAATTGTCAATTCATCAAAAAATAATAAACCCATGAGATGCTCACATATTTTATTGAAAAACTGTATTTTCAAAACAAAAACAGTTAGTGAGAATAATGGTATTGTTTTGCATTTTTACAAATCTATGTAATGTTTGGCTAAACAAAAGTCAGCTTCATATCTGACATTTCATTCAATCTTTTGTAATACGTAGATTTGTTAAAGTACGTGAAGGACATCCAGACTCTCACAGCTACATGCTATAGCTGGGAAAGGGTGGAGTATTTTAATAGCCTTCCCAGATAACTGTGGACATTCTTTCATACTGTACCCAAACTCAACAGATGGTAGTTTCTTAAAGATTAGTTCCAATGTGGCATTCATGCCAATGAACTTTTCACCTGTATATTTGTGAGAGAACTTGACCAAGTGTATTATTATTATTATTAAAATAGCTTTTACTTTGTGGACCCCCCGAAAGGCGTTGGGAACCCCCAGAGATCCCTGGACTGTAGTTTGAGAACTGTTGTTCTAGACCAATGTCACCTATTTCTGTGATGACCAGCAGGGGGAAGCGTGCAGACTGCAGCTAACTGACCCACTCAGGGACCAAGCCCACTACCTTGACCACAGTGGGCTCTCTGTTCCACTCAGCTGATCCAGGCACCCACTCCCCACTGTCAGCCACCTTGAGAGCAAGACCTGAGTTAACCCAGGCCAAAGAGTCGCATGTGGAGTCCCCATGGCCAGGCCCAGTGCTGGGAGGGCTGCTGGTGCCACCGTCACCAAAGGCCTCCCCACATTTAAAGACTTGACCTTCTCCCAAAGGAGACTCACATCCAGTCCAGGAAAAAGAAAAGGTGGGCTCAAAAATGACACGCTCATCAAACAACTTTAAACCAGTCCCATTTCAGCTACGATTTGGTTTTTTTTTTAGATTATGACTCTTTGCCTACGTGTCTTTTTTTTTTTTTTACATCTTTATTGGAGTATAATTGCCTTACAATGGTGTGTTAGTTTCTGCTTTATAACAAAGTGAATCAGTTATACATATACATATGTTCCCATATCTCTTCCCTCTTGCGTCTCCCTCCCTCCCACCCTTCCTATCCCACCCCTCCAGGTGGTCACAAAGCACCGAGCTGATCTCCCTGTGCTATGCGGCTGCTTCCCACTAGCTACCTATTTTACGTTTGGTAGTGTATATATGTCCATGACACTCTCTCACTTTGTCACAACTTACCCTTCCCCCTCCCCATATCCTTAAGTCCATTCTCTAGTAGGTCTGTGTCTTTATTCCTTTCTTACCCCTAGGTTCTTCATGATGTTTTTTTTTTCCCCTTAAATTCCATATATATGTGTTAGCATACGGTATATGTCTTTCTCCTTCTGACTTACTTCACTCTGTATGACAGACTCTAGGTCCATCCACCTCATTACAAATAGCTCAATTTCGTTTCTTTTTATGGCTGAGTAATATTCCATTGTATATATGTGCCACATCTTCTTTATCCATTCATCTGATGATGGACACTTAGGTTGTTTCCATCTCCTGGCTATTGTAAATAGAGCTGCAATGAACATTTTGGTACATGACTCCTTTTGAATTATGGTTTGCTCAGGGTATATGCCCAGTAGTGGGATTGCTGGGTCATATGGTAGTTCTATTTGTAGCTTTTTAAGGAACCTCCATACTGTTCTCCACAGTGGCTGTACCAATTCACATTCCCACCAGCAGTGCAAGAGGGTTCCCTTTTCTCCACACCCTCTCCAGCATTTATTGTTTCTAGATTTTTTGATGATGGCCATTCTGACTGGTGTGAGATGATATCTCATTGTAGTTTTGATTTGCATTTCTCTAATGATTAGTGATGTTGAGCATTCTTTCATGTGTTTGTTGGCAATCTGTATATCTTCTTTGGAGAAATGTCTATTTAGGTCTTCTGCCCATTTTTGGATTGGGTTGTTTGTTTTTTTGTTATTGAGCTGCATGAGCTGCTTGTAAATTTTGGAGATGAATCCTTTGTCAGTTGCTTCATTTGCAAATATTTTCTCCCATTCTGAGGGTTGTCTTTTGGTCTTGTTTATGGTTTCCTTTGCTGTGTAAAAGCTTTGAAGTTTCATTAGGTCCCATTTGTTTTTATTTCCATTTCTCTAGGAGGTGGGTCAAAAAGGATCTTGCTGTGATTTATGTCATAGAATGTTCTGCCTATGTTTTCCTCTAAGAGTTTGATAGTTTCTGGCCTTACATTTAGGTCTTTAATCCATTTTGAGCTTATTTTTGTGTATGGTGTTAGGGAGTGATCTAATCTCATACTTTTACATGTACCTGTCCAGTTTTCCCAGCACCACTTATTGAGGAGGCTGTCTTTTCTCCACTGTACATTCCTGCCTCCTTTATCAAAGATAAGGTGACCATATGTGCGTGGGTTTATCTCTGGGCTTTCTATCCTGTTCCACTGATCTATATTTCTGTTTTTGTGCCAGTACCATACTGTCTTGATTACTGTAGCTTTGTAGTATAGTCTGAAGTCAGGGAGCCTGATTCTTCCAGCTCCGTTTTTTGTTCTCAAGATTGCTTTGGCTATTCGGGGTCTTTTGTGTTTCCACACAAATTGTGAAATTTTTTGTTCTAGTTCTGTGAAAAATGCCAGTGGTAGTTTGATAGGGATTGCATTGAATCTGTACATTGCTTTGGGTAGTAGAGTCATTTTCACAATGTTGAGTCTTCCAATCCAAGAACATGGTATACCTCTCCATCTATTTGTATCATCTTTAATTTCTTTTATCAGTGTCTTATAATTTTCTGCATACAGGTCTTTTGTCTCCTTAGGTAGGTTTATTCCTAGGTATTTTATTCTTTTTGTTGCAGTGGTAAATGGGAGTGTTTTCTTGATTTCACTTTCAGATTTTTCATCATTAGTGTATAGGAATGCCAGAGATTTCTGTGCATTAATTTTGTATCCTGCCACTTTACCAAATTCATTGATTAGCTCTAGTAGTTTCCTGGTACCATCTTTAGGATTCTCTACGTATAGTATCATGTCATCTGCAAACAGTGACAGCTTTACTTCTTCTTTTCTGATTTGGATTCCTTTCACTTCCTTTTCTTCTCTGATTGCTGTGGCTAAAACTTCCACAACTATGTTGAATAAGAGTGGTGAGAGAGGGCAACCTTGTCTTGTTCCTGATCTTAGTGGAAATGCTTTCAGTTTTTCACCATTGAGGATGATGTTGGCTGTGGGTTTGTCATATATGGCCTTTATTATGTTGAGGAAAGTTCCCTCTGTGCCTACTTTCTGGAGGGTTTTTATCATAAATCGGTGTTGAATTTTGTCAAAAGCTTTCTCTGCATCTATTGAGATGACCATATGGTTTTTCTCCTTCAGTCTGTTAATATGGTGTATCACATTGATTGATTTTCGTATATTGAAGAATCCTTGCATTCCTGGAATAAACCCCACTTGATCATGGTATATGATCGTTTTAATGTGCTGTTGGATTTTGTTGAGGATTTTTGCATCTATGTTCATCAGTGATACTGGCCTGTAGTTTTCTCTCTTTGTGACATCCTTGTCTGGTTTTAGTATCAGGGTGATGGTGGCCTCGTAGAATGAGTTTGGGAGTGTTCCTCCCTCTGCTATATTTTGGAAGAGTTTGAGAGGGATAGGTGTTAGCTCTTCTCTAAATGTTTGATAGAATTCGCCTGTGAAGCCATCTGGTCTTGGGCTTTTGTTTGTTGGAAGATTTTAAATCACAGTTTCAATTTCAGTGCTTGTGATTGGTCTGTTCATATTTTCTATTTCTTCCTGATTCAGTCTTGGCAGGTTGTGCATTTCTAAGAAGTTGTCCATTTCTTCCAGGTTGTCCATTTTATTGGCATAGAGTTGCTTGTAGTAATCTCTCATGATTGTTTTGTTGTTTTTTTTAATAAGTTCTGTTATCTTGTGAATAGCACAGTCACACTGCTGCATGGGTGTGAAAAGCGTTACTCTGTTCCAAGTAAACATTTAAAACACACTCATCTCAGTAGCCCTGTTTCCTTATTATTTTTAAAAAATATTCTGGGAGCTTCAAGAAATGCAAGTGATGGGGTGTCCCTAACAGGGACAAGCTGTGCCCAGGGTTAACTAGGTGTCCATCACCTCATAGGCACTGCCATTCCTGCCGTGGCCTGCAGGGGGCACCGTGTCTCGGGCCACTGCTCCCAGCACTAGAAGGCCCTGAGCCTTCCTGCCCACCCCGCTGCAGCTGGGTGCAGTGAGTATGCAGGTGGCCCCTCTGCTCTGCCAGGCACCCTCACAAAAGCAGGGATGCACCAGTGGTGACCCAGAGGGAGGGGCAAGCCGGGGAATCTCAGGGTGGGAATTCCATCATCCGCAGAAGCTTCTGAACCAAAAGGGAGTGGACCTGAGCCGGGGGAGGAGGTGGGAAGAAAGAAGGGACCCTGTGCTCTCATGCTCGGACCTTCACCTCTTTTACAGCGGGACAGGTAGGGACGTCCAGGAGACAGCAGCAAACACAGGTGGAGAGGCAGCAGCTCCTCACTGCCCCAAACACATCGCCCCCAAATGAACCTCTAAAGAATGAACTTCTTTTGTCCCCTTTGGGTCACTTCTTTTTTTTTATTTTTTTGATGTGGACCATTTTAAAAGTCTTTATTGAATTTGTTACAATATTGCTTCTGTTTTATGTCTTGGTTTTTGGCTGCAAGGTATGTGGGATTTTAGCTCCCCGACCAGGTTCAAACCCATATGCCCTGCATTGGAAAGCAAAGTCTTAAACACTGGACCACCAGGGAAGTCCCTGGGTCACTTTTTATGGGGCCAGAGTTTTGGGATCACTGACAAGAGAACTAACATTTATCTGTCCTCTGACCCATCTGAGGTCTATTCCTTTTCTTTGCTTTGTTTTTTTTTTTTTTTTTTTTTTTGGTGGTACGTGGGCCTCTCACTGCTGTGGCCTCTCCCATTGCGGAGCACAGGCTCCCGGCGCGCAGGCTCAGTGGCCATGACTCACGGGCCCAGCCGCTCCGCGGCATGTGGGATTTTCCTGGACTGGGGCACGAACCCGCGTCCCCTGCATCGGCAGGCGGACTCTCAACCACTGCGCCACAAAAGAAGCCCTGCTTTGTTTAACATGAGCCAAAATGACTCTGCAACCACCCACAGGCTGTGTTCTGTTCTTCCTCCATCTAATTATTTTTTGTTGGGCAGAAGACAGAAGAATGAGGATGAGAGACTGAGAAAAGGTCACACCTATGCAGGTCTGCTAACCCTTAACCAATACTACTTTTTCTGCACCGGGCCACCCTGTGCTGTAAGTATGAAGGGAAAGGTTTCGTGGCAGTGAGGATGACTCAACTGGGAGAGAAAAGACCTGGAGAGTCTGGCTTTTATGCAAACTTACTGGAAGACCAGGAACAATCAGTTATTTTCCCTGGGCCTCAGTTTCCCCATCAGTACCCGACTGAGCTGAGACAGACAGGCTGGAGGGATTGCCCTGGGCAATTCCAACAGATTCCCACCCGCTGAGTTGCAGGAGGCATGCAGGGATAGCAGGCGGGGGAGCAGGATCCTGGGGTGGGAGGTTGGTTGCTGCTCCAACCTGGTGGGGGGATCTGAGTCCCCACCCCAGCCTGGTCCCCGGGGCAGGGAGGAGGAGGCATCCTGGGTCCCCCCCCTTCTCGCTTCTGGAGTTTTGAGGAAGATGAGCCCACGGAGCCCAACACCTCAGAGAGGTGCAGGGAGATGAGAGAGACGTCCCCTGCCGGGGCCTGGGGCCTTGGGCCCTGGTGGCAGGGTCTTCGACGACGGTAAGCTCGCGGCTGAGCACGTCCACAGCCGTGGCTCCGAGCAAGAACTCACGCCCCGTCCAGGGACTGAGGGGCCTGCCCCGGGCTGTGGCTGGCACCTCGGAAGGCACAGCTGTCCCTCGCCCACGCGGAGCGATCTCGGGACAGGTGGGGGGAGGGGAAGGGCAGCTTGGGGAAACATGTCTTAGGAAACCGACGACAGGGCCAGCTTAGGTTCCCCAAACCTCTGCAGTCTGAGCTGGCTGCCAGCTCCTCGGCCGCCAGCC
Source organism: Orcinus orca (assembly GCF_937001465.1). NCBI lineage: Eukaryota > Metazoa > Chordata > Mammalia > Artiodactyla > Delphinidae > Orcinus > Orcinus orca. Next base: position 7,265,906 of record NC_064577.1, on the reverse strand, counting down.
GGCCCCTGTCCCCGGCTTCCCGCACCCCCTCTTCTGCCAAGCTGTGTGCTCACAACCACCCAACACACCTCCTGGGCTCTGCTCCGCCTCCGGCCGGGGCCTCGAGGAGGAGCAGGGCAGGAGGTGCCCTTCCCAAGGTCCAGGCCCTCTTAAGAGCTGGGTCCTTCAGACTTCCAAAGGCAGTGCCTGTGAGCTGAATACGGACCACACCCTTGTACTGACACACTTCGATCTGTCCTGGACAAAAATCAGATGATGAGGTGACTTCCCTGGTGGCACAGTGGGTAAGACTCTGCACTCCCAGTGCAGGGGGCCCGGGTTTGATTCCTGGTCAGGGAACTAGATCCCACATGCATGCTGCAACTAAGAGTTCGCATGCCACAACAGAAGAGCTGGCAAGCCGCAACTAAGACCCGGAGCGACCAAATAAAGAAAGAAATTTAAAAAAAAAGAATGGGATTTTTGCATAAGAGAAGTATAGATCCAACTTGGAAAAAAAAATCAAATGATGAGGGACCAAAACAGGGGCTTAAAGAAGGTAAGTAAAAAGCAGGAAGGCGAACCCACACATTCACAAGTGGAAATGGCCCAGAGCCTGGAGGGGAGCAGAGGCAGCAGGGTCTGCAGGCGGAGGGCTGCATGGGGGCTCTGGCCTTGCTCTAAATGAGGGGAGGAGCGGCACCTGGGGCCCGGCCTGTCTCGGAGGTCCTTCCAGCTGTGAGGGAAGAGGCTGAAGGATGGGTGTGTGTGTGTGTGTGCACGTGTTCGTGGGCTCCCTGGGGGGCCTGCATCCTCTCTCCATCCCTGCACAGGGCCGGCTACAAAGTAGGTGTTTAGTGAATAAACTGCAGTGGAGCTGATTTCATCAGACAAATGGCCTTTCCCAGACAAGCAGGAACTCAGACAACAAGCCAGACACGCTTGGAGCAGGGCTGGGCTCTCGCTATGCCCTGTGGCGTGGTCACTCCCAGGCAGTCTGTTCCTCAGGACTCCCCACGTGGTAGTGAGCGCCCAGGTGCTCTGTCTGAGCCACCTCCCTGCAGAGGGGCCCACCAGGGCCTCCGGGTGCCGCCTGCACCCCGCTGGGCGAGACAAGCTGAGCAGCACCCTCCCCAGCGCTTCTAAACCCTGCAGCACAAGGGCTCAGGGGACCCGTGGGGGGACAGAATCACAACTTGCCCGGTGCTGGTTTCCTGAGAAGATTCCTAGGGGGTAGAGGTTTGTGAGCCCCAGGAAACTTCCAAGGCAGATCTATGAAAGCGAACCTTCTTACAGGGAGATCAACTCTCTGCTCCTTAAAGCCAAAAGCGTGTCACCCTGGCGTTAGCCGCTGCAGGCAAATGATGGAGTCACAGCCGACTCCACTGGGCAAGTCAAAATGCAAGCTCCCGTGGGCTCTCCCGGGCACGGCAGGGCACATGCACCCTAAACGCACTCAGCGCCCACCCCCAGATGAAGACTCGCCGTCTTCGTGGAAGATCTTCCCATGGTTCCTAGGTGTCTGTACACAGATTTTGAATAAAATTGGGTTCTCACTACACACGCTGTTTGCTCTGCTTTCTTATCATACCGCACTTTCTCACCTTATTAAAAGTCCTCAAAAACATGATTCTTAATTGCAACTTCGTATTCTGGATATATTTCATCATTTGCCTCCTGGGGGAGGCACACAGATTGTTTCCAATTTTATTCTATTATCTTCAGCCCTACAATGGATATCCCGGGAGATAAATCTTTGTGCCCACTTCTGATTATTTCCTTAGGATAAATTCCCCAAAGGGAAAGGAAGTGTATTTTTTTTTGAACTGCACCTCCAAAGAGCATCTAGAATCATTCACTACAAAAAGTTCTGCTGCAGGCAGCTGTGTCCCGTCCGCCTCATGTGGACTTTTGTATTTTCAAACTCAGAACTCAGAGATGGAAGAATCTGTCTGTAAATCTCCAACAAGTTGCTTTTAATAATGTGTACAGTCCTAATCACTAAAAAAAAAAAAAAAAAAAAAAAAACGACTTCTCTGCAAACATTCAAGTCTACTTAAAAGAAGGCTTCTCCCTCTTAATGGACTTTGTGGGCTTAGAATCTGGTGAAGCCATACCGGCCTGAGAGCCCGGTGACCCAGTGGTCAGGCAACACCTCGCCAGTCGAGTTCTCTCTACAGAGGGCTGGGGTCTCCACCTCCACACAGGCCCTCAGAGAAGATGAAATGAAAACACGAGCCTGTAAACTCCAAAGAACAGCTCACATCATTACTAACCCAGGAAAACACTGCCGCTTGACCCAACCTTCCAAATCTTACAGTCTCTTTAACACAGCCTGGAAAACGTTCCTAGCCTGCAGCTGTCTCTGAGATGTACCAGATTCTGAAAAAGATACCGGAGGGCAAAACAACCTGCCCCTCAAGAGGATCACACCTACCCACGGAGGCTCTGCCCTGCCTACAGGACCACAGGGACAAAGGTAACTACCAAGCAAGGACAGCTCCTCATCGCCCGTACCTCTCCTGGTGGGGTTCTCTTTTCACCTTCAGACCCTGGTGTTTTCACCTCCTTGGTTTTATTTCAGGGAAACTTTCACTGGTACATGCAACTGAGCCATGTCTGACGCCCCAGGCTGGGATGTGAATGGAAGAGCGTTCACGGAGCCGTAGGGTCTGACCTTGTGGGAAGAGCAGAGATGATACAGGGAGGACAGCAAGAAAGAGGCAGGGGGGATGGAAGGGCTGAAAGGAGCCGCAGGGTCTAGGAGGGGACACCACGTGCAAAGGCAAACACAAATCACCAACAAGTGCAGGACGCCGGGTCCAAACAGCCACTGAGAGAGAACAAAAGTGCATCTTTCCACACAGGTGCAGGTGGGTCTTCTGGGAGTGGCTGAACCAGGATGAAGGAGACATGAGGCCCAGGCAAGAGCAGCAGCCATCCCACAGACTCAGAAGCAATAAAGAAATGTCATAAGCCACCCAGTTAGGGAATGGATGTTACGTGGCATTACCATGGCAATAGATAACTGATACAAATGGCATTTGGTAGACAAAATCCCAACCCTGGTCTCAATATCCATCCTGCTGCGTCCAACCTCCCAGAGCTGTTTAGAGTTTGATCTGCAAACTGTGAGCAGTGGAAAAGCCAAAAGGCCAGATGAGGGAGGCAAAACAGGAGGCACAAGACGCAAGTAAAACCCATTCTGCTCCCCACCCACGTGCCAGAGGAAAAGCTCAGAGGAGAGGGGTCTGGGGGAGGGCCCGGGAGCCATCTCAGGTGGCCTGTACAGGGCCGGAAAAGGGGTGTCATCCCAGTGCCAAATCTGAGCTGATGCCTGGAGAGTCACGCAGGAAAGGAGCTGGAGCCTGCATCAGCCTCTGGAAAGAACACTGTGATCCTTTAGTCATGCCTGCCCCGGGTGTGGGAGGGGATGGTGGCTGCCCATTCACTGCTGCTGCTGGGTTTGCCATTTGGACAACCAACTGTGCCTGGGCAGGGGCGGCGGGGTGGGGGGTGGTCAGGGGGAGGAAATGAGGGGCTAAAGGAGGGAGAAAAAGCAGGGACGAATATAAAAGCATACTGGCCACCCAGCCCGTGCTTCCCGAGGCCTCAAAGACACCGTCTAAGAGCCTGCAGTTCTACACCCAGGGTATTAATATTCCAGGGAACCCTTAGCAACAGGCCCTGACATCTGCTCCGTTACTATGATTCGGGAAACATGATAATAGCAGCAAGATACGGTGAGTGGAGACATCAATGTTTCCTCCACCTGTCACAGTGCACTCGGAGGATGAAAGATTCAGACAGGAAGCATCGAAGGCCTGTCTGAAATCCGAGGGAACCTCTCTTGGGCTAATTATGCACGAAGCAAGGCTGGAGAGGATTCAGGAGATGAGACAGGAGTCCCGGGGAAGCTACTGCCTGACAAACGTCCCTAGGAGTCACCCTATCAGCGGGCACCATGCCAGATGTGCTTCCCTGGGTGACTTCTCTCCCCCTCCCCATTCGATTCTCCCCCTATCTTTGCCCAGACTTTGGCAAAAGCTTCCCACTTGGCCTTTGGACCTCCTGAGGCTCACCTCACCCCCTTCACTTGTAGCCAGAGAGATCACCCTTAAAGTGTAGGTCAGACCATGCCATTCCCTTGCTCTAAACCTTCGATGGCTCCCCAGTGCCGAAGGGAAAAACCCAAGCTGCGCGAAGGCCGTCCATGATCTGGCCCAAACCATCCTTCCGGCCTCACCTGCCACCACATCCCTCCGCAGGGTCTCCACTCTCATCGCTGGGAGCCTGGATGTGTTCCGGCTGCTCGGCTCTGTTTCTGGAAGTTCTCCCGTGACCCGCCTTCCCTGTACACTGTCTACCTGCAGAGGCCCAGCACCGACCCTCTGGGGATTCTCCTCCCCACCGAACCCCAACTCGGAATGGACCCCCTTTGTCTCCCCTCAGCATTTCACTCCACTCTGTGTCCCGGAGCGGGCGGGTCTTTACTTCTGTTAACCCCACGAAGAAGGCAGCTCTCAGGACACAGGATGCAGGTCCACCTTTACAGAAGGAACACTGACCTTCGAGAGTCTACCACAGCCCATGGAATATGGCCCAGCCTCCCTAGACTAGAATTAAAGGCTGGGCACTGTGACCTCCCCCCGCCCCTTAACCCTCCTCCCAGCCACACGCAGGCCCCTGCACTGAGCAGGTCTCACCCATCCTGCCTCAGGCCCACTCTGCAAAGCAGTTTATACCAGCTAAAACTGTGGGAGGGGACTTCCCTGGTGGTCCAGTGGGTAAGGCTCCACACTCCCAATGCAGGGGGCCCGGGTTCGATCCCTGCTCAGGGAATTAAGATCCCGCCTGCATGCCGCAACTAGATCCTGCGTGCGGCAACTAAGACCCGACACAGCCAAATAAATAAATACATATTTAAAAAAAAAAAAAAAGTTGGAAATCCCCAAAGGGCTCTAAGTCTTGAATGGTCAACAGTAGCCCATCCGGCACAATGTCACTGTCAATGTTAAAAATGACAAATGATCTGGAAAAGGGTTTACAGCAAGAGTAAGCGCAAGACGTGTAGACCACATCATAGACACACAATATAACAGTCATGGGCCCACAAGGAAAATGCAGAGTTCGTGTGTCAGAGAGCAGGGTTTGGGCTTACAGGTGAATTTACTTCTGGAGCATTTTTCTAAGGGTGACTTAGGAAGAGTCAGACAAGTGAGGGCACCCTACCTGTCCTCATGGCCCACTCAGGTTCCTCCTCTCAGGTGGGGCTCTCTAAGACCCCTCAGCCCTAGCTCAGATTCCTGCAGCCTTTCCTTTCTGTGCCCTGCAGAAAGCAGTCCATCCTAGACGCCCCAGGGCACATCCCCACTGAGGCACAAGGCCGAGTGGGCTGCTGGCCTCAGAAAGACAAGTGGCACTGCTTTTGTCTTCGTTGCCCTCATTCATACATTCAACAAACAAGCTCTGAGTGTTGACTCTGCACCAGGCACGTGCCACACCTCAGCCGACTGCAGGGCGAGCCGGGACAGCTCCCTGTACCCCCTAGAAGGCCCCACAAGGTGCACAGCTAGGAGCCCGACATACCGCTGCAGGGGTCTTCTCCCCGGGGAAGTAAATCCTCACCCCAAATGCCCACTCCAGTGGACCCAAATCCCTGCCCGTCTCTTTGTCTCACTGAAACTGTTTTCTCACTTCCAGGCTGCAACAGTACTTGCAGCCTCCAACCGAAGTAAGATGCAAAGCATCCCACTTCTTACCCCTCTCACTTCAGGTGCCAGTCCTCCGATTTTAACAGCCGCAAGCTCTGCCTACGTGTCCCCAGAGGCACAGCTCACTTCTGTCATTTCTAAAAGGCCTGAAACAGAGCAGGTGGAGGTCCCTGGTCAAGACGATCACAGAGTTGATGGCGGCCAGCTCCAGGGCAACCAGACTCCTCAGGCAGGACTCACCCTTGAACACACGGGAAGGAGGGAAGTCTCGTAGGCTGGCTGCCGCGCCCAAAGCAGTGCTCCAGTCCCCGCTGGACCACGTGGTATTAGTCTCCGACAGCCGCTGTAACCAGGTGCCACGAGCTGGGAGGCTTACAACAGTCTTAGAGCCTGGAAGTCCAAAACCGAGATGTGGGCAAAGCCAAGTTCTCTCTGCAGGATCCAGAGAAGAATCTGTCTAGAGAAGCATCTCCCTTAGCTTCTGCTGTCTGCTGGCAATGCTGGGTGCTCCTTGGCTCATGGCTGCTTTGCGCCAGTCTCTGTCTTCATCTTCACATGGCATTCTTCCCTCTGTGTCTCCACGTGGCCATCTCCCTGTGTTTCTATCATGTTGGATTAAGACCAAAGGAGATTCCGATATGACCTCATCTTAACTAATTACATCGGCAATGCCCCCATTTCCAAATAAGGTCACATTCTGAGGTTCTGGGCATTAGGACTTCAACATGTCCCCCTTCAACATGTCCCCTACACATAGGTGTTTAAGCTGGTCTAAAATGCCCCCTGGAGTTCCTGGGGTCCTCAGGACCAGGAGAGAGGTTTACATCTAAAACAGGGAGTTGTCATGGTTGATGCAAAAAGTGGATTCAGGAAAACAGTCTCCTTTGGTCATTGCTTGTCTTGGGAGTTCTTAACAAGGGAGCCATGAACTTGGATGGCAACAAACTGTATCTTCATTTTCATTAACCTATAACTGAAATTACCTATTTCCTTTCATTATAAATATAGGCGACACACCAACAGTCATTCTAAAAGTACCTGTGTCTTAGTCATTGGTAGAAACACAGATATTTTCATACCACAATACTGACCTGCAGATACCTCGAAATATTATTCATGCTCACCACTACTTTAAAATTACAATAGTTATTAGACCTACTGCAAGGCTGTTTACTTAATGATTCAGAAAAGAAGCACAGGGACTTCCCTGGTGGTCCAGCGGGTAAGACTCCACGCTCCCAATCAGGGGGCCTGGGTTCAATCCCTGGTCAGGGAACTAGATCCCACACGCATGCTGCAACTAAGAGTCCGCATGCTACAACTCAGAAGTCCGCAATGCCACAACTATGAGCCTGCATGTTGCCACTAAAGGATCCCGCATGCTGCAACTAAGACCTGGTGCAGCCCAAATAAATAAATAAATAAAATAAAATAAAAGAAGTACATAGGTTACTGTATCAAAAGCTTGTTTTTTTAAAAAAATTCTGATAATGATAAGTCAATATAACTGGCATCCTCTGTAATCCTGTTTGTGCATTTAGAGCCATTATTTTGAGAAACATTCCATAGCATTCACCAGACTGTCAAAAAAGAAGTCTATGGCGGGCTTCCCTGGTGGCGCAATGGTTAAGAATCCGCCTACCAATTCAGGGAACACGGGTTTGAGCCCTGGTCCAGGAAGATCCCACATGCCGTGGACCAACAAAGCCCATGCGCCACAACTACTGAGCCCATGTGTCATAACTACTGAAGCCTGCCCGCCTAGAGCCCCGTGCTCCGCAACAAGAGGAGCCACCGCGATGAGAAGCCCACACACCGCAACGAAGAGTAGCCCCCGCTCGCTGCAACTAGAGAAAGCCCGAGTGCAGCAATGAAGACCCAATGCAGCCAAAGATAAATAAATAAATATTTTTTTAAAAAATTAAAAAAAAAAAAAGAAGTTGATGGCACAAAAAATAAAGAACAGGAGATGGAATTGAAACTCAGCTCATAGGTTACCAGAATAAAATCGAGCCTTCAGGGTGAGCAGGTGTCCGTGGCTCGGGGGACTCTGCTCAGAAAATGCCCAAGTCGTCCATCCCAGGGGCTGCCAGGCACCTGGCTTGGGGTGCACACCGAGGGGTGTGAAGGCTATCTGTCTTTTCATGCAGAAATATAAGCCTGTTTCCATCTTAGCAATTTGTGTGGAAAGTCCCAAGCAAACAGAGTTTTTGCAAAGGAAATCTGATTTCAGCTCACACCTGACAGCTGCTTATTGGAGGAGCCCAAGAGAAATCTCTCCATGAAGCAGAGAAGCCTCTGGAAGGAAAAGAGGCCCACCCCTTCTCACCCAAGCCTCAGGTGTGATGACAGGGTAGTCCTCCGTGTGCTCAGGTCCTGGGAGCAGCGGCCTCTGACAGCCCTGCCAGGATACCAGCTCTAGGTGGCTCTTCTCAGGGTCTGCCAGGTCCCTCAGCCCACTTCTTCCGCCTACTTCCCCGGAGCCGGGGCGGGGACCCTGGCCCTGGCTGTTTGCATAAAGCCAGGAGGCAAGGCAACCCCTGCTGACCTCGCTGCTATCTGTGGCCAGCTGTCCTCTCTCGTTCATGGAAACAAAAACAGACGGTTCCCTGTTCCAGCTCCAAGGTTAAGTACGTGCTGCCCAGGTGCCAGCTGTCAACTTCTCTGCCCATGCCCTGCTCCTCTGGCAGAGGTTAAGACCCCAAAGAACTGGGGGTGCCCATCACGAACGACCACGGTGAGGACTGCCAAAGACTCAAGCCAGGCGGAGGGCCACCTGCGAGTGAGAGCGGGGACCACCCCCAGAATGTGGCTTGTTACAGAGAAGGTGAGTGGGGAAAAGGCCGAACAGGACCACCGGCGTTTTGCAGGTAGTTTTGGAGGCTTTTAGAAGGAGCCCGCAAATCAAAATTCGCTGCACATGCGCAGCCTGGCCCTGAGCTGCCTAACTGGGAAGGGAGCTGCCTAACTTTACAGGGTACTGCCTACCTGCCAGGTGCTGGCCACAGGCTGACCGAGTGAAACTCATCACAACCCCAAGGGGATGGCATGCCGTCGTCCCCTTCCAGAGAAGAGGCTCGAGACCTGATGCTCGAGAGGTGCAGCCACTCGCTCAAGGCCACGCTGGCTCCTGGTACTTTCTGTCACCCTCTCTGCCCCCAAGGAGCCCTGGCTGCAGCGTGTGGCACCTCATGAAGGCAATCAGCCAGGGCGCATTCCCCAAGCCTCTCCCATGCTCCCAGCACTCAGGAATGTGCCAGGAATTCACAGAAACCGAGACCTGCAGGAACTGGACGAAGAGGAGTTCTGAGGAGGCTCAGAGTTACCTGGGCCGGAGCAGAGCTGGAGGTACCGCAGAGGATGCAGGCTGGCGTGGGCTTCCCAGAGCAGGCAGCCAGTGGCTGGGATTAGAGGTGCGAGGCCCGGGAGATGGGCAGCAGGTGCTCAAGCGCTGCTGTGCCCCACCTATGCCCACAGGGCAGAGCGGCTTGAAGCCACAGGTCTCTGACAGCCCCTTGTTCCCCACCATTCCCACTGCTTGACCCAGGAGCTCACGCAGAGCTCAGTCACCCTACGATCCTAAGTGGTTCCCCTGCATCCTAGCTACCCCCCCACCCCGACCCAGCCTTCCCCACCACCAGAGGGGCCCTGCAAAGGCCCGGCTCTGCTCAGACACTTCCAAATCAAGCCCAATGTCCTCACTTGGGAGTGCACAGCCATCCACAGGCTCTACGCCACCTTGCCAAATTTATCTCCAGACAAACAGAAACACTTGGCATCATATCCTGTAACTAAGCCCAGGCCTCCTCTAGGCAGCCCCCCTGCTGCTCCCCAGTCCACACCCATTGCCCCAGCCTGAAGCAATGACTCCCTCCTCGGCATCTCCACGAACACTTTTTACCTCTTCCCAGCACTTCCCAGTTTTGGGTGGTTTACGAAAGCGTCTGACCTCACCTTCTGGACCAAACACTCCCTGAGAGCAGGACACACCTCGTGCCCAGACGACACTCAAAACACGTGCACCAGAATAGAACTGAGAGTCCAGAAATAAACCCATACATCTGTGATCAACTGATTTTTCAACAAGAGTGTCAAGACCACTCAGGGAAGAAAGAAGAGTCTTTTCCACAAATGGTGCTATGAAAACTGGGCAGCCACATGCAAGAGAATGAACTTAGACCCTTACATCACACCATTTAAAAAATGGACTCTAAATGGATCAAAGAGCTAGTAAGAGCTACAACTATAAAGTAAGAGCTACAACTATAAAGTAAGAGCTAAAACTGTAAAGTAAGAGCTAAAACTATAAAGCGCTTAGAAGTTAATAGAGGGGCAAATCTTCACGACCTCAGACTTGGCAGTAGGTTCTTAGATATGAGAATGCAAACCCAAACCACAATGGGATACCCCTTCACACACCAAAAGCATAAGCAACAGAAGAAAAAAAGTAAAGTGGATGTCATCGACATTCAAAAATTTTGTGCACCAAAGAACCAATGCTAATCCTAAATGTTTTCCTGAACATACGTCTATTTCAATATTTTCATGGTATATTTATAGAAAAATATTAAAAGAACAAAGGCTCACCATACACACCTTTTATTCAATTTCATAAACAGCAGACTTATTATTGCTTTCCATCTCTTACTTCCTATAACTTCCCTACTTCTGTAAACCTGATTCAAATTATTGTCCTGATTTTTATAGCTCGGGTCTGTCTCAGGTGTTTGAGAGATAAATACAAATGTCTATTAATAAACGTTGCCTTTCAAGATTTTGAACAAAATGGGTGGCTTCGTTGCCGGTACTTTGCTACCCAGGCCCATACGGCCAGCACAGCCCACCTTTCTCTCATGGGTGTGAATCTCTAAAGTTGAGTATGTGACTACGTAACCCTGGAAGGTAAGGATGCTAAAAAAGCTGCCACTCTGGTCTTGGAAATGTTTTCACCCCTCAAAATGTGTTCACTTGTGCAACAAAAGATATGTATGAGTATGTTTGTAGTTAAATTGTCCTTAATGCACCCAAACAGGAATCGTTTCAAATGGCCACGTAGAGTGCACTAGAAATGACTCATAAAATGGAAAAAAAAGAAGGTGAAAAGATAACTCAGAACAGAAAAAAAATATTTGCAAATCACATATCTGATAAAGGGCTAGTATCCAGAAAATATAAAGAACTCCTACAGCTCAACAATAAAAAGACAACTCGGTTAAAAAATGGGTAAAGGACTTGAATAGACATTTCTCCAAAGGAGATACACACATGCCTAAAAGCACATGAACAGACCATCAAGCCCAAACCACAGTGAGATACCACTTCACATCCACTAGGACGGCTATACTTTTTTTTTTTTTTTTTTTTGCAGTACGCGGGCCTCTCACTGTTGTGGCCTCTCCCGTCGCGGAGCACAGGCTCCGGACGCGCAGGCTCAGCGGCCATGGCTCACGGGCCCAGCCGCTCCGCGGCATGTGCGATCCTCCCGGACCGGGGCACGAACCCGTGTCCCCTGCATCGGCAGGCGGACTCTCAACCACTGCGCCACCTGGGAAGCCCCTATAGTTTTAAGAATGGAAAATAACATGTGTTAGCAAGGATGTAGAGAAATGGGAACCCTCATTCATTGCTGGTGTGAACGTAAAGTGGTGTCGCCACTGTGGAAAACAGTTCGACAGTTCCTCAAAAATTTAAATATAGAATTACAACACGACCCAGCAATTCTAATCGTAGGTATATACCCAAAAGAACTGAAAACAGGTTTTCAAACAAAAACTTGTACACAAACGTTCATAGCAGCACTATTCACACTAGCCAAAAGGTAGAAACAACCCAAATGTCCATCAACTGGTGAACAGATAAACAAAATGCGGTATAACCAACAATGGAATATTATTTGGCCATAAAAAAGTGCTGATTCATGCTACAACATCTATGAAGCTCAAATACATTACACTAAAAGAAGCTGGCTGCAAAAGACAACACAGCACATGACTCCATTTATATGAAATGTCTAGCATAGGCGAATCTGTAGAGACAGAAAATAGATTAGTAGTTGCCTAGGGCTTAATGGGGAGGAAGACAGGTAATAGCTAAAGGATATGGGGTTTCTCTTTGTGGAGATGAAAATGTTCTAAAACTGGCTGTGGTGATGTCTGCTCCCATCTGCGAATATACCAAAACCCACCAAATTGTATACTTTACACGGGTAACCTCTGTGGTATGTGAATTATAGCTCAATAAAGCTGTTAAAAAACAAAGTGTGGGGCACAGTGAAGAATGAATCGGGGGTCTGGACAGGGCAACCAGCTACACAGTCTCCAGGGGACAAGGAACTGGCCACTTACATTTTACCGTCACCCTCTGGTGCCCTGGGGACAGATTAACTGCAAATTAACCTCAATAATAAAAAACAACAGATGGTGCATTTGTGAAAACACTGCGGGAGAGGGGCAGGGGAGAGAAAGAGAGAGAGAAAGTAAACATGGTCAAATGCTAAGAATGACTGAATCTAGGTGGAGGGATTTCTTTATACTGTTTGTCCAGCTTTTCTGTAAGGGTTGCAAACTTTCACAGTAAAACTTCCATAATGAGCTCTCAAAGGCTAAAGGTGGAACACTTTGCACAACAAAAAAAAATAACAGTAGTATTGGATTATAACCCATAAGATAAAATAAATATCTGTGAGTCTTTATGATATAAATAATTGAATAAATATATAAATTAATAGGGAAAGGGGCCAACTCTCTCTTACAGAAGGGCACCAATGAATAAATACAGGCACCCCTCGTTTCGTTGCGCTTCACTTTATTGCGCTTTGCAGATACCGCGTTTCTTAACAAATTGAAGGTTTGTGGCAACCCTGCATCTAGCACGTCTATCGGGGCCATTTTTCCAACAGCATTTGCTCACTGTGTGTCTCTGTGCTACATTTCAGTGATTCTCACAATATTTCAGACTGTTTCATTACTATGATATCTGTTATGGTGATCTGTGATCAGTGACCTTTGATGTTACTACTGCAAAAAGATTACAACTTGCTGAAGGCTCGGGTGATAGTTTGCTTCTTTTCGCAATAAAGTATTTTTTAATTGAGGTAGGTACTTTTTTTTTTAAGACAAAATGCTATTGCACACTTAACAGACTACAGTATCATGTAAACATAACTTTCATATGTACTGGGAAACCAAAAAATGTGTGACTCACTTTATTTCGACATTTGCTTTATCCCAGTGGTCTGGAACTGAACCTGCAATATATCTGCAGTCTGTCTTGGACAGAAGGAATGAAGGGACAGAAGAATCAGCATTAAAACACCCCAGTAATAACTGTTGCAGTGTCCATGGATGGACATGGATGGACACTAAGATTAGTAAGCAAAAGTTTGGGGAGAAACAGGACACTTACATAGTCTCAAGGTATCTCTCTTGGATATTTATTAATTACAAAATAAAAAAACAGTAACTTTACAGGGCAGAAAGCTGGCAGACACGACCTTAACCAAGTGATCAAGACTAATATCACCAGGGATAAGATATACGGACATCACGTCCCTCCTGAAACAATGTACTGAGAAAGACATAACATCGTTTGGGTGGTATTCTTGCCCGAAATGCTAACTGCAGTCTAATCATGAGAAAATACCAGACGAATCCAAACAGAGGGACATGCTATAAAACAACTGACCAGGACTCTACAGAAACATGAAGGTCACAAACAATAAGGAAAAACTGAGAACGGTTATATTCTTATATGAGATGTTAACAGGGCAAGTAGGGTGAGGGGTATGCAGGAACTCTCTGAACCATTCTTGCAACTTTCATGGAAGCCTAAAATAATTCCACAATAAAAAGCTTGAAAAAGTTTTCATAATTAAAACGCAGCAGTTTTGATGCCAGGTGTCTGTTGTTTGGAATCACATGTACCAAGCAGTACACGATGTGCTGTGGCTTCACAGGACGGTGCCAACTGGGGTAACATCCCCTCCCTGCCCAAAGCAGAAGCTGAGGCCCACCCGGGGAAGGTGAGAGGGGACTGAAGGGGTGACTGTGAGGGCCCCCACTTCCCCGCAGGGGATCTGGGCTGGAGGGAGCAGGGGTTGGTGGAGGAAGGGGTGAGAGTATCTGCCAAGGTCTTTGCTTATTTCTGAGACAAAGGATGACTCCACAAAAGGGAAAGAGGACGTCACCTAGAATTTCACACACGTGGTCTTCTTTGTGTGTGACAATTTGTATGACTTTTATTGTTTGAACTTATTGCACTTGCAGTATTTCTATACTTTCAGATGGCCTGGATTAAATACTAGACGACATTTTTAACTAAATAACTTTCCAATCTACTTACTAACTTGTTTTCACTAGTTTTGCTTTAACAGTGAGTAGGGTCATCCACGACCCTTTACCTCCCCTATTAACCTGGTTAATGAAGACCATATTGTCTGATTACCACTGTCTATGTTATGAATGTGTTCTCCTCATGGAGAATTTACAGTGTGTTCACTGACCCACCAGCCAGAGACGACACTGAACTGGGGTCCAGACAAGGAAAACAGAAGTGCGATAAAATGTTAATAGTAGAATCTAAAGTGGTGGGCATATAGGTGTACACTGCAAACTTCTTTCAACTTCGCTTTATATTTTAAATTTTTCATAATAAACCAGTGTTAAAAAAAAAAGTAAGGGCTTCCCTGGTGGCGCAGTGGTTGGGAGTCTGCCTGCCGACGCAGGGGACACGGGTTCGTGCCCCAGTCCGGGAAGATCCCACATGCCGCAGAGCGGCTGGGGGCCCGTGAGCCATGGCCGCTGAGCCTGCGCGTCCGGAGTCTGTGCTCCGCAATAGGAGAGGCCACAACAGTGAGAGGCCCGCATACAGCCAAAAAAAAAAAAAAAAGTAAAATTACAAATGAGTATTTTGGGCATACAAACTGTAAACCCAGATTCACAGCCTCAGTGGGAGGATGCGCCTAGGAGGCTCCATTTGCAGAAAAATACGTGCACACCTGTTCCTTCTCCCCGCAGGTATGTGCAGGCAACAGGGCTGTGTCTGAAGGAAGGAGAAGCAGTGGGACGTCCCTGTCATGGCCAAGGCTGGAGGCCTGTAGACACAGTCTCCACATAAACACATTCAGCTCCTTGGGTTCAAACCACGTCAGAAAATGGGTAGCAGCCACAGGTTTCGTTAGCTCTGAATGAATTTGGCAATGGATGCCCGGGCTGACCAAGCAGGTCCCAACCTGGTCACGTACCCTAGGTGGCCCTGCCAATGGCTGACGAATTCTCTTCTTCTGCCAAAAAATAAAGGGAGATGGTTCCTTCTGAGTCTGCTCTTCGGGGCAGGTATCTGGGATCTACATTCTCGCTCTGTGTGAATTAGTAGCTCAGTGACCTCGGGCGGCTTCCTTCAGTTCTCTAAGCCTCGGCTGCCTCACCTGTAAAATGAGTAGCAGCCTCCCAGCCTGCTGGGAAGAATAAATTAGATCAATGGTTCTGAATCGGGGTGATTTTGTTCCCGCACGAGACATGTGGCAGTGTCTGGAGACATCTCGGGGGCAGGGGTGCCACTGGCTACAACCTAGTGGGTAGAGGCCAGGATGCTGTTAAACATCGTACAGTGCACAGCACAGCCCCCAACAACGTAAAATTATCCAGCTGAAAACGTCAAAGCGCCAAGTTAGAAAAACCCTGAGTTAAATGGTACAGGTAACCCACCTAGCACAGGACCTGTAACACTGTGCGCTCTCGGTGCAGGGCTGCAATCATCATCATCGTCACCACCACCACCACCATCACCATCATCACCATCATCACTGTTATCGTCATCATCGTCACCACCATCATCATCATCATCATCATCATCATCATCATCACTGTTATCATCATCGTCGTCACCACCATCATCATCATCATCATCATCACCACCACCACCATCAGTATTATAGGCCTGGAACTCCCAGTACTCAGCAGAGCACAGGTAGGGAGCATCAATGACAGCGTTTTACTAAACTGAAAAAACAGGTCATTCCTTTGAGCTAAGGACATTCCAAAATGTCCCTTCAATCCCCTAAGCCAGTGGTCCCCAACCTTTTTGGCACCAGGGACCGGTTTCATGGAAGACAATTTTTCCGTGGACCGGGGGTGGGGTGATGGTTTCGGGATGATTGAAGCACATTATATTTATTGTGCAGTTTATTTCTATTATTATACATCAGCTCCACCTCAGATCATCAGGCATTAGATCCTGGAGGTTGAGGACCCCTGCCCTAAGCTCACCTGAGGGAACTGAAGCATGTAGGAGCTGTGAGATGGGTAAGGGGCGTGGCGGTGCCCTGGGGAAAGGGTCCGAGCAGATGATGGCAATACCACCCGACATCCTTATTTAACACTGAATGTGTGTGAGTTGTGTTTGACGTGTATTAATTCATTTTACTCTCTCAGTGACCAAGGAGGTCAGTTCATAACAGAATAACATATTATAATAATGTTCTATTATTACTCTCCACTATGATCATAACCACTGAACTGCTGTTTCCCTGATGGGAGGGAGCAGTGGCTTTGCAGAGTTCACCCTCTGCCTGTGGCCAGTCCTGCCGCTTGCCTGACTGCTCTGCAAAGAACCTTAGAAGGCACGGTCCTGTCTCCCAGCAGCCTGCAGGGAATGTGGATGGTTTCCGAGCCTTCCATTCAGTACTGTAGGAAATGCCCAGACAAGGTCATTTCTGGGCAGGGCAGATGCCTGGTGAGCAGAATGCGTGTCGACTGGGAAGAGAAGCCAGCATGAGGGGAAAGGCCATGTGGCTTTCTGGAGAGGGGTGGGGGACATGTGGGTGAGGCCACCTCAGAAATCAACTCCAAGGCCCATCTCTAAAGGAGCCAGGAGCCAGCCAGTCTAGAGCCACTGCTGGGAGCACCCCACCAACCTGGTCATTTTCCTGCCTGTCTCTCTCTTCCTCACTGCCACCAGCAGGATCCCTACTGGGCTTAGGGTTCATCCTCAGAGAAGTCAAAATCGGTAGTAGCTGGGGTGCCTACACTTATAGCCAGCCTTGGAGAAGCAGGAGCCCAGGGGACATGGTGGATAGAAGGAGTGACCAAGAAGAGATGAGTGGAACACATCTGGGGCTCCCGATAGGGAAATGAGAGGAGGCTGAGGAAGGGCTGAGGTTGAGAAGTGGGTACCTGCTGGGACATGGCAGGCTCCCCACATGCACCCCCCCCAACTGTTCACTGTAAGCACAAATGGAATTCTAGTGGGTCCTGGGGTCTCAAAGACTAGGACACAAGGGAAACCCAAAATGTCACACAGGAGAAGCAAAAAGTATGTCTGCTAATTATCTATGAGAAGACCCCCCCGTTTACTGAGCATTTACTATATGTCAAGCTTGGTGCCAAGTGCTTTATAGAATCACCTTCATTTTTCACAGTAGGTTTTAACAGCTCCATTTCACAGGGGAGCAAACTGAGGCTCAGAGAGGTGAATGATGTTCCCAAAGCCATAGGAAGTGAGTTAGTAGGTGACAACGCCCAGGATTTGAACTCCAAGCTCAAGTTCTTAATTTCAAGGGTATCCCAACTTCTTGGCACGAAACAGAACTATGTGTGTTTGGGGGCCTTGTCCCATGCCAGTCACCCCCACTTACCCACACAATCTTTCCTTATCCCTTCAGCTAAGTCAGAGACAATGAACAAGATTCTAAACAGGGAAAACACTATTTTTCAAAAAATAAGAAAACAAACAATCCAGTTAAAAATGGGCAAGAGACCTGAACAGAGACCTCACCCAAGAAGATATACAGATGGCAAATAAGCATAAAGATGCTCAAAGTCATATGTCATTAAGGAACTGCAAATTAAGATAGCAATGAAATACCACTACAAGCCTATTACATGGCCAAAGTCCAGAACACTAACACCACCAAATGCTGCCAAGGATGTGGAGCAACGGGAACTCTCATTCATCGCAAAATGGTCCAGCTGCTTTGGAAGGCAGTACCTTACAAAACGAAACATACTCTTACCATATGATCCAGCAATTACATTCCTTGGTGTTTACCCAGAGGACTGAAAACCTACACACACACACACACACACACACACACACACAAAATGGCACACTAATACTTATGCCAGTTTTATTCATCATTGCCAAAACTTGGAAGCAACCAAGATGTCCTTCAATAGGTGACTGGATAAATAAACTGTGGTACATCCAGACAACGGAATAAAATTCAGCAATAAAAATCAGCCACCAAAAAGAAATTAATAAATAAGAAAATGAGCTACCAAACCATGAAAAGACATGGAAGAACCTTAAATGCATATTGCTAAACGAAAGAAGCAATCCATACATACATACTGTAATACATTCTAAAAAAGACAAAATTACGGCGGCAGCAAAAAGATCAGAGGTTCGGGGGAGAGAGGGAAGGATGAATAGGTGGGGCGCAGGGGATTTTTAGGGCAGTGAAACTATTATTCTGTATGATGCTGTCACGGTGGATACGTGTCATTATACATTTGTCAAAACCCATAGAACGTACAACACCAATAGTGACCCCTTACTGAAATCTATGGGCTTTAGTTAATAATAATGTATCGCTATCAGCTCATCACCTGTAACAAATGTACCACATCAATGCAAGATGTTAACAATGAGAAATTGGGGTAAGTAGGGGGTACATGGGAACTCTGTACGTTTCAATTTTTTTCTGTAAACGTAAAACTTTTTTTAAAGTCAAAGGCTACCAATACAATGGAAAAAAATTTTTTTAATTTTCTTCTACAGAGAAAAAAAAATATTGCCCTCATCTTCATCCATGGGAAAGAATCTTGAGATATTAATATTATTAGTTAGATTTGTATAACGTGTCATACCTTTCAAATTGTTTTTGTGTTGATTAACAATTTGATCTCATCCCATCTGCGAACAAGGAAAGTGCCTGCTGTTCGGGCCTTTAGTCCACAAACGTCTTGTCTGTCCACACCACGTGGCCCTCACGGGTGGGGGACACAGCCTAGTGCTGAAGATGGATAGGTCTTCATTGCATGTATCACAGTTTGAATGTGTGCATCTATTTCTTGGTTTACTTGTTAATCTCTGGAGAGGGGCCACCTCTGTTTTGTTGGCTGTGAATACCCAGTGTGGACTATACATGAGCGAGATGAATTCTGAATGAATCAGACAATGGCTCTAATAGATGCTGGGATTGCACAAAGAACAGTGGGAGCAAAGAACAGTCTCAGGATTTCTCTCTGTGGCAATCCCAGAGGGCTTCCAAGTGGAGGAGAGTCTGGCAGAGAGCTGAAAGGAAAAAGTAAGGCCTTGGCAGGCATTAGGCAGGCATTCCAGGAAGACAGACATCCTGGTAGAACTGCTGGAAAGGAAGAAGCCTGTCTGAATGTTAGAGCTGGAAACTAACTCAGAGAATGGCTAGTTAAGGTCATAGGGAATTAGGACACAGCTTTTGGGCAGTAATTTAGGGCAGGTGAGATCATAGACCTGGGGCCTCCTTGGAGCCAGGGGAAACAACAAGGTGCACCTTTATTCTCAAGCTTTCACCTAAGTAAGGCTAACAACAGAGGAAAAAGAACACAGATTTCCCCTTCTCTCTACATGCACATCCCCTGACATCCAGGGACGGGGAGTGTGGCCAGAAACAGGCAGGCCAAAGGCACAATGTCTCCAAGGTCAAATTTTCCCATCCTAAGCCATATGTATTAATTATTTTAAAATCAAAACAATGCTTCTCCCCGACTCTGATATCCTCCCAAAAATGTCTCCCAGTAAAACCGATGTTCAGGATTGCAACTCTAGTTTTCTGTCTCACAGCAGTGAGAGCGAGTAACGCTTACACAGCACCTTAGCTATAGCATAACTCACGCAATCCCTGCAACAACACTGGTGGACGCCAGCACCCCTATTTCACAGACACAGCCCAGCACACTGCATGGAGCAGCCCCACGCCAGACGGGGGGCACAGACAGTGAATCTTTCTCCCAGGTGGCCTATCTGGCCCACAGTCTCATTCCTACAACGACACAAGTGTGTGAGTTTGGCATCAGGCGCTGCAGTGAACCGACTGTATAGTTTGGGACACGTCCTATTTCCCCACACCCTGCTTCGTTCTCCGTACAATGCAGGTTTTGTCCAGGGTGAACACAGTAAAAGTTCCAAACACAGTGCCTGGCACACAGTAGGCCTTCAAAGGGAAGAAAAACAAAAACAACCCTGTTTTTTTTTAAACCAAGCCTGTCTCTGAACTCCTGGGGAAATTCTCTGCACTAGAAGGAGAAAAATGGGAGAATTAAACAAACAACAACAATCTGTAACCCAGATGACCACGGGCCCAGCTGATGAATGAAATCTTGGCCCAGGGCAGGAATCAGCGCTCTGACCCAGAGAGGAGCTTCCTTCAGCCGACCCCACCCGCTTCCCCCAGAACATTCCACACTCAGCCAGGAGACCCCAGGAACAGGCCATTGGGCCCAGCCCGGAGAGGCACGCACCTCCCTTCCAGGCCTCTATGCACAACCTCTGAGCCGCACCCCTGCCCGGCTCCCACTGCTTCCCTACAGAGAGACCCAGAGCTGGCTCCTCTGCCCCAGACCTGCCTCTCTCCAACGTCTCTAGGCAGCCAGCCAGAGCCCGCTGGAGACAGGCCGGGGGGGCTGAGCCACTGGTCCTCAGCCACGGCTCCAGTTTGGCCACTTTACGCTCTCTTTCCTTAGGCCCCTGCCTGGATCTCCTGCCTCCAGTCCTGGTACCCACTACAGATAAACGAGTCTCTTCAGATAGTCATGAAGCACTCCCCACCTCAAGCACCTTCAATGGCTCCCACTTCTCCCTGAATTCAGTTTGGAGTCTGTATCCTGGGATTCGAGACCCTCCACGATACAGCCCAAACCCACCCTCCAGTCCCGACACGACTCATACGTCGCGACTAAAATGGATTATACCAAGATTCGCACACACGCACCTGCACGCTTGCCAGTTCCGATGCACCCTCTCCCGCCTCCACCTAGCTGGATCCTACCCCTCCCCCACCCCTGCTTACTCCTCCAGGAGCCCTTTCCTCTCCAAGCCTCTGAATTTCTCCAGCACGCTCTTCCCACACCTCAGGCGTTCCCATGCCACCTGCCATCCGTACTACTCTTTGCTTAACATTTTCCTTTAAATCAACACACTCTTTTACTCAACTTTATTTTCAAAGGAAACTTTATATCTCCACCATAAACAGCAAACCGTATCATTTGCTATAAATAGAAGGGAACTTTAAAAAGTTACGTTCTAATGCACATGAAAATACATAGTCATTAAAATGTTTTAAGTGCTCGTCTGTAGAATATACTTAATATTACTGTATAATATACTTTAAAATTCTCTCACACTCTAAGAAACGCCGCCTTGGCATTTCTTTATTTTTGCCTCCTTCTGGCCTTTGGTTTTTCTGGTCCCGTCCCACAGTTTTCTGAGGACTTGTCACAGTCTTATCCTAGTTGACCCCAAACAACAGCACTTGGGGGGCTGCAGCCCCTCTTCCAGTGCCTACACACAGCGTGACGTGCAATAAAAATATTTAACGAAAGTTCCATTTGCTCAGTTATAGTAACACGGCCCCTTTCTCCACCTGGCCCTGGGCCGATCCGCCTCTCAACTTTCCAAAATACACATCCCCTCCTCCAGCCACCCCTAAACCCAGCCCTGTCCACTGGGGTCTCTCAGAGGATGGTACAGCGAGTGTGGCAACTGTCAGGGAGGTGCTGGGGGGCTCCCCCCATTCTCCGACCCCTGCCACCTCTTCCTGGGAAGCAGCAGGCCCTGGGGTAACCCGGAAAAACAAGTCAACCATTAACGACACTCTCCCAGCACAGACACACCCTTCCCGAGTGTTAGCAAAGTTCTGGGAAAACTCCTGGCTCCAGAAAATACAAAATCTTCCCGTCACCTCGTTGCCAAAGACCCCGAAACACCTACCGGGAACCGGGGGCCTGGCCTGGGCCTGGCCCTGCTGGCACTCCAGGCAGAGGAGGTCCGGCTCCCGCCCACCACGTGTTGCCAGGGGCGACCCTGATGAAGAGGAATCACTGGGACTTAAGTCAATAAGCGGCAGCTGCGGGTAGGCCCAGCTGGAGCCAAACCAAGGCCTGGATTCTCCTCGGTGGACGGTGGAGGGAAGCCCAGCTGAAGCCCGCCCTCGGCCAATCACGGGTGACCAAGTCCCCCTAATGACATCTTCTAAAACTGAACAGATAAGGGACACTCTCTATTAGCGGGAGGCCTCCCTTGGGAACGTTTGCATTCTTTTTGTTTTCTTTCTTTTTTTAAAGTCTTGCCACTTTTACGTAAAAGTGTTAAGGATTTTGCTGTTGTTATTTTATCTATTTATTTTTTGGTTATCATTTTATTTTATTTTTTGTTGTTGTTTCTAAAAAGGGCACATTTTATGGAAAGGTATCAAAGCCATTCATTCCAGGCAGTGGTCATACGTGAGGTGTCAGCATCTTAAGACTTCCTGAAACTTCAACTGCTGGGGGCGAGGCATCCAACTGGGTGTAGCTCCCCAGGAAGAAGGTTTACCGAGGCCCAGACAATGTGACGAATGCCGCAAATGGAGTGGCCTCCCACATGCAGCTCGAGGAGGACAAGGGTCATGAAGGGACAGCCTGACACCTGCCTGCAGGGAGAAGGAAGGTGACAAGGATACCCTTCTTGCCCTTTTCATAGTGCGAACAAGCTAATGACAGAAAAAAATGTGGTGGTGAGAAAAACACCACATCTAGCAACTATCCCTCGTGGGGGACAAAATCAGGTGCTACAAAGAGGGATGGATGGACGTAATCATGAAGAGGTTCTCAAACTGGGTGCCATGTACCTCACTGGGGCTGCTGATGAATGCGGGGGAGGTGGGTAAAGGGGATGTATTCAAACCTAGCCCAGGGCAACGCTGCTCTTGTCAGCTTCCTCTACTGGAGTTTCAGGGAAGACAGCCTTTGAAGAGAAGATGCTGTGGCTAAAAACGTTGAGCAGTGCTAATGTGTGATCCCGGTTGTATCACATAGGAGAATGTGATGTTAGTCTCTCTGAGTCTGTGGAAAGCGGTCGCCACATACCCAGGTGTGCCGGGAACCCACTGGTCCTTCATCCTGAGTGGGTGCTCTGACTTTAGGAGAAGCGACAGGTCCAGCCTGGCCACTCTGCCCTTCTCCTGGCAGGACCACAGGCTGGACACTGCAGGCACAATCAGGCCAAGCCTTGAGCTGAGTCAAACGTCCAGATAAGAGACTCCATAGCGACGGGGGCCAAATGCAGACATTAGAGGCGGATTTGTGGATCCAGGGACCAAAGGCCAAAGAGAAGCGAAAAGTGGTGTCAGTGGCTGGAGGCGGCCTCTGGGACACACACGGTGGAGAGAGGTTGGTTTCCACGTGCTCCCGGCAGCTTGCTCCACAGAAAGGCCGACTCTGTTGGAAGGTCCAGGATGGACCAGACCTGAGGATGTGAAGAGGCCCGAGTGTACACGCTCACTCAACAGAGAATAGCCGGTGTGCTGCTGCCCTGCTATGCAGTTGGCGCCCTGAAAGCTGCCTCCAGACGGCCGGGGCCTCTGCTGGCCTTTCACGATGGACGTACATTCTGTCTGCCCAGCATCCCTCTCTTTGAGAACGACTCCCCCTCAGGGCCAAGGAAATCATGCCCGGTTCTTCTGGGTGGGAGAAACAGGCCCTTCCTTCCTCTTCCTCAGGGTGAATGTGACTGGGGCCGGCTGATTAGAATATCCCCACCCGCTGGGCACAGTGACTGACCGAGGCCCAGCTTCCCTGGGCTCTCACCAGAGTTACTGAGAAGTACCCTCTTTCTCTGTGACAGCAAGCTATGAGAGCAATGTTGGCCTGAGATGGCCAATGGCCATCTTGCTGCCACTTGGAAACAGCCTGAGAATAAAGCCAAGCAGAGCTGAGAGATGGACATAATCAACTGCTGGATCCAGCCATGCCTGAACCGCTCCTTTGGTTCCAAACTTGCACATCAAGTGTCCTGGGTATGTCACCTATCCAGGAGCGGGAAGGGATAAGAATGCACCACATGTACTAACCCGAGTGAGCCTGACGTCTTAACAGAAATGACAGGAGCCCTGGAAGCAAGCTTCCTGCCCCCATGCCAACTACCCCTTTGGAGCCTGTGCCAGCAGCTGCCCGGCTCAGGGATGTCAGGGCGGCAGTTGCTTTCCTCTGAAGCGCCCAGTGCTCACTCCCAGGCTTCCTTTGGTTTCTCTGCAGCAGTCACGTGGTCCACAGGGAGCCCCTCCACTGGGGGCTGCTTCCACGGTCCCTAGATGATGCGGCAGCCTCCTCTGTCTCAGCATCCACCAGACCACTGCAGGAAGTTGACGCGCTTGTTCACACCTCCAGGGACACAGGAAGCTGCCCTGGGTCATCCCAGACCCTTGGCTCATCTCCCAGGTTCCAAGTTCAAGCTCCATTGTCCACCTCTGGCCACCCCAGGTTGGCCGGTCTTCTGGGCTAATGCAACCAGAACGAACGTGGAAAGGAGGCCTCGCGTGCTGGCTCGAGAGCCTTCAGCACTAACACGTGAGGAGCGTGTGTATCCATTAGCATCTCTCCACCCTGCCTCATCCTAGGATCCAGGAATCACAAGCAAAAAGGTCCCATTGCCACTGCATCTCCTCACTCTCCAGTCAAACCCTCACTGGGTGGGCTTGAACAGTGAAAGTAGGCGCCAAACTGCTTAACAAATCCACACATAAGAGCTTCCCTGGTGGCGCAGTGGTTGAGAGTCTGCCTGCCGATGCAGGGGACACGGGTTCGTGCCCCGGTCTGGGAAGATCCCACGTGCCGCAGAGCAACTAAGCCCGTGTGCCACAACTACTGAGCCTGCGCTCTAGAGCCCGCGAGCCACAACTACTGAAGCCCGAGTGCCTAGAGCCTGTGCTCCGCAACAAGAGAAGCCACCGCGATGAGAAGCCCGCGCACCGCAACAAAGAGTAGCCCCCGCTCGCCACAACTAGAGAAAGCCCGCGTGCAGCAACGAAGACCCAAACGCAGCCAAAAATAAATTAATTAATTAAAAACAAAAGATAATATGCTACATGTGATCAACGCACGTTCTGTTTAAAATGAGAAATATGTTGGCCACAGTGCTATTGGGTAAATCAGCTACACAGAGCCCCCTAGAGAGCTGGGCCAGGCTGGGGGCGGGGGAGGGCAGAGCATGGCTGGGGCTGAGTCCTGGGGCCAGAACCTGAAGAGCGTGGTCCCCAAGGGTCAACAGGCACAGGAGAGGAAGGAAGGAAACAAAGTCCAGGGAGCCCAGGCACTGCCTCCACCACCCCCAGGCCAAACTGGGGCCTCCCTGATTTCCCCAGCTCTCCCACCAGCCTGCCCCTGCCTGCCTGGGGCCCCTCCCACCCCATCCCTGCTCCACTCCCAAACCTGCTGCCCAAATCAAGCCTGTGGGCAAAGCTCCAGCAGCTGGCTCGGACTCACCTTTCCTGGTGCGCTCCCTGCCACTGCCCTAGAAGCACCCCAAAGTCATTCTGGCTCCTCTCTCCTCCAGATCTACCTCCCTGCCTCGGTTCCTGCTGCCCCCAGGGCCCCAGATGTCCCCGCCTCCACCTCATCCTTCCAGACCCAGCAAAGCGTCCTGCTACACCATGGAGCCTGCCTTGCTTTCCCCTTCCCTCTGGTAGCAACCTCTCCTCCCCTGAAGTCCCTTAGCTCCTTGCCTGTCCCCTCCCTGTAGCACTGAGCATTTGACACCTTATATTTATGTTCTATCTGCTACTGGGCAGTCTGCAACCGCTTCGCCTCTGCACTCTCTTTATTCTTTCAGTCATTCATTCCACAAATACGTATTGAGCACCTACCTGGACCCTGTGCTAGGGCTGGGGATACCATGATGAACAAGACAGATACTGTCCCTGCCACCTTGGGACTCACATCTCAGTGGGGGAAACACTAAACAAACAAACGTAAATAAATATATCCATATGTGCTGTGATACAGGCCATGAGAGAAAGGTGCAAGGGGGTGTGATCTGTGAGCTCTGACGTAGAGAAGAGTCAGGAAAGCATCTCTGAAAAAGCGATGTTAAACTGGGATGAGGCAGGTGAGCACAGTGGGTCAGGCACTCTTTCTAGGCACATAATAGGTGTTTTCCAAATATTTGTGGAACAAGTAAATGACTGTAATGAGTCAGAAATCCTAGTATGTCCCCTGTGTCCCTCCAGACACACTTACGACCCGTCATCACCCTGATAGGTCCCTCCAACTGGCACCTAGAGGCGGTTTACAGCAAACACACCTCCTATGGACAACAGGACATGTTGTCCACTCATGTCACCCCTGCAGAGGTGCTTGCCACGGCTTCCTGTGGCTCTCCACTCAGAATTCCCTCATGACTCCCAATACCACCATCACCCCCAGAGCTGGAATAGCAAGCAAGTGGTTTTGTCCTGTATGCCGACTCCACACCGTTGGTAATAGCCGCCTGGAACACCATGCTTGAAGGACTCTGCAAGGCTCTCTCTGGCCTCAGTGAGAAAGGACCGTGATCGATTAGTGATGTCTAGCATGGGAGGAGGAACAGAGAGCAGTGGTACATGTGCCACGTATTTTCCTTGCCCCTCAGGGTCTCGTGGATGACCACCCAGGCAAGAAATTCCCTTCAGATCTAATTGCCTGGAAAAGCACTCAGCGTCTGGCCTCCGGCTTCTTATGGACCCCATGAACCGTGTAAATAATACAATTTTTTTCCTGCTTTGATGACTCATTAGCTCAGAGCTAAATCTGTGGTTCAACCATAGTAAAGTGGGCATAGCTCTATGGCCTGAATATGTGTCTTAACTCTCTCCCTGCTTGTGACCTTCCAGTTAATCTATGTTTTCCCTGATCTTATTTTTATGGGTTTCTATTTAATTACATACACACACACATATACAAGCATATCTAAAAAATATCTATACATAGCTCTGGCATTAAGTATCTACTTTATACCTTTTTATTATAAATACACTTTTCTCTAATTTCTTATATAGTCAAGATATATAGAGAAATACATGTTCTGGTTAGTATCTCAATTCCTTTGCAGAACAAGACGGAGGCATAAATGGAGGGATGGATGGATGACAGACAGGAAAACCAGGAAGAATAAGCTACAGACTGTGCCTGAGAGAATTCCGAAGATCATTCCGCTCTGTTGTGAACAGAGTCCGGGATCCGAAATCAGAAGGCAGGCTTTTAGTCCCAGCTCTGACCAGCTGTGTGGCTGTGAAGGGTAAACAATTACTGACACACCCCCTCCATCCCATGCCCAGGCGACCTGAGGGTTTATCAGCTATTAAATGCATATAAAACAATCTGCCCTACCTCCTTCACTAGGTTATAAGAGAAATTAAATGCAGAGGTGTGTGACTGCTAATCAGAGGTAAGGCACCAGCTGCGTGCATGCCCCCAGCATCATTATTAGTATTGGAAACAACATTCCAGGCAACCAGCACACGGCTGTAAAGAAGACGCCAAACAGCTCAGCCTCCTATAAATGCTGCAGGAATTCAAAGAGAAATGGGCCTTTGGAACTCACATCTGCATGCAGTGTCCTTCCTTGTCCCCCCTCTGTGATGTCTGAGAGGGTATCTGACTAAAGGACTTCAATTCCCTGCTTCTCACAGCGAGAGAAAAAGCCCCGTCCAGGATCGGTCCCCGTCCTTAGCACTGGAAATGGCTGTGGGGTGAAGGGCCTGGGGCTGCCTGTGTCTCCCCGCCCCCAGCGGTCTCCCTTCCACAGCATTCCCTGCACAAAGGGCGGGCGGCATAGCACGCCTTACCGGCAGGCCTGCTGAAACCAATGAGCTGAGGCTGGAAACGGTGGGGCTGGGGACGTGACTGGCGGCCGACCCTCACACATGCCCCCCACTGGACCTCACAGACACCTCCTGTCCCCTCCTGTCCCCAATCAGAGGCCCATTTATTCCGCAACCACCAGGGCCTCCAGGCATCCGATTCAGCGCCACTGAGTTTCAAACAGCAGGTTAAAATGAGACAATGACAGTAACTGGGGTCCTTTTCAACAAGTTTTTCAGCAGGGCATGAGCTAGACCTTGCTTTTCTGGGAAAATGGACAGAATTCACAAAGGTAGTCAGACTCATTCTAAATTCTGGAATGTTCCCTGCCCAGTTAAGGGCTGAAAGTGGAGGCCCAAAGGGGAGGGGAGATGGATAGTCAGAGGGCTGTTTATAAGCCAGTTCAAGTGATAAAATAAAGTCCCCTGTGGTTTATCCCTAGGGACAGACCCATCTTAGGCAGTGAGTTCTCCAGAGTGGTGGGAGAGGGACCCTTGACACAAGGTCGCTTGCATCCCATTGGACGCCCCTTCTTCTCTCTGGTCTTACCAGCTGCCCAGCTGCCTTCAGGCGTGGGCTCCAGAGCCTCCAGTTTACACTGGGACCAGCCTCCTCAGGCCCAGCTGACTCTTCCAGGGGTGCACTCAGCCCAGGCTGGCATGTTGAGGTCCCTTCCTTGAGAATCTAGGAAATGGGCTAAGAGACTTAAGTTTTAACTCAACTGCTCTCTGGAATAATAAGATGCAAATTTAGGAGCTGATGGAGGGGCCATTTTCCCCAGGTGGGAACGCCCAGGGAAGAGAAAGGTGGTCTGCGGTGAGAGAAAAGAGAGAAGAGCCGAAATAGAGGATGGCCTGGGCTTCTGTGACATGCTCCAGTGTCCTGGCAATAAATCCCCATTTCTACAGTTTATTTATTTATTTATTTTGCGGTACGCGGGCCTCTCACTGTTGCGACCTCTCCCGTTGCGGAGCACAGGCTCCGGACGTGCAGGCCCAGCGGCCATGGCTCACGGGCCCAGCCGCTCCGCGGCATGTGGGATCTTCCCGGACCGGGGCACGAACCCGTGTCCCCTGCATCGGCAGGCGGACTCTCAACCACTGCGCCACCAGGGAAGCCCCTCTACAGTTTAATGTCTACTGTTTGCAGCGAGGCGGCCCTAGTTAGCCACAAATCCTACTTAGCCTGATTAATATGATGTCCATTTCCCTCCCCCTCTCTCATTAAGCACAGAGATCTCAGCCACTCTCTGGGCTGATCAGGAATACCTGGGAGGATGCAAATCAGTGGCCTGTGGAGAGCAGAGGTTGCGTTGCCAGAGGGACCCAGGTCTGGCTCCATCTAGTGGGGTGACCTTAAACAATAACCTCCCTGACAGGTAGGTTTCTCTCTCACCTGGGCTACCGCTGACGCCTCCCCAAGTCCACTCCTGGCCCTTTCCAATCTGTTCACCAGGGCTTCTCTGGTGGCACAGTGGTTGAGAATCCACCTGCCAATGCAGGGACCACAGGTTCGATCCCTGTTCCGGGAAGATCCCACATGCCACAGAGCAACTAAGCCCGTGCGCCACAACTACCGAGCCTGTGCTCTAGAGCCCGTGAGCCACAACTACTGAGCCCGTGTGCCGCAACTACTGAAGCCCGCGCGCACCTAGAGCCTGTGCTCCACAACAAGAGAAGCCACTGCAATGAGAAGCCCACACACCACAACGAAGAGTAGCCCCCGCTCACCGCAACGAGAGAAAGCCCGCGTGCAGCAACGAAGACCCAACTCAGCCAAAAATAAATAAATAAAATAAATTTATTAAAAAAAAAAAAAGTCACAATGAGCTCTTCAAAATGCCAGCCCTGCAACTGAGCCACCTACAGAAATCCTCCAGTGACTTTCTACTGCTCTAATGATAAAACCAAAGGCATCCAGCCCAGCCCAGCCCAGCCCAGCCCACCTGGGGCCTCTGGTAACACACCACACTCTTTCCCCTTGGGGCATGGAGACACCCTGATACTCCCCCCTGGGGAATGCTTCCCCAACTCTACTCCTCCCAACCTCCTTTGCCTAGTTACCCGCTTTGATTTTTTTTTTTAACTAACACTATTTTGAGATTTAATTTAGGTACTATAAAATTCACCCTATTAAAATGTACAATTCAGTGGTTTTAGTATATTCACAGTTATGCAGCCACCAGCACTCTCTCATTCCAGAACATTTTCATCTCCCCCAAAAGAAACTCTGTACCCATTAGCAGTCACTCCCCATTCCCCCCTCTCCCCAGCCCCCAGAAACCACTAATCTTTCTGTCTCTATGGATTTGCATATTCTGGACATTTCATATAAATGGAATCACACAATCGGTGGTCTTTTCTATGCTCTATTTCCCTTTTTGTGCTCTAATCTTTATTACTTCTTTCCTTCTGCTTGCTTTGGATTTAGTTTGCTCTTCTTTTTCTACTTTAAGGTGGAAGAAGGCTAGTGATTTGAAGTCTCTCTTCTTTTTTTTTTTTTTTTTTTTTGCGGTACGCGGGCCTCTCACTGTTGTGGCCTCTCCCGTTGCGGAGCACAGGCTCCGGACGTGCAGGCTCAGCGGCCATGGCTCACGGGCCCAGCCGCTCCGCGGCATGTGGGATCTTCCCGGACCGGGGCACGAACCCGTGTCCCCTGCATCGGCAGGTGGACTCTCAACCATTGCACCACCAGGGAAGCCCTCTCTTCTTTTTTAATATAGGCAGTTACAGCTATAAATTTCCTCCTGAGCACTGCTTTAGCTGCATCCCATAAGTTTTGGTACGTTGTGTTTTCTTTTTCATACATCTCAAAGTATTTTCTAATTTCTCTTATGATTTCTTCTCTGACCCACTGGTTATTTAGGAATGTTTTTACTTTCCACATATTTGTGAATTTCCCAAATTCCCTTTTTGTTATTGGTTTCTAATTCCATTCCACTGTAGTCAGAGAACATACTCTGTATGATTTCAATCCTTTTAAATGCATTGAGGCTTGTTTTATGACGTAATATATGTTCTCTCATGTGCACATTTAAAGAATGTGTATTCTGCTGTTGTTAGGTGGAGTGTTCTATAAATATCCGTTAGGTCTACTTGGTTTATAGTGTTCTTCAGGTCTTCTATTTCCCTACTGCTCCTCTGCCTACCAGTTCTGTCCATTATTGACAGTGGAACCTTGAAGTCTCCAACTATTATTATTTCTCCCTTCATTTCTCTTAGTTTGTGCCTCATGTATTTTGGGGGCCTGTTGTTAGGTGCATCATGTTTATAATTGGTATGTTTTCCTGATAAATTGACTCTTTTATCATTACAAAATATCCTGTTTGTCTGTAGTAAATCTATTTTGTCTAATATGAGTGTGGCCACTTCAGATTTCTATTAGTTACCGCTTGCATGGTATATCTTTATCTTTTTACTTTCCACCAATGTGTATCTTTGAATCTAAAGTGTTTTGTAGATAGCACAGAACTGGGGTTTTTAACTTATTCTGTCAATCACTGTCTTTTTATTGGAGTGTTTATTCCATTTGCATTTAATATAATTACTGATAAGATAGGATTTATGTCATTTTGCTATTTGTTTTCTACATAGTCTTATGTCTTTTTGTTCCTATACTCTTCCCTTACTGCCTTCTTTCCTGTTAAATAGGTATTTTCTAGCATACCATTTTAATTCTTTTTTTTTAACTTTATTTTATTTATTTTTGGTTGCGTTGGGTCTTTGTTGCTGCATGTGTGCTTTCTCTAGTTGTGGCGAGCGGGGGGCTACTCACTGAGGTGGCTTCTCTTGTTGCGGAGCACAGGCTCTAGGTGAACGGGCTTCAGTAGTTGTGGCACGTGGGCTTCAGTAGCTGTGGCGCATGGGCTTTGTTGCTCTGCAGAATGTGGGATCTTCCTGCAGGGCTCGAACCCGTGTCCCCTGCATTGGCAGGCAGATTCTTAACCACTGCACCATCAGGGAAGCCCTTAATTCTCTTTTATTACATATTTTTTAGTTATTATCTTAACAGTTGCCCTGGAGATTACAACTAACATTTTAACTTAAAAAAATCTAGCTCTGATTAATTCCAACCTAATTTCAATATATACAAAAACTTTGCTCTAATATAGCTGTTTCTTCTCCCTTCTTTTATGCTATTATTATTATAGGAATTACATCTTTGTACATTGTAAGTCTGTCAACACAGTTTCATAATTATTGCTTTATGCAGATAGGAGAAGAAAAGAGTTACAACAAAATACATTTACACCTTTAAAGATGCTCCTTATTTCTTCTTGTGAACTTGAGTCACAGTCTAGTGTCCTTTCATTTCAGCCTGAAGGGCTCTCTATAGTATTTCTTGTAGGGCAGGTCTGATAGCAACAAATTCAGGTTTATTTATACAGGATATCTTGATTTCGCCTTCATTTTTTTTTTAACATCTTTATTGGAGTATAATTGCTTTACAATGTTGTGTTAGTTTTTGCTGTGTAACAAAGTGAATCAGCTATATGTATACATATATCCCCATATCCCCTCCCTCTTGCATCTCCCTCCCACCCTCCCTATCCCACCCTTCTAGGTGGTCACAAAGCACCAAGATGATCTCCCTGTGCTATGCAGCTGCTTCCCACTAGCTACCTGTTTTACATTTGGTAGTGTATATATGTCAATGCTACTCTCTCACTTCATCCCAGCTTACCCTTCCCCCTCCCCGTGTCCTCAAGTCCATTCTCTACGTCTGCATCTTTATTCCTGTCCTGCCCCCAGGTTCATCAGAAACTTTTTTTTTTTAGATTCCATATATATGTGTTAGTATACGATATTTGTTTTTCTGACTTACTTCACTCTGTATGACAGACTCTATAGGTCCACCCACCTCACTAGAAATACTCCAATTTCATTTCTTTTCATGGCTGAGTAATATTCCATTGTATATATGTGCCACATCTTCTTTATCCATTCATCTATCGATGAACACTTAGGTTGCTTCCATGTCCTGGCTATTGTAAATAGTGCTGCAATGAACATTGTGGTACGTGTCTCTTTTTGAATTATGGTTTTCTCAGGGTGTATGCCCAGTAGTGGGATTGCTGGGTCATATGGTAGTTCTAGTTTTAGTTTTTTAAGGAACCTCCATACTGTTCTCCATAGTGGCTGTATTAATTTACATTCCCACCAACAGTGCAAGAGTGTTCCCTTTCCTCCACACCCTCTCTGGCATTTATTGTTTGTAGATTTTTTTGATGATGGCCATTCTGACTGGTGTGAGGTGATACCTGACTATAGTTTTTTGATTTGCATTTCTCTAATGATTAGTGATGTTGAGCATTCTTTCATGTGTTTGTTGGCAATCTGTATATCTTCTTTGGAGAAATGTCTTTTTTAGCCCTTCTGCCCATTTTTGGATTGGGTTGTTTGATTTTTTGATATTGAGCTGCATGAGCTGCTTGTATATTTTGGAGATTAATGCTTTGTCAGTTGCTTCGTTTACAAATATCTTCTCCCATTCTGAGGGTTGTCTTTTCATCTTGTTTATGGTTCCCTTTGCTGTGCAAAAGCTTTGAAGTTTCATTAGGTCCCATTTGTTTATTTTTGTTTGTATTTCCATTTCTCTAGGAGGTGGGTCAAAAAGGATCTTGCTGTGATTTATGTCATAGAGTGTTCTGCCTATGTTTTCCTCTAAGAGTTTATAGTGTCTGGCCTTACATTTAGGTCTTTAATCCATTTTGAGTTTATTTTTGTATACAGTGTTAGGGAGTGTTCTAATTTTATTCTTTTACATGTAGCTGTCCAGTTTTCCCAGCACCACTTACTGAAGAGGCTGTCTTTTCTCCATTGTATATTCTTGTATCCTTTATCAAAGATAAGGTGACCATATGTGCGTGGGTTTATCTCTGGGCTTTCTATCCTGTTCCATTGATCTATA
Source organism: Orcinus orca (assembly GCF_937001465.1). Classification (NCBI taxonomy): domain Eukaryota; kingdom Metazoa; phylum Chordata; class Mammalia; order Artiodactyla; family Delphinidae; genus Orcinus; species Orcinus orca. The sequence goes on along the minus strand of NC_064577.1, from coordinate 7,232,452 downwards.
TTTCTATTTTTGTGCCAGTACCATACTGTCTTGATTACTGTAGCTTTGTAGTATAGTCTGAAGTCAGGGAGCCTGTCTCCTTCATTTTTAAAGGACGCTTTTTCCGGATATAGATTTGATTGGTGGTCTTTTTGTCTTAGCACTTTGACTTTCATTCCATTGCCTTCTGGCTTCCACGGTTTCAGGTGAGAAGTCAATTGTTAATCTTATTAAGGATCCTTTGTCTAATTAGTTTTACCCTTCAATTCTGGGCTCAACCATCTCTTCCTCCCTGGACTAGGTCAGGCCCTTTGGTACATGCCCAGTGCTCTGTACTTGTCCCCTGTAGAGATGATCACAACTGTAATTAAATAATTAATGATAGAAGTAGCTCTCCAGTTTGTTTCTATCACTAGACTGTAAGTTCTGTAAGGCAAGGACCAAGCTTGCATTTTTCAGTGGCTTGCATTGCCACTCTATCCCCAGAGGCAACAGTCATACTGCAGCCTTTCAAAAAAACATTTACTGAGCAAATAAATGAAACTCATCCTAAAGTAGGCTGAATCATTGGTGTCAATTCTTCTCTTTGTAAGCGTATGGATAGCCACACTCTGCCATGGCTCAATGGTAGGCAGGGTGACTCCCTGCCCCTTTGCTTAAGATTGGCCATGTGACTTGCTTTGGCCAAATGATGCCAGTGGTGATGATGTAAGCAGAAGCTTGAAATGTGCTTGTGCAGCTGAGCTTGCACTCTTGCACTCCTGCCTGTAACTATGACACAAACATGCCTTGGTGGTCATTGGACCAAGTGGGACAGGAGACACATGAAACAGGCCTAAACCCAACTCACAGCATAAAGCCAACCTAGTCCCACTGAGAGCAGCCTAGGTCAGCCAAACGCCACCCAACCCACAGATACATGAGGGATGAATAAACACTTATTGCCAAATGCCAGTGGGTTTGGGGGTTGGTCTGTTTCACAGCAATATTGTGGCAAAAGATGACTGAGACATATGCCCTGGCAAGTCTGAAGAGCGGGAGGAAGTCCTGGGGAAGGTCTCGCACCTGACCCTTCATATGGCCCACAGTTGGGTCTGGGTTGACTCTACAATAATCGGATGCACATCCCGTCTCTAACTTACAGACTAAACTTCCCCAAATTCTACAGTCCCACAATGGGGATACTCATCTACCAGCCTCCTGGAGCAGCCCAAAGTGTGTTAAGCACCTACACAGTGACAGGTGCAGGGTGGGTACTTGATAGGAGTTAGTCTTCGTCCTCCTCCACCTCCTCCACCTTCTCATCCATTCCACCCCCGGGCCTGAGAGTGACCTTCACAGCCAGAATATCTGCAGCCTCTTCCCTGCTGTGCACCCTAACCTGTCCCAGGGGCTGCCCCTTCTTATTGCCAACTGATCCCCCAGTCTCAGGTAAGACGAGGAGACAGGGATGTGGGCAGGTAGAGCATACCTCCTTACACTGTAACTCTGATTCCATGTATGATCTAAAGTTATATTTATTCATTGGAAATTTATAACTGCCTATTTCAAGGAGGGCTTGAGGCAGCTTAGGGGCTGAACACAATAAAAAATAAACAACTTGAGGATCAAAGAGAACAGAGGCCAGGCAGAGAGCAGAAAGAGGAGGTGGCACCAGAAACCTGATGCAATACATGGGACTCTGCAATTTCCAGCAGCTGTAGAAACAAGACAAGCAAGTGGGCTACAAAATTCAATATAATGAAAGCAGCAGCCCTCAAGCCTGGGTGTGAACCCCATTCGCAGGCAGCTCTGAGGCCAAAGGGGGAGACCTCAATACTAACAATAATAACCACCATCCACGCACCAAACACTGTTCTAAGTGCTTTGTACATGACTTCTCACGGAGTCCTCTGAACAGTGAGACAGATACTATTATTATCTCCATTTTACAGATGAGCAAACAGAGGCAAAGCCACTTCTCAGGGGCACAGGGTGAGGGAGTGGCAGAGCCAGGATGAAAGCCTGCAAGTCTGAGCCCAGAACCCTTAACCACTAAGCAAGTCAGCTTCTGCTTTGCTCACGCTGGGCCCAGCCACAACCCGGAGACCTCTGGCTCTGAGTTGGTTGTAGGCCGACCTTCTTCCCTGTTGAGGCCTTATCCCCCATGCTTCTGAAGATCTGTCGCTAGCCTAGCCTGTTTGTCAGGACCCCATTACTTCCTGGTAAGACCCTGCAGATGGCCTGCCTCAGTTCCCACCTGCCACCCTCTGGAGATGTGCCTTGTCTCCCTTCCCACCTAAACCTGCACTCCCAGAACATACCCCTTGCCACCCAGCCCTCCCCAAAGTGTATCAACTTCAGCTCCTCCGACCTGCCACAATTTGCTATCCATCCACATGCCTGTTCCATATTCCAACACAAACTCTAAGAGTCCACGTTCTACATCTGTCAGCAGAGCCCACCATTGAGAGTGATGTACAGTGAACGTCCTCTAAGGCCATGACCCCTGAAGTGCAAGCCTTCAGCCCCTGACTAGCTACCGTGTGAGCCCACGCTCCGGACACCAGGTCTGTACCAAGAGAGGCCAGCCCACAGTTGGGTCCTGCCTGCCCCCTGGGCCTGTCCTCTGTGCCCTGACCTCAGAGTGTCCTGGATGCAAAGTCTCAATTCTGTAAAGGCATATTAGATTCCAAACAGGGAACTCTCACTCCTGAGTTACCCACTTTGCTAAATTGTCCCCCTTCACCCTGTCAGGGGTGACCCAGTTCACCACACGACACCCAAACCTGCAGATGGGTTTGGGGATATCTGAAGCCGTCCCAGCCCATGAGGCCCTTTTCCATGAAGTGAGAAGAGGCAACCCTTGGTGGAGGCGTGTCTCTTCCACCTGTTGGAAAATCGCTGTCATAAACTGATAATGCTAAAACAAGATGCTTCACAGCCACGTGTGAGAAAATCGCTGTCATAAACCACAATGGAAAGCCTCTTCCGTGCAGTGCCCTCGTGTGGCTCCCAACCCGCAAAAATGACTTTGGCAGACCTGCTGCGTCCCCAACCATGGCAGCGCTGGCCAAGCAAGATACTCAAAGCAGCTAGTTTCCTGCTCCGCAGAACCCTGCAGACGCGGAGACCACGTGGTCAAGAATCACGCCCACTTTCCGCTGTGCTCACGTTAAAAGTGGAAGGTCCTAACAAGCCCCAGGAATGGGAGAAAGGTCTTCGTGTCCAGGCTGGGGTCATCGGCCCCCAAGCAGTGGCTTCTGCAAATGAGGAGAACCGCCGGCATGATTAGAACTGGCGGGTAGAGAAGGTCCCCACAGGAACAGGCTCTCAAGAAAAGCCAAGGAATGAGACCCAGGAAACATGGAAAGGAGCCCCGTGGCTGCTCCAAGACACGGCCCGGGCTGATCACGACCATTGGGGGTTAGAAAGAATTTCACAGTCATCTCTGACCTTTTCTTGGCGAGCCTCACCCAGGGCACCGACCCCTGATCAAACACCTGCCCAGACCCTGACATTAATGAGGACAAGAGCTGACAGTGCTGAGACCAGTTGAAATTGGGTCGTTTCCCGTCACTAACTCGTGTGAGTCAATGACATTAAAAAAGAAACCAGAAGAGAATTCATTTCTTTTTTTACTTGTAAGTGAGGCCCCACTTACAGCAGACCAGTTTCAACGTTGAGCCTTAGGCAAAGGGTCCCTGAGGGATGGCGTGAAAGAACTTGGGGTCTAGCCCTTGTTTTCTGATCATGGCACCAAACACCCCCTCATCCAAGCCCCCTGTGCTCTACATCGAAGAGAAATAAACCTGGTTTCCAAAAATGAAGTCTGGAAAATAATATAGACTCCTACATTCCACCTTCTAAATTAAGCCAGTTACTTAAGCCATTAACTTTCCACTGGGGACCGAGAGAAAATTGTTTCAAAACTGGGAACTAAATATAAAGTTAGGGGGAATGGGACTTTGCTGGTGGGGCAGTGGTTAAGAATCCGCCTGCCAATGCAGGGGACGCAGGTTCGTAGGGGAACGAACATCCCACATGCTGCGGGGCAACTAAGCCCTCCAGCCTCAAGTAGAGAGCCCGAGTGTCGCTAACTACAGAGCCCACGCGCTCTGGAGCCCACGTGCCACAACTAGAGAGAAGCCCACACACCACAACAAAGATCTCGTGTGCCACAACTAAGATCCAACGCAGCCAAAAAAAAACCCACAAACACAAATGGATCTATTAAAAAATGGAATACAGTGTGACTCCATTTATAAAAGTTCAAAAGTATACAAAATTTTAAAACAGATTGTTTAAAGACATAAACCTACATGGTAAAGTTATAGAGAAGAGCAGGCTAATAATGATAACAGAATTCAGCTTAGCGTATCCCCTGGGGATGAGGAGAGAGGAAAACCCACCTAAGGAGAGGCATAAAAACAATTTCTAAAGGGCTTTTGATACGCTGTTTCTTCATTTGGCTGGGCATATGTCTACTTTATTACTCTTCTTTAAACTGTACATATTTGTTTTATATGCATATATATCTATTTCACAATAATTTTTTAATCAAATACTTTCTTATATTCCAACAATATCCAGTTAAAGATAAGACTGGGGGGAAATTATCCTATTCCCAAGCAACAAAAAACATAAAACACCTACGAACAAACAAGAAATGGTCACAACCCCCACAAAGAAATCTATGAAACTTAAGTGGGTGCTATAAAAAAAGAGAATGACGGGAAGGAAGACACGAATCAGTAAGGGACAGACCACATTTCTAGAGAGGAAAACTCAATATTGTTATTATTTTAGAAATTTATTGTCATTCCAAATTAGATTCTAATGATAAGTGCAGAAGAGCTATAAAATAACCATAAATATCATAGAGAAGAATGACTAAATAGGCAAGCATAACCAAAGAAAAGCTGAGAAAGAATCTGCATGGCCAGGGGTTAAATTTATAAAGTCATAATTTAAAAAATGTGATAGTGGAAGAAAAAGAGATCAGTTAATGAAAAAAGAGAAAACCTGGAAGCTCATATGTTTGTGCACGATAATAAAGCTAACATTTAGAGTCAGTCGGGGGAAGGGGGAAGGAAATCTAGTCCAAGACCAAAATCTATTAACCTAGTAACACAGGTTACTGGACCTGGGAGGCTAAGGGAGAGGCAGGAGGGAGACTCTCATGTTTTGCCTTTTTGAATTTTGAGCAACATGGTTGTAGTGTACAGTTGACCCTAAACATGGTGGGGGAGAGTCAAGGGCATCAACCCCCTCGTAATTGAAAATTCCCGTATAACTTTCCAGTCAGCCCTCCATATCCGTGGTTCCACATCCTCAGATTCAACTAACAACAGATTGTGTAGACCTGTAGTACTTATTTAGTGAAAAAAATCCATGTATAAGAAGACCCACAGAGTTCAAACCCATGTTGTTCAAGGGTCAACTAAATAGTCCAAAAAAATTAAATTTCAATTTCAAATGTAGTTGGTAGGAAAAGAAATTGAACTAAAAGAACTGGCGGACAATTTGAGAAGAAATAAAATCAGGCTCTAATCTTATACCATAAACTAAAATAAATTTTGATAGGATGAGAGTTGAATGTAAAAGAGAGAGCTGAGTGGAAAAGCTGACGCCAAATAAAGAACGAGAAGAAAATATAGGTGAATATTTATCTGAACTTGGGGTGGGGAAGACCTTTCAAACCCAAAAGAAAAGGAAGAAATCACAAAATGAAAGGACTGATAGACTTAACCACATGGATCAGTCTGCTGGGGCTGTGAAAACAAAATACCATAGACTAGGAGGCTTAAAAAACAGAAATTTATTCCTCTCAGTTCTGGAAGCTGGAAGTTCAAGATCAAGGTGTCAGTCAATTCAGTTCCTGGTGAGGGCTCTCTTCCTGGCTTGTAGACAGCAGCCTTCTTGCTGTGTGTCCACATGGCCTTTCCTCAGTGCATGTGTGAGGACAGAAAGAGAAAGAGAGAGAGAGAGCTCTCGGCCATCTCTTCTTATAAGGGCACGAATCCCATCATGCGGGCCCCACCCTCAGGGCCTCATCTAACCCTAAATACCTTCCAAACATTCCACCTCCAAATATTATCCAACTCTTGGAATTAGGGCTTCAACACATGCATTCAGGAGAACACAAACATTCAGTCCACAACACCACATAAACATTAGAAACTCCTCTATGTTTAAAAATAATAGAAAAACACACATTGAACTGAGAAAAAATGTATTACATATATGTCAGTCACTATTCTTATGGATAAATAAATGTTAAATAAAATATGTTATAAAATCATTCAGGGGGCTTCCCTGGTGGTGCAGTGGTTGAGAGTCCGCCTGCCGATGCAGGGGACACGGGTTCGTGCCCCGGTCCGGGAAGATCCCACATGCCGCGGAGCGGCTGGGCCCGTGAGCCATGGCCCTGAGCCTGCGTGTCCGGAGCCTGTGCTCCGCAACGGGAGAGGCCACAACAGTGAGAGGCCCGCGTACCGCAAAAAAAAAAAAAAAAAAATCATTCAGGGACTTCCCTGGCAGTCCAGTAGTTAAGACTTCACCTTCCAGTGCAGGGGGTGCAGGTTCGATCCCTGGTCAGAGAGCTAAGATCCCACAAGCCTTGTAACAACAACAACAACAAAAAAACCCAAACCATAAAACAGAAGCAGTATTGTAACAAATTCAATAAATTTTTACTTTAAAAAAATAAATAAATAAAATCATTCATATAGAATGATCTCAATTTTTAAACATTAAACGTGGTTATCTCTGGAGGCTGAGAATCACAGATGTTTACTTTCTCCTTTGTGTTTTTGTGTATTTTCTCAATTTTCCATAATGAATATGAATTACTTTTAAGATTCAAAAAAATTACCATTATTTTTCAAAAGTGTTATGTTCAAGCAACATCGCGGGCATAGGGTCCAGTTCTGCAAAACTTTAGGAGGATGTTTGATGGGCCAGGTGCCCAGCACGGCCTGGAGTGTGCTCCATATCTCCCTATAGACTCTACCAGGAGCCCCTGAAAGAGGCAAGTCCTTCTCCCTGGAAGAGGCGGGCATGATGGGGATCTTGCCCCAGCGAAAATCCTGCCCCGTGGAAAACAGACTTATTTGAGATGGCTCGAAAGGGACAGACCCAGAAGCAAAGTGACAAAGAGACAGATCTCAAGATCTCAGCTCAAAAGAGGGAATACTTTCTACCTCTGTGAGCTGCCCCTAAATGCAAAACACCATACAGTGAGCTTCACGTCACGGTCCATCCATGACTCAGGCATAGATGGAAGAAGGCTTCTTGTATGAGGAAGGGGGTTAAATTAGACATTAGTTTTTAATTATGTAATTACTTTTCCTTTTAAAAATTTTAAACACATCAATGAAATTATTTTTAAAAGTTTAAATATCACAGAGAAGGCTAAATTTCTCTTTGACCCCCCCCCCCACACACACAATCCTGATGCCCTGAGGCCCTGGAGATAACAGCTATTATAAGTTTGGAATGCCTTTTTCTAGACCTTTTTATATTCTTTTACATGTAGGTATGTGTCACTTATATTTGTATTCATATAAAGTACGAAGGACTATGTGAAAACGTTTCTGTGAAAGGCATCATAATGTATTCATCCCTTGGAAACTTGCTTTTCTTCACCTTATAATCTGAGAGATTCATCATTATTGTTATAGAGAGATCCAACTAATTCTTTCTCAAAGCTGCATAGGACTCCCAGGTGTGAAAATGTGAGCTGACGTAGCGGGTCCTATTCCACCACCAGCAGACGTTCAAACTGTGTAGAGTTCTTCACCGTGGACGGCAAACTGCCACAAAGGCTGTCCCAGAACTTTCCACCTGTGCACACATGCCACGTTCCCTTTAGGGCAGACCCTGGGAAGTAGAATCCTCATGATGTAGGGCAGGTGCTTTTTAATTTGACAGGTCCTGCCAAACTGCTGTCCTAGCCTCAGATCCCACGGCTTTAAAAACCTGATCCCTGTGAAATGTCTTCTTGTCAGTTTCAGCTCAGCGTTTCAACCTACCTGGCACATCCTGCACCTCGGCTTTGTTCCATTGCTCTCCATAACTATTCAAATCATCGTCCAACCATGAGATGGGCTGCCCTGGTCACTGGCGGCACTCAAGCCAATGGCCACCCTCCCGGCCACTCACGGAGGGGACCTCTTGAATGGGGAGGAGGCCCTTCTAAGCTTCTGTGAATCAGAAGATGCTCTACCAGTAAATGAGAAGGGGATGAGGGCTGAGCAAGAAGAAACTGTACAAACCCCGGCATCAACTCAACTGCTTGGACGGGCTGGGCCTAAAGAGGAAAATGCAATCAACACATTGGGGGAAAAAAAAAAAGCATCAACACGTAAATTAGGTGTGAGTGCAGCCGAGTGAGTCAGGCAGGCCTGGATACTGACGACCGTTCACCCTCCTCACCGGGCAAGCCAACCGCCAACTCTGTGATGATGCCCACCAAGGTCACCGAAACACCTGACCGATTAATTGTCTGCGGTAACGCTAAGTGCTTTCACGTAAGGTGCTAACTACGGAACTGTGGTCTTACAGAAGGTGCGCCAGTATTTTTAGCAGCACACAACTGCCATGTGGAAGGAGGAGCTGATCTCCCAGCGAATGCCGCTCACTTTCCAGGCGGGCGCAGTCCTGCTGTTGGAGGGGTGAGGATGTCTGTGCAGAGGGTGGCAGCACCATCCATATTCCGCAGTTTCTCCAGGCCAAGCTGACACCCTGCCGACCAGCAGCAGGCGGTCCACGTCACCTCCTTACCCCCAGGCCTCACGGCGGGCAGAAAAGGGCTGCTTCATGGGCAGAACCCCACCAGCCGCCTCCGAGCTCATTAGCAAGCTCTCCCCAAGCCCCACAGAGTAGATGGGGACGGGAGAAAACCAGAGCTGGCCCTGGCCCTGCTCCCACATCCCCAGAGCCGTCTGCCCCAGAACCTGGGTGCCTACCCTCATGTCACCTCCCACCTCTCACAAGAAATCTAAGATTCTGAGTATAGTGCCAAGTGTGTGGCCCCTATGAGGGAGTGGAGCATCAGTATTCATGTCCTGGGTTGAGGGTCACTGCTGCCTTTTGCTCTGTTTCAGTAAATTTTATTGAAGTATCACACACACACAAGTGCACACACTAAAATTGGTGAATTTTGAAAATATGAGCACACGTATGTGACCAACACCCAGATAGAAAAACCGAACATCACAGCCTCCCAGAAGCCTTCCTTGTGCCTCTGGGAACTACTACTCTGACTTCTAACACCTTATATTCATTCTGCCTGTTTTGCACGTTATATAAATGGAATCCTACGGTACACGCTCTTTTCCGTCTGGCTCCTTTGCTCAACAGTGTCTGCGTGATTCCTCCATGATGTTCCATGTGGCTGTGGACTCTTCTGTGGCAGAGCGTTCTATTGTATGTATTCACTCCACTGTATTTGTCCATTCTACTGCCAAAGGATGCTGGGTGATTTTCAGTTTTGTGGCTATTACAAACAGTGCTGCCGTGAACGCTCTCGTACATGCCTTTTCACTGCAGCCTTTTGCCTCTCATAAGATATAAAAAGTTGAAAACGACTGCTTTAAATCAAATCTTGAGAAAGCCAACCTGCTCTATCTCTCCAATTCACCCTCTCATTCTTTAAACGCAGTCTTTCCACTATCCACGTGGTACCAAGTAAAGAGCGTTGGCCACAGGAGTCAGACTTCCTAGTACTAAAGCCCAACTCTACCACCTACTTGTTCTGTGTCCTCGGGCAAGCACTTAACCTCTCTGTGCATCCTTTTCCTTACCTGTAAAATGGGGAAAACAATCGTATTTCTACCTTCATTTGGTTGAGGATTAAATAAAGGAATAAGGGCTGCGCAAAATCAGCACCCATCAAAGTTAGTAGCTCTGATTATGGCCAAAGGCACCCCGTCTCTCTCACCCTTGAGGCACCCTGTTCTGGGTGGCCTCTGCCAGGATAGCTGAGCAAGGGTCTCACACAGGAGGAGACAGCAACTAAAGACAAACAATTTCACCGCCTCCAACTGGAACGAAGCTGTACCAAAAAGCCCTCCCTAACTCCCTGGCGGTGCAGTGGTTAGGACTCCACGCTTCCACTGCAGGGGGCACAGGTTCGATCCCTGGTCGAGGAACTAAGATCCCACGTGCCGCGTGGTGCAGCCAAAAAAGAAAACAACATGGGGCTTCCCTGGTGGCGCAGTGGCTGAGAATCTGCCTGCCAATGCAGGGGACACGGGTTCGAGCCCTGGTCTGGGAAGATCCCACATGCCGCAGAGCAACTAGGCCCCGTGAGCCACAACTACTGAGCCTGCGCGTCTGGAGCCTGTGCTCCGCAACAAGAGAGGCCGCGACAGTGAGAGGCCCGCGCACCGCGATGAAGAGTGGCCCCCGCTTGCCACAACTAGAGAAAGCCCTTGCGCAGAAACGAAGACCCAACACAGCCAAAAATAAATAAATTAAAACAAACAAACAAACAAAAAAAACAACACAACTGTTCTAAAAAGCCTTTTTTTTTTCCGTTCTCTGTTCTCGGGGTTCTCTGTTACACCAGACCATGCTCTTTCCCTCTGTCTTTCCAGCCATCAAGGCTGCGTGGAGGCCGCAGCTACTGTCCTTTTACCCACAGGGCACTGGATTTCATTCGAAATGTGACCTAAACCAGAGGCACCATTCGGGGTCATTATTAACGGTGACAAGCTGCTGGGGTGTTAACAGCGCCCAGAAATCGCTGCCTGAAAAAAACAAATGTTTTAAATGTCCCGGCAAAAGGAGAGTCAAATGGAGTATCTCGATTTTTTAGGCAACAAAGATGGAAAAAGCCCCTAGAAGCACACGGTGCAGAGACCTAGGAGCAAGACTCCAGGCCTCGCATTACTGGTTGCCGTGGCAACTGAATTTCACATCAGGAACTCATTTTCATATGATAGTGACCTGTGGAGGGAAGGGGAGTATAGCTCCTAAGGAAACTTAGTTGAAGGTGGTACTGTTTGGGGATAGCGTTGATTTTGTTTACAAAAAAAAGCATTTAAAAGTGCCCTAAGGGGGACTTCCCTGGTAGCACAGTGGTTAAGAATCTGCCTTCCAATGCAGCGGACGTGGGTTCGATCCCTGGTCAGGAAACTAGATCTTACTTGCATGCCTCTACTGAGAGTTTGCATGCCACAACTAAGGAGCCGGTGAACCGCAACTAAGGAGCCCGCCTGCCACAACTAAGACCTGGTACAGGGGCTTCCCTGGTGGCGCAGTGGTTAAGAATCCATCTGCCAATGTAGGGGACACGGGTTCGAGCCCTGGCCTGGGAAGATCCCATATGCCACGGAACAACTAAGCCCGTGTACCACAACTACTGAGCCTAGGCTCTAGACCCCGCGAGCCACAACTACTGAAGCCCACGTGCCACAACTACTGAAGCCCGCGTGCCTAGAGCCCGTGCTCCACAACAAGAGAAGCCACCACGATGAGAAGCCCAGGCACCGCAACGAAGAGTAGCCCCCGCTCGCCAAAACTAGAGAAAGCCCGCACACAGCAACGAAGACCCAACACAGCCAAAAATAAAATAAATAGAAATAAATAAATTTATTTAAAAAAAAGACTCGGTGCAACCAAAAATAAAATAAATTAAAAAATTAAAAGCACTTACTAAAAAAAAAAAAAGTATCCTAAGGGACAGAAATGACCTGAGGGCTCCTCGGGGTTCTCTGTTCCACAACTCTTACTTAAGATACACATACGCACGGCCTGTTTTCGAAGGCCTCTGGGGCAGCTGTCACAGCCTCCCCGTCACTGGTCCCACCATTAAGCATCTGTTCCGTTATAAAGTCCTTTCCTGGAGTCCAGTGCGGTCCCAAGCAAACAGATGACCACACCACCAGGACATCCTGCACATCTGGGCCAGGTGCTAAGAGGACCTGTAACACACTCCCTTGACTGAAGCGTACGCTTTCCTGGACAAATAGCAACCCCTACTATCAATAAACAGTCTCAGGAGTCAGACAGACTTGAGTTGCAACCTCCGTTCCGCCCACCTACAAGCTGTGTGGTTTAGGCAGGTCCTTGGACCTCACGGGGTTTATGTCCTCATGGGGAGCATGAAACAAGACTCCTAGCTCCTACCCCTCTGGGGGCTGTGCGAATAACACACACGAGGGATTGCTCGGAGAGATCAGCACACACCCAGCACATACCGACCACTCAATAAACAGCTGCTATGATTAAGAACCGGAAAAGCATCTCTCATACCCATGATACAACTGGAGGCTAATAGCAGAGAACAAAGTATTAAGTTGGGTGGCACAAACGGTAATGAATCCATCCATGAGCCCAGAAGTGCAGGCCAGTGGGAATCTGGGACTGTAACAGTCCAGGAGGGAGGTGGGATTTGAACCAGACTCTGAAGGATGGCCAGAGGTGTTCTTGGAGGTTAAGGGGAGGAATTCCTTTATCGAGAGCCAACAGGATACCCAGTCCTGGAGATCTGGGAGGAAAGGAAGAGGACACAAAGGGGCTGCGATCAGCAGACAGACAGCCGTGGTCCTGAGGACACAGTGGAGTGGGAAGGCCAGGAAAGAGGCCCCCGGGGCAGCTGGGAGAGGCAAAGCTTTCCCAGGGAGACAGCTCTGGGCTGGGTCTCTAAGACTAAGGCCAAGAGGGCTGACCATGGTAGGGAGGGAAGAAATCTCGGGACTGGAAAGTGGCTCTGGAGGGTGAGGCCACACGACTGAGGGGCTACAGGAGGTGGCGGAGCTGAGCTTTGTGTGGGAGGAGACCAGGAGCCTCTGAAGACTTGCTAGGCGAGAGGGCTCAGCAACAGGGTAAAGGCAGTAGCCATCCAGAGACCGTTGGTCTAGAGGCGACATGCCAGCTGGACTGTGGGAGCTGGAAGGGATTCTGGCATCAGGCCAGCGAAGGGGCCTCTGACCTCCTGCCTGAGACATTCAAGGCCTGGAACAGCAGCCTGGTCACAAAGGGGCAGGGAGAGGCGAGACGCTTCAGGGAAAAGTCAGTGTGACAGAAGGGAAGGAAACCCACTGCTGGGGAGTAAGGAGGACATGGTGAGTTTGGGGTGTCACTGGGCATCCAAGGAGCCAGGACTAGAGCTAGAATGGCGGGGGGGGGGGTTCCCTGAGGGATCCTGAAGCAAGTTCTCTGAGAAGATAAACACGGGGCCTCACAAAACATCCCCGAAAAGAGGGAAGGGGCATCAGAAGAGGAGAAGGAATGATGGAGAAACAAGAACAAAATGAGGAGAGAAATCGCAGCAGAGAAGGCTGCAAAGAGGGGCCTGCTTCCTGGGCAGAAGGACTTGGCAGCAGGATGAGGCCGACAAAAAAAAAATCGGTGTTTGGAAACAAGCTGACTTTCAGGGAAGCAGTTTCAGCAACGTGGTGGGGACAGCAGCCCAGGCTGCGCAGGAATAAGAGGGGAGGCGTGCAGCCAGGAGGCAGGCGGCAGGTGCAGAGCCCTCGCCGGGAAAATGTGGCAGTGAGAAAAGAGGAAACGAAGCTTTCTGCTCCAGTGCATGGATTTTCCCCCCAAGAGATGGGAGGCCAAGTGAACGTCAGAGGAAGGAGGATGGAGGGGAGACGGGCACAATCTCTCAAGGTGTGTGTGGGGGGGAGGGGCAGAAACTAGACTGCAGCCCCGGCTCGGCCAATGCTCTTACCAGGGTGTCCCGGGACACTCTGACTCCCCCAGACCTCCAAATGCTGGGGGATCAAAGGTTCTCACGCAGCTGCACAGATGGAGCCTCATCACCGCCCCCCCCAGCACTAAACTCACGGAGGATGGGTACCCACCTCCCACATCACACCTCTCCCCAGGGCCACCTCCAGCGGTGGGCATGTCACAGACCACGCAGGTAGGAAAATCAGGTCCTCAGCCTTCCGAGCCCCAAGCAGGGGACAAAATTCCCAGACTTCCCAGCAGAGCCCTCGCTGCAGCCCGAGCAAGGGGGCTTCCACACCCACAGCGCAGGTGTCACAGGCACCACTGAGCCCAGAGCCTTCATCCTGAATGCAGGGAGACCCCTGGATGATTTCTACACTTCCTCCAAACCTGCGGCTGAGGAAAACAGAGCTTGGCCCGACTGCTGGGAGCAGGGTTTTGGGAAGACTGGAAAACCAACCCGGGGCAGGATTCTCAGGCTGAAAAGAGGTGCTCAGGGTGAGGAATCCTGCCTGGCCAGTGAGAGCTACCTCCATCCCGCCCTCCTCACACCCTCCCCGGCACCAAGTGCTATTCGATTCCCACTCCTGACCACCTAACTGGGGGCGAAAGCCCCGACGGCCAGGGCCCAGGCCCACCATCTGGAGCGTGGGATCCTCACCGAAGGCCAGGCCGAGCGCGGAGAGGGGGGGCGCGCCGTCCCCGCGGGGCCCCTCCCGCGCACGTGCGCGCCCCGCGGGTGGTGGGTAAACACTGCGCTTGTTGACGCGCTCGCCCGGAGCGCTCTCCCCAGCGCCGCCCGCAGTCCGCCGCCGCTCTCGGCCGCCCACTCGCTCCCCGCGGCCCCCCAACGCGGGCGCACGACGCCCCCCACCCCCCGAGGGCCCCAGACAGGCTAAGGGCCGGACGCTGAGCACCAGGCGCTCCGGGGGCCGGGCCCAGGCGCTGCCCCGAGCCTCTCGAGACCAGCCCCGGACTCCAGGCCAGGCGGTCAGCGGGCACGGCGGGAGGGAACGCGGCTCGGGCCCTGCGCGCGGCCCGCAGCCCCCAGGCTCGTCCCCACTCCGCGCTCAACAGCTCCCCGGACCCACCCACCGCTCCAGGGCCGCCCCACGCGCCCCCGCGGTCCCTGCCACCGAGCCGAACGCACGGCCTGGCGCTCGCAGACCGGGCCCCGAAAGGGGGGCCGCCCCCGGGACGCCAGACTCACCCGGGGTCCGGCCGGCCTCCGGCACGCTCCCTGGCTGCCCTCTGGCGGCGGCCGCGGGAACCCGGCGCTCGACCCGCCCCGCCCCGCCCCGCCCGGCCCGGGACCTGAGGCCTCTGGCGGAGGACCGGCCTGAGGTCACCCTGTAGGCCAGGGCCCCTCTGGGTGACTGTCCTCGCCGCCAAACCAGTCTCAACGGCCCCTTCTTGTTTCTGGGTAACGAACATCACTGTCTGTTCCCTAAGCAGCTCCAAGTCCCCAACCCCCCAAATGAGCCATTCTAACCGCCCAAGGTGCAAAAGGAGGGCAGGTATGACTTCTGGGGCCTGAAACAGCACCTGGCACCTCCTGCAGCTCAACGTGTATTTGTTGAATGAATGAACGCTCCACTGACAGACACCGGACAAGCTGTGGCAACTTGGCTCAGTCACTAAAGGAAACGGCCACAAAAAAGACCCATCAGCCCTGTGTCTTGGCTCCCCCGTTTCAAGAACATCTGCCACGTTCTCCACTTCCACCCACTCGGAGCCGCGGTGCCTGGCTTGGTATGCAGGTGGGGTGGGAGCGCGAAGCTTGGAGGGGCAGTGCTAGAGCCTTGTTACCCTTCGTTCTCTATCAGGAAAACGATTCGACCCCAAACCTGTTTACGAACTGATTTCCTGAGGTAACTCCAGGATCAGGTGCTGAGTGATGACCACATCTGGAAGTCCTGGTCTCCAGACGCACACAGCAGCCTCCACCGGTACCTGGGTCAGCCCTCCGTTTGGGTTCTGGATCTTGCCCATGGCAGAGATGACCTGGGGTAAGTGAGCACATCTCTCTAAGCTACCGCTGTCCAGTAAACTTCCTGCCATTATGGAAATGTCACACTGCCATGCTGTCCCCTGGCCACCGGTCACGTGGGATGAACTTTTAAATTTAATTTTACTTCGTTTAAATTTTCCTTCGCCAGTGTAGCTAGTGGCTAAGCCTCAGTTTCTTTATGTGCAAAAGGGACGTGATAGTCCCGCTGGGAGGACTGAATGAGATCATGTAGGAGAAGCCCCCGATTCTAGGCCTGGCTCACTGGAGGGGCTCAGCCGAGTCATTAGCATCATCTTCACCACCATCATCACCTCACTCAGCCTGAAACCTCAAGGCTGTAGGGATTCTGCAGGCTCTAGGCCACCTACCTGCCCCACAGCCGCCCCTGCAGGCAGGAGCCGCTCACATCGCCGCCTGCACAGCCCGTGACGCAGCGCTCACCACCTCTGGGGGGACCTAGCCTCTCTTTGGACTGCTGACCATGGGAGAAAGATTTCTACACTGACCTGAAGTGGCCTCCCTGTAGCACCTCTTCCTGGCTGAAGTTGTACGTCTTTGGGGCTCAGAAAAAGTGAACCCCGCTAGTCTTCATCCCTTCAGTATCAAAGCTTTCAGCAAAGCACTGCTTGTCCTCTGCTCTGTGCCAGGCTCTGACTAGACGGGATTCGCACTCATTTCCCCAGGCCTCACCACATTGTCCCAGTGACAGTAACAAAACAGCATTTGTCTGGCCCTGCCCCGTGCCCCGGGGATGACTCACAGGGGAGAGCAGACACAGCCTCCCAGCTCGCTTAAAAAGCCATTTCCTGCTCTCCTGGCCCAGGGTTTATTCCCTTGGCCCCGCGAGGCAGTACACTGGTCCCGGCCCATTCCTGCCCATTCCTCCCCCAACGCCCTCCACCATAACCTCCTCCTCCTCCTGGTGTTGGGTCCGTCATGCTCACTGCAGAGGGACACATGCTTCCACACATGCGCACACGCCGACACACACAGGTACCTACCGCCCTCAGGCAGTCACAAGCTGCTGCACAGCCTCTCACTCCAATGTCATGGCCGGAGTCTGCTGCTGAGGCCCTTTCTTTTGACCAACTCCTCTCCCCATAGCTTGGGGAAGAGCACCTTACCTGCACCACCTCCGCAGCCAGATTCAGAATGGCCTCCTCTCCTCTCTTTTCGCGACTTGGTCCAAATAAGCTCACGCCTCCTCTGTCTTCAGGTGGATTTACGGGATGACAGAACAGCAGAAACAGAAAACCCCTTCGAGAAATCCAGGGTGCCTATGAGAGGGGCATCTCGCTCCCCAGGAGGATGCTGGCCGAGCTGGTCACTCTGTAGCTCCAGGAGCAGAGAATGGTGAGAGAAGAAGTTTAGGGGAGTTGACTCTGCCTCCTGGACTTTGGGGGCCGACATGAACCTAGAAGAGGGTCACTCAACCATAGCTCTATTGACATTTGGGCCAGTCGATCCTATGCTGTTGGCCGGGGGTGCTGTCCTGTGCCTCCTTAGCCACCCACTCCCCAGTCATGACAAACAAAAATGCCTCCAGACCTTGTCAGTTATCCCCGGGTGGGGGGGTCCACCCTCGTATCTTCCACCCCCCATCATTGAGAACCACTGACCCAGAGCCTAGTGTATCTTTTTAGCCTAGAGAATTATGGAGGGGAGGGCAGGAAACTGCTCTGTGTTTGCAGTAGTGGGACAAACAGGATAGGGTACGTAGGCCTGCATTTCCACTATTAGGCCAGGGGAGAGGCCAAGAGGAAACTGTGGAAGAGAGCTGTGTTTGGTCTTGAAGAAGTTCCTGTCCGAGAAAGTGGCTGGTGGGACAAGGGAACCGTAGCTGTCGGGGGCTGCAGGATGTTGCTTGGGGGGCAGGTGCTTAGAGGGGAGCAAGAGAATGCATCACATAGGGGCTCCTGGAGAAACCCTCAAATGCTCTAATCCGGAGGAGATCAAAGCAGGAAAAAGATAGGGAGAGAAGAGAGCTCTCCTCCTTCCTCCCTTGAGAAAAACAAGGCTGTTTCCTGGATTGACATCATCAAGTTGAATTTGTTCAACAAATTCATTACACGATCAAATAAGAATATTTTTACCCAAACTTCTGCTTCGTCCAAGATGGAGTAACAGGGACCAGAGTTAGCCTCAGGCCTCAAACCACTAAAATGTCAGACAAAACATATGAAACAACAATACTCAAGACATTGGACATCAGGCAACAAAGCGAAGTGATCTCTGGGAGAGAGGAAACAGCAAGGTAAAGCCCGCACTGCTCAACGTACTGGCTGGAGAGTTTCCAGACCATGGTTCAGAGAAGGAGAAATCTACCTGAATGGAAGAGACAGAGCTGGATTCTGGGGAAATGAAACCAGTTAGAATTCTCAGGGCAGAGGACTAGAGAGGAGAGAGATACACAGAGAGACAGAAATCTAGAGATCTGCACAAGTTCCCCCTCAAGTATTCAATGAGTACCGCTCAGCACATGTGTGTGAGAAAATCATGCGAGGCTGGGGGATGAACCACCCGAAAGGATTCGTGGGAACAGTGTCTGGTGCTCACAAAAGGCTGGAATAAGGCCTGTTCCCAAGAGCCAAAGCGGAAAACATCTCAGGGGCCACGAGTTAGAATACTAAGAAAGGTCTTGCTTTGAGGCTAGAGAAAAATTAACCTTAGACTAAATCCAGAAATCCAGTTCTGGTCCCACTTAAGAAAGCTTACATTTCAAGATCGGAAAGGATAAAACTCTTTCCAAGTAACTTAACTGCCACAACCAAGTTCAAGAATGTTTATAGGAATTCAGAAATATAACAAGGTAAAATTCACAGTGTCTGGCATCCAACAAAAAATGACCAGAACACAAGAAAGAAGGAAATCACAACTCATACAGAGGAACAAACTCAATTAATTGAAACTGACTCAGACATGACACAGATGATAGAATCAGTAGGCAAAGGCACTGAAACAGTTATATGTTCCAGAAGCTAGAGGAAGGCTTGAATATATTAGGTACAGATATGGAAGGTTTTTTTTTTAAAAAAAAAGACCCAAATTGAACTTCTGGACGTGAAAACTACAATGTCTGAGATGAAAAATACACTGAATAGGATTAATGGCAGATTAGACATTGCAGAAGAAAAAATGGGTAGCTCCCCTACAAAACCCTCAGTGAAGTCTACTTAACTTGCTGACATTTTTGTGTGAGTTGATTTTGGTGAACAACTCAAAGAAAGTGTTGAGATTTTTAAAGAAAGTGTCCGTGCACAACAGCAAGGACAGGGCCCAAGGCAGGGAGCCTTAAGAGAGTAAGTGCTTCACATTAGGGATGGGTCCTGCTTTGATTTCAAAGCAGGCTTGGAGGAGCCCCAGCTGACATCCTAGTTATTAAGAGTTCTTTCCCAAATTTTCTTTGGTTGCTTTGGCAAATTCCGCCCCCGCCCCTGTGCTGCCAAAAGGGCCCAGTGTTCCTGCGACCACAGCAGGTGTGTGACTTGGAGGAGCATTGAAATCTGCTACGTGAGGAAGATGGGTAAAATACTGGGTCTTCAAGAACCTCATAGTTCAATTGGGAAAACAGAAACATAAAGAAATCATCTCTGGGACTCCCCTGGTGGCGCAGTGGTTAAGAATCTGCCTGCCAATGCAGGGGACACGGGTTTGAGCCCTGGTCCAGGGAGATCCCACATGCCGCAGAGCAACTAAGCCCGTGCACCACAACTACTGAGCCTGTGCTCTGCAGCCCGCGAGCCACAACTACTGAGCCTGCGTGCCGCAACTACTGAAGCCTGCACGCCTAGAGCCCGTGCTCCACAAAAAGAGAAGCCACTGCAATGAGAAGCCTGTGCACCACAACGAAGAGCAGCCCCCGCTCGCTGCAACTAGAGAAAGCCTGTGCGCAGCAGTGAAGACCCAACGCAGCCAAAGATAAATAAATTAATTAAAAAAAAATCATCTCTGGACAATGGCGTGCAGGCTGTAACATGCTGCCTATTGTGTGCTGATCTCATGGTAGACAGGTGCCATGGAAGTAGGACATTGTTTATCTCCATTTTACTGCTATGATAGTTGAGACATAAACACCTTAAGGAATGTTCCCAAGGTCATACAGCAGGTAGTAGCAGGGCCATTATGCCACCTTACCCCTGTGGCTACATAAGACACAAAAGAAACACAGAGGAGTGAACTACAGTGTGGCAGGGCTCAGATCCGGCTTTTCAGAGGAAACCCTTGTTCAGCCTCCCAAAGGATTAGGAGTTTGCCAGGTGGGCCAGATAGGGAAGGACATTGCAGGTAGAAGGAACAGCAGGTGCAAAGGCACAGAGAAGGCAAGAAAGGGGATGTTGAAAGGTTGGGAGTGGTGAATAGTGAGGCAGAGCAGAAAATGAGCCCAGAGTGGTAGGTGGGGACCAGTGGGAGAAGGGTCCCGGGCACCTGGCCAAGGATGTGGATTACAGCTGGCCAATCATTTCCAGCCTCATATCCTTGAATTCTGAGGCACCATCAAGAAGTACAGAGAATCAGCAATCTATCTGTGTGTGTGTGTAAAGAAGACATGCCTCTTTTCTATTGAGTCTAAGAGACAAAGGTAAATAGATATTGGCTTACACAGATTCACTGCCACAGATGGGACTGCTTGCTAATGGAAGACTTTATGAATAAAATACATCCTCATTATAGAGTTTTATATATTTCCAAGTGCCACTGATTGATGTAATAATCTGTGGCATAGACATTCATGTCCTCAGGTTATAGACGTGCTCATTTATGTGCCCAGAGACACACTGGCACAAATTAGTGATTAAATCTCAAACTCTCTTCTCACTTCAAGGCATGTGGTGTTCTTTTGGTCCCGTAAACCACAGCCCTTCTGTATGTCTCCGATGACACTTTCAGAAGATTGGAGACGGGGAGCAGGCAGTGTGGACAAGTTAGGTGGCAGGACACGCCTGCAATGAGAAGCCTGTGCATCGCAACGAAGTGGGTGCAAGAGCCCAAGGGGTTCTGTGTGTCTGTAGTGATCCAGGACCACATTGGCTGGCACCCTCTGGCCACCTAATCAGGTGGAAGACCCGGCAACCCTCACTCTTGGCTTCCCAAACTACAGGGATGACGTCATTGACTTCCACCTTCCATTTGACAAAGGCTCTTTCCTTGACCAAACTTCCATCAGGTACCTCTGAGCCCACTTCCCAACTAGGCCTCAGCCTTGGCCTGTGAGAACTGCAACTCCCAACACAGATGATTTTGTCCACTCTCCCACACACAGAGACTTGGAAAAAAAAAAAAAATCTAGCCTGGCTTCTAGCAGTCTAAGGCCACGGTGTCGCTGCAGTGACCCAGTCCCTCCCTCCCTCTTGAGTTTCTGTCTGAGAAACCTCGACTGCCAAGGGAATTTACCATTTGTTCCAGCCAACGCCTGCTGACAGGCTCCTGGCCTCCATTTCCTTAGAGCATTTATTTTGGAAACTTATTGTTGTAAATCCTTTCTCTGTGCCTTTGAGATGTATGTGTACCTCCTGGAACCCAGGAGTGTCTTTCTCATGGACCTGGGAGCTATTCCTCTGAAATATAACCATGAGGGACGACGGGGCCCCTGTGTCTCAATCTCTTTAGGCAGGTATCTTGGTTGAGTGATTAGGCCAGACTAAGATGGCCTAATCATACTGACACTGACGACTTACTTGCTTTTTGTAATTTTTCACTGTCTTGACTATGCTTGATGCCTCACTCACTCCCCTTCCCTACTCCCTTACTCTCCCTTTAAAGGCCAAGTGCCTTCTACATAGATCGGAACCAAGCTCGGTTCTATTCTAAAGAAGTCTCTTTCCCCCGCTGCAGTAGTACCGAATAAAATCTGTCTTTACCGCCATTAACTATTATCCAGCTTTGTTTTTCTTTAACACTTTCTAGAAATGTTCCTGGTGAGTCGGAGCCTTGGGGCTCCCTCATCACCTCAGAACCAACAGGCGTCCAGGACTCGGAGTTAAACAGCAGCCCACAAAGGCAAACATGGGGGCAGCGATTTAGATCTTTGAGTTCCGGAAATAGACTGGGTGCCAAGATGTAGAACAATCAACGAACGTTCTGAAGGAAACTAAAGCCCCAAGAGAGGCTCCAGCATCCTCATCAGCGTAGCGCTTAACTACAGACGGTGTGGGGAAGGGGCTGTACAAACAGAACTGCCTGTGTAGGTCCCAGCTTCCTGGGGTTTGTCATATGAAGAGACAGGCAGAGCAGCCCAGACGTGAGGAACAGACCATCACATCTGAAAAGCACCCAGACCCTGTGTAAAGAGGCATATTTGGGGGTGACATATTCTTCTACCCTTCAGGATGGAGGCGGGACATCTAGAGCAAGAGTGTTCAGGGGGAGGGAACAGGAAGTCAGAGACCTGGGCTGAGACGTGGACATGTAGGAGAAACAGCTAGGCGGTCAGTGGGTCAGTGTGGCTGGAGGGGAGTGAGGAGAGGGTAGCAGGTGTTAGCAACCCCTTCACACTGCTCTACTTCTTCTCCAAGGACACTCTCTTTGCCTTTGTCCCAAATCAGCCTAAACCAGCCTGCCTCATTCTGTTTTAGAAACTCCCAAGTAGGCTGCCATGTGGCTATAATGCGATTTACTTAATAGGTTGTAGGATTTTTCTTTTCCTTTTTTTTTAAGGTACCATGAGGTACGAAGTGAAAATCAGGAAGCAGTTGGAGTGGCTTATGGAAGGAGGAAAAATAAAGAGCAAGCCTGCTCTCAACAGTTGCAAAGCCCTGTTGGGGCAAAAGTAGATGGAGGCCCACATACCATATGTCTAAATATTAAAAGTGGTAAAATAAATGGACATACTGTTAAGTAAAATAAATACTATCTTTTTACCTTGACAAATAGACCTTCATACCGGTCTGGAAGGCCAGATTTAAATTTAGAATTTCTGGCTCTTTGGGGCTCTGCACCCAGCCCATGGCCTGCCCCCTTCTCTTCTGACACCCAGCTCCATCCTGCACTGAGAAGGCCCTTGAATACATAGGTCTGGACACCTCAGCCTGCCTAATGAGTTTCCACCTATGCTGCCCTTGGCCTAGGGCCACTCAGGAGGATGGACTCAGGAGTGAGGCCCAGATACACCCTACAAGCAGGCAGGGGTCATTTGGGCAAGAAAGTCCAAGGTGCCAGGTGCTCAGACTGTGGGCCACAAGTTGGAGGAGGAATGTGAGGTGCTGGGTGGGAAGGATCCCTTGATTCCACAGACTTCCTGTCCCTTAGGGAAGGATACAGTCGTGGGGGGAGAGTCAGAGCAGTGTCCTGTGAAGCGCAAGGCCCAGGGCAGGGACCCCACTTGCCCAAGTCTAAGGCTGGTGCTGCTAAAGAGTGGACACTGCCTGTCTACCTTGGGGAAGGAGCTGACAGCATGGAGAAAGTAGGCCGGAGAGAGCAAAGAGCTGGAACCAGCAGCCCAGCCAGCTGGGGGGACCAAGGCTGAGCAGGCATCAGGGAGGGGCAAAGCCGCAAGCCCCACCCAAGCACGCCTACGTCAGCACTGGCCAAAGGGGACAACCTGAGCCTTGCAGAGAAGGAAACCTCAGCTCCTACCAGCTCATAACTATCACAGCCACTGAAACCACAAGGAGAAGTACAAACAAGGAAGCTGAAACAAACAATGAAAACACTATCATCTCTCCTGTTGGGCAGTGAACACCTTTGTAAAGTCAACTGTTTTCCTGCAAGATGCTAATGTGTAAAACTGGGAAGGTAGGGCTTCCCTGGTGGCGCAGTGGTTGAGAGTCCGCCTGCCAGTGCAGGGGACACGGGTTCGTGCCCCGGTCCGGGAAGATCCCACGTGCCGCGGAGCGGCTGGGCCTGTGAGCCATGGCCACTGGGCCTGCGCGTCCGGAGCCTGTGCTCCGCAACGGGAGAGGCCGCAACAGTGAGAGGCCCGCGTACCGCAAAAAATAAAAAAAAAAATTAAAACAAAAACAAAAAAAACTGGGAAGGTGGACTCCAGGCCCAGCTGGGAGGCTCATTAGCACTGAGAGGTGAACAAGTCACTCTGCATCTGTCCGTTTCCTC
Organism: Orcinus orca; assembly: GCF_937001465.1. Lineage (NCBI taxonomy): Eukaryota > Metazoa > Chordata > Mammalia > Artiodactyla > Delphinidae > Orcinus > Orcinus orca. The sequence continues at coordinate 7,208,745 of NC_064577.1, read as the reverse complement.
ATCTATCAAACAGGTATATACTCGCCCTCTCTCTCTCTACTTGCAAGGGATTTTTGTGATTATTCCAAAAAATGTATTCCTTTGCTGGATGTGAATTTTGTCTCTCGAAGCTGATTGGCTGGTTCAACATAACCTCGATGCAACCTTCACAAAAATCGGGAAGAGAAGTGGCCTAGCTGCCTCCTACCAGATAAGCATCGAGGCAAAGAGGACCAGCTGAGAGGGAAGACAGGCCAGCCTTTCTCGGAAAAGGAGGGCAGCCGGTCTTTGTAAGCACCCGTCTGCGAGCACCAGGGTCAGCAGGGTAGGGTATCTGGAAAGCCAACCCCAGACATCTTGATTAGCAGGTGGTCACCTGCACAAAGGACCTCTGTGATTTACATTTCACTCAGCTCCTGGGGACAAAAGCAGACAGTCAAGGGGCAGATCACAAGCACTCGCTGTGTGCGGAGCTGTAGGGGATACTTTAGGGAGCTGGACAGCAAGTGAGAGACGGAGGAAAATAGAACAGAAAAGTCTTTTACGGAGCAACGTGTTCACTCACGCCTGTGTGTGGATCAGTACCAATGACGATCCTCGCTGAGTACTAGGAGTGCCAAAATGCATAGATCTGATGCCATTCCCATCAAAATCCCGGCCGGCTATTTTGAAGAGACAGACAAGATGATTTGAAAATGTATATGGAAAAGCAAAGGCTCTAGAGGAGTCAAAACAATCTTCAGAAAGAACGAAGTTGGAGGATTTAACATTATTTAATATCAAGACTTACTATAAAGCGGCAATCACCAGGGCGCTGTAGTACTGCTGTAAGGAAAGACAAATAGATCAACGGAACAGAACAGAGCCCAGAAATAGAGTCACACATGAACAATTAGCTGATTTTCTACCAAAGTGCCAAGTCAAGTCAGTGGGAAAGGAACGTTGTGGTGCTCCAGCGACAAAGGACGACCCTGCCTGAAAAAGTGTCGGCGGTGTTACACCCCCTACCGGACTCTTACTCGCCCTTCCCACCATGTTGCGATGGTTACGAAATTCCTGAGCCCACCTGGGTGACGCCCACCTGGGCAATGGGACCTGTCCCAAATAAGGAAAGGCATCTGGACTGTCTCACTCCCACCCTATTGAAGAAAGGTATATGTGCCTCGACGAATCAGTAAACAAAATTTTCACCTCGGACAGTTCTTTCATTTTCTGGCTATAAAAACTGATCGATAGCACATGTTCAGGCCTGACTTTACCAGACTACTAGGAAGTCGGCCCATTGTTGTGGCAGCGACCCTTCCCTCTAATAAATTCTATCTTCTTTACATTCTGCCTTGTGCCTGGAAATTCTTCTCCAACCTGCATTCGGACCACGACAAATGTCTTTTCAATGAAAATTTCTAGAACAACTGGAAATCCATTTGGAAAAAAAATGAATCTCGATCCCTATCTGACTTTATTCACAAGATGAGTTTGAGATGGATGGTGGACCTAACCCAGAACCATAAAGCTTCCTGAAGAAAACAGAAGAGTACTTTTGTGATCTCAGAGTAGGGAAAGATTCCTTGGTCAGTATACAAAAAGAAAAAAACTTATAAAATGGCTTCATCAGAATAGAAAAATTCTGCTTACCACAAGACACCACTAAGAAAATGAATTGACAAGCTACAGACCTGGAAAAAAAAAATCTCTGCAGCAATATATGTGACAAAGGATTTATATCCAAGACATGTAAAGAGCTTTTACAAATCAACAATAAAAATATAAATATCCCAATGACAAAATGGGAGAAGACTTGAACAGACACTTTACAAACTGAGTTACACAAATGGCCAATAAGTAGTTTAACAAGTGCTCAACATCATTAGTCATCAGGGACACGGCACTTAAAACCACAGGGAAATACTTCATACACACTAGAGTGGCTAAAATCAAAGACTGATGTTTCAGCTATCTATTGCTCCATAACTTATCATCCCAAAACTTAGTAACTTAAACAGTTACAATCATTTTATTATTTCTCAGTTTCTTTGAGTCGGGGATTCAGGAAGGGCTTGGCTTGGTGGGGCTGGCTTGGGAGTCTCTCCTGCTGTTATAGTCGGACTATGGCTGGAGGTGGAAAAGTGGGGGCTGGAGCAGCTGGGGCATCTCTCTCTCTCTCCTTTTACATAGTCTGGGGGTCTCTCCATGTGGTCTAGCTTGGGCTTCCTCACAGCATGGTGGCCTCAGGGTACCCAGACATCAGATGTCTTAGCAGGAGGCTCAGGTCTCCAGGAGCAAGTCTTCGCCTAACAAGGTGGATGTGCCGTACCTTTTATGACCTGGCCTAAGAAGTCACACGGTGTCACTTTCACCATATTCTACTGGCTACATGTGGCCCCACCGAGCCACCCCGATTGAAGGGGAGTTAGACTGTGTCTCTTGATGTGGGAGTGGCAAGATTCTAGAAGAGCCTGGGGAATAAAAGTTGTACTGCAGCCATTTTGGGAAAATACAATCTGTGGCGGATTAACCTGGAAAGAAAAGCTGACAGATCATACCAGGCCTTGTAAGCCACACTAAAGTTCAGTCGTGTGATGGCCCACTCCCCACCACCCCCCCGGAGCAAGAGAGTGAAATTGTTCATCATCTTAAAAAGTTCTGGGCTTCCCTGGTGGTGCAGTGGTTAAGAATCCATCTGCCAATGCCGGGGACACGGGTTCGAGCCCTGGTCTGGGAAGATCCCACATGCCGCCAAGCAACAAAGCCCGCGAGCCACAACTACCGAAGCCCGCGCGCCCTAGAGCTCATGCTCCACAACAAGAGAAGACACCGCAATGAGAAGCCCGTGCACCGCAACAAAAGAGTAGCCCCCGCTCGTTGCAACTAGAGAAAGCCCGCATGCGGCAACAAAGACCCAGTGCAGCCAAAAATAAATAAATAAAATTATTAAAAAAGAAAAGTTCCTCCTAGCAGCTATGTGGATTTGGAAGCAGAGACCATTTAGGAAGGGGGTGCAGAAGTTCACGTCCCAGACACGGTGGTCAGCCCCAGCCTAGGTGAGGGTACAGGGAGAGAGTGGGGGTAAGGAAGACTGCCAGGGCTCTGGACTGACCAGCTGTTTTTGTTCACAGAGATGAAGAATAATAGAGAAATGAGTTTGGACACAGTGGGCTTAAAAGACCAGGATAGACATATGAGATTGGAACTCAGGAGATAAAAATTTAGGAGAGAACACACAGCATTTAAAAGGGCACAGGGGACTTCCCTGGTGGTCCAGTGGTAAAGAATCCACCTTACAATTCAGGTGACGCGGGTTCGATCCCTGGTCAGGGAACTAAGATCCCACATGCCACGGGGATGCAACTAAGCCCACGGGCCACAACTATTGAGCTCGCGTGCCTCAACTAGAGAGCCCACGTGCTGCAAACTACAGGGCCCACACGCTCTGGAATCCGCGCGCTACAACTAGAGAGAAGCCCTCGTGCCGCAATGAAGAGCCCGCATGCCTCAACGAAGCCCCTGCTTGCCACAGCTAAGACGGGAGGCAGCCTAAATAAATAAATAATATAGATAGATAGATAAATAAATGCTTTAAAAATAAATAAATAATAAAAGGGCACAGGAGTGGAAAATGAGTGTCAATCCAAGCATTCACAATCTCGGTACCCACTCTTCCTCTTATCACCGCCGACCAAGCAAGCGCACAGGATGAAATGCGCATGCGCACATCTCCTCCGCCAGCGGCTCCTAGGCAGCAGCCTGCGGATTGCGCGCGCGCAGTGTGCGGCGGTCGCCGTGGAGACGCGTGGCCCTGGCCTGGCCCTAGCCTGGCCCTCGCCGCCGGAGCCTCCGGCTCAGCCGCAGCGGGTCTCTGCTGCCCCAGGCGCGGGGGGCGGCCCCGCGGGCGGATGGACTGCGGCGGTGGGGATGGGGTGTCGGAGGACGGCGAGGAGGAGGAGAGAGAGGGCTGCATGGCGGCCTCGCAGGGGTCCAGACTGCCCCGCATCTCGGGCTGCGCCTCAGAACTGACCAAACGGAAGGTGAAGAAGAAAAAGAAGAGAAAGACCAAGGGGTCTGGGAAGGGGCACGGTAAGAGGAGCAGCTAACGCGTCCGCCTCGCTCCCATACCTGAGATTCTTCTCCGAACACCCACCCCACCCCTCAGAGACCCCCACCTACTTGGGGAACTTAAGCCCAGAAACAGAAACTCGCCAGCCCCAATCAGAGGTCCTCCCTCTCTCCGCACGATGATGATCCAGCCCTCCGCACAAAGACCATCCATGTCCGCAGAGACCCCAAATCCTGCGTCGAGAATTCTCAACATCAATGGAGACCTTCAGCCCCACACAGAGACACGCCACAGAGCCTCCCAGCCCCACACTGTGACTCCTAGCTTTACACAGATACTCACTCATCTTCCTCCTCCCTCAGTCCAAGCTTAAAATCCTGAACATCTATTCCTTCCCCACAGAAATCTCAAGCCCTCCTACAGAGATGCCCCCATCCTCATACAGAGACTGTCCCCATGCACAGCTACTAAGGCACTAGTGACAGATGCTCTCACTCATACACAGAATCACAGGCTCCTGCCTTCCGCCTGGACACCCTCCTTTCACCCTCATTTGTTAGGGGCACCTGCCTCTGGTTGCCTCTATGTAGACACCCAGGACATTCATATAAAGTATGCTCCCTGTACAGACCGCCCTTCCTTTTCCCTCATCTACGGAGGCCACCCTTCGACTGCACACAAACACCATCACACCAGTCACTGCTACACACTCTTATAATCCCTGACACCCTCAACAACACCCCCTTCTATCAATATAATCGCCAAATAAAGCTAAAGTACAGATACCCCAGCAGGCACACGCATTCACAGTCTGCACGCACAAGCACACACTCCGCTACACACTCACATGCCTAGACCTCTCCAGTACACGTATGACCATACACGTGGGGTTCTCACTCCAGGCCCTCCTGTGGACACTTCACAGACGTACACCCACTAACAGCTGCCACAAAAGCACAGAGCCCTCCGTTCTCATAGAACGCCCCGGGAGCTCGACAAAGCCCCTGAGCACCCATTGGTGGAGAGAATGCAACAGTGACGTACAGCGCACCTGTCCAGGGGTGCTGTGAGTCTCCACCGTCCTTGTGTGGTTCATGGTGGCTCTTGTCTGTCAGGGAGGTGGCTCTCGCCGACCCTGGCACAGCTGCCCTGACCTCCAGCACGACTAGTCCTGGGTTCACGTTTCTGGGTCCCGGCCCTCTTTATGCAGAACCAGCTCCCCTGACAAGCTGAAGGCAGAAGGCGCGACGGGCAGATGATAATTACTTCTCCAGTTGGGATCGTAAGAAAGAGGCAAGAAAGCAATTCTGGAGTTTAGGTCAATAAACTCCACGTGTATCTGCCAAACCAGATGCGGAAATTTATTATCTTTTTAGCTTAGCTTCTGCCTCTAGAGATTACAGTGGCACGGACCTCATACTGTCAGCAGGGGCCACCAAGTAATTCTCAGAGAGTAGGAAGGTATAGGAATGCCAAGAGAGGACTTTTTTCTTATTTTCTTCTCTCTTTTTTTTTTTTTTGGTGGGGGGAGGGAGATTCCTCTATCCCAAAGAAATAGGATGAACTGATTAAAGAATCGCATGTTGTAGTACTGTATATGCATGTTATATAATTCAGAAGGGCTGTTAATATTTTTAAAAATCAGTATAAGCCACACAGAAAAAGTATTTCCTGGCTTGGCAGAATGCTTTCCACAGTCAGATTTAGGAAGCTTTTCTGCTGTTCTTCATTTCTTCCATCATAAAGTGTCTAGAATAGGGGTAAGTCACAGGATCCCAGAACTGGGCAGTACCTTGGCGAGCACGTGGGTAGGTGAGGTGGGGGGCAGTGTGGAAAGGACAGGGCCCTGGCAATCGGGTGTGTGTTCAAATCCCGGCTCTGCCACCTGCTTTGTGACATCGGCAACCGACTGAAACTTTGGGAGTCTGTTTCCTCACCTGGAAAATAGGGCTGACAGCCTTTACCCAGAGGACCTGGCTCATAGTACATGCTCAATAAATGGTTCCTCCCTCCCCAAAATGACAGCCCAAAGCATGTAGGCAGTGGATGTGTACGGGGCTGGTGGGCTTGGCCACCTGAGGCCCCAGGTGAGGAGGGGCCTCCAGGTCCCCCCTCACATCTTTAGTGGTTTGGGCATCACCCCCAAGCAGGCTGAGGGCAGGCATCACAAACGCTAACACCACCCATCTGCTCAGCAGATAAACATCAGAGTCCAGGCCTGAAGACTCAGCAGCTGTCTCCATCCTTCCATGACATCTTAAGTCCCAGCAAAGATCGTGGCCCGGGGCCAGAGCACAGACAGGACAGGGACGAAAGCAAGCTCACCCCCTCTTACTCCTCTGCCGTATGTCTCCCCTGCTTTGCCAAAATAGAAGAGACCCTTTCCAACCAGATCAACGAAAGTCTGCGTTGGGATGGCGTTCTCGCCGACCCAGAGGCAGAAAAGGAAAGGATTCGCATTTACAAGCAGAACCGGAGGAAGCGGTACCAGGTTTGGGCCCTGAGGGGCTTCCACTCTGGCCCCGGTGACCAGGAGGCCCCAGAGAACCCAGCCTACCTCTCTGAGCAGACGGCGGCAGCGGCGGCCAGCAGCCCTTGCTGACAACCGACAGCCCCAATCACTGCTTTAAAGGAAACCTTATCCCAAAGTAGCAGCTCCACCTGAGTGAAAGCCCACCTGCGACACGGACAAGCTTATCATTTATCCTTACCACACATTTATGTGTTAAAAAAAAAAAGAATAAAAATAAAAGGAAATCAGACCTACCTCTGAAGGAAGCACGTGTCTGGTGTGTTGATGACCTCAACTCACCTTCCACCAAAACGCCGCTCGAGGCCCCGGAAGCCGCAGCTCCTTCCTTAAGAGAGTGAGCAAGTTAATGAATAAAATTCTTTTCCGAATATCCTTTTTTTCTCAAATAATCTGGCATCTCTTTGTTATTTAATTTCCCATCACAATTAGATATGTATAATCTCCCCCGCCCACAAAAAAAGAGAAAGTGTGTAGATTGTATCAATTCTAATTTTAAATTAATTTCATGGGTAAAATTCCTCACACAGCATGCTTTCAGAAGCCCAAGGAAAATGCCCCGAATTCCCTAAAGCCTTTTTTTAAAAAAATTAAATATACTCCCTGCCCTATGTGGCCTTCAAAATAAGTGAGTTCCAGAACATCATCTTTGGGAGGTTATTACGGAAAGTCTCAGAAGGAACATTGCTTCTCACATCAATACGGGCCTCCTCTAATCCCCCAAGACAGCATTTCAAGCCAAGTTCTGGAGCATTAAAAGGGCCCCACAACACTACTTGTTCTAAGTTAATATTCTCCCTTTCCACAAATATTGAGTGAGGGCCATGTACTGCCTTAGTTTAGGTTCTTCCAGAAGCAGACAAAGACTGCACTGCAAGTAGATTATCTCAATGGAGAGGATGCAGGGAAGGGGAGAGGGCCAACCCAGGGACACTATGAAAACAGCTTCCATACTGGGCAACAGGGCCTCAGTCCCACAAGGAAACACTGTCAGGATTATCCCCGCAGAGGGGGAGGGAGCTGGGGTGTTACACTCCCCAGAGGCATTGGCTGATGGGTCCTGGGGGGGTTGGGTTCCTGGCATTTCAAGCCTGCCACACCCGGACCAGAGAGCAACCTCAGCTCAGGTGGGGGGTGGGGGAGGAAATCGCCCTCAGGCACAAAGCAGCAGCCTGAAAGTTCCAAGAGATAGAGGCGGTCTCTGGGGTAGCATCGGACACCTGTGTCCAGCACAGTGCAGGCCCCGAGGGGGACAGAGTGGACATTTAGGATGAGGTTCCTGCCTTCCAAGGAGGTAAAGACGTACAGTGTACACAGGAGAAGTTGAAAGCCAACACAAAACATCACAGAATGCCTATTTGAAAGTCAAGCGAAAGTGGTCCTCTTGGTCTCCGCTAGCCCCCAGCTGACAGCGCAGCCCCCTACCCCTTCCTTAAAAGGACAGTGACAGGTTTCACATCGGCCACCACACCCTGGCAAGATATACTGAGGGGCTTTCAGAAGAGCCCTCTCCTCCCCTGGAGAGGAGGTTAGCAGCCGGGCCTGGCAGGGGCCCTCCCTGTGCCGAGGCTAGGCCTGTCCCCTGCTGCCAGGTTGGGACGCACCCATGGAATCGAGCAAAGGGCACTGAGGGCTCAGGCACAGCTCCATGGGGAGGAGGAGATGGGAAATATACTAATACTCAGACCTCAGCCAATGATCTGGGTTTAAGGTAAAGATAGCAGAGGGTGGGGCAGTTCAGTTGGCATTTCCTGTGCCCTCTGGCTCTACCATGGTGGCTGGGGGTGCGGTGCACGTATGAGTCTGAGGGCACATCTGCCTCAGAGTACCTTGGTCTCCTGGTATCGTCTTCCATGGGGGGTGGGGATGGGGGTGGCCTGTGGCCGCCTTTCTGCCATGAGATATTCTGGGATAATGGTGAAAATGACGCACTTTGACCTCAGAGCTGCATTTTTCTCTTTCCCACCACGTGCTAGCTGTGTGACCTCAGACAAATTGCTTAACCTCTCTGAGCCTTAGTTACCACATCTGGAAACGGGGATGCAAATACCCGTCTCAGTGTTGTGAGAATCAAATGCAGTAATTATATAAAGCATTTAGCATAGCGCCTGGCCCCTAGGAAGCGCTCGATCTATTGTAGGAGCTTTGAGCAATGATGTTTTAGGTGGGGTGGCTACACAGCCACCTCATCAAAGGGTGAGCTTCACAAAGAAACGTGGCTTCAGCGACTGGCTGATAGAATTCAAACAAACCGCAAAACAAATTACAGGGGTCTGGAGCAAGAGGAATGTAGGAGGAATGAACCGAGGGTCTCAAAGTCCAGTGTTCTGGGGAGGGGGCTTTGAGCCAAACAAGAACGTGCCTACTTGTAGCCTGGAACTAAAGGGGAGTCTGTGCTCAAGATATGAACAGAGGAAGCAGGTGGGGATTAACTCTTCCACAAGCACAGAAGTGGCTCCAACTCAAACCACGCTGGGTTAGAAGTTTTAAGTATCTTTCTCATATGCAGCCTGTTTCAGTGAGGACTCTTTACCCAATGAAAACCGGCTTACTGACAAAACGGAGAGACTGATTTATAAGGCCAACAGTCCATGGATATGGCTTCAGGCATGGCTGGATCCAGGAGGTCATACTGTGTCATCAGAATTTGTCTCTTTCTCCACATCTTGCCTCTGCCTCCCTGATTAGCTTCACGTTCAGGCAGGTACTCATAACAGGATTGCAAAAATGGCCACTGACATCCTTATAGTTCATCGAAGAAAAGAGAGTCACTCCTGTATTCATATCAACCCCAGAGAAGATCTCTGGCCTGGCACAGGTCATATGCCCATCAATGGACTAATCACAGTGGTCAAGGAAATGGGAGTATTTGCTGCAGAGACCTAGTGTACGGTGGGGACGTGGCGGAGGGAGTCAACCCCACTGGACACATGTACTGAACAGATTGTCATAGAATCTATATAAAACCTACATAGAATACAGAGCGACTCCCTAGAGAGATGCCAAGTAGATTTGTCCATTACCCTCCAGGTGGAGAATGATTCATTTTTAAAAGAACTTGAGGAAGGGTCATGGGGGTGGATTGCATAGCATGAGTTAATCTCAAGGACCCAGATTGGCTGCACACTCATCTCCAGAACTACTGACCCTTGCCCAACACTAGGGAATCTATTAACTAAAGATGAACAAGACTGTGTAACCATGGGTCCCTGAGCTGTTCTGGAGCAGAATGTTATCAGCTGGTCAGCACAGTTTAGTAATAATTGGGTTTATGATTTGCACCTGGTTTTGGTGGCGCCTAGGGGGTGGATTTCAACCTTTAAGGCTAGAAGCTAGCCTTAAGGTCAGGTAGCTAGAATGTGCCTACATGACCAGCTCGCTCTAAGACACTCCCACCCTAAGTAGCCCCTGGGTCTCCACACTAGTAGTGGTTGGAGACTCGGGAACAAAGCGCTACTGTTTGAGCCTCGTGAACATCCACTGTGGACACTGCAGGAAAATTCCAGGGAGGTTCCGACTGCGGTGCGGGTTGGCGTGGCAGACACGGCAAAAGTGATGGAATGTCTCTTCCGAGATGAGGTTAACAAAAAGAGAATGTGTTTGCAGGAAGGAGGGAAGCATGAACAGGTGGAGCACAGGTGGAAGGAAGGATGAACAGGGCTGTGAAACTATTCTATAGGAAACTGCAGTGGTGGACACATGTCATTACACATTTGTCCAAACCCATAGAAAGTATAACACCAAGACGGACTCCTAAACTATGGACTTTGGTTAATAATAATGTATCAATGTGGGCTCATCAGTTATAACAAATGTACCAACTCATGCAAGACGTTAACAACTGGGGAAACTGGCGGGGGTCGGGGGGAGGTTCACGTGGCAAGGAACCCACAGCCCCCGCCGACAGCCCACAGCCCCACGCGTGAGCTCGGAAGCAGGTTCTACCCCTGTTAAGCCTGGAGGTGACCACGCCCTGAGTGACGCGGTGGATTACAGCCCGTGAGACTGGAAACCAGAGGCATCCAGCTGAGCGACGCCACAGAAACTGCGAGATAATAAAGTTGTTTGAAGCCACTCAATCTGGGGGTGATTTTGTTACGAATGCAGTTGGCTTCTTCCCTCACCGTCAGCTGTGCTTCTCAGCAAGCTGCGTCCCCCTCGACCTGAGGGTGGAAAACCCGAAACCCAACCTTCTCCTAAAAGCCATGTATTATTGGGCACCACGGACTCCCACCGCTGGTGCTCCGAGGAGGCTTAAGTTTATACCCAGAAGCAATGCTGTGCCCTGCAGGGTTGAGGGGGGCTGCTGGGTGAGTTAAGGGATAGGTGAGACTGAATGGTTTCCACCTGTTACGCTCACACCTGGAGCTGTCGACAGCTATTTATATTTTCGTGGTCTGTGTTTTGCATCCTGCCCCGCACCTTGTAATTATAATATCTTAGGTCACTTTCTAGTTTATAGGTTCTTCTATCTCATTTGTTCCTCAGTCAAGATGTCCTCTGAGTGGTGGGAACTATTATCTCCACGGTACAGTTTAGGCTTAAAGAGAAGAGGTGAATTGCTCAAGTCACACAACTTGTAAGAGATGGGCTCCAAGGTCTCCAATGGTCTTTTAGAAAATGTTTATCAAGTCACTACTCAGTCTGCAGTTCTCTGCTAATTGCTGCCAGGATACTGGGAATAACCATCTCATGGATCAGGCTCCTCCCTGCCCAGGAGCGGTGGTGCCCAGGAGCGGTGGTGCCCAGGAGCGGTGCCCAGGAGCGGTGGTGCCCAGGAGCAGTGGTGCCCAGGAGCGGTGTAGGCATCACATACCCAACATAACACGATTCTATCTCCACAACCATCTCTGAGATGCAAGATGTTGTGATCCCAATCACACACGAGGAAATGGACGCAGAAAAGGAAAGTGACCTGCCTACATGAGGAGGGGAGGAGCTGAGATGCCACACCCAAGTCTGGTTCGTTCCAAAGGTCCAGCTCTTAATCGCTGTGCTGTGGTGCCTCAGATGGGCTCCCAAAGCAGCGGGGAGCCAAGCTACACTCCCTCCTGGAGTTCGACCGCCATGGAAAGAGGCAGATGAAGACAGAATGGGGGCTCGTCGGCAGGGCCGGTGGCTGAAGCCGGCTGGGGTGTAGTTGAAAGGAGGGAGTCCTTCCCGGGAACTGTGGCTGGCAGGGCAGCTTGCTGGGAAGAAGAGGCCTGGGGAGGTAGAAATCCGCACCCACAGGGCTCCAGAGGGCCCCAGGGTGATGGGAAAACACTCTCTGGGGCCTCGTGGACATGCTGTGTACTTGTTCATGGTCAAATCTGGCCTTTGAAACTCCTGACACACTCCCTTCTGATCATCACTGGGAAGGGCTTAGGAAGCATCCTCTCTCCCACCTCACCCAGGCCCGCATGCCCACCTGGGGCCACTTACCGGCCACGCCTTGGCGTTGAGGATGGTGCCAAGGCCTCACTGTCAAAACAGGGGCCTGGGACCAGCAGCACCCACAGGGCCTGGAGCTTGTTAGAAACTCTCCGGCGGCCCCAGGCCAGGCTTCCCAAATCAGAGCCTATAGTTAACAAGCTCCCCAGGTGACTCACGCACGTTGATGTTTGAGCAGCTCTGGTGCTTGGGAGACAGTTTCCCCAGATCTCTCACGTGGTGCGCATCTTGTAAGGAGTCTCCGACTGCCTTTTGTTTTTCCTTTTTTTTTTTTAGCTGCACCGCGTAGTATGCAGTATGCGGATCTTCGTTCCCAGACCAGGGATCCAACCTGCACCCCCTACAGTGGAAGCACAGAGTCTTAACCACTGGACTGCCAGAAAAGTCCCTTTTCTTTTTCTTTTTTTTTTTGCCTTTGCTCTTTGAAGGATGTTGGGGTGACCAACGGCCTTGCAAGATAGACAGGGTCTCGATTCCAGTTCCTAAGCTCAGAGATCCTCTCCCGTCAAACACCCTTTATATCCCAGTGCCACCTGGCCCCCTCTGCATCATTCTGTGGGAACTGAGGCTCTGGAAACCAACAAACAAATGCTGACCCTCTAGCTATTGCTGTGACTCATAAATCATCCTTTGTCTCTGACCCAAGAGTCTCATGTCTTTAGCCAACATCCCTGAAAGCGTGGAGGCTAATGTGTTAGCTTGCAAATAGTGTTAAAAGCTAAGGCGCTACACAGTGCTTAACACGCTGACCATTTAACTCTCTGGTTTCTCTTCACTCAGATCACAAAGCTGTACCATGTTCTACACGCGGGTTTTACTTCTCAAATTACACAGGAAATGCATATACATTACAGACAAATTAGAAATTACACATAAGCAAAAAAATGTTTTAAAAACACCCAACAGTCTCACCATTCAGAGAAACTGAGCCTCATCTGTTTCGTCTCCATCCTTCCAGCCTTTTTCTATTCAAGTATCTATATACAGGAAAACAAAATTAATGGGTTAATAATACATGTGTTGTCTTCTAATGATGCTCTTAAAAATATAGCATGAACATCTTTCCAAGTCACTAAATTGACATCCACATCGGACTTTGTAAAGCTGGCCTGGTATTTTATTGTATAGACTATTTATTCAATCCCTATTTGTGGACATTTACTTGGTTTCCTACTTTTTGGCGATTCTGAACAATTTTGCAAAGAACATCCTTACAGGCACATTTTAGTGCAATTGTCCAGTGCTTTGGGTACATTCTTGGGAGTGAAATTACAAGCCAAAAGATAATTAAAACAAGAAACACTTGTATGGCTTTTAACTCATGGCAGGTACTGTTCTAAGCACTCTGCATGTATGAACTCATTTAATCTTCACAAGCTGTCTGTGAGGAAAGAACCCTTCTTATCCTCATTTTACAGAAAGTTTAAGGGACTTGCTAAGGTCACACAGCTAATAAACGATGGAGCTGGGATTTGAATCCAGGTGGTCTGGTGAAGAGGTCTAGAATATGCCACTCCAAAATATGCCACTTTGGCATAAAGATTATTTTGAGCTGAAGGCAATTAAGAATCAACAGATGTAGGAAAAGTTCTTTGCTTTCCCCTTATCTGCCTAAAAGCAGGGCACCAATTTCCCTTTGTGAAGCTGGGATAGATTGCTCCTGCACCTCCTATACCATGATGAGGACAGCAACTCTTGTCACCAGAGACAGAGAGGCACCGAGATGAATCTGCATAAACAGGTCTTATCTTCCATTAATTTCCCCAATTATTTCCTAGTCACTTTCCCACAGTTTATTGGCCCTAGGCCCAAACTCCCTTTCCTTTTTCTAATGACTTCTCAATTTATCACCCTTTGTTAAAATGGTATATAAGCTCCTGAGTCTAATTTCTTTGGCTTTTCACTTCTGTGACAACCCCGTGTACGTAAAAAATATTAACATCGGGGCTTCCCTGGTGGCACAGTGGTTGAGAGTCCGCTTGCCGATGCAGGGAACACGGGATCGTGCCCCGGTCCGGGAGGATCCCACATGCTGCGGAGCGGCTGGGCCCGTGAGCCATGGCCGCTGAGCCTGCGCGTCCAGAGCCTGTGCTCCCCAACGGGAGAGGCCACAACAGAGAGAGCCCCGCGTACCGCAAAAAAAAAAAAAAAAAAAAGAACTCATTTCAACTAACTTTTTGGACACTTATTGCTTTGTAAGAACTTCTCCAGGTTGGAAACAGTGGCGCTGGCATTCAGAACATCCTGTTATTTGTGCTCGCCAGCTTAATTACCTGCCCTAAGCCCCAGTGCTTTCGGAGAAAAGCAGTAATTTGTAATTACCAGCGATTGGTTTGACACACCCAAGACCCCTGCCTTCTCCTGCATTCTCATTCTGAAAAAGAAACCAGCAAACGTAAAGAATAGAAACCTCCTGGGAATTGCCTGGCAGTCCAGCGGTTAGGACTCCGCACTTCCACTGCTGGGGGACTGGGCTGGATCGCTGGTCGGGGAGCTAAGATCCCGCATGCCGCACAGTGAGGCAAAACAAACAAACAAACAAACAAACAAAACCCTTTATGCTCTGATGACTAAAAGCAATGTTGTCTCTTAGATTGGTCCATTCAAACCACCATCAAAAGCTACGGTTCTCCAGAATCAGTAATGGTTTATCAGGGAAATAGGAATGATTTTTATTTTCTCTAATATGTATTTTCCAATTTAAAAAAACGATCACTTATCAGTTGTGTCGTAGAAACATTATTTAAGATATACTTTTTCCAGTATTTTAGTATGGAAAATTTCAAATATAAACAAAGCAGACATAGCATAATGAAACCCCATGTACCCATCACCCAGTTTCTAGAATTTTCATCTTCTACCATTCTTGTTTCATCTATATCCCCATCCATTCCCCACCCCTCTCACCTTTTATGGTTCTCTTTTCTTTGGGTAAAAAATTACATTAGAATGCATAGATCTAAATTGTATAATCTTGACGAAGTATATACCCATGCAACGTACCCCCATCATGGTATAAAACATTTCCATTCCTAAAGAAAGTTCCCTCACTTCTCTTCCCAGTCATCCAAACCACATACACCTAGGCAATCACTATTATTTTTACAACTTAGTTTTGCCTGTTCTAGAATGTCCTGTATATGAAATCATACAGTATATATTCTTTGGTGCCTGTCAGCATTATGTCTATGAGATTCATCCATAATGTTTCATGTAGTAGTAATGTATTCCTTTTACTGCGAACTGGTATTACATTGTAGGAATATACACCAAGGTGGATCAGTTCTCTTATCGATGGATGGACATTTCAGTTCCTTCAACATATGACTGTTGTGAACAAAACTGTCGTGAACATTATATATTTTATGGACCCGCATTCATTTCTCTTGGGTAAGTATCTAATGGCATTTCATTGTGATTTTAATTTGCATTTCACTGCTAGCTAATGATGTGGAACACTTTTTCATGTGCTTATTTTCCATCTATATATCTTCCTTTATGAAGTATCTGTTCAAGTCTCTTTTCCATTTTTAACAGGGTTGTCATTCTTATGTTGACTTGTAAGAGCTCTTTATATAGTCTGGATATAAGTCCTTTGTCAGATGTGAATTGTTTTTTCAGTGCATGGCCTATTTTTTATTCAATATTTTCTTAACGGAGTCTTTGAAGACAGAAATAAATAAATAAATAAATAAGATAAACAGTTTGCTTTTCTTTTCAGATTTTCTATTTCATCTCATGTCAGCTGGGTCAGATAAAGTTTTTTAAAGGAATTTTTCCTTTTTGCCTATGTTGTCAAAGTTGTTGGCCTACAGTTGTTCCTAATATTATCTTATTACGCTCCTGGTGCCTGTAGGATCTCCATTCAGTCATGATATCGGTAATTTATGCTTCCTATTTCTTAATCAATCTAGCTGAGATTTATCAATTTTTTCAAAGACTCAAATTTTTGTTTTTAAAATTTTCACAATTGTTTGTCCATTTCTATTTCATCAGTAAGAATCTTTATTATTTCCTTTCTTCCTCTGACTTTGGGTTTAATTTGCTCATCTTTTTCTAGCGTCTTAAGGCAGAAATTGCCAGAAGGGGGCGTTAGGGGTGGGAGCTGCTTCCTACAGTTACTAACAATTGGGATCACGTCCCCTTATTCTTTTAGCCTTCCAACATCTGTGTGGTCAACTCTCTGTATGAAATCCCCTTTGTTGGAAATATCTTGTACGGTTTTAGTTTTCCAGACTGGACTCTGACTGTTATACATACGAACTAGCATTTCTTAAAGTGCATTCCAAAAAACACTAGTCCTATGAAATGCACGTAGGCTCTTTGATCTAATGAGTTCGGAAAATGTTACATACTAGACCTTGCCTTTTGAAGATTATCAATGCATGTTACCACATTAAAGGCTAAGGTAGATTATTCTACAGCAAAAACTCACTCCTTCTCACATCCATGGTGGAAGTATGGTTCCCTGACCCACTGATGTGAGCTTTGGCCATGCACCTTGCTTTGGCCAGTAGAAAGCGGGTGGAAGTACCAGGGTGCCGGTTCCTAGTGTAGACCTTAAGAGGTATTGTATGTTTCTACTCGCTCCTCTGGGAGCTTTTGACCTCTTCCATGAGAAGAATGCAACCTTCCCAGCCTACTCCAGAGACAAGGGGAACAAACTTGAACTCAACACCTAGCCTTGGGCAGAAACGCCCTATCGTATCACTGTGATTTTGTGGGCGGTATTATACAGCAAGAGCTGATTAATACACGGCTTCCAAGAAGCCTTCAACAAGCATGTTTAGCATTGTTCAACTTTTCATTTCCCCGAACTTATTTGATCACAGAACCTTATTTTACTCCACAGAAAGCACTCTAGGAAATAGTGACATATACAAACCACTTGATAATGATTATACGCCAAAGTAAAATCATGAGAATTTAATTTTGACAAGAGGCGTCCCACACAATAGGAGTCATTGCCTAATCAATAGGGTTATTCATTTCTTCAATTTCTGGGAAGTATACCAAAAGGGCTTTCTGAGAGTTATCACGTTACTATTAATTCCACCTACTGCTGCTTCTCCAGGGCACCAGCTTAGTCTGATACACTTCAAAAGGCTGAACATTTGAAATATTATTAGCTTCAACACACTTTCGCCTCTCTCTCTCTCGCCACACACGCACGCACACACGCACACACACACACAAATTATAGCTTTAATCCTACAGGCTTTAAATATTTTTCTATCAAAACCTTGGAACTGCTGATTAGCTCATTCATTTTATGGAAAATTTACACCGTATGACCTAAAAGGCAAAATTAGCCCTCATTGTCGTCCCAATCGGCCAAGTTAGACCTAATGTCTATTAAAAAGAGACTGGCTTTGAAAATGTATTTGTAAGAATGGTAATATGTATTCCTGGTACATGTTTATTTCTGGGTCGCAACTCAAAGACTAATGGATGAGGCACAGAGCCTCGCCATGAGTTTGAGGCTGGAGTGAAATAAGATGCCTTCACTTTCAGTAGCTCTTACCGACCCTCTCTTTTGCTTTGCCCAAAGGGACTTTTCCTCAGGGAAGACAATAGTCTGAGATTGAAGAGATACGGGTGGTCATATGGAGTGTCATCATTCTGACTGCCTCAACTGTACGAGATGTTGCAAATGAGAACTCCCAACGCGGGCCCGCCTTGCTTCCACCACCATGACGATTTATGTGCAGGACGCTTGCTGCAGGCATGCACAAAACCTACAGTGGATCCTGGTGCCCAGACACCATGTTTCTATCTGTCCCTTTGTCCTGCCTACAGGTTTTTCCAGCCCAGAGCAAAATACCACAATAATATTCAGGCTGGGTGGACTAAGGTGTGTATTTCTTCTGCAAAGTGGGAGGAAGGCGATTTGAAAGGGAAGGTGGGAAGGGGCTGGCCTGACAACATCATTCACAGGTGCATCTCAGAGCAGATCGGCTTTGGGAAAGAGTACACATCAAATCTGGGAACAAATTCCTTAAAATTCCTGTGCCCAGGAACCCCTTGGAAAATCTTCTTATACCCCCAGGAGAATGCACACCCCAGTCAGAAGTATTGTACTATTACTTCTATTACTTCATAATCACGTCTTAAAATTTCTTAAGAGGAGGAACCGTTTGTCTCACTTTTCTTAACCAGGCGTTATGAGTTTCTTTTAAAAAAAGGAAGCATCTCCAAGTGTTTTTAAAGGATAATTTATTATTAAATGAAGAAGTCATAAAACAAAATGAAGTGAGACAGATGTCAAAGATAAATTCACAAAGTCGTTTTCATCAAATACTATTCCTAAGGTGAGAAACAGGAAATGCATCAAATGAAAAGGTACTTACTCTTTTTCAAAGGTCTGTGATTTCAAAAGAAAACTTTTCTCTGAAAATACAAATCATCTTTATTACATAAAAGACATCATTTAAGAGTCTGAGAAAAAAGACTTTTTAACTCATAAGTAAATGGTATTTCCCAGACTCCCTTAGGAATGCTTGTTTTTAATCAGTGGGTTTTAAAAATCATCGCTTCCACCTTGCAAACTAACATGAATCCACCATGGATCGACAACATGCTATCCACCCTGACGTGTCCCCTTACGTCTTCACATGCTTCCTCTTCTGCAACTTTCAGCAACGCAGATTTGGAGAAAAAGAAAGGATTTGAGAGAACTAGTTTGGTCCCTAGTGAATAACTTAAAACAAAATCTGCTTTTCCACTCACATGACACACGTACAGTCGCTCACTTCTACTTACTTTACTGATATATTTCATATCAAAAAATCTCATACATGCATCTCAGCACGGGGCTGTTTAAAGGCCGCGTTCTCTACCCCTCGTCTCTCTGGCCGAGCTGCCCATGGCATTGTCCTGGGCTCGTCAAGTGTCTCCATTGGGCCAGAGCAAAACCTTGGGAATTCTCTTACCATAGTTTAAAAATCACACTTACCACTTGTCTTAAATGACAAGATCATGAAATCAGAGAGAAAAACCCATTTTTAATCAATAAATGCTGTGTAATTTACTCTTCCAAACGCAGGAGGCTGCTCTGCATGAAGACAGGAGACTACGGGGTCTTGGAGTGACCCCTCGAGGGGTCCCTGCTGAGCTTCACGCTGGCAAACTCGGGACCATGGAGCTGATCGCAGGCTCCACGGAAGGGATGCTTCCAACCAGGTGCACGACAGACTAAACACTATTCAACCTGAAGAGGACAGCAGACCATTTGGCTCTCTAGGCCTCTGATGACCTTAAATGACAGTGATTATCATCACACCTGCTCTCCTCAGAACAAAAGTCCCTGCTGTGGCTCCAGGGTACCCAGAGAACTCTCAATTCTGCTTTCAGGACAGATGGAAGCCATCAGCACAAACCCAGAGATACAGCGGGAGTCCGAGCTTCCAGGACTCTGCAAGCCCCAAGAACTTGACATAACTTGGATGCATTGAAAGGAAATACCCACGGTTTTGTTCTCTCCGATATCAGAAGAGCAAAAGTCCTCTGCCACTTTCTTTACTCAAAATCCACAGGGATCGGCAGGAGAAAGAAGTACGGGCCGGGTGAGGCAGGGCGGGCAGGAGGCTGAAGGCCAGAGGCAGCCTGGCCTCCACGCCCTCCTGACCTGGCCCAGCCTGTGTCCCCGCTTCTGTGGCCCGTTCAGCTGAATTCACACAGTTTCTTCCATTCACATGCAACGCCATGATTGTCACACTGAAACGAACGCTTAGACGTGTACGGTCACCCCAGCGCCCAGGTTTGGGAGCCTGACATGTGGCATCATTCCCTATGCTCAATTCCCCTTTGCTTCCCTTGGCTGGAGGCAGGGAGGTGGATTTCCTGGCTTTTTCGCTTAGACCTCGGGCACCAGCAGAATTCCTCCGCGGTGTTGACCCAAAGTCACTGGAAAGGACGCCCACCCTGATGAACCAGATCACCAGAAACATCTGTGTCCACCTCCTCCCTGGGGGTATCAAGTCCTAGGTGTGACTGTCAGCTCCCACTGTGAGTGAAACGCCCCCTGTGGACTCCGCCAAAAGTGCTTTCCCTAAGCATCCTTTCAAGACGCCATTTCTCTCCAAAGGACCCTCTGCTATGTTTCACCTCATGAAAAAACTAGGAAAGTATTTGGAAACCCCAAAATACATATCAGGAGAGTTACACAAGCCTGTGGAGACATTACCAGATGCCAGGGGTTCCAGGCGCTTCGCCAGAGCCCGAGCTTGGAACCCACCCGTGGAAGGAACCAGAACCAAGCCGTTGCCCCCGGACTCAGCCACCAGTTGATCTGACCCCACTCTAGAGGCAAGAACAGGGTGAACGCCTTCCTTCCTGCCTGCCTGCCTTTCCCTTCCTCTCTTGCTTTTTTTTTGAAAGGCATCTTATATTGTGGTTTGGGGTTTTTTGATATCACAAAAAAGATTTAGAGAATTCCAAGAGTTTTGGTTAAAAGGAAATACAAATGGAAATTTAAAAAACCAGAATGGAACTCAACTCTCCACAGATTGAACCCATATGGGTGTCACAGCTCACTGAATTAGCACCACTTTTGTAGCAGTGAAGACACCGGGGCAGAAAGTTCTTCCAACTCACTTTTTCCATCTCAGAGACTTTTTCCACGCTCCTCCCCAGACAAACTGACCGCCGGAGGAAGGGCGCTCCCCTCTTCCCTATTTCAAAGTGTGGCCATTTTCCTTTTGCTCTAGCCATCCTTTTATTTTCTCATCAAATTGAGACTTCGGGGAAGCTATGTAGCAGCAAACTAGGAAAACACACTCCTTTTCAAAACAATTGGAAAAAATTGTAAAAAATCAAATTCTTTCAATAATTAGAAGATGTTGTGACTTTTTTTTTTTTTTTTTTATTCCCCAGGCTGGGCTTAGAGGTATCTCTGGGTTAGACTCTTCTGGGGCTGGAATGACACACAAGGGCAGCCTGGCCCAACCCAACCTGGGCAGGAAAGCCAGGCCAGCCCCCCAGCCTGCTGCAGTCAGCTCTCCTCCGACAGGTAATCACCGCCCACGAGCTCAATGGCTTCGAGCTCCACGCTGGACAGGAACCTCCTCAGTGTCTTGCGGCAGTTGTAATCCAGAGTGGTGGTGTAGACGGTCTTGGGGTACTTGGGGTAGACGATGGTGGTGCTGAGAAAGCGGGCGGGCTTGTGGCGCGGCTCAAAGCGCACCTCAGCCTTGTAGTTGCGCCACGTGCAACTGGGGATGCAGGTGATGGTCTGGCTGCAGGAGGCCACCGCCAGGCCCAGGGGCAGGTGGACGTCGTCGATGAAGTGTCGCTCTGAGTCGTACTTGACGGAGGATGTGTACCTGAGCGGGAGACATAAGGCAGCGTGAAGCCGCTCCTCTGAGCTGGGGGCGCAGGGATCCCTACCGTGACCTTGAACCTTGAGACTCTAGGGAGAAGCCGCACGGAGTTTATAACGTGCTCACTGTGTGCTCCTGTCCTAGCGCTTTACTTCCAGGATCTAATTTAATCTTCCCAACAACCCTGGGAGAAGAAATCGGGGTGCAGAGGTTAAGGTCACAGTGGGAGGGAGCGGTAGAGCTGGGGTTTCAGTGCAGAAATGCAGGATTCCCAAGTTCAACCCGCACTCACTGTTCCTCACTGCAGGCGGCAGCCCCTGGAGTCGGCTCCCACTGACTTAAGCTTTGAGACTTGGCCAAGTTACCTAACTTCCAAGCCTGTTTCCTCTTCTGAAAAAGGTGCCCAATAGAATGGGGGAGAGTGTTAACCCAGCAACTGCTGTTGGTGGGGATGATATATACAACAAGGCAGATTCTCCTGTCCACGGGGGATGAGTGGTTTCTCTATCCCCTGAAGTGCACAGTCAGCTCTTTAATGAGAGGAGAAGGGAACCCAGACATCCTGAATGCTGGTTCTGAAAGCTTGGTGATACCAAATCCTAGTATTGGGGCCACCTCTGCCTTCGGCTTGGAGACTCCCTCAAACCCAGGGAACCGAGATCTGACCTTATCCATCACAGCCAATTACAGTCTTGTTTTCCATAAAATAAATTAACATCCACGTTCCTCAGCAGCTACTTTATAATTTTTTTAAAGTCCATCTTGGGCAATTTGGGAATTTCTTTTTTTTTGGAAGCAAAGCATGAATTCATATTACTTCCTAATTATGGCATCTTCATAGATACTAAAATATGCACAAGCGGGACCTCCCTGGCAGTCCAGTGGTTGGGACTCGACGATTCTGCTGCAGGGGGTGAGGGTTCGATCCCTGGTCGGGGAGCTAAGGTCCCACATGCTGCGAGGCGTGGCCAAGAAATTTTAAAAATAAAAAATAAAATAAAAAGTATGCACAGGCATCACACACAGACAAACTGAACAGCACTGCCCCTCGCCAGCCCCTACCCACTGGTCAGGGAGTAAGAACCGGCACTCTTTTTTTAAAATGAGTCTCCAGTGGAAACATCTCTTCGCCTTGGGCAAGTAGGTTAAAAGGCTGGGAAGCTCGTGTCATGAAGTCATGTCCCCATTCTGTTCAAAATACAAGCTCCTCAGGAATAAAAGGCTGAACTGCTCACCTCCAAACTGGTGAGCCTCCTTTGTTCTGTGTCAAAGGGCCCTTTGTATTCGTGCAACGGAACTCCATCTCTAAAGCCACCAGCTACCAAAAGTAAAATTCCGTTCTCTAAAAAGACATATCTTTAATGGAGCCTCTCAATGGATCTCTGCCCCCAGATGAGCCTGGATGATAAATTCCCCGAGGAAGAAGAACGGTACTTGCCCAGTGAAATCAGAACCTGAGGCAAGGTCACAGCACCTTGACACTGGGGTGGGGGTGGGGAGATGTGGAAAGAAGCTTCTGGAAAGGGGACTTACTTTATTACAAATTTTTAAACAGCTGATGGCCATGATAAGTGAAGTGCGAAAAGCAAGTGGCAGGACTTTATGTGTAACACGATCTCGTTTTTATTTTCATAAGTGTATCCATATTCAAATGGTTAGAGCACAGAAACAACATCCGAAAGAGTGCCCACCAAACTATACGAGGCTTTGGCACACTTTTGTCATTGACTATTTTTTTTTTTAATAACAAGCGTTAATTACTGGAACAAAAAATTGAAAATAGAAATAAAATGAAATCAGGGACTGCTATATTTACCTTACTTCAGTTGGTGGTAAGGGGTCAAACTCCACTCCTTCACCGAACGACAGGGGGCATAACCTTGGCGAGCAGCCGGAGCCCAGGGCGTTGGGGAGAGAAGCTGGATTCTGCAACAACAGAAAACGCAGTTAGTTCACAGCCCCATCCGATGCGTTCCCCGCAGAAGGTCCTGGCTCTAGCCTCCAGCTGATGGGCCCAACTGAGATTTGTGTCACCCTCCAGGGAATAATGCCAGCGAAGGGCTGACCCACAGCACGGGAAGACCACCGGACAGGGCACAGAGGATGCCAAGAGGTCTGCTCGAATCCCAGGCCTATCATGAACGTGTGCTCTCAGCAGAGTCACAGCATATGCCCTGTGACCTTATTTGCACACCCAGGGGGTGTCCCTTTCCATCGATGAGGTTTTGTGGAAGGAGGAAAAGAGGAAACAAATTACAGCTCAGCGTCGTGACCGCGGCCAGACCCCGGGGCTGCTGCATCATCCCGCAGCAAGGCGGTGAGAAAACCGACACGAACTGGGACTTCACTAACCAGAACCTTCAATTATGTGCCCCCAACCCTGGCATTGTCTCAGCAACTCTTCAGAAAAGGCCAAAACCAACAAAGAGAAATGCTACAAGGGATTTTTTTTTTTTTTACACTGAAGATTCAGTCCAACTTCCCCCATGTCCTCTGCCTCTGAGGCCACCAGATCAATACCCAGCCAAGATGGAGGAATCTGCAAACTCACTGGGAAGATGAACACCACAAAGTTGTCTATGTCATCTTCCACTATCCAGAAAACTCAAAGAGCCAGAGCACAGCATCCCAGGGGTTCACCGCCTTCCAGCCTGGTCAGAGCATGGGGCCTTCTGATTCAGCAAGCAGCCTGAGTAAGAGATGGGACCATCCTCCACACAGCTGCTGGGTTTTCACCTGACCTGACTGGAATCAGGGCTTCTGTGTTAAGTGAGCAACAGAGAGCAGCCCTTTGGGTTCCTGGGCTAACTGGGGGCTGTCATTTTCTTTGCCTGATTTGAGAGAAGAACCTACACTTGGGCCAGGGTATGGCGGTGGCAGCCCCACCCCCATGTCTTCCAGGAAGCAGACGTTTCTAGAAGGTTGACTCTAAGACTCTTATGTTACCAGGACAAGGTGTCAAGTGGGGGCACAGGGTGGACATGCAAAAGCCAAAGGGGACCAGGTAGGTCAGGGAGAGGCAGGGGGACCCCAGGGTCCAGCCCTGAACTTGGTGGGGGGAGAGCTTAATAAGCCCCCACTGGGGCTTGAGAACCCAGCTGGGGGAGGGGGTAAGGTGCGGGCACCGGCTACTGCAGAGCTTTAGGAAACAGCCCCCAGCAGTGACAGGGGGCCCTGCGCTGCCCCAAGCTCTCTAGCTGCTGGGCACTCCCCAACCTGGGGGTGCCTTCCGGGAGTCCTGGGGGCTGCAGGACAATGCAGCCACCAAGAGGAGGTAGGCGCCACCCAGCACTCACAGGTATCCAGACAAGCACTCGGTTCTCTTGCTCCTGCTTCCTCTGCTCCCTCATCCCTGCCACCCAAGCTCCCTGAGCACCCAGCCTGCTCCAGGGCAGGCTGGGAGTGGGGCGGGGCAGCAGGGGTTCTACGCATGAACAAGGGGCTTACCAGGGAAAGGGGACGAAGTCACAGTCTTTGGCATGGCTCTGGGAAGCATCCAGGAAGACTTCCCAGAGGAGGTGACAAGTTGGGCACTGCAGGGCTGGCAAGGGTTTGACAGGTGGAAGAGCCAGCTGGGTGTTGGGAGAGGTAGAAGGGGATGGCTGGGAGGGAAAAGGCACACCAGGGGGACGAGTAGCATCAGAGGCACCGATGTGTGTATCTGCCTGTGGTCAGGGGATGTGGAAGATGAGGCTAAAAAGGGCCAGGTGGCGAGGGTTCTGAAGGCCAAGATGAAGCAAGTGCTGCCTTCTAAATGGAAATGAGAGGATGCACTGATGTCCACCGAGAGACAGGATCATTGGTCAAGAATTCCACGTACCATCAAAGTGGGTGGGTCCCCGAGGAGCAGCAGCTGCCACTGACTACTTCACCCAGGGGAGAAGGCTGCAAACACCCATCCCCAAGGGGGAGGGGTGGCCTCAGAGTCCCACTTTTAGCTTGACTGTAGGCAGGATGTGGGTCCCCTGGGCTCTAGTTAAAGGCAATAAACACCACCATGTGAGCCATTTCTAAGGTAAAAGGGACCTGGTGTTTTTTCTTTAAATAAAAATTTTAAATTAAAGTAAAAGGACTCATTTTTGAAAGTTTCCAAGTTACTTAACTTCCAAGCCTGTTTCCTCTTTCTGAAAAAGGTGCCCAATAGAATGGGGGAGAGTGTTAACCCAGCGACTGCTGTTGGTGGGGATGATATATACAACAAGGCAGATTCTCCTGTCCACCTAAAGGCCTCCCACCCGTCATGGGCCAGACACGGGTTAGGTGACGGGACAAGAGGGGCCACGGATCTGAAAAGGTCCCCTCCAAGGCCACTAACAGTCCCCCAAAGCTGGCCCCCTTTGCTCTCTGAATCGGGGAGCCCGAGTACACCCCTCTCCCCAACACCCACCGGGAGGGGAAGCAGGCCCGTTGGAGCCACCGGGGGCGAGGGCAAAGCCCGGAGGTGCCTGGGGGAAGTTTGCTCTCGGTGTTCCCGGACCCCTCCAGCCCGGCAGGGTCAGGAATGTGGACGAGCCGCAGCCTGGCAGCCCCGGGGGCCATCACCCCGAAGGGAGGAGGCGGTGGTCGCCTTTCCCGGGGCTCCCGGGCCTCCCAGGCGATGACAATTTTCCAGCCACCGGCTCCAGCTGGCCGGGCTTTCGCCGCGCCTCCCGCCCCGGGCTCCCAGCGCTGGCCACGGGCGGGCTCCCAGCGCTGGCCGACGGGCGGGCGGCGGCGGGGACAGCGTGCCCCGGTAGGGCCGACACGACCGCCTGGGGGTCTCCGGTGCCCGGGCGCGGGGGAATACAGAGGATGGGGGGAGGGGCCGAGGCGGGGTCACTCACCGGGGCCGCGGGGGTGGCCGCCGCGTCGGGCTCCAGCGCCCCGGGGGCCGGCGCCCGCTCCCCGCCCCCGCCGCCCCCGGCCGCCGCGAGCGCCCAGTGGCTGGGGCTCGGGCTAGGGGGCAGCCCCGAGTCCGGACTGTCCAGGACGCCGTCGCCCTTCTTCTTCGCGTCCACGAGCTCGGGCACATCCTGCAGGCTCAGCCGGCCCACCATGGCGGTGCGCGCGGCGGGGCCGGGGCCGCTGCCCGCCGGCCGCCCTCCCTGCCCGCCGCCCGCGCGCCGTCCGGGTCCGCCGGTCTCCGCGCTCCCGGGCCCGCCCCCTGCCCCGCCCCGCCCGGGGCCCGCCCCGCCCGCCCGCAGTGGCGGAGCCGCCAGGCCGGGCGCCAGGGGCCGCTGCGCTCCCGCCGCGCGCAGCCCGCGCTGCGCTCCGCCCGGCCGCTCAGCCAGCCCCGAGCGGCCGATCACAGGAACGGGGGGCGCCGGCCCGGGCCCCCGCTCCGCTCGGCCACCCGCCCCGCAGCAAGCCGACCCTGTACCCCTCTCGCGCCGGGCCCGAGGGCGCCTTGTCCCCTCGCTCTGGCCCAGCCAGGCCGGCAGGCGCTCATATCTCGAGCCCTGGCGTCGGGCGGGAGGCAGCGTAGAGCCCGGGCCCGGAGAGGCCGGGGGAGCCGGCTGAACCCAGCGAGCAAACAACTGGAAATTATTAATAGTTAATGTGCTTCGTATGGTTCCAGCCGCCTCTTGGCTCAGCCGGGCGGGCTCTTAGTTTGTGTCTGGCTCTCATTTCTGCCCCGGAGGAAAAGAGCGCCTACTCCGTTTCTCCTCAGGGGGCTCAGGGGCTGGGGGGTGGGGGCGGAGCTGGGAGGAGCGCATCACCCCCTGGCCTGGGTGCTCAGCGGAACAGGCCGTGGCCACACCTGGCAGGAAAATTCTGCGTGGACTGGACCTCGAACCAGATGGACGGGCTCAGCAGGCTGCCCACCGGCTGTCTGAAGTGCCAGGGGCTCCCTGGTGGGGGTCACAGCTTTTCAGACGTGGGACTTCTTCCTCTTTAGACAGAGAAGCCCTATCTGAGTGGGAACTTGTTGCAGTAGCTGCCAGCTGTAGAACTGGGCTGTTCTCAAATCTAAAAGTACTAGAAAGTTCGAGTACTGTTTCTAACAGAGACCTCCCTGATTATCAGTAAGTATAGGAAGTCCCCACCTCCCACCAGCCACTGTACCCCGGGGGTTTCTGATGGGTGCCCAACTAGGGCCTCAAGCTGGAGCTTGCCCAGACCTAGCCCACAGGTGCCAGCTCTGGAGAGGAGCAGTGCCGTGGACTAGGGACTTCCCTGGCTAGACGAGAGGTGGGCGTGCTGCATGCCCCACCATAGCGGGCCAGTCTGTGTTCTTGCGAAAACAAAGGATCCTTGTCCTGCTTGGGACCTGGTGATGTCCAAATTTCGAGCAGGTAGATGTTCGAGATTTGCTGGGAAAGTTCAGCCCTCCTACCCTCCTCACTCATCACTTTTAGGTGAGGAAACGGAGAAGGAATTTGACTTGCCCCAAGTCACACAGCTGGTACAACGCAGCTTGCTGTGACCAGAAAGCCCAGGATCATCCCCTCCATAGAGAATAAAACCGGGTACGTGCCTGTGTGCTGGAGGTCATTCATTCAGGACCTGTGGGA
This sequence comes from Orcinus orca, assembly GCF_937001465.1. Classification (NCBI taxonomy): domain Eukaryota; kingdom Metazoa; phylum Chordata; class Mammalia; order Artiodactyla; family Delphinidae; genus Orcinus; species Orcinus orca. Next base: position 7,180,935 of record NC_064577.1, on the reverse strand, counting down.
ACAGATTATAAAATCAAGCGTGCACAGTCCTGGATCGATGGTTCCTGCAAGGACGTACTGTAAGCAGTGGGTCTTAGAGATTGGGCCAACTGTGTGGCTACAATTCCCTACCCCTGTTGACCTCACCACCTGCACATCCCAGACTGCCCCCAACCCGGGGCATCACGGGAGGAATCTAAGAGCTTCCTGGGGGTGTGGAAAGGCGGTCTGCTGGCTGTGGCAGGACTTGGCGCCCTAGAGGGAGTTTGCCCACCAGCATTCCCATGTAGATCCTGAGAACTCTTTCCCGGCTTGGCCAGCTGGGAAAAGGTGTCCAGGAAGACGGCAATTGCTCCGTCTTCCAAGGTCATCAGTCTGGAAGAGGAGGATGAGGCTGAGGAAGGTCATCATGCTAGGCCAGTGCAGCCACTGTCTCCACCAAGGCCTGGATCGTTGTGGACTGTCTTGGGAGGGATCGCCCCCTGGACCCGCTAAAACATGGAATCTAGGGGGAGCCCTGAATTGCCACCTTCTCAGGGGAATTCTGAAGGGCTTAGATTACTCACATTCTGACAGAGATCCACAGAGACATCACAGCCGCTGAAGAGAGCAAGGGAGTGTGAAGCTGCCAGCTTCGGAGGGTCCAGGCAGATCAAGGGGACACCTTCGAGGCACCCCTTCCTCCTTGGCACTGGGGTCATCAAGCAGGTGGCCCAGGACTTCACGTGGGCATCTCAGCCATCAAACTGGACCCAGGAAGCATCTGTGTCCTGAGCTCCAGCCTATGACAGTTCTGTCTGATCCCCAACATAACCTCTCCCCAACCCAGAAGAACATCTTGGCTTTAATAGAGATCAGGACATCCTCAGGCCTCAGGACAATTGCCAAGGAGCTCCCAAAGCGTGAAATGATTGCATACCCTGGCCTCCTTCCTTACAGAGGAGCCTAGCGCTGATACACACAAAGGAAACTGGAGGGGCCTGAAGAGGAATTCAGCCCGGGGACCTGACGCTGACGGAGAAGCTGCATCAAAGTCTTCCCCTCCATGGTTCCCAGAACCCTGCTGAGCCAATCAGAAGACACCTGGGACCCCAGGTTTGTCCTCTCCTGTCCAGACTGTCTTCAAAGAGCTCAGAGATAAGCTGGAGCTGACTGGAAGCTGCTCGGGTTCAGAGGAGAACGTGCAGGGCATGCCCAGCCAGGCCCAGGTGTCCTGCCTGCGCTTGCATCTCCATGAACTCGTGGCAGTCCTGCTGGAGATGAGCAGAGGGGTTCTTACAACAGGAACCATCTGACTTCAGCCTGCCCATGAGTGCCCCTGGGTGGGAGAGCAGAGGGACTTCCTTTGTAACCTCATGGGAGCCATGCGGCACAGACCCTGGAAGACAGCTGTGTTTCGTCAGCCCTGAGCCGTGAGTCCGCACTGCATATCTGCTATAGTCCTTGGGAAGAGCCCCATGCCCTGGGCTCATCATTGTCCTACATCTTCTGCCAGATTGTTTTCCAAAGGACGTTTCTTAAAAAAAAAACACAAAAAACTCTAACCAAGGCTTGGGAAAGACAACGGATTCCACTTGACCCCCTCCTGGTCTGGCTTCGAAGACAGGCCTTCTTTTGAGGAGCATCTGGGTTGCACCTAGAAATCAGGGGTGAGTTGCACAAAAACGAGACCACGGACCCTGCCGAAAGAGTGGCCTCTCCTCAAAGCGGTCCTTTCCGAGTGGCCATCATCCCCTGCCTGGACCACAGAGACTGGTGTCCTCGTAGGACTTGGCTTCTGGCCCTGAGGCCTCTCCCAGCAGGGTCTGAGGAACAAAGCTGCGTCACAATGAATGCCAATCCTGCATTTTCCCTTTTTCTCCACTAAATTAAGCTGATGCCCAAACAGGAGTTGAGTCAGTCAAGAGCAGGGCGGGACCCCCCACAGTGCGGCTGCTTATTGTTTTTGGAGTAGCTTGTTTTCAGTAAACCCAGCCAGACAGCGGATTAAAAGCACTGTGGGCTCCAGCGCGCTGGCGTGTGCCCAGGGCCCCAGGTACCTTGCGGTCTCAGCCCCCTGGGTCTCCGGGCTCCGGGAACCACGAGGCAGTGGCTTGGCCTTAGTATTAAACCAGGTCCCCCCCTTGCGTTCATATACACCCATGTCAACCAAAATGCTTAAAAAAATAGGACTTTGTTTCCTTATGTGTCTTAAGATTAAGGTTATTGGTTTCAAAGAGCATGGAAAGGGAACTGCCATATTCGATAAAGAAAGAAACTGCATTAAAAAGATGTACTGGGGCTTCCCTGGTGGCACAGTGGTTGAGAGTCCTCCTGCCAATGCAGGGGACGCGGGTTCGTGCCCCGGTCCGGGAAGATCCCACATGCCGCGGAGCGGCTGGGCCCGTGAGCCATGGCCGCTGAGCCTGCGCGTCCGGAGCGCAACGGGAGAGGCCACAACAGTGAGAGGCCCGCGTACTGCAGAAAAAAAAAAAAAAAAAAAAGATGTACTGACACGGCCCAGCCCACAGGAGTCTGTGCACACATGAGTTGGTGAGCTTGGTTCATACCTCTGTGCTCCCGGGACTCACAAAGGTGGCCTGAATCAGAGGCCAGGGACACCAAAGGCTGGCCATTTCAGAGCGAAATGGGCCTGAGGGAACAGGCTCCTTTTCTTTCTTTTTTTTAAAAAAATATTTATTTATTTATTTATTTGTAAAATTTATTTATTTATTTTTGGCTGGGTTGGGTCTTTGTTGCTATGCGTGGGCTTTCTCTAGTTGCAGTGAGCAGGGGCTACTCTCAGTTGCGGTGCACGGGCTTCTCATTGCAGTGGCTTCTCTTGTTGCGGAGCACGGGCTCTAAGCACGCGGGCTTCAGTAGTTGTGGCACACGGGCTCAGTAGTTGTGGCTTGCAGGCTCTAGAGCGCAGGCTCAGTAGTCGTGGCGCATGGGCTTAGCTGCTCTGCGGCATGTGGGATCTTCCTGGACCAGGGCTTGAACCCCTGTCCCATGCACTGGCAGGCAGATTCTTAACCACTGCACCACCAGGGAAGCACCCAGGCTCCTTTTCTGACCTCTCACCTGGGAGACCACCAGGTCAGGTGGAGAGGTGGGATCTGGCCCAGCCTCAGTGGCGACGCTCACCCAGACACCGAATGAAGCTTGTGGTGGAGTCAGGCCAGTGACCCCTGTGTGGGGAACCTGAGGACCCCAAATACAGGCTCCACCCTTGGGGCCTCCTATGTGTAAGCTGAGAGCTGTTCTCCCAAACGCTCCCTAGTTACACAGAAAAAGGGCCGTGGCATCTGCAAAATAAAACCCAGATGGGATTTTGCAAAGAGCTGGGGCTCACGGCCTCGTTGGAACGACATCAATACACTTGCACTCCTGGCTCCGTTCTGCGTATTCACACCAGACAAGGACTTGCAGCCCAGAAAAATAGCCCTTAGTTGAGCAACTGAAGTTAAGACCCTTGGCTCCTTGGTTGAAGGGCGTGATAGAAGGGTGTGCAGGCAACAGTTGGCCAGTCTGCACAGCCACTCTCCAAAGGCAGCCTCCAGGACCCTCGGGGGATTTCGGTCTGTAGGCTGCGTGGGAAAGGGTGGAGAGTGGGAGCCTGGGGGCGGCCAATTGGCTCTGCTGTCCTCCTGGAGCCGGTGTCCCTAAGTGCATTCCTCTCCTCCCTCAAATTCAAAGCAGAATACCCCGCAGCGGGAGGCGGCTGTGGTTTGCAGCTTTGTACTGTTGGGAGCTCCTGAGACTTGCCGAAGACATTTACATGCCTTTGAAGAAATGCTTTTCAGTTTTGAGGAAAATTAGCCAGGGGTGGGGTAGGAACTTGAGGTGAGAGAAGAGGTACCAATGAAAAATTCCATGAGTCTCATGTTTTCCCAGGTCGCATCAGCTGGGGGTTAACTGGAATTTTATTGACTCTTGCCTTGTACTTCTGCAGGATGACCCCAACCAATGACAAGTATTTCTGGAAGTCTCTGCCTCTCATATGCTCATAAATAAATCTGGTTATATGCAGAGGATGCCTGCCATTAATTTTCTTTTCCTTTTCCTGCACCCACTGCCCCAGCCTTTGGTTCTGCTAAGTTGGGTGACAGTGACCCACACGGCGGCCCTCCAACAGGCTGCCCTTGCAGAGACCACCACCAGCTCCACCAGGCACTTAGAGAGGGGCTGCAGCCACGCCACCGCTATGGGTACCAAAGCCCCGGGTGCCGTTGCCGGTGCTGGTGCGGGGGGAGGGCCACAGAGCTTGGAGGTGCTGGAGCTGTGCTGTGGTCCGCAGCTAAGTGCCTCTCGCCCCTTCTGGTTGCGTTTACAGGGTGGTCCTGATGCAGTGCGGCTTCCTTTATGCCTGCTTCCCGCCCTAGGATTCACCTTGAACCATGCAGGGCTGGGCCAAGAGACAAATAATAAAACAAGCAAGCAAAAAACCCCTTTGAATTCCAAATCCCTCTCCCCTGAGCCAGGCTTACCCTTCTGGGCCGTTCTCTTGGGATTTCTCTAAGAGGCTTCCAGGTCCTGCGTGCAAAGAGCACGTCTGGACCTGAGAATGACAGGGATACTCGACTTCAGTCCCAGCTGGGCCCCCTGCCCCATCAGACACCCATCAAATATCACCCAACTCCCATCTCAACACCTTGCTTTTCAAAGACTGAAAGGTAGACTCTGCTATTTCCAGGGATGCCTTTTTTAGCATCAAGCCTGTCTGCCATCTGAGAAAGGACCTTCTGCTGTTAGCAGGCTGTGTTGGAAGCAGAAGCTTCTGGAATGTCAGATATCATCATCTTACAAACCCCAAGACAGGGCACAATGCCTACCTATTCTCCACGCTTGTAATAAAAAGAGCAGTTAATACGAGTGCAGCCGGGGCCTTCCATCACACACGGACATTAAGGAATCTGGGCTTTGTGTTCCTCTTGAAAGACTGTTTATCAGCAGATACCCTGTTCTTGTTCCCCAGAATCCATTTCACCTCTCCTCCCAAGGCTGAGAGCTCTTACCAAAACCTGCTCTGGGTGAGAGATTTTGGGGTTCGTGTGTGCTCTCCTGCTAGACCCATTCATTCAATCAGCACCTACCAAGGGCCTACTTTGTGCAAGACAGAGTGTGAGAGCACAAAGAGAGCCTCACCAGCCTGGTGGAGAGAGGGAGGTGAAGATTGGGGGAGGATTTCTGGAGGGAGTGACACCTGTGCTGATCCTAAAGCAGCAAATAAGGAACAGGCAGCAAAGAAGGGAGGAGGAGATGATGGCCAAAGCTCTGCCATGAGGTCTCTGAAGATCTGGTCATCCTTCTCCCCTGGCTTAGATTCACCGAGCTGGGAGCATTGCAGACTTGACAAGTGCCCCAAGTTCATTGCCTCTGGAGTCAATTAGCTCCATTCCCGGACGTGCATCCTGCAAAGATGTTGCACTGGTGACAGAGGGAAGCAAGAGTTAGGGTGGCTGGTTTAGTCCAGCTGTGCTCCTGGAAATGCCATGGCGAGGACACTGGAGCAAGCTGTTACTTTTCCTTTTGCACTTGTCACGGGTATTGTTTTGTGACTGTACTCTGGCATACAAAAGGTTAATTCTCTTTTTATTTTTTTAAACTGAGCTCAGTTTAGCTCGTAAACTCCCCGTTTCTCTCTAGACTGAAGTGTCTTGCTCACAGTATAGTTCTTCTGGAAAATGACTAGTGGCTCTTGGGTAAATACTACTCTCATCCTTCCCTTTTGCCTGGGTGGCATCTGGGGAGGCTTCCGTAACATCACAGCAGCAAGGATGGGGTGGCCGGTGGTGAGTGCCTGGTCTGTGGTCATCTTCCTATCTCTCTGGCCTCTACGGAGGAGAAATTTGCTCTGCTTGGCCAAGGAATGCCACCCTCTGCTTTTTATTTTTAATGGCACTGGTTGGCATTTGTGCCTCTACAACGTCGTTTTTTGTTTTGTTTTGCTTTTTTATTTAATTTATTTTTGGCTGCATTGGGTCTTGGTTGCTACGCACGGGCTTTCTCTAGTTGCGGTGACCGGGGATCCACTCCTCGTTGCGGTGCGCGGGCTTCTCATTGCGGTGGCTTCTTCCGTTGCGGAGCACGGGGTCTAGAGCGCAGGCTCAGTAGTTGTGGCTCACAGGTTTAGTTGTTCCGTGGCATGTGGGATCCTCCAGGACCACGGCTCAAACCTGTGTCCCCTGCATTGGCAGGCAGATTCTTAACCACTGTGCCACCAGGGAAGACCCACCCTCTGCTTTTCATGTCCATATGCCACTTGATCTGTACCCTAGTTGTCCCAGCCTGAAGTCCCTTCCAATGAGCTGGCCCTTTCATTACTTCTGGGAGCTCAGGGAGCTTGAAAGCCATCACCTCCCCATGATGGGGTGTGAGGGACTCTGTGAGGTGTGCCCGCCCTTGGGCCCACCTGGCCGGACAACACTCTCAGACACTCTCTCTCCTCCTCAGGTGCCTTGTTGAACACCTCACTTCTCTATGGGGACTGCAGTCTCCCAGGTTAATTGCTGGAAGCCAGGCAATGGTTTCTAGATCAGGGTTTCCCTCAAACTTATGGGGGTTTTGCTTATACTGGGGCTCAGCCCAGAGCGGTAGGGTTCTGGATTTCTTCTCCATGACCTTCCAGCCTCAAAACCAAGTCATATCCCCTCTAGTTCTTCCTCTTCTATTGATACCTGCTGGTCAAAATTCCCCCTCCCCCGCCACCTCTTTTTTCTATGGAAAAAAATGTTTATGTCAAGATGCACTGTCCCTCTGCTGATGGTGCTGGCTGTGTGCAAAGTCCTCCAGCATTTTGGCTCTTAAAATGTAAAGGGTAACTTTTAGAATAAAGGACAAAAACAAAGCAAAACGCCATTCCAACAATTCTTGTAACTCTCGCGGCTTTCAAGACTTTCTTCTCTACTATAGAATCACAAAGTCTCTACAGGAGTTCAGAAACTAAGAATTTAAGCTGTTATCTCCATAGCATCACTGCCAGAAGACAGTGCATGATAGGGAGCCCGGTCTGCTGATGGAGTCTGGGGAAAGGGCAGAGATAAAGAACAGAAGGGATGCTCAACTGAATATCAAACTCTACAAATACAAAGGACGACCGCTGCTTTCATGAGCGAACCGACAAAGCATGTCCTCTAGGAGCCCTGACCATGAGGGAAGCCACGGGGCTTTTGCTCAGAAAGTTTTCTTGCAGCAAGACACAGCACTGGTTGGGTCACATTTGGCTGTGTGCAGTGAAAGCCAAAGGGGGAACTTCTGCTTACTGGGTCTCTACAGATAGAGCTGCAACTACATCCTCGCAGTCAAGAAGCAGGAAAGAACATCTAGGGCAAGTGAGGATGTGGAGAAGAGGGTACACACGTACACACGGTCGATGGCAGTGTGCAGCATAATCTCTGCAGAGGACACTTTGGCGAGAGTTAGCAACATTTCAAATGTGCGTGCCCTTTAACCTTTTAAAATGGGAACTGAACGATTTTAGGAGAGTAGCCTACAAAAAGGTGGGCACAAGTAAGCAAAGATATTTACAGGAAGATTTTCACTGGCGATGTGTTTCTTACTGCCAAAAAACAGAAACCTATTTGTATACTGAGAGGAGACTGGCTAAGTAAACGGTGGTCTATCTCAACTATAAAACACCATGTAGCCTTAAAAAGAATGAGTGGCTCTATGTGTGCTGAGGGAAAAGAGATCCAAGATTTCTTGTTTAGCTGTAGAAAAATATGCAGATATGCTTAATATTAATTTTGTTTGCAAAGCGCCCTCCCCCCACAGTGTAAGACAGAATGTCTGGAAGAGGAGTGTAGCACTTCTGATATATTTCTATATTGTTTAAACTTATTAACATGAATACTGTGTACTTTAAAAATGAGTATTATTATTGCAATATTTTATAAGGTGAAGAAAATAGAAACAGCAGTGCAGAAACACTCAAAATCATTGGGGTTAGCAGTCATGAGAGGAGGTCAGTGGAGCGAGCCTTATGCCAGCTTCTTTGCAGAAGCCCTCAGAGCAAAGAGGAACTCCGTGGGCCCGGCTGGGAAACCACGGAGAAGGGCTACCCCACGAGGAAACCCTACCTGCCAGGCCTGACTGGGACTGAGAGCCTTGATTTGCTGGGGCAACTTAGATTTTTCTCTTGGTTTCTGTGACTGGTGTTTGTATAATCATTAAGAAAATGTTTTACGATTAACTAACCATATTGGTTGACAAAGAGAGTTGTCAAGGGTGCCTTACTCTAAGGCCTTGAGACTGAGGAACTAGGAAAAGGAAGGTGGTGCCCTTTAGAGACGGGGAATTTCAGGAAGGGAGCCGAGTGTACCTGGAGATGCTCCACCCAAGTCGATGATGGGACCTGCAAGCGGACTGGGGTCAGCTGAAGGGGACGGACAAGGGCTAAAAATCTGAGAAACCTCAGAAGGCATAGCTGGTGTTTTTACCTGTGATGGGCAGAAAAGTCCTCTGAAAGAGTCTGGAGTGAAAACCACAGGAGGCCTAAAACCTTGGGGCTTGACCAGAGTCAAGGTTCAAAAGGAAAAGAGCATCAGTGACGGAGACCAAGACGTTAAGGGAGCAGGAAAGCAAGGCATCGAGGGAGTGAAGGGAGCATTCCCAGGGGCAGGGAGGACTCACCAAATCCACAGAGAGTGCAAAGAGGATGAAAGTATGGCAAGAAGGTCATCCTTCCAGAGACGTTTCTGGAAGGTAGTTGAGATGGATGCTGAACAAGAGGGAATGCACTTAGGGGCTGGAGGTGATGGCTGTAACCTTTTGTTGGAAATGGTAACGAAGGCCACAAGAGAAGTAGCACGGGGGCCTGGGAGGGTGGTGGGAGATCAAAGAAAGCATGGAAGCCCTGGTTCACTTCTTCAGGCAGAACGGAAAAGGGGACGAGCTCTGAGAAACTTGGTGGGAGTGGAGGAGGGGGCAGGAAGGGAGGGGTGGGACTCCAGGGAAGGCCAGCCAGGGAGGGTGGAGCGGTGAGTGGCAAGTGGGATACACAGAGGTGGCTTGGACTTTGCCAGTCCTCGCCACAGTGAAGGGCAAGCTCACGACTGGAACCCTCGAGGTCTCAGTTTCCCAACTGATAAATGAGGAAGTTTGAACAAAGCTCTAAAAACAAATAAACCCACATACCACCCAACGCTGATGCTCCAATTCAGAGCTTCCCAACTACAGAGCTGGGTCATGGCCGGAGTGCACAGCAAATGCCCACGTGGATCCCCTCAGCCCGGTTGGCCGGGGGCGGGGCGGTCCCCTGAAGCAGCCACAGTCCCCAGGCCCATGAATATGGCCCCGGCAGCCTCTTCAACTGGTTTGCCCCAGCGTGATGCCAAGGGAGCACAAATGTCATCATTTCTATGCTTCAAGTCCTGAAAAGGTTGGGAAGCTTTGCATGTACACAGACAGACGTGTGAGGCCTCAGGCGTTAAGATTTGGGGCTTGTCGGGATTTTGAGAGAAGGATGGGCTTCCTTGCAAATGTTGCCCAAGCCCCCTCCCCCAGTTCCGGTTGCATAGTTTTGTTCTTAGAAAAGAGCTGCCTCGCACAGGGTCGGGGGGTCGGGGGTGGTCCTTGCCCTCTGATGTCCTCTTTCTAAAGGCGGCAAGGCTCAACCCAGAAGGTGGCCTCCAGCGTGACTCGGACAGGATTTGGGTGACAGTTCAGGGATGTGGACCTCAGATGAAAAGCTGCTCTCTCCTGTACAAAGGTGACACCGCCAAACACCCCCGCCCCTCGAGCAGCAGCCGCTGATGAGGACAGCAGCTTCCAAACTGGCTTCTGGGGAACCTGGAATTCTTGAGATGTTTCAGGGGGCAAAGGAGCTCCACAAGGCTTTGATTCTAACCTCCCTTTAAGGATGCATACTTTAAGCTTATTCTAAAAACTGAACATTCGAAAGTAATAACATAACATGCGAATGTGTTATTGGTGCAAATATAAGATTTTACAGATCCTTGGTGTGTTAACCTGCACTGTCAGGGCTGTTCTGTCCACGTAGACCTCAGGATAAAGAGTCCTTGTCACATCTGGGTAACCAAAGAGTATCTGGGATTGGGAGGAGGGCTTGTTTAAAACAAAACTGATGCTGTTTGCAAATTCTTAGCTGGATTAAGTCAAGATTTCTCTATTCTATGCAAGCAAAGCAAAACACAGAAATAAACTGGATGCTGGCATTGGTACATATCGACTGCCACCCATAACCTTAGCTTTGCAATGCTTTCTATTTAACTGAAACAGTTTCAGTGTTCTCACTGACTTGCTTTGAAAGATACTTGAACTCACAAAATGTATTAATAAAATACTTTTATCTATTCGTAGAGTGAGAGTCCCATGTAAAATTGGGTCTCATAAATTTGAAAACCACTTGTGAAGTGCAAAGAGCATGGATGACACCAATCCTGGCTCTGCCACACACGAGCTATATAGCCTTGGGCACATCATTTGCCCCCCAGGCTTCCAGGTCCACATCCATAAAATCCTACCCACTTAACAGGGGTTTTGATCCAATGAGGTCTCTTAACTATCCAGGAGGCAGTAAATACTCAGTTCCCTCCCCACCCAATAGCATGGAATGGCCTGGATCTCTCGGGCCTGCTCACAATCAGGTATTATTTGCATGCCAGACAGTAGCTGGGCTGCAACTCTGGCCAAGGGCTTAATCCACGGGGACCATAAGGCCCATTAGCGCCCTTCTCTGACGACTGAGCAAGCCAGCCAGCCGAGGGGCCGACACTTGGGATCCGTTGAGAGCAGTGCCAGGGTTGCAGCAGGGAGTGGGTATGAGGCTGGGGGAGGGGGGTGTCTCTGTGTGTGCACTCATGTTTTCTTTACACAACACTGGCCATTTTTCCATTTGCCTGCTAAAGCGCTTCCGCGGCTGCCCCAGGCCAATCTCAGGACTTTAGTGAAGAATTCCGTGGAATGCGGTCTCTTTAGCAGGTGGTGCGCTTCCCCTCTGCTTGAGAAGGGCCTTCCTTTTCCATCAGCACAAAGCAACCAAGCAGAAGCTGGAGTTTCTCTCCACCACTTCACCTGGTGCTCCTGAAAGTTGCAGCCTACTTGGTAAATGCTTTTCATGGCCCCAGAAGTAAAGGGAAGTTATGTTGAGAAGCTGTTCTTAATTTCTCACGTGTTGAAGAATTACCCCAAGCAGGATCGCACCAGCGATTATGCAAATTCTATTTGTTGCTGAGCAGAGGCCACCAGAGCTCTCAGATTAAGTGATAAACATTCTTAGGGGACAAAGAATGTACACAGCTTTTCCTCTGTATCACTCTTATCGCCCAGCATTCTCTGTATCGATATCCCCAGAGGGGATTGGAAGAGCCAGGCAGGTACTTTTCAGCTGATTACAGGGATTCCACTGGCCCTGGGAATCATCTTTGAAAGGCAACTGTGAAGTAATCCGAATAGCTGGTGAACTTCTGGCTTCCCTGTTAGGTCTGCCTGTCCCAAGATAATCTCGCTTAGCATTTTCTGGGCATTGAAGGTCAAAAAAAAAAAAAAAAAGAGTGCAGGCAAGAATTTTGTCCCTGCCAGGACTGGCCAGTTGAAATCGGTTCTGTGGACACCAGACACCATTTCTAAAGACATGTTTTTTGGAAAGCAGCCTTTGGCAATCCTTCTAATTTGCATTCAGAGGAAATGTGCCACATTTTCCGTAACAGGCAGTCCAGCCAACACCACCGGGGAGGGAGGAAGCTCTTTTCTCAGTGTCTGCAGGTTTATCCCTAAATGCTACGGAAATAGCAGCTGCTGGGGCAAGGGGAACAGAGGATGGAGCGTCTTTAAAACGCTTGAGTAAGCTGGATATCCCAGGCGGCAGACCTAAAAACGCAAAGGCTCCGTATTCCGGTGCTTGCTTCAGATGCGGCCTGCACCCAGCAGCAGGCTGTGTCGTCACGTGCCCATCCTTTCCAAGTGAGCCCAGGGACAGAGCAAGCGCTGTGGCCACCCACTTGGGGCTGAGGCCTGGCGAGTGGTGAGGAGCAGGTCACATTTCACACGGCCTCGTGGCTGACAGAGCGTGCGCACAGCTGGCTCTTGTGTGACCTTCACTGCCCTGTTAATTACACGCACCCCCCCCCGCCCCCTTTCATGGATTCTGAAAACTGCTTTTGTTTCAAACATTCTTTATATCCCTCTACTTACCTGGTTATGTATGCGAGAAAGAAGAGAGCCTGGTGGGTCAATCATCTGGCAGCGTTCTTCTGGGTGGGGTATACGGAAATGTTTCTTTTCTCATCAGACGGATTTCTGGCTACCCTATCGAAGTGGTGAGCTGGTGAAAATAAAGAATGGAAACTAGGGAATGATCTTGAAGCCAACCTAATGGAAGTGCTGCCGCAGATTTTCCAGGGCTGAGGGGAACATCAGACTTCCCCAGAGGTTCGCTGCAAAATGCCCACCCAGCTATTAAGGAAACCGGATTGACTTACTGTGCACAGGACAGAAGGCCTCTGGCAGTCACATGGAGAAGCAGGCTGTGATTGGAGCTGGGAGGTGGAGAAGGGAAAGTCAACGGGGTAGAAATTTGGAGCACAGGGAGGATTCCACATCAGAAGCAGAACGCTTTATACCTATTTACAGAGGGTTTCCACCACCGCCGGACATGCCGGGACCTCGCTGAGGAACATCACATTCTGGTTTCGTGCTGTCAGGGAATGGGCGCATCTTCACCAGGCAGAAGGGCAGATGCTGAGAGGGGAGCCCGGGCTTCACGGGCTCGCTAATTCTTTCCCATAGCCTGTTCTGTTTTCTGTCAACAGTGAGGAAATACATCCTAGCAAATGACATCCAGTAATGCTTTAATCAACTGTAGTATTTTATGCTGCGATATGCGCCACGAAACCACTTCCAGATGGGGGAAAAATGAATGATATTTACACAAAAAAGCAATCCCTTTATTTTCAGGAATCGATACCTTGAGGGTCCAGGGGGCTTATCTATTTTGATAAATACTAGAAAGAGACTGGAAGAGTTTCTTTACTGTGTAAAACCTAACAGTACTCTTTCTGCACGCCAGCTTTTCATGTGTCTGTGTTTCCAAGGCTATTGTTTAAACGGCCCAACACAGTTCTAAGGATTTTATTTTTAGCAATCTGACTTGGAGGAGACAAGAAGTGTGAAACACTTGCTTTCACGCTCAAGCAAGTTGGTTATTTTGGAGATTTCTCTTCCTAGAGAGAGGAATTACATTTCCAGCTGTGAACTTGTGGCATTTTCCCTAGCATTCTGTAAACGGGGGACCAGGGCTCCCTGTCCAATGGCAATTCAGGATGGGCTGGTGTCACGTCCCCTGCGACCCCTGCTCGCTTGCCCTGCCTGCCCGTCACTCTTACATTGGTCCTTGGACGTCTGCTTTCGGTCCTGTTCCACCTGCACCGAGGAGCTGCCCGAGGCATGAGAAAGTCGGTGCCCTTTCCTGGGAAAGCCCCAGGTACTGGGTCTTTGTTCTTCAAGAGAGGGAGGCGTGGCAACAGTTAGTTAGCTTCAATTCCAGAACGGAACTTGGAGGTCAAAACACCCCGTCCATGGTGGTTCCCATTTCCCTGTTATGATCCAAACAGAACTTTCTCCAGCCTGGGCACCTCTAACGAGCAATCAGGAAGTCTGTCCAGAGTAAAAACAGCAGTGAACTCTTTATCAATTATAAATTACGAGTATTTATTTTAACCACATAAGGTGACTTTAAGTTTTTTTTTTTTTTTAAAGGGGCTAGAGAAAGCGGAGGGAAGGAACCGGTACAGTATCTATATAATTTAGCTGAATAACAGAGTTGTTAGCTACTGTTTTTATCAATGAGTGCTCCTTTATATATATTATTTCAAAGTGACAGTAATAAATAAACCTTCTGTTTGGGGCTTGATCATCAAAACAAGAAGAATCCTAGTCCGTATGGGGACAGCATGATTTCTGCCATGGTCCCTACCACCAACACAAATTCAAAACTCAAGCTGCTGGCTATCAGCAAAAAGAAAAACCTTTACCGTTTGGGCACCAGCTCAGTTATACAGTAATTACACTTGCTTAGAGTCAGAAAGAACATACATTTATGAAAATGTGCAACAGGAACCCTTCAATAAAGCAAACTTCTGTTACAATGGTTCTTCACAAGAAGTAAGCGTTATAATCCCCTATGGAACTTTTAAACCTAGATGCTGGGCCCCACTCCAGACCTAATTGATTCACAATCTCCATACATCTGTACTTGTAAAAAAAAAAAAAAAAAAAAAAAGAGCCCCAGGTGATTCTGATGCAGACCCCCCCAGATGAGAAACATGCTCTGTCTGTACAGGGCGCACACAGGGCATGCAGCGCCCATCGACAAGACACTTAACGTAACTCCTACTGACTTCTGCCGGCTCCTGGAGCTCACTGACAGTGTAATAAATCAAGAAGGCAACTTCCCCGGCTGTGACCACCACCCGGGGCGCAAAACAGCAGCTTGACATCTCAATGCCGTCATGGAGACTTCCAGAAAATGACTCCTCATGATGAAACACAAAGAGAAGTGTGGATCTGTAAACACTGAGAGTGACAAGAACCAGGTGTGGGAGTCCACTGGGTTTCCAGCTCCCAGGCCGAGGACAGATGGCTGAAGTGGCTGTTTGGAGATGGGTCCATCATCCCTTCTTTCAAGAGTGGGAAGAGAATGTTAACCTCAATTAGCTCGGGCTGGATAACCTTACCAGAGCCACACCATGGCTGTCTGGGCAGAGTGAAATCTATCGACTGAGCTGCCCACGTGTCCCCCCAGCCCCTTCCCTGCCCTTCCAGCGCTTTTCTTATTTAGCCGGCTTTCCCTACTAGGGCTTAGCTAAAGGCCACACCTCTTTCTTCCGTCACACCTGTAATCTTCCAGTTCATAACTTGGGCCCTAGAGCCAAGCCCAGACGACATCTCTTAAGGGTCCGGCCGCAGAGGGAACCTCACACGGCTGCATGTGGAGGAAGGGGTGAGTTCCAGGCTTTCTCACCCACGGTGCTGGGATAGAAGCATGGAAAGGAACAGGACCACATGCCAGAGGGTGTGACTGCGGGGGTGAGGCTACAGAGTCAGCGACAACTGGACCAGTCGGGGGCAGCCCGGGACCAGCAAGTGAAGCACACGGAACCTTCACCCCCAGCTGCCTCTGCTGCAGGAATCAGGGACCATCTTGACTGCCTTTTTATAATCTGGCTGTTACCCGTCTTCTCCGATTAGGACAGGAATTAAGACAGGACATGGGAGAAACATGTGAATGACCCAAACGCCCCAGCAAGTTTCAAGACTGATGATCTGAGAGTCGGGGAAGCACAGGAGAGGTGGGGGGCTTCCGGAGATCTGGGTGCTGGTGGGGGGGGCTGTCACTGGCTGGGGGAAAAGTGCCCCTTGGACGCTCCTACAGTCTCTTTTTAATTAGTTTCTCCAGTTTGCGGATGCGAGATGACTCCTGTTCTGGAGTTGGAGCCAGGAGGGACAGAGAGCTGGAGCCTTCGGGCCCTGAGGGCGGCGCGGGGAGCCTCTGGCGGAAGAGATCCAGCATGCTGCTCTGCTCGCTCCTTTTCAGCCCCTGAGGTGGAGAGAGAAAGGAGGGTGACGTCAGCTCTGTCCCGAAGGGCCCGAGGGCAAGCGCAGCAGCTGGTATTCACTGGGCTGAGGATTAAGGCTTTCTTCAGGGAGATACCAGCCCTGGGTAGCAGCCTGGGAGAGAATCAGAGGAAGAGGCAATAGGAGAGGAGGGAGAAGGGGCTGAGAGGGCGGAGGACAGGCGGCAGGATGCGCGAGGGTAGCCTCCTCTCCACTGCAGTCCCGCTGAGCCTGGCTCTCTGCTGGGCGTCAGGGTGCCGTCAGAACGGGGACACTCACAGGCCCCGGTTCTTCCTCCTCCTTAAAAGGCTTCTGGGAGTTGGGTGTGCAGCCCGGGCCAGGCATGGGCACTTTGAGAAAGCTCCCGGGGGCCAATATCCCATCCCCCAGTTAACCACCGAGCGTGAGAAGAAGGTGCCCGGGGACAAAACAAAACGCGGAGCCAACCTTCATGTCCAGGATCTTCTGGAAGGTTTCTGTGTTGCAGTCCGTCAGGAGTTTGATGTAGTTGTCCACAAACACCACCAACGGCTCGTGAGGGGCCATCACGACCTACCGAGGGAGAGAGACGAGAGTAGGCCTGCCGGGAACACTCACGATCGGAGACCGAGGATTATCTTTCCTCATTTGCAGGCCGATCACAAAACGGACTCTGCACGATCTTCTTAGGTGGCAGCAGCAGCTGCAAACCCAGAAATGTCCTGACAGTCTGTTTCATCTCGACGTTCAGTTAGAGCAATGCTTCCTAAATTTCCTAAATCATAAATGTAACCTGGATTGCTTCTTAAGTACACCTTCCTATGTCCCTCCTCTGAAGGTTCTAATTCAGAGGGCCTGGGGGGAGTCCCAAGTGACTTTTTAAATATCAGGACCACGGGAAACACTGCTGCAGGGTCCCCTGTTTGAGACATTTCGTAGGTTCGTGGTACCTGCTCCTTCTGTCCTGATGTATCACTGTTCCCGAAAGATGGCCTCAAAAGGCACTGAATTAAGTGCATTTTCTCAAAAACAAAACCCCTAGAACAGCCTCACTCTTTTCAAGACTTCAGATCTGGAACTTCATTTAACTACGTCCAATTCATGTACCAACAGCAGGAAAGCAATGGCATCGCAACCCTCACATTCACTGCCATTTGGTTTTCAGTGTGGCATCTGATCTCCTTCCTCCGGCAGACTGTTTTTTTTTTCCTCCAGAGGCAACCATTGCTTCAATTTTCTTTTTTTTTAATTTTAAAAAATTATTTAATTAATTAATTTTTTGGCTGTGTCGGGTCTTAGTCGCGGCACGCAGGATCTTTTTTTGCGACGCACGGGCTTCTCTCTAGTTGTGGCGCGCGGGCTGCAGAGCAAGCAGGCTCAGTAGCTGTGGCGCGCGGGCCAGCAGACTGCTTTTGTTTTGAATTTCTGAGCATATGACTCAGACTGGCAAGGAGTATGCACTCAGAAGTTCTCTCTAAACCCTGCTCTCCACCCTGCTGAGTAAACCAGCTAGGGAAGAAATGGATTAGCCTGCTTCCGGTTTCCTCAGGCCAAAGCCTGAGGTCTGTGTGGGCCCCTCACCTGCTCCCACCCATGTCAGGGCCTGCCGTTACTTTTCACTCCTCCATCATTCGAGTCATTCTGTTTGGAGACAGACCTGAAGGGCCTGCAGGCCCTGGCCTTCTAAGAGCATCCCCTGACAGTTCCGTTTTTTCTCCAGCCTTCTCTCCCCTCCCCAACAGGCCCCCTTTCCCCTTGACACATCCAGATGGAAATCATATGCAGGAGCTCAAGGCTTCAGACGTTCTCAGCATCATCACCCCATGTATATTTTATTAAACGGGGCTTTAGAAAACCCATTTGCTGATTAGAATCAGTTATGCAACATCTGTTCAGAGTTCCTATAAAGTGGCAGAGTTCAGAGTGCCAAAGAGGCTTACGTGGACCTGAGTAACTGATAGCTGGGCCAGAAATTCCTGCTAAGAAGCAGAGAGATCCCTGACTTAGACGCTGATTCACAGTGACAGCGCCACCCAACCTCCAATCTTGGTCAAATCTTATTACAAGAGAATTCCACTATGATGAAGAATTCATTTGTCAGATAGAATTACTGACCCCCCAGTAACAGTGCACTGACTTTCAACAATATCTGATGAGGCCAAAGTCTGTGGACAATCTTTTAGGACTGATGGGCATAGGTCCTAACCTGTGCTTTCAAAGACTAGTACTCAGTACTCCTTGGAATAAACAATCAGATAACCAGGCCCTTTAACCGAAACCCCGAGGAAGACACAAGCCCCACCTTGAGGATCATCTCCGCTCGGGTCATGCCTTTCACCACGATCTTTGTGTAACTGGCTGGGGCTTTCCTCACCACCTGAGAGCCGATGGAAGGCAGATCGAGCAGGACCATCTTCAGGGAGTGGGTGTCCAGCAGCAGCTGAGGGAAAAGAGCAGAATAGAACCAGCCACTTCACAGGGACACGATACCTGGTGTACGCACACTGATTAATAACACTTTCCTGATTTTAAATGTAATACGTTCTCATGAATGAATGAACAAACATAAAAGGAAAAACATGAGTTATAATTACTATGACCCAGGAAAAAATAATAAGATGTCACAGTTCAGTGTGGTATCATTCCCACCAGCTTGTGTGTGTGTATAACATGCTAGAGTTATACTGTATAGACAGTTTTACGACCTGGTTTTTCCACTTAATACATGAAGTTTTTTGAATTCTATTTTCCCATCTTGGCAGTCTTTAAAAAAAAAATCATGATTTTTAATGGCTATACAGTACTCTATGGCGTGTGTGTGTGTGTAACTTTAATATTTTTAACCATTCCCCTACACTTTGTTTCTAGATTTTTATTATTATAAATAACGAATACTGTAATGAACAGCTGTGTAGATATAATTCTAGGTCTATCAGCGGCATTTCCTTAGGAGACAGTCTTTGGGACAGATGAAAGGACAAGGGCATTTGGGAGGCTCCTCTCACACATCCTGAGCTGCTTTCTGAATGGAATGTACCTATTTACACAGTGCGACCGCACCCACATCAGCACTGAAAACTGCCATAAAAATTTTGCGTATTCAACAGGCAAAACATGGTAATTCTGCGCTGCTCTATTGTGGATTTCTCTGGATACCAGTGAGGATGTAGGAGATTAAATCAAATTTAAACATCAGTATCTTGGCAACAAACTGTCTTTTTCTTTCTTTTTTTTTTGGTTCTCTTGGATAGCAATTATTTGGAAGGCTATCAGCTTTCCTGATTGCCCACCAACTGCAGGCACAGAAATGGCATATATACACTGGCCTGTTCAGACAGCGTAGGAGGATGGAATCACATG
This sequence comes from Orcinus orca, assembly GCF_937001465.1. NCBI lineage: Eukaryota > Metazoa > Chordata > Mammalia > Artiodactyla > Delphinidae > Orcinus > Orcinus orca. The sequence continues at coordinate 7,162,062 of NC_064577.1, read as the reverse complement.
CCCACCAACCAGACAAAGGTAGCAGTAGGGTGACAGTCTCACTACTGCAACTCTGATGGTCAATCTTACGTTCAGGACAGGGCTTGCTGTATCTACCACTGCCTGCTCCTCTCAGAAAGCTTTTCATAATTATATCAAGCAGGGGTGGAATGGTATCCCTTCAGGCCCTAGGACACCCTGAATTCTCTCATTCTCCCTGTACTTTGCTATGGACAGGAGAATTAACGACTAAAGATAAGACAAACTCATTAATGAGAAACACCATTAACTTAATGGACATGGTGATTATAATTTTGACAATGGTACAAAAATTTGGAGAAGCCATCAATGTTTTACTTGGGATAACACAGAGGGAAATATTGCTCTCAAAAAATGGTGAGGTATTGAAACAGACTGATTCTGAAGTTTATATGGAGAGACAAAAGACCCAGAATAGCGAACGCAATATTAAAGAAGAACAAAGCTGGAGGACTGATCCTACCCAACTTCCAGACTTATAATAAAGCTACAGTAGGGACTTCCCTGGTGGCCCAGTGGTTAAGACTCCACACTCCCAATGCAGGGGGCCTGGGTTCGATCCCTGGTCAGGGAACTAGATCCCACGTGCCACAGCTAAGAGCCCGCATGCCACAACTAAAAGATCCCGCATGCCACAACTAAAGATCCTGCATGCTGCAATGAAGATCCCGCACATGGCAACGAAGATCCTGTGTGCCACAACTAAGACCAAGTGCAGCCAAATATATAAATAAATATAAAATAAAGCTATAGTAATCAAGACAGTTTAGTACTGGTGAAAGAATAGACAAATAGATCAACTGAGAAGAAAAAGCCCAGAAACAAATCCACACAAATATAGTCAACTGATCATTCACAAAGGAGCAAAGGCAATTCAATGGAACAAAGACAGTCTTTCCAACAAATGGCGCTGGAACAGCTGGACATCTATGTTCAAAAAATAAAAGGAAATCTAGACACAGACCTTACACCCTTCACAAAAACTAAATCAAAATGGATTACAGACCTAAATGTAAAACACAAAACTATAAAACTCCTTGAAGATAACATAGGAGAAAACCTAGATGACCTTGGGTACGGTGATGACTTTTTAGATATAACACCAAAGATATGATCTGTGAAAGAAATAATTGATAAACTGGACTTCATTAAAATGAAAAGCTTTTGCTATCCAAAAGACAATGTCAAGGGAATGAGAAGACAAGCCACAGACTGGGAGAAAATATTTGCAAAAGATACACCTTATAAAGGACTGTTATCTAAAATATACAAAGCTTTTTAAGAAAAACTCAACAATAAGAAAACAAGCAACCCAACTAAAAAATGGGCCCAAGAGCTTAACAGATACCTCATCAAAGAAGATATATAGATGACAAATAAGCATTTGAAAAGATGCTCCATATCATTTGTCATCAGGGAAATGCAAATTAAAACAGCAACAAGATACAACTATACATCTATTAGAATGGCTAAAATCTGGAACACTGACAACATCAAATGCTGGTGAGGATGCAGAGCAACAGAACTCTCATTAGTTGCTGGTGGAAATGCAAAATGTTACAGCCACTTTGGAAGACGGTTTGGTGGCTTCTTATATTAAAACTAAACATACTCTAACCATACAATCTAGCAATCATGCTACTCGTTATTTGTCTAGAATTGAAAACTTATGTTCACACGAAAACCTGTACATGGATGTTTTTAACAGCTTTATTCATAATTGCCAAAACTTGGAAGCAAACAAGATAACCTTCAGTAGCTGAATGGAGAAACTGTGGCACACCCAGACAATGGATTATTACTTAGTGCTAAAAAGAAATGAGCTATCAAGATATGAAGGAACCTTAGGGACAACTAAGTCCACGCGCCACAACTACTGAGCCTGTGCTCCAGAACCCACCAGCCACAACCACTGAGCCTGCGCCACAACTACTGAAGCCCACGTGCCTAAAGCCCGTGCTCCGCAACAGGAGAAGCCACCGCAACGAGAAGCCCACGCACTACAATGAAGAGTAGGCCCCACTCGCCGCAACTAGAGAAAGCCAGTGCGCAGCAACAAAGACCCAACGCAGCCACAAAAAAAAAAGATATGAAGGAAACTTAAATGCACATGACTAAGTGAAAAGGCCAATTTGAAAAGGCTACATATTGTGCATGACCCATAACACAGCACTCATATCCTTTAGAGAAATTCTTGCCTATGTAAAAAAAACAAACAAAAAAAACCGTTCCCTGCATCCATGTTTGTAAAAGCAGAAGACTGGAAACAACCTAAATGCTCATCAACGGTAGAATGGATAAACAAATGGTGGCATATTCATGCAATGGAATATGATATTTTAGTTAAAATGAGTGAACTCAAACAACCTATAACAACATAGATAAATCTCAGAAAACATTATGTTGGGCAAAAAAAGCAAGTGGGGGGCTTCCCTGGTGGCACAGTGGTTGAGAATCTGCCTGCCAATGCAGGGGACACGGGTTCGAGCCCTGGTCTGGGAAGATCCCAAATGCCGCGGAGCAACTAGGCCCGTGAGCCACAATTACTGAGCCTGCGCATCTGGAGCTCGTGGTCCGCAACAAGAGAGGCCGCGATAGTGAGAGGCCCGCGCACCGCGATGAAGAGTGGCCCCCCGCTCGCTGCAACTAGAGAAAGCCCTCACACAGAAACGAAGACCCAACACAGCCAAAAATAAATAAAGAAAGAAAGAAGCTTTCATTTTAAAAAAAAAAGCAAGTGGGGAATGATATGTATAGTACCATTTGTATAAAGTTTAAAAATATGCAAAACAAAATTATATATCTTTTGTGAATAGATCCACATGTAACATATCAAAACATATACGGGAATGATAAAAATCAAAATCAGAATAGTGATTACCTCTGGGCATGTAGGGAGGCGAGAGGAAGGGTGGGGTCCAGGGGGGACTTCAGCCATAACTGTAATGATTTACTTTATATAAAAAACATCTAAAGCAAATGTGGGAACATGTTAAGATCTGACTAAGCTGAGTGGGAAGCTGATATTCTTGACATTATTTTCTCTACTTTTATTAACTGAAACTATGTCTTTTTCTTCTTCTTCTTTTTTTCCCACACTATGTTATTTGAGGCCTAGTGAGGATTCAACTTTATCTTCCATACAGCAAAATTTCAGAGCCTTGTCAAAATCAAAGGCATGTCTTGGCATTATTTGCTAGCAGGAAAAAAAAAGATCAATGATCATTTAAAAACTTATGGGGATACTTCCTGTTTTTTCCGTACTTTCTATTTCCCAGAGATATATTATATGCATAAATAATTGTACAGTCTTAAGCGACAGGAAGAGCTTTGAATGAGCCAGACATAACTCTCTAGTGTCTCTCGTATTTTGAGAGATAGGACTTTTTCAATTCCCAGCCAGTCACAATAAAATTTTGTCCTCACCAACAGCTGTACAGATGGAAATCTTCGTCTCAGGTTTTACCGGAAGTAATGCAGTCAGAAAAGGTGGGAGCTAGTCTGATAGGCTTAGCAGCTGTCTGTGGGCAATGAAGGTGAAAGGCCCCATTTATCATGAAAATCTGCTGGCTTTCATCTTTGAAAATAGCTGAAAGTTCATCCCCTTAGGCATGAGGCATTGGGCAAGAGGTGGCCATCCACCAAATTTGTTTGAGCCTCAGAGATAAATTTTGGGGTGGTGTGGCTCATGTTCTTGATGGGCTACTGGGGTGCAGATCTGGCCAGCATGCAATGCCTGGGAAGCGTCATCACCCAGCAGTGGAAAGCTCTGACGGGTTTACTTCTTAAAGAGCCCCTACAACTCTTGGGGGTCATCATGACTATCACAGTGATGGAAACCTTGAGTAGACAAGATAAAAGGCCCACTGCTAGAAGGTAAAGGACCATATATACAACGCTAAGTTTCAATGAGGTGACACAGAAGAGACAGTTCCAGATATGAAGAATGGATGGACCAAGGTGAGGACATGCCTAGTTTCTTTCCTCTTTTCTTTTTTTTAAAATTTAGGTGTAACTTTCATACAGTAAACTACACAAAGACCAAGTACATAGCTTGATAAACTATTACATATATATACACCTATTGCCTCATTAAAGATATGGGACATTTCTCCATCGACAGAAGAATGGATAAAGAGATGTGGCGTATAAGATGTTACTGAAAAACCCGAACGAACTTTTTGGCCAACACACACACACACACACACACACACACACACACGCACGCACGCACGCACGCACGCACGCACGCACGCACGCAAAATGGAATACTACTCAGCCATAAAAAGAATGAAATAATGCCATTTGCAGCAACATGGATGGACCTAGAGATTATCATACTAAGTGAGGTAAGTCAGACAGAGAAAGACAAATATCATATGATATCACTTATATTTGGAATCTAAATGAAATGATACAAATGAACTTATTTACAAAACAGAATCAGACTCACAGACACAGAAAACAAACTTATGGTTACCAAAGGGGAAAGGGCAGGGGGATAAATTAGGAGTTTGGGATTAGCAGATACACACTACTATATATAAAATAGATGAACAATAAGGTTCTACTATATAGCACAGGGAACTATATTCAATATCTTGTAATAACCTATAATGGAAAAGAGTATGAAAAAGAATATACATATATGTAACTGAATCACTCTGCTGTACACCAGAAACTAATACAATATTGTAAATCAACTATACTTCAATTTTAAAAAAATTAAAAAAAAAAAAAGGATATGAGACATTTCTTGCATCCCAGAAGGCTCCCTCAGGTTCTCTTCCAGTCAACGCTCTCCCTTCCTTCCTAACAAAGATGACCACTCTTCTGCCCTCTGTCACTCAGGATTCGTCTACTGCTCATTAACGTGCTATGAACATTCTTGTACATGCCTTTGGTGGCCATACACCCTTATTTCTCTGGGGTGGCATCTACGCAGAATTGCCGGTTCAAGGAGTAAGCATATGTTTAGCTTTAGTACAGACTGCCAGATAGTTTTCCAATTTGGTTGTGCTGATTTCCATTCCTACCAGCGATGCATGAAAGTTCCAGTTGCTTCACATCTTCACCAACACTTGGTATCGTTGGCCTTTTTAATTTTAGCCATTCTAATATCATTGTGACTTTAATTTATATTTCCCTGGATGATTAATATGCTTTTTGGCTTTTTTGGTGAGCCTCCTTCTGAAGTGCCTATTCAAATCTTTTGTCATTTTTCTACTGGTTGATCATCTTTTTCTAATTGATTTGTTGAGGGGTTTTTTTAAGTAATTTTTTCAACTTTATTGAGGAATAATTGACAAATATACTTTAACTGCATATACTAAAAGTGTACAAGGTGATTATTTGACATGCATATATATTGTGCAATGATAACCAAGATCAAGATAGTTAACTCTCCTTTTGTGTATGTGGTAAGAATGCTTACGATCTACTCTCAGCAAATTTCAAGTATATCATACCACATTATTAATTACAGTCACCATGCTGTACATTAGGTCCTTAGAACTTATCTTAGAACTGAAATTGTGTACCCTTTGACCTACATCTCCCCATTTCCCCCTTCCCCCAGCCCCTGGCAACTAACATTCTATTCCCTGTTTCTATGAAATTGTTTTTTTTTTTTTCCTTTTAAGATTCCACATATAAGTGATATGTTAAGAGATTTTTAAAAGTATATACTTAGAATATGAGTACGTCGTTACATATATTGCAAATATCATCTGCTACTCTGGCTTGTCTTTTGAGAAAAAGAAGTCCTTAATTTTAAGTACTCCAAATAATCTCTTCTTTTATGATTGGTACTTTTTTTTTTTTTTTTTATGATTGGTACTTTTAATGTTTTGTTAAGGAATCTTTGCCTAACCCACAGTCATAAAAATATTCTCTTATTATCTTCCAGAAGTTTTGTTGTCTTATCTTTCACTTTCAGAGCTATAATCCACCTGGAATTGATTTTTTAAAAACTGAGATACAATATACCATAAAATTCACCTTTTAAAAGTGTACCATTCAGTTCCAGACATCTCAACACACCACAAATAAATTCCATACCCATTAGCGATCACATCTCTTTTCCTCCTCTCCTCCACCCCTTGCCAACCATTAGTGTACTTTCTGTCTTGTGGATTTGCCTGTTCTGGACATTCCATATAAATGGAATCATACATTATGTGACCTTTTGTCTGTGGCTTCTTTCACTTAGCGTAACGTTCTCAAGGTTCATCTATGTTGTAGCATGTGTAAGTATTTCACTTCTATTTAGAGCTGAATAATATTCCCTTGTAAGATTAAACCATTTTCTTTATCCATTCATCAACTGATGGGCATTTGAGTTGTTTCTCCTTTTTGGCTATTATGAATAACGCTGCTTTGAACAACGCTGCACAAGTGTTTGCGTGAACATACTTTTCCAGTTCTTTTGGGTTTCTATCTAGGAGTGGAATTGCTGGGTTACATGGGAACTCTATGTTTAACATTGTGAGAAACTGCCAAACTGTTTCCCAAAATGGCTGCAGCATTTTCCATTTCCAGTGTACGAGGGTTCTAATTTCTCCACATCCTTGCTGGAACTGACTTTCCTATGTGGTGTGTGGTTAAGGTCAAGATTAATTTTTTTTCCACGTGGATATTCAATTACTCAGCACTGTTTACTGAGAAGACCATCCCTTCCCAACTGAATTAGTGCCGTTTTAGTCATAAATCAAGTGTCTATGTATGTGTGGGTCTATTTCTGAACTTGACTCTGTTCTGTTGGCCCATTTGTCCCTGTGTGCTTAATTACTTCAGCATTAAAATAAGTCTTGGTATCCTGACGTTTAAATCCTCCAACTCTCTGCTCTTTCTTTAGAGTTATTTTAGCTATTCTTGGTCTCTGCACTTCCATCCAACTTTTAGAATCAACTTATCAATTCCCATTCACACCCACATCCACCCCACCCCTACTGGGATTTTACTGTATCTAGAGGTTAATGTTGGAAGAATTGATATTTTAAAAATAGTGAGTCCTGGGCTTCCCTCGTGGCGCAGCAGTTGAGAGTCCGCCTGCCGATGCAGGGGACACGGGTTCGTGCCCCTGTCCGGGAAGATCCCACGTGCCGCGGAGCGGCTGGGCCCGTGAGCCATGGCCGCTGAGCCTGCGCGTCCGGAGCCTGTTGCTCCACAATGGGAGAGGCCACAACAGTGAGAGGCCCACATACCGCAAAAATAAATAAATAAATAAATAAAAATATTCAGTCCTTTAATACATGAACATGAGCTTTCCTGACATTTTAAAGGTCTTCTTTAATGTCTCTTAATATTGTATCATTTTCTGTGTAAAAGACTAGCACACTTTTTAATAGACTTATTCCTAGCTATTTAAGGTCTCCTAACGCTACTGTATATGGTTTCATTAAAAATTTTTCATTTTAAATTGTTTGTTGCTGTTATATGCAAATATTAAAAATAATTTAAATACTGACCTTATATCTCACACCCCTACTAAACTTATATTCTAATAGTTTGTAGATTCTCTTGGATATTGTCATTCACAATCACGTTCTCTGTGAAATGTGAAAAATGACAGTTTTGTTTCTTCCATTCTAATCTGTGTACCTTTTATTTCTTTAAAACTTCCTTTTATTTTTTGTCTTATTGTTCTGGCTAGGACTTCAAGGGCAATGTGGGATAGAAATGGTGACAGCAGACATCCTTGTCTTGTTCCTAATGTCAAGAGAAAATCTTTCTATATTTGACCATTAAGTGTGATGTTTATGGCAATACTGTTTTTCATTAACTGATTCATTTCTTTCATGAGCTGGCTCGGTCTCCCCATCTCCAGGACCCTGGCGACCCTGCCAATGCTTGTAAACCCCTGTGGAGAATGGCCGTGCCTGTCTCTTTGTGTGGCACAAAGGAGGACCCTTTTGACTGGGTGACAGAAGAGGCTTCAAGCTCTCAGTGGGAAGGAGGGCCTCATAAAAATCAAGACGGGCCAGAGCTTAATGAGACAGAGAAAAGTGAGCAGTTGGGTAGTTAAGAGATTCAAAAAGGTCTTTAGGGACTTCCCTGGTGGCGCAGTGGTTAAGAATCCACCTGCCGACGCAGGGGGACATGGGTTCGAGCCCTGGTCCGGGAAGATCCCACATGCCGCAGAGCAACTAAGCTCGTGCTCCACAACTACTGAGCCCGCGTGCCACGACTTGCCACAGCTACTGAAGCCCGTGCGCCTAGAGCCCGTGCTCCGCAACAAAGAGAAGCCACCGAAATGAGAAGCCCGCGCACCGCAACGAAGAGTAGACCCCGCTCGCCACAACTAGAGAAAACCCGTGCGCAGCAACGAAGACCCAACGCAGCCAAAAATAAATAAATAAATGAATGAATAGAAAGAAATGTAGATGTTTAAAAAAAAATCACGTTATTTAAAAACTAAATAAATAAATTTATTTTAAAAAAAGTCAATATGGTCAAAATGTGGTAATATGTATGATGGAATACTGTTCAGCCTTAAAAAGAAGGAAATTCTGAAGCATACTAACATGAAGAAACCCTGAAAGCACACTGAGTGAAATAAGCCAGACACAAATGGACAGATACTGTATGATTCCACTTCTAGGAGGTCCCTCGAGCAGTCATATTCATAGCGATAGAAAGGAGAATGGTGGCTGCCAGCAGCTGGGGCCGGAGGGCTGGGGAGCTAGTGTTTAATGGGAAGGGAGTTTCAGTTTGGGATGATGAAAAAGGTCTGGAAGTGGATGGTGGATGTTTGCACAACAATGTGAATATACTTAATACTAGGAACTGTACACTTAAAATGGTTAAAATGTTAAATTTTATGTTATGTATGTTTTACCACAATAAAAAAAGTCAATATGGTATATAAAGATAATTCAAAGGAAAATATTTATGGATCTAAAATATTCTGAGCAATATAGTTCATGTCTATATTTCATAGACATGAACTATATTGCTCAAAATATTTTATTTTTATTTTTTTAAGATTTTTTTTTTTAATATTTACTTATTTATTTGGTTGCCCTGCGTCTCAGTTGCAGCAGGTGGGCTCCTTAGTTGAGGCATGCAAACTCTTAGTTGTGGCATGCTTGTGGGGTCTAGTTCCCTGACCAGGGATCAAACCCGGGCCCCCTGCATTGGGAGCGCAGAGTCTTAACCACTGCGCCACCAGGGAAGTCCCCTCAAAATATTTTAGATCCACAATACAATAGATCTAGAAGGAGGTGTGTGGAGAGTCTGATTCAGGGCTCTTATTTAAACATGAGGAAACTGAGTCCAGAGCAAGGAAGCAACTGCTCGTGATCACAGGGACCATTAAAAGCAGAGCGGGGACTGGACCCCAAGTTTTAGGGTCCTTTTCCCAACACTACGATGTGCTGCTTCCTCTCTGGTAAGTAGTTTATGCAAATGGATTCCTTTTTTTTTTTTTTAATAAATTTATTTATTTATTTTTGGCTGCGTTGGGTCTTCGTTGCTGCACGTGGGCTTTCTCTACTTGCGGCGGGCGGGGGCTACTCTTCGTTGCGGTGCACGGGTTTCTCGTTGCAGTGGCTTCTCTTGTTGCGGAGCATGGGCTCTAGGCACGCGGGCCTCAGTAGTTGTGGCATGTGGGCTCAGCAGTTGTGGTTCGTGGGCTCTAGAGCGCAGGCTCAGCAGTTGTGGCTCACAGGCTTAGCTGCTCCGCGACATATGAGATCTTCCCAGACCAGGGCCCGAACCCGTGTCCCCTGTATTGGCAGGTGGATTCTTAACCACTGCGCCACCAGGGAAGTCCCTGGATTCCTTTTCTACTGTGTGCTCGGTCATAGATACTGTGGCCAAAAGACTAATTAATGACCCTGCAAATCCCACAAGACTCTCTGAAAATCACAAACTAGAAAGAAGCATTACAAATACTGGTGTGGTTCAGTTCCACGTGCCCTTGCAATTGCTCAAGTGGACTCTGGGGCCCAAAGAGAAAGAATTTACTTTATACAGTAATCAGGAAGAGAATCAAGAGCAGGAAAATGTCTCCTTTCCCATTTTTGGCACAAGTATTAAAGTGTAGTCTAAATTTAGGATCTAGTACTTCTGTGGCAAAGCAGAGGCATCTGAGATTAGGCCTCAGTCTTTGCTTTGACTCTCACAGCTTTCGTTAAAGTTTGGATTACAGCCGCTGCAAGACTTGCAGCAGAATCTGTGTTTGTTTTTTTTTTTTTTCCCCGGTACGCGGTCCTCTCACTGTTGTGGCCTCTCCTATTGCGGAGCACAGGCTCTGGACGCGCAGGCTCAGCGGCCATGGCTCACGGGCCCAGCCGCTCCGCGGCATGTGGGATCTTCCCGGACCGGGGCACGAACCCGTGTCCCCTGCATTGGCAGGCAGACTCTCAACCACTGCGTCACCAGGGAAGCCCGGTTCCTATGGTTTTGCTGCCTGATTGATCACGCCTCCAGCTCCATGACTGCTTGGGTTTCTAAGGCCAGATACTCAGGGCAAGAACGGACCCAAGCTAAACCTGAACTTCACGTGGGAATCCTCCAAGGGCCACATTGCCTTTAGTTCTCACCCACGGCCTCCCCCAGGCTGGGCCTGTTGAGATCTATGCTCTCCTGTCACCCACTCCTATTTGTCTGGGGTCTGAGAAAGTAAAACACCAGTTTCACAGATGGTTTTCTCATCCGCATCTCAAAGCAGAAGTAAATACTGGCCAAATTGATATATTTCTGAAGGTGCGGGCTTTCAAGTCTGAGCTGATTATTTTAACATTCTTTTAAAGAAGAGAAAATCTGAGGAAAATAGATATGACATTGGGTTCATGTGACAATATGAAAATATCATGCTACTGGACACTAAATGAGCTTGTAAGGCCTGGGCAGAGCTGCAAACTCATGGAAACATGCTCCCAGTGAGTCAACTTTGTGTTCCAGTGGCTTCATCAAGTCTAGAGACAGAAACCTAGTAACTGAGAATCTAAAGCTTCTCTCAGACACACAGAGAGCAATCACTCAGCGTCCTCTCCTATCACACACAAAAGTGAACAGAGTGGATTCCCGATAAACATGAGTTAATGAAACTGGGCGTGCTGGGGCATTATTCTGCTGTTTCCCGAGGACAGAATTCGTCCTGTGTTTATGACATGCAAGAGGTAAGAATTTCCAAACACTGAAATTCTACACTCAGACACAGTTGGTCAGTGTCTGAACCCACGCAACCTCCCAGGAAGTTTGCTGAGACAGTACTTCTGACTCTGCTAAGCTGGTCAGCCAGACAGCCCGCGGCAAGCATCAACTAGATGTTTCTATGTGGGGAGATGGGCATTGACAGTGGAAACAAACTATCAGTAGTAACAGCTGGCATTTGCTGAGGGCTTCTCATATGCCTGACATCGGGTCAAGCACTTCAGTGCATTATCTTGTTTAATCTTCACAACCACCCTGTGAGGCGCTGCTGTGAGTATCCCCATTTTATAGCTGAAGAAACTACAGCCCTGGAAGGTTAAGCAACTTGTCTAAGGACAAACACCTTAGGAGGTACTCAATGAAAATGTTTTCAATAAATGGATGAATAATTTAAGCTGCCAGGTCATCATTCTGTCCTCAAACAGGGAAATCAGTGACTTTACTTCTCCACAGCAGCTCTGTACTAGGAAGTTACACAGTTTGATCTACGACAAAAGCCATAAGGAACAGTCCTATCCCAGTTCCGTCTTACCTGTTCTGCTCCCACCATGCTAATTGGCTTGCACTTGAAGAGGTGGGTGATGAACTTGGGAATGAAGGAGCTGTGGATAAAAAAGAAGTGACAAATTAGGCTTATATTCTCTTTGGTAAAGAACTGCAGAAACATTTCTTCTTTTTTTAAGGCCCCACTTCCTTCTACAAGAAAACTGAGAATTAAAGTAGACACTACTGTGGCCTACAAGCATCCACCCTTTTTCTTTCTAACTATAGCCCTGGTTTTATTTAGGTAAATCTGGCCTTGGGATGCTGGGGAGAAGCTGATCCCTCCTGAACTACAGGCAGAGCCTGGGGTCCCTTGGTGACTGTTGTTGGTACTGACGTGGCTTGTGATCCAGGCCAGCTGGAGGGAAGGACTTCATTGCACGGCTGGGGCGAGGCTCTCTTCTTCTTTAGGGTATTCGTGTGTTTGGATTTAACATCTAGAGCTAACGTTTTACCACTGTTCTAAGGATGAAGCCAGGCCCAAGGAGAGGAGGGTAAGTAAAGAGCCTGGGTCCTTAATGACATTGCTGAACCACTGAGGCAGTCATCTTTGGATCTCTCCTATCTCTGGACTCTGGACTTATATGAAATAAAAAAATTCACCTCTGTTTAGGTCAGTCTGAGTCAGGGCTTCTATGACTAGTAGCTGAAAACATCCTAATAGATAAAGATAGTCGAATACACATGAGGTAGTTATGCGATCTTAAATGCAAAAAAATAGGAAATAAATGCTAAGGGAGTAACTGTCAGATCAGGGAACAAAATACATGATCTCCAAAAAGTTTACTGGGGACTGAAGGGCAACCTGGGCCAGGTAGATTGATGATGCTTGTTCGGGGAAAGGGAGAATATGATTTTAATAGGCCAGGAGGGCTTTTTAGAAAAAAAACTGCAGAGGCCTGTGTAGGGAAGGCTGAGTGGTACTGGTGCAGAACAGAAGATGTGGGAACCAGAAATGCCTATAATCAGGCCAGATTCAGAGTGAGCTGACCAGGAGAACACAGGGCCCACGACGAAGGGAGGACCATGGCAATAAAGGGCTTGGAGGTCGAGGTAAAGCCTGGCCAGCCTCTCCCTCTCCTCACTCTCCAAATGCTGCTCTCAGGCTTGCGCTCGCCACGCTCTGCTCTCTCCACATCTCTCCCAGAATGCGTGTGCCCACTCTGCTATCCAGTGGCCTACTGGACATCCCACTGGCATGGCACCAGTACCTCGACCCCAGCATATCCAAGACTCAGCCCCACCCCAAAACCAGGCTCAGGGGACTGGATCTCCTCTGCCCAGTCATCCAAGTCAGAAACCGTACCCTTGCCCTCAACTCCACAATCCAATCAGTTCCCAGCTCTTCCCTGAAGGCCCACACCCACCCCTCCTGACCATGCCCCTGCCGCTGCCCTTCTTTCTCACTAGAGCTCTTTCAGTTGCTTCCTAACTGGTCTCCTAGCCTTCGGCCTTACCATTTCTCATCCACCAGCTGCCGAAGAAATTTGTCAATATTTCAGATGCAAACATGACCAAGACGCTCCCCTGATTACAATTCTTGCGATGGCTGCAGACAGGCCTTCCTTCACTGTCTTGACTCTCTCTCCCCAGCCCCATCTTGCTAAGCCCTGGTGCGCTGTGCTTCAAGTGGGCTGGGCCACTTGCAGATCCTGCGACTCTGTAGAGGCTGTCTGATGCCTCTGTGCACTTGCTCACGCTGCTCCCTCTGCCTGGAACGCCCTTCTCCACGGCCTTGCAGGTCAGTGCACACATGTCTCCCGGACTCTGCTCAAGGCCAGCTTTCCTATGAAGCCTTTCCTCAGTCACCTCCACCATACTCTGCAGAGTTCACAGACCTCTAGCCTAATACGTAACCTACTCTGTTACACTTATTTGCTTACACGTCTACTTCCCTCCACTTGACCGTAAGGCAAATGCAGACAGGGACCACGTCTACTAAGCCAAAGCACTTAACTCTGCATCTGGAACACAGCAGGCGCTCAACTGACTGCACGCTGAATAAATAACAAATAATAATGGTAACAGCTAACACTTTTTAAATGTCAGCATGGTACCAGCACTTTACCAGGACGTTTTTAACACTTCTGATTTTATCCCTCCAACCACTAGTAAGAGATCTATCATCTCCATGACTGAATGGAGGAGGATCAGCTGAGTGGATGAGGGAAGTCGCTTATGGTTCAAACAGTAGTTTCAATCAGCGGGGTGATCCTGATGTCTAAACAGGAGAGACTGTGGTTGCTTCAGAGACCCAGTGGAGGCAAAAGGAAACACCTAAGGCTTTGCATTAGTGAGATGAGAAGGGAAGTTAAAAGGAAAGAGATGTCAGCTCCAGATATCAGGTCTACGGGAATGCCTGCCGATTGATCAGGAGGGGGTGAGGACAAGGGCCTATGCGGAAGGGACCCTTCGGGCTCTAAACCAGAGCCAAGTAGTGTGAGATTGCATTACGACCAATGGCAATGACGCACACAGTTTATAACCTAAGTTACTTCACACTAGAGTAGGCTTCGAGCGTGCCCTTGAACTGGCTCTGTGTGCTAGACTGTAGGGGTGGGTGGGGAAGATACAGGGACCAGGGACATGTCTGTGTGGGAAGAGCTCCAGCAACGTGACGGGTAACTGCCAGAGGCTCCTCCAGGCCGTTGCCGTGGTGGCAGTTATCGCTCTTGGCTGCAGAAGGGTTTTCTCACAGCCCCCATCTGCGGGTTCTGGCCTTCAGCTGGGAGTTTATAATGATGAGAGGGTACCGGGGATTAAATGAGAAAACCACTTTTTAGATCACAGGTTAAACTTTTCCAGATGTGAGAGGTGGGCATCCTCTCCCCAGCTCACCCAATATGGGCTTAGTAATGAAAGCAAAGGGCTCTGAGAGAATGTGAGGCGGACGCCGGGACTGGGTAAGTAAGTGGACCCCTGACTCACTTTAACATTGGCTCCATCAGACCCCCGTGCATCGCACTGGAGGTTCTTGGCCACGGCCAATTTTTATAGAGACGCTGTTTCTACCCGGGGTTACGCGGAGTGTCACAGAGTGATTTACCAGCAACGCTTTCAACACGCGCTAAGGAGCACCCAGAGAGTGGAGGGGTGTCAGCTCCTGGCCCACCCGCCGCCCCGCACATGTCAATGCCTCCCGGGAGAGGCCACGCGCGCCTTTCCTGACAAACTGGGAACTGAAGCTTACGCCACAAGCCACTCCGTAACTGTTGCTCCTTAGGGATTCATTTGTGAGAGAAAGCCTTAATTGAACACAAACTGGGAGAGATCTGGGGAAGACAGAAACTTGGAGCCCTAAATCACCCTTTGGGACTTGGATGAGAACAACCTAAATTCAGTAGCTGGGACTGGGCCCATCTTCCTGAGGCCCTTGCCTGCGAAGTCTGCCAAAACGCTTGTTTGATACTTGGTCAGAGGAGGTACTGACCCTCCACGGTGTCCGGTCTCCAGAGAAACAGTGCTATAGCCAGATGCTGACTGTCGAGGGACCAAACCATTTCCCCTCTTTAAAACAAGCCAGAAATGGCCACACAGGAGGACGTGGCAGGAAGACACGCAGTGCAGTGTTCACTCCACCTACTTGGCAATGGACTGGCTCCCTGACTTGCTCTCCCCGATTTCTAGTACCTTCCCTGGGCTCATGCATGTCCACAAGTGGATATATTCCAGCAGCCACAGTAACGAGTGCTATGAGGAAGGAGTAAGACAAGGCTCAAAAGAAACAACCCATGGTTCCTACCCTTAAAAAGCTTATCATCTAGCTGGAGACACAAAATACATACATGAAATGTTGAAAAATACTTTTCATTACCCAAACCTGGGGGCAGGCAGGGGTGTCATTATGTCCACGTAATTCGAATGACAGGCGCTCCCCGCTCACTTCTGTCTGTCTTAATGAGGATGACTGTGTGGCTGCTACTGTTCTTTAGGACTTTAAGTAGCCAATTTAGTTTACTATGCTTCTCTGGGGTACAAAGAAATTAGCTGGACGGCGGGGACCCCTGGATCGGGCGCATGCTGGTGGTCAGCATGGCATTCAGAACAACCCAGTGATGAGGACGTTCTAGGACTTACTTTGCAAATTTAATGCAGAACTGTGTGAAGTATTTCCGCGTGGAAGCCAGGTTGTCACGGATGATGGGGACGTTCTGTTTAATGTGAAGAATGACAGAGGTGACGTAGGGGCTCTGGTCACCAACATGCTCCACATTCTGCCACTGCATCTGAAAATGGAGACAGGGCGGGACAAACCTTTAGGTCCTCTGCTGGAGGATAGCCTTACCTCTTAGCAAGAAAGGGGCAAGGGTGGTGGAAATGAGCCCGTGACTTGCTGTCACGGAGGCTGATTTGTCTTGGGGGGGTTTGTCTCTCCCTGTCTATAGGAGCTAATCATGAATAGAAACAAGTAAGCCCACCTCCTCCCTGACAGTGAAGTGCACCTTTTCCTACCCTGTCCCTCTCAGGCTTGAAACAGCCTTCCCTCCTCATCTAAGTGCCACCTTCTTTCTAAACGAACCCTCACCAGGCAGATGAACTGGATCGTATTCTTCTACGAGCTGCTCCACCTGAAAGGGGCTGTGGGTGGACAGGGGAGGGACGTCTACTTCCGACCAGGCTGGCAGCTTGGGAAACCCGAGAGGTGGCTGGGCCACACGAAAGGAAACCTGGAATGCCCTTCTCTCAGGTACACGGTGAGGAGTTGGGGATTTTTTTTTTTTTTTTGCCATACCCTGCAGCATGTGGGACCTTAGTTCCTCGACCAGGGATTGAACCCGCACCCCCTGCATTGGAAGGCTGAGTCTTAACCACTGGACCGCCAGGGAAGTCCCAAATTGGAGATTTTTTTTTTATTAAAAAAAGGAAATTAGAAACAATATGACCTGTGAGACTTGCTTCAAAATAATCTAGTGCTGGGAGGAGCAGGTGAAACAAGATTAGTGAAGCTGGGTGATGGGTACATGAGGTTCATTATACTGTTTTCTCTATTTTTTCTGAAGTATAGTTGCTGTACAATACAGGTGTATTGTACAGGTGTATAATACAGCAACAGTTACAGGTGTACAATATAGCAACTCACAACTTTTAAAAGGTATAGCTGATTTACAGTGTTGTGCTGGTTTCTGAGTGACTCACAGTTTTGAAACGTGATGCTCCATTTATAGTTATTATAAAATATTGGCTATATCCCCTGTGTTGTACATTATATCCTTGTAGCTTATTTTCTCTGCTTTTTGGTGGCTTATTTCTTCTACTTTTCTGTTTTCTCTACTTTTGTATATAATTGAAAATTTCCATAATCAAACATTAGACTCTTACTCCTAGAGCCTTTGGGGTTCTGTGGGATTTCAATCAAGGGGAAGGAAAGAGGATCTCTGGCAAACACGAGGGGCAGGTCAGAGGTTAAGATAGTGCCGTGGGGAACAGGACAGGGACTGTGTAGATGGCAGGTGCGGGGGAGATGGGCATCACTGAGAAGCCCTGTGTGACCCCTGACCAGGCCATGAACAAACACGAGAGACCTGCTGGGCTTAAGTTCTCACAACCTGAGCAGAACTAGGGAAAATGCTCTGAAAGCATGTACAGTCAAAGGGAGAAAGAAGCAGTGGTGTGATACTGCTTCCGCCTCGGATACACATGGGAGAAGGGAGGTCTTACCAGCTCCCAGCCTGCCCCGCGCTGGGGCTCTGCTGAGTCAGCCTCTCAGAACGGAGCCGGGCTGTCTGATAAAAGGACCCTACGCCAAACACAAACCATGTAACACGTTCACAGAACGAGGGCAGTAGTTCTGAGGCCTTGATGTCTCTGGCAAGAAAATACTATTTTTATAGAGCTCTTGGGGAAAGGAAAAATTCAATCCTGAGAGAACTTGTTTGAAAGAATCATATTGTACGTGGATGATCCCCCAGCTCCTGGGAAGCTCAAATGACTCTATGTTTTACCCGAATGTTTCTTCAAGTCAGCAGATATTTATATCCTGAAAGCTTTCAGTCTGTGCAAGGACAGAACCACGGCAAAGCAGGAAGGCACCTCCGTCTTCATTTTACAGATAAGAAAACCAAGGCCCAGGCACATGAAGTCTTACGCAAGCTTTCATAGTGAGGCTCCAGAAAGAAAAGGGTCTCTAATTCTCTTACTGGGAAAAAAATAAAAATGAAGAATGGAGAGATGGTAGAAAAGTCTAATATGAACTGACTTTATATTCTAATTCTTTGGCTATGTGTAATGTTTTCCTCTTTTTCTTCTATTTTATTCAAGAGGCTTCTCTTCCATCTGATTTTAGAGATGTGACCCATCCAAACAAGGAACATCCTAGGGGGTTTTAAATGAGCGCACAGGGTTGAGGCCAGAATTGGCAGGTGCTGTTAGCACCTACGCTTCATCTTCTGCTCCCAGCTCGGCAGCGGCTCCGGAGCAGCAGGCCCCAGGACGGCACAGTCAACTGGGTAGAGAGCGGGACGCACCACCCCTCCACCCGACGCAAAGCTCGTCCATAGTAATGACCACTGTTTTCCAAGTCGGCAGCAGTTTAGGTTTCAACAGCTCAAAAAGTTCATAAACAATTATCTACGCATAACGGTTCTCCATCGACAGAAGACGACCACAGAGGGAGGTGGTGACATGTCCTGTCATCGGTTCCAAAGCAGCTCCGGGGCAAGACGGAGTGTGCGGCGTGAGTTCAAGTTCCCGCTGGAGAGCTATCTCCTCTTGATCACCACTGGCCACGTCAATACGTGCCCACATTGGGAATCGGTGTGAAAAGACTGGATTTGCCTTAATACTTAAGCCAGTTAGGACTCCACCGGTCAAGTTAAAGGAAGTATTGGCAAAAGTCAAGTAGATTCGCAAGTTTAAATTTAAGTCAGCTTTATGAAGTAAGAAAAGAATTTAAAGTACTGGAAAACAATGAAAGTTGACATTGCTCGGACTATTTTCTAAAAAATGAACAAAATATCGTCAGCGGTGATGCTGTCCAGCCACTGCCTAGGATGGATGCGTTGCCATCACCCATCCCAATGACTTAGGGTTTGGGTTGTAACTCGAATGACCCAATATACCTACATCAGGGCCTACCGTGTGCAGGCTGCTTGGCCTGGCACTTTGCAAACATCATCTCATTACTATTCAGACGTCATCTTCCTCACAGCGGTCTTATTGACGAGGAGACTCAAAAAGCTCAAAGAGGAGAGGTCACCTGCCCAAAGTCACACAGCTAGTCAACAGCAGAGTGGAGGCAGCCCAGGTCCATCTACAGCCCAAGCACTATACGAGGCCACTTCCTAGACACCTGTTAACAAATGATTTAAAACAAAGAAAACAAAGAACAAAGCACTCAACTGGCCCTAGTTCAAGGGGAGCCTAGTTTCTCACGGAGAAGCTAATGAAATACACAGGGATCAAGCAAAGTTCTCTTTCAAAAAGGGACACAAACAGTAGCTTGCACTGGAAGAACAAACATCCTGAAAAGCCATCAGTCGAAGTAAGACTCCAACTTTTTCAGATGAACTTTGCATCTGACCTTTAAAATTTACCCCTCCATACTTCAAGTTTTTCCTTCTGCGCTTTTTGTTTAGAAGGTGGGGTGGGGTTGAATACCACTGGTGCTATATAAACAAGAAAAACAGTTTGCAAAAGAAGCGGTAACTAAGATGTAGGAGTGACAGAAACAGCAAGCAAGGAAAGGATCAAGAGGACAATGCCAGAGCCTGTAGGACCCCACACTTGGCCTGAGGGAGAGGTTGTGAGGCCCGGGGCGTCGCCAGCGCCCGTGGTTTCTGCCACCTGGGGAGGAGTGTGTGGCTGCACCTCACAGGGAGGGTCAGGGAGATGCTCATTCTTCCTGGCGAGAACCCACAGGAGCAGAGAATTCTGACCCATCCACTGATCAGAGGACAGGGCTCCACACTAGTTTACTATGGAACTTGTGTTTCTCCACGGCTGTGTAAAACTTACAAAGGGGTCTCCTAAGAAACTGATTTTCCTTAAGTGAGAATTCAACTTCCCAAGTACTCATCCTGCTCATGGGAGTAGACCTGAACAGAGCACGGATTCAGACATGTGGAGTCTGGGAACACTGCAGGTAATCAGTCTAGTGCTACAGTTTAGGCTGCTGGGCCACTGGCCCCAGGCATGCACACACGCACACGCGCACACTCTCACGTCTGTCGGGGCTACTTTTACTCATAGAACAAGCGTGTGCTATGTTTCTAGGCACCTTCCCCATGTACAGCACTGAACCAAGAACTGTGGAGGGAATAAAAAAGAGGAGGGAGCATCTATCGAGCACCTACTGTGCACCAAGCACGATGATTGACATTTTCCTGTGAACCTACTGCTTATGATTATGCAGCGAAGAAGGTATTCTTACTCCTGCTTTATAGATGATAAGACAGCCTTGCGGACAATAAGGGGCTGGTCTAATGAAGCATAACTGGTAAGTCCGAATGGTTGAGATCTAGATATTGGTCTGACTAACTCCAAAATCCATGTTCTTTCCACTTTACCACGTTGCTTTCCAAAAGAAGTGTTACCACCTGAAATGAACTTGAAATTCGCTGAGGGATCTGGGATCTACGTACAGAACGAGCTTGTCCACAGCAGATGATGTAGTGGTGGTGATGGTGGTGCAGAGGGGGAGGAAAGGATGACTCTCCTCACCTCTTTGATCAGGGATACACATTCCTTAACTCCAGGAGGAAAACCAAGAAGACCCAGGATAGAAAGTGGAGCAAAAAAGGCTCTAAGAAGATATATAGATATAGGGACTTCCCTGGTGGTCCAGTGGGTAAGACTGCATGCTCCCAATGCAGGGGGCCCGGGTTTGATCCCTGATAGGGGAACTAGACCCCACATGCATGCCGCAACTAAGAGTTCGCATGCCGCAACAAAGATCCCACGTGCCACAACTAAGACCCGGAGCAGCCAAAATAACAAAATAAATAAATATTAAAAGAAGATGACATAGGTGTAGATTTTTTCTCCCATTCACTGCTGGGCCAATGGGAAGGTGAATTTGTATAACTTTTCTTTTTTTTTTAAAATAAATTTATCTATTTTTATTTATTTTATTTTTGGCTGCATTAGGTCTTCCTTGCTGCACGCGGGCTTTCTCTGGTTGAGGCGAGGGGGGGCTACTTTTCGTTGCAGTGCGCGGCCTTCCCATTGCGGTGGCTTCTCTTTGTTTCGGAGCACAGGCTGTAGGCACACGGGCTTCAGTAGTTGTGGCACACGGGCTCAGCAGTTGTGGCACGGGGGCTCAGTAGTTGTGGCTCACGGGCTCTAGAGTGCACAGTACTCTAGAGCACAGTAGTTGTGGTGCACAGGCTTAGTTGCTCCGCAGCAGGTGGGATCTTCCCAGACCAGGGCTCAAACCCGTGTCCCCTGCATTGGCAGACGGATTCTTAACTGCTGCACCACCACGGAAGTCCCCGTATAACCTTTCTTTTTTTTTTTTTTTTTTTTGCGGTACGCGGGCCTCTCACTGCTGTGGCCTCTCCCGTTGCAGAGCACAGGCTCCGGACGCACAGCCTCAGCGGCCATGGCTCACGGGCCTAGCCGCTCCGTGGCATGTGGGACCCTCCTGGACCGGGGCACGAACCCATGTCCCCGGCATCGGCAGGCGGACTCTCAACCACTGCGCCACCAGGGGAGCCCCCCGTATAACCTTTCTTAAAGGCAAATTTAAAATATCTATCAAAAAATCTTAGCATTTTACATAGCTTTAGATCTCTGCAATTTCCTTTACGGCAGTTAATCTGAAGTTAATAATTATGAGGCTCAGAAAACATACACACACACGAACTTGTCCACTGTCATACTGTTTATAAATGTGAAAAATTGGAAATAGCCAAAAATCCATCAAAAGTGAAATGATCACTTACATTTCAAGGGCAACAGATGATAGTACTTAGGATGAAGGAATCTGGAGTCACCAGTCATGAGTTCTAATACTGTCTGTGCAACTTGCTAAGTGAGTGACTTGGGCAAGTGACCAAACTCTCTGTGCCTCAGTTTTCTCAGACATAGAATTGGGATGATGATAATGTGTATAATCTATACAGTTACTGAAAGACAGCACAGCGAATGCTCATAACATAGTACCTGGCATGTATTAATTCCATGGTAAATGTTAACTATTGTTATGATTTTAACAGTAAATACTCTGTACTGTGGAATACTATGCAATCACTAAAAATATCATAGCTCTAGATCAAATGACACAGAAAACTATTAAAACCTGCTAAATGAGAAAAACAGGTTACATAGTAACTAAAGTATAAACTTATTTAATTTAAAAGTATATGCATAGAAAGAATGAAATATGTCTATTAATCAGAATTACGGGTGATTTAAATTTTCTTCTTCTCTTTTTTTTTTTTTTTTTTTGCGGTACGTGGGCCTCTCACTGTTGTGGCCTCTCCCATTGCGGAGCACAGGCTCCAGACGCGCAGGCTCAGTGGCCATGGCTCACGGGTCCAGCCGCTCTGCGGCATGTGGGATCTCCCCAGACCGGGGCACAAACCCGTGTCCCCTGCATCGGCAGGCGGACTCTCAACCACTGCGCCACCAGGGAAGCCCAAATTTCTTCTTTTTAAAAATCTGTAATTTTCTGTAATGAAGGTAATTTGTTTTGGTCATAATGAAAAAAAAATCTCTTTTACGAAGAAAGAAAGATGTGCTTTGATTATAGGTGGTACATGAAATTGAGGATTTCTTAACCATGGAGCTCTGTGGGCCTCCTGAAACAGATCTACATTTTAATGACAGAGGGAAATGAGAACAGATTTGAGGACTGTTCTAGCTATTTCGAAATGTCTTTGGGGGATAGTAAGGCGGCCTCCTAAATTAGTACATGTTCATGATCTTGAAACCTAATAGAAATTACATGCCAGACTGTAAGGAAATTTAATTTGGGTTTTTTTTTTTTCCTTAAAACTACCATTAATGGGCAAAAAGCTAAGTTTGTTTGATTTTGGACAGAGACTTAGATTCTTTAAATCTAGTGATGTGAGTAGCCCTAGGGAAAAGGACAGAGTGAGGAGAGCACCACAGGACCTTTTAAGGAAGCCACAGATTTTTTTTTTTTTAATGCTACTTGTTAAAAAAAAAAATCCTACAAAAGGCCATAAGCAGACATACTAATTCCTAAGAATTCACAGAATTTACATTTAAAAGACAAAACTCTTCACATTTCCACCGAAGCACTCCAAACAACTTCCTTTTCAAGAATCAGGAGACTTGGTTTTATTTTTGGCTTCGCTGTTATAAACCTATATGGCTTTTTTTATGAAAAAGAAAACCAAGCAACACACCCCCCAGAATGACAATTCATTAGTTTTAGGGAGAAACGTGCAGAGCAGACTGCACTACTTGGGTTGGCTGCTCAACCCGATTTCTCCCCTGCAGGAAAGTCAGTGTCAGACTGAGAAATGCTGAAGACCAATATCTAACAGGATGCTTGTAAGTGCTTGAAGAGCTCATAGTCAAAGTGAGCGTGAATGCACACTCGTGTGAACCCAGCAGTACCGGGCACACACTGTCATCATTTCCGCGCTTTTAGACAAGTTGCTTACGCTCATTTTTGCCTCAGTTTCCACGTGTGCCAAAAACACTAACTCTTACTCTGTAAGTGCGGTGTGGTACAATCCTGCACAGAGGGGAGACCTGAGCCCGGGCTCTGCCACATGTTATCTAAGAGATCTGACAAGCGACCTAACTTCTCTGAGTTTCAGTTCCCTTATCTGTGAAAGAGAGAAGGAACTAACACAGGTACCTTACATATTTGTCAGAATTAAACGAGATAATGCCTTTGGGTGCTGATTCCTGGTAAGCGCTCGGTAGATAACAACTTACTATCATCTCACAGAGCTCATCTAAGAGAATAATGCAATATGGGAGGGGAAAGTGGTCTGAAAGGTAATTTTGACATAACTTATCATCAACTGTACTGTAATCTCTAGGTTACAGTTTCAGAGAAACCACTAAACTCTCCTCATATTCCCCTCCCTCCATGTGGGCCTGGCCTGTTTAAAGACATTCCTGTGGATTTTCTACCAAACTTTGCCCCTCTGTGTTCTCCTCTCCTTTTCCAGCAGCAGGGCTCTTGCCCACAGCTGGGAAGCTAATAGCTAGATGTGGGCATTTCCTATTTCTGACTTTTCTTCAATCAGCTCCAGGATGCTACTTGTTGAAGAAAGAAGCCCTGCTATTAAGTACCATCCAGGAGCATCACATCATCCTCAACAGCACCTGGATGCGCCTGGAGGCTTCCAGGAGTCTACAATCCTGCCGTTTCCAATAAAGATGCCCAAGTTTCCTAACCTATGTCTACCAGCTCTACCCAGCTAAATCTGTTCAGGAGAGTTACTACCTATGTCTTACTTTGTCACCATTCTTTGGTCAAATGGGTGTCTACAAACTTTTGTTCTTCCTGTCTTTTTTACTTTCAAAGTCATTCACGGAGTACTACAGTTAAACAAGAACTGTGCTGTGCTGTGCTGTGGAGATCAAAAAATGAGTAAGACACAGCCCATGAGTTGTTCAAAGCTTAACGGGGGTGGGACACAGATATAAAAATAATTGTACAACAAAGTAGAGAGTTAGTATAGGTGCCGTGGTGTCTTGAGGGAGGAAAACACTCTGGATGAGACAAAAAATGGTGACATTGGAAAAGACTCAAAATAGCCAAAACAATCTTGAAAAAGAACAAAATTGGAAGATGCATACTTCCTGATTTTAAAGCTTACTACAAATCTATAATAATCAGAACAGTGTGGTACTGGCATGAGGAAAGACATACAGATCAATGGAATAGAATTGAGAGTCCAGAAATAAACCCATGTACTTATGGTCAACTGATTTTTGACAAGAGTCTCAAGACCACCCAATGGGTAAAGAATAAATAGTCTTTTCAACAAATGGTACCGGGACAGTTGGACATCTACATGCAAAGGAATGAAACTGAATCCTTACTTCACACCATATACAAAAATTAACTCAAAATGGATTGAAGGCCTAAATGTAAGAGCTAAAACTATAAAATGCTTAGAAGAAAATATAGGTGTAAATCTTCATAATTTTGGATTAGGTAATGGTATCATAGGTGTAACACCAAAAGCACAAGCACCAGAAGAAAAAATACAAAAACTGAACTTCATCAAAATTTAAAACTTTAGTGCTTCAATGCACATGATCAAGAAAGTAAAAAGACAACACATGGAAAAGGAGAAAATATCTGCAATTCATGTATCTGACAAGGAGTCTAGTATCCAGACTATAAAAAGAACTTTCACAACTCAACAATAGAAAGACAACCCAATTTTAAAATGGGCCAAGGAGTTGAACTGACATTTTTTCAAAGAAGATATACAGATGTCCAATAAGCACATGAGAAGCTGCTCAACGTGTTAGTCATCAGGGAACTGCAAATACAAGTTGAAACCACAATGAGATACCACTTCACACCCACTAGAATGGCTATAATTTTTCTTTTAAAGTGTTGATGAGTGTTGATATAGAAAAATGAGAACCTTCACTCATTGCTGGTAGGAATGTAAAATGGTGCAGCTGCTGTGGAAAACAGTTTGGCAGCTCCTCAAACGTTACACGTAGAGCTACCAGATGACCCAGCAGTTCTACTCCTAGGTATGTATACAAGAGAATTGAAAACATATTCACACAGAAACATGTACATGAATATTCATAGCATTACTCATAAGAGTTAAAAAGTGGACTCAATCCAAATGTCCATTGACTGATCATGAATAAACCAAATGTGGTTTAACCATATACAAGGGAGTATTATTCAGCCATAGAAAGGAGTGAAGTACTGATACGTGCTACCCCATAGATGAACATTGAAAACATTAGGCTAAGTGGAGAAATCCGGTCACAAAAGGCCACATAGTGTTTGATTCTATTTATGTGAAATGTCCACAATAGGCAAATCCCTAGAGACAGAAAGTAGATTAGTGACCGTCAGGGAAATGGGGAGTGACTGCTAACGAGTATGGGGTTTCTTTTTCACGTGATGAAGATGTCCTGGAATTAGACGGTGGTAGTGGTTCCACCGAATTATACATTTTAAAAGGATGAATTTTATTGTTTGTGAATTATACCTCAATTTTCTAAAAGCAGGCAGACATTTGAACTGGATTTTAAAGGGTGAGCTAATTGGGCAGACAAGGGTGGAAAGAGAATTCTAAGCAGAAAGAACAGAATGAGAAAAGGTGTGGAAGCCACAAAAAAAGTAATGCATTCAGAGAAAGAAAAGTGGCTCGGAGGCTGGAGTATAGTTATACACACAGGAGTGGCAGAACCAACAAGGTAGTGAAGGGACAAATCATAAAAGCCCAGTATGCTAACCAAGGAGATCATGGGGTGCCTTCAATGAGAAGGAGGTCTCCTCGCAGGAGGATGACATAACTCAGTTTCTTGGCTCAATCCATCTTGCCAAAGAAGCCTCCTTCCCTCAACTCAGAATCATCTGACGACACCGCTCCACTTTGGCGAGCCCAATGCTCATTTTCTCACCATTTATAAAATAGTTATTTACAGCATCAATTATTCTAAGTTTTTGCCCCACCAGAATATAAGCTCCTCAAGGGCAGCCCTGTTTCCAGCCTTGACTACGTAGGTGCAAGCACACCCAGAGTGCTCTGTGGAATTCCAAAGATGTGTAAGGAGACTGGCAATGCTGACAAGTGCTGAGCTCTCCTAGCTTTATAAACCTGTGTTCATGTTGCCACTCAGCTCAGAATGCCCTCTTAATCACAAATCTCTTCAAAACGTTGCCATCCTTGGTGGTCTGTTTCAAACGCTACTTCCTTAAGAAGGCTTTCTTTGCTTCCCCACCTGGATGTGAACTCTCCTCTTTTTTCGTCTGTTTGTTTTGCTTTGTCTTGGCCACGCTGCACGGGCGTGTGAGCGCAACATGTGGGATCTTAGTTGCCCAACCAGGGATCGAACCCTGCAGTGGAAGCTCGGAGTCCTAACCACCGGACTGCCAGGGAAGTCCTGAACTCTCCTCCTTTGAGAAGGGTGTAGTCTGTACTTCTGGTACTGATTTCCTCATACCTTAACCCCCCTCATCTCACACATCTCTTACCCCACACTTTCTGGAATCTAAGCACCTTGGAATAAGGTCCACATCTTTCCCAGCCTTGGGACTCCCAGCACCGTGCTGGGTAGTCTGAAATGAACTGTTCAACTAGCAGCAAAAATGATGGAATCACAGACAGGAATAAGCATTATCACAAAACAAAAGTTTTAAAAAATCCTAGAAGAAACTACACAGAACAGAAGGCAGGCACAAATAACAGAGGGTATTTGTTTAATCGGTTTGTGACCACTTGGCTTGTTTATATCTGGTCATTTTCATCACATGGATTTCATTTTGCTAGAACTCCAGAAGACTCAGACAAAGAGTAACGGCCTCCCAGCTGCTGCCTTCCCACATCTGTGGTTTTCCTATGATGTAAACAAAAGATTCTGGAGGTATGGTCTCTGTTAGTGTTTGCTGGTGTGGGTATGGTGGAGAGATGGGTGGTGGGGGCAGTTTGAGGGAAATCCACCTAATGAACTGACAGTTCATATAAGCAACACCTGGAGTGTTAAACCCCCTACAACTGTTATTTTACTGAAAAAGAAAAATCCACTCTTCCTTTGGTAAATGTAAAAATTCTTTCGCCAGCTGCATTCCAATCGAAAGTGTGTGGCAGTGCAGGAGAGATGGCAGCCGGAACAGATCATGTTCAGGATGTAGGGAGTGTTCCCCAGCAGCGAGGGGATAATCAGAACCCACAAAACCAATCTTCAGAGTCACGTTCCTTTCAGAAAATCAGTGAGTCTCCCTTTGCCTGCTTGGAGTATTCTGCTTGTAAACACTTGGATGCTGGAAATACACATCCATATCTGATTGGTGAAAGGAAGGGCCTTTTGAATGGAAACTCTGTGACATCAGCTACTCAGGACTCCCCACTGAGCGCCATAAAACTCCAAAGCTTAAGTTTTGGTCTTAGCCCTAGTTTTGTTAAATATTTACAATCTACTACAAAACCAAATTCACAGCAAATGTGTGTTTACACAACCTTGTGACACGGCCACTCCTGACAAGAGGGAAAGAGGACTAACGTTTATTGGCACCAGACCAGTCACTCTCCCCAGAAGGCAGATCCTGGCATTTCACATACTGATGAGGTAACTTGGGCCCAGAGAGGTTGTTACTTGCTTAACACGCCCAAAGGAAAAATGAGGAGAGTTAAGTCTGTCTGATTCTGAAGCCAGTGTTCTACTCTGCTACTGGTCAGTATGCCCCAGAGAAGTTCTTTCTCTAGAATTTGTAAGAATGTTCCAAGAGTCTACGACTCTAGAATAGGCATTGGCAAAATTTTTCTGTAAAGGGCCAGACTGTTTATATCTTAGGCTTTGCGAGTCATCTAGTCTCAGTTGCAACTACTTAATTCTGCCGTTGTAGCGCAAAAGCAGCCATAGATAATATATAAATGAATGAGCGTGGCTGTGTTCCAATAAAACTTTCTCTGGCAGCAGACCAGATTTGGCTCACTGGCTGTAGTCTGCCGACCCCTGCTCTAGAAGGTTCAAAGAGTGGGCAACTTCGTGTTATTTGGCTTAGAAATCAATGAAGAATTGCCTATTTCCAACCTAATTAATCAACAAGTATGAGTCTTCTCTATTCTATGTGGTCCATGAACTTAAGGAATTGATTTTCTTTTAGGAAGAAAAGACACAGGCACGTAAAAGCCAAAGAGCAACATGAAGCTGCACGTGATAAGCGCCAAAGGAGGGGCCTGCGGACTGAGGGCTGGCTGACGGGCCACCACGATATTAGAAAACCAGGGTCCGCAACCTGATCAAATGATCCTGCACCGGCACGAGAGCGCAGAGAGAGTCGGAAAAACTTCTCAGTGGGCAGGAATGAAAATGAGTCTGAAGTGACTGCCGCCACATGAAGGGTTTTCGGCACGTGTCAGATGCTGATCAAAGGCAACCTCACGGACTTCCCTGGTGGAGCAGTGGTTAAGAATCCACCTGCCGATGCAGGGACACAGGTTCGAGCCCTGGTCGAGGAAGATCCCACATGCTGCGGAACAACTAAGCCCGTGAGCTACAACTACTGAGCCTGTGATCTAGAGCCCGTGAGCCACAACTACTGAGCCCCTGAGCCACAACTACTGAGCCCTTGTGCCACAACTACTGAAGCCCGTGCGCCTAGAGCCCGTGCTCCGCGACAAGAGAAGCCACTGCAATGAGAAGCCTGTGCACTGCAACGAAGAGTAACCCCCGTTCGCCGCAACTAGAGAAAGCCCGCGCACAGCAATGAAGGCCCAACGCAGCCAAAAATAAATAAATAAATAAAAACGATTTAAAAAAAAAAAGCAAACTCTCCTTCAAACTTCGGAAACACACCTGCTCCCCGTCTCATTCTCAAAGGACAGGCAATTGACTTCAGGTGCAAGGTCAATTGAGTGCTTTAGCAAACTCCTGGAGGGCTCCGTTCTCCTCCCAACTGGTGCTTTAAGCACTGAAGAGCCTGCAGGAGCTACAGGCAGGGCAGGGAGAAACCACCTGGGGTCACTCTTGGACATTCAGGAAGAAGCACTTCCTAAAAGCTTACCTTGCTCATGGCTGTCAGGGCGGGGTCACAGGCAGCATCGAGATCCTGAACCAACAGCTGAATGCTGCTGGAGATGACACTGCAAATCAAACACACTACTGTGGGCACAGCTTACAAAAGTGAACTGTGAACGAACGACTGACCGACACAGCCCCTTCCAAATGTTTCAGGCACCTGTGTAAAACTTAGATGCACCATTTCCTCAGAAAAACTTGAGTTTCATTTCAGAAAGGAATGAATGACAAGGAGGAGTGTTTTGGCTCCGCCCTCCTTCTTGCTGTGTGTCCTGGTCTCACTCGGATGTGTTCCTACTCAGTCAGGACACCAGATTCCACGGCTCGTCTCCCCAGTTGCTACACCCAGAATTCCTCTTTGCTACCTCCTCCAAAAGGACCCGTTTACCCAAAATGTTTAAATCAGATCTTGCGGGGGTGGGGGGGAAGTTGAGAGAAAATGACCTAAGAAGAGAATTTGGACTTTTCCTCAGTAAGTGGCTGATGTGAAAGCAGAAGCTTGGCTTTCCCAAATCTCATTTAACGACCAGGACAAAATCCTGCCAGGTAGCACCAGGGCAATAACTGTTTCAAGAAGGCTTTACAGGCTGAACTCCTTGGACAGACACTCTTCCACCCCAAATACACTTGCCCTCCCCCGCCCCCCAGTGGCTAAAATCAGGCTGCTCACCCTTTATACCCTTGAAACACTGGAGGTGGGGCTGGCTCTCTGTAGATTTAGCGGGTCACATAGGAGGCCCTGGACCTGACCTTCCTGCAGGGATGGCCAAGGGGGGATTTCTTTTCTCTTGTTATTCTAGATAGTGCAACAGTAAAGCCCCCATAAGCTAAAAATGATTGTATTTGAGGAGGTGGGATGGGGGGCAGCTGCACCAACTTCTAAGGCTCCTTGGTGGCTGGTGGAGAAAATAATCCTGATCCAACAGAAGGCTCTGGAAACTTCTCAGGTTCTGTAGTAACCTACGCTGATGGCCTGAGACACGCTGCTCCGTGCAGGGGGAAAGGCAGGCCTCGAGCAGGCGCGCGAGTACATACGTGCTGAATGTGTCCATTTCTCCAGTCAGATTGATTCGTTCAGTCAGACTTATGTCGACCTTCTCCTTGAGTTTCTCTTCCAGCTGTTAGAGAGTAACAGAGAGAACGACATACTTAATGCTTATCGGAAGGAGCAACGTAACGATACTTAACATTGACTGAGTGTGAGGATTCCGGTATAATTCCAGGCACTTTCCGTGTATGGACTCATTTAATTTTCACTGCCCTGTAAGGAAGATTCTGTTATGATCCTTCTTTGATATTTGAGAAGATGGAGGCATGCCCTACCCAGGACAGTGAGTGGTAGGGCTGGGAATCAAACTTCCTCCAGAGCCTGTGCCCTTTGGCCCTGCACTGTACTTGGTTCTCATGACACACTGACAATTTAAACAGATCCCCATTTTTAGAATACCCCCTGCCTCGTGAACTGCTGGCTTACCCACCAACACTGGAAGCCTCCAGTGGTGGGTCGCAATAAAATCAGGTAAAGTATTCCCTGAGCGCTGGGCTGGGCCACCCACCGCGTTAAGGTGTTGAGGGATACCAAAATAAACAAAAGAAACACAGTTTCTGCCGGCATCATCCTACAGCCAAGCGGGGAGAAACGCTGGCCACGCTCCAGCAGCCTCGAAGAAAAATACAACTGACCGGGAATTGTAAATACCTCAAAACATCCCGGGAATTGCTTCACCGAGCATCCCCAAACCTATTTATTACAGAAACTCTAAGAATAAAGAATGTTTTGTCTTAGATTTAAAAGTGACTCCTAGGAATGGGTAAATTAATGTACCTTTTGGGAAGGGAACTTATTTAAAAGGCAAACATTTAAATATACACACTCTTTTGGCCAGCGATTTCGCATCTAGAAAGATATTTCAACGAGTAGTGAGAACAAGGTACGGAGATGCGCACGTGTTCTTTGCAGCATTCATGAATTAAACCAATATTTACTGAAAGTCTATTCTAAATAGAGTGCCAGGCTCTGTCATAGCATAAGGGAGTTAGCTGGTGAAAAAAACAGATAAGATCCTCTTCTCATAAAGCTCACATTCTGCTGTCGTTTATATTAGTGAAAAACTGGAAACAATCTACACGTTTATAAGGGATTGAGGAGAAAAATTACGGCGCAGGCTCTCAAGGCTTCAACTCTCTAGCGGCCTTTCCCTGTTAACACTGAAAATAAAATCCAAACTTCTAACTATGATTTGGGTCCTGTCTAGCTTCAGGGCCCGCATCTTGCTTTCCCCCTTGTCCGCCTGGCTTCAGTTATACAGACCTCTTAAGGTTCTGGAAGACACCGGGTCTTTTCCCCCTCAGGGCCTTCACACGTCCTACTTCCTCTCTCCGAAGCACTCTCTGCTCCCCCGTCCTAGCCAGCTCCTTTGCTTTGCCACCCCCCACCACCACTGCCCATCCCTTCCAAGCTCCTTACTTGGCAGTCTCCTTCCCACCCCTCAGGTCTCTGCTTCAATATCACCTCCTCCAGGAGGCCCTCCTTGACTACTCTACCTCAGTAGGCAACTCCCTAACTAGCACTGCAACATCTGTTTCCTTCCCAGCACTTAGAACAAAATTGAGGTTACATCTTGTCTTACTTATTTATTATCTGGCTCCTTTATTAGTTCTAAGTTCCATGACAGTAAGAAATTTGTCTACTCTGTTCACCTCTGTGAATTAATACCAAATACAATGCCTGGTACATAATCAGTGCTTCATTAAGATCTCTTGAAGGAGGGAATGGCACACCCCATGCAGGTGTTAAGCGTAAAAGTGTTACAATTAATGAACCGATATTGACACATTATTGGCATTGTTTTCTAAGTATTATTTTTCAATTCTTCATTGCTTGGATTCTCAAGTCTCTTTGGTTTCTCCCTCCATTTCTTTTTGCAACCCGCCCCCCAAACCCCTGTCATTTTTTCTTAAGGAAACTAGGTTGTTTGCCCGTAGATTTTCTCATAGTTTGATCTCATTGATTGTATCCACAAGGTACTAATTAGCATGCTCCTCTATCCCTTGTATTTCCTGTAAATTGTAGCTTGATGTAAAAGCTTGATCAGATTCAGATTTTTCTTTTTTTAAAGAAAACTCCTTCATGGGAATCCCCTGGCGGTCCAGTGGTTAGGACTCGGCGCTTTCACTGCCATGGCCGGGGTTCCATCCATGGTCGGGGAATGAAGATCCCACAAGTCACACAGCACCAACCAAAAAAAAAAAAAAAAAAAAAAAAAAGAATGAAAAAGAAAAAGATAGAAAGAGAGTAAAAAAAAAAAGAAAACTCCTTCATGATAGTGCTGTGTACTTCCATCAGGAGAAAACATGTTTGGTTGTCTCTCTTTTTGTAATGTCAGCAGCCATTGATGGTCAATGCCCAGATCTATTATTCCATTAAGAGGTATAAAAGAATGATATTTGAATTCAATATCTTTTCTTCTTCATTTATGAACTGAAAATCTGCTATAAAAATATACTTCCCATTGTCTGTGATTTGGTTATCCTGAGGTACAAGTCAGATAGGAAAGGCAGGATAAGAACTTTTCCTTTATTTACCAGTATTCAATTCATACCAGTGGTTTCTTAGTATCTTCCAAGGTGATAAGTGAATTTTAAAAATCATTATAACCAAATGGATTTAAACATATTTGATGTTTACAATCGACTGTAGCTAACATTCTCACTGATACTTGTATGTCTCATCTTTGACCAGTAGAGTTCATTCAGGCTGACTCCTATAATTAGTTTCCTAACGCTGCCGTAGCAAATTACTACAAACTTGGTGGCTTAAAATGGAAATGTATTCTCTCACAGAAGTCCAAAGGGAAGGGTTGGCAGGGTTGGAAATGTGGAAAGGAACTTCTAATCCCACATCTAAGGCTGAACAGAAAATTCTTCTGGTCTTCCTTCTGCTAATGGGAGCTCCAGCAGAGACATTACCCTTTCCTGCTTCCCAGTTCCTGAACGTCAGCATGCAGACAATGGTTATTTGTTTCTGCAGATTGAGAATATGCTCCATACATTTCAGGAGACACATAAAAGCCCAAAGGATTTTCAATGAGCCTGGTAACACTCCTGAGAATGGAATCACTGGTTGTGACTCATCACCACTAAGGCTGGGGCCTACCACCACTACGATTGTAACTGCTTTTAGCACGTGGGAGACAGGGCTACTGACCTATTTTCAAGAGGGCACGTCATGCTCTTTGAGTAGCTTACACAGCTCTGGGGAGGAGACCAGTCACACTTTCTTGCCCAGTCTCCTTTTAACAAGGTCCTTCTGCAAGGGGGCTGCCTGGGCCGTCCCCTGGCTGGAACTCGAGTTTTCCCCTGTGGGAGACCAGCTGTTCTGCCCAAGGTTGTGTGTGGCCTCGTTGGGGCCCATATTCTTACCCACTGAGCTAAGTGGCCCAGGCGGCTCAGGAAAAGGAGGAGGTGGCGCAAGGGCAGCCCGGGCGGCTCACCTGCTGGGTGGTGGCCAAGCAGTACTCTGCAGTGCTCAGGATGCTGCAGATGAGGCAGAGCTCCTCCAGGGTGAACTTGGCCACTTCTGAGCCCTCCTTTTCCTTGAGGAGGCTGCTGATGGTCAACCCACCGCCGCTGCTTGTGGTTCTGAGGAAAAGGCATAGGGACCAGTCAGGCCAGGACTCCTCATTTGCTTCCTGACCCGGAAACTGCACGTTGTAAGACAAAGAAACAGGGGAAGGAGAGGCTGGACGTGGCCCAAACAAATCCACACACAATGAGGCCCTTTCCGAGTGACCTGACCTTGACTGTCATTTGTTTAAATACTCTGACCATCAGAAATAGGAAGCGACGATCCCAACAGTGAGCCAGCCATCCGTCATGTTAACTACAATGACTCTGCTCTGCTGAGCGGCCTCTCTGCTTAGCGTGGCATTTCCTGATCTGTACAGCTCATTCAGAGTCATGTGTGGTGCAAAAGCTGGTTCCCCAACTGTTTCTCTCAGTTAAGAAAATTCTGCATGGGAGCTTGTCTTCGTGCTTGTGGAGGGGTTCAGAAGTGAATGTTAAGACATGGTTCCTGGCCAAAGGCCTGACTGCCTCAAGAAACAAAAAAGCACGTCATCTCTTCCTACTGATCTAATCATGTGATCACAAAAAATAAAAAAGCAGTTTTTAAAATAACTTCCTGCAGTTATAAATAAAATTTCAACTGTGAGAGTCTATTTTTTAAGAAGACAGAAATCAATGATATTTACCTTAAAAATAAGAGAAATTTTTCCTTTAAAACACACACACACACACACACACACACACACACACACACACACACACACACACACACACACACACACACCTAAACTTCCCAGTCTTAGGTAA
Source organism: Orcinus orca (assembly GCF_937001465.1). NCBI lineage: Eukaryota > Metazoa > Chordata > Mammalia > Artiodactyla > Delphinidae > Orcinus > Orcinus orca. The sequence goes on along the minus strand of NC_064577.1, from coordinate 7,127,319 downwards.
TCAAAGATTTGAAAACATCTTAATTTCTAGTACTTATAAGGGTATGAGGACACTGGCTGTCTCTTCCACTACGGGTTAGGAGCTTTAAATTGTACAACTTTTTTGGAGGTATTTTTCAGGAGCTTAAAAAAACGTTCAGACTCTTTGACCCAGTAGTTCTACGTCTGTTCAAGGATGCTCTTCTGAATGTTATTTAAAATACCAAAATACTGAACCCAACATAAATGGTCAATTAAGAGAATGATCAATAAGAAATCTCAGAAGTTAGCTGAGGGCCTTCAGTATGTGGGAACATCATAGCATCATTAAAAGTGTCTTGATGGGGCTTCCCTGGTGGCGCAGTGGTTAAGAACCCGCCTGCCAATGCAGGATACACAGGTTCGAGCCCTGATCCGGGAAGATCCCACATGCCGCGGAGCAACTAAGCCCGTGCGCCACAACTACTGAGCCTGTGCTCTAGAGCCCGTGAGCCACAAATACTGAAGCCCATGCGCCTAGAGCCGGTGCGTCGCAACAAGAGAAGCCACCGCAATGAGAAGCCCGCGCACCACGATGAAGAGCAGCCCCCGCTTGCTGCAACTAGAGAAAAGCCCGCACACAGCAACAAAGACCCAATGCAGCCATACATACATACATACATAAAAAGAAAAAATCTGGAAAAAAAAAGTGTCTTGAATATTTTTACTGTGCTGACTGTTCTCTGCTCTTCTCTTCCCTTTTCACCGCTTGGGAGACTGACCTCTACAGACTTTTCACCCAGGCTCCCCAGCCCCCTGGGCTCCTGTTGGTTTCAGCCATCAGCAGAGGCTGTAGGAAGTCAGAGAGGTTGAGGAGAGAGAAGTCAGAGTAACAACTAGCCTTCCTGCTCCCTCTGCTTCAGTGTGGTCCTGGCAGTGGCCCCTATGACTACAGTTTCTGTTAGGCAGCCCTTTGTCCACAGCCCTAGCTGTCACGTGAGTTTTAAAGTAGTAACAATTACCCACTAGAGTTTGGATGCTTCAGAATCCTCCCTTGGTTCCTTTCACCTGCCCCCATTTCTGTGAACAGTGGCTTTAGTAATAATATCCCAGCTGAGTACCATTTGTTTCCTGCTGTGACACTGACTAATACACATGGCAAAATGCTCACATCATGACAAAGCAGGGTATAAAACTATAAGCACTATAGTCCAGTCCTGTTAAACAAATAAACAGAAGCATTCAGTCACACACATTACACATATAAAGAAAGAATAGAAAAATGTATACTGAAAAGTTAAACCTGTTTTCACTGGGTGGTGATTTTTATCTTCATCTTTGTGCTTTTCTGTGTTTTACAAACTATAACAAACTTGCAGTATTTTGAAAATCAGGATAAAAGTTATCAAAAATTTAAAAATAATGTTTATCATATTCAAAGAAATTCTCATGTGTAAAACATGTCTGTTACTTCAAATCTCTTGTAGAGCGAAGGGATTTTATTTTTCTTTCCTCCCAATTATGTAAAACTCCTATATATGACACATTTCAGTGACAGTGACAGAAACTAAATTCCAAACTGTTGAATTTAGCTATGGGAGTGATTTATAATTACTGGATTCTGAAGCATTGCTTCAGATCATATTCTATTACAATAGAAATTGCTATATAACCAAAATATCTCTAAAACTCTAGTCGAACAATCCATTTATTTCAAGTAATAAGCTATATAACAATATTTTAATGCCCCAGAATAACAGAGTGAAGTCGCCATAATTAGGAGCTATGCTATGCAACCACCTTTCCCCAAATCCTACCACATCTTTAAACATTAGACTCAACCCAGGAGAGCAAGATACACACACCAGAAGAGAGACTTTGGCCTGAATGAAACTGCCCTTGCTGTTCAAAAGTCATTGCTACCACCACCCCACTTCTTTTGCCAAGTACCTATCACTGAATCCATGTAAACTAAGCACGTCTATAATGGGACTGACTCCCCTGAGTCCACCGTGGCAGGATCTGACCTATGCTAGTGGCCAGCGTGGCAGTACTGATTTCCTCTGGCGGTCCTGATCAGCTGTGGAATCCCATTTGAGAGGAAACAGTCTCAGACCCTTGGGAACTCCATAAGGGTGTTTTCCTCCCTGATACTCTTGGCAGTTTAGCGAACAGCTTCAGGGCGGATTTCCTTAAAGATTTCCATACTTAGGTATATTCAGAATCTCACTTCTCCGGTCAGACCAGGAAGAACAGGACTCACTTGGGCAGGTTGCCAGAGAGGATTTTCCAGGCATACTCTCGGAGGTACTTCTGGAAAATAGTGGTCAGGGCGATCATCGGCTCCCCGGTACTGAGCTGCGAGCACTGCACCATGCACTTCTTGTAGTAGACAAAGAGGTCGGCGCAGCTGGGGAGCACGGCGCCCCCCTCGTCCGTGTTGGGCTTAGGTGGCCCCTGGGCTTTGAAATCGGCCACGAACCGATCTATCAGCTCCCCAAGGTTTCTGGGAGGAAGAAAACATGAAACGTTATTTTATTTCAAGAAAGAGAAAACAAACGTGCTTGACTGCCGCGAGGCGATCACTCCTCATGCTTTTTACATTTAAAATTGGACCCGTTTCAGTAAGTCGGACAGAGAAAGACAAATATTAGATGATATCACTTATATGTGGAATCTAGAAAACAATACAAATGAATCTATTTACAAAACAGAAAGACTCGCAAAAATAGAAAACAAATGTATGGTTACCAAAGGGGTAAAAGGGGGGGGATAAATTAGGAGTATGGGATTAACAGATACACACTACCATATATGAAACAGATAAGCAACAAGGATTTACTGTGTAACATGGGGAACAATGTTCAATATCTTATAATAACCTATAATGGAAAATAATCTGAAAAAAATAACTGAATCGCTTTGCTATATACCGGGAACTAATACAATACTGTAAATCAACTGTACCTCAATAAAAAGTAATTAACTTAAAACATTTTTAGAACCTGGATCCATTTTTATCAATATCATCATTAACTACCACCACCACTCCTACAACAACAGCAGTGATAAAATTTGGCATTTGTGCTGTTTTATACTTTTCAAGGCACTTCATGATCGCATTTGACCCCAAACCCCTGGGAGAAAGATAACGTGTTATTGGACCCTCTAAGAGATGAAAAAAATAAGGCCCAGAAAGTTTGTCACACGATTTAGTGGCAGAGCTGAGCCTAGAATCTACCGCTTAAGTGTGTGCACTGGTCCTACTACCTTATCAGTCCCAGCTCCCCTTTCCACAAATGGAAACCCTAAATAATGACAGTGTTCATTTTCTGAACACTTATGGTATACCAGGCACCATGTCAGCTCTTTGTAAGAGTCTTTATACGTGAACTTCACTTAATCTTCACAATAACCTTATGACGTAGGGACTAAAACTATCCTCCTTTTCAAAAAGCGAGGTGCAGAAAATTAAAGGACCTTGTCCAAAGTCATACGGCCAGAGAGTGGAGGAGCCAGGATTGAAACCCAAGCAGCCTGGCTCTAAACCTCATGCTTTTACCCACTCTACCCTACTACCTCCTCAAACACAAAAACGTTATGATGTCAGCAAATATTTAGATATCATTAACCTAAAGGTACCCAGCAGACAGACAACTAAACAAAGAGAAACTGGAAAGAAACAGTCTAATGCTTTCTTTCTCCTTTAATGCAGTTTCTTCTGAACAACTTCCAAAATCAAAGGTGTAAGAAATCTTGGGAGGAGAGAAAATACTGAGCCGCTCCAGGCTTGCCCCAGGTCACGGTGATGAGGATGGTTGCAACTTTCTCCCATTTCCCATTCAAACATCACTGAATTTGCCTCGGTCACACTGAGTCATCACTGTTCACATCCAGCAGGGCTATATTAATTGGTCCCTGCACAGTTGTGCTCTATGAAAAATGGGGGAGAGGTGGGTGTTCCCACCCCTCTTAACATTTTGCATCTTTTTAGTTGCTGTCTAAGGCTACAGGAATCCAGCTGTGTTTTTTGTTTTGTTTTTTTGTATTTATATAACAGTCAAGAAGAAAAAGACAAGAACCACGTGCAGTATTAATGAGTAGGAACAGGAGAAAATTGACATTTTACTCAAGAGCTTTTCTTATTGAAAGTTTATTACATCCAGATATAGCCACTGCGCCCTCAAAGAACTTAAGGCCTAGGACAGTCCATTGTGATGGTGGTGACGGTTAGCAAGCAGAGAAGGAGCGAGTTAGTCGACCTTGGAAAGCTCCAGCGTGTCCACCCTCCTTCTTCACACCCTCCTCTTGTCTCATCTTTCCATTTAATTTCCCACGTCTCCTCCACAGCGACCCCATGCTCCAACCAGCCTCCCCTCAGCTGCCGCTCTGCTCCATCTCTATCCCTGACTCTGTGCATCTGCCTGGATGCGTCCCCTGGGGACTCTCCCGTCACCACCTGTCCACTCACCCCCCCAGCTCAGCTCAGGAGGCACCTAGATAACTCCTACTCACACCCATCCTCTATCTCAATTGCAACTTCTGTCATCTGTAACACACTGACGACTATTTTTTTTTTAACACTTCATTATACAGTGTGAGGGTGTCAACTATTCAGGAAACATGCTGACCTTCTCCCATCCTGGGCCCGTGGTAGGCCATGCTCATCAGGAATGGCTGTGTCTTTCTCACTGATCTCCAGGGTAATTTCAGAAGCCTTCCTGAGACAGCACTGTAGCCAGTCACTTCTTATGAGCTGAAGTTGGCAGAGAAGGTGAAAGCTGCTTGCTTTATAGTGGTAGAATCTTCTTCTCTGTGTCACGTATGTTATCGTGAGATTCTTGAGAGCAGGGATAATGTCTACGCTACTTCTGCTCCCCCGAGGCCCAGCCCTCAAGCTTCTGTGCGCAGCTAAGCTCCCAGTTACGTTGGTGCCCAATACGTACTCGGCGGATCAACCTCCACGTTTTCTTCCTAAGGGATGGGAGTGGAAGGGTCGGGGCTGGTGCACTGGAGGAGAGCACAGAACAGCAGGGGAGGGTTCCTCTCGAGTCTTCCTATGAGAGACTCTAACCTCCGAATCCACAGTGCCAACCAAAACAGGGGCGAGAGCTCCAAGGCATTTTTGCCTGAACCACTCCTCTAATGCCGCTGGAAGCTGAAGCCAGGATACTTCCTCATCTACCTCCTATTTCGGAGCCAAGCTGATGAGTAAGACTGTAAATTAATTGTGATCACAGAATAGAGACAAAATTTCCTCTTTAAAAAAAACCAAACACTAAAGATCTTCCATATTTTGCAGAATGTCTCTTGGGTTACTGTTGACATTGTTCTCTGGTGTGAACGAGAAATAGACCAGAGTGACCCACCCCTCCCCACTTCCATCTTGCGCTCTTCATCAGCCTGCTTCTATGCCACACGAGACACTAGACAACGAGTAATCAAATACCTTCACAGAAGAGAAGAGGACAAGTCACCCGGATGGGAACGGGTAAAGTTCATGAGTTTGCAAAGGGGATGCAATCCAATCAAATATGATGGAGCACTTTGTATGCACAAGGCGCTGCTGCATATATAAGTATATATAAGTATATCTTATACTTGCTGTATAAGATATAAATGAGTCCAACAACAAGAAAAGCAAAGGTTACCATTTCTTCCAGGCACCAAACACTACCCTGAGTTTTGGCAGCATCTTATAGGAAGGACTACTGGAGAAAGGAACACGGGGCATGCTGACCTGTTGAATGGAATCACAGGGATGCGCCTTTTATACCCTAAAGCAATTACAATCAAGTAAAAGGTTAAAAAGGGTCACGTCCTGATTACAGTGCTGCGGGGGGGGGGGGGGGTAAAGACACAGCATCTGTCCATTAGAGGCTGTGACCTATTGGGGGAGATAGGACCTTCATGATTATGATCTTTAGATCTCAAGATGGCAACAAAATGCTAGTTTTGCAGTACGGACAATATGACCAATTTGTTTTAGACAAAGGAAATAACAGAGGAAACTAGAGAGAAAATTCCACAGCAGATTCAGGCAAGAGAATAAAGGCCTGGAGTCAGAAGTAAGTACAGAACACGGTGTGAGGGGGAGAGGACGGGAAGTAGGAGAGGAGTTGGCTGAGGCAGAAGACACAGACTGAGAAAAGTCTGACCTGCAGTTAGGTTCATACACACCTCTGAATTCCCACAGCAAACTGTTCATACCTTTAACCCTCCATGCTGTGTTCCAAAAACTTTTTTTGGTCTCTCTCTCACACTAGGCTATATGCCTATAAACTAGGCACTGCACTGGCTACATTATAAATACAATCTCACTTAATCCTCACAACAGCCCTGAGCGGAAGGCATTAGTATCCCTGTTTTATAAATGAAGAAACTGAGGCTGAGAAAAATAAGATAACTTGCCCTAGGCCACAGAATTTATCAGAGCTGGAATTCGAACTGGGGCCTGTCTGACTCCAAAGCCAAGCTCTAACCACTATCCGATGCTTTGATTTCAAAACTCTAAAGCGCTATACAGATACATGGTATTACGATTATTGGTGTGATTCGCTTTCTCTGCAGCTTAAGGAAACACGTCATGGATGCAGATGGTGTCTTTTATTCTCTTCCCTGTAGCTTGAGCTTTAACCCAAGAACTGTATAAGCATTTTGGGGGCGCCATGTGAAATACTGCTGGGAGTTCCACTGATACAGAAAACGACCTAGGAATAAAGACTACTGCAGAGCGGTGGCAGCAGAGGGGAAGATTAAAACACGGTGAGAAGGAAAACCACACTGCACACCAAGCTTAGGTATGGATGACCAAGGCCATTTCTTCTGGTGGGTCTGCAGCTGACATTCACAGAAACAGTATTCTAACTGGAAAGTACAGGAGTGATGGCTCTGGGGGAGGAAGAGGGTCGTCAGAAAAAGTGGGCAAGGAGGTGAGTACGGGCAAAGCGGCTTAAGACCCCCAGGAAGTTACAGAACTTGTTCATCCAAGGATGCGCCGACTAATATGCACCCCTACCCCTTCCCTGTGGTTGGGGCAGAGGAATTGGCTCTGGTGTGGCCAGCAGGGAGCCAAGCTCTGGCTTGAGCACAGCTGGGAGATGGGTTCCACACAGGTAAATAGAGCAGGTAAATACATGGAGGATCCTGGGAACCAAGCTTCTCACTGCTGTAGAAGGTAGTTACAGACATGGGACGGGGACACTCCAGTAAACCCTGAGGTTAGGTTAGAATTGGAGTTACTGGCATAGACTCACAGGTTTTAATATATAAATAGGTATAAAAGTAGACAGATAGGTAGATATACACATACATACATTTCTTGGGTCTCTCAGCTCAGAGGACCCAGAAGCACGACACCCCAGCAGCAATGAACACATATAATGCGCAGACTTAGTTTCTAAATATCATTTCCCACCAAAGGAACAAGGGATCCTGGAAGAATGGATGAGTCCAGGGCTGGGTTAGGAAAGTACAAGACGAGCCTGGTATATTTTGTTGGGCCAGAAAGAAAGTACTCAAAACACGCTAGGGGCATGCAAAAGAATGGAAAACTAGCTGGGAGGGGCTGAAACCAGGACAATTTGGGCATTAAAACAAATAATGATGGATCCTGGAAGAGAAAAAGGACATTCGTGGAAAACTGGTAACATCCAAATAGACCTGGAGTTTAGTGAATAGTACTGTACCAATGTTTACTAGCTGATTTTGATAATAACTGTATTACAGTTATGTAAGATGTGAACACTAAGGGAGCTTGGGAGAGGGAATATGGGAAATCTGCACTATTTTTGAAGTTTTTCTGTAGGTCTAAATTTATTCGAGCATAAAGTTAAAAAAAAAAAGATAGTAATGACTATAACCCATTGAATAAAATAGGAATCCAAATTCCTATATCCACAAATAGGAATCTGTCCATGCTGATACAAATAAATGGGGAAAAGAGAAGGCTGTTTCTTAAAACAGAATAAATGTAGAAGAAATGATGGAATTAGAAAAATAATTATTTGGCAACTATCTTAGTAATAAGTGATTCAGGCAAGTGTCATTAACAGATGGTAAAATAAGTAAGTGAAAGATGAGAAAAAGGCTATTTATATGGTTTCAAGGTTAATCAACACTTATTAATTACTTATTAATTAATAGAGAAACCTGGCCAATACCATCTAAACCAAGTAGTAAAACTGACCAGCACAAGTTGTGGGACACATTGATACCGTGCGTCTCCTGACAAGAGTTACTGAGAAGAACATGGTGCCACTTCTGTGTGAATCATAAATCATGAGCCAGCATCAGTCAGAACCAGACTGAGGAACACTCCACAAAGTAACTGGCCTACACGTGTCAAAAATGTCCAAGTTGTGGGACTTCCCCGGTGGCGCAGTGGTTAAGAGTCCACCTGCCAATGCAGAGCACACGGGTTCGAGCCCTGGTCCGGGAAGATCCCATATGCCGTGGAGCAACTAAGCCTGTGCACCACAACTACTGAGCCTGCGTGCCCAGAGCCCGTGCTCCGCCAAGGAGAAGCCCGCGCACGGCAATGAAGAGTAGCCCCCGCTCGCTGCAACTAGAGAAAGCCTGCACGCAGCAACGAAGACCCAACGCAGCCAAAAATAAAATAATTAATTTAAAAAATTTTCCAAGTCATGAAAGATAAAGAAAGAATAGATTATTCTTCTGGATTGAACCAAAGAGACATGACAAATAAATGTAACCTGTGATCCCGGAATGGATTTGAGATCTATAAAAAACAGGATTGGGGGGGCTTCCCTGGTGGCGCAGTGGTTGAGAGTCCGCCTGCAGATGCAGGGGACATGGGTTCGTGCCCCGGTCCGGGAAGATCCCACATGCCGCGGAGCGGCTGGGCCCGTGAGCCATAGCCGCTAAGCCTGCGCGTCTGGAGCTTGTGCTCCGCAACGGGAGAGGCCACAACAGTGAGAGGCCCAAGTACAGCAAAAAAAAAAAAAAAAAAAAACAGGATTGGGGCAAATGGGGAAAGGGAATAGGGTCTATGGATTTAATGGGAGTGCTGCATCAATGTTACCTTCCTGATCTTGATGGTTTGTACTACGGTTACATAGACTGTGTCCTTATTTACAGGATACACACACTGAAATATTAAGGAGTAATGGGGCATCTTGCCTGAAATCTGAGAATTTGAATCTCTCAGGAAAAACAACATGTATGTTCATATATCCGTGAGTATGTGTGTGTCTGTCAGTGTGTGTGTCAGAGGCGGGAGAGACAGCTGTTAATTGAGGAACCTGGGTGAAGGATACACAGGAGCTCTATGTACGATTCTTGGAACTCTTCTGAAAGTTTGAAATTAATTCAAAACAAACAACAAGCAACATTAGTTTATAGAGAGACTCTAGGCTTCACCCAGCTAGAAGAGGTGGCGGGCTCTATTTCAACGAAAGCTATGACAGGGAACTCAGGAGAATGGGCAGAAATGGAGTCCCTAATAATTTCTTGGACTGAGAATGTCACTGAATGGAGTGAAGAAAGTGCCTATGGAGAGAAATCTCTCCTGCAAGTCAGCCAAAGAAAACGCCTACATCCCCAAGAGTAGAAGAGACACTACTAACTTCCTCCTTGGACATAGACAAAAACTGAGAAAACTGCTCAAAGCACAGGAGGACAGCTCAGCCCAGCCAGCTAAGAGGTGGCCGAGGGACATCCCCACTCCTCCTCCCTGGGCACCGGCGCTGCAGTCCTCCTACCAAGGCTGGGCTTTGGGCTGGGGCAGGTGCTGCCAGGACTCTCCCCGGGCAGGTGGGAGGCTGGGGAGACGGAAGAGTGGACCCCATGCCAAGCCCACAGAGAGCTGGCAGCACCAAGCAGGCCACCCAACCACAGTCCAGAACAAGATCACCGGAAGGGCAGGGCAGGCACAGTTCCCGAGTACTGTTTACTTGTGCCGAGTGACAACGTGTCATGTCATTTATTCCTCACCGCTAATCCTGTGAGGGGGGCATTATTCACTTGACCGTAGAGAGCACAAACTAAACTCGGAGAGGTTAGGGCCATGCTCAAGGCCCCAGGCTGGTGAGTGCAGAGCGCGGACTCAAGTCCAGGTCTGTCTGGCACCCAGGCCTATGCTCTTTCCACTACCCTGGGTTGGGTCTCAGTCATCGGGGAACTTGCGAATGGTCTCAGATTCTCCTCCCTTGCAGATTTTTGAGTCAGAACTACAACAAGAGGAGTAATTTGTCCCAAATCAGTCCCCACCTGAGCTCCTTCCCCAGTCTTAGGATTCTCTGACTTAAGGGAGGACGAGCTTCGTAGAACCCCTTGAAGTTGTGCTCAAGATAGCGTGTGGGTTTATGTGGATGTTTTTTTGGCAAGAGGACCTGTGGTTTTCATCGGGTTCTCAGAGGGATCTATGACTCCAAAGAGGTTAATAACCTGCTGCTTTAGGCATTATTTGTCTGCTGCGCTCCTGTAACAGATGAGGAAATGGATCTCTTGAACTCTATTTTCTACTTCAAGCTTTTGCTGTTTATTCTGGAGCGACAACAGCACAGCCTACGCAGTTCTCCTACGAGAAGCTTCCGCTACTGCACTAGTGCTGTGGAAACATCCCAGCGAGGCCAGACGGCAAGATGAGGGGCCAGCACTGCATTTTTCATACAGAAATGGAGAGTCCCTAAGGAAGGGAGGGCTGGCTCTTTGCCCAAAGTCTCACGAACAATGAGTGTGCTTTATACGAATCAAGGCCATGCGAAAAGAGTAGATCCCAGAATTACACCAGATAATTCAGAAAACTGACTCTTTAGACCAGATAAGTTTTGAGAAAGTACATGGTTATCTCAGATGTGCACTTTAAACCCTGGACCCAATAGCTTTTAAGCCTTTTAAAAAATAAGAATTTGGATTGATAAGAGAAGAGAGGGCTTTGTCCCAAAATAGTCATACGGGTGGGCTGCTCCAAGACCTGTTCATCTAACAGGCAAAGAGCTGCTCCTTTTCCGGCCCCGTAAGGGTGTCTTATTAATATCCTGAGAGAAAACTTTGTGAATGCAGAAGAGAGGGTGTTTTCAAAGGACTAAACGGCAATAGTAACTACTGCCCTTCTGCACGCCTGCAGACACAAGCCCAGTAGATAGAGAGCAGGAGGAAAACTGGGGCTTTACAAGACAAAAAACGTCAAGACAACTTTTTCTGTGTGAGGTGGGGGGCGGTGAGGAGGTTGTTTTTGTTAACGTAGAAGTGCTTTTACACAGGTAATTTTCTGGGGTTTTCATATGAAGCATTTTGTAATCAGGGAAGAAAAGAATAGAAGCAATCTATTGATACAAAATCAAATAGTTGAATAACAATAATGTTCCATTTAAGACACAAATAGCCATTTGAAATGTTCTCTTAAGCTGATGGTTTACCCTTGAAACATACCTGGAAGCAAGAATTTTCTAAACTGAAAGAAAAATTAAAAAAAAAAAAAGGACTGGACTTCAGCACCTAAATGCTTTCCCCGAGAACTCCCCTCAAGAACTTTCTCACAGCTGCTGTCCTCCCTGTGTGACCCACTGTCTGGTCCTCCCAAGCGTGTGTTCTTTAGGCTACGGGCCTTTCCTCAGAGCCTGGACCAGCCTGTCTCTGGTCAGTTCGGCCTGTTCCAGAAACTGGGCCTTTCCAAAATGTGCCTTCCGGCATGGAAGGGCCTTCCACAGTTGCTCTGGCTGTGGACAGAGATTCAGGGATGAAGAGGGATCTCTGTCCTTTGCATGAACAATGGATACTGGAACATGACCATACTCTTCTGGCTGTGAGGGAACCCGGCTGCAGTGGGCTGCTTTGTAAACATTTTCTGGAGCCCCTCTGTAAAAAGCACATATGTTAAATGGATGATCAAAGAAAATATAACACATCAGCCCAAACAGGAAAAAACAAACAAATCAACAAGTGGGGGAGAAGAGGAAGCTCTTCCTTATAGTAGAACCCTAATGAGTAAATATAGGAGAAATGACAGAAACAGACCATCGTTTGGCAAACACTACAGTAATCATTGTTTCAGGCAGGAATTGTCAAGGGATGTGAAAAATGAGCAGGCAAAGTATGATGAGACATGGGATATTTACATAGTCCCCAAGTATCCCCCCCCCGCTGCAAGATACTTATGAATTACAGAGCAAAAAATAGTGGCTTCACAGGGAGAAAGCTGGCAGACATCACTTTAGCAAGTGGTCAAGGTCAACCTCAGCAATAACAGGACAAATCCAGGTGAGATGCCTCCTGACATCACGCACTGGGCTCTGAGAAGGACACAATGTCACCCCTGTGGTATCTTGCCCAAAATGCATAACCTTGATTTAATCAAGAGGAAACATCACAAACAGAAATTGAGGGCTTTGGACAAAATAGCTGGTCAAACACTCTTTAAAAGTGTCAAGGTCATGAAAGACAAAGAAAAGACTGGGGAATTATTCCAGCTTAACGGAGCCTAAAGAGACCTGACAACTAAATGCATGATTGAATCTTGGACCAGAGAAAGGACATTCGTGGGAGAAGGGTACCTTCCTGTTTTGATAACTGCGGTTATGTAAACTGTTAACATTTCTCTGGGCGAAGGGTATATGAGAGCTTTTTAAAACCTTTTGGTAAGTCTAAATGATTTCACAGTGAAAAGTTAAAACAAATTATACTTGAAAACGTATACATTAGAGATGAGGCTTTATTTCTCCACTTTCCAGCGCCTGACACTGTAAAGCCTCACGAGCTGACATACAGAGTGGGATACGGGCTCAGCGCCCACCTGGGAAGTAGGTGCTGGGACCTGTTTGGAACCTTGTTAGAGTCAAACCCAGGCTTCTGAGATTCATGGACACAATACATGATAACACTCAAAAGGCCGAAAAACATCCTTAACAGGTTTCCAGGGAGGGTAACGGGTGCCCCAAGTCCCTCCTTCAACCTCTAGAAGGAGCTGTGCCCTTGTGAGGCCCCAGCCCTGACCCAAGGAGCGAGATATGCAGAAGGCAGCAAAATGTTCATCACTCACTTGTCCTGGGACTCAATATACACGTAGAGATGAGGCTCAAAACACTTGGAAACAATGCCGTGAAATGGATTGTCTGGGGCTTTAGGCTTCTTTGGCTGTAAAGAAAAAAAAAAGGAAAAGAAGAAAAGAAAAAAGAAACCCTATACTTGAGCCATCTTTGCAAACTTCCAAGCAGTTTCAAAGAAAACATCCCTTCAAAGTTCACTCCCAACTTACAGATAAGAAGCACTCAGCGTAACTAGACTGAGACTATGTCCTGTATTATGAGTCATGCCAGTTTGTGAACAATAAGCCAGCTTTGTTGGCATCATTTACGTGCTCTGTGCGGTGAAAGATTTATTGCTACTTTGATAACACATGCGTTTTCAATTTGGAAGCTCTTCATCATCTGACTGATGTTTTCAAAATGTAAATTCTAGCTAATAACAGCACCGCAGAGCTGTGCCGTGCTTTGGAACATATAAAGTGCTTTCACGCCATCCAGTTGTAAAAACCTCCATTTACTGCTTGTTATTATGAGCCAAGCACTTTGGTACGAAATATCTCATCTATTCCTCAAAACAATCCCCAATATAGGAATTATTACTACTATTTTACACCTAAAGAAAGGGAGGCTCAGAGGGTGTTAGCAGCCTGCCTCAAGGCACATGGTGAAGTTTCCTGTCTCCTAAACCAGAATTCTTTCTAGTAGATCATTGCTGTCTTGCGGTGCTTCCTAAGACTGTTGAATTTCACCAACAAATATAAGAAAAAAAGAAAAGTAGGGGGTCAACACAGGGTTGCTAACTTTTTATTTTGTTACTTTCTACTCTAACCACAAGTTCCTAAAAGAACTTTTATACCCAAACATTTTATAAGAGAAAATAGTCGCATAAAGGCCGTCCTTCCCAAGAAAAGACAGTTAGTTGGTGACCTTATATCAGATAGAAAGACAAAGAGATAGACACACAGGCTGGCTGTTTTGTCTTTATTTTTTGCCTTGCACCAGCTAAAACCTGGATCAGTACTGGTCCCCACCTGAAACTGCGAAACCACTGATAAAAAGGTCATCCGGGCAGGCAAGCATTTAAAAACTATTATTTGCTACTTAAATTCCCTTTCAAAACATCTAAAAAATAAACAAGGATCTTCCTACATATTTCTTTCTGTTCCTAAAAAAAAAAGCCAATTCTATCTATTTCTGTTTGTTGGTATCTGAAAATAGACAGAGGTCCTTGAGCCTTTGCTGGGCTTGATACAAGAGTACAATCTGGATATAAATTGGCACGCACAGCACACCTGTTGAATTGAATGGCTCATATCTTCTAATAAAAAGAGGAAAAGCTAAGCCCCCTAATGACAGACAGAAATGATTACCTTCTTCCAGTAATCAAAAACAAATAAAACGTTGTAATGGTTAAAAGCATCTGTAAAAACTGGTAATGATCACCAAAAATTAAATGTCAACTGCAGATACATCCCATTTAATTTCATGTTTAACTCTCTTCCCTTTTCACCTTCTAAGAGTTCCATGTCTTTAATTTTTTTTTGCAGGATTTGAAGAAACTCTGGTTCTTCCTAAGAATAACTACAGTCTGGGCTATTTTCTCTTATCATCCAGAAGCCACTGCCAAAGTCAGGCCTTAGGCTGAGACTGTAAGAGGCTCTCAAGTTCAGGTTCATTGAGTTTAAACTGACTGGATTCAAAGTCCCACTTCATTTCACAGATGCCTTAGGAGTTTTTCCACATTTCCATTAGTTTAAAATGAGGGATCCATGATGCAGTATGATGGTTGTGAAGGTATGGTCCTTATCTATTTGTTCTACATTTTCCCAGTCAGTTACCTTTTTAAAAAAATTATTCTATTCTTTTCAATAAGATGATCAGATAAATGAATAGACAAATGTGATTTAATCTGAATAACTTCTGTAGGATGAGATATCCTGATTTGAGAACTGGAAAATATGGCCACTATAGCCATATATCTTTTCATTAATTAAAATAGAATCTTCATAAATATTATAATTATTCCCTTTATTTATATTTTCTTCCCTTGACAAAAATATTCACATATCTGTAGGATAGCTTCTGGAAATTATAAATGGGAGTTTATATAATATAGAATGTTGTCATGTTTTAAATCAACATGTGTATTTTGTATTTGGCTTTATTTACCTACTAATTTATGTGTACTTTTCCAACTACTGACAATGTTTCAATTTATCACTCTTGAATCACATTATAAAATTTATATAAGTCTGTAAATGAGATAATAGTATTGTACTAATGTTAAGTTTTCTGATTTTGATCTGTAGTAATTTAAGTGAAAATTTTTTTTAAGTGAATATATTTCCTAAAAAGGAAATACATACCGAAATACTCAGAGGCAAAGGGTGTGATACCTATAAACTTACTTGTTCTGAAAGAGAGAGAGGGAGGGAGGGAGAGAAAGAGAGAGAGAGAGAGGGAGGGGGGAGGAAATGGAAAAGTAAATGTAACAAAATAGTAACAACTGGTGAACCCAAGTGAAAGATAGTTGAGAGTTCCTTGTAATATTCTTAAAACTTTCCCTAAGTTTGACATTATTAAAAAAGAAAAAAAGTTTAAAATAACAATAAAAAACGTGGCAGATAATCCCAGGTACAGTAGTGGAGCATTTTGAGAAACGGCATATCACCAACACTCCGGATGACCTGGAGGACCACACCGTGGGGAAACACAGACATCCACGCCCGAGTGAAAACAGGGTTAGAGCCAACGTCCTGGTTTTGATAATGCCCTATAGTTATGTTAGCCATCAGCACTGGGGGAAGCTGAGAAGTGGGTACCCAGGACCTCTCTGTGCAACTTCTTATGAGTCTATAATTATTTCAAAATAAAAAGTTTTTTTTTTTTTAAGTGGTTCAGCAGAATTAGACTCTGAATGTGAAGAAGTCTTGGGAATATCTTAACCTATTTATTTTGCTTATATTTTCCTTTTTATGTATGTACAAAAGTGATACATGATAAAAATGTATGGATAAGTCTGAAGAGCTCATTTAGTATAAAACATAGATTCTAATGGTTAAGGAAAATGACTACATGATATTCCAACAAACTCATCTTGATCAGTCTCCCAGAGGCCCCGTGCTTGATAAGTCCCCACAGAATCCTCTGGATGTGGCTCAGAGAGCCGCACAACCAGACAGTGCAGGTGGCCCGACCCCCATCCCCACAGGGGAGTCCGCTCCGCCCAGCCTCTGCCCGCTAACGGCACTCCTGGCAGTGAGGAGGGCCCTGTCGCCATGGCTCTCTATCCTCTTACAGTGTTTTCAACGTGAGTTGGAAGCAAGAGGGGAACAATGGGAGGGATTGCCTGAAGTTTCCTGTTTTCTTTTTTTCCACAGGGCTGCCTCCTGCCTCTGGCTGCCTCATAGCTGTGCTCATATTTAGATGAAATGGGCTGGAATTTCGGCTCATACTGGTGTCTCCCTTTGTACCGTCCAGCTCCCCAAAGGGTTGCTTCTCAGCTTAAAGAATATACTAAGTCATTTAGCAGTAGCACTCAGGCTGGATTTGGGAGTGTGTGAATTCTGTCCAAAAGCTGCAGATGTTTAAGCTATTTCCTCCTGGAGTTTGATGGAATAATAAAAGGTTACTGTTGTCACAGTAAGGAGGTCTGCAGCTGGTCCCATTTCCTTTTATTACTATCCAGTGTAAACAGATTAAATCTAACTGCTCGGATCACCAGAAGGGTACATTTTAAAACCAGAAACTCCTTATTTCTTCTCTCTTCCTTTTATACTCTGAGTACCCTCAGTCCCTCTTCAGATGCCAGTTTTTAATCATCAGGAACATGTTGGCAACTGATTGTTCAAACTAAATAGCTCTTTTCAAGTTCACGCTCCCTTCTCCAGAGCCTAACTGCAGTGGTGAGTAGGGAGCGACCCTCACCTCGAGGGCCACCCGTCTGCTAACTGCAGTGATGCAGTGGGTTGGGTAACCCAGGACAACTACTGGGGCCTCCCGCCACCTCTGGCCGAGCTTGCCGCTAGTGCATTGTGGGCTTGCCCTGAGCACCCCACCTGGCTCCTCATCTTCCTGTGCGCCCAGCTCCAGAAGCCAGCGAGTGGCTGGGAAAAGGGGGGCCCTGAGCTCCCACATCATCAACCACAAGTGGGACAGGTGCTGGGGAGGTGGTGGGAGGTCGGGATGGCAGCTGAGGAGTCATTAGTCACTGACGTGTAAGTTTTATTACTAACAAGTAATAGCCCGTGAAGCTGTGAGTGGATCATTTAGTCCAGGGGGTTTCAGTACTTTCTTTTTGAACACACCTAGAACCCCTGATCCAAAAGCAATTTTATCTGGAAGTCCATGAAAAAAGTGACTCAAAACAGAACTGCTGTATTTGGAGGGACTTGGGGCCCTGGTCTCATCCCAACTCCCCACAGTGACATCTCACAGGGCACCAAGGAATGCAGCTGGAAAACCACTGGCTCTCTATACATGGAGAAACGAGGGAAGGCTAGAGAGAGTAAAAACCCACCTAAGGTCATGCGGGCAGCTAATGGCAAACCAGAGGCTGGCATCTTCCCCATCACGTGACTGCTTTACCCCGTGTACCTGTGTTCTGGGTCCTTAGAATGAGCAGGTCTTTGTCTTTAAGACAGTAGCCTCAAGCTTAAAAGACGAGTAAAAAGTTCCACAAGAAAGGAAAATCATATGTTACCTGGAAAAACTGATTTTGTAGCTAATGGGGGCTATCATAATCCAGTTTACTAATATCCAGAGATGACTAGCGGAAGGGATGACTTTTCACGGCAGCATCTGAGTTCAGCTACACAATTCTGGACATGACAATGGCAGCCACTTGTACTGGGGAGACATGAGGGCCCTGAAAACGTCCCAGCTGCACAAGGCCAGCTCAGAGGGTGCAGGTGCCAAGCGCGGGTGGAGGATACATGGGAAGGATGAGCTCCACACCCAGAGTCTTCTTTCCCACCCCAGTCCTTCCTCCCAAAATGTGAGAGACGCATTTCTTTAGTTAGAAGAAATCTTTTGTTTTCTCCCAGCCTAGCTGATATGATGGCTTTAAATCAATTACGTCTAATCCCATAGATCTCTGGGATACGGCCTCAAGGTATCCCTTCAGTTTTATCCATTCACTTTTATTCACGGGATGCATTTCTATGTCCTCCACTTTTCAGGGAGACATCACCGATGTAATAGAAGGAACGCCAGAAAAGGAATTCTAGTCTCTGACTTCTAGACCTAGCTTCTGGTCTCAGCTCCTCCACTTTCAAACTGTGTAACCCTGGGCTAGTCACTTAACCTGCAGCTCCCATATAAAATCCTATAAAAGGAAAGGCAGGCATTGTGAGGATGAAAGGGAATAAAGCGTGGAAAGGACTTTTAAACCATAAAGCACCATGAACATGTGAGGCATCCATGTTATTATAATTATTTAATCGATGGATCAGACACATTTGATGACCTCACTTCAGAACTGCTCCTGGAAACTCTGCTCTCTTGGCTCCTGCCAGGATTGTACACCTACCCTCCCCATGCTAGGAATGCAGGGTTAACTGCAAAGTGCGTGGCTACGGGTTTCCCAGAGCTGCTCTTCCCAGTAGGCCTCCCTTTCAGTGATGTCTGGAGCAAAAACAATACCATAAAATAATCCTCTAGCAGCCAAGTGTAGAAAATTAAAAAGAAGGATCACTAATCCAGACAGGAAAAGTCCTGATTTATTGCTCTAAGCTCTCTCACCATAAAATGGCAGTGAAACAAAAACACCATTCTGTGGGATGAAGGCAGAGGAAATTTAGAGTTGGACAGAAAAAGCTGAAGGAAATGAAAGTGCTGGTGTGCTCTGAAAAGTAACTCTCCAAATATGCCGTTGGTCACCATGGTGTTTCCAGGCCTCTCCACCGGCTTCCAGACTAAGGTGCTCGGCTTCTGCTGAGCAGAGACCTCTCCTGGCTGACGGTGCTGCTAACTTCACCTGGGATCTTTCAGTCACCCATGTCGTCACCAGACCAGATCAGGGGACAATGGAAAGCTAAGCTGACAAGCTTGGGAGATG
Organism: Orcinus orca; assembly: GCF_937001465.1. Lineage (NCBI taxonomy): Eukaryota > Metazoa > Chordata > Mammalia > Artiodactyla > Delphinidae > Orcinus > Orcinus orca. The sequence continues at coordinate 7,108,318 of NC_064577.1, read as the reverse complement.
ATGAAGGAGGCAGGGCAGAGTTCTGCTGCCCCACCGCATGGGCTAATTAATTAAGCTTGGCCGTGTTGCTAAGGCCGGTGTGCCATTCGGGAGCCAAGGGGTGGGGCAGGAAGGGCTGCTCTTTCACTCCAGTTTCTAAATGCACTTTCAGATCAAGGCCTTCTATAAAGACCACCAAGGTTGTAATCTCTGAATGTAGTCAACAGCCAAGGGATCACATTTAGAGCAAGCAGACCCATTATCAGAAACAAACATTAGGTAGTTGCACAGGGAAATGCAAACCAGACTTACTTGCTCTACGTCTCCTTTTTCCATTGCCAGTTCCTCCATCTCTGGTGCTGGCTCATCTTCTAGGAAGGGATTGGTGGATGCGAGTGGAGACTCGAGTTTTTTCTGTTGATTAGATGTGAGAAACAGATAGGTATTTTCTGAGCGTGGTCAGTAGCTTTCCCCACTGATCTGCTTTTTCCAAGTCTCTCCAACAGCTACATCATGAAATCTGATCTAATGAGCAAAAACTGAGACAACCTGGGCCACATTCTCACCTCCAGGCCTTCACACTGCTTTTTCCTCTTCCTGAAACCTTACTGCCCACCCAACCCCAATCCCAAGCTGCCTAAGATTCTCCATCATCCTTCAGTCTTCAAGTCAGAAGTCCCCTCTTTTGGGAAGCCTTTCTCACCTGTCAAGTCTGGGTTATAAGTCCCAGTCACACGCTCCCATCACCCTGGTATGTCCCCTACCCAGGTATTTACTAAAATGCCACAACTGCTCATTTATTTGTCTTCTCCCCACTAGCTTCTGTGACAGCAGGAATCACATGTCTTGTTTCTATCTCTGGTGTCTGGCATGTCATAGGTCTTCATAAATATGAATGAGTCAAAATGCCAGATGGGTTTGAATTCAAGAACAAACTGTAGGACTTCCCTGGTGGCGCAATGGTTAAGAATCTGCCTGCCAATGCAGGGGACACGGGTTCGAGCCCTGGTCCGGGAAGACCCCATATGCCGTGGAGCAAATAAGCCCGTGCGCCACAACTACTGAGCCTGTGCTCTAGAGCCCGTGAGCCACAACTACCGAAGCCCTCGTGCTTAGAGCCCATGCTCCGCAACAAGAGAAGCCACCGCAATGAGAAGCCTGCGCACCGCAACGAAGAGTAGCCCCCGCTCGCCGCAACTAGAGAAAGCCCGTGCGCAGCAACGAAGACCCAACACAGACGACAAAAAAAAAAATTTTTTTTAAAAAGAAACTATAGAGCTAATCTTTTGTGTTCTAGATTATAGAGAGAAGTCCCTTCCCAAATAAGTCTCATTACAACAACCACAATAAAATCTTGAGAGAAGTTAACTCCCCAGCTCCTGAATGCGACCATTCTTTCAAAAGATGTCATCGAGTGGGACCTTGGGCTAGCGGGAAAGCTGGAGGCAGGCGATGTGGGTTTTTAGCTCCAACGCTGCTGCGCTGGCCAAACCGCCTAGCTTCTCTGAGCCCCGGCGGCCCGATCTGCTGAATGAGGATAGAGTTACAGGACTACTTGAGTGATTAAATGTGATAAAGCATGTGAAACCCTAGGAGAAGCACGTGATACATATTACCGATGATGAGTCCAATGTGACAACAGAATCGAGGCAGATCTTTGGAATTTTTTACAAATTCTACCTCAGGATGTTATTTATGCCAGGGAGCTGGGAGTTCTAGCAGAAAGGGAACTAAGTGGACAAGCAGGATAAAAGGGATTGGCTGGTGCTGGGGAAGAGGGGAAGGGGAAAGGAATGACTCTCTGGAGACAAGAAGCTGGGTGGAGAGGAGCTTCTAAAAGTACTTATGACATTTGAGCATATATCAGTGGAGCAGCTTGAACTAATCCCTACGCCAAGAGGGAAGGCAGATGGACCACAGTGTGTGAATGACTTTGTCAAGTGCCAGGACATCAGCTGAAGATATTACCAAAAAAGAAAGAAAGGAAGAAGGAAAAAAAAAAAAAAAAGAACCAAACAAACAACCCAGAAAAATAAAACTTAAACACAAAAACAAAAACCACACCTGTGTCTGGTTTCGGCTTTAAGACAATTCCACTTACATTCATGTCAACTACTTAATTCTTGGCCCAAACACTTGGACGCTATTATGTAGCTAGCCAGAGCCTTGGGGTATGAAGAAAGCCCTGTGATTAACGTATTAGCTCTAGGTAATCAGCAGTAGGACAATGATTTTTGTGGTATCCTCTGGAGAAACAATATGGTCTAAGAACCCAGCAAACATTTCAAATGTATACACTCCGAACTTTGGCTTCTTTGCCTGATATGGAAAAAAAATCCTTATAAATGTAAAGCAATTACATTCATTTTCAAAATTAGGATATTTTTAGAAATATTTCTTTGAAAGCCATATTTCTAAGTTTTAGTTGTCACTGTGAGGGTTGTTGGTATTTTAGGGTGAGGGTGAGAAAGGGAATCTAAGCTTCAACAACAAGTTAAATTAGTTAGTAGCACTGGATTCCTGATCCCACTGGCTCAACAGTGGGTTTGGGGATCATACTGAGGAGCTGAATCTCTATGATTCTGAGTCCTTCAGTCCTTTGGACGTGTAAAGAGCAAGCCAGCAACTGAAGTGAAAAGCTTTGTTCAAAATCATTCAGCCACAGAAACAGGATACGAATTTTTGAACCAAACGTTCCTCATCTATTGCTAGGTCTACCAGGGTTGATAATAACGTCTCACAATTATATACAGGTGGGCCTCATTTTAAAAACAATGTGTTACTGGAAATATGACAAAAAGGGGACACTGGTGAAGTGGACTGAGGGTGTTCCTGGGCTCCATGCTCACCGGTGGGGTATCCAATGGGTGGACGTAAGTACTAAGAAGGAAACGTAAAAGGCAACACTGAAAAAGCAGAGCAACATTTCAGGCAGTATAATGTGGGCTACTTGTTGGTGTCACCGGGTCAGGAGATTCCCAAAAGGAAAGGTGTCTTTCCTATTCCCGCAGTCTCTCTCTAGTCACATACTGATGAGATTACCAGGGAGTCAGGGGCACTCAGGAACTTCTTGTTCATTTCTGGCACACACATTCCAACCGGGGACCAAGCTGATACCAGAAAAGGGATTCACTCCTCCATTCACTCATTCGACAAAGGGATGTGCTGGGCACGACGAGGAAAGCAGGGAGCAAGGTGGACCACCCTCTGCCCTCAGGGAGCTTACAGTCAGGTGGGAGAGACAGACTCTAACCAAATAATCACACAAGCATATGTGATTATTTGCAGGAAAAGCAAAGGTGACGAAAGGATGCAACAGAGGGTCACAGAAAACTTCCCTGAGGAAACGACGTTTGAGCCAGAACTGAAGGATGCTCCACAGTTCAGTGTGGGAGGGGCACGGGATGGCCGGGGCTTTCTAGGCAAAGGGACCAGCACGTGACGCCAGCCATTCCATAGTCATGTGCTGAGCATCTGCTCAGCTCCAGGCACACTCTTAGGCACCGGAGATGCAGCAGTGAGCAAGATAAAGAAGGGAGGCACTGTGATGAAAATACAATGTAGGAACTGGGCTGGGCTGTGGGTGAGGCTGGGGAAGGGCTTCTTCATATGGTGATCCGAGAGGGCCCCTGTGAGGAGTGGATTTTTGAGCAGAGACTTGAATGAGGAGAAGGAGCCAGCCGGGCAAAGATCTGGAGAAGAGCATTCTCACCAGGAGGATCCCATGCAAAGGCTGGAATGAAAGTAGGACAGGGGGAGGGGGCGGGGCAGCCAGGACCCAATCACACAGCCTGTCGTGGGCCGTGGGAAAGGTTAGGTTTTCTTCTCACGGCAACTGGGCAGTCACTGGGGGTTTTAAACAGGGCAGCGGTAGGATCCAGTTTTAGAGTGCGAAGAGGTTGCTGCAGCGTGCCAGGTGGGGCTGATGTGGGAGTGGGCTAAGCTAGAGCTGTGGAGATGGAAAAAAGTGGCCAGACCTGGGGCACCTTTAGGAGAGAGAGTCAAGAGGACTTGGTGAGAGGGTGGATGTGAGGAGGAAGAAAAGAAAGGAATCGAGAGTCGTGCGCTTTCTGGCCCGAGCAACTGTGTGGCTGGTGCAACCACTGACTGAGGGACGGGGCTGGGTTCGCACCCAGGCTCTACCACTTGGGTATGTGGCTTAACTTCTCCATGCTTCAGTCCTTCTAGCTGCAACGTGAAGGGATATCAACACCCGCTGCACGGAGCTGTCATGAGAATTAATGAAATAACGCACGCAAAGCATGTCTATAGAGCAGCTTCACACAACGGTCGGCTCATAGGGGAAGCTCAGCACATGGGGGCTGTCGTTAGTGTTTAATCAGGGTGGGCAAGTCACGAAGGCAGAACCGTGGCTGTGCCTCTCTCAGTGAAGCAACTCTCCGGAGGGAAAAAGCGGGGAGCACAGGACTTCGAAGACTCACAAAAAGAATTCTTTTTAATCACAAGTGAGATCCTGTCCCTACTATACCATCTCTTTGGGAGCTCTCCAGGAAATGTAAGCAATGCACCCATCAAATTACAAGGCTTCACCCTTCTCCCCTAGTCTCCAATGAAGCCCTCAAAGTAACGCCTGTACCACCATCCTACTGGCAAATGTTATATTATAGAACCCTGAGGGGTGGACATAGACTCTGCTATTTAGGGGGCCATGTTACTGCTCAGATTGATTTGCTGTGATAAAAGAACAAGTCTTTGCAGGGAGCCGTCACCAGCACAATTCAGCCTTCTGTGCAAGGGCCCCTCGGGCGGAGCCAACCAGACCATGCTTCTCATTCCTGCTCTGCGGCTGTCAGAGCCCACAGAGAATTACAAGGTTAGGTTTAGATTTGAAAGAACTCAAATGACATATTCCATGAGCTCTGGGGCTGCTAAGTGAAACCAAAAATTTGCCGAGAAATGACCGACTTTCCAATTTTAAAAGGATTCATTCTTTTTGCTATGATGACAGTTGATTTCAAGTCCATACAGGAAGGAAAAATTCTTCATTCGGCAAGTTAATTCCTACTAATTAAACCACATGGGACTCCCCACACCCACCTTCAGAACCACAAGGGCCACAGGCCAGCCAAGCTGTCTAATTTACTGCTGGGAAGAGATGGTCAGGCTTTAGTCAGTAGTACATCCATGCCTGGGTCTGCCTGCACACATGCCTTTCTGAGGCCTAGCTGGACACTTCAAATGATCAAAGAAGGAATTCTGAAATTTAAGATGAATCTATTTCCTTTCTCTGGAGGAGAGAGCTTTCATTATGAGGTGAAAGTTCCACAATTTCTGCATTTCTCATTCCATAAACACTTTACTCCAGCCCAGTTCCTGATCTGTTCTTAAAGAGATGGCTTGGAGGCTTCAGTTGATAGGACAGTAAGTACAGGACTATTTGCACCTGGTTTAACATCACTGGAACCCCTCTTTTGTTCTTGGTACCACCATGTTCATATCTTATGTTGTGACAGTTATGCATAGGTTTCTTTCTCCTAATAGAACATAAGCACCTGTCTGATTCAATTTTTCATCTTTTCCCAAGTCCCTGCACCAAGACGGAGCTTGAAAAACACTTGTGGATAAATGCTGATCACATGAGAAGCACTAAATAAAGTCCTCTTCAGACACATGGGCAACACTGTCTGTTTTTTTGTAAAACAAACAAACCAAAAAACCCAGCGTGTGTGTGTGTGTGTGTGTGTGTGTGCGCGCGCGCGCGCGCGTGTGCACGTGTATGCTTGGAAGAGTCTCAAATTATACCCCAAGTTGTTAAACAGTGCACATCTCTGGGGAGAGGGATTTAGAGTAATTGAGAAAGAAGAGATTGTTCTTTTAGAATTTATTTGAGCTTTAACAAGCATGTATTACTCTCCCTCCGTCTCTCTTTTTGGTAAACAAATTACCTGAAACATGAAGATGATTTATAACTAAACTCAGACAATATTTTCTAAAACAAACCCTTGGTATTTTAAAATTGTGATATAATTAACATAAAATTCACCATTTTAAGGTGATTTTCACTTCAGTGCTTTCATAGAGGCTGGATATAATGTTTAACCTTAAATCTAATCGTCGAGTCCCTAACAATGCACGTGGGCATAGTTAAATCATACCTAGACATTTGCTTTTAATTTCAAGGCATTTTAATTTACAGACTTTTTTTTTTTTTTTTTGGCCGTGCAGCGCAGCATGTGGGATCTTAGTTCCCCAACCAGGGATCGAACCCATGCTCCCTGCACTGGAAGCGTGGAGCCCTAACCACTGGACTGCCAGGGAAGTCCCTTAATTTACAGACTATTTTAAATCCCTCCTAAAGGGTCAGGAGTTTAGGCAATTAGTTAGAAGGCTTGGCAACTCCCTTCTTCCAGTAACAGTTAAGCACAGGGTGTTAGAAGCTTGTTGGGGCTGGAATAGTAAAAAACAAAACAAGCCCTGTCCTTAAGGCTCTTTCAGTCTAGATTTCTAACAGATGTCAAAGAGCATCTGTCAAAAAAAGAGCAAAAGATGATGCATCGCATGGATCAGTTAGGAAGGTCTTTGCAGGTGAGCCTGTCCCCTCTCAAGCTTACCCTCATTGTTTGACTGTCAATCAGTCACCAAGGGTCTTAAAAGGACCTGAGTGATAAAGTGAAGAGGGGGAAGGGCACAGGCCTGGGAGGGTCTCTGGTCAACTTGGCTCCTTGGCTGACTTCTTATCTGCTCTATAATCTTCCAAGGAATTTGCTAACTTTCTATGAAATTTGGCATATGTTAAAGGGTATTATGATATACTCTGGTTCATTTTGTAGTTCTGATACCCTGAAACAAAATGGTGACCACAAAAGATTTTCCAAAAGGTATATCCTGGGATCAAGGCACGACGGGGAGGAGACAAGGGGCAGTCAGTCTTCAGGTGGGGTATCCAGCAGCTAGCGTGGCCATCCTGGCCCAGGCCAGGCCAGCCTCTTCCCAACACTGTCTGTTGGGAGCATGGTCAGTGGTCACGACTAAATCCATCTGGGTCCCTGATGCTGAGGCTTACAGGCTACTGATGAAGGTGTGGCCCCAACTGCCCACAGCAAGGTGCTGGCAGGACCAGGGTCAGAGTGAACATCACCGACAGTGAGAAGCACGGCGTTCACATCTCCCCACAGCAGGGTTGCAGTGAACCAATTCTCTAAGACCTGGCCTGCCTTGTGGAAGAGGCCAGAGGAGTTCTGTTGCCTTTCTAGAAACTAATCTTTAAGGGAAAGTCCTCACAGGCTACGGAGCAGCCATGGTCAGGACTTGGAAAATGCAGAATGATCACCGGGTCACGATAACTGTGACAAAGAACAGTCTGAGGGAAGAGCTGACTTAAAGACGTTGAGTGACTTGGAGAAGTCTGTGCAGAAGACAGCTGACCAACTGGAGGGATGAATGAAAAGCTCCTGGCTCAGCAGGATTTCCTGGCCAAGGATCTGTAACCTGAAACTCTCTGCAAACTTTATAGGAGAGGCAAGCAACAGCTGAGCAACTGGAGGACATCTCTGTAAATCAATTATGCCAGAAAATTTCAAAACCAGAAGTCCAGAAAGGAAGGGATTGGTGGGAAAGGTTCAGGGGCTCCTAGTGACCATGAGTGGCACCGCAGAGCGCAGCACCCCCAGGAGATGGAAGGCTGCAGCCCAGGAGCATGGCCCTGGCAGCGGGTGAGAGTGGAGGGGCTGGGCTGCCCCAAAGAACAGGTGCCTCCAGCCATCTCCTCCCTCAGACAGAAGTTGGTTAACAGCTGACCAACTGCTGCTTTGACATTCCTATACCAGTTTTCCACAGAAAAAGCGCTGTCTTTGCAAACTTACATTCAGCTCCTGCCTGTTTTTCATGGTCTCTACGTGGTTACCCTGCACAGTAGCCTCACCTGGTGTAGAGCGGGTCTTCTCAGCCCACATTACTCTAGCTCTTTTGACCTTTGGGGCATTTCCTAGCACAGGTGAGACCTGACGTGTCCCAGGACAGCCCCGAGTTTACAAGGTCTCCTGGTCATCAGGTACCACAGGGCCGGCCATTCGTTCCCCTGTGACATTAGAGCTCCCGAAATGTAAAACCAAAATCACTAGGAAGAAGGGCCCAGCCAAAGGAAGGGAGGAATGGCTCAAAACAGGTGTTTAGGAGTGCTGTGATTCAAGCACTCTTCACGGGACACATTTCCTGAACAGTGAGCCGGACTACTGGCTCCTGGAGCCCAACCCCGTGCACTACCCACCCTGCCCGGCGGGGAGCCATGTGACACAGGCGGCACACCCAGCTGGGGCCTGTGCTCAACGCTCAAACCGCCTGGTCCCCAGGCAGATCCCTGGAGGGCTGAACCAGAGCCACACGAGTCTCTGCTGGAAGCCAGGCCAAAAGCACAGCTCGGGCAGGGAGGAGAGCAGCCCCAGCGTGAGGACATCAGGTGGGTGCTGCAGTCAACCCAATACTTCTCAGGAGAGACACAAGCTTCTTTCCACAGCATCTGTGGGACCTGCTGCCTTTGGGGATTTGCATTTTCTTTAAGGGCACTTTCATTTGTCTCATGTACTATTTTTCTTTTCCTTGATAATAAGAAGAAATCCATTTTGAACATGAGTTAACAAGCAGAGGAGCGTCCATATATCTGTATATGTATATAGTTTTATTTGTTAAGTATGGAAAGAGTGCTTTGTGGTTCCCCGCATTTTATTTTAATGAGGTCACGCGTGGCCCTGAGTGGACGGGGTTTTATGGTCTTGCCTTAAAACTAAGCGCTGCCATCACCACGCTTCAGCCCACTGCCCTGAGGGACCAGCTCCTTACGTGCCTACTCTGGGGCAGGTCCTGGGGGGAGGCAAAGAGGGGATTCCAGTGAGGTCCCAGGATTTTATGACTGGCAGGGTGGGGGCCAGAGAAAGTAGAGGTGACAGGTGAGCAACAGAAAGGCGCTCTAGGCCCAATATCTGCCTTGCCCCTGCTTCAAGCACAATAGCTCAGAGTTTTCTATATGTGCCTATTAGCTGTGTGACCTCGAGTAAGTTTCAAATGCGTATTTCCTACAGTTGTTGAAGCAAAGTGATGGACTGCAGGCAAACGCACCTGGCACAGTGTGAGATACACAGTGGAGGTTCCCAAACTGTGAGCTCTTATTCTGTGTGGATCCCACATTACAGTTTGTTAGAAGAAAGAGTTTAGACTCACAAACATTGAAAATAAACTTATGGTTACTAAAGGCGAAAGAGAGGGAGAGGGATAAATTAGGAATACGGGATTAACAGATACACACTACTATATATAAAATAAACAACAAGGACCTACTGTATAGCACAGAAAACTATATTCAATATCTTGTAATAAGCTATAATGGAAAAGAATCTGAAAAAGAATACATATATGTATAAATGAATCACTTTGCTGTACACCTGAAGCTAACACAACACTGTAAATCAACTATACTTCAATTAAAAAAGGAATGAGGGCTTCCCTGGTGGCGCAGTTGTTGAGAATCTGCCTGCCAATGCAGGGGACACGGGTTCGAGCCCTGGTCTGGGAGGATCCCATATGCCACGGAGCAACTAAGTCCATGCGCCACAACTACTGAGCCTGCGCGTCTGGAGCCTGTGCTCCGCAACAAGAGAGGCCGCGACAGTGAGAGGCCCGCGTACCGCGATGAAGAGTGGCCCCCGCTCGCGGCAACTAGAGAAAGCCCTCGCACAGAAACGAAGACCCAACACAGCCATAAATAAATAAATAAATAAGTTTATGTTTTAAAAAAAGGAATGAGGAGGAGGAGGAGGGGGAGGGGGAGGGGAGGGGGAGGGGAGGGAGAAGGGAGAGGGGAGAGGGAGGGGAAGGGGAGGGGAGGGGAGGGGAGGGGAGGGGGAGGGGAGGGGAGGGAGGGGGAGGGGAGGGGAGGGAGGGGGAGGGAGGGGGAGGGGAGGGGGAGGGAGGGGGAGGGGAGGGGGAGGGAGGGGGAGGGGGGAGGGAGGGGGAGGGGAGAAGGTTTGGAAGTCACTATTTGGGCCATCTCCCTCATTTAAAAAAAATTGAAAAATAACGTTGTTAGACTATGTAAAAGCAAAGTTTAAAAGTATGTAAATGCATTTTTATAAGAAAAATTCAAACGAATTACCAGAATAAAATGAAAAAAAAAATTCTTTGCTTCTCTACCTAGTCTCACTCCAATTTCCTTTCCCCAGAGATATCCATCCACTGTTATCATTTCCAGACCTTTTTCTTACCTATTTACATATATAAACATGCTTCTCACACAAATGGAATTATACCATATATACTGGGCTGCAGCTTACATTTTGCACCTAATATATGTGAGAGGTTTTCTTTCTATGACAGCACATCTAGATCTATCCCCCATTCTACCACTTTCAAACTGCTATACCTATTCCACAGCATGAATTTACCATATTTTATTTAACTATTCTTCAGTGATGAACATTGTAGAAATCGCCAACGTTTTCTGCTTTTAAGGCTGCAGTTCACCTCTTTCTTGGTACATTTCCTCTAAACATATCCTAATTGTAATAAAACTCAAGAGTTGATAATGTAATAAGGTATTTGTGACTGAATAAGTGAGGCCTCTGTGACTCACAGAATTACTAGTCTTTAAAATGGGGCCTATCCTTAGACAAAATGATGACAGGACATTCTAGAAACATGAAGTACTGCATAATAGACAAACAATAAATCCATACAGAGTATCCTGTATGACTATTTGCACAAATTCAGCAAAATCCCTGGGATGGGGGATTAAGCACTTGAGCCAATGGATGGAACCACCACAGTGTGAAAGACTGAAGTGAAGCCCACCCACCCAGGCCACTGATTTCCTGGTCCAGTCTCCCTTAGGACCGTCTTACCAGAGTTCCATCTGTCAGGGTACACCCGGAGAAGCGTTTTGCAAGAAACCCCTCAAAGTTAGTCGTTCTCTGAATAGCAAAGAGAAGCAATTTCACTTCAATTTCCTTAGCTCTGGTACGCATGATCTTGGCCAGTTCTGTCCTTCAAATTAAAGATATAGGAATGTTGTCAAACAAACTGATCATTCAAGATAAGACAAAGTAAGTGGCTTTAGCGTATATTATAAAAAAAAAAAAGTATGTGGTCATTTCAAAACCTGACATCTATCACTAACTAAGTTTAATGCCCAGGGAATAGAAATACATATCCTAAGTAACAATTTTTAGATGAAATTATCCACTAGTCAAAAAAAAAAAACTCAAGGATTATGGACATCAATTTGTTTACATGGGTACTACAATTTTTATCTTTAAACTTTTCAATAATTTGTTAATAATATATATGAAGCATTTACTCAGTATTTTATAAAAATGCATATATTCTATATAATTTCACAAGTCATTAAGTACTGAATTACAAAGCCCTCCCTTTTCCAGAGAGCTCAATAATCACCTCTTCCACCATACAGCAGGAGCCCTGGAAAGAGACGTGAGAGACGGGAATCCCCATGTGAAAAGTGACATGTACATGTCTGGGTGGTTCCTGCCTGTGAAGCTTACGTGACACTCAAATGTCCCGTCTCGGAATGTTAAGTGGTAAGGGAGCAGTAACACAAGAGTTCTTAGTAAGTACTGAGCTATGGGTCATCTTTCCTCATAAATAAGTGACAAAAACCAAATAAAGAGTCTCTGAATTTATTTAACAATTATGTATCTGTAGGATTTTAGCCAAAATTCGGATAATGAAAGCTTGGCAGCAACACTGCCATTAGCTGACGCAATAGCAGCAGATGTGTTGGCTTTTGGGTACTCCCAGTCTCCTGCGGACTTCATTTTTCACAGAAAACGAATTTTGCAAGTCCCTGAACTGGAGGCTAAAGCGAATTATTTATCAATTTCTCAAGGAATTCACTCTTTCTTTGCTAATCAGGACTTAGAAAGTCATAACCACAATCAACCTTGAATCAGTACAAAAAGGTTATCTAAATCCAGTGGCAAATGTGTTTCTGAAAACCACCACCAGAAGGAATGTACAGCACCAAGGGTGAACCCTAATGTAAACTACAGACTCTGCTTGGTAATGATGTGTCAGTGTAGGTTCAGTGATTGTAACACAGGGTACACTCTGGTCGGGGATGTTGATAATGGGGGAGGCTATCTGGAGGGATGGGGCAGCAGGGGGTATATGGGAAATCTCTGTATCTTCCTCTCAATTTTGCTGTGAACCTAAATCTACTCTAAAAAAATAAAGCCTATTAAAAAAAAAAAAAACAGCCAATATCCCTTAAGAAATCCCCACCCCCCCACAATGTGCCCTTAAAGCATACAACTTGACTGTACCTATGATTTTAAGAGAGAAGACTACCATGAATTACTCTAAGGTGGTTCAGTTATGCTTAGATATGGGACTTTTTAAAAAATTAACTTGGAGTTGGGACTTCCCTGATGGTCCAGTAGGTAAGACTCAGCGCTCCCAATGCAGGGAGCCCGGGTTCGATCTCTGGTCATGGAACTAGATCCCGCATACATGTCACAACTAAGAAGTCCGCGTGCCACATGCGGCAACTAAGACTTGACGCACCCTAAATAAATATATTTTTTAAATAAATTAACAAATAAATTAACTTGGGGCTTCCCTGGTGGCGCAGTGGTTAAGAATCCGCCTGCCAATGCAGGGGACATGGGCTGGAGCCCTGGTCCGGGAAGATCCCACACGCTGCGGGGCAACTAAGCCCGTGTGCCACAACTACCGAGCCTGTGCTCTAGAGCCCATGCTCCACAACAAGAGAAGCCACCGCAATGAGAAGCCCACGCACCACAACAAAGAGTAGCCCCTGCTCGCTGCAACTAGAGAAAGCCCACACGCAGCAATGAAGACCCGACATGGCCAAAAATAAAATAAATAAATTTATAAAAAATAAAAAAATAAATTAAGTAACTTGGAGTTAATGTAATTGTGCACTATTAGAAGGGACTACATAACCAATAAAAGCCCGTTCCCACCACTGTTGTGGTAAAGCTGCAAGGAAAGAATAAAAACTTTTGACTCTAGCTTTGTCAATGGATACGTTGATCTGTACTTCTTGGGCTTTAATTCTTTGATATAAAGAGATTATCTGGGACTTAGCTGGTGACGCAGTGGTTAAGAATCCACCTGCCAATGCAGAGTTCGAGCTCTGATCTGGGAAGATCCCACATGCCACAGAGCAACTAAGCCCATGCGCCACAACTACTGAGCCTGCGCTCTAGTGCGCACGAGCCACAACCAATGAGCCCATGTGCCACAACTACTGAAGCCCGCGTGCCTAGAGCCCGTGCTCCACAACAAGAGAAGCCACAGCAATGAGAAGGCCACGCACCGCAACAAAGAGCAGCCCTTGCTCGCCAAAACTAGAGAAAGCCCGTGGGCAACAACAATGACCCAATGCAACCAAAAATAAACAAACAAACAAACAAACAAATAAAATTTTTTTAAAAAAAGAGAGACTATCTGGCCCTGGGCTACACTCATTGAAAGTGAAGACAGGATGAATGAGAGAAGGTCTTTAAAATTTTTACAACACTCAGATGCCAATAATATTAACTATCCAAAGACTATAAACACTGTATTAGGGGTGGGAAATGTTCTCAACAACTATTTCCTGAGTGCCTACTATGTCACTGAAGTAGATATTGCCCCTGTCCCTCTGGAACCACCTACCCAGCAAGTAGAAAAGCAGAACAGGGCTTCCCTGGTGGCACAGTGGTTAAGAATCCACCTGTCAATGCAGGGGACACAGGGTTTGAGCCCTGGTTCGGGAAGATCCCACATGCTGCAGAGCAACTAAGCCCACGCACCACAACTACTGAGCCTGAGCTCTAGAGCCTGCATGCCACAACTACTGAAGCCCACGTGCCTAGAGCCCGTGCTCCGCACCAAGAGAAGACACCGCAATGAGAAGCCTATGCACCGCAATGAACAGTAGTCCCCGCTCGACCCAACCAAAGAAAGCCCGCATGTAGCAACGAAGACCCAATGCAACCATAAATAAATAAACAAATAAATTTATTTTAAAAAAAAAGAAAAGCAGAACAATGATGGATGTATTCTCACTGCACATTGATATAGGTGATACAGACACGTGGGAAAATGTGGGGCACTGAACCACTACAGGGAAATCTGGTTGATGAACTTTTAGTTGATTAAGAAGGCAGGCTGTTCAAGGCAAGGGCGAGGCTATAGGAAAGTCCTAGAGCAAAGATAAGAGCAGACATAGCTTCTGTGTTGGGTATATTTTACTCTTAAGGCAAAACAAACACAAATACAAGTGCTCTGGCTACAATCTACTGGCCCAGGGCTTCTCATGTAACCTTTTCCATGTCTCCTTATCAAGTGTTTACCTTGCCTTCACATAATGCTCTCTCCTCTAGGGCTGGAACTCTAAAGTTGGAGAAGGTGGGATATAGCTACAGCTGGAGTTTGGGACTTGGTTTTGGGTATATAAAATCTGACTTTCAAAAGGAAAGGAGTTCTCTGAGGGGAGTCCAGCACAGGTGAAGACATTCTCATTAAAATGATGACTTTCAAACAAACAAACCAAAAAAGGTGGGAGTAGCACCAAATCCACAAGACAACACGGAGCCTGTAGAGCCTGGGGGATTGGTTGCAATCAACTGGTTTCAACTGATTCCAATCAACACCAAAACCAGTAGAGAGTTGGCATCTACCTTGTGACGTGGCAAAATTCTACCGCAATCCTCTCCGCCATGTACCACTCTCGCGGGAACATCCTGCCGTATTTCTCCTCGTAGTCCACAAGCTGGCGCTTGATCCAGGCATAGCGCCGGTCAATTTTGTCCAGCCAGGCAACCTTGGGGAGGCAGGGAACAAAATCCACCCCGCTGCTTAGAAGTAGTATTGACAGTTCAAGGAAATAAGCAAAAACATAGAAGAACCAACAAAAACAAAACCAATTTCTCACAGTTTCAGAGCCTAGACTACTTTTTTTTTTACTTGATCCAGAGGTTCTTAACCTGGGGTCTATGACTGGGCTTCAGGGTTCTACAAACTTCCTGAAACTGTATGCAAAGTTTTATGCATAGGTGCATTTTTGGGGAGAAGATCTGTAGCTCTCATTAATTTCTCCAAAGGGTCAGTGACCCCAAAATGGTTAAGAATTGCTGAACTGTACAGTCAGCGCCTAGGATTCATGGTCCAAAAATCAACATTTTAAGACAGTAACACTAATAAAATATAAATCACAGACTTGAGAGCAATCAATTTTCAATAAAATTCAAACGTAATAGGGCTTCCCTGGTGGCGCAGTGGTTAAGAATCTCCCTGCCAATGCAGGGGACACGGGTTCGATCCCTGGTCCGGGAAGATCCCACATGCCGCGGAGCAACTAAGCCCGTGCGCCACAACTACTAAGCCTGCACTTTAGAGCCTGCGTGCCATAACTACTGAGCCTGCAAGCCACAACTACTGAAGCCCGAGCGCCTAGAGCCTGTGCTCCGCAACAAGAGAAGCCACCGCAGTGAGAAGCCTGCGCACCGCAACGAAGAGTAGCCCCCGATAGCCGCAACTAGAGAAAGCCCACGTGCAACAACAAAGACCCAATGCAGCCAAAAATAAAATAAATTTTAAAATAAACTAATAAATTCAAATGTAACATCTGATCTCCTTTGGTCAATACTTACATCTTGGTTTTCTTGAAAAAGTACTAGATACTCTGACAGATGCTGTTTAATAAACTTTTTGATGATTTCCTGCTTGATTCTGGGGTCCAAAATATTAGCAACCAGACAAGCATCTCGTAGGACATTGCTGGGTCCTCCTGGCCTCTGGAAAAACAAACAACACACACCAGTTCAAAAGCCAGAAATGACCTTTAAATCTTATGGCCTCTGACAGCTGCGGCTTCTTGTTCTACTCATGATGTTATTATTATTTCCACTCCCCTGACACTCATTCTTGTGCTGTGGATGGATATTTTAGTTACTTGTTCCTTGATGAAAGAATCATTAAGCTAGTCTGCAGTAGCCAGTATAAAAGCTACTCCATGAATCAGCAATGAGACATTTTAGAAACAGGGCCAGCAATGATGGTAGAAACTTCTGCGATCTGAACTGAAGTCGCCTTGCTGAAGAGCCTTAGGAATCAGAATGATACCAGTCTCACTCCACACATGCCAATTTCCCCTGATTCTAACCTTGGATTCCTGTTCCTAAGGTGCTATATTTGTGCCAAACAGTGTGCTGGCATTTAAAACCTAAATCCCGGTTCTAAACCACCAGCCTTGTCCCACTGATAGTCAACCATGCAGACAGGTAGCCAAAGGTAAAACATGATGATACTGGCCCCCTGACCTGAAAAAAAACAGTAGAAGTAACTATCAAGGGGCTGTATTGATACATCATGGTGGGAAGGCCTTTGTACTGCTGAAGGCAACTCAGCCTCGCTGACCCTTTCTTTACAGTAACTCACTGAATGAACATGGCTGGCTGAGTGGGCTACAGCGAAAAGAACACCTGGCATCTGCTCTTGGCTTGGCCAAATAGCCACATAGCTTTGGTACAACTATTGACACTCATCTGAAATAGAAGTGAGAAAAAATAATGGACTTTAACTAGGTGATGATTAAGGGTCTTCCAAATCTTTATGACTTCTTTATTTGTCAATTCTGTCCAATTTATCCACTTCAACTGAAGTTCAAGAGTTTCCTAAGTGTTACCTAAGCTGCCCGAGAGCTAAATTGTTAAAATTCTGACTTGCTCCGTGCTGAGTGGCTGTTCTGTCATTCACTGAGCACCCTGACTGCTCAACTCTGGCTTCTAGATGAAAATGTTTGATCTGACAGGGGAGTCACGAAAGCCAAAACCTATGGGCTCATGGGTTCAGATTTTTTCATTTAAAAAGGACCTAATAGGTAACCTTTGGGTAATTAAAAAAAAAAATCTTTATTTCCATTTGTGAAATAGTAATAGTAACACAAGGCCTTTAAGAGAAGTCAATAGTCATTCAGAAGGAAAAAAGAAAACTCTTAAAAAAAAGTCGCCCGGGCTTCCCTGGTGGCACAGTGGTTGAGAGTCCGCCTGCCGATGCAGGGGACATGGGTTCGTGCCCTGGTCCAGGAAGATCCCACATGCCGCGGAGCGGCTAGGCCCGTGAGCCATGGCCGCTGAGCCTGCGCGTCCGGAGCCTGTGGCCCGCAATGGGAGAGGCCACGACAGTGAGAGGCCCGCATAACGCAAAAAAAAAAAAAGTCGCCCAGACAGAGAAAAGGGAAGCAAGTTGTTAAAGAAAACCATTTTTCACCTCATCTGCCTCGTGGAGTCTGAGAAAAAGATATAGGTCAACATTATTTTTTTCTAAATGATAAAGCTGGGTTTCATCCACATTTTTCTGAAACTTCTTAAAACCAGGGTGAACAGCAGAGTATAGTGTAGCAGGCCCTGGACTAAGAAGAGGCTAGTGTTTGTAATTTGTGAATACTGTACAACCCCTTTTTACAGGACAGCTTTCCAATATCCACTCTCCACACTTACAGCAAATGAATAAGGAAGATGAAGTCCGCAAAGGAACGTGCTTTACACATAAAATCCCTGATTGCTAGAAGTCAGCCAGAATATATGACATTAAAATCAGAGGCAGGTTTCCTGTAGAAGGTAATCTACAAAGCTGGGGCTGCTACCCCCACCTACGTCCTAAGTTTCTTTTATGAGGCGCAAAGAAAAACGATTAAGATATTTCCAGTTATTGAATTATAGAGCAGATCCAGGAAACGTTCCTTGGCTCGGTGAATGAACATATATCCCCCATCTCCACCCACCAAGTGCTGCTTGCCGGCGTGTGCTTTGGGTCACTTCTGCGCTGCACAGTTCTTTCTCCTGAAATAGCTCAAATAATAGAGGGGGAAAAAAGCTTCTGAGGGTTCTTCTCTCCCCAACACATGCAAAGCATTAAGATTATGTCTGCTATAATTTGCAGGATGGAGCTGAAGGCAGTTACCCCGGCAGTTACCCCAGCACGGTGATGGCCAAGTGAGGCAAAGCTTGTTACATGAGAAGTGTAACCAATAGCTCACAAGTGAAATACCGTGGGCTTTGCAGACACAACACAAACAGCTATGCTACCAGTGACAGCTAAAGGGATTAATCCCAAAGAACAGGATCATTAAAAGCCAGCCTCCTAACTGTGCCACTCCAAGAGTTACATAAGCCTGGGGACGTTCCTCCCAGTTGTCTCTTCACCAAACTGAAACCAAAAAGTTATGTAACGATCCTAAAAAACACTGTGGCTTGAAAAAAAATTTATTATTATTATTTTTTTAAAACATAGCCATGAGAAAAAGAAGGAATTTACCAGGCAGACATCTTGGGTTTGACACACATTAAATTAAACTGAAACAAATCCTCACTTTTTGATGCTGGGAGGACACAGATGGGGAATCAATTGTTGCTTTGGGATATTTAAAATCAAGGATGGTCTCATTACCCTGAACCTCTAGCCAACAGACGTTATGGCTGCTGGCAAACGCTTTTGGAATGGTAAATGAACAGTAACTACAGTGCGTGTGCCTCAGGCGCAAATGGTGATAATATCCAAAGACTGAAGGGAAAATGCAAAACAATACCTTGGTACCCTGGGAAGGAAATGCTTCTTCGAAATCGGCCAGGATTTGCTGTCCTAACTCGGTCTGGGCAGCCTTCACTCTGTAGGGAAAAGAGAACATATCATTGCCTGGTATAAATTTCCAAATGTTCGTAAGTAATTATGCACAGATCCGTAGGGGTTAGAACTGTTGAAGTCTTTAGGGATCATCCAGGAAGGGGGGAGGGGTGGCTAGATAAGAGAGGTCACACACTAGTTAGCAGCAGGTTTATGACCAGGACGCAGGCATCGGATTCATGCTCACTACGGATTTTCCACATCCCAAAGTTCTCCTGGGCCACCTCTCACCCGTTGTGAGGTAGTATATGTTAATCTTTACAAAATGTCATTAGGGGGTAGTTATGCTGCAGGGAAGTGCTATATAATAATGCCCAAATCACATATAAATCCATTTCGGGTTACTGGTATAACTACTCTCCAGCTCCGTGGAGTACAGGATGGGAGGAGGGCTCCACAGTGCTTCAGAGTCGCTGTTTTTTCAACCCGCAAACTAACAGCAGGATCCCAAGTTTCAACAAGAGAACAAAAAGCATGTTTTCTAAAGTAAAAAAGATCCAAATGATAAAATGAACTGCTAATTGAGGGTGAAGGCCACTGAATGAAGATTTAAGTTCTCTCAGAAGACTGTGAGGATGAAAACTGAGTTATCCTGAGCATGAGTTAGAACAGGGAAGTCGGTCCTGAACACGGTGGTTTGTATGGAAGCGAGGAGCTCAAGAAATACTTGTCCGCTGAGAGGAAAGAGGAGGAAGGAGAGCAGCTGGGAGGGGAAAGGAGCTACGGGTCAGCCTCCTGTGAGGAGCTTGTCCTCCACCAGCCCCAGGAGTTGGATGCCTCCCACCAGCCATCCTCAGAGCTGGACGGCCCTGAGCCAGCGGCAAATATTTTATCTTTGCTAAAAGCACCGTAAAATAACGTTCTTCCTTTTTTGGTCTCCACCCTGTTACTTTGGAATTAACGTTATGAAGTTTCTAGAAATAGCGAACAGCTCAAAACCACAATTTCTTTGGCTACTAGGCAGTGCCTGGCGACGTACTCAGATTTTTTTTTTTTAATGAGGGGATAGTCAGGACCCAAAACAGTTTGGTTTTTCTATGGCATAGTTATAATTATGCCTTATTCCAAATACTTTCCAGGGTTTTTCCACCATCTTCAAAACTTTTAAAACCACTCTTATAGGTGGGTTTGCAGCCTCTTTAGTCACCTTCCGAGGGGGTTAGAAACGACGGAGTTAAGGCTATCACCGGAGGAGCCCCCAAGGCAGAATCAGGGCCATCCACCTACAGTTGCCCAGTGGACCACAGGAAACATTCCTTGAGTGTGAGCTCTGACAGGACAGAAGAGAACACGCTTTTGTTAAACCGTTGCCTCCAAGGTCTTATGACTCCACATAACGGGCCAGGCAGACAGACTGCCCTGGTGCCAGGTCACAAGACGGAGCTTCCAGAGCCTCAGGCCCCTCTGTTCCTCCTCTCCCCTTGGCAGCGCACAGAGAGCACAGGTTCCCTCCTAAGCCACAGGATCATTCCTGGAGGGGGAGCTCCAGCCCCGCCAGGGACAGTCACAGTCTTATTCTCAGGGCCCCTGAGCACTTCAGTGGTAAAGATGGTCCCGGCTCTGCCTCTGTCACCCTACCCAGCCCACCATCCCCTAACTCCATATTCTTAACCAGATTTGAAATTGGGGTGCCTGAGGTAACATGGATGGACCTAGAGATGATCACACTAAGTGAAGTAAGTGAGAAGGAGAAAGACAAAAACCATATGCTAACACGTACATGTGGAATCTAAAATGACACAAATGAACTTATCTATGAAACAAAAACAGACTCACAGACATAGAACACAGACTTATGGTTGCCAAGGGGGAGGAAGGGTGGGGGAGGGATGGATTGGGAGTTTGGGATTAGCAGATGCAAACTATTATATTGGGTAAGTTCGTCCACATTTTTCCTAAGATCTTATGAACTTTTTGGCCAACCCAGTATATAGACTGGATAAACAACAAGGTCCTACTGTATAGCACACAGAACTATATTCAATATCCTGTGATAAACCATAATGGAAAAGAATATGAAAAAGAATGTATATACATGTGTAACTGAATCACTTTACTGTACAGCAAAAATTAACACAACATTGTAAATCAACTATACTTCAATAAAATCCATTAAAAAAAAAAAAGAGATTGGGTGCCTGAAAAGACAACCAAAGCCTATGATAAATACAGAAGTACCAGGCTGTGATTTGCAGACCCCCTTGTCTTCTTCTTCAGTCCATTCCCAAGGTCACCTCTTGAGAAAGTCTAGACTTAGCTGTGCCACTGGTGAGCTACGTGTAATCCTAATTAAGCCATTTCCCCTATGTGGGCCACGACTAAGAATGGCTGTGAAATCAGAGGGTGGGGATGGAGGCCTGGACTAGATGCCTTTCAGTATCCGCTCCGATCCTGACTATTCTACCACACCCGTCTTACAGCACTAGCTGGCAATGGCATCCATCTTTACAGGTGACTGGAAGTCGGATGTTTAATTAATGTTGGAGCAGAATAATAATAATAATAATTATAATAATATGTTTCCAAGCATAGTTCCTGAAGTATCTACCAGTGACTCAGATGAAAGAGAAACCATTTCCCTTACTGACGATAACGATGGTACCTATAAAGCCAAACCCTGATCCGTGTACTTTCAGGGTAAGATGTGAAGAGCAGTCTTTACAATCAGTTGCCTGAGCGGGATCCTAGAAAGACGTCAACATACTTAAAAGAACACAGCTTCGGTCTCACTCCTTTATACTCCTTCCTCTTCCAAAGATGAAAAGTAAGTTCCTACTGGGAAGAGATGCAGCAACAGACTCTGTTAGCAGAGCATATATGTGAGTTCAGCTACCAAGACTTCCTAGTCATCGTTATAAAAATCAATCTACCACTACTAGAGAAGAAAGGAAATAACAATTCCTCCTGGCATCTAAATAAGCTCGGCCTGGTTGGGTGGTGACAACTCAGCGTTGACCACTCTTAGGAGATGAAAGATTCCCTGTGCTGCCCAGAAATGAAGGTGAACCAACTGCCTCCTAGCATCCTCCACGCCCTGTGACCACGGGTTGTTCAAGGGCGCCATTCCCTAAATGTGCTTCATAAGAGGTGGCAGCAGAGGGACAGCAAACTATGAAAACCACTTAGACATTTATGGATAAAATAACCCTGATGCTTCCAATACCTTGTGAATGACAGTCCTAAAGAAAATACCCTCAATGAGTCGCAATAAACTGACCCCTCAACATACGGAGTGCCAGACACAATGGTTAGTCAGTCAGATTAGTCAGACGCTCCATCTCCAAACAGACAGAATCTCAACCCAGAACCTTAGAGTGACTCAGTGGCATGCTTTGAGATCATCAAGTACAACCCTTACACTTTCTTTTGAAACTTAAGTTCTTTCTGTCATAGTCACACAGCTAACCAGGCCTTTTCTTTCTTTTTTTTTCAAATTTTATTGAAGTATACTTGATTAGCCAGCCCTTTTCATTCTCCACTTCAGTTTCTTTGATCACTAAGCCATGTGATCCCCTCAACCTGCCAAGTACCTGTCATGTATAAGAGGTTAGAAATAGCCCTGAAAAATATGTTTCAGTTCAACGGTTTCATGGGTTTCAAGAGAATGCAAGAATCTTCCATTCTTCCTCAGGAAATACTGACTGATTACTAGACACATTTGCTTTCATGGATATTCTTAAGCCAGAGGATCTGAAATGTAAAGATGACATTAAAGAAAAAAAATCTTTCCTTCAACGCTACATTAACGTTTAGGCATTTTCCAGAAGGGTAGTTGGAAGAAACAGCTATATTCGAATCAAAGCCTATGAACTTCATATGTCAAATGTACAGGCAAAGATTTCAGAACACAACCCTTTGTATGACTTCCACAGTTTACAGACAGCAAGCTATTAAGTTAGAGAACCTGAAGCAGCGCGCAGGATGTAACTCTCCTGCCTTCTCCCCTCCCCCCAAACAAACAAGCTATTTCTATCATTTCCAGATGGTTCTACTGTCACTATGTAAACATAAGGGAGGAATATTCACCAGAAATGATGCTAAAAATAAGAAGTCTGGACCTTCCTCAAACTTTTAGTACCTCTTGAAAAAGAACTGTAGTCAGACACTGGAAACGAGAGATTCCTTCCCTTCCGTTATTTTTCGTGTTACTTAATAGTATATATTCTCTGTTAATCAACACATTTTTTTTTTTTTTTTGCAAATAGAAGTTGTGAAATGAACTAAAAGAAAAGTAAATCCTCCTGTGTTTGCAGCAACCCTACATGATAATGAATGGCTGGAGCACCAAACTATACTGATAGAATGTTATCTTTTTCCATTTCTAAGGGGAGTGTTATTACAGCAGTGATCACAAAGTTCCTTCAAATTTATAAAACCACTTCTTTGAAAACAATGTTAAAAGGCAAGGAATCCTAAAATAGTGCATTCTCTCGTTTGTCCCTATGGTGCTTTTTTATAACTAAAATTCAGTGCTGCCACGTTCCTGCCATTCAGCAATGCCCATCTCATGGAACCAATGGGTAACCAACTCGTCCCCACAACTCCTTGACCTCATGGTCACTGTCATGGTATGGTCTTCATCTTTTCTAATCCAGAACATAGCCCCAACCTCCAGTCTCTTGTACCTATAACCCACAAGAGTTTTACAAAATACAAATGAGACCATGCCTCTCCCCACTTAACATCTTTTATTGTCCACAAGATGAAGAACAGATTCTTTAGTGAGGCATATAAAATCTGACCCTGCCTACCTAGACAGACTTTCACCCTCCACTGTCTCCCCAAGTACCTCGATGTTCTCTCTCTCTCCTATTTCCCCCCCCTCTCTCTTCTTGTCTTGGTGGTAAGATCCTACCCATTCTTTTAAGATCACATTAAAATTGAATTTTTCTGTGACCCCTATCCTTGACCCCTGAAGGGTCAGTCTATCAATTCCCTGCTGTGCCTGTACATATACTATATCCAATCTATACTGAAATTTTCTGTTAGTGTCTCTCACAAAAACGGTGAGCGCTTTGAGGGCAGAGAGTATGTGTTTCTTATCTTTGTGCCCTCAGTCCCCCAGCACAGGGCCTGGGATACAAAAGTGTGTGGTAAGTATCTATTAGTGAGTGAAGAGAAGAACAAGTGAACGGGGAAAAAAAGATCAACTCTGGATTATCAGGAGGGTAAGGGGAGGTGATGCTGCCTCTCCTCTCTCCCCCGCATCCACTGAGAGTGAGTCTGCCTTCTCCATCCAAGCTTCCTTCTTTCCTGCAGCTTACAAAGCCCCGTTTGTCTGCTCTCCTGGCTGCCTCACATCCCCAGTGTGACATGGCGATCAGCCAGCTCTGAGTGTGAAGGGTTTAGGAAGGATAAGGGAAAGGGTGGTGATTTCCCGAGTATTCCGCCAAGCTCTGTTCCAACATTCCTTAACAGTTCCTTGGCATTTCACCTCTAAGATGGCACCCTGAGCACGCAGGGCAACCCCTCCCCTTCCTGTCCCAGAAACTGAGAAATAATGAAAAGATTTTTTTTTTTTTTTTGCGGTATGCGGGCCTCTCACTGTTGTGGCCTCTCCCGTTGCGGAGCACAGGCTCCAGACGCGCAGGCTCAGTGGCCATGGCTCACAGGACCAGCCACTCCGCGGCATGTGGGATCCTCCCGGACCGGGGCACGAACCCGTGTCCCCTGCATCGGCAGGCGGACCCTCAACCACTGCGCCACCAGGGAAGCCCAATGAAAAGATTTTAATAAGAATCCAGAACTGGGCAAGAAAAGGAGTGGTAGACTAGAAACTCTGGTAGGAGAGGATTGAAGAAGGAAACCCCTGCCTAAAATGGCTTCTCAAAGATGAAGGACACGAGGGGAGTGGATACCAGAGCAGGAGGGGGGCCCAGGGAACCGCTGGAGGGATACGCTGGGGTCCTGCAAGAGGAGCCATGAAGCCAGTGCCCAGGTCTCACCCCTGCCTTGAGCGTTCAGCAGGAATGGGTGTGGGTCTGAGAAGCCCAGCAGGGACCAGACGGCTGACAACATCCAGGCAGATCAGGGAGCCCTCGGGCCCAGAAGATAAGCCACTAGCATATCCCACCTGGCAGTTCCCCCAGCTCCAGCTCCACCTCACCTGAGAAGCACAGTCTGTGGCACACGTAGCCGAGAGGCACATCCCGCCTCCCCCTCACGAGCAGGTGACAGTAAAAGAGCATCTCTGATCAGAATGACAGAGAATCTCACAGCCAAGACTGAGCGATCAGCTAGAAATCACCAAATATTGGCAGAGTGCAAACACCAAGAAAGAGAGTCATCGTGCTCAGCAAACTGAAGACCTGACATCAGAGGACAGAGAGATGGAACAGGCGACTCAGAACTTTAAAACGCATATAGTTTATACTCCCTGAGAGACTTAATATGCCCATGAAAAAAGAATCAACTAGATACCCTGAAGATTAAAGTTGGATTGTTGAAATAAAAACTCAACAGCTGGGCGAAATAACAGGGTGGACAAGATTGAAGAATAAATTAAAACGGGGGGTTGGGTTGAGGAACTCAGCTTAACACAACAAAAAGATACAAGGTATTTAAAAAAATTAAGAAACAAGGCAGCAGACCTAGAAGTTCCAATATTCATGTACTAGGGATTCCACAAAGAGAGAACACAGAGAACAAAGCATAAAAACTACTCGAAGAAATAAAGGAGAACAATTTCTTGGAATTTAAGGAACTCATGAGTCTTCAGATTAAGAATACAATTAAGGGGGCTTCCCTAGTGGCGCAGTGGTTAAGAATCCGCCTGCCAACTCAGGGGACACGGGTTTGATCCCTGGTCCGTGAAGCTCCCACATGCCACGGAGCAACTAAGCCCATGCACCACAACTACCGAGCCTGTGCTCCAGAGCCCGCGAGCCACAACTACTGAGCCTGTGTGCCACAACTACTGAGCCAGCATGCCACAACTACTGAAGCCCACATACTAGAGCCCGTGCTCCGCAACAAGAGAAGCCACCACAGTGAGAAGCCCGCGCACCACAATGAAGAGTAGCCCCCGCTCGCCACAACTCGAGAAAGCCCGTGTGCAGAAACAAAGACCCAACAT
Source organism: Orcinus orca (assembly GCF_937001465.1). Classification (NCBI taxonomy): domain Eukaryota; kingdom Metazoa; phylum Chordata; class Mammalia; order Artiodactyla; family Delphinidae; genus Orcinus; species Orcinus orca. The sequence goes on along the minus strand of NC_064577.1, from coordinate 7,082,604 downwards.
AGCAAAAAATAAATTAATTCATTAAGATACAATATTAAAAACGAAAAGAATACAATTAAGTACAGAGCAACATGAATGAAAAGAGACCCATGTCCTAGTAAAATTCCTGATTCTCCCATCCCGAAATCTCAAATGCTTCCAGAACAAAATTAATTATTTTATAGATTATTTTATAAAGGAATAAGAATGAGATGCACTTCAGATTTTTAATAGGCACCAGACGATAGATTTGCTTAGTCTACACTACAACAGCCACAAGGTGGAAGCAACCCAAGTGTCCATCAACAGATGAATTGACAAACAAAATATAGTCTATATGCACAATAAAATATCCAGCCTTAAAAAGGAATGAAATTCTGATAAATGATATGACACGAATGAACCTGAAAGCGTACTAAATGAAATAAGCCAGGCAGAAAAGGACAAATAGTGTATGATTCCAAGTATATGAGGTACCCAGAATAAGCAAATTCATAGATAGAAAATAGAACACAGGTTACCAGAAGCAGGGAAGAGGAGGCAATGAGTGTTATTATTTAATGCATATAAAGTTTCTGTCTGGGGTAATAAAAAAGTTTCGGAAATAGAGTGGTAATGGTTGTACGATACTGTGAATTTATTGATACTTAATGCTACGAAATTGTACACTAAAAAATTATTAAAATGGTAAATTTTATGTAATGTATATTTCAACACAATTTTTAAAAAGGAAAAAAAATAAGTAGGCAACATGAATAGACCAATTACCATTGAAGAAACTGAAAGGACAAAGATCTGCCTTGAAAACAGGTGACACACCTACATAGTTTTGCAGGCAAGATCTCGCAGATCTGACAAAGGACTAGTATCCAGAATACATAGAGAACTCCTACAAATCAATAAGGAAGGGATAACTAACTCAGTAGACAAACAGACAATGGATATAAACTGGCATTCCACAGAGGAAATGCAAATGGCCTATAATCAAGTGAAAAGAAACTAATCTTACTAGTTAACAGAGATATGAAAATGAAAGGAACTAGGTACCATTTTTCATCCATCAGATAAATGAAAAGGAAAACTGACAATACCAAGTGTTGTTGAGGATATGGGGAAATGGGTACTCACACGCTATACAGATGGTACTATAAATAAATAAAGCCTCTTTGGAGGGCAAAGGGGCAGCAGTTATTAAAATTTTAAATGCACGTGACCTATCACCCAGAATCTATCCTAGAGAAATACCTGCAGATGTGCAAAAGGGAGTATATTTTTCCAATTAGAAGCAGTCTAGCGATATGAAAATGGTTAAATAATCTGTGGTATGGGATTTCCCTGGTGGTGCAGTGGTTAAGAATCCACCTGCCAGTGCAGGGGACACGGGTTCAAGCCTTGGTCCGGGAAGATCCCACATGCCACGGAGCAACTAAGCCCGTGCGCCACAACTACTGAGCCTGCTCTCTAGAGCTCGCGAGCCACAACTACTGAGCCCATGTGCCACAACTACTGAAGCCTGCGCCCCTAGAGCCCGTGCTCCGCAACAAGAGAAGCCACCGCAGTGAGAAGCCCGCGCACTGCAACCAAGAGTAGCCCGCACTCGCCACAACCAGAGAAAAGCCCGTGCGCAGCAATGAAGACCCAACGCAGCCAAAAATAAATAAAATAAATTTTAAATCTGTGGTATGTTATACTACAGAATTCTATGCATCTGTTAAAAGGAATGAGATAGGTTTGTATACACTGATGTGGAAAAACCTCTAGAATACACTGCTAAGCTAAAAACAAAGAGAAAGTTTCAGAATGAAGCATACAGTATGAGATCATTTATTTAAAACAAAACAAAGCAAAATAAACCCACAATCTAAAACTACAGATTTATTTAAATGCACAGAAAAAAACCTGGAGGATAAGCATTAAATTGATAATAGTAACTACTTCTATGGGTAGCACTGGGGTGTGAGGTATAGTTAAAGAGGACTTAAGTTTCATCTGTATGTTGACTTTTTTCTAATAAAGAAAATGTATATGTGTATTACTTATATAATTAGAAATAAAGTAACTTAGAAAACAAGAGGCCTGCAGCCATCAGGCCTCATGAGAAAGCAGAGTTGAAAATGATGGCTCCTGCTGAGTACCGGCCCCTTCGTTTCCTCTTTGTTGCAAAAAAAAGGTTGTGATCCATCAATTTTGACTGTCTCTTAGTATTTTCCCTGCTGCTGCTTCTAACAGAAAAGGCATTAAATTCCCCACCCCTATCTTCCTTCAGATCCTCATCTTCCTTCTCTTTAAGCATCTGCCTTTCTTTCTACTGGCTCTGAATCTAGGATTAAAACTCAACAGAATAGGAAGGAAAGAACAAATTTAAAGAGGCTAAGTCATCATTCTGTCACATCTGAAGTTCAAGGGCAGACTGTATTTGCAAAGACTACCACAGTGATCTCTCATCCCACGTGCTCTTCGTTTTTTATTATTATTTAATAATACTTTAAAAAATAATTTATTTAGTTTTGGCTGCATTGGGTCTTCGTTGCTGCAGGCTTTCTCTAGTTGCAGTGAGCGGAGGCTACTCTTCGTTGCTGTGCACGGGCTTCTCGTTGCAGTGGCTTCTCTTGTTGCGGAGCATGGGCTCTAGGCACATGGGCTTCAGTAGTTGCAGCACATGGTTTCAGTAGTTGTGGTTCACGGGCTCTAGAGCGCAGGCTCAGTAGTCGTGGCGCACGGGCTTAGTTGCTCCACGGCATGTGGGATCTTCCCGGACCAGGGATCGAACCCATGTCCCCTGCATTGGCAGGAGGATTCTTAACCACTGCGCCACCAGGGAAGTCCCCCACGTGCTCTTTATACCAATGGGGCTTTGACACTCCTCCCGTTGGGAGTGGCGGAGGCTATATCCCTTCCTCTTGAATCCTGACAGGCTTGTGACTACAGAAACGACTCTGTGTGGCTTCTAAGACCTGGTTCTCTTGGCATGCTCATTCATGGGCCCCAGCACCACCTCACCATGAGGAAGCCCAAGCAGCCCAGGGAGGACAACCCAGCTGAGCTCGCAGCTGACAGCAAGCACCCATCTGCCAACCATGAGATTAAACCAACGGATCCTCCAGTCCCCTGTGGAGCCACCCCAGCTGATGCTGCACGGAGCAGAGATGAGCTGTCCCTGCTGGGCCAGCCACATTACACGAGCGAAATAACTGTTGTCATCAGCCACTAAGTCCTGGGTTTTGTTGGTTTGTTACAAGGAAGCAGACAACTGGAACAGCTTCCCTCACGAACGTGGGCTTGGTTCACTCCAGTGAACCAGGACAGCAACTATCTAACACAGGTAGTGTTAGAAGACATGGTAAGGAGGTGGTGAGGGGACAGAGAGGGGACGTCTGCAACAGGCAGAGTCAGATCAGGTGACCTCTGAGGCTCCTTCCCACAGGGAGACTGTACAATGAACATCCTGAGCTGAGTGCTTACGCACTTCCCAGCACCACCTTCTCTTAAAAGGGAAGATCGTTTTCTCCAATGACATTTTACCTTTCAGAAAGCTGCCGGATCTGTGGAATTCCCATATATTTGTGGAAGTGCTCCAGAACATTCATTACGCCCTGAAGAAGATTAGCAACTTCTCCATACTGCCTTCTCCTGGTCATGGCTCTGCAAGGAAATAGGAAGTTGAGGACTCCAGAAAAACACTAAGGACACAAGATACAGATATGGACCAACCTACTCTCGGCTCTAAAACAGACATCAACTCAACTTAATAAGCATTTCCTGAGCACTGAATATATATGGTGCTGTGCACTGGGGGAGAAAAAAAATAAGACCAGGTCCAAATCCTTAAGGGAACATGAGTTAGTAAGGGAGAGCAACAGGACACATCTAAGTAGTACCAAGTAGGATGAATGGAGCTCTAAGCAGAAGTCCAAGTTATGTGCTCTGGGACGTAGAGAAGAATGTGTGAGTGATGGAGTCTCCCTGGGTGGGGGAAGGGGAATCTGGGAAGACTGTGGATTTGGGGTTTGGGATTTGGGTTGGGTATTATGGATCAGTTGGCTTTTGACAGAGAGCAGGGGTCGGGATGTTATTATTTGAGGGTTACGGCGTTTGAGCAAACCAAACATATCTCAGGACACAACAAAGAGCATGTATATGCGCTTACATGTTAACTCAAATCTGTAGACTTTAAGCCAATGTTAAGCAACTCTGTGTATGTTGAGGTATGTTTAGGTTCCCTGCTGCTAAGGTTAATGAAGCTTAAATAAAAGGATGCTGATAAAATCAACAGTTACACACAGCAAGGAAGGAACAAACGATTAGATTTAAAATTTTCATTAGGATTGGGTTTTTTAATTAAACGTATAATTTATGACTTCCTTTACAAGGCATTTAAAAAGACAGGCTCAAGTTCAAGCCAAGGAGTTACGTTGCTATCACTGCCTGGTCCGCTGGTTTGTTGGAAAGCACTGAGCACCTGGGGAAAGGGACAAGGACACTGCTCTTCCAGTCTCCTATGGGCCTGCTGTCCTCTCCGATCACTGCTCGCAGGAGAACAGGCCAGGGCTCACTGAAGACCATGCAATCTCTGGGAGAGACCAGGAAGGAGTCTGTCCCCTGTTTCCCCCAACTTTGGACACTGTGTCTAAATTCCTATGGAGGTGCTCTTTCTTTATCCACACATGAGATTACACTGAGGCTGGGACAGGGGCAATTCTCACGAGACAGACCACAAAAGTGAACAGGAATATCAGAATCTTCTAGGAAAGGAGGCCTTTGGGCTGCTTCGTTGTGGTCAATAACCAACTCTTCCTTTTAATACTGTTTCTCATGTTCTCATGTACCATTCCCTATAGTTCCCCTACAAGCCAAACAGAAAGCTTCTGCCTTTGGACAAGTGGGTGGAAAAAAAAAGAAAGAAGTGGGTACAAGGATCTGTTTCCATAAGGCATGTTCAACGACAGTGCAACTGAGCCCAACATAAGCAGGAAAACTTGCCAACGCGCAGGCTGGGGGCGTGATTACAGCCCTACACTGCCTCGTCAGCCTCCGTGGTAGAGATCTACCACATGGAAATGACCTGTGCTCTTGAAGTCATTCTCCACATGCTTTTTGGGCCCCTTCAGACTCACCTGCCCCTCACCTCAAAGTCTCGGGTGTCTGTTACACGTTGAGCACCCGAGGGCACAAAGCCAAAGTGGTGACTAAACATCTGAGACCGCTTTGCAGGAAGTGGGCCAGGATGATGAGACTCTCCTGGCTGAGAAGTAAATAAACCTACAGTGCCATCTCCTCTGATACATTTATTTCCCGTGGACCTGAAAGGGACCGCTGACGTGCTTACTCGAGGGAATCAACGCCGCCCGCCAGCATGTGCAGGTGGTTCAGCGTCGTGATCGAGGTGGTCAGGTGGCGTTTGGCGTGATCTAACTGCTTGATGTCGCGGGTGATTTCCTTCACCTAAACAGTGAAAAACCACAGGAGAAAAAGGAGGAGGGTTAAAACAGACGTCAACCGGTCTGCCAGTGGCCTCCGGAGAAAATAATGCAAACGAAATAGGGACAAACATACCTCGCGTTAGCCCTCGGAGAAAACACAGGTGTCCTCCCAATACATACTCAAAATAATTTCCAATCAGCCCGTTTACATTTAATTGGGCATTTCTTCAGCAGACTTTACCCAGGGTTACAAAATCCTCAGTTGTGAGAATGAAATGAACTTTATTCTTCACCCCAAGTAAAGAGGAGTGAGCCACATGGTGACTGAGTATGGAGCACACGGTGTCCAGCGGCCAAGGACGCCGATCTCCTCCTGAACAAGGTCAGGGAAGTATGCCTTCTGGCACCGGGGTTACTAGGTTCCATACAAAATGGATAGCAGAGTATGACTCAGCTAATTCTATTGAGATGGGCTTTATTCGTGGATCTAGGGCTTATTATCCGGTCTCCAGATTTCTCCTCAAATCTCAAGAAGACTGAAATGTAACCCCCGCAAAGTAAGCTTAACATGACATCATTAAGAGCAGAGCCTTCAGGGAGACAGATGGCCATCAGGGGAGTAAAATTCCAACAGTGTTGATCCAGCGGGTCCAAGAGAAAGAAACTCTGTAGCTGGGAACGTAAGTATATTTAAGTCACTAGAAAAGTACATTCAGTAGTGAGGTGGGAACAATTCTCCACCTTTACTAACACCCAGGCGGACTCTTCCACTAAACTGCCTGAGTCCATGCTGAACAAGAAACTTTCTGAAGAGCAATTAGGTTCCCCAGGTTCTATGGCACCCGGAGGGAAGGGAGCGCCCTGGATACCAGGCACAAACATCCTAGTTACTGGAAACATAGGTCTCCCATTAAAAGTGAAAAAGGCCGGTAGTGAGTTAAATTCACATGACCTGATTTTTTAGAGTTTGATCATCCTGGGTAGAGTTATGAAGTAAAGGTCACGACCTGTACAGCTGAGATCCACACCTACAAAGCCGCAAGGCTGACCTGGATCCTAGCAGAGAAAGCCTCTTTCACGGGGACTTGGTCCATCAAGCCTGCTCTCTCTGTGACCCTCAGGCCACCAAAATGTCTCTATTTCTATCGTGGGGGTTTGGGGAAGAGGTGAAGAACCTACTACACCTTTACCAAATAACTGAGTCTGGGGGGAAAGACGATCAAGACTGATATAATAAACTAGATATAGGAGTTCGGCCTTATAATCTAATTACCCTTCCAACTCTGAAATAAATCATCATTCTCTTTCCCATCAAAAAAAAAAAAATCCCTGTACTTCTTCCTGGGTTCCTTAGCTCCAGCACTAGCATCAGGGGTCTTCAGCTACTGTGTTAAAAGTCAGCGTCATCTACCAGTCTTCTCATTCCTGCAGGTCCTGCATCATTAGTCAGTCATTAAATCCGGAACATTCTTCCTCTACCTCATCTCAAGACTCTGTCCCTTCTGTTCCTCCTCCGGGCCCTCGCTGCTTTGCACCAGAGCTCACTGGTCCCTTCACTCCCAGTGTTCCCCATCTCTCCCCATCACACACCCTGTGCTTCCCTAGACAAACCCAACTTCTTGTTATTCCCCAAATAAAGCCCTTAATGGCAGCTCACGCAAGTGGTGCTCAGGCCACACCGGTTCGCCAGACCGGTTCGCAAAACAGAATGCTGGTCATTAATTTACCTTAACTGTTACCCCTGGGCAGCCAAAAAGGACAGAACAGGACATGGCAGGTCTGGGAGTCAGACAGTTCTCAGACTGAATCTCGGCTCTTCCACTCACCGACTCGGTGTCCTAGACCAAGTGGCTTAGCCTCACTGAGTCTCAGTTTCCTCACTGATAAAATGGTCAATCATAAAAATAATAATGAGAGGAAAACCGAGTTCGTAAGGCTGTTGTGAGGGCTAAGTTAGATCACTTGTATAAAGGAACGGGCACAGTGCTTGGCACAGTGAAAGAGCTCCACAAATATCCTCTTCTTCCCTTTAGCAAAGCACCGTCTGGGGAAGCAGACTGCTTTTTTTTTTTTTTTTTTGGCCACACCACACGGCTTATGGGATCTTAGTTCCCCGACCAGGGATCAAACCCACGCCCCCTGCATTGGAAGCGCAGAGTCCTAACCACTGGACCACCAGGGAAGTCCCAGACTGCTTTAAAATAAAACATCTACTGGCGTCAGGAGCGGTCTACTCAGACTGTTATTGCATCCCCGCTCAGCTTCAAGAGGGAGCGTGGTCCAGACTAGCAGGTCAGAATGCTAAGTGCTCACGAATCTCCACGATTCTGTGATGTACACACAAATATTACCTCCACTTCACAGAGAGGCAGCTGAGGTACAGAGGGGGTAAGTGACTTGCTTAAGGCCCCCAGGGAGGAAGGAGAGAGGGTGGATCTGAAGGCAGGCGGTCTGACGTCAGAGGCCACGCTGCTCACTAATGGTATCCAACTGTCCCCTCTCCCACCCCACTGCCCCATGCCCTCCGCTGAAGCCAGGCCCGCCCCCGCCGCCTTCCACAGCCTGTCCAGTCTTGCCAAATGGCCACTGAAGAGAACTGAAGGGTCCATGGGAGTGTGACCTCGGATCTGTTCCTGAGTAGATTATAATAAGGTGTAGGCAGAGAAGTCTGGGAGGGTTTAGGAGTTTTTATAATCAAAACGAGCAGGGGAAAAAGAATGACATTAATAATCGCTTTCATTCATTAAGCAACTAACCCCAGCCCAGTACTATGCTCTGTGCTCTTCATACGTTTAATTCTTACAATATCCCTTTGAGGTAGTTATTATTCTTATTAAGAGTGGAAGAAACTGGCGGGCCTCTCGGTCGGTGGAGGTCCCTGAACACATCACCCGAGGGCAGCACTGCGTAGAGGGAGAGCTTAATCAAGCCCCTCAGCACGTATCACAGGCAGGATGCGGCCCACCTCCCAGATCCAGGTCCAGTTTTCAAGCAATGCCAAGTTACATGTCATACATCTGAACTGAGAAACACGTGATATAAACAAATGCTAGAGAAAGGAATCCAAAACGACTAGGAAACTATTTTGGGGAAAGGAGAAGAAGAGAACTTTCCCTGTTTAAAAACAGGGCTGCAAATACAGGGCAGCAGAGACAGTGAGTCACTGCATGTCTAGCGGCACCTCCTGAATGGACGTCGTCCCAGGGCCAGCACTGGAGACGTGGGCGCTGTGCTTGGCAGGAAGAGGGAGAACAAGTCTATTGACTAGTGTGACTGGACGAGAAGCCAACTTCCTCTTCCGGCGCAAAAATGTCCGGAAGAGACCGGAACTCACCATTTGCTCCGATTTTTCTGCTTTGTCCTTGATGTCTTTGATTTTTCCAAAGAGTTGCTGAATCGCTTTCTGGGCCTCTTCAAGTGCCTAGAATAAGAGCATAAATGAAAAACAAGGCGGCACCGGTCCCTACACTGTGATCAAGTGCAGCCTCAGAAGAAAATGCCTAAAGCTCTCTTGCTTCGCTGCACTTGCACTGACAATTTTACCAGACCTGAGGCCGAAGCAGCAGAGGCAGAGGGAGTCCACCATTTGGATACAGGCAAATAAACACTCAGAGCTCTTGCCAAGTGGCATCACAAAGTTTTAATTTAAAAACTAAACTATTTCCCTCTGTATCAGTGATTACTACACATAATTACTACACATATTTCCCTCTGTATCAGTGATTACTACACTGATGACATCACTGTCATCAGTGATGAAAACAAATAAATAAGACATGCACATCTGTGTGTATATGTGTGTGTGTGTGTGTGTGTGTGTGTGTGTGTGTGTGTGTGTGTGCACGTATGCAGTAACCTTCAAAACCCTGAAGAGAGACATAGGTGGCTCAAAGTTGGGGGTAGGGGAAGCTCTGGGTTTTGAGAGTTCCAGAAGATGATGCCATCAAAAAAAAAAAACAGTCACAGCTGCACATGGGGACTCCAAAATCGTGGGCAGACCTTAATGACATCTGTAAGTACCCCACTTGGAAACCAATGAAATGAAGTTAGAAAGGAATACTTACACCTAACGGTGAGCTAAATGTTTCCACTGAAATAAAAACCAACAAAGATGGATGCCACCCATTAAAAGCATTACAACCCACAGTGGTAATTGCGTGAGTCTGGGAAGCAGTATTAGGGGAGGGGAGAGGGCGCTCAGCCGCACACGTGAAGAACACATGTACTGGTGAAAGAGGCAGCAGCCAAAAGAACTCCCACTTTATTTCATTGATCGCACTTTATTTTGGATTTAAGAGTGGCCTGGGGACTTCCCGGACGGTCCAGTGGTTAAGACTTCACCTTCCAATGCAGGGGATGTGGGTTCGATCCCTGGTCAGGGCACTAAGATCCCACATGCCTCGCGGCCACAAAACCGAAAACACAAAACAGAAGCAATAGTGCAACAAATTCAGTAAAGACTTTAAAAATGGTCCACATCAAAAAAAATAATAATAATTTAAAAAAAAAAAAGAGTGGCCTGCCCTAACATGGCTTCCCGAACCCTTTGTAAATGTAATGACAAGGCCAGCATCGCCCTAGAGCTGTGTGTGGCCACCTGTGCCTGCAGGGGGGAAATAGCCAGCCTCCCTGAGGACACCCTGACAGAGGAAAGAGGACAGTAAAGCTGTGACTTGGGGAGAAAGTCAAAAGCCCTGACAGAGGTATTTGAACCTCCGCCTTCAGTAGAACCCAGCAGAAGAGCTACCTCTAGACTATGAACTAACACGTTTTCCTTATGGCTGAAAAACATGCTCAAAAAGCAAACTTAAGTCTGCTTCCGCTGCAGGAAGTTCCTTCCTTGTTGGAAGGAGGGATTGTATCTCCCTGTCTTTCCCAGGTTTCCGGGAGGCCCACTTCTCCTGATGCTGGGACTCCTTCCTTCCCCTGCAGCTCCTCGCCCTGTGTGTGGCTCAGTCCCAGACAGAGCTCTCTTCTGACCTTCTTCATCTCTGGGATCTGCAGGGGTTTCACGCCTGGGGACAAGGATACCGAGCTTCTGCGTGTGACTATGTTATGGCTTCCTTTACCCGTTTGTTGCCAAGTCTGAGGTGATGCTAGTCGAATAAACAGCGGCTCACACCACCTCCTGGGACAGGCAGGGAGTGGGCGTTTGCTCTGCTGGATCGCTTCACTTATATCTACCAAGGCTGGGGAGCAAAGAAGCTTTTATACTTGTCATTTCTCTCACCTGGACAGAGGTATTTTAATCATCAGAAGGTTTGGTCTTAGAACAACAGTTGGCATTGCTATCAGAGACCAAAATCCGTAACTCGGGAAGTTTTACCTGAAGAGTAGTAACCAATCAAAAGGGGCGATGGAATGGAATTGGGTCTCACTGAGCAGCCCCTCTCAAACCCATTCCCTCCCAAGAGGGTGCCTCACTCAGCAGCTGCTTCCTCTCTGCTTCCTACCATCCTGCCTCCCTCACTCCCAGATTCAGCACCCCCAAAACAGTTGTGGTGCAGTGAGAAATCCCTCCACTTTCCAGCCAGAAGGCAGGAGTTTGAGGCCTGTCTCTGCTGTCACATACCAGCAGGGCAACCTCTCTAGGGATCAGTTTCCTCATCTGCAAAGTGGTGACGATGCCACCTACTTCAGGTGTTGTTGGGAAGACTCAATGACATAATAGGTGTTGAAAGCTACACAGATATTAGGTCTATTTCCAGGGCTTTTGACCAGCCTGGGCAAATGCATGTTTGCACCTCGGGATACATACATATATATCAAGTGGAGATATCAAGATGACATATGAGTCTGGAGCTTGGAAGAGAGAAATTGAAATTCAGAAGTCATCAGCTTATAGATGACACTTAAGTCTGTAGGACTAAAAATCACCTAGGAAGAGGCTACAGACAGAAGAGAAAAGAAGAGAAGAGAAGATGGCCCAGGGCTGAGCCCTTGGACACTCCAATGTTCAGCAGTCTAAGAGAAAAAAGGAGGGAGGAAAGATGCAAGAGAAAAACCACCAGTGACAGGAGAGAAAATCAGGGACTATGGTGTCACAGAAGCCAAACAAAAGTGTTGGAAGGAAGAGGAAAAGAGTGATTATGTCTTACATTGTTGAAAATTCACGTAAGATTAGGACAGAGGATGACCACCTAACTGGACACCAGGGAAGTCACTGATGACCTTGACAAGAGTGATTCCAGTGGAGACAGTGCGTGTGAGAGCAGGGGCCAGCAAATGATGGCCTCGGGGCCAAGCCCAGTGTGCCACCTGTTTCTGTAAACAATGACAGCTTGGATCACACAATCCCGTTCATTTAGGAATTGTCTGTGGCCACTTGCTCCACATAACAGCAGGGATGGGTAGTTGCCAGAGACCAGATGGCATATAAAATCTAAAATACTTACTACCTGGTCCTTAATAGAAAATGCTTGCTGACTCCTGGTATAGACTATTTTTTCAAGAAGCTTTTATTGTGAGAAGACAAGAGAGTAAACAAGAAGAGGAGAAATTGATTGGGGGGTAGGGGGTGGGTAATGGGACAATTTTGGAAGAGAAGGACTTTTTTGTAATGTTCTTGAATTGTTTACTGTTTAAGTACCAGCTCTCTAACGGGGCTGTAAGTACCCTTTAGAGTGTGGCCCAAGGATATGAATGGCACTCTTAAATCCCCTATGGTTCAGGCAATTGCCCATTCTGGTGGCCAGAATGACAGGCCCAGCTGATAAGTACTGTCTCAGTATAATCACCACTAGCTCCTTCTCACTCCAAAAGTGACTCTGATGATAAATCATACGATCACTTCAACTACAGCATCTAACCAAAGCTGGAGCACAGCTGGAACTCGACAAATATGTGCCAACAGATTAAAAACATCGTGGGGGGGCTTCCCTGGTGGCGCAGTGGTTGAGAGTCTGCCTGCCGATGCAGGGGACAAGGGTTCGTGCCCCGGTCCGGGAAGATCCCACATGCCGCGGAGCGGCTGGGCCCGTGAGCCATGGCCGCTGAGCCTGCGCGTCCGGAGCCTGTGCTCCGCAACCGGAGAGGCCACAACAGTGAGAGGCCCGCGTACTGCAAAAAACAAAACAAAACAAAACAAAACATCGTGGGGCACTTCTCAGAAGAGTAGCAGTGCTGAGGCTACTGTTCTGGATGAGGTAGGATGACACCCATGGCTTTCCCTAACTCCAGGCACAACTGTAAGCAGTGGTTCAAAAACACAGCATCACACTTTCTGCAACTGTTACCTATTTGGCTAATGTGGAATCTAAGGCTCCTGATGCTGCCAGGGGTGAGTAAATTCTAACCCCCCGGAACCTTCTAAAACATGTTGCCTCGTGGCACGGGAAAGCACTACAGAGGCCCTTGCCGGCAACTGCGCACCTTCTGGGGCACAGCTTGCATGAAATTCTGTGATCTTGCTGGTCATGTCATGGTATAAGGATGTGCTGATGGGATTGTAGCCATCATGTTCTGGCCAAACATTCTAAGACACATGACATTCAGCTAAGAAAGGCAAAAAGGGCCAGTTTTATACTTAGATCTCAGGGCTGAAGAAGTTTCCACGATCCTTTCTCAGAGAAAGGGTTTCTATCGCTATTTTTCTCTTACTCTCCATCTGGCATCCTACCAGAGTTGTCTCTGCTCAAGGTACCACTTTTTTCTTTCAGCAAACAAGTGAGACTCACACAATCTTACATTTCACAGTCTTAAAGAAAGACAAACTGTCTGCCAGATTTTTTTTTTCAGGCTGGAATACTTTCACTTGTTATAACAATGCACTGAAGTCGAGGAAATTTAATATAATTCACTTTCCAGAGTCAAAAAGGTTCTTCTGAAGCATTCATTCCGTCAGCAAGTCCATTCTCAACACACACCTTAATATTTGATATCTAATGTCTAAAACTCAATCACACAGGAAGAGGAGTGTTTTGTAATTGGAAAGATCATAAGACCTATAAAAGGTTAAGATTTTAGTTTTAAGTAACACTAAAATACTTTTATACCTAGCTAATCAGAAAATGTGCTGAAAGAAAGATTCTGGCACTGTCCCTAGACACTCTTTAAAATAAAATGTGGCTACTTTTCCATTCCAGGCTGTATGTGGATTAAAAACAGAACTAATCACCCAAAAATGCCTGCTTTCAACCCACGCTTACCGGAGTTTCTGAATCGAGCACTGGAGCGTGGCTGCAGCCTGCATGCGAGGGTGCTATTAGGAGGCAGTGGTCGTCCTCTTTACTAACTCAAATCCTGCAATCATGGGATGCAAGGCGACCCACCGAGCTGACCCAGAACACTCAGCAGAACCAATTATGCTATCTCTGTATTTTTGCGCATCATTAACTGTAACCATTCTTCTTAATTTTCCTTGCTTCCTGAAGCAGACTCTGAACAGGCTACGAAAGCCACGCTAGGTCACGTGCGCAGAAGATAAGCAGCATGGAACCTGGCACAGACCCCACTGCTTTCTTCTTCTTTCATCTCTTTTTTCTCCCCAGCACTGTGTCAGCCACCTGTGTAGATAGAGCGGATCCGAGCCAATGGAAATGCCTTGAGAAATTAACATCCCCTCTGGCTCTTAGATGCATCAAACTTTGCAGTTTGCTCTATGAGAGAATTATATTGCCTTTATCCTGTGAGTCCACGGGCAGCCTTTAAGAGATTTAAAACTGAGATCCCATTTGCTGCCACTACAGGAAGGAGGAAGAGGCTGCTCATTTTCAGAAGAACTAATATGGCATTCTGCTCTTTGAAAAAAAATAAGGTGCTAATATTCAAGGTTACTGGGAAGAAAACGATATTTTCCCACTTATTCTGCTATCATTTCTGTGGTCCAACTTTACATCTGTCTGCCGGTTCCCTTCCTATTATTTGGAAAAACAATGTACTGTTTTAGTAAAAAGCAGGGGTTTTTTGAATCAGCAGACTGGGATTCGAATGCCGGCCTTGCCACTTACTGTGTGATCTCTGGTAAGCCAGTTAACCTCTAGGAGGCGCAGACTCATCATTTCTAGAACAGGGACAATAGTCCCAACCCAGAGACTTGTTGTTAGGAAAACAGGGCTTAGCAGTAAACACCTTGGGTACTGTTTACTCAGTACTGCCTTCCTCCGGGGAGTCTTCCTCTCACTGTGTTCTGAGTCGCTGTCCCAGAGGCAGTCCAGGCCTAAGCTGGGCCACCTGGAGCTTTTCTGTGATTTTCCAGAATGAAGTGGGAAACAAAGTTTCTCTCTCTCTGGTGGTGGCATCCCCACGATGTGAAATTAGGGTAGATAGTAGCTGGTCTCCAGGTAGAGACAATGAAGCCGACTCCCAGAGAGAGACACAGACAGAAAGATCCAGAGCCGTATTCCAGGGCCACCTTCCGCTGTTTGAAAAGCCCAGCTGAGAAACTACTCTTTCACAGACTGACTGTTCAAAACAAGACACAAGAGGCTTCCAAGTAATCCCCCTCTTGCCTAAGCCAGTTTGAGCTGGGGTTTTGTCTTCTGCAGTCGAGAGAATCCTGACGGAGGATGCAGCTCATAGAAGGGGTTTACTAAATGGTAATTATTAATATTATTCCCAGATCTCCCAGATAGAGTGTGACATTTCAGATGAGACTGTCCCTCTAAGAACCAAAGGTCGTCGATCCGTATTTTAGAGCTTTGCAAATAGGCTGGTTAAGTTCAACATCGGCAGGCACACACACAAGAGTGGCTCATGGATCGGAGGGTGGTCTCCTTGAACCATGTTGTAAATGAGCCATTCTCCAGGGGAAAAAAAAGTTTCAATCTTTTGTTCGCCCCGTCAACAAAAAGTGAGTGCCTACTATATGCACTAAGCTAGATACGGAGAGAAAAAGTTCGCAGATGGGGACACATCTTTAAAGAGCTTGTGAGGGATACGTAAGAAACAAATAACTAGCAGATGAGAACGATAGAAAGAAGTATGAATGCCAGGATGATTTGGAAAGCAAAGGACTCCGCAAAAATGTTGCTGAGGGCGACCACATCTGATGAGCCCTGAACAAAGTGCCCTGTGACATCCACTAAAGGCAGACACCTACGGGTAAGTAGCCTCTATTTATGGAATGTCCCTTCTTTTGACACTACTGGCTAGCCTGGTACCACTGAGAGCTGTTGCTATGGAAACAAGGCATCCCCGGCTAGAGCAGAGGTGCTTTAAGAACTCTCATCAATAAAAACAACGCAGCCCATTCCCCACAATGGTGCTAAACAGGAGCAGAGGCTCCAGGGATCTCACCGCCATGGACGGCTGCATGTGCACAGCACCACGCTTCTCTGTGTCCTTGAACACACTAGGTACCTTCCAGGCCTGGCAGCCCCAGTCAAATGCCAGACGGGCACCCATCAGAGGCAAAGCATTGGTGCTAACGTTAATTCCTCCTTAGCCCATTCAGAAACCTTGAGTATAAAGGGGCTTTATTTAAAGCACAGATTTCTTTCCAAGTTTGTGAACCAAAAGAATACAAAGGGCAAAGGGAGTAATTTTCACCTTATTTGTTAAAATGCTCTGTTCCACCTGTTACTTTAATTTACGATGTCTGCAAACCACATCCACTGAAAATGTGAACCAAAGAGTTCATTTTTATTGTTTTTAGGAAACAAGCCAGAAATTAAAATTGTAAGACAGGGCTGGGACACAAATTCAGCAGTACCCAAACAAGACTAAACATTTAGATTTTAAAGTTCTGCTTATTCCTGTTATCACCTGTAACTTAAAATCTGTTCCTCCTGAAATAGCGGGGAGGGGGGAATGCACTCATGCACAGCCTCCTTTGATGAAATGCAACCCCTGAGGATGAGCGCATTTAAAGCAACAACTCCAAATGGAGTTGGAGTAGGAAAAATTCAAGCAAGAGTCTCAGTTGCTTTGCTGAATAGAAGGTACAGAAATGCAATACTGTAGAAAATGGGGGCACATTTAAAGGAACAATCTGCCTGAGTTTAACAAAGGACTATCTCCCGCAAATAGCTAGGACTTCCCAGCTGCCACTGCAGTCACTCAGTAACTCTCATCTGTGTTACGGGTTTTCATTCAGGGCTTCATCTGGGGTTGACTTCTGGATGCTCCTTCGGCTGCTTTGCAGAGACACCTCCTGTGCCAAAGCCCTTTAGGCTACGGCCCGCCTTGGGGTTTCATCTGGATGACTTTCTCTTCCTGTTTCACTTCCCTTCAGGATCGGGTCCCATGTGTTCAGGACCACAGGTGCTCAGTTCTCTCCTTCCCTCCTGGAGTTCCTCTCTTCATGCTGAGAGGGGCCCAGCTGGTTAAGGAGGCCACAGTCACTGCCACTGTTTGGATTCCCTTGCGAACCAGTTAACTTTCCAGGTTCTGCAGTGGAAAAAAAGTGGCTCCCAAATCTGCTTTTAAAGTTTGTCCCTGTTTCAAAAGAGAATTTGGTGTACACAGGTAAGGCCAGATCAGAAAATCTGGACCTGTGATTAGCTCACCCAGTGTAATTCGGGGCAAGTCACAGAACCTGTGGGAGCCTGTTCCTACATCTGTAAAATTGGGAGAATAACATCTATGTGGCCTAATTCACATCTTTGTGAGGATTAAGTAATCGATGCAACAATGTTTTGCAGAACGTAAGATAAACATGTTTATTTGCTTTTTTGGTTTTGTTTTGGTGTTTTTTGGGGTTTTTTTTTTTGGCTGCACCTCACGGCTCATGGGATCTTAGTTCCCTGACCAGGGATCAAACAGGGGCCCTGGCAGTGAAAGTGCTGAGTGCTAACCACTGGACCACCAGGGCATTCCCCAAGATAAACGTATTTATATTGTAATAAAACATAAGCACTATATATTAAGACAAACAAATCAAAATGTACCTTCTGCCTAAGCAACTCAAAATGTGTCTCTGCTTATAGTGAATCAATAAAGAATGACACATGAGTCTTCCAGCAGTACCTTCTTCATTCTAGAGATCTGGGTAATTACAGGGCTGACAAGTGTATTGGAACTGGACCACAAGATGCTAATCCAGAAACCAAAATCTCCAAATATCAGAATCTCCAAGTATTCGATGAAAAAAAAAAGTATAGCACGTGGCTTAGCATAAATGGTATTATATGAATAATAGTTGGCTCTCTGTCCCTACTGTTCTCATGTGACTGAGAACAAGAAGAGTTCAGAAGTATGACAAGAAGACAAGGGTGAGTAACGAGGTCGGAGATGGGGTAAAGACTCCTCAATTCACCTCTTCTGTTTTATAGAAGATGGTATTTGGACCATCAGATTTACCTATCTTTAAGTATATCTGTAGAAGAAACATCCCCCTTCTGGTTGGGGGCCATTATGAGAGTGACACTCATGTAGTTTGCCCAACATGCAAATTCTAGGTGTCACATACAATGCCTAGAGGTGAACACAGCATCTGCTCAGAGGGTCCACAATGTACCATGGAAACAAAAATCAGAAATCCTGGCATGTGATCCAATGCTATCTGAATGACCGTGTCTTGTATATTTTAGAGCTTTGATTTAGACAACTATAGAACACCAAACCAAAACAGACTAAAAAGGCATTATCTCTGGTTTGGCAAAACTAATCTCCTTCCAGAGGAGACCTTAGAGTCCAAATTAGAGTGAAGGACATTTTACAGCTATGTTACAGAGTCCTGAAAATAGGGATTTATGAATGGAAATGTTGACAGAACCACCACAGAATTGAATTCATGCTACTCTAAATTCTGTATTTCCATGGATGAGAGAAGGGAGAGAAAAAAGGAGGTCAAGTTCTTACATGAAGTAACATAGTTTCAAATTCCCATCCATTGTTCAAACACACCTGGATGACTTCCCCTGTCAAGGATCTAAAACCCAGAAAGCTTCACCTTGTCAGCAGCAATACTGCAATTTTTCTCACGGGCAAACTCAAACTAAGGGTGGAATTTTCCTTCCATCACTAACAACCAGCAGTCAAAAGCAAGAGTAACCTGGGTAACAGCCAGAGCAGCTACAGTCGTGATGAATAGCATTTTCCTCTTTAGATGCAGAGACTGTAGTTTAAACTTGTGACTGCCCTTAACATGGGAACAAGCAGATGGCAAAAGTTATGCTTGACCTTCTTTGTTGGCTCCTGTAGAGTGCCAATGTACATGGAGATGGCTCAGAAGAATAATACACTTCAGTGTTCCTCCTTGGCAATACTATTTTCCTAAAACCATTTTCAATAATCATGTTGCACACAAGAGGGACTTGATGTGTTTCTAAGGTCAGGAAGGAAATAGTCCAAATGCTGGACATGCTAACTAAAAGAAATCATCATGGTAGTTTTCTTTTTCAGAGAAGGCAGCAGTATTATTATTAGGTACTGAACACAAAAACTTAAGCCTGTAACTAATCTGAAACACATCGTCTGTATGGATTAAATGAAGACAAAACAGGCTTGTCTAGAGGAAGAATATATTAAAGTTCAGAACAATATGGAAAAAAGTCTCCATTTCCATTTAATGTGAAGGAGCTTAAATATTGAAATGATTAAAAATTACCATATGATCCAGCCATTCCACACCCTAGGTATATACTGAAAGGAACTGAAAGCAGGGACTCAGATATTTGTATGTCAGTGTTCATTATGGCATTGCTCACATCCATGAACACATGAATGGATAAACAAAATGTGGTATACACACGCAATGGAGTATTACTCAGTTGTGAAAAAGGAATGAAGTTTTTGAACAGGAATGAAAACCCCAGATACACATACCAGGACAATACACTGTGACTCAGCAGGTATTTAAGGTGGGTTAAATATTAAAAACAAAACAAAACTAAGCTAATCATCAAATGGAAAAACCATATGCTCCTATCAGAAGAAGATGGAAAGGCATATGATAAAATTCAACATCTCTTTTCTGGCAAACAGGCTTAGTGAACCAAGGTCATGAGGATAAGTCCTTAATAGAGAATTTGGAAACGAGAGACCTTCACACTTGGTGTCAGCTCTAGAGGAGAAGGGTCTTGGCTCTGTTCATTGCATTATCGCCAGTGCCTAGAAGAGAGCCCAGCATGGAGAAAGCACTGACTTTCTGTAGGAGTGAATGAACAAATACACTAATTAGAGTCACTAAAATCAAGAACAAACTGCCTGCCATTCCTACGTATTGAACACTGAAATATTATTCAGAAAGAGTATTTCTAAAAATTTTTATCTCAGGATCCCTTGATACTTTTGGAAATTACTGAGGGCCCCAAAGAGATTTTATGTGGGTTATAGCTATACCATACTGGAAATTAAAACTGAGAAGTTAAAAAAAATTTATCTATTAATCCATTTAAAAATAACAATAATAAACCCATTACATGTTAACACAAATAACATGTTTTTATGAAAAATAACTCTATTTCCTCCAAACAAATTTCTTGAGAGAGCGGCATCGTCTCTGTGACTTTGCAAATATCTTTAGTGTCTGCTTTAATAGACGCCACCTGGACTCTCATATATGCTTCTGTATTGAATCTGCTGTGATAAGTTGTTTTAGTTGAAAAACATGATGAAAATCTGGCTTCACACAGATTTGCAGTTAGAAAAGAAAGAAATATTTTAATATCCTTTTCAGTAACTTACTGATAATCCTTTTTGAAACTACATCAAAACTTGGAAAGTGGTAGATTCTTTTTAAAATTTTTTATCAAACTATAGTTGGTTTATAATATTACATTAGTTTTAAATGTGTAACATAGTGATTCAGAAATTTTATAGATTATACTCCATAAAATTTATAATATTAGTTTCAAGTGTATAACATAGTGATTCAGAAATTTTATAGATTATATTCCACTAAAAGTTATTCTAAAATATTGGCTACATTCCCTGTGCTGTACACTATATCCTTGTAGCTTATTTTACACATAGTAGTTTGTACCTCTTAATTCCTTACCCTTATTTTGCTCCTTCCCTTTCCCTCTCCCCACTGGTAACCACTCTGTGAGTCTGTTTCTGTTTCCTTATATTCAATCATTTTTTAGATTCCACATATAAGTAATAACACACAGTATTTGTATTTCACTAAGTATAATATCCTCCAGGTCCATCTATGTTGTTGCAAACGGCAATTTTTCATTCTTTTTTCAGGACTAATATTCCATTCCATATATATATATATATATATATCACATCTTCTTTATCCATTCATCTGTCAATGGATACCTTATGTTGCTTCCATATCTTGGCTATTGTAAATAATGCAGCTATGAACGTTGGGGTGCACGTATCTTTTCGAATTAGTGTTTTAATTTTCTTCGGATATATACCCAGGAGTGGAATTGCTGGATCATACAATAGTTCTACTTTAAGTTTTTTGAGGAAGAGTGCTAGATTCTTAAAGATTGGTTGCAATGTGGAATCTGAAATCTTATTACTGAACTTCTGATACTATGTTACATGAAAATCCACTGGTCAGTGTGCTTTTGCCCAAGATGCAGAAAGCTCGAGTGTTGCTCTAACATTAACAATGAGAAAAAAAATAAACAGCAAAATCACAACATTTCTTGAACCCATCAGAGAGCTGAAGGCAACCAGGTCTCCTGAAATCCAAGAGATGGGGACACCCAAGAACTGTTTCATATGTGGCAGAGCCTAAGAGGAAGATGCAGATGCTATCCCAGCGGACAGGAAGGAATCAACTATGGTTTTTAACAAATTGCTAAGGGCCAAGTGTGGGGCTAGTGCAACAGTGTGGAACCTCTGGGAACTGCATAGTCAGCAGTTTGCACCCCTCTCAGGCTCGTTTCCAAGACCTGCACCGGGTGCTCGTGAGAAAACCTGCAGGCAGAGGGGGAGACCAGAAAGAGCCTCCCTTTGGGGTGCAGATGTGCAGGAAATTAACGGGCACTGTAGGAAAGGCTAGAAGCCTTGATAACCTTCACCCTTGCCTGAACCCACCTATCTAAAGCCTTAAAACTCTGACTGAGGGGCAGCCTGGCAAATGTCCGAGGTAAGTCTTAAGGACAGAACAAGAGAACAGAGCCTTTCACTACCTCTGATGCAACAATTCTGGGCCTCGGGTAAGCTGTGCTGCGACTTCCATTCACAAAGAACAGCACACCAGGGGACAGTAAGGAGGCTTTCAGAGCAAGGAAACCTACAGGTGCTTCAAAGCAGGGCGGTAGGGATGGAAAGGAGTGGAGCTGATGGAAAAGCCACCGGAACTTGAGAAATGCCTGGATGCACAGAATTAGGAACCTGGATATTCCAATGGTTACCTCATAACCAGCAGCAGCAGTATTACGGCCATTTGCTAAACAGGACTGAGCCTGATGTTGTGCTTGGTGTTTTTAATTAGTTAACTCGAATCCCCACCGCCCTGAAGTAGGTATTATCATCTCCATGTCCCAGATGAAGAAACTGAGGTTCGCAGAAGTAATCTGTCCAAGGTCACACAGATAGAGAGAGTGGCAGGAGCCAAACTTTAAATCCAAGGCTCAGGTTTTTTCATTTGACCAGGCTGCCATCTAATGTCACATTAGGGACAGTGTCCAATTCCCCCAATCCTTAGAGAATCCAAAAACAATGCTCAGTCCTGTACATAGAGGAGAGAGAAGATAGCTGTTTGGATTCCCTACAGATTGTCTAAAAATGAGAAACCTTAGAGGACAAGTGGCAGGAGGTTCTAACATGCAGCAGACATGTCCTTCTGCCTAAAAGCACTATACAGGGTCATGGCAGTCAAAAAGATGAAGTACAGTGATACGACCGCACCTAGCCCCTGTAGTGCTCGATACTGGACATGCTATGAGTCCTTGCCTCAACTACAGCCAACAGTGCACTAGAAGCATGGGAAACTGAACACTCACTTGGATGCAACTTATCAAATAAAAGCAAGCCAGCCCTGACCTCTGCACCCGATGGAAGAAATCCTGGCTGGGGAATGGCAGAGAGTCCCAGTCAAAACCAGGGGTGCTGGCCCCTGCAAAAGACTCAACTACACCCTGACTTCAGCACTGCCCCACTGAATCACAAGGCGTGCTGCACTCCCAGGCCATTCTCACACCTTAGCGATTGCTGAAGTTCATTCAGTGTTGTCTGCAGTCAGAAAAATATAATTCAAAAAAAATCTAAAAGAAACCAAAAAATGCCTAACCATTCTCGGTCACAAATGGAAAAATTTGAGCCTACATTTTAAAAAGCTCACTTGCTTCAGATTTAGTATGTTTCAGTAGAAGGAAGCAAGTGACAGTTGTCTTTTTTTTTCCTCCCCAAACTATTTATGGTCCCTCTACTAGTTTAAAGTATTTTTTAAATTAAATTAAATTAATTTATTTAGTTGTGCCAGGTCTTAGTTGTGGCAGGCAGGCTCCTTAGTTGCAGCAGGTGGGCTCCATAGTTGTGGCTCGCCGGCTCCTTGGTTGTGGCATGCGAACTCTTAGTGGTGGCATGCATGTGGGATCTAGTTCCCTGACCAGGGATCGAACCTGGGCCCCTGCACTGGGAGCGCAAGGTCTTTACCACTGAGCTACCAAGGAAATCCTGGTCCCTTTACTACTAAGTGCCCTTTATTTTCTTCCATCGATGGGCTTCATTTTCCTCCCAAAGAAAAGATGAGAGAAAGGATATATTTGAAATGATGGAGGGGAAGATTCAAGCCGTCTTGCAAGAGAGCTGACAATTACAAAGTGATAATGCCACATGATGAAGACCGGTGCTGTACTGTGAAGTCCGTCTACCTAGTTCAGGGTCTTGGAGAGCACAATTATTTTTGCTCTAAGGCCTGACTCAGATGATATACTAATTTTGAGGGTGAAAAGCAAAGAACACTTTCTCCTTGGAAGGCAACATGCTTTGCTGATTTAGTTAATAAATCTTTATGATATCTCTACGTAAAAGAGAAGAAGGCAAGTATGATTAACCTCCTTTGCTGAGGAAAACGAAGAACATGGAAAAATTAAGAAACACAGCCTTGGACGGATACCGAAGACCGGAAAAACCACCCTTTGTCCCCTGGGCCTGGCACTTTGACTAAAATGAGGATAAGAAGAGAAAAATGAGAAGTCTCTAATAGCATGCCACGTGACTCTGAACCCATCCTGGTCAACCTTTTCATATGCAACTTGAATGAAGACATAGAAGGCCCATCTGGCAAATCCGCTCGTGATAAATGGGAAGGTCATCAAGACTCCAGAAGGTCTCAACAGGCTGGAACAATCAGGCAGAACTGGCAAGATGAAACCAAGAGTGAGACACATAAAGTCCAGCACTTAATTTCAAAGAATCCCTTAAAAAAACAGAAGAGGGGAGAGTTTAAAAGCAGTTCGTATGAAAAAAATATTGCCGATATTGCAAACTGTTGGCCCACAGATGTGTTTTGTTTGGCCTTTGAAGTATTTGTGAAAAACGTTAAACCAACATTTAAAAATTGGGGAGAGTCACGTAAAAATCCAAATTTCCGGCTTCTCTTGAAAAACTGATAGATCTGGCAAACTCCACGTCTGTGCTTAGACATGACAACAGTGGGTGAGGAATGAGCTGTGGCTCTCTCCTTTAGACAGGGCATCCACTCCCACAATGGGTGCCCGCAGATGTGTCCTGATCTGCCAGAGCCAATTTAGGTAACTTTCTTAGCTCTGTGGGCATCTGTTTGCAACTCTTGACCTGGAAGTTTCAGATACCTGACAGCTCAGCAGAGGCCCACCGTGTGATACACCTGCCAAAAATGTCACCCAATCCATGGTAATGGAAGAACTGTGTCACAGACTCCTTAGAAAATCTAGAAAAATCAATGAGTCTTCTCTCCAGACATATGTCTATCCATATAAAAATTTACAATTAATTTCTGGGAGTTGAAAGACCCCCCTGAACTCCCAGTTCCCAAGTTAACAAGCCCACTCTAGAACAAGGAGGTAAACTGTCCCACTGTATGTTCACACAGTATGTCTACCCATGGCCAGGAGGGATGCTGACAAACTTCAAGGCAACCAGGATGATAAAGGGTCTAGAAATCATATCATAGAGCTGAAGAAACTAAGAGTGGTTAGTCTAGGAAAAGGAATGCTCGGAAAGGAACATAATATCCATTTTTAATTTTAGAAGCTATAATAAGGGACAGGGATTAGGTCTATTCCTGTCCAGCTGTCAGAACTAAGACCAGTGAGAAGTTACAGTGAGGTCTATTTTCTTTTATTTTTTTGTGGTGCGCGGGCCTCTCACTGTTGTGGCCTCTCACTGTTGTGGCCTCTCCCGTTGCAGAGCGCAGGCTCCGGACGCGCAGGCTCAGTGGCCATGGCTCACGGGCCCAGCCACTCCGCGGCATGTGGGATCCTCCCGGACCGGGGCACGAACCCATGTCCCCTGCATCGGCAGGCAGACTCTCAACCACTGCGCCACCAGGGAAGCCCCAGTGAGGTCTATTTTACTATTTCAATTCGGTGTAAGAAAAAGAACTTTCTTACAATTAAAGCTGTACAGGGGGCTTCCCTGGTGGCGCAGTGGTTAAGAATGTGCCTGCCAATGCAGGCGACACGGCTTCGAGCCCTGGTCTGGGAAGATCCCACATGCTGTGGAGCAACTAAGCCCATGCGCCACAACTACTGAGCACTTGTGCCACAACTACTGAAGCCTGCGTGCCTAGAGCCCATGCTCTGCAACAAGAGAAGCCACCACAATGAGAAGCACGTGCACTGCAACGAAGAGTAGCCTCCGCTCGCTGCAACTAGAAAGCCCGTACGCAGCAACAAAGACCCAATCAGCCAAAATAAATAAATAAATAAATAAAATAAATTTATTAGAAAAATAAAAATAAAGCTGTACAAAACTGGAACAGACAGTCCTGTGGAACAACAGAGTAGTGAGCTCCCCATCCCTGCAAGAATCCAAGCAGAAACAGAAAAATGAAACGTCAGAGATGTGATAGAAAGGATTCCTGAACCGGGTGGGAGGTGGTTCTACAATTATCTAATGCTTCTTCCAAATCAAAGTTTTAGTGAGCAGAACTGAAGATGGCAATAATAATTTTCTTCCTCTCCCAAACCTTAGTCTTGCTGTGATGCAATAGTTAAATTATAGCCAAGCTCCACACAAGACACTGAAGGAAACCCAGAAGGAAGCCCCATGACTGATCCTCTCTTGGTGATTCTCAGTGAGCTGACTAGGAATTGATAAAGGTATGGCCACTCTTGAAATTTCACATGCTAACTTTTTCTTCTTCTAACCCACTCCTCTATTTGCCTTTCTCTCTACCTCTGTTCAAGCTGTCCATTTTAATTCTTGGGAAGCTGTGTAAGTTTCAAAGCATATCAGCTCATGTACTTACTGAACTGACTCATCTCATCCACAAAGTTTCAAACATGTGGGCATTTAATTAAAGCTTTTGCCTGAAGATTTCAACAGATAAAAATGGGGAGAGGGCTTCCCTGGTGGCACAGTGGTTGAGAGTCCGCCTGCCGATGCAGGGGACATGGGTTCGTGCCCCGATCCGGGAAGATCCCACATGCCGCGGAGCGGCTGGGCCCGTGAGCCATGGCCGCTGAGCCTGCGAGACCGGAGCCTGTGCTCCGCAACGGGAGAGGCCACAACGGTGAGAGGCCCACGTACCGCAAAAAAAGAAAAAAAAAATGGGGAGAATTCTGTGCTGGATTAATTTTGTACAAGCACCACATTCTGGTTAGAAAAGGTCACGGACTAGACCACTTCAAGTCTGCCCCCATAGGAGGTGGTCGACATCGAAGGCTCTCCAAAACGTGCAGCAGAGTGCTAACCAGGCAGCGGGTGTTTCAGAAATTTCGAGAAACTAAAGCAACTGACTCACTGTGTCTTCAATTTCTAAATCACTCCCTCTCCACAAATAATTTTTGAGTCAGAAACACTGCTTTCCAAAAAGAACTTTTCTGCTAAAGACGTCTTTTAAGACACCACAAATGTGAAGTCAACACTTTCCCCTATTTACACGGACTACAAAGCATATCTGTTCAAGACGCGCACAATCAAGATGAAATGTATAAAAGGAAAACTTCCTTTTGCCCATATCACTGCTCTCCCCTTCTGAGTTGTTCCCCAGAAGCTTCGGAAACAAGTTCTGAAAGCAAACCTTTCCTCCGTTCCAGGGAAGAGGGGAAACTGGGGCCTCTTGACCTAAAAACTCAATATTTTGGAACATCCATAATTCTCCCGAGTCCATGCCAGTCAAATGGAGTCTCTCTTTAGCAAACCACCGGCCAGCTGGGGCTGGACAGCAAGGCTCTCACCCCTAGGAGATGACAAGGATAGGACTCAAAAGCTCCCTGGAAAAAAAAAAAAGTCTCTCCTTCAGCTTGCATTACAAGCTGTTGGAAAACACAGATGGAGGAGATGACAGGAAAAGCAATTACTTCTTCTGGGCTTCCTTTCTGTCTGGATGCTAAGGAGACGGATACCAAATTCCATCACAGATTGAAATGCTATCTAAACATTCTTGAAATGTGGTCTTGCTCTCTGAAATATGGCCTGCCTTTGCTGCAGCAACCTGTAACCTATTAACATGTGAAGGTGGGGAGGGCCGACTTTCCTCCAGGCTGTCTAATTCTGGGCCTGCCTCTCCAATAACGCTCGTTTGTGACCACAGGTTAAAACATAAATAACTAAAAGATATATATATCTACACAGCATGACCCAACAGAAAGTGCTGATGAATCATTCACTTTATTTTCACATTCTTGGAATTGTAAATACCTGAAACTCTCTGAAGTATTTCAAGGTTTCTAGTGAGCCTTTCTAAATATAGGTGGAAACACACTAAACAGTAGTGTTATTATTTCAAATAGTAGTAAGCTGGGACTAGTCATAAACAAATCAAGCTTTAAACATCTTTAAAAGAACACACACACTGGTCAAAATGATGTTTTATGGGAGAGGGCTTTCGTTTACTTACAAATAATAAATACTCTCCCACAGACCTAATATTCAATACAGTTGAATAAAATGTTATTGCAGGTGGCCTATGTGTTCTGAGAAATGCCAAGATGAGAGAGAGACAGCTTTTGCCTCAAGGACCTTATACACGAGCCAAAGGGACAAGATGTATTCACCGATAAGTCAGAGCAGATCACGAAAGCCAAGTCAAAAGCATGGGCGCAGGACTGTGGGAGTTCGTGGACAGAGAGACTGTACATCTAACTGATGGATACTGGGATCGATTTTCTCATCTGTGAAATGAGAGGAGTGGACCAGATGAGTTCCAAGTCCCTAAGCGTTCTAAAACTCTGATTCCTTTGGTATATACTGTTGGGCCAAACAGAAAATTTCATAAAGGAAGTAGTATTTGAACTGGTTATGATCTTGAAGTGAAGCTACTGGAAGAAAAAGAGGAGAGAGAGCATTTTAGGCAAAAAGAAGAACATAAGCACAGGTCCAGAAAGCAAAGGGCATGCTTGGGAGAGCACTAGGCTTCCAGCGTGGATGGGTCACAGCAGGAAACAAAACTGGAAAGGCAGATTGAGGCCTTCAATGCCATGCAAAGGAACTTGGATTGAAGTTGGTAGAGAGCCCACAGGGGTATGTGGGCTGTGTAGATGACATGACCAGACATAGGTCGGAAAGTGAAAGAGCAGAATGAGGCTACAGTGTTGGCCGGCTACCCTGTTACTCTTTGTTACGTCTAAGGGCCCTATTTACACAGGCCTCACCTGCCAGAGAGGTGACACTTCATGGGAGAGACCTAAATAAACAAAAACCAAAGCAATAAGGACTAAGAACCAAGCAAGGCCAGGAAATAGGATCAGTTGCAGGAAACTAAGATGTCTACACACAAATATTGACGATGACTACAAGGTAGACTACTTACAAACAGGCCAACGGAAGATGACGAGTAAGAGGAAAAAGAAAGTCACAAAATGTAGGAAAAATAGAGAAGTGGATAAAACTAAACATATAAGAGAAAAGGAAAAAGACTTATATAACACCTGTGAGCTACTAGAGGAAACCGGAATATGAGAGATCATAGGACTACATGCTACCCCCATAAAATCTGGGCAGCATAATGAACATTTAAAAAAATTGGCTATATACTAAATAATGTCAAAACAGGACAAATAACAGAATTGAGAGGCGCACACAGCCGACCTAACTGAATTACTGTTGAAGAGGGCAGGCCGGACACTGTAAGAGAAGACTAGACAGGGCACGATCAGCACTTCTGTTACGACAGCAATTCCGAAATAGGACGTCTAAGCAGAAGACTAGAATCCAGATGAAAAGGAAAAATGGTTAACCGATAACATCTGGCCCCCCAGTCACTGAAGAATACCTCTTCCCCGTACAATGCTTCTCCCCTGCATCCCCTTCCAACAGCCCTCCTTAGCTAGATCCAAAAAGAACTATAAAACTTTGAAATGAATCGACAGTTGCCTGCTAGGCAACAAAACTAGGTATGAGGAATTATAGCTGTGTCAGGTTACTACTATCTCTCTCTCTCTTTTTTTTTTTTTGCAATGTATCAACTTTATTTCCATCTTGATTTCAAAAAAATTTTATTGAGGTAAAATACACATAACATAAAATTTACTATCTTAACCATTTTTTATTGTACAGTTTCATTGACCTGTTGTGCAACCATCACCACTATCTATCCCCATAATTCATCCTGTAAAACGGAAACTCTACATGTATTAAACACTAACTCCCCGTTCTCCCCCAGCCCCTGGCAACTACCATTATACATTCTGTCTTTATGATTTTCACTACTCTTAAGTACCTCATATAAGTGGAATCATCCGCTATTTGTCTTTTTGTGACTGGCTTATTTCATTTAGCATAATGTCCTCAAGGTTCATCCATGCTATAGCAGATGCCAGAATTTCTTTCTTTTTTTTAAAAAAAAATATTTATTTATTTATTTGGCTGTGTCAGGTCTTAGTTGCAGCACATGGGATCTTCATTGCTGCATGCAGGATCCTCAGTTGCGGCATGCGGGATCTTTAGTTGCAGCATGTGGGCTCTTAGTTGCAGCATGCGGGATCTAGTTCCCCGACCAGGGATCAAACCTGGGCCCCCTGGATTGGGAGCTCAGAGTCTCAACCACTGGACCACCAGGGAAGTACCCCCCCTTTTTTTTTTTAGAATTTCTTTCCTTTTTAAGGCTGAATAATATTCCAATCATGTACAGACCATATTCTGCTTATCCATTCATCTGCCAATGGACACCTGGGTCGCTTCCATGTTTAAGCTATTGTGAATAATGCTGCTATGAACATGGGGGTAACAGGTATCTCTCCAGGACCCTGCTTCCAATTCTCTTGAGCATATACTCAGAAGTAGAACTGCTGGATCATATGATAATTCATTTTAATTTTTTGAGGAACCACTGTATTGTTTTACACAGCAACTCCACCATTTTACATTTCCACCAGCAGTGCACAAGCATTTCAATTTCTTCACCTTTGCCAACACCTGTTGTTTTCTGGTTTTTTGATAGTAGTCATCCTAATGGGTGTGAGGTGGTATCTCATTGTACATTTTTTTCTATAAATGCTGTGTTTTTTTCCAAGAGAAACACTTTATTTATTTATTAATTTTTGGCTTTGTTGGATCTTCGTTGCTGTGCGCAGGCTTTCCCTAGTCGCGGTAAGCGGGGGCTACTCTTCGTTGCGGTGCGTGGGCTTCTCCTTGCGGTGGCTTCTCTTGTTGTGGAGCACAGGCTCTAGACACCTGGGCTTCAGCAGTTGTGGCTTGCAGGCTCTAGAGCACAGGCTCAGTAGTTGTGGCGCATGGGCTTAGTTGCTCCGCGGCATGTGGGATCTTCCCAGACCAGGGCTTGAACCTGTGTCCCCTGTATTGGCAGGCGGATTCTTTTTCTTTTATTTATTTTTTACATCTTTATTGGAGTATAATTGCTTTACAATGGTGTGTTAGTTTCTGCTTTATAACAAAGTGAATCAGTTACACATATACATATGTTCCCATATCTCTTCCCTCTTGCATCTCCCTCCCTCCCACCCTCCCTATCCCACCCCTCTAGGTGGTCACAAAGCACCGAGCTGATCTCCCTGTGCTATGCAGCTGCTTCCCACTAGCTATCTATTTTACGTTTGGTAGTGTATATATGTCACATGCCACTCTCTCACTTCATCCCAGCTTACCCTTCCCCCTCCTCATATCCTCAAGTCCATTCTCTAGTAGGTCTGGCAGGCGGATTCTTAACCACTGCACCACCAGGGAAGTCCCACTCTCACTGTAGTTTTTTTTTTTTTTTTTTTTTTTGGCGGTACGCGGGTCTCTCACTGTTGTGGCCTCTCCCATAGTGGAGCACAGGCTCCAGACGCGCAGGCTCAGCGGCCATGGCTCACGGGCCCAGCCGCTCCACGGCATGTGGGATCTTCCCGGACCGGGGCATGAACCTGCATCCCCTGCATTGGCAGGCGGACTCTCAACCACTGTGCCACCAGGGAAGCCCTCACTGTACTTTTGATTTGCATTTTTCCTAATGATTAGTGATACTGAGCACCTTTTCGTGGGCTCATTGGCCATTCATATTATCTTCTTTGGAGAAATGTCTATTCAAGTCCTTTGCCCAGTTTTTAATCAGGTTGTTTGCTTTTTTGTTGTTGAATATTAGGAGTTCTCTAAATATTCTGGATATTAATCCCTCATCAGATATATGATTGGCAAATATTCTCTCCCATTCTATAGGTTGACTTTTTACTCTGTTGATAATGTCTTTTGACACACAGGTTACTGCTATCTTTTGCAGCAACAAAAGTAATATGAGGGACTTCCCTGGTGGTCTAGTGGGTAACACTCGTGCTCCCAATGCAGGGGGCCCGGGTTCAATCCCTGGTCAGGGAACTAGATCCCGCATGCGTACCACAACTAAGAGTTTGCATGCTGCAACTAAGACCCAGAGCAGCCTAAATAAATAAATATTTTTTTAAAAAAACTAATATCAAAATCCCAACAACTTAGCAGATAGATAAATGCAGCAACCTTGTTGGGCTGCAGTACACAAAATAAAGGAGGGCTCAGAGACGTCCGACATTAAGGAGAAAGCCAAGGAAACTTTGGTTTTCTCATTTCAGCGCGCATTTAACCCTGGACCTGGGTGAGCTGTGCTACAATATTTGCTTCTGGTCCAAGGGACGCTGAGTGACAGCTCATGGCTGGTCTGGGCAGCCTCCCCCTGCTACTAGTGGGACAAGTCATGCAAGTTTCCTGCTGTGTATGGGGCAGATCAGTTAAGGAAGTACTCTGTAAGCAGGCAGATCAACATTTTGGTCACTTGGTTGTGGGGTCTTGAAGAAATCGGGATATATTTAATACGAAGGAATAAGTTACTTACTTGCCGGCCATCCTGCCCCACATTTGTTTGACCTCTTACAACAGTTCGAATGCTGTCATCCAGTCTCCTAGCAAAAAAAGTTAAAGGATACAAATCATTAAAATATCTCGATTCCTTCAAGACGAAAAGACGACCCTCAAAACGGGAGAAAATATTTGCAAACGAATCAATGAACAAAGGATTAATCTTCAAAATATATAAACAGCTCATGTAGCTCAATATTAAAAAAACAAACAATCCAATCCAAAAATGGGCTGAAGACCTAAATAGACATTTCTCCAAAGAAGACATACAGATGGCCAAGAAGCACATGAAAAGCTGCTAGACATCAGTAATTATTAGAGAAATGCAAATCAAAACTACAATGAGGTATCACCTCACACCAGTTAGAATGGGCATCGTCAGAAAATCTACAAACAAATGCTGTAGAGGGTGTGGAGAAAAGGGAACCCTCTTGCACTGCTGGTGGGAAGGTAAATTGATACAGCCACTATGGAGAACAGTATGGAGGTTCCTTAAAAAACT
The DNA here is from genome assembly GCF_937001465.1 of Orcinus orca. Taxonomy (NCBI): domain Eukaryota; kingdom Metazoa; phylum Chordata; class Mammalia; order Artiodactyla; family Delphinidae; genus Orcinus; species Orcinus orca. Next base: position 7,050,438 of record NC_064577.1, on the reverse strand, counting down.
AAAAATAGAATTACCATATGACCCAGCAATCCCACTACTGGGCATATACCCTGAGAAAACCATAATTCAAAAAGACACATGCACCCCAATGTTCACTGCAGCACTATTTACAATAGCCAGGTCATGGAAGCAACCTAAATGCCCATCGACAGACGAATGGATAAAGAAGATGTGGCACATATATACAACGGAATATTACTCAGCCATAAAAAGGAACGAAATTGGGTCACTTGTAGAGACGTGGATGGATCTAGAGACTGTCATACAGAGTGAAGTAAGTCAGAAAGAGAAAAACAAATATCGTATATTAACGCATATATGTGGAACCTAGAAAAATGGTACAGATGAACCAGTTTGCAGGGCAGAAATTGAGACACAGATGTAGAGAACAAACATATGGACACCAAGTGGGGAAAGCGGCGGGGGTGGTGGTGTGATGAATTGGGAGATTGGGATTGACATGTATACACTGATGTGTATAAAATGGATGACTAATAAGAACCTGCTGTATAAAAAAAATAAATAAAATTCAAAAATTCAAAAAAAAAAAATCTCGATTCCAGGTTGACCAAAAGAAAAAAAGCTGGGATTCCCTGGTGGCACAGTGGGTAAGAATCCGCCTGCCAATGCAGGGGACATGGATTTCATCCCTGGTCCAGGAAGATCCCACATGCCACGGAGCAACTAAGCCCATGCACCACAATTAGTGAGCCTGTGCTCTAGAGCCCACGAGCCACAACTACTGAGCCCGCGTGCCACAACTAATGAAGCCCGCGCACCTAGAGCCCGTGCTCTGCAACAAGAGAAGCCACAGCAATGAGAAGCCCGCGCACCGCAACAAAGAGTAGCTCCCGCTCGCTGCAACTAGAGAAAGCCCGTGTGCAGCAATGAAGACCCAACTCAGCCAAAACTAATTAATTTTTTTAAAAGTTAGTAACATATCCATCAACGTTTGCAGATTGCAGCTACTTATTCAGAAGAAAAAACAAAGATGTCTGATGATAGGAGGAAGAGTGAGGCCTTGGACCTCAGTGAGGGAGCAGCAACAGTAGTGTAGAAGCCAAGCCCAGCACAGACTGATGAGTCACCTTTGTTATTTTTTAAAAGGCTATTTTCACTTAATGTTCAGAGCCATTCAAAAGGACCAATGTAACTTTTAGTATTTGTCATGGAGTAAACCAGAAATGACAAAGTTGCTGAAACTTTATGGGAACAAGCCAGAGAATTCAAAGTAGCCCACACAAAATCCTTCCTCAGTAACATCCTAGGAACCTTAAAAGGGATGAGGAGCAGGTGCTATATGAAATCCATGCCTCGCCACCTGGGCCCTGATCTGCAGGAGGCGGATCTGTGGCCCCCACTTCCTCTTTCTCCTGCAGCTTAACAGGGGCCATTTAATGGCATCTCAACCAGAGAATTTTATGTCAGTTTATGTCATTTATGTCATTTTTCATTTGAAGAACCGTTAAAGGTATGGTGAGAGAAAGCTGAAAATAACTGGCTTGCAAGTGATTTTCACTTTTGTTGTTGTTTTGGGATTTTTTTGGCCGCGCCGTGCCGCGCAGCATGTGGAATCTTAGTTCCCCAACTAAGGATCGAACCCGCGCCCCCTGCATTGGAAGCATGGAGTCTTTTTTTTTTTTAACATCTTTATTGGAGTATAATTGCTTTACAATGGTGTGTTAGTTTCTGCTGTATAACAAAGTGAATCAGCTATACATATACATATATCCCCATATCTCCTCCCTCTTGCATCTCCCTCCCACCCTCCCTATCCCACCCCTCTAGGTGGTCAAAAAGCACAGAGCTGATCTCCCTGTGCTATGCGGCTGCTTCCCACTAGCTATCTGTTTTACATTTGGTGGTATATATAAGTCCATGCCACTCTCTCACTTTGTCCCAGCTTATCCTTCCCTGTCCCCATGTCCTCAAGTCCATTCTCTATGTCTGCGTCTTTATTCCTGTCCTGCCCCTAGGTTCTTCAGAACCATTTTTTTTTTTTAGATTCCATATATATGTGTTAGCATACGGTATTTGTTTTTCTCTTTCTGACTTACTTCACTCTGTATGACAGACCCTAGGTCCAACCACCTCACTACAAATAACTCAATTTCGTTTCTTTTTATGGCTGAGTAATATTCCATTGTATATATGTGCCACATCTTCTTTATCCACATTCATCTGTTGATGGACACTTGGGTTGGGAAGCACGGAGTCTTAACCACTGGACAGCGAGGGAAGCCCCTCGCAAGTGATTTTTGGATCATGGGGGAATTTTCATTTTCTGTGCAAACCCTATAAAACTTAGCGGTCTCTACTACCGCTGTTACAGCTAAAGTCCACCGAAACAATCAACAGGCTTCTTTGTATTTATTTATCTTTGGCTGCATAGGGTCTTCATTGCTGTGCGCAGGCTTTCTCTAGTTGCGGCAAGCAGGGGCTACTCTCCGTTGTGGTGCGTGGGCTTCTCAGTGTGGTGGCTTCTCTCGTTGCGGAGCACAGGCTCTAGGCACACAGGCTTCGGTAGTTGTGGTGCACGGGCTCAGTAGTTGTTGCACATGGGCTCAGTAGTTGTGGCGCACGGGCTTAGTTGCTCTGCAGCATGTGGGATCCTCCCGGACCAGGGCTCAAACCTGTGTCCCCTGCATTGGCAGGCAGATTCTTAACCACTGCGCCAACAGGGAAGTCCCTTCTTTGTACTTTTTAAGGCACCCAACTGAACAAAATATTAATGGCAGAGGTCTTCACCTAAAAACCCAAAGGTTGTCAGGGAAAAAAAAATCATCTCCTGGATTCAGAATGAAGGCTTCTCCTCATCACAAGTTAAAAACAACAACAAAAAACTATATTTAAAGTAATAACATCAACCATTACAATAATAATTACAACAAACAAACTTTGAGTATCTACCATGTGTCAAAACTGGAAATTCAGACATGGATAAACCAGAATAAGGCTATTTGGCAGAAAGGACATCTGATGACCACCCTAGACATCCTAGATTAATCACAATGTTTAGTCCTGGGACACCACCCACACCAACCAGCAGATCTGACCACATTGTTAGCTGATACATGGCCAAGGGATATATAAACCCAGCTTCATATCTAAGCCTTGGGAATACAAAAAAAAAAAAAAAAGGGTAAATCTGTTAGGGAAATAAAGCCACTAAAAATGTAGCAGAAATGCTTTTGTCTCCTTTTATAATCAACTGTTTTGAACAGCCTGTTACAGATTCCTTCCTTTTTTTTTTTTTCTTTTCTTTTTTTTTTTTTTATTTTTTTTGCGGTACGCGGGCCTCTCACTGTCGCGGCCTCTCCCGCTGCGGGGCACAGGCTCCGGACGCACAGGCCCAGCGGCCATGGCTCACGGGCCCAGCCGCTCCGCGGCACGTGGGATCCTCCCGGACCGGGGCATGAACCCGTGTCCCCTGCATCGGCAGGCGGACTCTCAACCACTGCGCCACCAGGGAAGCTCCTTCCTTTTTTTAAAATAAATAATTGAAGACTGATCAAAGAATCAAGTTTTTTGCCACAAGGCTCATATGGAAACCCAGAAAAAAATACTATTTTTAAAAAGATTACCATCTACAGCAAACTTGAGATTTTAGTGTTCTTACAGATAAGTGTGATCCAGAATGTGATTAACTAAATGAACAGCATACTTTCATTAATTATTAATAATCACATGGTGTTACTTACCTTATTTTCAGTCTAATTTTGTTCACAACTTCATCGATGTTTGCCAGAGACTACAATAAAGAAGGAAAGGTGCCAGCTATTATTTCACTTCCTGGAATTCCTCTTTCCAGAGAAATGATGAACTATAATGGCTATTTATGACATCTCAAAGAAACTAATCATACGGTATGATACAATTTTCACTTAAAAAAAATATATATAGGGAATTCCCTGGTGGTCCAGTGGTTAGGACTCCACGCTTCCACAGCAGGGGCATGGGTTCAATCCCTGGTCGGGGAACTAAGATCCCACAAGCCTTGCAATGCAGCCGGGGTGGGAGGGCAGAGGAAGTATAGCGGTAGTTGGCAACAACTGCAAAATTCAGCCTGGAATCTATTTTTCATAAATAAAGTTTATTGGAAAACAGCCATGTCCATTCATTTACATATTATCGACAGCTGCCTTTGAGCTACAAAGACAGAATTGAGTAGCTGCAACAGAGACTGAATAATCCATAAAGCCTAAAATTGCTATCTAGACCTTTACAGGAAATTTCCTGACCCCTGGTATATAGGATCGTGACAAACTCGTACAACAAAATCCTCATAGCAACAAAAATGAATGAATGATTACAACAGACAACAACATGGATGAACCTTACTAACATGATGTTGCGTGCGCACACACACACATATACACAAACCAGACACAAGAGCATATACTGTATGATTGCATTTATAGTATTTCAAAAGTGAGTGAAACTATTCTCCTGCATTAGAAGTCAGGATAGTGGTTAACTCTGGGGGAGGTAGTGACTGGGAGAGGCAAGAAAGGGCTACTTTATTAATGTTTTATTTCTTGGTCTGGGTGGTAGTTACCTGGCTTTACTCATTTGGTGAAAATTCATCAAGTTGTACATTTAGGATCTGTATACTCCTCCACATTATGTTAAACGTCAATAAATAAATACCTCTGTTTTTTATTTCGTGTCTAGGTCCATTAGAAAAAAGCCTGGAAGGATAAACACTATTACTTTGAGTCTATATTAGTAGCTGTAACCTATGAAATCAGTAGCAGTAGTTGTAATCTATGAAGAAGAGGGATTTTAAGTTTTTCTTCTTTTTGCCTATGAGTATTTTCTAATTGCTCTATATTGACAATGCACTGCTATTGCAATTATAATACAGTTATTTCTATTTTTAAGACAATGACAATAAAAACAAATGGACTAGTACCAATTTAGTGAGCTGAAAACATGAGGAAAGGGTGCCCCCTAATGGAATAGAGATGGTACAATTTTATAGCACCATTTTAACTGAAGTTTTCAAAATATAATTTTGTAAGTCCTCTTTCCCTCTCTCCCGATAGATATTTTACCTCAGAAGGAATTGGGGGTGATGCAGGAATTGTGCTTATAAATTGCTACCGGCAACCTGTGCTGGCAGGAAGAGGCAGGAGCCTTCCAGGCACAGGTCTGATAAGAGAACCAGGTCACACATAAAACAAGATGAAACCTTGCCATTTACAACAAGATGGATGGACCTTGAGGGTATCAAGTGAAATAAATCAGACGGAGAAGCACAAATACTGTATGATTTCACTCATATGTGAAATATAGAAAACAAATAAACAAACAAATAAACAAAATAAATGAACAAGGGCTTCCCTGGTGGTGCAGTGGTTAAGAATCCACCTGCCAATGCAGGGGACATGGGTTCGAGCCCTGGTCTGGGAAGATCCCACATGCCACGGAGCAACTAAGCCCCTGTGCCACAGCGACAATGCAACTACTGCAATGTCCATGAGGTATATAGATGGATTTTGCCCAAGATTTAGCAATAGTTGAAAGAAATTATAAATCATGCCCTTACTTTCTATTACCTTTTAATTAAGGTCCATGAGAATCTGGGTTGGAAAATGGTATAAATCTGGGGTTGGGGAAATAAAGGTACCCCTGTGTCATAAATTTCCTGAATTACCTGAGAAACTTCACTATACATCACCATGGATGTCGGGACATAATTAGACAAGACATATAAGTGAATCTGTGGAACAACAAATGTCTTATGCTACCTTCAGTAGTTTAAAAACAAAAACCCACAAAAACTTATCAGGAAGAAGGGAGAACCTGGTGGTTCCCTATATACATAATTTTCAAATCTAACAATTTGTTGTGGTGAGTTAGCTGTCTTGATAGGCTGGGGTAAATGAAATCTTTTCATGGCTAAAACTGCTATCTTTATACCATTGCTTCCAAATTTCTATCTCCAGCTAATTCTTAGAATTCATATTTCATAGAAAATGATGAGCTCTTAGGAATCCCCTGGCAGTCCAGTGGTTAGGACTTGGCGCTTTCACTGCCAAGGGCCCCCGTTCAATCCCTGGCCGGGGACTAAGATCCTGCAAGCTGTACATGGTGCAGCCAAAAAAGAAAAAGGTGAGTTCTAAAGGCTATCTGTGAAATCTCAGCAAAGACAATCACACAGTATGATACCATTTTTTCCAAATTTATTTTAAAAATCAGCATGTCCATCAGAAAAAGTTTGGAAGGATATATGCCAAAATATTAACAGTTATGGCAATGATGGGCTCCAGACTCAAATATCCAACTATGTATTTCTACCTGGATGGCCCAAATATGTTCAAAACTGAGCTCACCTTTACACCCTAATTCTACCTTCCTTACCACTAAAACTGGCTCTTCCTCCTTACTCCCAGTACAGGATAAAGGGGCCAACACCACCCACAGTCTGCTGGGCTAGAAATCAAAGTTCTGAAATTTACATCTTGAAATAGGAATAAAAGTAGCTTTCTAACTCCAGGCTTATCCTGCCTACCTCATTCCCATTTTTCCCCTATTACATTAGGAAAATCCTGTCTACTTCCCAATTTACTACAGAAAATTGGGGGTTGGGGGGCAACAGGACAGACGCTTTCAACCTAAGGGTATGATTTCTAATAATATGCTCACTATACAGAGAATTCCACACTAACACAACAACAGTATTTGGTATTAGCTAACCCTCCCCTCCCAAAAAGAAAGCTGGTTACAACGGAGTCTAACTTGAATTTAACTCTCACTTGCTTATCAAGGTCCCTTAGATTATGTAGTATAACACATAATACATCATTAATATTCAGGATGAGCCAGAAGCCACTGCAAGAAGAAAACTCTATACTTACTTGCTCTGTTGGGAACAGGGTGTTGATATACTCCACAGCATTGAAATCTGCTCGATCTAGAGGATCCTGGCTTGGAAATACCTACATAAAGATAGAGAATTAAAAATCACCTATCTTTCTGCCTTGCTTTATGTATTATTTCTTTCCTCCCTATTGGTTGGTAAGTCTTTGGAAGGCAAAGACCATAGCTTTTTTTCATTTTACGAGGCTTAACAACAACAGACGCGCAATAAAATATCTAGTAAAGTAAATCTGTAATTTTCACATCTTAGTAAAACTAACAGAATGTGCAACAGTGAAAAGTTCCAGATATCCACGAAATCCCAAGGACAAGGTAAAATAAGTGGGCATTGTACACTATCAGATTAAGCCAGCGGATGACATGGTTGTATTAAGGGAATCTTGATAACAGACTTATTATACACCATGTCTCAGTGATGTCTCAGCAGTAGAATTCACTATGCATCAAAGCGATTATTATACTCAGCGTCAGGAAGTGGAGAGCTGACATTTAGGAACTGTCCATCTCTTTTACAGAAGAAAGCAAGCTGCCTTCTGAGAAATATAGCTAACTCCCTTCAGATGTTGCAATTTGAAGAACATGTATCAAGGTGGGTTGCAAAGCAGTTAAGTGATCCCCTGGGTACTAGATTTCACCAGCTCAAGGCAGTTATTCTGGGAAGCAAATTCTTTTTTGAGGTCTGCTTATTGGAGAAACCTGTGCTAGAATTCAATCTTACTAAGAAATTGGAAAAACTGTGCTCTTCTAAAACCCTTGTCAAACAATAACTGACTGCATTGTTTGTTTCTTCTATTGGAGCCCACTAGGTCCAAAGGGAATGAAATGTATGTCTCTGGGAATTCCCTGGCAGTCCAGTGGTTAGGACTCGTGCTCTCACTGCGGGCAGCCCAGGTTCAATCCCTGGTAGGGGAACTAAGATGCCACAAGCCCTGAGGCAAGGCCAAACAAACAAACAAACAAAAAACAAACGAAAAAAGAAACGTATGTCTCTTTCTGGCAGATGGAGGTGGGTGGAAAGCAGTGTGACTTGAACACCAAAACCTTTGCCTAATGGCCTGGCATCCTCAGGATCTGCCACATGTGCTGTGAATGAGTAATCCAACCACTCCAAGGAAAACACACCTAAAAATCTATAAATGGGACAATACAAACAAATAACTTAGTACACTGGCCCATAGTAAGTATTAATGGTCAATAAATATTAACTATCAGTAATAGAAGTAGTAATGTTTTACTTCAAAAAACTTCCCAGTGGTCATTAAGTATGGCTCACCCCTCCTTTTCCTAAATCCCCTACACCAACTTCTTTAAGGGAGATTTTTCTCCCTTTATCAGGAGCGATACCCTGTACAAGGGTCTAAATTGCTATTTCTAATATCATCACTCTTAAAAACTCCATACACTTGAAAAGAGAATTTAGTCACCTAAAGAATTCCTGCAGGGAAGAGAAGCCACCTGGGAATATTCTTCAACCTAACCAAATTAATCAACAGCAGGAATTCTCAACTAAGTATGGTAAAGGGTTTTTTGTTTTTTGCTTTTAACCTTTGCTCCTCTGCTTTACAATATGCTTCAAAAATAGAGGTTACCTCCTCCCCTCAATTCCGAGTCACTCACAAGGGGCTAGATGGAGAATCCGGAACACTGCGACACCAGCCTGATAAATGAATGAACAGCCCCGCAACCGCCAAAACCTGAGGTTGCTACCTATGAGGTCCCTTTTTCTAGGTGCATCCTTTCAGGAGACACAGCTCCTTTGCCCAAACCCACCAGGACGCCCCACCCTCCAAAGACAATCAAGGCCTAGAAAAGATTCTCTCCCTCCTCTAGATTCAGAAACCCCTTCCCACCACCACCTCCCACCAAAACCTTTCCTTGCCCTTCTGCGCCTAGCTCCCACGTCTCCCACGAAGACCGCTTCCCCGGCGTCCCACCCCAGGTCCCACCCCCAGAGCTGCCCCAGCCTCCGCACTCTCCTCCCGTCGAGGGGCGGAACGCTCACCTGCTCGATGGCGAGCTGCACGTCGGGCGTGAGCTGCAGCACGGCTTCCAGCTCCTCCACGAACTCCAGTTCCTCCTCCTCCATCATCCTGCCGCCCAGCTCCCTCCCGGCGCCCACCCCTACCCCGAGCCGCACGTCCTGCAGCCACCCACGCCCCAGAACAGCAACCCTCCAGCGGCAGCTGTCCAACCAGCCTGGGCTCTGTCACCCAGTCGGGCACTTCCGGGAAGCCAGGTACTTCCGGGATCCGGGGCATTCTGGGATAGCGGAGGACTGACCTCTGGTCCCAAGGAGGAGGTGTTCCTGTCACCTCCCGGAGTCTCCCTGGGCAACCCTGTAGTCCGGCGGCCCCCACCTGCCCTCACCCCTCCTTAAGATGGTGGGGACCCGCTTCACCTCGCCGAAGGCGCCCTCCCCACTTGGGCCCTGGCGCTGGGGAGGACCCGGCCGCTCCGGCAGGACCCCCCAGTGAGGGTGCGCCCCAACACCGTCGCGATCGAATGACAGCAACTCTCAGGGGCCGCGAGGCCGGCGATCCTTCTCAGGGGCCCCTTGCTCAGTGGCAGTAGGTGTCCCCCCAGCCATCGGGGGAGAAATGACCCCAGCTGGTAAGTGGCGATGTTGCCAAGGACAATTTGTAGGATGGGAATTTGTCCACTTGACAAGAGTTAAATTCCCCGTGTGCCAAGCTTCTAGGCAGCATTTTCTGGGGGCGTCCGCACCCAGGGGCCCCTTGCTCAGTGGCAGTAGCGGGGGCGGGGAAAAAGATCCAGATTAGGCAGTGACCCGCCCTGGGGAAATGTTGACTTTCTCTGAGACTGAGTAGCTGGAGTCGAAGTCACGGTCCACGAATGATGAGCTGTGTGATCTTGAACAAATTACTACATCGGCCCTGCTTACCCTGCAAGGATGTGGCGAGAGAGAAAAATTAAAATTGCTATGCAAATTTAAGTTAATAATACAGGTAATATGAGTGTGTCTAGCCCTTATGTTCCACAAAGGAAAAAGCCAGGTCACCCTGTGGAACCACTTTTCCTCCAGACACAACGAGATAATTGCAGACAAGGGAAGAGTTGTTTTATCAGTTAAACATGGTAAAACGCCATGATGAAGTGTCCCTGGCCCCAATGAGCTTTTTTTTTTTTTAAAATCAAAATTGTGGTTAAAAAAAGATGGGAGCAATATAATTTCTAACAGTAAAGGAAGGCTTAAAAATATAAATTGGTTACATAATAGAATATTACTGACTCAAAATCATGGTTTTTGAAAATTATTTAATGACATGGGAAAATGTGCATAATATATTTCAGAAAGCAAAAATATACAGCATCGTCTCAGTTTACATGTGTGTGTATTTTGTGCCTATAAAAATTATAGCAAGAAATATTACTTTTCTGCAGGTGATGGAATGTATTCTTTGCACATTTTCCCAAAATGTCTATGAGCCTGTAGCATTTTTATAATCAGAAATATAAATGCCTTTTTTTTTTTTTTTTTTTTGCGGTACGCTGGCCTCTTACTGTTGTGGCCTCTCCCGTTGCGGAGAACAGGCTCCGGAAGCGCAGGCCTAGCGGCCATGGCTCACGGCCCCAGCCGCTCCACGGCATGTGGGATCTTCCCGGAGCGGGGCACGAACCCGAGTCCCCGGCAGGCAGACTCTCAACCACTGCGCCACCAGGGAAGCCCATAAATGCCTTTTTTTTTTTAAGGAAATGATAATTTTATCCATCTGTCTTGGATGTTTTTCATTTTTTATATACAGTAAGAAATAATTTATATACAGTAAAATCCACCCATGTCATTTAGAATGCCGTGAGTTGTTTTTTTTTTTGTTTTTGTTTTTGTTTTTTGCGGTACGCGGGCCTCTCACTGTTGTGGCCTCTCCCGTTGTGGAGCACAGGCTCCAGACGCACGGGCTCAGCGGCCATGGCTCACGAGCCCAGCCGCTTCACGGCATGTGGGATCTTCCCAGACCGGGACACGAACCTGCGTCCCCTGCATCGGCAGGAGGACTCTCAACCACTGCGCCACCAGGGAAGCCCCGTGAGTTTTAATAAATGCATATAGTCATGTAACCACTGTCACAATCAAATCCTAGGACAGTTCCATCGTCCCCCCCAAATTCTCTCTCATGCCCCACCTCATCCCCTGGCAACCACTGACCAGATTTCTGTCCCTATAGTTTGACTTTTCCAGAATGTCATATAAATGGGATCATACAATATGTCACCTCTTGAGTCTGGCTTCTTTTACTCAACATAATACATTTGTATATCATCCATGTCGTTGCAGGTATCAGTAGTTTATTTCTTCTTGCTGAGTGGTAATCCACTATCTGGATATACCACAGTTTGTTTATCCATTTCCTGGCTGAAGGACATTTGGGTTGTTTCTAGTTTGGGGCAATTATGAATAAAACTGCTATAAACATTCATATGCAGGTTTTTGTGTGAACATAAATTTTCATTTCACTTGGGTAAATACGTAGAAGCGGGATTGTTGGGTTGTATAGTAAGTCTGTGTTTATAAGAAACTGGTCAACTGTTTTCCAAAGTGGGCTGTTATCATTTTCGCATTCCTGCCAGCAATGGATGAGCGTTCTGGTTGCTCACAGCACTTATATTTAATGATGATAATAATGGCTCACATTTCCTAGCCCTTCCTATATGCCAGGCACCATGCTAAGTATACATTGTTTCAATCTACATGGCAGTTCTGAGGTTGGTAGTTACTATCATCATCTGCTATTCACAGATGAGAAAATTGGGATGTAGTTAAAAACTAACAAAAAACGTTCCCAAGATTCCATAACCAACTCTTCCTGCCATTCATTCATTCATTCAATAAATTTATTGAATGAATAAATGAATGTTCCTTCTGGCAATAGGCACTAGGCCAGGTGCTGGGACTTTAGCAACCAACAAAATAGACCGAGTGCCTGCCTCCACGGAACTATTTCCAGGTATGAAAAGGGTATTCATACTTATAAGCAAAGAATTGTGTTAGGTCTAATGAAAGACAAGTAAAGCATACTATGGAAGACGATATTGACAGAGTGCTCTGATTGTATGTGGGGGGTCAGGAGAGGCTTCTTTGAGGAAGTGACTTTTAAGCTGAAGCAAAGGGTGGGGTGTGAACAGGAGATGACAGACAAAAGGAACAGTATATGCAAAAGCCACGAAGATAGAAGAAATTGGCCAGGGTGATGGGACTTTCAAAGCCAAGGGGAGAATGGAACAAGAGGCCGAAGAAATTGGCAGTGCCAGATGGTGGAGACTCTTGAAGGTCATTTGAGAGATGGGAAGCCTTTGAAGGATTGTAAGCAGAGGAGTGACAGGACTGGCTTCACCGGGCCTGTCATCAGCCCTAGTCCCCTCATTTTTGTTTTCTCTGCTTCCAAGTGGCCCACAATGTCATGGAGAGTCATGATACCAGGGTGACCATCTCCAATACAAAGTCATGCTGTCCCATTGCCACTAATTGTCCTTTTACAAGTCCCTTGTCAACTCTCATTGCATTCCCCCTGCAACCCAAACCTTTCCCTATGCTGAAGCTCCCAACTCCATTATCCCCCTTCTCCCTATTTCCAGATAAGATAATAATAATGAATATAAGTTTGGGTTTAAGAGAGTTACATGGTACAAAAGTCTAGGAAGATAAAAGAGCAGAGAGATAGGTGGACATCAGGTGAAGAAAACTGCATTAAATAGTAACAGGCTAGGGCTTCCCTGGTGGCACAGTGGTTGAGAGTCCGCCTGCCGATGCAGGGGACACGGGTTCGTGCCCCGGTCCGGGAAGATCCCACATGCTGCGGAGCAGCTGGGCCCATGAGCCATGGCCGCTGAGCCTGCGCGTCCGGAGCCTGTGCTCTGCAGCGGGAGAGGACACAACAGTGAGAGGCCTGTGTACCGCAAAAAAAAAAAAGTTTTATGTCCTAAATATAATATTGTTCAAGATTAGATAGCTTCCTCCACCCCAATCCCCCTTGGAGATTCGTTGCTTTGAGAGATCACTCCCACAGCCATCTCTCGTCTCCACATCTTTTCTGTCCACACTTGGCTTTCTCTCCTTAGTGTCAGTCACACATTTTCAAATGCCTGTGAAAATCTTCACTTTGTTTATCATTTCTCTTTTTCTTTGCCCTCACTGCCCTAGCCTAAGCACATTTATCTGTTGGGTTTAGAGTTTAGCATTTGATGGCGAGGCACTCCAGTAGTGCAATCAGTTAGCGCCCGGGGTACTTATACAGAGTTTTACGGGCAGATTTAATCCACTACACCAAATGATAGCAAATGGTTTCAGGGACTAATACAATATAGTGCATTTACATAGTACTTTAATGAACAGTTTAAATGTTTTCATATATGTTATTATTATTATCTTGGCCAGAAGGCTTGTGCGATCCTAGTTCCCTGACCAGGGATTGAACCCAGGCCCCCTGCAGTGGAAGCTCGGAGTCCTAACCACTGAACCACCAGGGAATTACACATATATGTTATTTCTTTTTTTAAAAAAGTTTTTAAATTTTATTTATTTATTTTTGGCTGCATTGGGTCTTTGTTGTTGTGCGTGGGCTTTCTCTAGTTGTGGTGAGCGGGGGCTACTCTTCATTGCAGTGCGCAGGCTTCTCACTGCGGTGGCTTCTCTTGTTGCGGAGCACAGGCTCTAGGCTCGTGGCCTTCAGTCGTTGTGGCACGTGGGCTCAGTAGTTGTGGCTTGCTGGCTCTAGAGCGCAGGCTCAGTAGTTGTGGCGCATGGGCTCAGTTGCTCCACGGCATGTGGGATCTCCCCGGACCAGGGCTTGAACCCGTGTCCCCTGCATTGGCAGGCGGATTCTTAACCACTGCGCCACCAGGGAAGTCCTTCATATATGTTATTTCTTAGACTTCTCCATAGTTCTTGACGTAGGTGGGACAGTAGGGTGAGAATCCAAGGTCAGGCAGCTAAGTGCTGGCCTGCTAAGATGACACCAAAGTCTGTTATGTTCAAGTGTTTTTGCTCTTAATGCCTCTCAAACCTACCTGAGCCAGGTCCTGTTACAGCATTACGTATAAAAATCAAGGCCATTACTTTTCAACAGCTTATGTGACACTTTCACACTTTAAAAAATGATGATTCCTCAAAAGTATGTTAAATGAATGTCATTTCTTTTTTTTTTTTTGGCCATGCTGCACAGCTTGCGGGATCTTAGTTCCACAACCAGGGATTGAGCCCGGGCCCTTGGCAGTGAGAGCGCAGAGTCCTAACCACTGGACCACCAGGGAAGTCCCTGAATGTCATATTTTTTTTACATATTACCTTTCATATAATTTTCAAGGCAGTGTGCTTTATCAGATTTCTAACTATAGTTTTCAAAACCCTCATACACTTGTACAACATGGGAAAATGTAAAAGTCATTCTTAATTCACCTCACCCCACAGACACAAAACCGACACACGCCCATACACACTTCTCTCCCCACACTGTTAGTCTGGTGTTCCCCTTCCAAACCTTTCTTTGCGTGATTATGTAGCAATATACGTACAAGCACATTTATAGTTTTTTTTAAACTGTAATTTACATCTCACTGTACTTATTGTTGTGATTTGTTCTTTCCCCTTTAAATTTCCAGTATGTTCTGGAGATCTTTCTCTGTATTTTGGTCTATCTCTCCTTTTAGAGGCTATGTAGCATTCCATTGTTTGATCATACCATAAAATATTTTGTCAGACGGTCTCCCATTTGACTTACGATAGTTCAATTTACAATTTTTCAACTTTATGATAATGCGAAAGCAATACGCATTCAGTAGAAACCAGACTTCGAATTTTGATCTTTTCCCGGGCTAGCAGTGTGCTGGGTGAATATACTCTCTTGCGATGCTGGGCAGGGGCAGCGAGCTGCAGCTCCCTGTCAGCGAGGCAGTCGAGGGTAAACAACTGGTACTCTTACCCATTCTGTTTTTCACTTTCAGTACAGTACTCAATAAATTGCATGAGATGTTCAACACTTTATTATAAAATAAGCTTTGTGTTAGATGATTTTGCCCAAATGTAGGCTAATGTATGTGTTCTGAGCACTTTAAGATGGGCTAGCCTCAGCTATGTTGTTCAGTAGGTTGGGTATATTAAATGCATTGTCAACTTACGATATTTTCAACTTACCATGAGTTTATCGGGACATAACACCACCATAAGCTGAGGAAGATCTGCATTCCACTACTGGATTTTTAGATCATTCCTAATTTTTCTTTGCTATTACAAACAATGCTGAATCCTTGCAATACATATTTATACTTCTATCAGCACTGAGAAAAGTGTCTATAACCCTCATATCTTTATGTACACTGGAAATTATCAGTCTTGTAAATATTTACTTGCACATAATCTCTAATTCACACAAGCTTTATTATTTATTTATTTATTTGGCTGCGCCGGGTCTTAGTTGCAGCACGCGGGATCGTGGTTGCTGCGTGTGGGATATTTAGTTGCAGCACATGAACTCTTAGTTGCGGCATGTGGGATCTAGTTCCCTGACGAGGGATCAAACCCAGGCCCCCTGCATTGGGAGTGCAGAGTCTTAGCCACTGGACCACCAGGGAAGTCCCACATAAGCTTTAGAAAGAGCTTATGGAGTCCATTAAAAACACGCTGGGATTTTGACTGGAATTGTATTGAATTTAGATCAATTTGGGGAAAGTTGACATGTTTACAACATTGAATTTTTAGGCCATGCTCTCCATTTATTTAGGTTTTTATGTCTTTCAGTAAAGGTCTGTGGCTTTCTTCATATAGGTCTTGCATATTTCTTGTTAGGTCTAAAACTAGTGATTTTATAAATTATAAAAAAATTGTAAATGGTCCTCTTTTTCTATTACCATTTCTAATTGTTATTTGTTGGCTTATAGAAAAGCCATTTATTTTTGTGTGTCAATTTTGTATCTAGCCACCTTACCTCAACTGTCTTATTCTAAATTTCAGTTGATTTTCTTATTTTTTCTTGATAAAGTACCATATTGTTTGAAAAATAGTGATAGTTGTTTCTCTCCCTTTTCAATGTTAAAATCTTTTTTTTTTTTTTTTTGCAGTACGCGGGCCTCTCACTGCTGTGGCCTCTCCCGTTGCGGAGCACAGGCTCCGGACGCGCAGGCTCAGCGGCCATGGCTCACGGGCCCAGCCGCTCCGCGGCATGGGGGATCCTCCCGGACCGGGTCACGAACCCGTGTCCCCTGCATCGGCAGGCGGACTCTCAATCACCGCGCCTCCAGGGGAGCCCTTAAAATCTTTTTTGAAGGCTAATATGTGTGCTGCTGTATTGGCCAGGACCACAATAGTAGACGTTAAACAGCAGCAGATTGAGTGGACATGGTATTTACTATCTAAACAGGAGAAGAAAACATATAAGGACAAACCAATCAAGCCACAGATACTGCATAAGGAAACAATGGATTTATAACACATAAAAGAAGGAAAGTGGCAGACTCTTGACTACCAAGTGCTCCCTGCTCTTCATCTTACACTAATATTATTTAAAACCTTCCAAATCCTTCTAAGACCTCTGCTAGGCAGCTCCATCATGTTACCTGGCAACGTGGGAGTTTGCTCTGTCTGCAGAGCAAATGTATTTCAGCCTGGCTCTTACATCAACAGCTCATTCAGTCTTTATACTGACCATTCATAGTTCATGAGGTCAGTCACAGGCAAGTGTGACACTCAGGTGCCACATAAGCATGCGCTAGGATTCTTGGGGCTGAGGTTCTTTTTTTTTTTAACATCTTTATTGGAGTATAATTGCTTTACAATGGTGTGTCAGTTTCTGCTTTATAACAAAGTGAATCAGCTATATGTATACATATATCCCCATATCTCTTCCCTCTTGCGTCTCCCTCCCACCCTCTCTATCCCACCCCTCTAGGTGGTCACAAAGCACCGAGCTGATCTCCCTGTGCTATGCAGCTGCTTCCCACTAGCTATCTATTTTACGTTTGGTAGTGTATATATGTCCATGCCACTCTCTCACTTTGTCCCAGCTTACCGTTCCCCCTCCCCATATCCTCAAGTCTGTTCTCTTATTCCCGCCTTGCCCCTAGGTTCTTCATGACCTTTTTTTTTTTTAGATTCCATATATATGTGTTGGCATACGGTATTTGTTTTTCTCTTTCTGACTTACTTCATTCTGTATGACAGTCTCTAGGTCGATCCACCTCACTACAAATAACGCAGTTCTGTTCCTTTTTATGTCTGAGTAATATTTCATTGCAGCTGTATTTACACTAGCTAGGACATGGAAGCAACCTAAGTGTCCATCAACAGATGAATGGATAAAGAAGATGTGGCACATATATACAATGGGGCTGAGGTTCTTGTTGCTATATATAATGAAGATTCCTTCCCAAAATAGACTTTTAAGTCTCTGTAACTAATCAACTCTCTCTGCATTGTTCTTTTTTTTTTAATGAAGTATAGTTAACTTATAATGTGTTAATTTCTGCTATACAACAGTGATTCAGTTATACATATATATACATTATTTTTTATATTTTGTTCCATTATGGTTTATCCAGGATATTGAATATAGTTCCTTGTGCTATACAGTAGGACTTTGTTATCCATTCTATATAAAATAGTTTGCCTCTGCTAATCCCAGAGTCCCAATCCATCCCTCCCCCAGTCCCCCTCCTCCCTGGCAACCACAAGTCTGTTCTATGTCTGTGAGTCTCTTTTGTAGATAAGTTCATTTGTGTCATATTTTTATTTATTTATTTTTAATTAATTAATTTATTTTTGGCTGCGTTGGGTCTTGGTTGCTGTTTGTGGGCTTTCTCTAATCGTGGCGAGTGGGGGCTACTCTTTGTTACAGTGCGTGGGCTTCTCATTGTGGTGGCTTCTCTTGTTGCAGAGCACAGGCTCTAGGCGTGTGGACTTCAGCAGTTGTGGCACATGGGCTCAGTTGTTATGGCTCGTGGGCTCTACAGCGTAGGCTCAGTAGTTGTGGCACACAGGCTTAGTTGCTCTGCGGCATATGGGATCTTCCCGGACCAGGGCTCAAACCTGTGTCCCCTGCATTGGCAGGCAGATTCTTAACCACTGCACCACCAGGGATAGTCCTGTGTCATATTTTAGATTCCACATGTAAGTGATGTTGTATGGTATTTTCCTTTCTGTTTCTGACTTCACTTAGTATGATAATCTCTACATCCATTCATGTTGCTGCAAATGGCATTATTTCGTTCCTTTTTATGACTGGGTAGTATTCCACTGTATGTACATACCACATCTTCTTTATCCATTCATCTGTAGATGAACATTTAGGTTGTTTCCATGCCTTGGCTATTGCAAATAGTGCTGCTGTGAACATAGGGGTGCACGTATCTTTTTGAATGCTAGTTCTTAGTTTCCAGCATGTAAGTTTTCACCTACAATCTTGCTGAGCTGTAATTAACTCCTGGCGTTGAGATTGACTGTGCATGGCACAAGACACTACAGACTTAGCTTCACAGGAATGCTTTTCCTTCATTCATTTCTTAAGTGCCAAGCGCCTGCATAACTGTAGTTTACTACATAGGTTAATAGAGCTCAGCCTATAAAAAGAAAAAACTAGATACTTAAATAGGAGCTTGGGGTCGCTATAGATATTATGATGCCACTTTAAAAACAGAAACTGAGAGTGCTAGTAAGGATGAGAATCTTAATATTTTTAAGGATAAAGTTACCAGAAAGGATGAAGCCATTGTCTATGTTTGTGTGCCAGGATGTGTCTATGAACAAACCTGCTCTCACCGCAAGAATTCCTTTCAAAACCAGTGAAAACCCACTTTGAAATATAATCTACAATAATTTAAATATCAAATCACTTCTGACTTATTAAAAATGAGGTTTGTGAAAATCTTAACATTGAAAATGCTTATGATAAGTGAAATATTAATATTCAAAATTAATTTAAAGGGACTTCCCTGGTGGCGCAGTGGTTAAGAATCCACCTGCCAATGCAGGGGACTTGGGTTTGAGCCCTGGTCCGGGAAGACCCCATATGCCACAGAGCAACTAAGCCCGTGCGCCACAACTACTGAGCCTGCACTCTAGACCCTGCAAGCCACAACTACCGAGCCCACGTGCCACAACTACTGAAGCCCGCGCGCCTAGAGCCCGTGCTCCGCAACAAGAGAAGCCACTGCAATGAGAAGCCTGCGCACCACAACAAAGAGTAGCCCCCACTCACCGCAACTAGAGAAAAGCCCAGGAGCAGTGACGAAGACCTAACACAGCCAAAAGTAAATAAATAAATAAAATTTAAAAAATTAATTTAAAGCATGATCTCAATGAAATATATAATAAATGCATATTCTACTATATATGTATACATATGGAAGAATTCTACTAAAATGTTAATAATCTGAGAGTAATATCTCTCAGTGGTGGCATTATTTATGATTATTATTTTCCATATTGCACAGCTTTTACTTTTTAAAGTATTACTTTTATGACCAAAAAACAAAAAAAAAGAAGAAATCATATAAGTTAAAGTAAGCAAAATCAACCTTTTATGGAATTACTTATGAGACATGAAGACACTGAAAATTGTTGACCTGATGATTTAGGAAGGCAGCTGAATTTGTTCACAGCAATTTGCTGGTTCTAACTCATTTCAAAGGTAATTTTCTTAATGGATTAACGTCCTTGAACACTTTTTTTTTTTTTTTTTTTTGCGGTACGCAGGCTTACTCACTTGTGTCCTCTCCCGTTGCGGAGCACAGGCTGCGGACGCACAGGCTCCGCGGCATGTGGGATCTTCCCGGACCGGGACACGAACCCGTGTCCCCTGCATCGGCAGGCGGACTCTCAACCACTGTGCCACCAGGGAAGCCCTTGAATACTTCTTAAGCTTGTAGGACTCACTCTGCTTTTAGTTAGGTGTAGCCATCTGCAAACAAGCAAATTTTTGCATTTATAGCAAAGGAAACGCCTATGTGAAAGGACTTTGAAAAAACAGAGCAGTACACAAAGGCAAGCACTATATAATCAGCTCTTTGTGTAAATTATGGTTTTTATTGATAGGGATCATTATCACTGTGTACAAAAGCAAAGACTTTCCTGTGGTGTGCAGCTGTGGCCACTGTTTGCAGAAGCCACGTGCTTGGGTGTGACTGCTTCTCGGACTCACAGTTTGCTATTGCAAATAGTCCAGGATATAACTGAAGAAGCTGCAGTCTGGAAGCTGGCTAAGGCAGGCCTAGGGCATCTTCAACCCAATAGATGTTTATTGAGAAGCTTACCAGCAAGTAACTGTGCTGTGGGGATACCAAGAACAATAATCCTGGCCTCTGCCCTGCATATAGTTTTTTTTTTTTTCTGTCTGAGCCAGTGGCATGTGGGATCTTAGTTCCTGGTCCAGGGATCGAACCTGCGCCCCCTGTAATGGAAGCGTGGAGTCTTAACCACTGGACCGCCAGGGAAATCCCTGCCCTGCATATAGTTTACATGTATTTTTGAAAAGATCTCACCTAATTCTCACAGCCACCCTGTGAGTTAGGTAGAGGAACCCCCATTTACAGGGAAGGGTAGGTAGTTTTCTTCATGTCACACAGCTTCTGAGTAGCAGAGCCAAAACGGGCACTCAGGTCCTCTACTCCTAACCCTGGAGCTGCCATGGCTGCCTCCTGGATAGATAGGCCCCACCTGCCCATCAGGAGCATTCAGTCTGGAAGGGAAACACAAATGCAGGTATCAGTGAAAGGTGTTGATCAGGTGTTGTTACTGAATGCAAAGTACAAGGGGGAAGAAAAGGAAGGCAACTAACTTCCTCCTGGCCACACTCTGAGTCCTGAGAGCAAGCTGCCTCCTTGAAATGCTGTCTGGCTTTTGCTGATGGTAGCCTGAAGGGAGTGATGTTCCATTAACGGCCATCACTTTCTTTCTCTTTGTCTGCCTCAGCATGAAGTAGTTGCAATCACCCTGTAACATGAATCAGGAGTCCAGGGTCCTAATTTGAGACTTGCCACTTCGTAGGGTGGCAATTCAGTTTACCATTTGCATCCAAGTCTCCTTATCTATAAAATGAAAATAATATGTTCACCTACCTCACTGGGTTATTTTGAGAACCAAGTGAGATAATACATGTAAAGTGCTTTGAAAAATTATAACATTAGGGCTTCCCTGGTGGCGCAGTGGTTAAGAGTCCGCCTGCCGATGCAGGGGACACAGGTTCGTGCCCCGGTCTGGGAGGATCCCACGTGCCGCGGAGCGGCTGGGCCCGTGAGCCATGGCCGCTGAGCCTGCGCGTCCGGAGCCTGTGCTCCGCAACGGGAGAGGCCACAACAGTGAGAGGCCCGCGTACCGCAAAAAAAAAAAAAAAAAAAAAAAAAAAATTATAAAGTTATATATAAATATAAAATGGTGTTAATAATAGCAGCATCAGAGCCCATAAACTCCACCCCACACATTTATATTTGTGGGTAAACAATTAGGAACAGTGGTTATTAATCAGCAACCACATTGTGAAAAAGAATTATGTACTCTCTCCTTGCTTATCAAGTTTGAAGGCAGAATAGTCATTAAGCACATTGACCTTGAAGGCAGAAAATACTGAATTCAAATCCCAACTCTGCTACCAGCAGTGTGACCTTAGCAATATTTTAGTTGCTTTGGGTCTCATTTTGCAGACACACACTGACTCACACAGAGTGAGGACAACAGATTTTTCGCGAGGAACCAATGAGATAACTCATGCAAAATGCTGGATCCAGTACCTGGCACATAGTAAGCACTCAATAAGCATTAGCTTTCAAAAGTATCAAACATTTCTTGAGCACCTGCAACGTGCCAGGTATAACTTAGGAAACAAAACAAAAAGATTCTGAGGGTTTTTTTTGTTGTTGTTTTTTTGGGTTTTTTTGACCGCGCCAAACGGCATGCAGGATCTTAGTTCCCCAACCAGGGATCGAACCCGGGCCTGGCAGTGAGAGCGCCCAGTCCTAACCGCTGGACCGCCAGGGAATTCCCGACATGGTCCTGTTTCAAGGAAAGCGCATACAAATAAAAACCAACTTGCTCACTACTCAAATGCAAAGGCAGTTTAGAAAATGAACTTATAAACCTGCCTGGAGAGACAGGTAAATTGAAACCTTCTTGCAGGAGGAAACAGTTGACTCAAGACTTCTGAAGGGTGAGTAGAAGTTTGTGTAAAAAAAAAGCTTGATGCTTTTTGACATTATCGTTTGCCCACTTGAAAAGCCAGGGCTCACTTTATGCTTGTTGCCCTTCTGGTGGTTCAGCCTAAACATTCTGGTGACTTCATGAGCATGGTGTTGGAAACTGATTTTACTGGTTATTTTCTATGCATGAAACATCTGTTGTTTTGTTGTCGTTTCATAGACTCCTTAAGAGCTGTACAAACGACTTCTTGCATAGGGGGTAGATTGATTCCCATCACTGAAAAGTATTGGCATCCTTGATGCACGTGGCTGATCCCTTTAAGAAGAGAAGGCAGGGAGGACTTGTGACCACTTGTCCCTCTCTGGAAAAGCTGGAGCCAGAGGTGACTGGGATAAACGGGTAGGGAGTAGAAATTGCAATGCAGAAGGATTTGTTGTTCTGAAGAGAATGGAAGATAGCTGTCCTTTACCCACATGCAAATGTGAATGTACAGAAAGCTTTTTATTTGCCAGATATCTTGCTGCCAAATTGAAGTATCTTTCTTATTTCGCCAAGGGTGTTACCGGTGAATTGGGAGTTAGAGATGTTGCCCTAAGTGGAAGAAATATCAGACTTTTCTTTGGGTTTTCTCCTTCCTTAATGTTGCTTCCTAAATCCCTCACCTTAACCACATATACGACGACGTTAAAAGCTGTGTTTACATCGGCTTCTACACCAGCAACTGCCATGTTAGAGAAATTTAATTGACATCTAAAGAAATAATGTTACCTTATGAAAGTCATAGAATCTTAAGAATTTTGAGCTGGAAGAACCAAAGAGAACTTGTAATTCAGCTTTTTCATTTCACAAATGAAACTGGCCCAGGGAGGCTGAGCCCAGCTGTTCCAAAGGACTCTTATGGGGCTTTGGTTAGCATTTTGCATGATGGTGATTTGAAGAGACCCACAGTACCTTTCAATTGCTGTAGACATAAATGAATTGTCTTTTCCCCCACATTTGTAAGCTGAGGAAGATACAGACCAAAGTAAAACTCTGGCAAGTCCCAAGAGAAGAGAAGCCGGTAATACTGAAGTTACTGTATTGGTGCCATGTGACTGGCTGAGTGAAAATGATTCGATTCCGCCCACCCAAGTTCAGGGCATTTGGCCCGAGAACTTTGAAGTAAGCACAACGCTGTCAACAACAACAACAAACAGTCACCAAGACGGGACAGCATCTTGACCCAAAGCCTAGAGACAGTACCGCAGTACCACAGGAAGTCTGCAGCCGTGAGATTCCACCTCGATGTGTGGCTTGAGAGAGGAACTGCTGGATCGATGCTCCCCTGGAGAAATTTCGGCGGTTGGCAGGACGTGGAAAAGCCATCTCTGGCCGGCAGAACAACCATTTCCTTAAGCCTCCCACTTGGAAGCGAGAGTGCTTCATAGATAAGTCAGGCGAGCAGACGGCCTCAAGCCCACCCGCCCTCTCCTTCCTTCGCCTGGAGAGACGCTCACCGCCCTGTTCGCGCCGGGCCACGCCCCTGCCCCGCGGGCTCACCCCACCCTGCTGGTCGGGGGTCTAGGCCCGGAGCCTTTTCCTACCTGGCCCTCTCGGGGCCTCCCCCACCTCCCCTCCCTCGCCCGGTGGGCAGGTGCGGGGCAGTTCGTCAGCCAGGCGGGTCCCCGAGGGAGGGGGAGGCGTCAGCGGTGACGGAACAGAAGCCCCGAGTGCCTCGGCGCTTCCTCCACGGCCTCGGCCCGGCGGCGGCCACTCGCGCGCCGCTGGTCGGGGAAGCAACGTCCGCTCACTCGGGGCCCGGCGGGCAGCAGCTCCCGCTGCCGCCTACTCGCCGGCCGGGAAACCAGGGGAAGCCTCGGGGCCCCGGGGCGGTGGCGGCGAGACCCCGCCCCGCCCGGCCAGCCCGCTCCTATCGCGGTCCGCGGCCTGGTCACGCGGGGAGTGGCGCCGCGGGCTCGGGACCAGCGCCCGGCGACTGCCGGAGTCGCGGCGGGCCGGGGCCGGGGCCGGGGCCTGGGCCGGGGGGCGGAGGGCGGAGGGTAGAAATAGGGGCGGGCAGGCCGCGTCAGTCCCGGAGCCGCGCGCGCGGAGCCGACTGAGCCACGCCGAGGGCGCCGAGCTAGGCGGCCGAGCCCGAGCACCCATGCTGCTGCCGCTGGCCTGGGGCTCGCTCCTCTTCCCGGGGCTCTTCGGGCTCTGCGCCTGGGGGCTGCGGCGCGCGCGGCCCGCCTGGACCCACAACGACTGCGTGCTGATCAGCACCAGGTACGGGGCGAGGCCGCGCCGCCGCCCGACCACGCGTCCCGGCTGCGCCCGCCCAACGCCGAGCCCAGGGCGGAAAAGGGGGACGACAGGAAGCGAGGGGGCCGCCTCCCGGGTCCTCGCCCAGTCCACGGCGCGGGCCGGAGCGCTCCGAGGACCCTGTGCAGCCTGCCCCCGGAGGGAGGGAGGCGGAGGAGGGTGGAGCGGGAGCAGGCTGGAGGGTGGGGGGGCTGCCCACGCTGATGAGGACCGGGAGGGACGTCTCCCCGATGCTGACATCTGCCAGCTGCTTTGGGAGTCGGGAGCGCGGCGGCGGCCCTACCGTTTTCCTCGGCGCCCTGGCGGCCGGGGGAAGTCAGGTTGAAGAGTTCTGGCTTCATGCTGTCCATGGGACTGGACTGAGCACTCTTTCCGTCCCCCCTCCCCCCTTTTCTCTTTTCTGTCGCACGTTAGGCTGGTTTCTTCAGTGCAGGCTGTGTTGGCCACCGGGTCTGGGATCATCATCATCCGCTCCTGTAGCCACGTGATCACCGACAGGTAACATCCAATGCCAGGTGAAAGCTACACCGATCACGGCGCTGGGCTTTTTCGAAGCTTCCGCATTTGAGTGGCTCACAGGTCCTAGTTCTTTATCAGCATGTGCCGTCAGGCTGCTGATTAATGGGTGAAACTTGGGCACTATAACTAGTTCCCTCCTCCTCTCCTCACCTTCAGCATCGCCAGCTTAGGAGAAAGTAAACTGAAGAAATGCTAGAGCATGACAGAGCCTGAGTCTGATCTAAGGTGGCGTGTTAGAGGACAGTGTGGTCCAACGATCCAGGTTCTTTATGCGATAGATAAATGTGAAAATTATTCAGAAGTGGAAGTGTGGCTTTTGGTTCTTTTAAATGATCTCCCTGGGGTTCTGCTGTGGAGCATTCATTGGCCAAGATAGGATGTGTGGTTAGCAGAGCCCTGCTATGAAAGGAACAAATCCACCACCCCTTTCCTTACAAATGCTGCTCTTGTCTTTCCTCTGAAAGATGAAGGTGATGAAGAGTTTTCTGGAGCTTTCAGAAAACTGACTCGAATGGGTGTGAAAGTTCAGTCCACAGGCAGGACAGGAAATGTGCATTCAGTGAAACAACTTATAGCGACCAGGCTGGTCTACTTTGTATAGTATTTAGACCTGGGTAACAGTGCCCCCCCCACCCCATTTTAAAGCCATCCTTTCAAAGCCATCCTTTTTTACCTGTCTTCCTAGAATCACCCTTTCCTCCTCACAGTTAAGTTGAAGAGCAATTGTCATATGTGCAGGGAAAGTTAATAGCCTTTCCTAATCCCTTTCTCATGTTTATTATGTGTCCTGGTTTTCACCTGTTGGGAATGGAATGGGAGGGGAGCCCGAGAGGGGCATCTATCTCACTGTGGCCTGCAAATTTGGTGCCTGGTTCTTATTTGGGATTAACCCTGCCATCAAGATTTTCGTGCTTTTCTTTTGCCTTTTTTTTAGAGAAAACCAGTTATTGGCGATGAATTGTAGATGCTGAGAGAAGATAGGTCAAGTGACTTTGATTGCATACACCAAAGACTAACAGCATTTTCTCAGCTGGGTTCAATTTTTATTTTAATTGACCATTTCCTGATGGTGCAGCAGGCTCCCTCACTGCCCCCAGTTTGTCAGGTCAAACTTGAAACCTGCCTCCTTTGCAGAGATTAAGCTAAGACAGATGCAGCCCCCATGGCACTTGAGGGCAAGCAGCAGGCAGCTGCTACACATCTCAGGAAGAGATCTGCACACAATTAACTTTCAGTTCTGTAGCACGCTTGTGTTCTCCCCTCAGAAGCCATGTGTCTTAGTGGCTTGAGCATGGTAGCAAATCTAAGTTTGGCTTTCAGGGTCCTCCTTTTGTATATCTTTTTTTTTTTTTTTTTTTTTTTTTGCGGTACACAGGCCTCTCACCGCTGCGGCCTCTCCCGTTGCGGAGCACAGGCTCCGGACGCGCAGGCTCAGCGGCCATGGCTCATGGGCCCAGCCGCTCCGTGGCATGTGGGATCTTCCCAGACCGGGGCACGAACCCGTATCCCCTGCATCGGCAGGCGGACTCTCAACCACTGCGCCACCAGGGAAGCCCTCTTTTGTATATCTTTATGCCTTAGATTCATCCTCTACTTGCAAAATAGAGACAGACAGCACCTTCTGTGCCCTCAACTTACATGGATGCACAAGGATGCCCTAAAGGCACCTAATCATCTGGAAAAAAAAGCCTTTTGGGGTTCATAGTCTGTACATCCAAATACTTTTCTATTCTATGTCTGTTAATTTTAGGCCTTCATATAGAATGTCTGTAGGTAGGAGGGGGTGTCTATGAATCTTCCCAAATTATCTGTAGGGTGTGATGCAGGGCCAGGGGTTTCATCAGCTCCTTAAAGAGACCCAGATCCCTAGTTCTCAATGTAAGCGCTTCTTTTTTTTTGGCCACACAGCTCACTTACGTTTAAGTAAGTGCCGAGGACCTGGGTTTGATCCTGGTCTGGGAACTAAGATCCCACAAACTGCATGGTGTGGCCAAAAATAATAATAGTAACAATTAAAAGTACTCTCATACTTTTAACTTTCTAATCTTCACAATAACTTCATCAGGAAAGTAAGACAAGGATTATTATCTTTTTTTTTTTAAATTATCTTCATTTTATAAAAAAAGTTAAGGTCGGGCTTCCCTGGTGGCGTGTGCAAAATTTTAAAACCCTAGGCTCCACGCAAGGGGAGAGGTCAGTTATATTTCAGATGAGTTTTTAATTGCTCTTCATAGTTGTTTTACTTTGGAATTGCTTCAAGAAAGCGATGGAGACCACAGATGGGCAGTAGAATAAATATTGCATCTTTTTGCCTCATTGGAACTTGGCTAATTAATTTACCTGAATGTATATTAAGTTTGCCATTACTTGTTTGCCTATGTCACTGCTTACTCATTATTTAGTTTTGCTGTGGTAAGTGTGGAATCATTCAGGAACAGAAATGTGAATGGCATCTATATTCCTAATGTTGCAGTTCAGTGGACTGGCTCCTTAGGTTAAATGAAGACAAGGTTAAAAATACAGATTTGAGGTCCTGGGCACACCATGTTTAGTCTCTGAGGCGTGGAGCCCTTTATAAGCACTGCAGACGATTCTGATGTTCAGGTAGTTTAAGAACCATAAAACTAAATGGTTTCTTCTACCTAACACATGGGCGCTTGATAAAACTTTGCTGACTTAGTCTAATCCTTCCCAGGATAGTACATAATTTCAATTTAGATTTTGTTTTTCATGTAGATTTTCTGTAGAGTGACTATTTGGGGAACAAAATTTTGGAAATTGTAGAGACTTACCTTCTAATCTGCTCTGGGACAGTGATAAACTATCATTTTGACTCAGCAAATATTGATTCAACCCCTTTGGACAAGTAAATGGGAACACTGTCTTTTGTCCTAGCTTCTCTTTTGGTATCTATCTACTGTAAGGTAGTCCTTGAGCTCTGGGCTCATTTCCAGAGATATTTTTCTTGAATGAAACCGGGTTTAGCCATAGTATTGTAAAGAAAGTGGCCAGGGTTACTTCCTGGAAACTCCCTAGAGTGGGGTTGTAAACAGATTCAAGAGTAATGTCCCAACTATTGAGCAACTGAGTAGAGTTAAACTGGAAATACTGGGTTTGGGATTTGGGTCACTTTCCAAACCTGTTTCTTGGTGGGTCTGTGGAATCCCTGGTAGAGATATCTATCAAAGTCAGCTTATATCACAAAGTACCAGAAAATCCATTACAAATGAGTAGCTAAACCAGACAGATAGTGAGGGCAAGTCACTGAAACCCATGGTGCTGAGTGAATCCTTGCTTCCTACCTTTGACACTTATGAGTTTGCCCTGTAATTTAGAGAAAGTTGTTCACTCTCCTTATTTGTCAGCTTCAGCATGTTCATTGTGAAGTATCTGGAGTAAAAACAGCTGATTAAGTGCAAAGCTGCTGCAGATGTGTTTAAGAAGAGGCTGGCTGTGAGCCTTCATAACGGATATCCATAATTACTTCTTGGACCATCCATATGCTTTCTTTCAGGCACTGGCTTGCCCGAGAGTATGTCTGGTTTTTGATTCCATACATGATCTATGACTCCTACGCCATGTACCTCTGTGAATGGTACCGAACCAGGGACCAGAGCAGCAAACATCCCCTCACCATTTTTCGAAACTTCCTAAGTAAAAACCGCCTCATGATCACGCACCACGCAGTTATTCTGTTTGTCCTTGTGCCGGTCGCACAGGTAATGGCCTCCCAGGACAGGCACCAGTAGGTTCAGCCACTCATTCCTCCTGTTGAACTGGGTGTCCCAATGGTCAGACTGCCCCCTTTTCTTCCCCTTTCCTGCTGCCCCCACTGCCCTCCTGCCAGCTGCTGCCACAGTGTAGAAAGGAGTTAAATCTGAAATGTCTGTGATCCTCTTCACTGGCAATCCCCCAGCCCTCTGTGATGCCCAAGCATTTGTCAAAGGTTCTGCCTTTAGTTCATACAATAGAAAACACCATAAAAATTGTTTCAAAGAAATGAGAGTAGCTCCATCAACTGGTTATTTGCTCTGATAGTGCCCAGAGAGGGCTGTTTGCATTATTTTGATGTCACAAAACCACAGACACTCAAAGCAAATAGCCTCATAATTTCTCCCCAGATTCATTTTTTCCCATTAAAAAAACTCACCCAACAAGGAAGAGAAATGGGAATGCAGAGGGGAGACTAGTAATTCCAAAGTGCCTACCAGGTGACAGGTGCTTGATTTAAAAACTTGTAGCTTGGGGACTTCCCTGGGGGTCCAGTGTAGTACTTCACCTTCCAACGCAGGGGGTGCGGGTTCGATCCCTGATCGGGGAGCTAAGATCCCACATGCCTCACGGCCAAAAAACCAAAACATAAAACAGAAGCAAAATTGTGACAAATTCAATAAAGACTTTAAAAATGGTCCACATAAAAAAAAAAAACTTTAAAAAAATTTGTTGCTTTCTAATCATTAGAAATTATTAGAAATAATTAGAAATGATAATTAGAAAATATTAGCCCTATACCATAGAGGAAGAAACTGGGGCTCTACGAGTTTACGTACCTCGCTCGGTGGTACTAAGAGACAGAACTGCTATCCCAATACTGCTCGCTTGCTTTCTATTTTTGGCCGCGCCTTGTGGCTTGTGGGGGATCTTAGTTCCCCAGCCAGGGGTCGAAGCTGGGCCACAGCAGCAAAAGTGCCGAGTCCTAACCACTCGACTGCTAGGGAATTCCCTATACTGCTTTCTAGAAAGGATAAAAGGAGAGGTAGAGTGCATGACATTCTTTAGTAAGTCTCTCTTGATTGTGTTGGGGACCCTAACGTCAGGCATGGGCCCTGGTGCATATTTCGTGGAACTGAACTGGCTTAAGTGCCTGCCCTTGGCATGACTAAGTTGGATACCCAAAAGTGGGCTGCAGAGTTCCTTTTGGCTGACACTGAAATTCTAGAGAAAGCTCAGTGTGTGATGCAGTTGCCTCTGGACCATGAGGATTCCAAGTGTGAACTGGTCTGCACTGGCCCGTTGAGCACTTCCATTTCCCTGCATGGTTGCTCAGGGTTACCCTTTTCAATAGCCCTAGTTAGAATTTTCCTTTCGGTGGTTCCTTAACCTCCATTACTTATTTCCCTTTTTCCTCTTTTCCTCTGCAGAGGCTTAGGGGAGAGCTTGGGGACTTCTTTGTTGGCTGCATCTTCATGGCAGAACTGAGTACTCCGTTTGTGTCGCTGGGCAGAGTTCTGATTCAGGCACGTATGAAAGGAGTGGCAGAAAGAGTGCCGAGGGAACAGACTCTGCTTCTCCTTGGTAGATTAAGAGGGTTTGGAGAAACTTCTTTAGTGCTACCAACAGTGGGGTAGGAGACCCTTGAACAGACTTAAAGGTCAGTTGGTCTTTCGAGCCAGTGGGATTGAAAAATTGTATATTTGATTCAAATTTGATCCAGTTCTTCATATATATTTATCCTGGTCACAGAGTTTCTCTAACCCACCGTTCCTGTGCTCCTGTCAGCTGGGTGGCTTAGATCAAATTTCACATCACTGTTGGAAACAATATGAGACTCTCCGCATATACAAATACGGCAGTGCTCAATCATCTTTTCTACAAGTGTCCGAAAAGGAGACGCTTGGCCTGTCCGTTGTGGAACTCAGGCTAGTCATTCCCTGAAAGTGACCCTGTGCTCTCCTTCCCTCTTTTGCAGCTAAAGCAGCAGCACACGCTGCTGTACAAGGTGAACGGAATCCTCACGCTGACCACCTTCTTCTCATGTCGGATCCTCCTTTTCCCCTTCATGTACTGGTCCTACGGCCAGCAGCAGGGACTGAGCCTGCTCCAAGTGCCGTTCCACATTCCTTTCTACTGCAATGTGGCCAACGCCTTCCTCATCGCTCCCCAGATCTACTGGTTCTCTCTGCTGTGCAAGAAGGCAGTCCGGCTCTTTGATGCTCCCCCAGCCAAAAAGGATGGTTAATTGCTCCATGAGCCAGGCAGTGAGGGCGCCTCCTCCACTCAGTATTCCCGTGGACCAAACTGCAGATTGTGCCCTGGGTGGCCTCAGCCTTTTGGGTATTGATAAGCAGAGGGATTAGCGTTTCTCTAAAGAATATTCCTATCACCTCTCGTTTCTAACCTGCCCCTTTTGCAAAAGCACTTTTTCCTTAGTAACAACTATTGGATCCCGTCAGACCTCCACTGGCAGCAAGGTGGTTTAACGTGAAGCCCAAGGATCCTTCCTTGGGTCTTATCTCAAGGGCTCTGGAGGTAGAAGCATGGGGTGTGGAGATAGGTGGACCAAGGTGACAAGGAACTGGGCACCTGCCTGGTCCTCATATTGGTGGCTCCCCACCTTTCCAGCCACTCAGGGAGTATCCACACATACTGGGCCAGCAGAAGCAAGTGATGACTTGGTTCTTTTCCTGTGATGTTGGCCTGGGAAAATCGTTGTGGGTAGGTAGTTTTTTTATTGTTTACTAGATAACCCGTAGGTCCTTTGCCTCATCCTTTCATCCATGTGCCAACATTGAATTCTCCTGTCTACCGACTTCTGATCAGAAGTCTCACTGGCGGGGTGGGGTAGATGGCAGGGATGGGAACCTGAAGCACCTGAGTAGGTAGGAAGGCCAATAGGTCAGCACCTCTGCAGGCTGACTTGGTTAGACCAACAGTCACAGATACTATTCCCTTTTTAGCATGTCCCTCAAGCCCAGATTTCCCCATATCCACACACACAGGATGCTCTTATTAAAAACTATAGGGATAAAGTAAAATGATGGCTACCGAGCTATTCACTGGGTAACCCCGCTTTGACACTGTCCTTATCCTATGAAGCAGAACGGACTGCTGTATTCCAAACCATGAGATGTCTCATCTAGACTGCCTCCTGATAAGCCAGAGCTTGTGGTCCAAAGTCTGTTCCTATCTGACTTACTGCCATTTAGCCACAGAAGGCTGGAGAGCAAAAGTGCAAGTCAGCCCTGGCCAAATTATGTTCTGTGGACTGACTCCTTCACCCACCATTTACAGATAGGATCCTCTGGTGCCAACACTAATTGCTCCTGAACGACAAGGATGGGTTTTAGAAACTGCTACCATGAAGTTTTTTCCCAAGCAGTAGTGAAAAACTAGATTTTTAAAAGTGCCTTTTAATTCACTGTTGTCTGTGAACTTTTAAAGTACTGAGTGTGTAACAGTGTCTCAAATTTTGACTATTTCAGTCTTTAATGGGTGCCATTTAAAAACATAAAATGCTGTAATTTTTTTACCGTTTTGTTTACTATCCGTATATCTTTATAAATCACCCCTGTGGTGACTAAGTTGCACTAATATTTTCCAACTTATTCTCATTTGTGAAATATATCCACGCCGACTTCTGGTAAGACCTGTCCTGTGACCAACTGGAATGGCTGCTGTGTGCTATTGTTTCTGTTCTGTGTTCTTCTCCGTGTAACTGGCAGAGGTGGGCTGTTGCAGGGGAAGGGTGTGTGTGAATGCCTTCAGCCTCCAGCAGAGCCTAGCTCATACCTCACTCTAACATGTTTCTGTAATTCACGGTGCCAAGAGTACACTGCAGAGTTCTAGAGTTCTAGCCCAGTGGTCACGTAACTTTAGGCCCTTTCTTCTCTTCCCAGGTGAATCCCAACTAGGAGTCAGGAGGGTGGAAACCCAATTGTAGGCCGCAGACAGAGCCAGCCCACTTTAGGTGCGGGGGGAGAGAACTTGAATACTGCCTCACTGTGATGGGGGTATGGAGCTGTCCTTCCTTGTCTCCCAATTAAACACTTCCCTAACGAGTCCTCATGGTTCTGGAATATATCCTGGGCACGCATTTGCACACACCATTCCCTGCTCCCACATGTTCTTCAAAACCGTGACAACCGGGACTTCACTGGTGGTGCAGTGGTTAAGACGCCACGCTCCCAGTGCAGGGGGCCAGGGTTCGATCCCTGGCCAGGGAACTAGATCCCAAATGCATGTCGCAACTGAGTTCGCATGCCGCAACTAAAACAGCTGGCGAGTCATGACTAAGGAGCCCATGAGCCACAACTAAGGAGCCCACTTGCCACACTAAGACCTGATAGATAGATAAATAAAACAAACAGAAAAACCAACCAACCAACCCACCCATGACAACCCACCCCAGGCAGAAGATAATTACACCCATCCTTTAAACACGTCTCTGTGGTGATTACCAGACAGTATCAGCACAGCCCCTTTGAGATGCACTGAATGGACAGCGTTAACACTGTGGGGCAGAAGTCCTCGATTCAGAAGAGACCCGTTTTCCTGAGGTCACTGACCTCCCTCCCACCCACCCCACATTTCATGTTCTTGGTCCAACCCTCTCCTTTTACACTGGTTGCAAGCCTTGTGCGCACACAAATCACATGGCCAATTGGTAGCAGAAAAGGGTCCCTTTCCTAGTTCCTGCCCTTTCCAAGATACGGCGAAATGACTCTTAAAGAGACTCTCAGTGCAACAGAACACACGTACCTTGTAGTCAGTCCACCTGGGTGGGTTCACCTTTAGACTTATTTGCCAGATTCTAGGGTGGAGAAGCCCAGTGATGAACACGCGCCTCCCAGCTTGACTTGATCTTCACGACTGGCTGCGCCCAATTTCAGCGTGTACTGATGAGCCTAGACTATTGATAAGAAAGTCTCAAAAGAGGCAAGATAAAACTCAAAAGAGAATTTTATTACAATCTGTATGTTACAAATACCTAAGAAACTATTTTCTTTACAATGTCGTCAGATTTTTAGGCTTGTGTAAAATTTCACATAACCGAAAAATTTGTGTTTTTCAGCTGTAGCCCCCGTAGACCTGGCCAGGTTGAGGCCCAGCTGTTTTCTGACCCACGAAGGTCAGAAGTTGCTGATCTTCTGCAGGAGGGTTTGGCGCCGCTCCTCGGGGCTAATGTTCTCGGCGATGGACTTTAGGAAGTGCTGCTCGTTTACTTTCTGGAGCAAGGAGCTGACAGAAGGGTTGGTCTTGCTCAGGGTTTCGTAGCAGGTGAGGATCTCCAAGGCCAAAACATACAGTGGTTCACACACCTCCTGGTGGAGCATGGCCATGATGTGCAGAACGTGACAGAACACCTGGGTGTAAAAAAACAGGGTTTCCTGGGTCAGGTCCTGCTCTTGTCCTTGGGCCCAAGGGCCAACTGACTGTATCAACCGAACAGAGTCCAGGAGGTTGGTCAGGCTGTTGCAGAGGAGCTTGACCACATGGCTCCAGCCTTCCACAGGGAGCCAGTTATGGCAACTCTGGCTGCAGAGAAACTGGAAAGCTCTCAGCAAGAGTACGGAGAGTTGGAGCTCCTGGGCAAAGGGCTTCAGGTTGAGCAGAGGGACAAACTGAATATACTCCAGGCTGTAGGGGACATGCAGGAGCTGCTTCTCCAACAGTCTCCTGGTCAGCTGGTGAAGGCACTGCCACTCCTGGGGGCTGCACCACGGCATGACCTGCACCAGGGCCACCAGGAAGCCCTTGCTGAACAACCTGACCTCCTCAGGGTTGCCCACATCCACCACCAGCAGGGCGAGCATCTGCTCAGAGATGCTGCTGGAGATGCAGGAGCACTCCATCCAGGCCAGGAGGCCTGTGCCGGGCCCATACCTGGGGCGGGCCTGGCAGGTCCACTTGTCCTCAGAAAGCTTGCAGATCTCAAAGAGCGTGGCTGGTACCTCACACTTGAAGTGGCCCTCAAAGAAGCTCTTCAGTCTCAGGCCCACAGTCCAGTCCAGCTGCTCCAGCTTCCCGTGGAGCCAGGACAGGGACTTGACCCAGGTGTCCGGGGAGAAGGTCTCGGCGTTAGCCGACACCACCTCACAGAGGAGCTCCAGGATGTGGATCACCAGGTCCTTCCCGTCCAGGGGGAGGCAGCGCTTCTCCTTGGGGAGCTGCCAGTATCTGCTGAAGCCATTCAGGAGCTGGCACAGGCTGAAGATGAGTGGGAACGGAGAGCAGGTCTGCAGCCAGTATTCCTCTAGACATGTGTTTGCTTCCAGAGTCTGGATGAAGATCCTCAGACTGAGGTCCACCTCTTTGACGTCGAGCATCAGGAAAGGCAGGACGAATTCCTTTAGCACCTCATCTGGCTTGAGAAGAGCAGCAACTGGAATCCCTTGGGGCTTCACAGGATTCACCAGGCATCTCAGGAACTCCAGAAACTGCTTCTCTTCCCTGGGTGTAGAGAACTTCGTCCAGACTGTTTCTTTGAGGCAGGACACCACGATCGTCGTGGAGGGATTTGGACCCTGCTCTTCCGCGAACCTGAGGGCGGGGAAGGCGGTGAGAATCTGAGCCAGGAACCTGTGGGTGCCAAGGTTGACCACGGCCATGCTGCACACTTTCTTCACCGTGATCTCCGGGTGCAGAATGACTAGGCGGGCCACAGAAGCGATGGCATTAGCCAAGCCCTGTTCAGAAGCGCTCTGCGTGAGCTGGTTAAAAGTCGTGTTGAGGTCTTCCTGAAACCCCTCCAAGTGACCCAACAACTTCTCAGAAAGGCCCTTGCGCCCCCAGGAGAGCAGGACGCCCGAGAGGACTTTATTTTTATCTGGCAGTGAGAGGTGTGCATGACACTCCAGGATCAAGTCGATGACCTGTTTGATCTGGGGTCTGGGGACAGCCCCGTCTGCCGCGCTGACGTCCACCACTGCTTCCAGCAGCTCTAACACCAGGGCGGGCTCCTGGAAGACAGCCCGGCTGCTGGCCAGGCAGGCCAGCCACTCATCCGAGAAGGCCCACTTCCTCTCAGAAGCGAAAATGTAGCACATTTCCATGTGCCGGTCCAACTTCTGCTCGATGATGGCCATGGCGATGGAGGCAGTGATGTCCTTCTCAAAGCCCTTGTTCTTCAGCACCCTGTTCGTGTCCTTCAGGAAGTCACCCACGCACTCCACCAGCTCAGAGGCCACCTGCCTCTCTTCCTTGGACAGGCTAGCGGTGTCCAGGTAGAGCTTCAGGTTCTGGCTGAAGGAGGTCAGGCTGTCGCACAGCCGGTAGCTGCTGTAGCTCGTCCCCTGGCTGCCACCGAGCGTGGCCCGCAGCTCCTCCCGCCACTCCCGCAGCAGGCTGCGCAAGAACTCGAAGCCCACGAGGATCGTCTCGCTCGGCAGCCTGGCCAGTGAGGTCAGGCTGATGTCCCGCTCTGCCTCCTTCACCTTCTCTGCCAGTGCCTGCTGGTGATATGGGTTCTGGGTGTCCGTGTTCCACACGGAGATCACCGTGGCCAGTTTGTCTAGGTACACAGTGGCGGACACTTCCTGGGGGTTGTCCTCCATCAGTGCAAACACGGTCAGCATGTCAGCCAAGTTGGCCAAGGCGCAACACTTCATCCCGGGGCACAGGATCCTATCCTGGATTTGCTTCAGCCCAGTGAGCAGCATGCCCAGCAGGGGCATGGTAGGACACACATCCAGGTCGGACTTAAACCTCTTTGGAGGGTGGGAGAACTCATCTGAAGAGGACAGGTACTTATGGGCCATTGTCCGGAACTGGGAGAGCAGGGGGTCCTGCTGATTGCCCTTGTGCTTCATCATTTCCCACCAAACGTCGAGGAAGAAGGCCACATCCTTCGAAGAAGTGTCGATAGTCATGTGCTCCAAAAAGCGCTCTAGTTCTGCATGGCAGACAGTACTGGGCAAGGCCATCAGGAGCTGGATAAAGAGTCCGGAAGCTTCCAGGGACTTAAGCAGCTCAAAGAGGACCGTGTGGTTGATGGTGGGGATCATGTTGCCCACGGAGAAGAACACATCTTCCTGCCACAGGGTTTCAGTGTCAGAAGGCGTGACAGGGTAGGGCTGCAGAGCCTTGGCCCAGATGATAATCAGAGCTTTCTTCTTCCAGGCGAAGGGCTGGGAGCAGGCCGTGGCAGAGGAGATCTCCCTCAGAGCCTCCACAATCGGCCGCCCGACATGCTCCCAGTCAGACTTGGTCAATTCTGCCAGTGTTTTGGGGCGGAACAGCTGCTCGGCCAGCAAGAAGCCCCCATGCAGAACAGTCATTTCTTCACAGATATTCAAAGGTCCTGCACAGACAGAAGTCCAATAGGATAGAATGTGGTGAAAAATTTTCAGAACAGCAAGCAGAGGTTAGAGGGAGAGGCAGCAGTTGGTCAGCAGGCTGTCATTATTAGGGTTAGAGATGAAAAGGGTTCTGAATGAAATCAGTGGGAGAGGGGGAAGAAGGGATGGTTCTAGGACCCGCTGCAGAGCTGAAGTCAAACCTGAGGAATAAAAAAGGACTCCCAAGCTCTCTAGCCTGGACCTGGGAAGACAACGGGCACTACTGCAAACAGGGAACACGAGAGATGTGCTTGGAAGGAACACTGATACGTCTTGGTCATTTGGAGTTTGAGGTAGAACATTAAGGTAGAAACGTCCTCCAGCAATGGAAACACAGGGCTGAAGCTCAGGAGGCAAGTCAACCTTGAAATGTGACTCAGGAAGGAGCCTGCCCAGAGGCAAGGCCCTCCAGCAAAGGATGGGCCAGCAGAAGATTTGGGGAAGAAGGGCTGGCTGAGAGAGAGAAAGAGAGAGAGCGCAAGGACAGTACCAAACTACAGCGGCCACCAAGTACTTACTGCAGGGCTTGACAACTGAGCTTCTAAGTACCGATACAGACTAGGAAGGGCGTGGACCAGGACTGTCTGCACAGCAGCACTCAGACAAGCCCTGCTTCTCTTTTTTCTCTTAAAGCCTTGTCTTGGAAACAGATTTCAAACGTTCTGCCTTTTGGGGAAACAGTTCAATTCCCACAGCTCTTTCCATCAAAGAGAATAAGCTACTAATGGTCCTGGTTCTCTGGTAGAAGCCAAGAAGTAGATAGAAAAAAATACTGTACTAGATTCAGAAAAGTCCTTCTTCAGTGAGCCCTGAGTTGACACAGACTTAGCAAGGAAGGAATCTTGGGATGTTTAATTAGACATGGGTTTAACTCCTAGCTCAGCCATTTAAAAGTGGTGTGGGCTTCCCTGGTGGCGCAGTGGTTGACAGTCCACCTGCTGATGCAGGGGACACGGGTTCGTGCCCCAGTCCGGGAAGATCCCACATGCTGCGGAGCGGCTGGGCCCGTGAGCCATGGCCACTGAGCCTGCGCATCCGGAGCCTGTGCTCCGCAACGGGAGAGGCCACAACAGTTAGAGGCCCGCGTACCGGGGTGGGATGGGGGGGGAAGTGGTGTGATCTTGGACAGATTATTTCTCTGAACTTCTGCATATGTGGGGATAATACAGACTTCACATTATGACCCTGAGGATCAAATAATACATACAGTCAAGCCCCTGGCATTGGGTCCACACCCACTGTTGGCTCCCAATCCCATCTTCCAGGGCTGTTGAGGGTTAGGTAAGATATATACAATTAAGAATCAGGCTACAGGGCTTCCCTGGTGGCGCAGTGGTTGAGAGTCTGCCTGCTGATGCAGGGGACACGGGTTCGTGCCCCGGTCCGGGAGGATCCCACGTGCCACAGAGCGGCTAGGCCCGTGAGCCATGGCCGCTGAGCCTGCACGTCCGGAGCCTGTGCTCTGCAACGGGAAAGGCCACAACAGTGAGAGGCCCGCGTACTACAAAATAGAATCAGGCTACAAAGAGCCTAAGTGCTCGATAAACGCTGGTTCTCCCAAACCTTTCCACTGTTGCCAGGACCAGAATCTTGTCCCTATTCTTTGCCTCCTCCAGCTCAGAAACAGGACATGTCTTTCTTAGGTATATTTCCTTTGGGCCAGAAACTAAATCATCGTACAAACATTGCTCACTCTTCAATGTTCCTGACCCCTCTCCCCTTTCCCAGGGCCCCTTCCTCAGTCCCTCAGGCCCTCAAGAACACAGCTTCCCCATTTTCATGGGCCAGGAGACTATCCTGCCCCTTCCATCTGGAACAGCACTCCTATGCAACCCGCTGGTGAAGGCAATCCATCTTGGTGCCCAGTGGCTGAGGCAGACTCCCAGGAAGAGCCAGGTTGCTGAGAGGTCTCCCTGGGGGTTCTGGCCTTTCTTTCTGGTTCAGGCTGCTCTCCCAGGGCCCCCCAAAAGGCTCCCTTCTGACTCTGTAAATTTAATTTTATTGCTCTACCTGCTCAGCTGAGATGTTTGGCCCCTGAGACCCACCTTCCAGAGACGGTAAGTATATACTCATGCCACCTGAAGGAGTAAGTCCCAGAAGCAGTTAATGGCTGGGCGAATCCCAAGTGTTTTATCACGAATGGTTAACTGGCGCTTGTGAGTGCCCGCTCCTTATGTTTAAGCGCTTACTCTGTACCAGGCACTGTGCTAGTTGGTATGTGTATCTTTTCATCGTCAGATCAACATTTTGAGGACCATTCCTGTTTTAGAGATGGAAACATTAAGACTCAAACAATTTGCTCAGGTTGTCGGAACTGCAAAGCAGTGGGCTGGGACAGAGATCACCACAGCTGCAGGGCTCCAAACTCTTCCAACTCTACCTTTCCACCACGGAACAGCTGGCTGGGGACAGGGACCAGAACATTTCTCAACAGCCTACTAATACTGGCACATCTTGGGGAGCCTCACCCCAGCTCTCCCAGAACAGCTCTTGGTCTTATGCCCTTAAGAGCACATCCAGCAGCGGGGGAGGCTGGGCAAGGAGCCGCCGATTTATACCAGCTGTCCCCTCCCTTCTCCCAGACCTGGCATCTGGAGAATCAAGACGCACGTTGCCGCCTCGGCTGCTGCAACCCGTGCCCACAACTGCTGGTCTGAAGAACGCTAGCCCTGCGCAAGGCACCGGACTCGACACTGTACACACGTGATCTCAGTGAAAACTCCCCCAAACTCTGTGAGGCTGATACGGTATCATCATCCCCGTTTATCCACGAGGACCTCAACGCTTGCTCAAGAACTTAGTAGACGTTCAATAAATGAGATCGTTGGGGATACGGGATTCCCCGGGGCGCCGCCGGAGCCCGGCCTTTTCCAAAGCACGTGCCCGAACCTGTCCACTCTCGCGAACGCTAACTTCACATCCGCTGGCCCCTTCACGTGGAAAGGGGCCTGGAGCCGGCAAGAGGCGAGCGGAAGAGCGGCGGGTAGAGCCCGGCCCCCCGACCTCTGGTCTCCAAGACACCCCCGCCCTCCCAAACCCCTCCCCGGCCCGGAGGTCTCCCTCAGCCCGGGCCCACTCAGCACTGCCTGGTCGCCGGTTGCTCAACGCGGCCCACGCGGGCCCAGAGGAACCGAACACCCACCTAGATCCATGGCGGCGACGCTGACTGCGGCGCGGGTCGCCCCTCCCCCGCCAGGCCGCGAGGGCGGCGCAAGCGTCACGGCACAATAGGCGGTCCCGGGGGGCGGGACAATGGGCGGCGCCTCGGCCCCCGCCCGCAGTCTCAGCTCGGGCTATGCGCGGACCCCGGCATATGTACGCCGCTCCGCGCGCACGCGCGGTCCCACCTAAGCGCCCGCGGTATCGGGGCCGCCAGACCCACAGCTCCCTCTATCGGCCAGAGGCCTCCAACCAGGCAACAGGCAGGTACCCGCGCCTCCATCCCACGGCGTGCCGTCCCCCCTACCCAGGGCCCGGCCCCCAAACGACCGCCCCCTCCCAGCCCAGGCTCCGCTCGGCCGCGCGTCTCTGCAGTTCCCTACTTCCTGGGCCCCAGTCTGTCCTCCCTATAGCTCCGTCCCTGGCCCCGCATTCTCCCGCACCCAGTAATCCCCGGATTCCTCACACCCCCGCCACAGTTCACCCTCACTGAATGCCCCTACCCAGGCTGCCCACTAACCCGCATGGACTCACCACTCCCTGAGAGGCTTCCTCCCCCGCAGCGGGTCTCTTCCCATCAACTCTTACCATAAATTTCAGTGGCCGACGGGGAGTCCTCCTGGAAACTCTCCGACTCACAAGGACATTGTGGGACAGGTGAGATGGGCAGAAAGTCATACTAAGGAGCACTAAATGTCCCTGGCTTTGCTAATTCCATTCAGACGTCAGACACACATGGATTTCATACTAACTTTACAGGCTAACCTAGGAAAACTCCACAACACAGCCATTCTAAATCTCTCTGGATTTAAATTCAAGAGATATTTGAACTTCAACTTAGTATGCTAGGACCACAACCCCTCAAGTCGAAAAATAAAATGACTACTCTGAAAACACAACTCTGGAGAAACTGAGGAACTTCCCAACTTCATCTGTTTAAAAACACCAGCTTGGGCAAAACTATCTTTAAACCTTGTTTTGTAGCTGATTATACCATTCCCAGAGATGGGAAAGTAGTAACTTTTGGTTTAAAATTACTAGCTGCCCTGTGCAGAGGTAAACTTTTGGATTGCTTGATAAAAGGCCAAAGTGGTACAGTAAATGGTTTTAGGATGAATAAAATATTGAAGACTGCAACAAAGGAAAAATGACAGGCAATGAGAGAAATAAAAGGAGGCTGATATCATGAAGCTAAAATGTCCCAGGTAGATAAACAGCATTCAGTTCTCTCATGCATAGCTGTACATTTAAGAGAAAAAATTGGGGGTATGTTACAACATAAGATAAACAGATAAAGAGGAATCTGGCATGTGTTTAGTACTTACATAAACCACTTATTTTACTATAACAAACTTAGAAGGCCACATCAGGGACTTCCCTGGCAGTCCAGTGGTTAAGACTCCACCTTGCAATGCAGGGGGTGCGTGTTTGATCCCCGGTCAGGGAACTAAGATCCCACATGCCGTGCAGCGCAGCCAAAAAAAAAGAAAGGCCACATCACAACAGCCTAATACACTGGGAGAAGTATAGTTTCTTTTCAGGAGAACAGTATTACCAGAGATAAACATCAAGAATTAATAATCTAATTATTAATTAATTAGAAAATCTGAGAATTAACAAATCATAGTTTAAAGAAGACAGAGGCATTTACTTGATTATTCAAAATTCATATAATAATTTCCCCATGCATAGGAAAAAAAAAAGTGAACCAACTGTCGACAGGAGGAACATAGCTTGATTTGCTTTGAAACTCACAATTGCTTCCCTAAGATAGAGAATTTAAGTGGAATGAAAAGTGCTGTGGAGCTGGGAAATAATTTTTTCCTCTCAGTGAAGGTTAAGATAGCCCTATCAGAAGGTGAGCTGAAACTCACTCTGAAATTTCCATACCCTACCCTGCCAGCAAGGGAGAACAGCAGAGGCTATGATTTACAAGTAATTTCATGTATATTGTACAGGAACAGATATCTTCTGAGTCAATCATTTCCAATCTCATCAGTTTCTTCCCTATAGTTTGAACCTCGCAACCACTTTAAATAATGAGTCTTACAGGTTGGTTGTAACAGCTTGATTTCAGAAGCATAATTTCAAAAAACATTTCATAATAACTATGCCCAACTTAATTCTATTTCCAGTGATTAAAACTGATTTGTTCTGCAGAATCAAATAGAAAACAAGAAAATATTAAAAAAAAGTTTTTCATGCTGAAGAAATCATCTAATTCATCACTAAGAAATCTAACATGGTCTCTTCTTACGAGGATTAAAAGAAAAAAATATATAGAGAGAGAGAGAGGAAGAGAGAGAAACTAGCACAGAGCCAGGCGTGTAGCAACATAATACATTAGATCCTTTTGTCTGTTTTCTCTGGCTACTCAAAGATTTAAAGCAAAAAATGTGGGAACGTTAACCAAGTCTTTTGGTTCAAGGCACAAAATTTCTTTAAAAGTTTTTATTGGTCAAGGCCTGCCAGAGTTAAGACATTAGAACAGCATACTGTCACCAGGTACTGGAAGTACTCCTGCTGTAAGCAATTGATTTGGGTTTATTTGTTCTCATTAAATCTACATACTTATCAAAATTCCCTCCATTCCCAACCAAAGGTCCTGTTCAATACAGCTGTCCCAGGCTGCAGAAGAATTGATTACTAATGTAATACAGTTACACAAAAAATGTACCCTTCCAGGGATGGGACAGATGACAGCAAGAGCTCTCCTCTAAATGGACTGATAATGATAGGATCTTCTCTCTAAAATATATCAGAGCTCTCAAAGATAAAAATACACAAATCTTCACCACCCAGCCTCTCTGCCCACACAGGAAACCACCACATTGTGAGAACATTTGTCACATAATGCACACATCAGGCCTCACAGGTGTTCGACAGGAATCACTAATGCTTGTTCCACGTGATGTCTTCCGTTAACCTGAAGCCTTTGGTTTATTTTGTGCAGCAAACCATTCATCACTTTTATCTTTTGCCATTGCCTATAGAAACAGAATTGGAATATTTATTTATTCTCAATCCATAAAATAAAACACATAGTCTACTTCATACCTCACTGCACTGCCCACAATCAAGAAATTAACAATTAAAAGATGTTCAGGGACTTCTATGGTCGCACAGTGGTTAAGAATCCGCCTGCTAACGCAGGGAACATGGGTTCGAGCCCTGGCCCGGGAAGATCCCACACGCCGCGGAGCAAATAAGCCCACGCCCTACAACTACTGAGCCTGCCCTCTAGAGCCTACGTGCCACAACTACTGAAGCCTATGTGCCTAGAGTCTGTGCTCTGCAACAGGAGAAGCCACCGCAATGAGAAGCCCACGCACCGCAACGAAGAGTAGCCCCTGCTCACTGCAACTAGAGAAAGCCCGGGCACAGCAACAAAGACCCAACGCAGCCAAAAAATTAATTAATTAATTAACTAAAAAAAGAAGAAAAAATGTTCATTCAGTATAGAGTCTTGTGTTTACTTTGACAGAGAATGCTGATGGGTATCAAGCAATCGCTTGTTAGTTCTCATTTTGCAGAGTAAAGGGCAGAGCCTGCAGCCGGAAAGTGCGGCTGACGCTGCCTGGAGAGCGGGCCAAGCACACCCCGCTGTGGGCTCTTTGGAACAGAAAGTGCTGTCATTCTCAGAGTCTGGGTGGGCTCTCAAGAATCTTTAGTGCTCAGGAGACTCAGTCTAATGATGAGACCAAATGTGAAAAGCTATTCTGACGTCTTAGCAATGAGCCTGGAATGATTTCCTTTTTCCACGCCTCCTCCCACACCATTCCGCTGATGTTGGTACTGTTTGGTTTGGAACCTCTTAATTAAAAAAGAAGCCTTGTTAATAACAATATGTTTTGGTTCCACCAGAGTCCTTTTATCCTATCATTCCATGAGGTTGAGGTCATAGAAAGGGGCTTGTGGGCAGGGAGGGCAGGGGAGCCCAGCTTAAAACTGAAGTCTCTTTTTTAAAAATTTTATTTATTTATTTACTTATTTAGGCTGCTCTGGGTCTTCATTGCTGCACAGGGGCTTTCTCTAGTTGTGGTGAGCGGGGGCTACTCTTCTTTGCGGTGCGCCGGCTTCTCATTGCGGAGCACGAGCTCTAAGCGCATGGGCTCAGCAGTTGTGGCTTGCGGGCTGCAGAGTGCAGGCTCAGTAGTTGTAGTGCATGGGCTTAGTTGCTCCCCGGCACGTGGGATCTTCCCGGACCCAGGGCTCGAACGCTTGTCCCCTGCACTGGCAGGTGGATTTTTAACCACTGAGCCACCCAGGGAAGCCCCTAAACCGTTTTTTAAATTACTGGATTGATGCTTTAGAGAGCTAGTGCTAGCAACAGGGATTGACTGGAAGGTGGGAGGAGGCTTTTGCAGTATTGCAGGTGAAAATGAGAGCTTTTTCAAAAGGGAAGTAGATAGACAAAGGATTTCAGAGGTAGAATTCACAGTTCTTGGTGACTAATTGCTAATAGAATGTAGGAGTGAGGAGAAACAGTAATCAAAAACAGCTCTGTTTGTAAATCTAAAACTATTCTAAAATAAAAAGCATATTAAATGTTAAAAGAAAAACTGGCTCTGAGGATTCTAGCTTAAACAATTGTGATAACAAATATATAGTGCTATTCAGG
Source organism: Orcinus orca (assembly GCF_937001465.1). NCBI lineage: Eukaryota > Metazoa > Chordata > Mammalia > Artiodactyla > Delphinidae > Orcinus > Orcinus orca. The sequence goes on along the minus strand of NC_064577.1, from coordinate 7,005,764 downwards.
GGTGGGAGCAGAGTATAGAAGAGGAAAAAAGAACTGGCTTTGAAACTTGAAAGACCTCAGTTTGAGCCCTTGCCTGCCACTTACTGAATGTATAATATTGGGTGACTTACTCTTTTGAGCCTCAGTTTCTTCATCTGAAAAGGGAATGCTATCCACCTTGTAGATTATGGTAAGAGTTGCAGAATATACATAAGGCACTTAAGAACATGTCAGTATAGGAGATGCTTAATAAATAGTAATTTTTATTTTTCTATTATACTAATGAAGACTGGATTTGAAGTAAGATAAATTAAGTTATAGGCATGTGGAGTTGAAATGTCCATGGTCTCTCCAGGTAAAAAGTTTCTCTGGCTACAACCCTAGTCTGACAAAAAAAGCATCAAGTATAAAAGGAAAAGTTGATAAACTGGACTTAGAGAAATGTCTGTTCTTCAAAAGCCTATATTAAGAAAATAAATAGTCAAGCCATTGAATGGGGAAAGTACTTGCATTTGCAGATTATCTAACAAATGACTCGTATCCAGAACTCCAACACAACAACAAGAAAGAGAAAAACAGTCAAAAAATTTTAAAACAGGAATTTAAATGGGCCTTGAAATATAAGCAAATATTCAAATGAGAGAAGGGACATTCTAGGATAATGAAATAATGTGAGCAAAGACACAGAGAGTGAAAATAAATTTATATTTAGAGGTTAGAGAATGGCTAAAATGTGAAATAGATCAGTGGTGTGTCTTCCAATTAGTTTGTCATGAAACTCAATGGATCAGATAAATTATTCTGTATTGATATAGTCCAATTATATTAAAGCTAAATAAAAAATACATAGGGCAGTAAAGAAACAAAAGAAAATACACAGGGCAAACCAACTGTATAAAACCATTTTTTAGGTGGTCAGGGAAATTTTAATAAGAACTGAATTTTAGGTGACATTAAGGATATACTGTTGGGAGTTCCCTGGTGGTGCAGTGGTTAAGAATCCGCCTGCTTACAAAAGGAATAAAATACCTAGGAATAGACCTACCTAAGGAGACAAAAGACCTGTATGCACAAAACTATAAGACACTGATGAAAAAAATTAAAGATGATACAAACAGATGGAGACATACCATGTTCTCGGATTGGAAGAATCAACATTGTGAAAATAGACTATACTACTCAAAGCAATCTACAGATTCAATGCAATCCCTATCAAACTACCAATGGCATTTTTCACAGAGCTAGAACAAAAAATTTCACAGTTTGTATGGAAACACAAAAGACCCTGAATAGCCAAAGCAATCTTGAGAAAGAAAAACAGAGCTGGAGGAATCAGGCTCCCTGACTTCAGACTATACTACAAAGCTACAATAATCAAGACAGTATGGTACTCGCACAAAAACAGAAATATAGATCAATGGAACAGGATAGAAAGCCCAGAGATAAACCCATGCACCTTATCTTTGATAAAGGAGGCAAGAATATACAATGGAGAAAAGACAGCCTCTTCAATAAATGGTGCTGGGAAAACTGGACAGCTACATGTAAAAGAATGAAATTAGAACACTCCCTAACACCACACACAAAAATAAACTCAAAATGGATTAAAGACCTAAATGTAAGGCCAGACACTATAAAACTCTTAGAAGAAAACACAGGCAGAATACTCTATGACATGAATCACAGCAAGATCCTTTTTGACCCACCTCCTAGAGAAATGGAAATAAAAACAAAAATAAACAAATGGGACCTAATGAAACTTAAAAGCTTTTGCAAGGCAAAGGAAACCGTAAACAAGATGAAAAGACAACCCTCAGAATGGGAGAAAATATTTGCAAACAAAGCAATGGACAAAGGATTAATCTCCAAAATATACAAGCAGCTCATGCAGCTCAATATCAAAAAAACAAACAACCCAATCCAAAAATGGGCAGAAGACCTAAATAGACATTTCTCCAAAGAAGATATACAGATTGACAACAAACACATGAAAGGATGCTCAACATCACTAATCATTAGAGAAATGCAAATCAAAACTACAATGAGGTATCACCTCACACCGGTCAGAATGGCCATCATCAAAAAAATCTACAAACAATAAATGCTGGAGAGGGTGTGGAGAAAAGGGAACCCTCCTGCACTGTTGGTGGGAATATAAATTGATACAGCCACTATGGAGAACAGTATGGAGGTTTCTCAAAAAACTAAAAATAGAGCTACTATACAACCCAGTAATCCCACTACTGGGCATATACCCTGAGAAAACCATAACTCAAAAAGAGTCATGTACCACAATGTTCATTGCAGCTCTATTTACAATAGTCAGGACATGGAAGCAAGCTAAGTGTCCATCAACAGATGAATGGATAAAGAAGATGTGGCACATATATACAATGGAATATTACTCAGCCATAAAAAGAAATGAAATTGAGTTATCTGTAGTGAGGTGGATGGACCTACAGACTGTCATACAGAGTGAAGTAAGTCAGAAAGAGAAAAACAAATACTGTATGCTAACACATATATATGGATTCTAAAAAAAAAGGGTTCTGAAGAACCTAGGGGCAGGACAGGAATAAAGATGCAGACATAGAGAATGGACTTGAGGACATGGGGAGGGGGAAGGGTAAGCTGGGACAAAGTGAGAGAGTGGCATGGCATATATACACTACCAAATGTAAAACAGATAGCTAGTGGGAAGCAGCCACATAGTGCAGGGAGATCAGCTCGGTGCTTTGTGTCCACCTAGAGGGGTGGGAGGGAGATGCGAGAGGGAGGAGATATGGGATATAAGTAAAGCAATTATACTCCAATAAAGATGTTAAAAAAAAAAAAGAATCCACCTGCCAATGCAGGGGACACGGGTTGGATCCCTGGTCTGGGAAGATCCCACATGCTGTGGAGCAATTAAACCCGTGCACCAGAACTAATGAGCCCATGTGACTAAAGCCCATGCTCCACAGCAAGAGAAGCCACAGCAATGAGAAGCCTGCACAGAGCCCACGAGCCACAACTACTGAGCCCGCACGCCTAGAACCCAAGCTCCGCAACAAGAGAAGCCACTGTGATGAGAAACCCACGCACCGCAATGAAGACCCAACGCAGTCAAATAAATAAATAAGAGGTTGATATAAGGAGGCAATATAACACTGTGTTAACTGTAAAAGAAAAAAAAAAGGATATATTTTTTAAGTGTGATTATATCAATATTGTATATATGAAAATTCCTTAATTTTTGCTTTTTTTAAAACTTATTTTTATTGGAGTATAGTTCCTTTACAATGTTGTAATTTTCACTTTTCAAATCATCTTAAAATGTGTAAAATACTTAAGTATTTAGGGTTGAAATGACATGATGTCTGAAATTTGCCTTAAAATTCTCCAACAAATATCCCCACTGCCAAAAAAACAAGTGGGGTGGAAAGGAATGATGAAAAATTATGGCAGAGTTGACTGGTGACAGTCACATAGGGATTTTGTACTCTTTTGTGTATATATGGAATTTTAAATCATGAAATATTAAAAATAAAATCTGTTACAGAAAGAAACGGACAAAAGACAACACACAAATGTTGGTGAGGACGCAGAGCAGCTGGAACTCTTCTATACATACATGGCCAATAGTGTAAAGCGGTTCAATCACTTTGGACAACTGTTTGGCAGTTTCTTAGAAAGTAAAAGCAATTCCCCTCCCAGGTATTTACCCAAGAGAAATGAAACACATGTCCATAAGAAGAGTTGTGAGAATGTTCAGAAAAGTCTTCCTTAAAATAGATAAAAATCTGGAAAAAACTTCAATGTCCACCATTGGAAGAATGGATAAGCAAATAGTTATATTCATAAAATTGAATACCACTCAGCAAAGAAAAAAGAATTCTGGCATGTACAATTACACTGAGGAATCTCAAAAATGTTACGTTGACTGAAAGAAGCCATTCCATTTATATGAAGTCCAAGGACAGACAAAATTCATATGACAGAATTCAGAACAGTAGTTGCTGCTGGGAGGAGGGGTTGGGACCTAGAAATGGGCACAACAGAACTTTCTATAACAATGAAAATACTCTATATTTTGAGTAGTGGTTATACGAGTATATGTAACTGTCAAAACTCATCAGAGTGGACACTAAACTTTCTGTACACTTAAATTCTATGTATATTTTACCACAGTAACAACAACGAAAAATGCTCATTTAGAGCTTAGTGGGGAGTGGGAACTACAAGTTAGGAAGTTGAGAATGGATGATGGCTGAAGCTCTGTGCAGAGATGACCAGAGTAACAGGTAACTTCTACTCAGAGAAGAGAAAGAATGTATAATGAGAGAGTAAAAGACAGCCAAAATGGGACCGTGGGCAAAATCATTTCAGGATCAGTCACAGAAAAAGATGCCTGTGGCTGAGGGGAAGCTGTCAGAGAGATAGGAAGATGGCAGGATCCCCAACATCAAGGGAGAAGAGAGCTCAAAAGAGGAGGAAGTTGGGGACTTCCCTAGTGACGCAGTGGATAAGACTCCGTGCTCCCAATGCAAGGGGCCCGGGTTCGATTCCTGGTCAGGGAACTAGATCCCACATGTATGCCACAACTAAGGAGCCCACGTACTGCAACTAAGCTGCCCACAGGCCACAACGCAACTAAGGAGCCTGCGAGCCACAACTAAGGATACCACCTGCTGCAACTAAGACCCGCACAACCAAATAAATAAGTAAATAAATATTTTTAAAAAAAAAAAGAGGAGGAAGTTGGTCAGTGATATGAAAGAGCAAGAAGAACAATCTAGCCAATTTGTCAACTAAGAGGTTGCCTGAGATTCTATTTTCCTTTATGGTAAAATTTGTAAACGCTATATTTTTTGTACATTTCCAGCTTTAATGAACAACAATTGAGTGTCCGTTATTATGTCAGCAGTTTGCCAAGCTCTATAAACAACACAACAATCCTATGAGGTGGATAATCTTATTTCCTCAAATTTTTGGATAAGAAACTACAGTTTAGAGACTTGAAGTAAATTTCTTAAGGTCAGTCACATAGATCCTAAGCGACAGAACCAGGACAGATTGATTCATTCCTTTCAGCAGCAGCAGCAGCAGAGTATTCACTGAGTTCCAGCTACATATGAGGTATGTGCTAGAAGCTGGGGTACAACACTGCATGCTGCTAAAAGATCGTGTTTGATGAGGATAGAGAAACAGTCACTGGATTTGGCAAGAGGAGGTCACCGATGATGTCAATGCGAGCGTCTCACTGCATGACAGGAGCCAATGCGGAACAGAGTGAAGTGTGAATGGGAGGTAAGAAGTAGAAACGGCGTGTAGGGAGATTTTTAAAACAAATCTGGAGAAGGGATATGGGGTCAATAAAAGATTTTTAGAAGATACTAGAGTTAGTTTGTATGCTTATGAGAACAATTTGCTAGGAAGGAAGAGAACGATGCTGTAGAGTGGAGAAGAGATGACCAAGGGGCTAAGGTAGTGAGAGGGGGTGGCGTCGGGGCACTTCCGATCACCGAGCAGAACAGTGATGTATTTAGCAGCAGTGGTTCTCCAAGGCAGCCCGAGGTGGAGGGAAGGCACACATACTGCACCCAGATAAGAGTCACATAGGTGGCAATGAAGTTGACACAAGCCTCTGGCTCAAAAAGTCACCTCAAAAGGAGGTAAGTAAGTAAGAACTGGCCCTGATGCTTGGGTCCTTCTTCATACACACTTAACAGCATCCCCTTGAGCTGAAGGTGAGATAAATTTAGAAAAGAGACTCACGTCATCCAATAATTTGCTTCCCTCTGGATCCATCTTAGAGAGCTCTCGAAATGCTTCATCCCCCACAAAGCAAATTTCATGTCCATCCTACACCAAAATAGAGAAAAGAAATTTGGCAAAAAGACACCTCAGAAGAAAGCCCTGGTGCAGCCTGTCCTGCTCCTAGGTAATACTTACAGGGTCGGCCAAAATGATAACTTGCACTGTTGCTTTCCCTGGAGTGTCCAGACTCACCAGGGGAGTCAGAATCTTCTGGTTCTCCCTTTTCATCAAATCTTCTAAGTCTGACAACTTGAGGAAAACAAAAAAGCAAAGTGAGCAAGGGGTCCCACACCACTCTTGGGCTGTGGTCCTCGAAAGCCCCAGAGGAATCTCAGATCAACCAGAAAACTCTGGCGCCACTTGTTTGATTTTATATCTCAGCTGCTCGAGACAATTGCTGAACTTGATACCAAAGCCACAATCAACATGAACCTAGAGAAGGGAGGGTCAAGTTTCCTAGCTGTTTGAACTAGCTAGTCACAGAGTTTAAACAAAAGACCTGGTACCAAACATTACCTCTTTCTGGGGGCAAGAAAAGGCAATTCGTCCAAAAGCTGTTGCATGAACAACTGCCCCTTGGATGCCCTGTAGCTCCAGCTTACACTGAAAAGACATGAGAAAGCGGGTTTATTTTTTGGAACAGGTTACGTGGTAAAAGAAAAAAATTCAAACAGGGCTAAAGGAATAAAGTAAATTCTCAGTCTCCCTCTTACTCTCACCCCAGAGGCAACCAGTCAGCAGGCATCCACAGGCATATATCCTTTTTTCTTTTTTACACAAATGGTAGCATAATTTATGCACTATTCTGTCCCTTGTTTTTCTCCAATTTATGTTACCATCTCAGCACATAGAGACTCGCCTCATTCTTTTTGACGGCTGCTTACTAATCCATTCTATGGATGAACCATAAATGGTTGAACTATTGCTTGAATCCACAGGGCATTCAGGTTATTTCTTATATTTTGCTATTACAAACAATGCCGCAGCAGATAACCTTGTACATACTTCTTTGTGCACGTGTAGGATAAGTACGTTTGTAAAATAAATTCCTAGGAGTAGACCTTCTGGCTCAAAGTAAAAGGAGTAAATCATGCTCAAATGCTAAGTTATTAAGAGAAAAAAAAAAAAAAGATTATCATTACAGCATTAAATCTTGCCTACATCTCTTCTGACTCAGCAAATCCACTCCTGAAAGGACACATTCCCCCAATATAAACAAAGGTAATATCTGGGTGGTGAGCTTACCAGCAATTTTAATTTTCTTCTGTCCTAAATATTGAATTACTATGAAGAAACTATGAGAATAACCTTCATGTTAACTTCATTTATAAGCCAAACTCATAGTAACAGATTATTTCTCTCCAAGATTGCTCACCTGGTTATCAGCATAGCCCAGCAAAGCCCTCTGCTTCTTTTCATCTTTTTCATAAATTTTCATTCCCAGTAGATTAGACCAGTAGTTCAAGGACTTCTGAAGATCAGACACTGCTAGAGTTACTTTTAATACAGGATCTGTAGGGTAACGAAACAGCAGGAATGAACAGGGCAGTGCAAAGGAATGGAACGGAAGGACCCAAACAGGCTCAAGTATATATAAGAATTTAGTTTATAAGAAAGGGATTTTAAGTCAGTGTGAAAGGGCAGATTATTCAATAAAGATAAATGGCATTAAGATAACTGGCTTCCGCGGAGCAACTAAGCCCATGCACCACAACTACTGAGCCTACGTGCCACAACTACTGAAGCCTGCATGCCTAAAGCCCGTGCTCCGCAACAAGAGAAGCCACCACAATGAGAAGCCCACGCACCGCAATGAAGAGCAGCCCCCGCTCACCGCAACTAGAGAAAGCCCACGCACAGCAACAAAGACCCAACGCAGCCAAAAATAAATAATTTTTTTTTTAAAAAAGGATAACTGGCTTCTTATTTGGTGGGAAGAAGCTACACCTTTAAACTAAATGGCAAAATACATTCCTAATGAGTTAAAGGATTAAGTTTAAAGACTGAAACCGTGAAAATACTAGAGATGGGTGATTATTTAAACAATTTTGGGGTGGAGACTTTTTTTATAAATAAGATTTTTAAAATATTTATTTTATCTATCATTAATTTATTTTGGCTGCGTTGGGTGTTTGTTGCTGTGTGCAGGCTTTCTCTAGCTGGGGTGAGCGGGGGCTACTCTTTGTTGCAGTGCACGGGCTTCTCACTGCGGTGGCTTCTCCTGTTGTGGAGCACGGGCTCTAGGTGTGAGGGCTTCAGTAGCTGTGGCGCACAGGCTCAGTAGCTGTGGCTCGCGGGCTCTAGAGCACAGGCTCAGTAGTTGTGGCGCATGGGCTTAGTTGCTCCGTGGCATGTGGGATCTTCCCAGACCAGGACTCGAACCCGTGTCCCCTGCATTGGCAGGTGGATTCTTAACCACTGTGCCACCAGGGAAGCCCAGAAAGATCTTTTTTAATCTGACGCTAAAGATAGAAAAACCATGAAGAAAAAAATGTGCTAGGTTAATTACATGAAATGGAAAACCCCTAGACAACAATCAAAAAAAGAATTACTATCAAAATTAAAGAATAAAACAAAGTAGGAGACATTTTTTTAACAACATATATGACAAAAAGTCCTTAATATTTAAATCACCTTTAAACATCATAGGAAAAAGATGCACGTCCTGGAAAAATAAGCAAAAGGCACGAAGCAGTAATCCACAAAAGGAGGAACTGGAACAGTCAATGAACATATGAATGCATGTTTGACCTCACAAAGAAATTCGAATTCAAATAAGGGGCTTCCCTGGTGGCGCAGTGGTTGAGAATCCGCCTGCCAATGCAGGGAAAACGGGTTCGAGCCCTGGTCTGGGAAGACCCCACATGCCGCAGAGCAACTAGGCCTGTGAGCCACAACTACTGAGCCTGCGCGTCTGGAGCCTGTGCTCTGCAACAAGAGAGGCCACGACAGTGAGAGGCCCGCGCACCGTGATGAAGAGTGGCCCCCACTTGCCACAACTAGAGAAAGCTCTCGCACAGAAACGAAGACCCAACACGCCAAAAATAAATAATAAATAAATAGAATTCAAATAAAACATTTGTTATCTAATTAGCAAATAATTTTAAAAGTTCACAGTGTTAACTGTTATAGTACAGGGGGAAAAACCCACAATCATGTAATAATGGCAGAGTGTAAATTAGTACGTTTCTGAGCAACAATTTGACAAAATGTATCTAAAAACCCTCCACTGCTTTTGAAAGAGCAATCCCATTTTCAGCAATTAAAGAAGTGACTGCGGATGTATGAAGGCCTTTTGTCACAAAGACATTCATCACAGTGTTGCTCATAACAACGAAACACCAGAGACAACATGAATATCTAACAACAGACAACTGTTTCTCTTCCTGCAATGTCACACAATGGAATCCCATATATATTTAATTATATATTTATTTCTTTTGATAAAAGATTGGAAAGATATACTCTAAAATGTTACCAGGGACTACCCTGGTGGTGCAGTGGATAAGACTCTATGCTCCCAATGCAGGGGGCCCGGGTTCGATCCCTGGTCAGGGAACTAGATCCCACATGCATGCTGCAACTAAGACCCAGTGCAACCAAATAAATAAAATAAGTAAAATGTTAACAGTGGTTATCTGTTTTCTTCTTCCTTATTTTTGCGTATCTGTGTGTCTAGGGGAAAAAAATCTATTTTTTTTGTAAAAAGAATAAAAGTTATATTAAAACACTTATCATTATTGGAAACTTTTATATTGTAAAGTGACTTTTTAAATTTACATATTAATTCATTTAAAAATAATAAGAATATTACATTTTTTTGTGAAAAACAACTTGTGTTTTCCAAAACAAGCAATGACAAGAACAGCATCGTTTTACGTTTTTGTGAATCTCTTTAAGGTCTGGATTAGTAGAAGATAGCTGGATTCTTACATCTGCTTCTGTACCCTGTCTGTTGCAATATATTGTTTAGTTGAAGACATAAGTTGTTTGAGGAGTATCTTAAAAGTCTTTTTGGATAGTCTTTTTAGATATTACACTAAAATTTTTCTTTAAGGAGTTTGTAAAGTGACTTTTTGAAGAGCTGTTCCAAGTCTGTATCTGACTAGGATACATTCAGTGCATTTTCCTTCAGTTTTCACTGCCTTAGTCCCGTTTTCTAGACAAGCAATACCATGGCTAAAGCAAGGTGTTTCTCACAGGTGCCTCTACCTGGCAGACTGTTTTAGTTTTCCCCATTCACTGAGACATCAACAAATTCCAGGTGATTCAGACCCTGAATGGAGGTAGGGGCAGGAACAGTCATAGTGGGTGAAATTACACAGGAGTGATTCATTCAAAGAAGTATGGACGCCAGGCTAGACTTATAGATTTGACTATATCACCAACCAGAAATTAATGCCCCAAAGGTATTATCATTCCAAAGAACAAAAACATCTTATGATGAATCTAGCGACTGTCATACAGAGTGAAGTAAGTCAGAAAGAGAAAAACAAATATCGTTTATTAACGCATATATGTGGAACCTAAAAAATGGTACCGGTTTGCAGGGCAGAAATTGAGACACAGATGTAGAGAACAAACGTATGGACTCCAGGGGGGGAAAGTGGCGGGAGGTGGTGGTGGTGTCATGAATTGGGAGATTGGGATTGACATATATACACTAATATGTATAAAATGGATAACTAAAAAGAACCTGCTGAATAAAAAATAAAATAAAATTCAAAAAACAAATAGTGACCAGGGCTTCCCTGGTGGCGCAGTGGTTGAGAGTCCGCCTGCCGATGCAAGGGACGTGGGTTCGTGCCCCGGTCCGGGAGGATCCCACATGCTGCGGAGCGGCTGGGCCCGTGAGCCATGGCCGCTGAGCCTGCGCGTCCAGAGCCTGTGCTCCGCAACGGGAGAGGTCACAACAGTGAGAGGACTGTGTACCGCAAAAAAAAAAAAAAAAAAAAGATTCTATGGAAAACTTTTCAAATTATTTGGAGGTAATCAAGATGATGTCATTAGAAAATATTTGAATTTTAATGTCAATACCCTAAATTGATATCTTTGGAATATAAAAACCAAATCTAGAAAGCAAAGAAAAAAAAAAAAACCTTATGATTGTGAGGTCCTGTATTATTTTATGTACTGAAACATCATTAAGACTAGGGAAAAAATGTATAATGGAATGAGTGGCAGGAGTTAAGTTTCAAAGTTAGTATATAAAACACCTATCACCTATCAATAAAAATACTCATAGGAATCCCTTACATTACCAGTGAAGTTCAGAAATACCATCTCTCAGTACGTCCCACAGTACCAGCCTAACCTCCCACACTGGAACATCGCTCTTTCTTTTGCTGAGCTCCAGATGAAAAGCAAGTAGCAGTGGGGACTTCCCTACTGCCTTCCAATGCAGGGGATGAGGGTTCGACCGCTGGTCAAGGAACTAAGATCCCACTTGCTGCGGGGCAACTACAGAGCCCGCCGCGCCTTACAGCCCATGCGCCACAACTAGAGAGAAGCCTGCCTGCCACAACTAAGACCCAACGCAGCCAAATAAATAAATAAATATTAAAAAAAAAAGAAAGAAAAGCACGTAGCAATAAACACAACTGTCAGGCTCAGTATGAGGGGCCTTGGGGACTTGAGGCAGACCAGTGGGGAAAGAGAATGTCTTCACCTCAGGTACACTTAGGGGCCTGTGTTCACTGATTGAATGACAGGCAGAAGTGCCCTTGCTATTCACCAGTTTTTTTTTTTTCCCTTTTCTTGCTTTTGTTTTTCTCTTGGCAGAACAGGTAGCAGAATTTGCAGGAATTAAATACATGTGTGACGAGGATGCCTCGTACGTGAAACGTCATGCAGTTTCTCTCCCACTCACTGCGGCGGTCAGGGCGGTGGACTCCTCACTTCATTCACCCACACTGACCAAGAGCCAGCACTGTAGTCTGGGAAACTGACCTTAGCTGCAGGATACGACTAACCGGTCTAAGGATAATCCTATTTCTCTTGCCTGCCAGCGATTGGTTCAGGAGCAGGCATGGGAATCAATTCTGACCAGGAAGTTGCTGGAATATTCTGGGAAAGTTTTGCTGTGCTCTTAAAAAAAAGCCACAGGAAGTCAGTTTCTCTTCCTCCTACCAGATGAGAATGTGGAGGCAGGTAGCCCCAACTGCTACTGGCAGCCACCCTACAACCCTGAGAGGGAGAAGCAGACCCTTGAGGACAAGAGGATGCGGAGAGAGAAGATTTGGGTTCTTGATGCCATTGCTGAGCTGCTGAATCAACTAACCCTGAAGTCTTTCCTACCCAGAGAATGCCTGCTCTGTGAACTAAAACATTTTCTTACCGTTCAAGCTACAGTTGGGTACCTAATATCTGCAGCTGCAAGTATCCTAAACAGATACATTACCAGTAGAATAGATAGAACCAGTCCAGAACCCCTACAGTGATGCACTCAAATTCTGATATGAGAATATAATTTCTTAGAGGACAAATAACAACACTGGCTTGGGAAAGATGTGTCATGTCAATATAGAAAGAGTCCACAGGAGACAGAAATTGAGCTCCCTCTCTCCTTCCAACAGAAGCCTTTAGACAGAGGGCTTTTGTCAGTGTGGGGATAATTACCTGACTGAGGTGGACTGCGGTTCTGCAAATAGAACTTATATCCTCCTGGGGCTTTGGTTTCAAAAACACCTTCTGCCACTTCACTGAGTGGCCACTCCAGCTTCCTGGCGTTGCTGACAGCCTGGCTAGAAGCGAGCGTGATACCCTATGGCAAACAACAGTATCATCCAAGTGCGTAATCACAACAGATCTTTTATAGAAGGTAATGAAGCAAAACCCCACTGCCTTTACATCAAATCACCTAAGATTTAATTGGCATTCAAAATTTTCTGCTAGTAATTTTGAAGTAGGTTTTGGACATTTTTCTCCCACAAAGATTCCAAACTTTGTGAATTGTAGGACAGAAACACAAATGCCAGAGAAAGTTGATTCATTTAATACCAAAGATAATCTCTCCTCACTTTCGATATCTGGTCAGAGGAATCTTGATCTTACCCTTGGCTCGCCAGCTACTTATTTAAAATGTTCTCTTTTTAATTTTGCTTTTTAAACCAAAATACATAAACCAACTATCGAGGCATTCTTTATTTAAATTAATCAAAATGCCTAAGAATGCGCACTATGCCTTCCGATGTGCCCGGCCTCGTTTCTAGCCTGGACTGCAGATCAGCCTCTCTCTGCCTCCAGTCTTGTCAATCCATCATCCACTCTGCAGCCGGAGTAAACTTTCTGAAACCCACCCTACAGTCTATCTCAAGACGGCAACCCCATGCTGTTGTTCCTCTGCTTAAAACCCTTGATGGCTCTTCATTTCACTCAGGGATGGCTTATGATGGCCTGAAAGGGCCAAGACAATGTGACCCATGTCATTTCTGAGCCCCTCTCCTCCCCCTCTCCCCTGGCTCTATTCCAGCCATGCTGGCCTCCTCACGTTTTCTAAAATGTGCCAGGCGCTGTCTGAGGGCTTTTGCACCGGCTGTTTCCTAGCTGAAATGCTCTTCCCCGAGATATCCACACGGCTAACTCCCTTATCTCCGAGACTTTGCTCAGATGTCACCTCCTCATGGAAACCTGCTCTCAACGCCCCACTTAAAATTAAAAGTGGGGGCTTCCCTGGTGGCGCAGTGGTTGAGAGTCTGCCTGCCGATGCAGGGGACACGGGTTCGTGCCCCGGTCTGGGAAGATCCCACATGCCACGGAGCAGCTGGGCACGTGAGCCATGGCCGCTGAGCCTGCGCGCCCGGAGCCTGTGCTCCGCAATGGGAGAGGCCACAACAGTGAGAGGCCCGCATACTGCAAAAAAATAAATAAATAAGACTGGTCATTTGCCCCATACTCCCAACCCCCCTTATCCTGTTCTGTTCTTACCCCATTACAATAATCACCTTTAAAATACTCAATAACATATATTACATTATATTATATTATTTATTTATTTATTCATTCATTGAAATTTATCTTTTTATTTTATTTTATTTTTTGCCGTATGCGGGCCTCTCACTGTTGTGGCCTCTCCCGTTGCGGAGCACAGGCTCCAGATGCGCAGGTTCAGCAGCTGTGGCTCACGGGCCCAGCCACTCCATGGCACGTGGGGTCCTCCCGGACTGGAGCACGAACTCATGTCCCCTGCATCGGCAGGCGGACTCCCAACCACTGCACCACCAGGGAAGCCTCATTGAAATTTATTATTTGTTGTCTGTCAGGCCCTGGGCCCCCTCCCCTACCAGGCACAGATTTCTGTCTGTTTTGTTCACCGCTTATCCGAAGTTCGTGGAACAGTGCCTGGCACATAGCAGGCACTCAATAATAAATAATTTAATACATAGGTCATTTCACATATTTGTTAACATATGCATAAACTAAACTCCTAGAAGTGAAACTGCAAGGTCAAAGGGTAAAGGCACTAATTATTTTGATACTGCCAAACTTGAGGCTGTACCACTTCACACTCTTATTAGTGATGCATGAGTGTGGCAGTTTTCCCACACCCTTCCTCACAGTGTGTTATCACACCTTTTGATTTTCGCCAATCTGATAGATGACAAATGGCAGCTCGGAAGTTGAACATCTTTTTCAATGTTTAAGAGACTTCCTCTTCTTTTCACTATACAGGGGTTCTTTATACATATGGGAGTTCTATTTAACCTGTTTTTCTTTGTGTTCCATGAACTGAGGAGCAGCACAGAAGGCACCTTTCATCAGGGCTCTCTTACTACCAAAGTCTCCTGGGAAGACCCACAGTAGAGCCACCAGGCTGTTCTCCACCTACATGGCTTCTAGTACCTGCAGGCCCACTGATCAACATTTGACCTGAGCCGATTAAATGTTTATGGCACCAAGATGGTTTTGCTCTTTTTTTTTCTCCCTGATTTAAATTTGGAGAGCAAAGAAAAGAAAGATAAGGAGAAACACGGAGACCCTCATATACACTCAATCACCAAATCCTATGAACTCTACCTCTGACATCTCTCAAATCCATCCTCTCCCTCCCTCCCCCACTACTGCCGCGTTTGTTAGTTACGGAACTGCAGGTTGCTGTGTATCCTGTGTGCTGGTGGCCTCACTTCCAGTCCTGCTCCCTGCCAACCCAACCTCCCTGCTCTAGCCACGGATTCTTGTGCATGGCAAATACTGCGTCATTCCCCTGCTTAAAAGTGGCTCCACTCTGCTTTCAGAATAAAGTCTGAACGTCCTGATATGATGTGGCCCCTGCTCACTCCTCCAGCCTCAACTCTACCCACTCCCTTCTTCACACACTAAGCTCCAGCCAGAGTGAGTCACTCACAGTTCTCTTAGCAGCATGCTCCCTCTCACCTCCAGGCCTGTGCACATGCTGAGGACAGCCATCTCACCCGCCCACCCTGCCCCCCTCACCCTGCTCAGACGTCACTTCTGGGAAGCCGTCCCTGAACTCTCATCTGTCTGAGCACAGGCTGGAAATTCCTCCTGTGTGTTCCCACATTCCCCTGTTCTTATCCCTATCTTAGAACTTATCACACGGTATTCTTGTTGCTCTTTACCTGTTTCCCCCATCAGACAGGAAACTGCTTAGGCCAGGGAACATGCTCTAAATGGTATCCCCAGGACTAACAAGGTACATGGCATAGAGCAAGTCACAATAAATATCTGTTAAATGAATAAATTAGTGAGAGGCATGGAGAGTGAGAAAGAGAAATGTATTAATATGTTATATCTGAGCAGTCCTTTCCATTTACAAAACACTTTTATATATATCTGGTCCTACAAACTTCAATCTAGGTACCATTATTTTAACATGAGTTAACAGGAATAGCGAGATCAAATGAGCAAAATAACATCTAGCATGAGGTAGAGTTGCTCAGTAGATTCTGGGTAAGAATCAGTTACTCCTCTCTTGCTATGTATTTGGGCCCAGTGACATTCCCTCTCGCACACAGTAACTGCTCAGCAAATGACAGATACTATTACTATAACAGGTGCACAATAACTTGAATTCTTGAATGCATTAATGAATGCAGTGCATGCAATGACACCTTCTTTCTATCCTTAAAACCTTCTCAGATTTTTCTCTGACTAGGATTCACTGCAATCAGTCACCCCAATCACAACTGTCCACTAGAGAGAAAATATTTCCCTGGATGGTGATGAGGACCTGACGAACCATTGACTCTGGCCCTTCCACCTCCCGAGATTCAGTCATTCCCCCAGGGGAGTCTTGTCTTCTTCAAACCTGTCTCTAAGTCTTGAGCTTGATTCCTAAGTGGTGGGAGAACACATTTCATCCTGAGCCAGCTTGGAGACAGGGGCCCAAGCAGGTTTCTTGGTTTTGTTCTTTTTTAAATAGAAAATATCAAAAAACTAATCACTAAACTGCACCCCAATGCCATCAATCAGTAGTCATCGTTATCTACAGCCGTATCAGTGACCTCTCTAAAAGGTACAGCCAAAAATCTGCTAGAACAAAATGATATTTACCATGAAGTCATTGCCAAGCTTGTAGTTGCCAATGCCGTAATTGTAAGTCAGTTCTGCAACAAAATGATCATCCTCAGGTCCAAATCCCACCATTGTTTTACTCCATTTTCCATCATAAGGCCTAGAAAAATGAAAAAAAAAATGAACCCAGTGACCACAGACAAAATCTGCTTCAGGTTGCCCCCAAAGAACTATTGGGACAAAGAGGTGGGCAGTCCCTTCTGGTCCTCCAAGTACCCATAAGGATGAGATGACCTCAGCCGGTGCTAAGAGCAGCTGTGCACAGCGCTCATGGGCCCCATCACCAAAGGCTCAAAAGACCATTTGTCTGGCACTTACTTGAGGGAAAGGTTCGTTTACCTTTTCTTTAAAGTAGGGAGCTGAATCCTATAGGGACAGCCGTCCCACCTGACCTTAACTCATTTTTTGCCTACTTGTCAAGCATGCAATTCCCATCAGGCCTTGGAATTTCTCAGCTTGCCATGGTTACTAAGCTTAAGAGATACTCCATAAGACACCGCTTCATCCACAGCATATACTTATTTGTGACCCTGAAGCTGCCTCCCTAATTTATTGCCTCCTTAATTTATTCTACTGCCTTCTACTCACTTTGAGAAACTGCTTTCTGTTCTTCAGGGGTATTCAGAGACTAAAGAAGATTTTAAGAAACAAGGGGTCATACCCATTACAGGCAGCTCTGCAGCCTTCCTCAAATTCCTCATGCCGAAGAATCTGGTAAGGGAATGAGAATTAATGGCAAAGTTGTCCTAGTAGTACACACAGCATATTTAGCACAAACTAAAATGTCAAAACACAGACATTATTATTTGTAAGCTTTCTGTGTAAAACAAACAAAAGATAACGAGCTCTATATCTTTCCCAGGCTGGAAGTAGTAGAGGTAAGAAAGATCGGCTTGATACCAAGGGTCAGGCAACAACCAAAGTTGTAAATCTATTATATTTAGATCGGGAAGCAGTACTGTGTAGTGAAAAAAGTGTGGCCTTCACTTAGTAGCTGTGTAACTCTGAGAACAACATATTAGGATCTGAGTCTCCTAATATGTTGTGAAAATAGATAATTTATTAAAGCATTTGACACAGAACCTACTACACAGTAGGCTCTCAATGTGTCAGTTTCTGTTTTCCTTTTTGAGTCCCACAGCTACTGCTCCAGTTCAAGCTCCCATCACATCTCTCACAGACTATTTATTAGAAATCATCTTATTGATCTCTTTCCTTAATACCACCATAAAATTAAGTCCCTAAAGCACAGCTCTGATCACACCACTGCCCTGTTCTAAAATGTAAGAGAGCTCCCCAGTTTTTATGACATCAAATCCAAATTCCTTAGCATATTATTCAAGATACTATCAGGGACTTCCCTGGCAGTCCAGTGGTTAGGACCCCGCGCTCTCACTGCCAGGGCTGGGGTTCGATCCCTGGTCAGGGAACTAAGATCCCATAAGTCGTGTGGAGCAGCCAACAACAACAACAAAAAACCCCAAAAAACTAAAGGCACATAAAACTAGTGGTGCTTCCCAAACATATCTTAACTTTGCATTGGATGTTCAGTTTTTCTAGTACACTCCTCCCTCTAATCTAGGTCTATGGATATCCCACCTATCTCTAGAGGTCACCTCAAGTACAAGGTCTCCATGAATTATTTCCTGAGGACCAAGTTAGAGTTAAAGCTCTCCTACTGTTGTACTTTTATAATAATGGTAGCTAACACTTACATAAGACATACCATGTGTCAAATACTACACATATAATAATGTGTTTAATCTTTACAACCACCCTTTTATCAATGAGGAAACACATTAAGAGAGAGCTCTGTGGTTTTCCATCATCAAATTTCAAGTACCGTTACCATCAGCAATGTACAATTCCCACCCCCATTCCAAGCCAGGAGCTTTAATTGAGGACAGATACCAGGGTTATTTTCATCTTTGTCACCAAAGCCCAACACAGAACCATGAAGTGGGTGATGTTTTTTAAATGACTGATGAATTCAGGTAACTCCCTTTGCACTCCATGTCTCCTGCGGTGTCTTTACATTAAATCGCACTCTTGCACACTGTAAACAAAGAATGTCGCCTGCAACTCCATTTCTACAAGGACCAGGGCATCAGCTACTGCAGTGGCCCACCAACAGTGCACCTTGAAGGGAATTCAGGATGGAGAAAAACAAGAAGCATTCCATGCTTTGGATGCTGGCCCTAGATATTTAAGATGCATATCTAAGGAATAATTTCAATGAATCCAGAACCCATCTTTTGGGACTTCCCTGGTGGTGCAGTCGTTAAGAATCCGCCTGCCAATGCAGGGGACCACTTCCTGGACCGGGAAGATCCCACATGCCGTGGAGCAACTTAGCCCATGAGCCACAACTACTGAGCCTGCACTCTAGAGCCCCCAAGCCACAACTACTGAAGCCCACGCGCCTAGAGCCCATGCTCCGCAACAAGACAAGCCACCGCAATGAGAAGCCTGCGCACCGCAGTGAAGAGTAGCCCCCACTCGCCGCAACTAGAGAAAGCCCGTGCTTAGCAACGAAGACCCAATGCAGCCAAAAATAAATAAATAAGTTTATTTTTAAAAATCCCAAGTTAAAAAAAAAGAAGCATTAACTTGAGATGTCTGTTTTTGTGATTAGCAGTAATCTTTTGATGTTCAACTACGTGGTTTTGTTTTTTTTGCCCCCCAGAAAAAAACTCATATATATTCTAGCTCCGCCCTTGCCTCTTCAGGGCAGTTCCTCAGAGCTATCTGAGAGGCTGTCTTCCAGGCTATAGTCCTCAGTAAGGTTCCCAAAAAGAACTTAACTCGAAAATTTTAGGTTGTGCATTTTTGTTTCAGTTGACAACATCTAAAGTCCCTGCTTATCAAGAAGCTCCCCAATAGCTTCCACCAGCGCTTGCCACCCAGGTGATCTCTGCAGAATCACAGCTGCTCAGAGCTGGAGAGAGGCGACTTCCAGGTGTTGGAGACGAGGATGGGTTCTCACTTCACACTTAGATCTGGACTATGGAGAGAAGAATTGGAGCACTCACCCAGAGACTGAATATCCAAGAGACCATTCAAACCAGCAACAAGAGAAGCAGAACTCTGACTAATGCTGATATCTAAACCGAAAGGCTCCAAACCAGAAGAGAGTCATTGTTCACCGGAGGAGTATTATATATAACTTTTATTTACTGCCTTTCCCACTAGACTAGAAGCTTCGCAAGGACAGGAATAAACATTCGTGAATAAACTTAAATGAAAGAACGTGTGTGGGCAACACAATCGGCGACTAGTAAGTGTGACCCCCTTTCAAAGTCCATCTAACCCAAGCCGCGACTCACGACTCTTCCTGAAGTTGAACACCACAGAGCTAATGGGAAGTCTAGGGGCTAAGGTCGGACACCCGGGTTCCCGCTGAAATCCACATCACACCCTTTTCTCCCCTCCCTCGGCCATGTGGGGCTCAGCCTCCCGCGACCCCCTCGCGCGCAAACCCCTCTCCGCCCCGTCTCCACCTTCATTCCCAGGACATCACGATAGAAACAAGCCGTCTGGAAGCGGTTTCCCACTTTGAACACGAAGTGCAGAGACCGACGACACGCCATTACCAGCCGTTACTCGTACAGCGCCGCACCGCCCACAGAGGATGCCGGCGCGGTAGTGACGTCACTGGTCGCCGCCGGCGCGCCTTCGTGACGCAGCTCACGGCGCAGGGGAAGATGGCGGTGCTGCGGGAGCGCGCGTGTTGGGCCACGCGACCGTTGTTGCCGGTGGTGCGGACTTGGGAACTCGATGCGCGGCGCTGGGTCCGGGCGCTGCGGCGCAGCCCCGTGAAAGTGGTGTTTCCATCAGGTCAGGTCGTGGAACGGAAGCCCGGTCCCGGGAAGCAACCTCGGAAGGCGGCGGCAGAGGCCAGTCCCCGCGAGCAGCGACTGAAGCAGTCGCGTCAGGTGCCCCCATCCCAGACCCCCAGCACCTGGGAAGAGTCGGGGCTTCGCTATGATAAGGCTTTCCCCGGAGACAAAAGGCTGAGGTGATGTGTTCCTGAGGCTTGTCGAGTTTTGTCGTTTCTCTTTCCCTTCACAACGAGACCTTGACCTTTTTCCTCCCGTTGGAGGACCTCTTGAAGCACAACTCGCTGGTTTTTATTATGCACGGAGGGTAGGATAAGTGTCTAACAGTTCGTTTCTTTCCCCGCGAAGCTCTTCATGTCTGTTAGAACTAGATGTGTCTCCGTAACGAGGATGTTGGTAATTACCCGTCTTTTTGTTTCCACCCACAGCAGTGTGATGACAGTAGTTAAGTCCAGGCAATTTCGGGAAAAGCAAGGGAAGATCCTGTTGGAAGGTCGTAGGCTGATTGCAGATGCTCTCAAGGCTGGTGCTGTGCCCAGAGTTTTCTTCTTTAGCCGTCTGGACTACATAAAGGAGCTGCCCATTGAGAAGCTGAAAGGTGTTAGCCTCATTAAGGTGAAATTTGAGGATATCAAGGATTGGTCCGACCTAGTAACACCACAAGGAATAATGGGTCAGTGGTTATCCAGTGTGTCTCTAGAAGTAGAGACTTGGGATTATTTGTTCATATTTGTCTCAGGGCAACAAATTTTATTTAAACCAAATTCAAAATATTACTGTGCCTAACCTTTTCTTAAGACACCCAGAAAAATACATTTCTCAAATCTTTGCATCTTGTATCTTCAGTGGAGACTCAAGCCATTTTTTTGTCATTTGTATTGTGGGTTTTTTTATAGTCTCTAGGGAATAATCAGTCTTCCTCAGACCTTATTTTTTGGGGGTCACTTCTTCAACCTTAAGTGTTCAATTAAAAATTAAGAAAATGTTGGGAATTCCCTGGTGGTCCAATGGTTAGGACTCGGTGCTTTCATTGCTGTGGGCCCAGGTTCGATGCCTGGTCGGGGAATTAAAATCCCGAAAGCCACGAGGCATGGCCAAAAACAAAAAAATTAAAATGTTTACCAAAAGATTTACCCTCTATTTCCACAAAACCTCTGCCAGTGTGGTAATACCTATATATTGTTGACCCCCTTATTCTAGAAGCAGTTCTGAGCAGTAAGCTGCAATTTGTCGCCCGGTTTAGCCTGTTGAACAGGAAACCATGTCTTCATTTGATTGAATCCAACTCAAGATTCTAATAGACTGTTAGCACTTAGAAAGTCTTTTTTCTAAATATGGAAAGACTAAACTCTTTATACTTTTTTGACATTCAAGATATGAGAATCGAATGTGTGAGTGTAGAGATTTCTCTTAGATAGTAAGGGATAGTTGGGGCAGGGAAGGCGTTTTCTTCAAGATTCTAATGTTTAGGCCAGGGCCTCTCACACCAGTTGTGCATGCATATTGCCTGTAGTGGGCTCACTGTATAGCTATTAGTTGGGAGCGGAAATTCTGGGGACAGTCTCTTGTTTCTGTAACCCAGCAAATCCTAGGAATCTGTGCCCCCGTGCCCAGAACTCTCCCATAGGGTGGGGACTTGGACTACTAAAGTCCTCCACTCAGTCTAAGTAACTGTGCTCTTATTAGCTATAGTTGTCCTTGATAAGGACCCGGGTTTGATCTCTGGTCGGGGAACTAAGATCCCACAAGCCATGCAGTGAGGCCCAAAAAGAAAAAAAGAATTACTAGGTTACAGAATAATTTCATAGAGTGTGATTTTTTTTTTTTTTTTTTTTAGGTAAAAGAAAAAGCACTTATATATGGGTAGATGGACATACATGTAGGGAGATGCATGGAACAAGTTCTGAAAGGATACACTCCAAGGTCGAAAGCAGTTATGAGGGAGAGGAGGGCACTGAATTTCTCGATCAGAATGTTTTCACCTAGTATGTAATTAAGAATACACAAAGAATGATAAATAAGTGAAAAGTCAAATTACTCCCCATGCCAGACAAATGAACCACCTTTTTTTTTCTTTAGGGATTTTTGCCAAACCTGACCACGTCAAGATGACATACCCAGAGACTCAGCTTCTCCACGCACTGCCCATATTGTTGATTTGTGACAATCTCCGCGACCCTGGGAACCTGGGGACAATTCTGCGATCTGCTGCTGGCGTAGGCTGCAGCAAAGTGTTACTCACCAAAGGTAAGAGCACCTGCTACTGGGTGGATCGGGTGGCTGTTTGTAAGTGAGCTGGCTCTGTGGGCAGACATGTGTATATTTGAATCTTGGATTTGTCCCTTGGTAGCTATGTGTAAGCAGTATTCTGAATGTCAATTTCCTCATCTGTAAAGTAGGCATAACAGAATCTACCTGGTAAGGTTGTTCTAAGGATTAAGTGAGATGATGAATATCAGGTACTTAGCACTGTGCCTGGCACACTCATTCATGTTGATTATCTTTAAAGTTATTTTGACACCTGCTACGTTATTAAAGAACTTAAAATTAATCAGGGAAGAAACAGATGCTGGTTTGAACACTTGGTTATCTCCTCTCGTCAGAAACGGGAATTAGTAGCCTTGGTTCCAAACAGACTTGCCTAACAGTTGGGACGTGCCTGAAAGGGCTATTACAACCCGGGGGGAGCGGGGAGGGAGAGGATCATTCATCAGAAACAGTCAAGCTACCATTTGGTGTAAACTGAAGTGGTCCCATTGCTGAGACTCGCCTGAATTGCTCCTGACAGCTCCTCCTCCCAGTCAGGCCTCGCTGGGATGCATCTCTCTGCTGGGATGAGTGAGGTGCGGGGTTCCATCATCAGTACCCCACTCACCTGCCTCACTGTTGAGACCTCGGAGAGCAGGTGTGGTCTGGGAATGCACCTGTATTATCCAGGCAGTGTGGTTTCCACATTGATGCTGGTGGATGATGTGTGAGAGGTAGGGAAAGAGTAGGAACACTTGGTGTGGTGGCCAGTGCTGAGGACACCAGGATGAGGGGGAGTCTCACCTTGTCCCTTGCTCCCCACTGGTGGAGGGGTCAGACTAGATGGCGCCCCTCCAGTCTGGGCCCCTCTTCTGCCCGCCCCTCCTGCCACCTCTTGGCACACAGCCCACTTTCCATGCCTCATTCCTGTGGTTGGGGATCCATGTGAACAGTGTACATTCTGCATGTCTTTTTTTCCTTTATAAACTTGGTTTGCCTACTTAACCTATCCTGAAGTTTGACAGGCTAACTTCCAAGATAACTTATAATGAGGAGACTCGTGCTAACAAGTCAGGGAGGATACCGGATATGTGGTGCCCTGGTCCTGCTGTCTTCCGACCTGTGGGAAAGGCCAAGTGTCTGCTGATGCATAGAGGTGGTTGGGTTTAGCACGACTGCACGGAAGGGAGAGGAAGTGTGTATGGAAGCAAGGGCTGTGGCCTTGGTTCTCCCTGGATTACTGTAATTGCCTCCAGTCTAATTTCCGCATTTCTAGCATCTTCCTTGCTCCAATCCAGATTCAACATGGAAGCCAAATGGGTCTTTCTAAAACAAAAACCAGATTTTGTCACTACTTTGCTTAAAATCCTTCAGGGTCATTATATTGTCTTCTGGATAAAATCCTAAACTCCTCAGCCTGGCATACCCAGCCTCCTTTAAATTGGTCCTTTCCTGCCTCCGGTCTCATCTCCCACCTCACCCCCATCCCACCCCCACTTAGTAATTGGCCCAATTGCCTTACTTAGTTTTTCTTCCCACTTCTGTAACTTTGTCCTCTGACCCGGTCATTCTGACAAAACCCTCCTAACCTTCAAGATCCCGCTCAGTGTTGTGTTTTCGGGTGGTTTTTCCTGCTTCGATAGCCCTGCTTCGTACGAGAGTTTTCTATTACCTTGTTCATGCTTCTTTTACATCAGTTATTACTGGTAGTGTAGTCACCTGCTGAAATGTCGTCCCGACGCCACTGCCCACTCCATCATGAGCTCCTTGAGTTTGGGGACTTTAAGGCTCTCTCATCTCCCGTCCAATGTCTGGCACGTGTGTGGTAAATGCTTCTTTTGTTTGTTTTGTTTTTTGTTTTTGACCTCACCACATGGCTTGTGGGATCTTAGTTCCCCGACCAGGGGTGGAAGCACCGAGTCCTAACCATTGGACCACCAGGGAATTCCCTGTGTGTGGTAAATGTTGAAGGGATGAATAAAATCTGTTTCAGCACTAGCAGGCACGAGTCCTCCAGTCCCTTGGCTGGACACCGCCATAGCTGGGGAGGCAGAGGCCTCAGCCACCAAGAAGGCCACACTAGGACATTTTTTGTTTATCTCCTGATCCAGAATTAATCTGATTTACTTCAAAGTCCCCATGTCTGGGAAGGTTTGTAATGTTAATTGGATCCTTTTATTTTCTAGGCTGTGTGGATGCCTGGGAACCCAAAGTGCTGCGGGCAGGTATGGGCGCACATTTCCAAGTGCCCATCATCAACAACCTGGACTGGGAAGCAGTGCCCAACTACCTGCCCAATGACACCCGCGTCTACGTGGCTGACAACTGTGGCCTTTACACACAGGCCCAGGCCCAGATGTCTAATAAGGCCAGTGACTACGGCTGGGTATGTGACCGACGACCCCTGAAGTTTCACAAGTATGAGGAGGAGGAAGAGAATCTAGAAAGTGCAGCCAATAAAGGCTGGCTCCCTGAACTTGAGGTCCAGAGTTACGACTCAGACTGGACAGAGGCACCTGCAGCTGTGGTGATAGGTGGGGAGACCAGCGGCGTGAGCCTGGAGTCCCTGCAGTTGGCTGAGAGCACGGGGGGCGGGAGGCTGCTGATCCCCATCGTGCCTGGTGTGGACAGCCTGAACTCGGCCATGGCTGCGAGCATCCTGCTCTTTGAAGGGAGAAGACAACTGCGGGTGAGGGCGGAACACTTGAGCAGGGACGGGAGTTACCACTGAGAGGGGACGTGGAAGCCAGTCCTCAGTTATAGGTTGTCTCTGTGGTTACTGGAAAAATAAGAACTTCCCTGACTTTCTGCTTAGCCTCAAAAATAACAAAGGCCAAAATTCCTCCTGAGATCTCCATCTTCCCACCGACTTCTATATATGTGTGTATATGTACGTGTGTGGGGGGGTAAGAGAGAGACAACATAAGTAAATGCTCCTCATGGCTGTATGTTTTTAAAAACTGTCCACCAAGGAGCATCTTTGTGCCCAGAAAGTTGCTGAGGGCATCACCTTGGGTAGGGAGGACCCCTCCCTCCGCAGCTGGGGGTGCTCTGCAATCATGGAGCGCTGGTTAGAGGCCGGCCTTGGTCACTCAACTCCTGTGATCATTGGTCAGTGGAAATGGACTTCATCCCTGTGAAGTGTAGACCAGCAGATTACATTAAAAAGTTTTATTTCAGTGTGGTCAGTGGGTCTCAATGCCTGTCTTTTCATCTTTGGCCTAGTGATGAGGACATTGCTGAGAGGTTAATGACCCAGGAAGCTGAGGGCTACAGGTGGTGGCGTTCAGTAGCTGGCTCTTCTTTTGGCTTGGCTGTGTTAATCTCTGTGATTGTTAATTCAGGCCATGACTTAAACACTGTTTATGTATGACACAATTTTTTTCCCCCATTTCTGGTGAAAGAGCTGATACCACCATTTCAGGTGGTATTACACCTTCTTAGCACCTCTGCAGATATCTTTTTGAGAACTTGGTTCAGAAAAGGAGGAAACAGTTCTTAAATCTTCAGCTTAATCCTGCATCTATCTGTCAGCAAAGCTGTACCCTTTTTACTAGCTTCCTGCTGTTAGTCCTACTTTGTATAACACTTTTGGTTAAATGTAATGACTTGTTTACATTAATCCCCCATCCTGCATAAACAGAACTGTTAGGAAGATGCCACTGTTCCTGGAGGCTGTGTGAACAGAGGCTTCTGTGAGGGGAGAGGCTGAGGTTCTGAGGATGAGAGCTTGGGGCCCTTGAGCCCACAACTCTGCAGCAAGACCCTGCTGTTCTTCTCTTTCTCAAACCCCCAGGGGACCAGGGCAAGCTGGATCCTTACTTACCAAGTGCCAGTGGGATGTAGCCAGGGACACGAGGGCAAAGGCAGATGGTAATCGCTGTGTGTGTAAGTCACTGCGCGTGTGTGAGGTGGGATGGCGGGAACCAGAGGATGGGACCTAGTTCAAGCAGTGCTTTTACCACCACAGTGAATGTGGTTGGAGTTGAGGACAAAGACACTAGCAGTGTAGTGTCACCACGTCCCTTCCATACAGTGGCCCCCGTCATGGTTGGGGTTCCTCGGGAGCCCTTCAGCTGCTCATCGCAGGGAGGTCCAATGCGTTGCAGCATGCCCAAGACGAACCGTGGACCCCTCCCTCCTCCCTTGGCTCGCCGAGCTCCCTGGTAAGACCAAAAGGTCACGCATGACCGTGCCCCACGTGGTGCCCCAGTGGGATTGCTTTGTTATGTTTGAGGGGAGGGGTTTTTAAAAGAACAATCTCTTTGGTTGGCTGTGCTCTCTCAGGCTGACTGGCCAGAAGCTGCTCTGGTGTCCCACTCTGGTCTGGGGCTGCCCAGGGCCCCGCACAGATGTTGGGTGACAGCGGCCCCCAGAATGTTCTTGAGACTCTCCATCCCTCATCAGCTTTTAAAAAGTAGAAAAGCCCACAGCCTTTATGCTGTGTTGAGCCCACAAAGGCTGGGGCCCTCTGCCAGCTTCACAGCTATAATGCCCGTCACACCAGCAGGCGAAATTGGGGGCGGTGGACACCGGAGAACGATACCACTCTATTGACAGTCTCCCAACACCTTGGAGTGCTAAAGAAACACGTCACTAAGAAGAGGCTCGCAGAAAGTAACACACACTCCATTGTAAAGCAATTATACTCCAATAAATATTTAAAAAAATAAGAGGCTCATGCCTTTTCAGCATGAAACCAGTCTCTGGCAACTTTTGTCCCTGGGTTATTATTCCTGCTGGCTTTTATTGCAAAATAAAAACCAATGAAAGAACAACAAACCCATACCTTGTCTTTGTTTAGAAAAACAAAGCACCGCAGAAGAGCACACCTAGCAAGTCATTCTGTCATCCTGGGTGTAAGAAGGAAAAGACATTTACATCCCATTCACTTTATAGTCCATGACTTGTATACCATGCCTTGTGAGTTCTTTTTGTATATTTGTGCGTATAACTTAGCAGAGGGGAGGGCAAATTTTCCTTTCTTTAAAATGATTACAGGGGAAGCAAATGGTGGTGAAGTTGTTTGCCTAGTGATGGAAATTAGCCATCTGGAAATTCTTCTCAGTTCTGAGGCCAATATTTATGTCACCATTTCCCCAGGAGACAGGATGAAAACTGAGCAGTATATGACAAGTAAAACACATTGCTTGGCTGAAAGAGAAGCCTTCAGAAGGTTGGCCAAGCTGCCCCTTGCTTTTGCGTTGCATGTGGCTGTAATGGTGATTTCTGCCACAAGGGGGCAGTCACGCCTCAACCACTCCCAACCCTGAAGGGAAGGGTGGGGATTTTTCCTGGATATAACTTGTGAAAGAGGATGGAATCAAAAGTCTCCCTCCACCACAGTGGGCCTTTTGCAAGCTGTTTGTGCTCAGAGGTGCTAAAGTTGAAGACCCAGCCACGTTGTCATTCGTTCTCGGCAGAATCTGAAGTATAGAACATTGGACCAAAAACTAGGGAGGAAATGGACAGAAGTGGGAAGTAGCTGCCTCAAAAAAAACTAGCACATCTTTTTCCCCTTGAACGGAGCCTCTGGGAAAGCAGCTCTGGACTAATGCTGATGTCCCCAGGTGCCTGGGACTCACACTGAGAACCCACTGCCTCATCCCGTTTAGAGTTTCAGGGCAGGGGAGGCAGAAAGGTCCTCTTCCCTCCCCCAGCCGTGGCTACTAGCTCATGTTAGAATCTTAGTCATTAAGGCCCAGAGGATAAACAGACCTCGGGGGACTGGTTTCCACTGGGGCCTTCTGCCACCTGCCCCAGGGCTATTAGCAACACCCGATGTCACCAAAAGCTGAACTGCTCCACAAAGACTCCAGGATCAGCACCTCGCCCAGGGCTCCCCGACTGGTGCTGAAAACCACGGCTGTGCTGTGGGCTCCTCTTGGCCAAGCCGCCTCCACCCACTGCGGGAGCAGAACTGACTGGCCCACCTGAAAAATGTGTTTTAAAGGACACACTCACGTAGACACCTTTAAACTCCAAGATCTCACGTCCTCTGCATCAGTGAACACGCAAAAGAAAGAAGCTAGAAGCCAGATGTGCTGCTGTGGGTGACTGACAGTCCCTGAACCAGGGTCCCGCGTTACCTTGCAGCAGCTGCAGGCACTCATAGCCTCAGGAAGCCAGGCCGCTGCTCGAAGGCCAGGTACTGAAAACGTGCATACATCACGCATGGTAGCAGCTCTGTTCTTCACATGTTTTCTAGGGAGGAGCAAGTTTTTTCAACTAAGGTCTCATAGTTGGAGAAGACCATCACCAAAGCTGATCCTTCCTCAAAATGCAAGAAGAGAACCAAGGTTGGGGAGAGACGTGGCTATAGCAGGGTCTGGCCTCCCAGCCGCCCTTGCACCTCTGTGACCCCAGGCCGGCAGAGTGGCTTGACTGGCTGGGGACTTCGTATCCTCTAATATCAAAGGAGATCTGTTTGGGGGGACTGGGTCCTAATCATGCCTCCTCCCATATCCCACTTGTAGCCCGTGTGGGTGACTGACTTGTGTGAGGCAAGAGCGTCCAGGAGTCAGACCTGAGACTGGCTGCCTTCCTGGGGCTGCACACTGGCCTACAGGCCTGGGGACAGAGGCTCTCATGAGGCGGCACATTATTGCATGGAAACCCTACAGCCCCTCAGAACAAGTCCTACCCAAATCTAGTCACACATTTCCTGACTCGGGAAGTGTTCCAGAAGGCCAAGAGGGTGAGGCATACTTAGGCTGAAAAATGCAGCAGAGTTAACTTCTCTTCGTGCTTTCACGCTTCGGCATACCTAGAATGTCCTGATATCAGATCTACCCTCGTAGAAGGAGAAGTCCCAGCCATAGAGTAGAGCCAATATAAGATTTCCCTATATCCGAGCTTTTTGTTTCCTGGAAAATATTCTACCCTTCACACATGCACCACTTGCTAATAATGAACAATCAATAATGAGGCGAGGGCCTTCCCTGGTGGCGCAGTGGTTGAGAGTCCGCCTGCCGATGCAGGGGACACGGGTTCGTGCCCCGGTCTGGGAGGATCCCACATGCCGCGGAGCGGCTGGGCCCGTGAGCTATGGCCGCTGAGCCTGCGCGTCCGGAGCCTGTGCTCCGCAACGGGAGAGGCCACAACAGTGAGAGGCCCGCGTACCGCAAAAAATAATAATAATAATGAGGCGAATAGACAACAGCCGTTTGTCCCCAAAGCATTTTCCCTTGAGCAGCCTGCCTGGAGGAAAGCAGTGGGCGCTCTCGTCCCTGTTGGTGTCGGCAAAGAGGGACTTAGGTTTGAGTGCTCACTGAACACAGCTGCTTCAGGGCAAATGGAAGATCCTGAGCTCTGGGCTGTCCTCAGTTCATGCCGTAGCACCGCAGAGAAGCTGCAGGGGCACTGCTGAACCTCCCACGATCCACACCGCTCTCCGATCCACACCACCGCCGCCGCCGCCGCCGCTGCCGCGCTCAGCTCCTGCTCCCAGCGGGCAAGGGGTTTGGCCGAGGGGGAGGCGACAGTGAACAGAATGCTTGCGTGACTGGAGGCGCTGGACCAGCTACTCGCTTGGGCCCCTCCCAGGGCTGCCACTCCAAGCCCGCGGGCCTCTCCACGTGTACACGCACACGCGTGTGTAGTTCTCCTCCTCCGATGACCTCATTGGGTCCAGCTGCTCCGTTCCTGGACCACATTCTACTATGTCTATCACTGCAGAATTCCGTTTGCTGCCCTGGAACAAGGCCGCAGGAGGAGAGAACAGCTTTTCAGTGGCTTTAATTAGGCAACAGGAAAAAACACAGTCTGGCTGAAAATTACCACTTGAAGCTTGGCTGATGCCAGAAAAGCAGAACAGGCTCCCTGCCTTGGATGAGCGAGTCACCGATTGCGAGGACACACTTGGAGCGGGGGTAGCAGGCAGCCCCCTCACTTCTGGAAAAGCAGCTGATTCTCAGTCGCCCTCTGGCCTTTACACCTGCCCGCTGTACATGCCAACCCACACACATACTTTTTTTCTTAAGCAGATCTTTATTGCTGGGGACAGGTAAAAAAAAAAAAATCTCATCTGTGTTGTGAAAATGGGTAGAATCGGATCTGGAAGTCATTGTGAACACAGATCTGGAACCCCAGGGTGGCATTTTTACAGCCACCATCCTGCCTCATCAACCTGCAGGGCACGGTCTCCCTTGCTGCGGGCGGAAGACCTTGAGTATGCCACAGCTGGCGTTTTAACCTGCTTCCGATCAGCGACAAGAATTTTAAGATATTTTGGAGCTGCTTAGTGGGAATTAAGATGCCACCCACTTCGTCTGCATCAATAACCTTTAAGATCTCTCGCACTATAGAGACCGGGATTTTTCACTGGTGAGGTGATCCTCCCCCAGCATTTTTCCCCCAAAGTTGCCACCGTATAAACCAAAAGCACCTTTTTGGCAAACCTTCCCATTGACCTTAACCTCCACACCCCCCTCCAGAAGGGGAATTCTGGTGTCAAGGGTCCAGTTGACATTAGTGGCAAGTAGTTTAGTCGGCCCTGTATGGACCGTAAAAGGATCAAAACTGACCTAATTTTTCTGCTGCAGTGACTTGCGAGGAGGACGTCTCAACTGGACTTTGTTTCTTTTGCCCCAGAAGGTTAAGTAGTTGCTAAGAGAGACCACCTTTGTTCCAAGGCCATCATGGTACAGGGCACAGACAGAAATCCCGACCATCCTCCAAGTGAGGGTGACCTCCCCTCGTCCCCACACACCCTGCCCCCCAGGGAGACACCGGCAGGGCTCCCAGAGCAGCCCCCAGCCCTAGGACAGAGCTAGGTTTGAGAGTCTCCAACTACTGCCCCATTCTTTACAGGAGGACCCGTGCTGGACTCCTTGTGTTTCTCCAACTGGCCTTCTCAGGCTTCTGAGCACGTGTTCCCGTGAAGGGGGGGAATGAACACGTGTCCACAAGGATGTCTGTAATCTGAGACTCCACCCCCCGCAACAGCAAGTCAAACCCGGAGAGGTGGCGGCCAGAGCTCCAGCGGGGGATCTGCCTCTGACGCTCTAATCCAAACGAGAATCCCGGCTTCCAGAGGATTCGACAGACGACCACGTTAGGGCTTGGTTCTCAAAAATTCTGAAACATAGCTGCCAAACATCCGGTGAAAGTCAAGAGGATCTTGTGTGTCCCCCCCCCCCCCGCCACTGCCCACCCCACGGAGCACAAGCCAAAAGAGTTTCGTTATGAAGGACAGGAATGGCCAAGTGGTTGATAACGTCCAGAGATGCCTGTTTTATTTCTTACTAGGTGACTGCATTTCAGGCTGGTAACAGTGACAGTCTAATTACCAACTAAATTTGTACCTCTGAACTACAAATCAACAATCCCACTCAGCAAGGAGCAACATGTCAACAGCTAATTGGAGGGGGCTGGGTTTTCCAAATAAATGGTCTTGATTGGCTGTGAGTGGAGCCAGGGGTGAGGCCTGAGATTCTTTTAAAGGCCCTGACTTCTGACTGAGATAGGCTGAAACCCTGTGAGGCCCTAGGCAAAGCCTTCCATCCCAAATCCTAAGAGCACAGCTGTTAGCTTCCTTTCTGTGGTCAGTTCAGCCCAAACAAGGAGCTGAGCTGGGCCCGGCAGAGCGGACCCAGGGCCTACTCTTAGCTGACCTGTCTTTGGCCTGCACTCCCACCTCAGGGCACAGCCCTTTCTGTAGGTTCTTAGGAAAAAGCTGGGCTTCTGGTAATTTTGTTGTCTCTTTTAAGTTCTGCTTTGAGAAGAAAAGGGAATGCAGGGGTGACCAAGGGTGGGCAAGGGCACCTCAGCAGAGCTCCAGCGGCCCCAGGCCCAGAGCCGGGCTGAGTCAGGTCTGAGCTGGTGAGCGGTGCTCCTCCGGGAACACAGGACCACCGCGTCTTCTTGGGAAGATGTCCAAGGGGGAGAACTTAGTAACAACATTCCAAGATTGTAGGGGCTGTTCATCTGAGAAGGTAGAAACTGGGAGAAGGTCAAGATCAAGGAAGAAAGAGCTAGAAGGAAGGAATGAGCAGCTCCTTCTTATCACATGGGAGGCGCTCCGTCAAAGTAAGCAATTAGTACGTGAATCATTACCGTAGCTACTCTCTTCCTCACCAGAAAAGAGCACAAACTTCCTTTGAGGGCTGGAGAGCCCCTGCCCGAGAACCGGCTGACAAGCTGGTGTTTTTCCCTCAGACCAAGGCAGACCAAGTCAATTAGGAAAGGACGTCCTCGCCAGCAGCTCTGCACGGGGCCTCCGCGGCTGCCGCCCTCTCCCTGTTCCACCTGCCACGCGTGCGCCTCTGAACCCTCGGGCTCTGCACGTACGTGCCGGCACCTAAGGCAGAGCCAGAGCACCGATGCTCTGTCCCTTGGTGCCCACTTGACAGAAGAACACCCTGGCAAATACCTCACCAAGAGCTAGGGACCAAGAGAACGCTGCAGTCCCAGTTCGGGCTGGGTTATGCCAGCCCCGCGAATCCCAAGCAGAGTCTCCAAACACGGAGGTTCTTCTGCTGCTGGAGAGGATGCGCACCCTAGGGTGCTAGCTGAGGAGTTAATGCAGAAAACAAGGCACCACAGAGAGGTTGGACACTTGGGTTGTGTGATTCGGGACACCCTGGAAAAGTCCAAGGGTGGAGGGAAGGGCAGGGGAGGGGGAGGAGAAGAATGCGTTTTAAATAACATCCCGGGAAGCGGGAGCCCGACTAGATGGGCTCTGGTTTGAGCTTTTCTGCTAGGAAGTCATTCACAAAGGCCTCCACAATGGCAGGGGTGATCTCCTCCACGTCCATCACGTACTTGGCCCGGGCTGACATGTCCAGAATGGTGAGCAAAGGGGCAGCCTCGGGCAGGTTGGTGTAATCTCGCAGGGAGTCGGTCATGTCATCCTGGAAGTCACCGGAGGGAAAGAAAACCAGTAAGTTTCCAAGAAAGAGGGTAGAGAGTCCCCTGGGCCCGGACTCCCCAGACGGCCTAGGGACGGAGCCACCACATCATCCTGGAGCGAGGCCGGCCTCCAGGAAAGATGGGCTCTCAGAACGGGGAGCAGGGCACCCCGCCCTGCCAGGGGGAGGGGCAGCCTGGTTCATAAAATTCTCTCTCTGCATCACCCCAAACCCCAGGCAAGCCATCTTTTCTTATTAGCACGAAAGCAGCTTTAACTTGTGAAAACGGGATGTCCTTTGATTACTTACTTTTGCAACCAACTCTCAATTATCTGCAGCCCCACTGTGGGCCCAGGCCAATCTGGACTTCAACTTCAGAATGTTTTTAAGAAAACAGCCCACTGCCCCCAGCCCCACAGCTGCAGCAGGGGCAGGAGTTACACCGCCAGTTCAGAAGCCGGGGCCCCTGAAGTGCTACTGAAGTTTACACGGGCCGCTGTATCTATCGTACGTTCCCAGTGACTGCCCTGAGGAATTTCCCTAGTATCAGATGTAGCTTTAAAGTATAAAGGCAAAGAGAAATCCAAAGACAAGGAGAAAGATTTGTAAGGGAGCAACCACCTGAGATTACCTTTCACGCTGCTGATACAGGAAATGGACTGTCTATACCCATCCCCAGGTTGTCTCACCATAAAATGTGCAAAATTCTCCACTGAATGAAAAGCCCTGAGTCGCCCTGCCGAAAAAGGACTCGGGGTATTCCTGGCCTTAAATGCGGGTGAGCAGGAGGCTCACCGGGCTCTGAGGCAAGAAACATTTCTTTCTGAAAGGGCAGTTCTTTAGGAAAGATGATTAGTTATTGTCTTTCTTTCCCCCACCCTATAAAGAGCATGCACTTCCCAGCAATGCCGGGTGATGCAGCATCTCTGGCAGCATTCACCCAACTCAGTGCCTCCATCTGGGTTAATAAACAATCTTCACGATAAACTGAGGGGAGACACCTGGACAAATACCATACATCCAATTGGAGGCCAAGCCAGAGCCCGCTGCCTCCCCTTCACTTTCCCTGGAGCAGACACGGGGAGATGAATTTTAACGTCTGTTAAGGCTTCAGAAGGGGCAACTTCTGCCTGCGGGAGAGGACAGGATCAAGACAAAGCCGCAGCCCGCTCAGCCCTGGGGGATCGTGAAGGGCCTAAGTCCAGGGCTCAGAGGCCCCCAGTTGGTGCCTGATGCTCCTGCGCCCTGTGCTCCTTCCTGGCTGCCTTGCTTCCGAGGTCAGACCAAGAGAGCTGCCAAGGCCAGGAGCCCAGGTGCAGAGCAGGGGAAGGCCTGGCGGTGGGTTGGAGAGCTGGAGCCGCGGATGCCCCCGGGCCTCTGCCCAACCTCCTGGTCCAGGCTGGGCGGCCCGTCCGCCAGACCCGCACGGACAGAGGGAGGGAGAGCACTGCTTCCGGAGTCACTCCTCATCTCACGTTCACTCCTCTCTCTGCCACCCACTTAATGCAGGACTTTGGCAGAAACTTCTCGGAGCCCAGCTCTCCTAAAACATGTGAAACGGATTCAATAATGGCTCACGTGGGGCTCTGCGAGCATGAGAGCCAGCCCGCACTCACGGCCCGCCCGGGCGGGGCTCGGAGCCGTCTCACCCTCTCTGAGCCTCACCCTCCTCATCTGTGGGACGGTAAGGACGATGCTCCCTGCCCACGAGGTGAGGAGCACGTGGGTGGTCCAGGTGAGGCACCTCGCTCGGGGCCTGGCCTATAGGAAACCTGCCATTGCTCCTTTTCAGCCACGTTTGTAACGCGGCCACCGGAGCCCTC
The DNA here is from genome assembly GCF_937001465.1 of Orcinus orca. NCBI lineage: Eukaryota > Metazoa > Chordata > Mammalia > Artiodactyla > Delphinidae > Orcinus > Orcinus orca. Next base: position 6,970,694 of record NC_064577.1, on the reverse strand, counting down.
CAGCCCTGCCCCCGCGCTGGCTCCGCCCTTTCTCCTCTGCGCCCATCTTTTCTCTCCGAGCCGTTCGAAAGGGGTTAGAGTTTAATACATTCAGAGCGGTTTCCATTTGTGCTTTGTGTGGAGCGGGCTGGGGACCCCCAAGGCAGGGACCTGTGAACCTGCTTTGTTCCCTCCACCCCACGGCTGGGCAGGGTGACTTCAGCTGCCTTCCAGGGGCCCACGGAGCAGGGGCGGCTACTGAGGTGATGAATGGGTGGTTCCGGGTGTCGCGCCGCCGCGGCATCCCCTGGGATCCAAACACAGTGTGAAATGAGCAGGGGCTCGGACCAACTGGAGGTACAGATGGGAGCAAGGAGGGCAGGGGGGCTTCAAAACGTGTATCCGTCAGTAACTGGCTTAGGCCGGTGCCCGGGTGGGGGAAGGCAGCGGCACCTGTGCGGAGGGTGGCTCGGGGTGGGGACCGGGGAGACGTGGCTGCGACCATCTTGCAGATTCCACGTGTGCGGGACCCAGGCTCCCAGACCCCCGAGGAGGCGGCCCAGCTTAAGGGCCTGCCCCTCGTCCCTCCCCCTCCCCCTCTCCCGGTGGCGAGCCTTCTGCTCGGTCCAGCCCAGCCGAAGGCCCTCCAGGGACAGGCCTGGGGTGGGAGACACAGGGATGCCAGGAACGTCAGCACTCTCCCTGGGCTGGAGGGGTAATTGCAGGTCGGAGTGGTGGTCGGATCCCCGCCGGCATCCCATGATGGGAAAAGGCCCCCTTGCGGGCCGGGGGAGGGGACTAACCAAGAAGACACTCTGTAAAGCACCAAGAGCTTGGTTTGGACCCAGCCCAGAGGGAGTAAGTGTTGATCGCGATCTTTGTGGCTCCCCAGCAGCCGGGGTGGGCGTAGCCTGGGTGCAAGGGGCGGGGGGGGGGGGGGCCTCTGTCGTGGGAGGGCCTCCTGCGGCCCTGAGGCTGCTGTGTGTGAGAGATGGCAAGAAGGAGGTGGCAGGGGCCAGAATTGGTTTTCCTTGACATCTTTTTATGCTACGTTTGTTTGTGGAGTCTTCTGGAAGCACGGTCACCCCAGACCCCCTTCAGACATCCCCAAGGGCTGTTATCACCGGTGTTTTAAAGCGGGCCAGCTGAGCCAGCCCCGGGGCCAGGCCACAGCAGCACTCACCTCCCCCGCCACAAAGAACAGAAGCGGCGCCTCCTCCTCTTTGGCTTTGTACTTGGCGATGATCTTCTCAGCTATGGGCTGGATCAGCTGCTTGGCCGCCTCGGACTCCCCGTCATCCTCAGAATCTGTGACAGGAGAGAGAAAGACACAAAGACGCACTGGCTTGTCAATCAAGATGGAGTGGTGCCTGTGTCCAGGGCCTGACTTGCCCATCTGAGCAGCGCCTGAAGGGAAGAGAAGCCTCCCCTGGGACACCAGCCTCGCCTCCTGGGTGCAGGAGCGTGTGTCCCCAGGCATAGGCCAGCGTGCTCGCTGCTCTCACACACAGGCTGTCCTGAACCACGCCCCCAGGAAGAAGCAAGTAGCGCTAATGCCCAGGCAAGTGCAGTCCTGTTCACTGAGCTCTTCACAAACCCACCTTGGAAGCTAAGCCTCCCCTAGGCCAGGACCTGAGGTCCCGGCAGTTTTTCCTCACAATCACAGAATGAGATGCCGTGACCGCGGATCTCTGACTTCCTAATGGAAATGGCAGAACTGGTGGTGGTGGGTCAGGACTGTGGTCTGATCAGCAGCTTTGGTGGCGGTTGGGAGGCACCAGGGCACTGGCAACTTCACAGCTGGCAGCGGGACTTGGCTGGGAAGGGACAGGCTGACTGCAGGGGAGAACCTCCAGCCGGGCTCCCAGAGTCCCCTCTGGGCATCTCTTGCCTCCAGTGAAACAGCAGCATGGGAGCAGCTCACTCCTGCTGAACCCTGAAACCCAGAGCAAGCGCAGACCGGGGGTGGGTGGAAACAGGTGCCCCGGAAGTGCCACACCACCCGGGAGGCCCAGTGCGCAGGCTCGGCCCCACACACTCTAGATCCACAGTTAATTAGCTCCGTGATGCTGGGAACTCGCCTTGCCTCCCTGGGACCCTATTTACCACATCTGCAAATGGCCAGTGAGGTTCCCTACGGTCCCTCAGTTCAGAATTGCTTCCCAGGCCCCAGGATGTGGGCATGTGAGCCTGCCCAGGAAAGCCCCAAGGTGAATGGTCCCCCAAGGGCAGCCCCTCCCAGGGCCTCTGCCCTCCAAGCGCAGGGCCAGCCTGCAAGTCAGTTTGCTTCAGGATTCCCTCAAGTCCGCATGTTGGCTCCCGCCTGGGGGCCCCCAAACCAGACTCGCAGAGAATGGGGGTCGGATGCTGCCTGCATTCTCCAGCCCCCTCACCGTGGTGCGTATGGCAGCAGCTCAGCCGTGATTCCGGTACCCAGATTTACTTTAAGTTGGAACCAAGCAACGAGTCCCAAGGCAGAGGGCAAGGTGGACCTTGGCCAGCAGTTGCTCCATTTGCAGAAGGAACCAGGGTCACCCTATGGGCCTGCAGGGAGCCCGGAGTGGGTGTTCTGTGTCCTCCTGCTGTCACCCACTGAAAGTCAGAGTGGGAGAGGCGGGGAGACTGAGGGGCTCTCAGCCCCGGAGATGCCCCCCGAGGCCGGGCCCTGCTCCAGCCACCCTGGGGCAGCTCCTCAGAGCACAGGTGAGCGGCAGCAGCAGCTGGGGACGAGCCTTGGCCTAAGGGGCCCAGCCCCCCACAGCTGCTGTGCTGCAGCCCGGCCCCCAACAATGGGTCTGTTCATCACGGGGCGGAGGGCTTCCTCCCGGGCTGACCTCTTCCTCCCAGCTGGCAGCCGGGAGCAGCTAGGAAGGAAAGCACAGCGGCAGCTCCCAGAACACCACCCCCCACAGGGGAGAACCACGAGTAAATCACCGGGGTCAGGAGCACGGCAGCCGCGGAGACAAAGGCCCAGGCCCTGCGTTGCTGGCGACAGAAAGAAGATGTGGAGACAGACTTCCCAGACCCCCACCCAGTGAGCTCTGCCCATCCCGTCCCACCCTGGGGCTCCCGCTGAGCTTCATACCTACAAAAAGGACGAGGCAGGGGCCCTCGTTGAGCTGCACGGCGTTGGAGTCGGAGAGCTCCAGCACGGGCTTGGGGTGCCACGGGAAGCCCCTGCAGTCCTCGTCGTTCAGCACCTCCACCCGCCCCTGCCGCGTGATCACCTCCCCCTGTGGGTCCAGCACAATGAGGGTGGGGATGCCTGCAAGAGAGGGCGCGAGATTGGCCACAGACCCACAGTCCACGGGACGGCCCCCTAGGACACAATTCAGCCGGAGAGCTCTGGGATGGAAGCTGGGCTCAGCCTCTGAAGAGCCAGGGAGCCCCCCTGGGTTGGCAGGTAACATCTCCACGGGAGCCTAATAAGCAAGTCACTCCCCCGCCCCCCGCCTCCTGGTGAATGCACTGAAGCTCCCACCTTATCCTACCGCCACGTAAAGATCAACAAGGCTGTGCGTTTCAGAACTCAGCACGGGGCCTTGGCACATAGAAGCAGGGAAGTCCTAGAGAGATCCCCAAGAAGCAGGAGCGGCTCCCACACCTGCAGGGAGTCTAAACCTCATGAGGTGGTGTGAACACCCACTCCCCTGCAATGCAGACCAGCACAGGTCAAGGGCAGGAGGGCCCCACCCGTGCAAGCACTGGGGGCCTGTTGCGGGGAGGAGCCTGGGACAGGGGCTGCCAGGGGCAGAAGGACAGGAGGAGGACAGCTGGCCACCATCTCCAGCCCTGCTGCTTGGGGAGGTTCCAGCATTCGCTCTGAGGGAGGCAGTCCCTGGAGGGAACATGCTGACGGCAGTGCTGTCGCCCTCATGTTAGAATCCTGGGCTGGGGTAAGAAACGCAACACAAAGCGCCCCGCAAACCACAGCCCGCCTCTAACCATAAAGCCTCCAGTGGAAAATCAGAGGAGATCCCTCCCGGGTTACAGTCGCATGTGGGTTTTCCACTTCCCTGTTCTTTGTACCCCATTCCCCGCTGCTTCTCCTCCAGCCACCACCCACAGAGGCAGACTCGGCCCTGCCCTTTGGGGACACTTGTCTCTCCACTGGCAGCTGGTCCCCTCCCCCCTTGCACCAACCAGCTGCCTCCCCTCTGGAGCTGACCGGAGCTTTAATTTTATATGGGCCAGGGAAAGCCAGAGCAATTTAATATTTATAGATTCCACAGCATTCAGTCGGTAATTTGCTCCACTGACATTTTACTTCGCCACGGGGGGCGATGCTGAGGTACCAGAAATACAGCCCTGGTGTTATGACCTGCATGGTGGCTGGGGCAGCGGGCATGCAGTGGTGAGCCTGTCTGAAAAAGGAAAAACGAGTCTATTATGTTCACACCTATTAGAAGGAGTGGCTTGGCATGTTAGGGAACAGGTCCAGAGAGAAACAGACTCTGGGGACTGCCTTTCCCACAACGCACAGCACATACAAACGCACGTGGCTGCAGCCAGCACACTCGGGCTTTCAGGATGCGCCCAGAGCTGTCCGGGCCTCCTGAGTTGTCCGGGTCTCCTGAGTTGTGTGTCAGAGTACAAGAGACTTGGGGCATTTCCAGCCTCATCCTCACAATGGCATGTCATCCCCCAGAGGCCTGGGGCTCACATCAGGTGTGTCCCCAACCCGGATCGGGCTGGGCTTGAGTCAGAAACCTGAAGGGAGCCTGGGGCTGGGGCCCACAACATGACAGTCTGGCCATCTGCAGACAAATACCTCCCCAGCACCATGCCTCATCTCAAAAATGCCTTGGCCAAGGTCTTTAATCAGTTTCTGAAATTGGGCAATTTCAAGTGTTGGGCTAAACCAGGGCCTGCCCACTGCTATGATTAGACACTGCAGCAGGCCTGTTTGTAGCTCAGACGTGGGATGCTGAGTTGGTCTGTGGAGGGCAAGCAGGCACAGAGGACGGACAGAGAAGGCAGGAGAAGTAAAATCCAAAGGCAAAGAAGCTCACTTCCTGGTTTGGTGCCTCGGTTTCTCCCAGTGACTACTCTAAGAGGCTTCTTTGTTACCACGGCTGCAGCCTCTCTCCAGTCATGGCTGGTGGGGACCAGGGCGGCAGGGCAGGGACACAGGCCCCCAGCTGGCTGCTATGCAGTCCTCGCCAAGTCAACAGAGGAACAGCTCCGCTGGGCCCCCGGGTGTCCCCACTCCTCCCCCACGGCTACGTGAAAGCGAAGTCCCCCTTGTATTTGGTGCTTTGAGCCCAAGATGATGAGGTGCATGTGCCTGTGGAGTGTAAACAGAAAGCGACTCGGTACAATGACCACAGACTTCAACCAAGAGAAGCCCATTTCCGGCACATGGACAGAGAAAAAGAATCAACAAGCATCGGGCCAGGCCGCCTTCCCATCACCGGATCTTGGGTTAGCTTGGCCCTGGAGCCCTAAGTGTCTATGTTCCTCCAGAGACAACCAGCAGGTGAGAAAAGGAAGCTTGCTCTCAGGGCATCTGCTCTGTGCTCCGCACAGGGCGTGGGACCTCACTCACTCCTGAAGTATGATTATCCTCCTCCTGCAGATGTTCAAGTTGCCTGCCCAAGGTCGTCTGGCCGGTAAGTGGCCACGGTGGGACAGGAAGCCTGGTCTGCCTGCTGGAAAAGCTGCTGCTCTTTCTACCAGGCCGGCCACTGGCGGGAGCGCTCACAGCCCCGGGTTGGGGACTCTCATCCCCATGGAGGAGCTGGGCAGGGCGGGCCCTGCATCCACACTCTCTGCACCACCCACCTCCCTCTTCTCTGAGGCTTTGGGGAAGGAGGCTGAGATACGATCACCTCTCCCCTTTCTCCCCCGCCCCCCGCCCCATCAGGCCTTTCCTGCTCCCCCCTCCCTTGAAGCAGGTTCCCCGAAGCAGAGACTTCTAAGGAGAAAATAGGGCAGAGCCTCTTATGGGAAACTTAAAGGGAATGGAAAATTTCTAATCAATGCCTTTGTACAGAATAACTACCACCCCAGCAAGGGGCTCGCTTCCCTGACGGGAATGAAAAGGGAGCAGTTCGCCTCTGCTTCTCTTGAACTTGTCGTTTCCCAGCTGGGATGGCTGGAACGGTTGGAGGCAGAGTACAGTAAGAATTCTAAGGAAGACCCCGGAAAGTCACTTAACTGCTCAGAGCCTCATTTCCACACCGTCAAATGGGGGTAGTGACAGTTTCCTGTCTTACTTGGGGGCTGGAAGTAGAATGACATGTAGAAAATGCTTTCGAGCAGACCATCTGGCACCCAGTAAGTACTCCGTAAATATTAGCTCTTATTATAAATAAGTTCATCATTATTTTTTTTAATCATCCCTAAGTTGATCATTTGGCTCGCGAGAAGGGACAGAAGACTGGTGCCTTGCTCTCGTGAGATAAACAGAAACCTCCACGCTGGCTGGAGGGAGTTTGCTAAAGTAATAGAACACCGAGGCGACGTCAACACCACAGGGAGGGCTCCGGGGATGGTATAATGCTGCCACGTGTGCGGCTGGTGTTCTGTCGGTTGCACCACCCCAAGCTTAACCTCTGCGAGTAGAACACACACTCTGCGCTCCTAGAGAGGGCTTCAGCCCCAGGCCCCCACCCAGGGGAGCTTGGGTGGACCACAGCAGTGCCTCAGAATCCCCTTCAGCATCTCCCCGAAAACCTAGAGAAGAAGGAACAAGGCCTAAGAAGCCGGCTCCATACTGTTTCCTCCTGGGAGGAGCCGATTCGTGAGTATTTAAAACCATCTCAAAGCCACGTGCGGGACTTCCCTGGTGGCGCAGTGGTTAAGTATCCACCTGCCAATGAAGGGGACACGGGTTCGAGCCCTGGTCCGGGAAGATCCCACATGCCGCAGAGCAACTAAGCCCGTGCGTCACAACTACTGAGCCTGCGCTCTAGAGCCCGCGAGCCACAACTACTGAGCCCATGTGCCACAACTACTGAAGCCCGCACGCCTAGAGCCCGTGCTCCGCAACAAGAGAAGCCACTGCAATGAGAAGCCTGTCCACAGAGTAGCCCCCGCTCGCCACAACTAGAGAAAGCCCATGCACAGCAACGAAGACCCAACGCGGCCGGAAAAAAAAAAAAGCCACGTGCATGGAGACTGTCCCACAGTTGCGTTTGGTTGCTTTCCTATCACCAAGGAAAGAGGGAGTTTCAAAGGAGGTGGTGGGTCTGGGGCAGCACCTGGGGGTGGGAGAGGACCTGGTCAGGGCCGTAACCCAACTTTGTTTCTCTGCTTCTAGATGGCAGTGTGATCGCAAAGATTGCTGGCAGTGGGGAAGAGAAAGGGGAGGAAAAGCAGACCCCAAGACAGGAAGAGTGGGTTAGGGCACGTGGCAGGGCAAGTGGTTACGTGATCACGGAAATAAATGGTCATCGTGAACACTGTGGCAGTATGGAAATGTTTGTAATGCATGGATGAGTTGAAAATGCAGAATACACAGTGCTATGTGTACAATTACAACTACGTAGAAATATGCTTGAAGACAGAGACCAAAAGGACTCAGAAAAGTGAAAACAGTTGTGCTAGGAAGGCAGGAATGTGGGTGAAATAGATACATATTTGAGTTTTGTTAAATGATATTATGATGAATGCACTAACATTAAGTAAAAATCAAACAGGAACCGTAGGGCAGCAGGGGTGGGATGACAAATACAGACCACGCCTTGGCAACATCAACCCCAGTTCATCACATCCCTCTTTTCCTCCCCCTCCTTCTCCCCCAAACCTTCCCCTACTGGGAGAGTTAAGGAAAGGAAGAAGGCAGCTGGTTTGAGTGGTGAAGCTCAGAGAAACCCAAAGGAAGTCAAAGGGATGAGTCTGGGCCCACTTGAACTCGGCCAGAAGGCCCGCGTCAGGAGGCACAAAGACGACTTTTCTTTTTTGACCATGCCACGTGGCATGCGGGAATCTTAGTTCCTGGACCAGGGATTGAACCCGAGCCCCTGCAGTGGAAGCTCAGAGTCTTAACCACTGGACCGCCAGGAAGTCCCAAAGAAGACATTTAAAATGGCAGCGTTCTTGTAATACAGAAAAGCCAGAAATGACCAAGTATCCACTGACGGTGGAACTGATAAACAGGCTGTGGTACAACAAAGCACTTCACGGCACTGAAATAAACCAGATGTAAATATCAACAGGGATAAATCTCAAAAACATAATGTTTAGTGAGAAAAGCAAGCTGCATTATGATATTACAGCATGTCAGCACTTAAGTATACTTCTAGAAACACACCCAGCACGACTATACATTACTCACGGATTCAGAGACTCAGTGAACTTCTGAAAACAGATGAGGAATATTCACAGTGAAGGGATGATAGTGTCACCGCTCTCCCCCGCTGGGGAGAAAGAAGGGGCAAGGCTCCACGGAGGAGTAAAGGGAGCCCCACTTGGTCTCTGTTTAATGCTCCCATTCGTTGATAAATACCTCAGGCAAAGATGTCAGTTCTAGGTGGTGGCCACATGGGTGTTTGTTACATTATTCTTTGTCCTTTCCTGTTTTTCCTTTTTTTATGTTTTCAGAATGAAACAAGATGAGCAGAGAAGAGCACTGAGGCTGCTCTGTAGGCCCTAAGACAGCCCCCAGCCGCCCTCCCCAGGCCCAGGGGGCCCGCTCCACAGAGCCTGCGCCAGCCCTTTCAATACTGAGATTTGCCTACAAAAAACACCAGCGTGGGCCCCTCGCCCTCTACTCATTGAAAAACACAATGGCTGAATGTTTCGTTTCTATAGAAAATAAAGAGACTCTGCCTCAAGTCCATTTTGTGAAAGGAGCAGGGAAGAGGGCAAAGGAAGGGAAAGAGAGAGGAGAAGGGCGGGAAATGGATGAGAAAGGCAGGGAAAGGGGAAAAGGAGAAGAAAAAGCCAGAGGATAAGGCTAAGGAATAAGAGGGCAACAGAGAAACAGAAGATAAATGGATCCCGGGAGAGCGACGGGCCTCACACAACTGCCTCCCGGTCTTCCCTGCTGCTCTCCTGGTGGCAGGGCCTCCGTCCACCCTGGGCCCTGTCGCTGGCCCCAGAGGCGGGGGCGGGGGTGGGGAGGAGAGGAACAAAGCCAGCGAGGGCCTCTAACCCAGGAGAGAAGGGGCTCGGAGCCTCCCTGCGCAGAACATGGTATTCTCCAACAGCCAGCATTAGAGAATTGCTAATGGGATCTGCCTTTTGCCAAGTGCGTCTAAACCCTTTCCTTAGAAAGGCATTTGTCAGCAGCTTATAGGGCTACAAATTCCCCAGTCTGCACAAAGCGCTGGGAGGAGGGAGGCCAACCCAGCTACTCCCCAAGGCAAAGGAAGTGGATGGAGGCCACATGCCAGGCTTTGGTGAACTCAAGCGGCCCCATGAAGACTGCTAGCTAACACGGCCCAGGCTCAGGCCAGAGCACCCGAGGGACCAGCAACCAGCCTGGGAGCAGATGCCTCCTCAAGGCCTGCAGCAGGTCCTGCCATCTCTGAAAGGGGTGACTGGAGGACACAGCCTCAAGACCCAGACTCTCCCACCACCATCTGGATGGACACCTGAACGAAGGGGCAGCATCTTATGCAAGGCCTCCTCGGGATGCTGGAAGATACTCAGAATCCGGGGGCGCTCTGAGCCCAGCTCCCAGGATGCTCAGAGGATTCCAGGTTCTTCTGCATTGCCCATTTTCACCCAAGCCTGTCCAGGTGACACAGAGCGGCTCTGCCCTCATGGGCCTCCATATGGTCTGATGAAGTCATTTGCGCGCTATAAGGCCCAAAGACAGGCCAGGTGGAGGTGGCTCAGCTTGGGTGCGGGCAGGGGAAGGTACCTCATACTGCTCTCTGAAAGCACCCTCATCAAAACGTTCAGGAAGAGACAGAAAGTGGGGTGAGAGACCAGGACACAGAGTCAAGCAGGGAGCATGAGCTCTCGCAGATAGAGCCCTGCGGGATTTGCAGAAGATCAGAGGGCTGGTGGAACCCTCCACTGACTCTGCATATGCATGGAGTGTATGTACGTGCACATTGTGATACTGTAACATAGTGAGGCGTATATATTTGGCCTTCATCCCCAGCTCCTGGCACAGAGCTCCTAAAACCCCTATAATTTCCTGAATGATTGGGGTGATAGGAACATCTTTTGTTATAATATTTGGTCTTAGTCCCAGATCCTGACGCAAGAGCTTCCAAGACTGTTGGAATGGAAGTGGTAAGAGTGACTGTCTTTTTGGATGCTCGCGAGATGACGGGTCTAGGTCGCCAGAGAGACGTGGTTAGAAGGTTGGAACATTCAGCTCCACACCCTTGACCTCAAGAGCTGGGGAAGGGAGAAGGGCTGGAGGTTGAGTTAATCACCAATGGCCAATGATTTAACCACTCATGCCTACATAGTGAAACCTCCATAAAGGCCCCAAAATGATGGGGTTCAGAGAGCTTCCAGGTTGGTGAACATGTGGAGGTGCTGGGAGGGCGGTGCACCTGGAGAGGACATGGGAGCCCTACTTGAGCAAGAAAGAAGAAAGGGGATGGAGAGACACACAGACATTCTGAGTTACGGACCTGAGGCTGTAAAAGATGCTTCGTGGTGGAGAGGAGGGAGACTGAGGGAATTCAGGAGAGCCGGCCATACGCCCACCAAAGCAGGTCTGCTGAGGAGAGAGACACTCACCCAGGGGAGGAGTCTGGGCCATGGGAGATGCCGACAGGGAGGAAAGTGATGGCCCCGGGACCTCGGAACCCCGCCCCCTTGAACAGGCTGTGGATCTCCTCTACCTTATATTTTGGTAGTCAAACGCACTGGGATGCTGACTGGTAAGATCAATGGAAATGCTGCCAAAGAACTTACTAACGACTAATGCGCCGGGGAACCCCAAACACGCCATGAAGCTGAAGCAGCCTGTGAGGCTGGAAGGAGGCAGAGGCCGCCTGGGCCACCTGCCCTAGAGCCCAAGGGAGCAGCCTCCCTCTCTCTCCCCACAGGTAGGCCTGTCGTGAGCCACAGCCTGAGGTCTGGCTACAGTGGGAACTCAGTGAGGCCATCAGAAATATCAGAGGATAACATGCCTCTGGGATTTCTCTTCTAGTCTAGCTTACATGTCACTACTGTACGGATCTCCCCTTAATCAAATTTTTCAAACAGCTCGAAAGCCCAAAGCGCCAAGTTCAAGGACCACAGCCGGGTGCTCAAGGCCTTCTGTGATGTGGCATCACCAGCCTTATTACCCGGTCTGCCCTACAGTACACCACGGACATCCTACTCTGGCCTTTGCCCTGGAATGTCTCAAACCCTCTACCTAAATCCCATCCATTCTGTAAGGCCCTGCTCTAGAGTCACCTCCTCCAGGAAGCCTTCTGGGCTCAAGAGCTCCAAGCCAGAGTCTCGTGTGAATTCAGACTATTCCCCTGTCTGCCCTTCATTAAACGCTGCCTTGAAAAGGATCCTGTGTGGCTCTTCCACACTCTCGATTCACCGTGCTTTAGTGCATCTCTGGCTTCACAGGGCCAGAGGCGGACAGACAGATCAGGGTCAGCCGGCCATGTCTGACAGGCTGCTTGCAGGAATGACTCCTAAGGCTTAGCCAAAGGGGTCAGTGATCAAGTGAGCAGTTGGCAGAAAACACTGTGCCAGGGAGAGAACCCAAGCGTGAGGCAGCGGGAGGTAGAGAGCTGGGAACGCAGGCTGGTCCAAGCTGAGGAGGGACTAGTACAGATGGCAGGGAGTGTACACCGTGGAGCCAGCAGACAAGGAGCAGCGGGACGGGCCAGGTGCAGGGCTGGGCTGCAGAGGACACTCGCCGGCCAGAGCTGGGTTCTTTTGTGTGGCTGCCCGGCCGCTGCTTGCCTGGGCACAGGGCCTCTCCAGATCAGCTTTCTGACTCTCAGCTGAGGGCTCCTTGAAGTCTGGGAACCACATATGTACTCATCCTCACACTGCCAGGCCTTAAGAGACTGAGCCAAATGAATGCATCTCTGAAAACTCTCCATTCTCTTCCTGCTCATTTGTGGTCACCCGCATCCTGGCTGTCTGGGCCACACCTAGCAACCAGGGCTCCTACTGCTGTAATATTTACATGTCGATAGCTGGAGAATCCACAAGGAGAGTTCCCTTCTCTGCTCTCTGAAGGCAGACAGAAAACAATCAGTTTAATTTTTTTTCCTTTTTTGTTTTTTTGGCCACACCATGCAGCATGCGGGATCTTAAGTTCCCCAACCAGGGATCGAACCCACACCGCCTAAAGTGCAAGTGCGGAGTCTTAACCACTGGACCGCCAGGGAAGTCCCACGATCAATTTAATTTTTTCGTGCCCTGCCAATGTCTGACAGAAGGGTACCTTCTAGCCTCAGCCGTGTGCCCAGAACTTGTGCGGAATCTTGCAGGGTTTGTGATTTCTCCTCAGGAGATTGCCATTCTGTGCCTACCCCGCCAACAAGGGCCCCAAGAAGCATCTCACAGAGCACAGGGAGGGTAGAAACCCCCACCCTCAAACTGGCTCTGCAGGACACAGACTGTCCTTTGTGTTAATTTATTACTTTCAGGTGACCTCAGGGCCTTAGCATCGACCACTAGAATATGACCTGCACCTCACTGGCCTCCACCCCCAAGAAAGGGCAACTCCCTTCCTCAGAGAGGAAAAGGCTGTGCTTCACTGAGGACGTGTGTTTGGAAAGAAGATGCCCCCATATGGAGAGGCTGCCTGACTGAGCAGAGTGGCCAAGTGAAGCCCAGCACCCGCTCTGCTCTCGGGGACGAGTTCAGTCTTCTGAGCCCTTGTACGAAGTGACACCTATTTGACCAACGCTTTTTAGTTCTTCAGAAGATATCATCCTACTGTAGTTATTTCCCAATGTAAATCCCATCTTGCCCACTCAAGGGCAGCCCTGGGACACCCTTCTGGTTTCTTATTCCCCACCAAGCTCAGTGTACAGTATTGGTGGTTAGCTGGAGCTCAAGAAATAGAATCCTATGCATTTAAATCTACTCCAGCTTTTTTCCAAAAAGGATTTGAGGCTGCTTAAAAAGTGCATGATATAATCCAATAAAAAACTGATGAAAACATCCCACTGAAAGGAAAACAAGGAAGGAAGAGAAAACCAAGCTAGGGTCAAGGGCACGCAGAGAAATGGTCAGCTTTGTAAAACTGCTGAAGGTGGCTACAAATTCAGCTCTGAGTTTTCTAGGGGCTAAAGCAAGGAAAGAACTGTGGTCTGTGATGAAATCCAAAGTATACGAAAGATGAAAGAAAAAAACAAAAACAAAAATGCACCTCCAACTGCAAAAGAAGTTCAGTTTTTGCTGGGTGCTAGAGGGTAATTTCCTGAACATGAATTCCTACAAGTGGGATTCTGAAATTAAAGGTTTTATAGATTTTTAAGGCCTCTGGTGTACATTGCCAATTTCTCTCCTTGAAACGTTGTCCTGATTTAGATTCCCACTAGCAGTCTGCTCTCTTTCCTATACTGGGGATTATCTTTTTTTGGCAAGTAGAGTTCTTTGCAAATGTGATAGACACAAATTCAGTGTTTTAATCTGTAAATCATGAATGAAAATTATTCTGAATATTTTTCTTATCCATTCTGACAATATGCATCAGGTGAATTGCCCACCTCATATCTTGTACATATTTTCAACTAAATTGTTTGTCTCTCTCTCTTTTTGGACTGGTATCTGGAAAGAGCTCTTTTTCTATGAAGGATATAGATTCTTTGCCACATGTGTTATTAATACTGTTAGTTGCCTTTCTGTTAGTAAGCTTTTTGACATCGAAAAGTTTATCTTTTTTAGGTTGTAAAATCAAATATTTCCCTTTTTTCCCCTAAGTCAGTCAGTTAAATATTAAGTGCCTACTCTGTATCCAACAGTGAAACTGCCCAGTTTTCCTGAAAAAAGTTAGGTTAAGTAACTTGCTCAAGGTCAGTCAGCAGTAGGGGGGTAAACCCTCAGCAAATACTTGTTGAATGAATGAATAAGTGAATTGAGAGACATGAAGTTTTACTTATCCCCACCAAGTGGCAATTCAACCCTCTGTTTAGTACGACTGGCCTAGGATCATCACTTTTCTCAAGCAATACTGCTCCTACCCCAAGGCACACATGCTTTAAGGCTCTCTGCAAGCAGAGTGCTGGAAAGAAATACTCCTGGGCCATCTCCTTTAAATTAACCAACTTGGTACCCGTCCTTCTGGACCAGTAAACCATGTCATGTCTCTCCACTTCTGCTTGGAAAGAAAACTGCTTTCATCTTTTTTATTAGTAGGAGGCATAAGGCTCCCAAATTCTCAAAGGATGAATAGACCTAGACTTAATGCCCAAAGTGTGGTCCCTGGACCAGCGGCAGTGGCATCACCTGGGGGCTTTTGCTAGAAATGCAGGATCTCAGCCACACCCCAGAACCACTGAATCCGAATCTGCATTTTCGCAAGATCCCCAGGGAATTCTTATGCACATTTGAAACTGAGAATCACCAATTTTAAATGAAATATTAATTTTTTGAAACTAGCTCCTAACAAAGCCAAATGCTTACTCTAAATGGTGAAGAAAAAAGGTTAAAGAACCTGATGAGTTCCCCCACAAGCTGTGGAGTTGGTGGGTAGATCTTGATTTGTCTTTTTTTTTTCCACTTCCTATAAACCAAGACACTGAGAACTCAAATATTAGCTGTTATCTGTCTAGGGTTGACCAGGATCTGGTACCACTGATACAAAGACAATGAATTTAACTCTAAATAGGCCACCAAGAAAAAACCTGGCTGGGTGAAGGCTGGGAAGGAGGTATTCACATAATAAAGAATAAAAACACAGATTGTCTCACTAGTAATCATTATTTCTGAAAAACACCATGATTAGTACTTCAAGTCCAAGTTTTCAACACTCTCAGGAAATCAATTTTCTTGCCTAAAAGGCAATAAATACCCCCTCAGCCGTCACTGTGACACTTCAGGAATGTGCGAAGTATGGGATTTGCATTATCCTATTAACGCTCCCAGCGACTCTTTGTGGCAGATATATCATCCACAGTTTACAGATGAGGAAACCGAGGCTCAAGGAGCTTGACTAACAGAACCAAAGGTCACCCTCAGGTCTGTTTGACAGAAAGAACCTTGGGATAGGGTTTTGGCCGAGTCATTGGGCAGCTGTTCTCCATAGCCCAACCACATTAGAACCCACTAGGCCGGGTGGTGAGAAGTAGCTGTCTCACTGGGACAAGCATTTTCAAAAAAAAAAAAAAAAAAATGGCTTTAATGAGGGATAATCTACATACCTTAAAATCCACCGCATCTTTTTAAGATGCTAAAGAATGTGAACATTCATGGAAATAAAGATGTTCTTTTCCCTCTAGAAGGAAAGCCAAAGAGGTGGTGAGCCCAGACAAGCGAGCAGGATTCCAAGGAAGCCACAAGTCGGGCACACCTACCTTGGATTCCATACAGCCGGTTGAGGCGCGACCGCCGGGCCTCGTCGGTGTAGGGAACTGCGAGCCACGGCATCTCACTGAAGTACTGTTTGAATGAGTCCTCTGACCTACAGAGACACACACAGGGAGACAAAGCCCTATTACCCCACAAGGCACCACCACTGGGTCCTCCCCACCTTCCACCAAGTCGTGCCCAGGGCCCTACAGATGCCGGGGCTTCTAATCATCGTGCTCCTCGGACACCAGGCCGGAGGACACTGTCCTACCCATTCCAGCGCACACCCCAAAGCAAAGCTCCACACAACAGGTGGACGCCAAACTGAAATGCCAGGCCACTTCAACATCCCGCTTCTCTGCACCCTACACATTCAGCTCACGCTTAACTTCTCCTTTTTCAACATTGACAGGTCTTACTTTTATGAGGAGTCTAGATGTTCAGACACCACATTCCCCGCAATGTTTGTAATCTGTGCACATAACAGTGATGCGTACAGGACACTTAACCAAGCGTATACCTACGACTCCATGTCTAAGAAACTCTAGGAGTGATAAATCTAATCAAGTGATAGAAAGCAGATCCGGGGATCTGTGGGGCTGGGACTTGGGGGTGAGGATTAACTGAGAAGAGGCACGAGGGATTCTTTTAATTGATGGGAATGTTCTACACCTTCACTGTGATGGTGACACAGGTACATACATTAGTGAAAATACATTGAACTGGACACCCAGAGTGTATGAATTTCACTGTATGAAAATCGTACTTCAATAAAGTTGACTTTTTTATTATCTACTTATTTATTTTGGCTGCGCCACGGGGCTTGCAGGATCTTGGTTCCCTGACCAGGGATCAAACCCGCACCCTCGGTAGTGAAAGCGCGGAGTCCTAACCACTGGACCGCCAGGGAATTCCCAAGTTGATGTTGTTTAAGGCTTTAACAAAGTGACTCCTCCCTGTGGCATGCCTTCAGGCTTGCCGCACTCCATGCGGGGGTGGGGGGGTTGGGGGGCTCGGTGTAGTGGGGTGGGGCCCACGGGCCAATAAACTGAGGACAGCATCATGCAGACATCAAGGGTACGACAGTGGACACAAGGCCCTCCATGTGTTGCCATCTCAGAGACCCTTCTGTGAACAGAACACCTGGCGGCTCAGTCTGAACTGGGGCTGGAGTTTTGAGATGAAGGAAGGTCACTGATGAGTAAAGCTGGCAAGAGGGCAAGAAACAGAGGAGACTGAGGCTAAAAGGCCCTGACGTACTCCAGGAAGAATGTCTGTTCTTGTTTTGAGGAGAGCCCCTAGAAAAAGCACGTGGCCAGAGCTCAGAGAAATGCCTGCAGAGCCCACTAGGATAGGTGCCACATTCCATTAGTCTCCGGCTCTTTTCTTTCCATCCTCCCCCCTCCACATCCTTTCACCACCATCCACAAAGCTGAACTAATCAGAAAAAAATGCGTGCTAATCTCAAATGCCCCAGGCCAGAATTGGGATGTCCCTTAATAATGACAGCAAGGACGGGTTTTTCTTGGCTCCCCTTCAGACAATTACGTGAGTAAATATGAAATGTATCTGTCCCTCCGATAATCATCCCAGATATGTCTTCCCTGATCCCTATCCCCCAAGCTCTAAGCTTAAAGAGGCGAGATGTGTATGGCAAGAGACATCCACCTAGAGAAAAGGGGAGATGCACCGCCACTCTCCCCAGCACGCGTTACCTGTCTGCACTAACAAAGATGATCTCGAATTTCTGGCCTGCCTCCTTGATCTTCCGGTAGGATTCCACCAGGACCCGGGTGAGGCTTCGGCAGGGTGGACACTGGAAGACATGAGTGGGATCCTGCAGCCTCACGTCGCGCCTTCGCCTTCCCAATTCCCAGCCACCTGCCCGTAGAGGCCAGGTCAGCAACACCCAAGCAGGATTCGGATCGCGTTTCCAGTTTATGAAAGAGGCAGAAACAAACGTGCCTCTCGTGATGGCGCGTATCCAGCACAGGCCCTGCCCCATCCACGTGGGTGCCAGCAGGCAGCAGTTAAAACGAGCTCCCGCGGGGCCCATGAGGAGCCTCGTCAGAATGGGTTAGGAGGACTCCTCTTTTTATTTATTTATTTTTTAGGGGGAAGGACTGCCCTTTTAGGCCAGTCCAAAGAAGTCGTTTTCTTGCTGCTAATATCATTCATCACAATAAGCACTTGCAGCATGCCAGCAATGCATCGGGCACAGGGGAAGGCAAGAATGCCGGGAAATGACACCTGAGCAGTCACACCTCCAGAAGCCAACCCCAGCTGGGGTTGGTGGTGACATCACTGCTCCCTTCTGTCTGGACTAAAGAGGGACCAAACACTCACCCAGTGTGCAGAGAAATAGACTCCCACGTGAGACCCCTCCAGGCTGCTGCTCTCCAGGGACTGCCCATTATTTCTAAGCAAGGGCCCTGCAATGACTTCCCTGAAGGGTTTAGGCCCCCAAGGGAATTCCAAACCTGAAACAGGCAACAGAGAGCGAGAATGTTAAGACTCTTCCTCGTGGCCTCTGACCCAAAAGGCCTCAGGGCTGCAGAGCATGACAACTTTATCACCAAACAGTAATTTTTTTTAAATTTTATTTTATTTTTTAAATTTTTTTTTTAACATCTTTATTGGGGTATAATTGCTTTACAATGGTGTATTAGTTTCTGCTTTATAACAAAGTGAATCAGTCATACATAAACAGATGTTCCCATATGTCTTCCCTGTTGCGTCTCCCTCCCTCCCACCCTCCCTATCCCACCCCTCCAGGCTGTCACAAAGCACCGAGCCAATATCCCTGTGCCATGCGGCTGCTTCCCACTAGCTATCTACCTTACTGCGTTTGTTAGTGTGTATATGCCCATGACTCTCTCTCGCCCTGTCACAGCTCACCCTTCCCCCTCCCCATAACCTCAAGTCCGTTCTCTAGGAGGTCTGCGTCTTTATTCCTGCTTTACCCCTAGGTTCTTCATGACATTTTTTTTTCTTAAATTCCATATATATGTGTTAGCATACGGTATTTGTCTTTTTCTTTCTGACTTACTTCACTCTGTATGACAGACTCTAGGTCTATCCACCTCATTACAAATAGCTCAATTTCGTTTCTTTTTATGGCTGAGTAATATTCCATTGTATATATGTGCCACATCTTCTTTATCCATTCATCCGATGACGGGCACTTAGGTTGTTTCCATCTCCGGGCTATTGTAAATAGAGCTGCAATGAACATTTTGGTACATGACTCTTTTTGAATTTTGGTTTTCTCAGGGTATATGCCCAGTAGTGGGATTGTTTTTTAACATATCCGTAGAACCCGCAGCTAAAGCAGGAATAAAAGCAGGACTCATCCGCGGCAGAGCCCTACCTACCTTCAAGGCAATGGTTCCTGAACCTGGATGACCACAGGACCCATCTCCTGGGGGGCTTTTGAAAAGTACAGAAGCCCAGGTCACCCCCCACCCCCAGTCTCAGGATTCAGGGGCAAGGCTGAAGATGCATGTCCAAAACAAAGCAAAACGACTCCCCGAGTAATTGTGATGATGGGACAGTTGGGAAATCACTGCCTTGGGTATTAACTGTGAGTTTCTTCGATTCCAACCCTGGACTCTCAGTGGCTCTCAACTCTGCATTTTAGAATCAGCTGGGGAACTGTAAAATTCCCCATCCCCAAAGATTCTGATTCAGCCGGTCTGGGTTGGGGCCCAGGGAACCAAGTGAGATGAGAATTTCAGTCTACTGAAAGGAAAGCGTAAAACCACTCAACCCAGATGGTCGACATTCTGGTGACACATAAGCCCCAGGCAGGAAGAGCAAATGATATGCTCCCCCACTCAACAGAACAGTGTTTTCTCACAGGGTGGTCCAGGGACCACTGCCTCAAAATCGCCTGGGGCGGGTGGAGGATGGGAGGGAGAAAGAAGCACAGCCTGGCTGAAAAAGCAGGTGGCCAAGCCCACCCTGAAACAAATGGATCCAAAATTCTCTGGGGGTGGAGGCGGGGAAGCTGGGTTTCTAACAAGTTTCAGAGTGGAGTGTGTGTGTGTGTGTGTGCGCGCGTGCGTGTGTGTGTGTGCGCGTGCGTGTGTGTGCGCGTGTGTGTGTGTGTGTGTGTGTGTGTGTGTGTGTGTGTGTGTGTGTGTGTGTGTGTTTACATTTCAGAAAGTAAAGACTTGGTTCTACCTGCCCTGGTTTTTACTGAGGACAATTCTTTGAAGCAGGTGAAATTTTTACTGGGAAAATTTGTGACCCGGGTTGAATCCTCCAATTGGATCAGTAAGTGAGGGACAGAAGAACTTGTAACACTTCTATGACTTTTATGACTCCAGTGCACAGGGTTGGGGGGCGGGGGTTGAGAGAAGGAGAGAAACAGGCCCTGGACAGCCTCTGAGCAGGGTGATGAGAGCCACCCAGGCACAGCCAGCCACCCGGCCAGTCAGCAAGACCAAGGCTTAGGATTTGAGCAGCCCCAAGAACTGAGGGGCCCCCACCGCCAGGCCAGCAGAGTAATGCAGAGATTGCGACTTTGCTACGGTAAAATTTTAATGAGAAAAAACCCCGAAACCACACAGCCTGCCTCTGATTGTGAAGGTGAGAGCTGCCGTTGAAACAGCACTAGGAGTCGGAATCTGGGCTCAAGCCGCTTCTCAATGGCCTCCTCAGCCCTCAAAGCTAAACTTCCTTTTTCAGATTCCATCTCCGCTGGCCCATGAACTAAAGCCCCCACGAGGGACATTCTGATCTCCGTAAAAATCTTAACCATGACCTGGAGAATACTGTAATTTCATCAAGACAATATTCTCTAGCCAAATAAACCCACACTCATCTATTTCCTTTATGCACTCTCTACCAACAGGGAGGAGGGCAGGGCAGGGGGGTAGAGCAGGGAGTACGGGTGGACAAAGCAAGGTCTTACCCTCTGGGTCATCGCGGATCACCAGCAGCCCATTCCTGCACACGACCTTCCCGGTGGTGGCGTCTAAGAATATTAGTGATGGAATGTTGGAAATTCGATATTTGTTCCAAAGTTTAAGCTATAAGAAGAAAAGTAAAAGAAGGTGGTTAAATCCAAACCAGATTAATTGCAGAGTTCTTCGGAGCCTCCTGGGCCTCACGGGTAGACAGGCTGGAAAACACGAAAGTACAGATTAAATGAATTACTGATTGAAAGCAGGGCTGGCTGGGCAAAAGGGGCAAGAGAAGCTACAATCCCACTTGTCCCTGCGGCCTGAGACAGTGGAGCGGACCCCAAGTCAGAGCCACACCCAGGCTCAAGTCGCAGCAGAGGCCGACGGAGAACCACACTCGCCCTGGGTGAGCTTTTCTCTCCTACCTCCCCCATGGGCACTGTCTCTAAGAAGCATGAACATGAAGATGGATCAGGCATCTTTCAGATACAGTCAGACCTCCACCAGGTGGTTAAGGCAGGAAGGGAGGCTTTTTATTGGTGCCTCTCCACCCTATCAGCAGGCAGGTGTTCGGCCGTGTCCCCTTGGCCCCAAGGGAGAAGGGACAAGGGCATTCCACAGATGACCAAGAGTTAAAATCGGCCCCTCTCCCCACTTCACCGGGTCCATGCACCGAAATATCGGTAGTCGCTCTACGTGTGTGCCACTCAGCCTGCAGACACTGGGGAAGCACGGTCCTCAGCCAGCCCCAGCCCTCATTTCCCTGTGCCACTTAAAACAATCCCCAGTCCTTGGCAGGTGCCTGCAGTCAGCTGTGCCAGCTGTCAGAGGGCCAGGGTCTGAGAGCCGAGGCTGAGAAATTGTGAAGGCGACAGCCCAGGGCTAGGAGCCGAGTGTGTGCCGGCTCCTCTGTAAGCTCCTGGCCGTCTGGGTGGTGCTGGTCAGGTGGGCTGCTGAGAGCTCTGGAACTCAACTGCCAAGGCCAGAAAGTGACGTAAAGAAATGAAATGTTGAACTACCAATGCACCTCCAGAAAAGAAAGAAACGAGGGGAGATTGCAGGATGGCCCACTGGTGATTCAGCTGTGAGCCTCCCTTCCGGGGGCCTGGGGCCCAGACAGGAGGGGCTGGCCCTGTGGGCACTGGCACAATAGGGTATGGAGGTGTCGAGGGAAACAGGCATCAGAAATCCAGCTGCATAAAGCAGAGGAAAAGGCATGGGTGGCTGTGACCATTGTTTTTAACTCAGTCCCAAGCAGCCAGGGAGTTGGGCAGTGTATGTGCCAAGAAATGTGAGGCCTACCCAGCCTATGGAGACCTGGGTCTTGGCAGGAAGGGTTGCGGGACCCCATCTCTAACTGGGTGGGCCCCCCTTAGTGCTGCATGTTTTTCCCAGTCTCACGTTTCCATTGGGCTCCCCAAACCGGCCAGGACCTCAGATCAAGGGTGACTCTGCCCATCAAGTTTCCGGTGACCGATTTTGCACTATTCCCAAGAAACCCGACACAGGATTCAGATTAAACATTCTTAAGAGATTCAACAACAAAACAAGACCATCCTACCAGTGGGATTAGCTTTACAAGTTTGCTGGTACCAGGATCCAGCCAGGTTAAAAAAATTAAAAAAAAGTTGGGGTGGTGGGGGATTAAGTTATCAGATTTTCCTGATTTCAAAAGTAACTACTGGGGGGGAAAAGTAACTATTGGGAAAAATGGGAAACATAGCAAACCACAAAAACTGAGATAAAAATAACCCATGACTCATCACTCATGAAAGCTTAGACAATTTTATATTCCACCAATGGCAAATGAGAGCACCCGTTTCCTGGTACTCTCACCAACATTATCACTACCATTAGTTTTCCCAATTTGATAGGACAAAATGATGCTCATCTTTGTTGCTTATCATTCTTTTACTTACTGATGTTTAGGAGATACACATCTATCTCACTGTTATAAATACACTGTTTTTCCCAAGATATTTTTTTACAAGTGGTAAGTGCTGCAATTCATTGAACAGATATTAACTGAGCACCTACTATGTGCCAGCCCAAGGGACAAGAAAGAACAAGGCAGATGACGTGGCTGCCTTTGCAGAGCTTCTATTCTAGTGGGAGAGACAGACAATATAAGCAAGAATATATAGAGAAAAATAATTTCAGGCACTTGTAAGCAATAAAAAGAAGCCAGAGCAGGGTAAGAGCGAAGGCACACTGGGGGGAGTGGTACACGTTTTAGTGAGTGCTCTGGAAGGCATCTTTGAAGAAATGGCATCTGAGCACAGATAATGACATGAAACAAGTCACGTGCACATGGGGGGAGGCTGAATGGGAAAGGTGATAGTGGACGCAGCCAGACAGTCAGGGAGGGGAGCCACGATGAGGTCAGAAGGGCAGCCGTGGACCAGATCTTCAAGGCCCTGTAGACGTGTAAAAATAACGGAATTTTATTCTAAGCGTACAGTCAGACCTCCATATCCACAGGTCCCGCATCTGCAGATTCAACCAAGCGCAGATCAAAAATATTCGGGGGAGGGCTTCGCTAGTGGCACAGTGGTTGAGAGTCCGCCTGCCGATGCAGGGGACATGGGTTCGTGCCCCGGTCCGGGAAGATCCCACATGCCGCGGAGTGGCTGGGCCCGTGAGCCATGGCTGCTGAGCCTGCGCGTCTGGAGCCTGTGCTCCGCAACGGGAGAGGCCACAACAGTGAGAGGCCCGTGTACCACAAAAAGAATAAAAATAAAAATATTCGGGGGAAAAAAAATCAAGGAAGTTCTAAAATGCAAGGCTTGAATTTGCCAAGCGCAGGCAACTATTTACATAGCGTTTACATTGTAGGTATAACTATTTATGTTATATGTACACTGTATTAGGTATTGTAAGCACTCTAGAAAAGATCTGAAGTGTACAGGAGGATGTGTATAGGTTAGATGCAAATATCGTGCGATTTTATATAAGGGACTTGAGCATCCGCGGATTTTGGTATCTGTGAGGATCCTAGAGTCTTGGATGACCAGGTGAGGTCATCCAAGGAGAAGACACGGCTACAGAGGAAAAGGGACCCCAGGGGAGAGCCGGGTACCACCCATAGCAGGCTGAGGAGTGATGAGTGACACAGGAAAACAGGGAGACTCCAGTGTCCCAATAGGCAGGTGAGCAAAGTGTTTTGGAGAGGACAGTGTAGGCCACTGTGTCAAATGCCCTGAGATGTTGAATAAGATGAGGACAGAGAACTGACCAGTGGATGTGGCACCAATGGTCACATATGACCTTGATGGGGTCGGGGAGGAGTCAGCGCAGGGGTGAAGCTGACAGACACACTGGAATGAAGAGGGAAGGAGGGGGCACAGCTCTGTCCAGCACACATGCCTACAATGGGCCTGGGACCCAGACAAGTCCAAGTCGTCCCGACAACACGTGAAACATCAAGAGGAGAATAACACAAAGAAGAAACGTTATAAAAAGAGGAGAAAATAGCAGATAAGGGGCTGAGGTAGTGACTATAGGCAACTCTCTTTAAGAGTTTTGCTGTAAAGGAAGCAAAGAAATGGGATTGTAGCTGGAAAAATGAGGTCAGATGATGAGGTCAGAGGGAGGATATTTTAAAGATGGGAGACACTGTAATATATGCAACTGGGAATAATACAGAAGAGAAAGAAGAAAACTGATGAAAAGGAAAAGTGTAGAAGCAAAGTCCTTGAATAGGCAAAAAGGTGGGATCCAGGTCACAAATGGAAAGATGGAATTGTAAAAACAGCTAATTTTTAAATACACAGTCATTCCTCAGTATCCACAGGGGACTGGTTCCAAGACCTGCCGCAGGTACCAAAATCTTGGAATGCTCAAGGTGGCCCGCCATATTCTCGGTTCCACATCTGCATATTCAACCAGCCACAGACAGTGCAGTACTATAGTATTTACTATGGAAAAAACACACCAAAACTGTGCATAAGTGACCCACACAGTTAAAACCCATGTTGTTCAAGGGTCAACTATACACATTTCAAAGTAGTTTTTTAGTCTGAATAAAAAATCATGCCATTTGTAAATAAAAACAACTTCATCTTATTTTTTCAATATTTATAGTACTTATTTCCTTTTCTTGTAGAACTATTCTGGCTGGAATTTCCAGAACAATATTAAGTAGCGAGCATCCTTATCTTCTACCTGACTGTAGTGGATATCTGTAATATTTTACTATCATATGTAATATTAGCCATTGCATTGAGACAGATATCCTTTAACATGTTCAACAAAACAGTCTTGAATATTATCCAGCCTGAAAAAGGAAGGGTATGCTACAATAAGGATGAACATTGTGGACATATGCTAAGTGAAATAAGCCTGTCACTGAAAGACAAATACTGTATGATTCCACTTAAATGAGGTACTTAGAGTAGTCAAAATCATAAAGACAGAAATTGTAATGGTAGTTGTCAGGGGGTAGGGGGGATGGGAGAAAGAGTTACTATTCAATGGGTGTAGAGTTTCAGTTTTACAAAGATGAAAAGAGTTATGGGGATAGATGGTGGTGATGGTTGCACAACAACATGCAGGAATATATTTAATACCACTGCAATGTACACTTAAAAATAGTTAAGATGGTAAATTTTATGTATGTCTATCTTACCACAATTTTTAAAATATAGCCTTCCTTAACACTTTGAACAAAAGTTTTATCAGGAAAAGGGCTCCCCTGGTGGCACGGTGGTTGGGAGTCCGCCTGCCCATGCGGGGGTCCCGGGTTCGAGTCCTGGTCCGGGAGGATCCTGCATGCCACAGAGCAACCAGGCACGTGCACCACGGCTTCTGAGCCTGCACTCTAGAGCCCAAGAGCCACAACTACTGAGCCCGCGTGCCACAGCTACTGAGGCCTGCACGCCTGGAGCCCGTGCTCTGCAACAAGAGTGGCCCCTGCTCACCGCGACTGGAGAGGGCCCGCGCACAGCAGCGAAGACCCAGCGCAGCCAATGGTAAATAAATAAATAAAACAATGGATCTATTAAAAACAAAAAAAAAGTTTTATCAGGAATGGATGGTTACTTTAAGGTTATTCTTTTGACTTGTTGTGGTATATTTCATTAGTAACCACTCTACGGTTAAACCATCCTTGCCTTCATAGAAGAAATCTTCCCTGGTCACGTGTATTGTTAAGGGATCACTATAATCATATCTCCCCAGGGACTTGGGACTCCCACAAGCAAATGGCATCTTGTAACAACAAGCTTTTTGGTAGCTAGTCTTTTTCCTAAAGGAAACTGCAGCCTGTGAGCTTTAAATATAAAGATGGCAGATGTAATGTGATTGTAATAGAGCGGTTTGAATGTAGGCACCCATATTATACTTGAAACATAAGCATGTGATTGGCTCTTGGCTAGATATTTTTCAAGGAATGGTGGCTTATGGTAACTGGGCAACATAGCCCCTAAATGCTGGGCCACTCAGTGTGAGTCAGGACCATCCCCCAGCTGATGTCATAAAAGGAGGACCTGAGGATGAGGCCTGCTTAGTGTAGTACCTTTTAAGACTCTAAAAATAAAGGTGCTGTCCCCTCCCCCATGACAGATAAGGAAGAATTCAATTTTTTCTGGGTCCCTCATGTAGGCAGAAGGACTATAACACCCTCCCCTTGTCCTACCTCAGATCATCACAGATATTTCTTTTTTCCCAATATCCTCCTTAGAGAGGGAAGAAACTGTAGCCCCTATGACCCTTATCTTCCTCCCTCCCTAGAGAGCCTCCCCTTTCTTTCCCCCTGGATCTCAAGGAAGACAGGAGGTCGTGGCTGTGTTTTGTCCATTGTTGTTAGACCTTGTTTCCAAGTAAAGGCCCACTGGGTTAGTGGGAAAAAATGTTTCTAGACTCACATCTGACACTGAAAAGTTGATCCTTTTGTAGACTAACGTATCATGGCCTAATTTTATATGATAGTGATTTATTTAGGAAGTTATATCATTCATCAGTGATTTATAGATTTGCTTGGGACTATCCGTCTCAGGTTTTAGCATCCCGATTACTCTGCTCTGAAACTGCAGAAGGCATAAGAATGATCATTCCAACCATGTCAATTTATGTTAGAAAAGTCACACAGGTCCGCTTTGACGATTCTTTTATGCCAACTGGAGATGAGCTTAAAGAAATGATCACCAAGATTCACCTCTGTGCCTTTAAGTGTGGCTGACATCTCAAGTCCACTAAAGGTTTTCAAAAAGGCGTCTTAAAACATTGGTTTCATAACCATTTTGGGGTCACAGACACTTTTGATGATAAAAGCTACATATAGATCCTTTCCCCAGAGGAAAATACACATGCACAAAAAGTCTGTGTGTAATTTCATAGAGTTCGTGATTTCTTTGAAGCCAGATTATTGAACCTGTCTGACTCCAAGAGGTCTATGGACCCCAGAAAAAGATCCCCTTCTTTTAAGAGTGCACTTTAGTACATGGCTTAACCTTGATTCAACTGGGAGAACTATGATATGGCCCCATCTTTACTCTTGTCATGAAAAATCTAATAAAAATCAGCATTTACCTAAACTCGAAGATGATGCAATGGTGAAGAGTGGGAGGTTAAAATCTCACTAATGCAGCTTCCATCTTCCCAAACTTATTCAGAGCTGGGTACCGCCGGTGGTCTCCAATTCATCCCTTTGCCTTCAGGATGGTGAAGATCAGAACCACCTGGGACAGAGCACTAATGCTGCTTATTTTTTAAGGATCCCTAGGAAATGAGCTCATAGTCTTTCCTGGTATGATATTAGAGCATTTAACCAGAGTCAGGAGCATAAGTGCTTCTACATTACCTCAAAGCTTTTCTTGGGAGGAAATAATGGTGGTGGAGGAAGCAAATGGGCTTCGGAGGGCCTGGGTTTCCATCCTGGCCCTGACATCTCAGTAGATGTCAGTAGGTGACACGGTACCAGACCTTGGGCAGGTCACGCGGGCTGGCCTAGCACGGTCATACCCACATCGCAGGATGCATACGGAACTTAAACGACGTAACGTTGTGTGGAGACACTCTGAAAACTAAAGCATTACACACATGAGACACATTATTAATATCTGAATCAAATTTATGCTTACTTCCCCCTTGTCTTGTCAGCATCCTTTTCAAAAAATGTTTTCCTGTCAACTCTATTTTAAAGTTAATCAATCAACTGCCTAGGCTGCATATAAAGCTCAGAAAACAGGGATTTCCTTCTGTAGCAAGTGGTCTTTTTGCCATAAGCACCTTCTACAAAACACGTACATATTCGGGGCCCAGTTTAATGTGGTCCGTTTGCCTTCCCCCCCCCAACTTTCTTCCTCCCACCTCCCATTTTGGATTTCCAGATTTTAAAGAGGCGTCTGGATTTTTTTTCTTAAACTGACCCTGGATTTTGCTTTTCTCTCTTTTTAAGAGAACTCTGACCTCACGTCTGATTCTGGCTTGGAAGTGTGAAATACCATACAGTCTGCTACCAAGGAGCGTAGGAGGGAGAGGGGCCATGCCAGGCGGTTCCCATTCCAGCACCTGAAACTGGGAGGTGGATTGAAGGCAGGAGCTCCTTCCAGGTCACCAGGACAAAAAAGGCTAACGGCTACTGAACAGGTTCGTTAGAAGGGCCATGCTGACAGGCACTGCTGCAGGTGGGAGAGACCCGGTAACTTTTATTTACATCCAATGCCTGCTCTCGCTCAAGTGACCATCCTGGCACAACGTCCACCCAGAGTTCATTTTGATGCCACGTCCCACCTCCTTTCATAGCTACCCAGAGGCCAGGCAACTCCGAGAGAATGCGTCCCAGCAAACGCCCAAAGCCTAGAATACAGAAGGCAAGGCAGCAAAGATGAAATAGACAAAAAGAAAGAGGAGACAATATTAGCTAGACTTGGCCAAGAGCAAAAAGGATGACAAACCGGGCTACCGGGTTACTTAAAAGTTCCCATTCCTCAGCCTGGTGGCAGGTTCTCGTTAGCGATCCCAAGGCTGCTGTAGGAGCCGTCATCCCAGGAGTGCCGACCAGAAATGCTTGTACAGTGACCCACCGAACAATGAAGCAAATATCCAAAGGGATGGGATTGGGGACTGGTAAACTGTAAAAATGCAGACTCTAAAGCTGAGCTAAGCGGAAACCCTGGTGGGATTAGTCAGCACCCACACATGCCACAGGGAAATTCAACCCGGCAATTTCTGAGAAGCCCCAGCTCCTGAGGGTGACACAGGATCTGCCTCTCATTCTGAGGGCTGGGTCTTGCACTTGACTGGGGGTCTAAGTTTTTAATTTCTCAACAGCTGCTGAAAATCTGTGGGATCAAGCCAAAGCTAACATAGATGTAGGATTAATCAGCCAGCTCCTTGGCAAGGTCAGCCGGAACCTTCTCAGGCAGACCTTACTCCAGCCCTACCACCGAAGGCTGACCACGGTCAACACCATCCTTTCTGGAAGCAGCATGTGAAAACAGATCTTCAAAAGTGTCCCTACCCTTTCTAACCAAACATGACCAAAGCCCATGATATATGCAGTGTGAGAGGGAAATCCCCCCGTCCCACTGTCCAATGTCAAGGCGGTATATACACGCACTAGAGGTTACTCAGCACAGGTTCTGGAGCCCAGGTCTAACTCCGCTCAGGCCACTTGTTAGTTGGTGACCTCAGGCAAGCTACCTAACTCCTCTCTTAGTTTTCTCACTTGCAAAATGGAGATAACAGTACCTACACCTCACTGGGCTGTTGTAAAGATTAGATGTGTCATATAATGTGCTTAGAATAGGGCCTGACCCAGGTTAGGTACTATATAAGTGTTAGCTGCTATTATTATTATTGTTGTTGTTATCCCAGAACCATTCTAAATGCTCCAGCAGGCCCTTGTCCTCATATCCCCAGAGTTAAGACCAAGCCTTGCTTCTGAGGCAGGATTCCCAGTGTGTGATTTGGCCTGAGACTCCAATTTTCCAGCCTGGTACAGCGGTTGGCCAAGTACAGTGCTTGTGGCACATGTTATGTGTTCAGTAAATGATGGTGAGCAAATGGAGGAATGACAATGGAAGGAAGGAAGGGAGAGAGGAAACACTGTCGACGGGTCAGCCAGACTAGATGCCCAGCTACACAAGCAAGTTCAGCCGTTTAAAGGGCTTCTTGACAAGACTCTTCCTTGTTCCTTGGCAGACTTGGGGGCCCAGAAAGCTTTTTAAACTGCAGAATAAATTACCCAAAACAAGTGCTGGTGGAATTAAAGCTCTTATCCCTTTATCTAACAGTGTCTCTGATCCCTTCCCTTCCCCAGCTCTCCTCTGTCTGGAGACAACACAGAGAATGGGCCAGTGAGATCAAGGAAGAGGAACGAGTGGACTGGGCCGGGCTGATCGGAACCTGCACCAGCTTATGAGAAATCAAAGTCCTCCCAGGGGAGCAGCTCTGAAACTAGATTAACAATCAATTTCCCCTTCACTACAGCTGTTTTAGAAAGAGGACCTGTGCCCTAAGGGTCGTTGAGCGTGAGGTTTACAAAATAACATGTCCTTGCTGCTTCCTGCAGACAAAGGCACCAGGCCTGAAATACACCACACGCTCTCCTTCTGGGTCCATCTCCGCTACTCCAGGCTGCGGTAAAAGAAAAAGACAAGACTGGGTAGGAGGGATGTTATAAATTTACTCTTCATTTCCCCAAATCTCAGAATAGTAAGTGTTCTAGCTGATTTACAGCTGACCTAGCTGGGCTGCGCAATCCAGCAGAGATTCAGCAGGTGTGATTCACGTACAGCAATAATCAGAGTGCCACAGGGGACATGAAGGGTGTGAGACACCAGGCCTGCCTTCAGGAGCCTTACGGTTTAGAAGTGGAAAATGGTAAACATGGTCCATGTTATATCTATTTTACCACACGCACAGAAGTGGAGCTATAACTACTTCTGTGCAGGCATAACACGCGGTAACTGCCAGGAAAAGTGAGCAAAAAGGGCCAGAAGGAAGCCTGGCTCCATCTTAGTTCAATGAACGTGCCAGGAACGGCTCTGTGTGTTCAATCAAACACGCTTACTGTTTCAAACATCCTCCATAAAACCACTGTGATTCCATGCAGGGGCAGCCCCAAGAAGCAACAACAGCTCAGGGCTGAGTGTGGTCCTTGTCAGTCACTCAAATCTTTAGTCAGTACTTCTATCAGAAGGCAGTATAGGTAAAATGGTTAAGAACGTGGTTCTGGAGCAGACTGCCTGGGTTCAAATCGCAACTCTGCTACATCCCTGCTGGGTGACGTGGGGCAAGTTACTTCACTTCTCTGAGCCTCTATTTCCTCATGAGTAAAGTGAGGATAATAACAATACCTGCTCCACGTTGTTGTTGCTAGAATGAACTGGATTAATATACGTATAAGGCTTAGAACACTGCCCGGTACACAGTAAGTGTTCGATAAATGTCAGAAATGATGATGAGGCCTAAAGAGGACACTGCCATTTCTCCTTGACCCTACGTGGAGAAATGCGCTGACCCCTCTAACCCCCATCAAGCATCCATGTCAGCTGCAGGTTACATTCTGGCGGAGGCGGGGATGTGGGAAATGACTTCTTAGGCCTTGTGCAATGTGGGACACCTGCAGACACAGGAACCAGGCCAGGAGACAAGCCTACGGAGTAAGTGCTGGGTACTCCCGGCCTGGTGCTGTGGGGACTTGTTAAGTTCTAAGAGCCTCACTTTGCTCTGCAAGGTATTCTTTTACAACAGGAGCCACTCTGCCGCTAGTATGAGGTGGAGGATCTGATACGCTGCTTCTTCCTTTTATCTCTTTATCCGAGAGACGTCTGTCCTTGTCAGCAGCCAGCCTTCCAGCACACACCTCACTGGCTGACAGCAAGCTCTGCTTCTGTCTTCGCTTGCGGCTCCGAAGTACCGTCAAAGCCCTGCCGGTTCCCAGCATGAGGGGCGCGTACTATGCTTCTATTAGGTCCAACACAGAACCACCACTGCCCCTTCATCCTTCCTCCGAGCAGACTGCTGTGTTCTGGGGGCCTCCAGATCCTCACTGCATGAACGCGGGAGGGAAGCACACGTAGCCGCTGAGAGCACAGGCTCTGGGGGCAGATGGCCTGGAATCCTGGCTCTGCCCCTCAGGCAAATTAACACAGCAGCCCCCCAGCCTCACTTTCTTCAATGACAAAATGGTCCCATGGTACCTACTGGGTTGGCCAAGAAGTTCGGGTTTTTCCATAAGATGTGACGGAAAAAAGCCGAATGAACTTTTTGGCCAGCCCAATACTTCCTAAGGTTACCATGAGGATAAACAAGACATATGACGTGCTTAGTAAACACTCACATGAGAACGCTTCTAATGTGTGTCCTTCCAGAGTCTATTGGTAGAGAATACGATGAAATCTCTCGATGAAAGGCCATCTAGGGCAATGGGCCCTGCACATAATCAAACTGCAAGGGCACTTACTAAGCAGTGTTTGAAAAATGGTGATCAGGACATCACAGGGCCACTGGGACCCAGAATAATCCACACAAATAAATACAGAATAGGTTACAAGAGGCCTCCTGCCAGAAGGTAAGCAGATGGGCTCTGATGAAGGAAGGGAGAGCAGAGGAGGATCTGCTTCCCCAGCAGCGGCTCTGGGAGGGGCAAAAGCTCCCCTTCTTCGTGGAAATGCAGATACTTTCCAGACCAGCATCCAGCCCACGGATGCTCCCTCCTGCTAACAGGGATGCGGCAGAACAACTAAGAAATGGCCACTAATTCTAACCACGACCACCTGAGATGAAAGGGACGGATGGTGTCCATGCTAGTGGACACGAGAAGCTTGAACATTAAAAAGTGGTGTTTCATGTGGCTAGGAGGCCTGGGCCTGGCTGCCAGCACTGGCAGTGGGCTGCAGCTTTGCGACTCTGGTGACAAAGCCACAGTGGGTTCCTATGAACGCAGCTGCATCCCGTCTGCAACCAGCAGTCCAGAAGGAGCCGACATGTTCTAAGACACGGAGGCCACGGCCTCCGTCCGCTTTCCCTCCTTCCTTCCTGGGAGTCACTCACCAGGCAACTTTGCTACTAAAGGTCCTTTCAGAAAACTGCACCTTCGGACTGGCTTCAATCAACAACAAGAAAAAATTAATGAGATAAGAAATAATGCCCACAAATATAAAGACAAAAAACGTAAATGTTTTCTTCTTACCCTTTCAAAAGTGCTAAAATGCAAAATATTTCTTAATCCCTCACCTCGGGCTTGGAGAGTCCTGTTCTCCAAATATTTGGAACCTGGTCCCATTTGCAACTCCAATTAAAGAGGTTCGTTGACTGTGCCACACAACTTCCTGTCCTAATGAGTCAACAGGCCAGGAGATGAGCAGTTGCTGGGATCACAAAGGGACATATGGCTGCCAAGTTCTTTCTGGCCGTCACCAAAGACAGAGGAGAGGCTGCTCTGTTTCCCTGTGCTGCAGTTTTCACAAGCTGACAGAGGGATTTCCTAGAGCCCCATCTGGTATAAAAGCCTCTACTGGGCAGAGTGGCTTGGAACAGTAAGCGGGTGGCTAGTAATAACATATGCCATCAAGGGGGCATATGGGGGATGGCCGATGCAGGGGACGCGGGTTCGCGCCCCGGTCCGGGAAGATCCCACATGCCGCTGAGCGGCTGGGCCCGTAAGCCATGGTCGCTGAGCCTGTGCTCCGCAACGGGAGAGGCCACAACAGTGAGAGGCCCGCGTACCGCAAAAAAAAAAAAAAAAAAGAAAGAAAGAAAGAAGAACTAAAGAAAGGATTGGGAGTTTTCAGAGGAGAGAGGACAAGGAGCCAGAACCACTCTGGAATTGGAGAGACCACGTCGCAGCTCCCAAGGCACTCACTTCTGGGGGGGATAGGGTTTCTGTGGCTTGTGCCATTGTGGATCCCTCTGCTGATATTATCGGGAAAGTTTGCCCACATTCACCCTGAGCAGTGTGTTTTTACTGGAACACTGGGATCTTGGGTCTGCCACCTCCTTTGAGAGACGTGTCACCATACAAGTTCAACCCAGAATGTTTAAGTTCATACCAAAGAGAAATAAATTCTGAGGGTCTGCACACCCGGTTTTTATAGGGCCCATAAGGTTAAAACAAAACAAAAAGGGAAGACAGGAACCCAAGGAATAAGGACTGTGGGGAAGGAAGGCTGCCGTTCCTTGCAGAGTTGGGGATTCTGCTGGAGGGAGTTGCTTGTCAAAGTAGTGGTATCTCCCACGTTCCCCCCTCCCGAGCCAGAAAATGGTAGATGCCGTCAATTCATACCCACTCCCCCCTGCCCGCCCCCACCCCGGCCCCAACCAATCCATCCCTCACAGTTCAATATAAAATGTAAGGCCATCAAATTTGGGAACTGGCTATAGCTGATAAAGGGACTTCTGCGAAAAAAAAAAAAAAAAATGCCAGCAAGGTTTTGTTTTCATTTAAATTAAAAAAAATAAAAACCCAGGGACTTCCCTGGCGGTCCAGTGGTTAGGACTCTGCGCTTCCACTGCAAGGGGCATGGGTTTGATTCCTGGTCGGGGAACTAAGATACTGCAAACCGCGCATGGTGTGGCTAAATAAATACAATTAAAATCCATACTAAGAAAACTTCTTCATCTGAAAACAGACCTTCCCCCAGGAGACGGTGTTAGTGCAGGTTCCTGAGGGAGGACAACAGAGCTCCCCCAGCCTCCTCAGTTCTCCATGACCTTGGAGCTCCAAGCTCTGATTTTCCACTAACTCTCAGACTCAGCACTTGAATGACATGTCCAGCATGGACTTACTGCACACGATAGAACCCCTAGGGCCAAGGAACCACAGTGAAAAGATCCAATGAGAAAGAGGGAGATTTCACAAACTATGGGAACAAGGGAATTTAAGGATGTGACGTGATCCAGCAAGTCAATAGCAAAAGAGAATTCCACCCTTCTAGAATCCTACTGTGCTCATCCTTCCAGGGCTCAAAACCACCTTGTGTCTCCTCCATCTGATGAGTCCCTCCAGGAGACTAAATCTTACGCTGCTTTTGCATCTTCAGTGCTGTGCACCTGGTAGGTATTCAATACATCATGATGACGATGATGATGACAACGACGACGACGATGGTGATGTTCAGGCCAAGAAAGTATGTTTACTAGCTTCTCACATTTGACTCTACAGATGCGGCATGAAAAATAAGCAAGCTGGTATTTCGTTCTCACACATTCATCATGGTTCCTAAACAGCTACTAAATAAGTTCTTATCCAAAAAACAAATCAGGCAAATAGGCTCAAAACTTTCTGCAGCTTCCAGTAGATTAGGAATGCGATTGCGTAACACCTCCTAACCCAAATGCTGTAAATTACAAGTCAGCGGGGTGAGCATTTCCATGTCCTCTCTCCAAATGAAAATAGGGGCCGGAAGTATGGTTTGTGAGAATTTCAGCGATGTTTATCATTTCAGCACCACCCATACCTGCTCCACCGTGAGGCCATCAGCAGAGTACTTCTTTCAATTTCCTACCTGTTATTTCATCAAGTTTTTTTTTTTTTTTGCCCTGGCTTCACAGAAAGCTCTGTTTCTTGGCAGAACTTTCTGAGTGCCCAGTTAAACCCCTTGTTACCACTTTCCTGCTTCAGGAAGTCCCCACGGAGCCCCAGCCAAATGACAAGGGGAGGAAAGGAAACATTTACAATGATGTGAGAAATTCTCAGTCTGGAAAAAAAGATCAAAGAGGATAGTCATAAGGGCCCTTTCTGCACGGAGCCGGGCACATGAAGGTCAGCCATAAATTGGACTGGATTGGTCCATGATGGGAACATTACCTCGCTGGGAACCCAGCAAGCCAGGCTCCTCCAGAGCTCTGAAACCAGGGTCAGCCATGCTGCTACGTGCTCTGGACCAGCAGTGTCCCCAGCAAAAGGAATCGCATCCTATACGAAGAAGCTATGCTCGCCATGCTCCAAGATGCCTTTATGTAGAAATGGATTGTGTGGCCTGCATTGTTGCCCTCCGCCAGCTCTTGAAATGAAAGGGTTCCACGGCACAATGAAATAAATAACAGCAGGGAGAGAGAAAGAGGGAGGTAAATTGTTTGGAAAGCAGAAGACGGGGTGGAAAAGATGAAATTCAAGACAGATGTGTGAGAGCTGCAAACATATGTCCTTGAATTTATGTGTCCAAGTGACTCATGTAGAATAAGTAAGAAAGAGCTACATACCCAATATAGAAATAAATATGGGAGTCAGTGCAGAACAAAGTACTACATCCCCCCATTCTTACAAAGAAAGATCCGTTTCCATCTCTCTTTCTGCTAAATAAAGCTGTTATAAAACAGGGCAAGTGAAGGAACTGAGATGAAATTATTAATTAAACCAAGGGTCTCTGTCACTCTCAGCAGGACGTCAACCACTACCAATTTATTTCCAGTGACTGAATGTTGATTTCTTACCCCCGAAAGGTACTGCTGCTGCTTGCTTTAACTGCAGCCGCATTTTAGAAAACAGGAGTATTTGCCAAGTTAATGTCTGACCATTAAGGACAAAACTCAAGCAGGAAATTTAGATGGGTGTTTCCACAGAAACACAGAAGTCCAAGACATTGGCCGGAAAGACATTTTTACAATGCAGTATTAGTGTGTGTTGTTTAACTTCTAAACAGCTAACTCTAAGAGGCCACCACACAATTGGTTCCAAATGCCTCATTCTGAGAAAAAATACAGGCGGCCTGCCCCGTTGGTTAAAGGCTCTCGGTTTGAGACTTCAGAGGGTAACAAGAAAGAGGAAAACGGCATGAAGGCCCCGGCTGGTTGCGAGATGTCCTGGAGAAATGGGGTCAAAGCAGCGTCACACAATGTGACACAGGGGGTGGGCAAGTGGCTGAGTTTACAGAGATGTCAAGTGTCACGCTCGGCAGAACATTAGGCCTCCACCCCGCACGGGCCTCGGCGCTCATTCAACGATAGACATTAAGTGAGTGTCCAAAACCTACCAAGTATTTGTGCCAGATGTCGTGGGACCATAGAGCTTGAGGACAAAGGTCCCCACCTTCAAGGGAGGAGAGGAGCCTGCTCGCTATTTGGATGCTCCACCTGGGATGCCAGTCCCTGCCCCCCACACACCCCCATCGTCCCCATCGTGAGGACCCTGGGGACATGTCTGCTCCCCGGGTGCCGGCCTCAGGCCACAGGTGACTGCAGCAAGCGTGGACACTTGATCTGAGACCAACCTGTGGACACTTGATCTGAGACCAATTCTACTCTCTCCTGGGAACTTAGAAATTGAATACAAAGTTCAGTTCAGTAAAGGCAGGGCAGGGCTCCCCAACCAGTGACCTATAAAGAGGTTAAAGGAGGGCGCCATACTGATCCTCTCAGCCCTTGGGGCAGCTGGGTCTCCACCCCACCCCCCAAGTCCTAGGCCTCTGGTGACAACCTGCCCTGTCCCTTTATCCCAGAAGACACACAACGATCATTTTCTAAGTGTGGCAGGGATGTGAAAAAGGTGAAGTACTGATTAGGCGACAGTGGAGGTGGGGACGAAATCTCATGTAAAATGGAGACAGGAGTAGCCTTGCTGGACCAGGGACAAGAAGGAAATGACACAGTCCTACAGCCCCCTATCCTCCCAAACAAACAGACGGGACAGCGAGGAAGACAGACACTAGAGAGTCAGGGACCGAGAAGCAAATGAGAGAAACTACACGGCAGGGAGAGACACCCGTTTCTGAAATCCCATCCTGGTCCCGCCGCATCCAAGCTGAACCCTACTTCCTGAATCTGGATGCCCGTGTGATTAACAACTGTATTCTGAGAGCCTCCCCCAACCTACTGATGCCAGCTTGAGCAAATTTCTGTTCTTTGTAAACAACTCCTAACTAAGACAGATGTGGGGATATGCGTGCTCGGAGGGCCCCTGTATACCACGGAGTCCTCACCGCTCCAAAGCCCGGAGAAAGAAAAGCAAAATTACATTATGCTCTTAACCCTTTCCAATCTCTTTCTCATCTAAACCTCTTCTGTTGCCCCCACAGGATCCTGGGACCCTGGGGAGGAAACTCCTCCCTGTGCCAGGGATGCAGAGATGGGAGCAAGATGACTCACCTACGATGACACAGCAAATCAGTACCAGGGCCTCTGCTCTCTGCCAGCCACCAACTTAAAATACAGTACTCCTTACACACGAGCCTAAAATACTACATGCAGATGGGAGAAAAACTGGCCTGCCTCTCTGACTTGTGGGTCTAAGGGAAGGTGGCCATGGTGGTCAAACTGTCACAAACTTGCAGAGAAGAGGCCTTTTTTTGGTGGTTTTTTTTTTTTATATCTTTGCAGATCTCTTTATTTTTA
Source organism: Orcinus orca (assembly GCF_937001465.1). NCBI lineage: Eukaryota > Metazoa > Chordata > Mammalia > Artiodactyla > Delphinidae > Orcinus > Orcinus orca. The sequence goes on along the minus strand of NC_064577.1, from coordinate 6,933,138 downwards.
AAAAATTTATTTTATTATTTTTAATTGAAGTATATAAATTTATTTTTCCTTTGGGAAAAGCAACAAGTTACATACAATGAAGTATGTTTTTAATTGAAAATATTTATTTATATTTTTTTAGTTCCCAAGGAGAGGGTGGCTCTCCCGCCAGGAAGGTTCTTCATTCTCTTTGGCTCCAGGAGACACTGCCCTGAGATAAGTCAGGAGGTTGAAGGAAGCCTGAGGGTTTCCTCTACAGATAAGATGAGTGGCTACTTTTAAACCCCCCCACACCCCCATATAGTCTACATTCCGCAGGTGTAACAGCACGTGTGGCATTCAGGAGCAGACACAGCAAGTCTTTACCAACTTTCATTCTCCAAATCCAGCTCAGTGAGGGGCGGCCCTCTGTGGACACTCCCAGGCCAAGTACCTTCTTGTGGGCCAATTCCAGAAGCCACCGGTGCCGCAGAACCAAAATGGACAGAGTGTGTAAAGTTTCTGAGGTTGTGACTGGGCTGTCTTTCTCCTCCAGGACGTAAATGTCCCAGTGAACCAGACCTTGAATATGCCACTAATCACTTGCTTAGGAAACGTAAACTGCTGAGGCCTTCTGAATAGAAACCACACACAAATTGATTCCCCAGGAGTGCGGACTTTCTGGGACATGCAGACCACTTTCAAGAGCACAATAATCCTGTCGACCTTTAGCAGAACCGAACTGTTAAATGTCAACAAGTTTCAGACGGGGCTCCAGACCACCCAGAGAATCATCTGCGTCCAAGAACAGGCAAATTCAGTCAAGAGACCGGGTTCCCGTGCCCTCGAGCTCTGTTCTTTGCTCGCAACAAAGAAGACCCCGTGCTCCCCGGGCTGAAGCGAAGGAGGCCAGGACAAAGGGTGAGGCCCAGCTCCTCTGAGAGCAGCTCTGGCTACAGACAGCAGGAAAAGGCCCAGAGAGCAGGGGACAGCGCAAGCAGGGGAGCTGAGGGTCACAGAAGAGTGTGTAGTTCCCCGTGTCCCCCAGTCACCACGAAGGGCAGGCTGAGAGAGCAGAGGGAAGTCGGCCAGGCCGGCCAGGTTAGCTCACTTCTCTGACTGTTCTTGCCTCACAGGGTTGCTGTGAGGATTAAACGAGATGGAAAATCCAGATGGCTCCTTCCAGGCCCATACTTCCCAAATTCAGTTGTTCACATATATCGTTTACAGTTTGTATCCCTAACTCTCTTATTTACTTAGTTTGCTTTAAATAAGCCTTTTATGTAAGGAAAAAAATATTTTTATTTTGAAAGGAAATTTGATATTGCTGCTGTAAACAGAAAACCAGTACCGCTTACCATAAATACAGGGTAAGAGTCAAAATAAAAAGAACGAAGGCCAAACGATTATTAAATTGGACCTGGCCCCTGTTGCCTGCAAAGGGCTCTGAGGTCTGCTTTCTCTGTTGAAAAGGAGACGAGCAAGTGTTCCAGAGCTTTAAAGAAGGGGTGCACATCAAGACTTCCTCCTGATACAACCAGAGACTTGAAATAGAGAATGGAAAAAAACATGATATAGTTTAACCAACGGCTCCGATCCCAGTAAGAGCCCTGCCACCTCAAATTCCTCAGGTCCAGTGCCAGCGGAGGTAGCAGCGAGAAGGGGGATGAGAATCCGGTGGGCTCGGCTTACCCCTGCATGCCAGCCGAGGCCCCAGAGTCTCCAGAAAGCTCTTCGTCAGGAGGAAACCCTGCTGGCTCGGTCTGAGCTTTCCTGCCATCTGGGAGCATCACGATGACTTCTTCCCACAGGCCCTAGCAGGGAGAACCCGCCTCAGCCATGGCCAGTGACGTCTCCGTCAAGGAACCTCATAAAACTCACCCCGACCAGGAAGCTGGCAAGGTTCCCCTGAACACTTGGGGTTACACTCATGCCAAACCTAAGTGCATCCACCCTTATGAAGGAGGCCTGGAGTTTAGCAAACATTGCACATTGGAGGGAAAGAGCGTCCCCCAACGTTTAACACGGTATTTCCCCAGATGACCTGCATCAGAATCCCCTGGGGTGATATAGGTTTGGGGGCCCCACCTCTGAACCACTGAGTCTGACTCTCTGGGGATGAGATGCAAACACGTAACTTTTAAGGACGCTCCCAGGTAACACTTATGCCCACTGAAGTTTGAGTCCCTCTGCCTGTACTGCCCTCCAACTTCCCCGGTTATTTCTTATTCATCCTGGGGATCTTGGATCAAACATCACTTCCTCAGGGGAGCCCAGTGGCCCCTCTCACCCCCCCCAACAAGTCTAGACCAGGTTCCCCATGATACGTCCAAGCCCTGGTGCACTTCCTTCATAGCCCCGATTTTCATTATCTATTTTGTGTGGCTTGTCGAATCATGTCTATCTTCCCAGCTGGCCTGCAGAGCTCCGTGAGGGCAGGGCTGACCATGGAGCCCCCAGCGTCCAGCATTGTTCCTGGCACAGAGTAGGCACACACTAAAAATATTTGTTGATTAAATGAACGAATCTGGAATCCCTGTTTCCAATTCTCATTTCCCACCCTACCTCACTCTTCTCACTAAGGTTTTTCAGATCCTTGAAAGTCATAGCAGGTCCTGGGAAGGGGGGGGCCTGTTGCTGAGATCTTTTAAATGATTCCATCTGCTCGCCCGAGTAGAGTTTTAAAAGTTAAAAATTTTTCATACACTGACATATAGTAATAGGAGCGGCTGAAAGCCTTCACACAGTGGCCCCTGCTCTTCTCAGCCCTTGCGTCTCCTGGGTCCCACCATGTCCTAACAAGACAGCTATGCCCAAGGTTACAGGCAGAGGAAGGGCATCACTTTCTATGCAATCCAAAATACCTTCCCTAAGGCTAACAAAAAATGGACTGCTCCCCTAGAATCAATTTATCCCGTAAGTTCTATTCATGAATAAGTTTGCTGAAAAGTTTTGTTTGAATTAGCACAACTCTCTCTGAAAATATGCCCCAGAAGGAAGCAACCATCTCATTCTTCAACAAGTATAGACACGGCCCCATCAGATCCACCTCCAGTTCTGGCAGCCAAATACCCACAAGTGTTTAGTTCTGCCATGGGATATATAGAATAAATTAAGTTTAGGGGGGAGAAATCATAAAACAAGCCTCTAAGTCTAAAGACGCTGTGTACCTTGGCAAGGGGAATGAATGTGCTACAACAAATCCTATCCCCTGTGCCAGAGAACTCAATCAAAACCAGCAGAAAACGATTCCTGTCATATGAGACAAGCTACTCGACAGCAGTCCCCGAGGGGAGATGGAGATAAGGGGGTCCAATCTAGCCTTGCATCTGCCAAAATTCTTTTCCATGATGGCTGAAGAAAGAAAAGGCCTAAAACCCTACATAAGAGGAGGCAGACATTTGAAAGTCAAGGCATTTGTAGGCACAAAACAAACACTAAACCCCTCAGGAAAGCTTTCTCACTGTGGTCTTTACCTCTGGGATTCTAACTGGATGTGATCCAGCAAGAGAAGAATCTTAAGTCGTTGTGGAGCATGTGCTCTAGGCTGGGATCCTACCGGGTCTTCAAGCTTGGCTCCACTGGTAGTGCTAAGCACTTGTCTTTCACTAGAAACTCCAATTTCCATGGCTGAGCCTGCCCTGCCATCTGGATGGCCAAGTTCACCTGGACCAAGGTAAACCTAAGCTAATTATTCTAGAAGGCCCAGCCATATCACCCGCAGTAAAGTGAGACTGACTCATCCCCGGCAAACGAGACAACACAGAGTACCGATTAGTTACTTTGCTTAATAAGTCAGGGTTTCTCAGGCCGATATTTTATACGAGGGGCAGGCTACCTCACACCCCTGTTATACCTTTTACCATTCTGTGGAGAAATCTACCAGAAACATCAGATTATCTGTGGCTTTGAGGGGTCTCTGCTTCTTCAGACAGGAAAAAGGTCATAGGCCAAGGGCGTGAACTCAACTCTGGGCTATGGAGGCTCATTTAGAACCTGTACTGTAATAGTTCAAGAGTCACTATCAGAAATGTTTCCTGGGGGAGCAGTTTCACCAGATTAGAACAGGTTTCCATTCATTCTGGCTTCCTTCTCTTCTTTGCAACTTGTTCTTTTTTGGCCGCACCACAGCTTGCGGGATCTTAGTTCCCTGACCAGGGATGGAACCCACGCTGTAGGCAGTGTAAGCTCAGAGTCGTAACCACTGGACCATCAGAGAATTCCCTGCAACTTGTTCTTAGTGATCTAATAAGTGATAGCACTTTCGGATGAGCCGGGTACATGCCATCTCCAGAACAAAAGCGCAGAAGCCTTCTTCTACCATCTGTAATGCCAGTTTCTCATCTCCGATGGACACATGACTTTGCTAATTCACTGTTGTCAGAACTATTCAAAAGCTAAAGCTGTTATTTTTGGAAGACACTTGCCAGCTTTTAGTTGATTTGTAAATTAAGTAACAGTCCCATGTGACACGCAGCTTCCTTTGGGTACCATCACCAAGACTTCCCCAGGAACCAGGATCAAAGCCAGGTCGTCTGTGAGGTATCTGTGGAGAGCTGTCCTTGGCCAAGGTGATTGAACGGTTTTACACACTTTAAACTTCGTTCAGTCTCAAAACACCATATTGGGTGGAACGTGGGAATTCAATCACTCCCCCGTCTATCTGGGTCCTAGAGCAGATGCACATGAATTTCCAAGAGGAGTTCTTTCCCTACCCCACCCTCTCCAGTCATCTTCCCTCGGTGAAGCCCAGTGTGGGATGGCCTTCCAGCCTGTTCTTACTGGGCTCCTTGGCTTTCTCAGGAGGGCACCAACCTAACCTCAGCTCACCCATGGTCCAGGCTTGTCCGGGAAGTACAATATTAAACTCATCGCCATTTTCCTGAGTTCACTCTCTCCACATTCCGGGAAGAATGCTTGCAGAATACACTTGCAGATGACCTGAAGTACGTGTCTACTTCACAGCAGAGTGGCGGGGAGCTGAACTTCATACTGACTGCTCTCAGAAGCAGTTTTACTGAACTTCTCTCTGGTAGAAGACACTACCTTTTTCATTTCTTTGGCCATCAGAGTCTATCTATCAACAGTTATCTTATAAAAACTATACACTTACAATAAGATATTGTTGAAGGCAACAGACCACACAAATTCCTCTCTATGAGGTTCCTAGAAGAAATGCTCATGTTTTTCTTAAGCAGTTGGTTTTATTTTTATCTTACAGATATTGGGGATTGTGGAATAGACACAATTTCCCTTTCCTCACTGGCCATTAGGAAGTTCATGCAAAATTTTATGTTTCTATGTGGCAGGTGTACAGGTCACCATGATACGAATTTTTAGTCTTACTGCTAATTCTATTTTGTCCTCTCCTTCCTTATTTTTCCTATTTTATTTCTACCTTATTTCCATGTTTATCTTATTTTGCTCCACCTTTATTTTATCCTGCCAAAGTTTATGCTTCCTTATAAGTCAACTTTTTTGAAACATGGATTAGAATATGCATGCATGTATTCTGTTTCTAGAGGAAACCTCAGTGCCTTGATCTGAAATAAGGGTTTTTTGTTTGTCTGTCTTTTTAAGACATATGCCAAACTACTGTGAGACGCTTAGTTTTAAAGGACATTTTTAAACGTTGAGCATAGAAGCTATCTGTATCAATGGTTGCCACCTTCCCAAATACAACCAGAGCAGTCAAAATATGGCATTGGGCAATGTTTCTCTAAGTGAAATTCCTTACCTATACCTAATGGAGGTCTTTCCTTAGGTGACACAAGTATTCCCCAATAAATAATACTGAATCAAAATGTTATTCCTTTTTTCAATTTTCTTTCAGTACTGGAAATTACTTTAGGGGAAAGTCTTAGTTTGATGTCAATAAGTGATTAACATTTTTCCAGCACTGGCTCATCTCCCTTTTTAATAATGATATAAATCTAAAATTTTAAAGTGAGTATATTTAAAGAAAAATATGAAGCAAATGGTAATACAACTGGTATCCTGACATGACAAAACCACAATGGTGGTATTGGAATGACTGAGATTTGGAAAACACCAGTGAAAACCTCATACTCCCCTTTCTATCCCATTCTAGCCAAGAACAGGCAGTGGTCACTTTTCAGAGTTTATTTACTGTACTCTGAGCACCCTGATATGATCAAAATGGGCTTCATCATCCAAGGGAGAACTGACAAAACGATTTAATGTTGGAAGGATCTGGCTCAAAGGCCATCCCACCTCTACCATCTCAGAGAGTTTCTTGACCAAGAACATTCACCGTTTGAGAAAAGGACCGAATCGTTCCAGGAAATGCTTTCAGATCCAGTTTCCTGTCCAGCTCTAGTTTTCAGATTAACTCTTCTAAGTCTCCCCCCAAAACCATGTTTAACGGAATCTATTAGAGTGTTTATCCACATTTACCCATAGTTCACAGTTGTCATTTGGAAGTGGGACAAAGAATCACTCCCTAAACTTACTGAGGAGCTAAGACCAGATACACTGGAAGAGATTCCTACTGAGGTCATTTGGAGTTTAGGGGAATTTTTGGTTTGGGTTTTCTCCTAGTTTTAATTGCTTATAAAAGCTCCTTAATGTCAAGTAAGGAACAACAACAACAAATGTGAAAAGTTAACTTCCCCAAAATGTTTATTCTAAAGAAAAAATGTGTTCCCAGCAACTATTATGCAGGAGGGGATTAAAACTAGATAATATTATATGAAAAGGAAAGGGAAGCCCAAATTACTCAAGTGAAAAAACAACAGCTGCACTAAAAGGCCCACCAGAGAAGCAACTTATCTGCTTAGTCAGAATCTGTTTCACGGATCCCAGATCTGCTCTGGGGATACCGAGTCAGTTCCACCCCTGTCAAAGGCGATTAAACGGACCATCAAAACCAAACTCAGACATCTTCATTCTACTTGAAAGGCCTGCACCACAGGGCCTCCAGTCACCCGTTAATTATCCTCCCACGGAGAGCTTTGCCTTTTGCACAGATTACCAAGCAATAGACAAAACTAAGCAAATTAACAGAGCGAGGTAAGATAGGGAATGCCACACCTCACTGTTTCTAACTTGTTTTCTCTGGTTATGGCTGGCCCTGAAAACCAGCACCTCAGACCATTCCTGTGTGTGTATAAAGAACAGGTCCTAATACAGACAGGTGTTGGTTGCTTTCACAATCAGGAAGACAGAAACTAATGAAAATGGTTACTTCTGGAGGTAGAAGTGAGGTTTTTCTTAGTATATCGTTTTATACAGTTTTGGCTTTTGTACCATAAAATATTTTATGTACTAAAACAATAAAATTTTAAAAATGTATGAGGGAAAAAGCCAATCCTAAAGTTGAATATGAACAGATATACATGAGCCTAACTGTTATGATAATTATATTATCTGCACAAAAAAGTGAAGTCATGCAAGTTTTCTGCCCGCTCACCCTTATTTGGATGTAGCCAAAGGACAAAAAGCACTGAAAAGATCTACATCAGCAGCTGAACTCATTTAATAAATGGTGCTAAACTTAAAAAGAAAAAGAGGGACTTCCCTGGCAGTCCAGTGGTTAAGACTCCACGATTCCAATGCAGGGGGCGCAGGTTCGATCCGGGGTCGGGGAACTAACCCACATGCCATGCGGTGCGGGCAAAAAAAAAGAAAAAGAAATCCTGAACTTTACTTAATAGGTTTATTGTTGGCCATGATATCAGTGTTGTCAATCTGTAAACAAGGATCTCACTGTATGACGTGAGGGATGTAAATATGCAATGGGGACAGCAAGGAAGTACCCTGTGATACTGGTTCTAAATTGAACATATCACTGTGAGCTCAAGATGAAAAAACAAAAAATTAAATTTCTTAGTTCTGTCTACTGAAAGTATCTGGAAGCAATGACAACCCTAGCAATAAGCACAATTTATGCCCAGAGTTTGGTTTCTAAATACCATTTCTGCACTAAATGGAAACAGGGCTTCTTAGAGAAACAGCTGATTCCAAGACTGGGCCAAGGAAAGGGCAATTTGAGCTTGAGCACTTTGCTGTGTCAGAAAAGCAAGGAGATACTCATAGAACGTTGGGGGCATGTTAAAAGGACCCAAGAGCCATCTTGAAAAGGATCTCATTTACCGAGTTCGGCATAATTAGAGTACTAAAAACAATTATGCAGTTAATGAACTACAGCATTTTTGAAAAATCCATGAGTCTAAAGTGATACTAAAAGCGGGGGGGGGGGCACAAAGGTGTCTTCTTTATAAAAGAATGAGGGGTAGGACTTCCCTGGTGGTGCAGTGGTTGAGAATCTGCTTGCCAATGCAGGGGACATGGGTTCGATCCCTGGTCCGGGAAGATCCCACATGCTGTGGAGCAACTAAGCCCATACACCACAACTACTGAGCCTGTGCTCTAGAGCCCATGAGCCACAACTACTGAGCCCATGTGCCACAACTACTGAAGCCCACGCGCCTAGAGCCCGTGCTCTGCAACAAGAAGTCACGATAATGACAAGCCTGCACACCGCAACGAAGAGTAGCGCCTGCTCGCGGCAACTAGAGAAAGCCCGCGTGCAGCAACAAAGACCCAGTGCAGCCAAAAATACAATAAAGAAAGAAAGAAAGAAATTTATAAAAAAAAGAAAGAATGAGGGGTAGATGATGGGCATTCATTGTACTATTGGGAATGGAGAGAATAAGTCTTAACCCATTTCCTTGTCAAGGAATCTAAACTACGGTTCTTCAAATTGTTGGTTCTTGAATGTGCAAATGTTGGGGAGTGCTAAATTAGATAGATCCGTGTTATTTCTCCAAGTTGACAATGTACACATCCTTTGGCCTAGCAATCCCAATTCTACAAGTTTATCCTACAGATACACACGCATGAGTGTGCAAAAATGTATGTGCAAGAATGTTTATCATAGTGTTATTTGAAATATCAAAAGACTAGGGGAGAGGAGAAACATTCTTTATAGAGGCCTGGGCAAGTAAATCATGCTATATTCATTCAATGGAATACAATGCTAGGATTTCAAAGATTGAAGCAAGTCAGCATGTGCTGAAAGGAAAAGATTGTCAAGATACAGAATTAAGGTTTTTTTTGTTTTTTTTTTTTTGTGGTACGCGGGCCTCTCACTGCTGTGGCCTCTCCCGTTGCGGAGCACAGGCTCCGGATGCGCAGGCTCAGCGGCCATGGCTCACAGGCCCAGCTGCTCCGTGGCATGTGGGATCTTCATGGATCGGGGCACGAACCCGTGTCCCCTGCATCGGCAGGCAGACTCCCAACCACTGCGCCACCAGGGAAGCCTCCAGAATTAAGTTTTTTACAAATCAAGGGTTTTTTGTAAATAAGATAGACATTATGCATACATATATGTGTGTTTAGAAAAGCATTGAGAAGGATGTATTATACATATATATTCATATTTTAGGGGGATGTGTGGTTATCAAATTATACCTCTGTTTTATCCTTCAGTACAGCTTAGAAGGTTTAACCATGTGCATGCAGTTCTACTTCTATAATTTAAGAAAAAGGGAGGGGCTTCCCTGGTGGCGCAGTGGTTAAGAATCTGCCTGCCAACGCTGGGGACACGGGTTCGAGCCCTGGTCCGGGAAGATCCCACATGCCACAGAGCAACTAACGCCGTGCGCCACAACTACTGAGCCTGCGCTCTACAGCCCGTGAGCCACAATTACTGAGCCCGCATGCCACAACTACTGAAGCCGACGTGCCGAGAGCCTGTGCTCTCAAGAGAAGCCACCGCAATGAGAAGCCTGCACACCGCAATGAAGAGTAGCCCCCGCTCGCTGCAACTAGAGAAAGCCCGTGCACAGCAACAAAGACCCAACGCAGCCAAAAATAAATAAATTAATTAATTAAAAAAAAAAAAAGAAAGAAAAAGGGAGAAGGCCTCTTCTTTTAGAAAAGTCCTGGCAGCCTCAGAGGTTACTACATCTCAGGCCAGGCCCCATCAAGTAAAGACTTTTTAACTGAATCAGCAATTAAACTGCTGGATATGAGCTAATCTAGTTTACTATCTCAAAATACATACTCTTGGTGAGACAAATGATTTGAACATGGGTCAGGGTAAGGCCAACATTCAAATACTTCTTTGCTGCAAACGCTCAGCTGGTGCCAGCCTCAGGCTGGAGTCAGAACACTTGAGTGGAAACATTTTACAGGAAAGAAAAATGATGCCAGCTTGGTCAGCAAGTTCCCTGGCTTCTCCAGGGAATTCTTTCCAGTCCCTTAAACTGTGTTCAGGGTAGGGCATGCACAGCTTCAAAAATATACCCTCCCTTTGTTGAAAGAAAAATTCAGTAAAACTATGTAGCTAAAAGACACTAATGGCTTTTTCTCAAAGCCTGGGAGAACAGCAGTTTGGTCCTCTTGATACACCCAAATTTGTGATTAAGAGAAAAATAGCTGGGACTTCCCTGGCGGTCCAGTGGTAAAGAATCTGCCTTCCAATGCAGGGGACGCAGGTTCGATCCCTAGTCGGGGAAGTAAGATCCCACATGCCGCAGGGCAACTAAGCCCATGCGCCACAACTACTGAGCTCACACGCCTCAACTAGAGAGCCGGTGTACCCTGGAGCCTGCGCACCACAACTACAGAGCCCACATGCCCTGGAGCCTGCATGCCACAACTAGAGAAGAGAAAACCTGCACGCCACAACTAGAGAGAAGCCCGCGCACCGCAGCCAAAGATCCTGCATGCCTCAACGAAGATCTCGTGTGCCAGCAACTAAGCCCGACGCAGCCAAAAATAAATAAAATAAATAAATCTTTAAAAAAAAGAGAGAAAAATAGCTTAATGTGGGAGACTCAAGTTTAAACAGATGTATTAGCAGTCAATTAACTTGCAAAGGATACGCAGAATATGTCAAAATGTTAGGTGAACATCCTGGATGAGGATTCTGCCTAGTCTTGAAAGACCCTCAGAGTTCCAGGAGCCGGAGCTATTTTGAGGGGCGCCGCGGGAGACGTGCATTTTGTCCTGGGCCAGACTGTGGGGCTTGCTGTGTACCGTCTCCTGGCTGGGCCTCTGCAGTAGCCCCAAGTCTCTGCCTCCATTTTGAGAACCCTTACCTCCATCTCCTACACTGCGGCCACCTGCAGCCCGTGTCACCTTACTAAAACACCTGTTTAAAACCATTTTCTATTTAAAACCCTTCTGACACCTTCAAGATGAAGTCTGCACTCTTTGCCATGTAAGACTTTTGCTCCCATCGCTCTTTCCAGCCGTCTACTTGGATCTTATTTTTGCAACTGTACCTTGGATATTGCAATATTTGCAACTGTACCGCGGACTTCCCTGAACTCACCCCACCCTCTGTCCTCTGCATATGCCGTTCCCTCTGTCTGAATTGCCCTTCCCTGTCCCATTTATCTGACTGCTATTCGTTCATCAGACTTAATAAGAATCTCTGAAATCTCCCTGACCTCATCTCTCTCACACTCTCGTCCAGCCAGCAGAGCGAGGACTGAGCGCACCCTTGCTCTCTCCCTCGTACTCCGTGCCACCGCATCACACAATCCACTTCTCTCCTGTCCCCACTAACACCGAGACTCCTCCAGGAGCAGACACCGTGGTAGCCCCAGTGCCACACAGGCCCTGCGCCGGGTTCACCATCCAGCACGTGTTTGTGGAAGGAGTAAATGAGCAGAGAGGAATATCCAGGAAGGACGAAGAGGACAGATACTTCCCTTTCATCTCAGAAATCACTGCACGAGTGAAAGGTGCAGAGCACACAGAAGCCAGGCCGTTCGGCTCTTCATGGGGTCAGTCGGTCTTTGCAAGGCTGTCCGATCCTTCCAGAAGTGAGCAGGCAGCCAGATGGCACGCCAGCCGCACGCGGGGGCCTTTATCAGGTCTGGACCTTCTCACAGATGAACCTCAAGACTTGGATGAACCCTGTCCACCAGGCAGTCCCGTTTCTCACATCTCTTTTTCCGTTTCATTATTTGTTAATTTCCCATCTCCAATCTGTTCCTCTTTAAAGTGCAAGCAGTCACAACACACACGGGGCTACATCAAAGGCCAGAGTGCCTTGAGGAGGCATCCAGAACAGACAGTGGTCCTGCAGCTCCTGACACTGACTCAGGAGCGTCCCAGCTTCTGACTCACCAGGCACCTGCTCAGCCTCTCTGATCAGGAAGCTCTGGGCAGGCGACTTTAGGTTCCAGGGTGCAGCCTGTCACGTCTCTATTATGATCCAACAAGGGTTTCAGATCTACACAGGTTACAAAGTGGAGGAAGGTTTCTAAAGCGCCAGAAATGGCCCTGAGCTGCAAACGGGATCATTTCCTCAAAGCATTCTGGCAAAAGTTCCTATCCCTGTTCACTTACGTGTATTTTATACTCTGAGTAATATTTCTGCAGCATGTAAACTTAATACGTTAGAAAGAACCTGTAAGAATAATTGTTGTACGTAAGTTTCAATTGAAACACAGCTCTCCAGCTCTACCCACTAGGAAAAGACTTCTCATTTCAAATACTTGGGTCTGTAAATTACCTGGAGAAGTAAGTGAAAAGGAAAGTGTGAAATAGGTAAAATCTTGATGTTTTTTATTTCCTCTACTCTTTTGTATTCTGTGGACAAAATTAAGTGCTAAGTTCTGCCGATTCTCCCACCAAGCGTCTCTCGGGGAACTAGTGACCTCGGTGAAGCATTGCCCCAGTGTCAAAGGTGGCGTGCCTCTGGGAAGGCCAGCTGTCCAGGAAGAGGGGGATGGTACCAGGCAGAGTGCTTGCTTTAAGCCAGTCATTCTCAACCAAGGGTGATTTCATTTTGGTTGTCACAGCTGGGGAGAGAGGTTGCTACTAGCATGTAGTGGGCAGAAGGCAGGGATACTGTTAAATATTCTACAATGCACAGGACACACACACACACACACACACACACACACACACACACACACACACACACACAATTATCTGGCTCAAAACGTCAATAGTGCCAGGGTTGAGAAGCCCTGCTCTAAGCCTCTGCTGGAATTCTTCTGGTTTCCATCTGCTCCTGAATCACTTCCTAACTCCAATTCTCCAACACGGGTATACAGGTAACAGATTAAAGAAAGGAAGGGCAAGTTAACTCAGCAAGTGTCTGGCTCTCTGCCATGTGTTAGCAATAGGGAAAGCACCTTGAATTTATTGTGTAATTTGGAAGACTCACAGGCAAGCCTTAACGGTCTCATTTTTATAATCTGGTAAGAGACAGGTGGCGTAAAGGAACATCATGGAATAGGAAGGGCCAGGTTGAATGGGGAATCCTAGCCCCATAGTGTTTCCTTCTGAGCAAATAGTTTGGAATCACCCACACTTTCGGAGCTTTGATATAGGCTTTGATTTTAAACACAGTGATCTTCACGGCTCTAGTTCTGGAGCCAGGTTTGCAACCAGCATTAATCAAAAGAATATACACCTCTCAGGCCCCTTCCATCAGCAACAGTGCTGAAGACTAGTCTGGCATCATCGCCTCAGTGATGAGATAAACAACAAAATCTATTACTGCTACCAGTCCAAGGCAAGTTTCTAAATCATAACTTTTGCAAATGTAAATCACAGCACATGCATTTTTTTTTTTTTTTTTAAGTTTTGTTTTGGCCACACAGTGTGGCATGTGGGATCTTAGTTCCCGGACCAGGGATCGAAACCGCGTCCCCTGCATTGGCAGCGTGAAGCCTTAACCACTGGACCACCAGGGAAGTCCCATGCATGTTTTTGATAAGCTTCCTCAAGCGGAAAAACTTCAAGTACCCTAGCTAACTGGGAATTACATGTTTTAGCCATGCCCAATCTAGCCATGCTACATTACTGATGAATTCTTAAGAGTTACTCCCAAGCTTGTAAAATGCTTTTGTGAACAACATGTCACAAGGCATCTGTGGTGATATTTACTTTATTTCTTGGGAAACCTGAGGGTGGGAGTATAGGGGAGGAATTGTCAAAATTCGGACATGCCCATGGAAGTATGTTATGCATGGAATTTCATACACCATGTGTGCTGCAGCCAAACAGTAAAAAAAAGTTGAGGGGCTGTGGTTCTAATGCAGAACAAAGAAGGCCTGAAATAATACCAGCTGTAAATGGAAGAGCCTGGGACGGCACGGAGAGTTCCAGTATCAAGTCCTGATCGTTCAGCTAAGCTGCCAAAAACTCAAGGCCAGGACACGGAACCACATCATTAAAACACAGAAAGACAGCCAGAGGGGCGAGCCAGCATGTGTGAGCACTGCACCTATGATGGTAGATTTTCTGTATCAACTTGACCAGGCTACAGGGTAGCCAGATATTTGGTGAAACATTATTCTGGCTGTGTCTGTGTTTCTGGATAAGATGAACATTTGAATCAGTAGACTGAGTAAGCAGATTGCCCTCCCCAATGTGGGTGGGCCTCATCCAACCCACTGAAGGCCTGAATTGAACAAAAGGCTGCGCAAGGGAGAGTTCACTCTCTGTCTGTCTTCCAGCTGGGATATAGGTCTTGTCCTGCTTTTGCACTTGGACTCAGACTAGAACTTACATCACTGGCTGGCTCTCCTCGGTCTCCAGCTCGCCAGGTGCAGATCTTGAGACCTCTCAGCCTCCAGAACTCCATGAGCCAATTCCTCATAATAAATCTCTTCATTTAGAAACATATATATATTTTTTATATATACTAAATATTTTAAATATATTAAATATAGAGAGATAGATCCTATTGGTTCTGTTTCTCTGGAGAACCCAGAGTAACAGAAAGCCCAAATCAATGACTTTTGCAGACCACAGAGAGAGTCTGTCACCTTCAAAATTATACACCGGACAACAGCATACTCTTATTGGAAACTTCTTCCAGCTTCTGCTTATCTGAGGCCTCCTGAGCCCTTGTGCTCGACAGTTTGGGGGAAGTGAAGTTCTACAAGCTTTGTTCACGTTAATAATGATGATGATAATATCCAAATGAGTTTGTAGGAAATTGCCTCCCTCCATCAAAGAAAAAGCAAATCCTCCCACAGTTGATTAAGGAAAAATGTTTAAACCTGCACTTAAACCATTTCCCTGGGGAAAAACAGGAGGCGGTCATTTATTACATAAGACAATGAAAGGGCAGGGGTGGGGTGAGACAACGGGGGTCTCATAAGAATTAACACTTCTCAGTTTCTTTCAATTTTCCAACACTCACTCCTAACACAGAATCATATTCTTCTGCATAAGTTCTCTCCTCTCAAGCACAAGCCCTTTTTCACAGACAAAGGCAACCTGTCATCACTGCAGAGACAGTCCTGCATGAGAACCAGAATCTGCTCTAGATGAATAAATAAATAAATTAGCTGGGACAAACGACAAAAATGACAAGAGGAAAGCATAATTCTGAAGAAACACATTAACAATGCAATTAACATAATGCAATGCATTGTTAAAAAGCAAAATAACATTAGTTACCATTGGTTGAGCACTTTGTCAAGAACCATGTGCTTATTTAGAACAGTGTCTGGGGCTCTGAGTTAGTACAATGTAAGTATTAGCTATTTTTATTATTCAATCTCTTGTTACAAGTTAGAGCAAGTGAAGGGGAAAGAAGAAGAGACATCTGAGCTGCTTTTTGAAGAATGAACTGGATTTTATTAGGCAGGTTGTGAGAAGGATGGGGTAAAGCATCCAAGACAGAGAGAGAGGCAGGGTAAAGCCTAGCACGTTTTGGGGGAACTGCAAGTTTTTAGGACCGTGAAATACAAACTTTCGGAGGCTAGTAAGGAGGGTGGGGAGCAGTGGGAGACTGAGTCATATGGGCTGACAAGTGTGACTCTAATTGACGTCATCATTGAAACAAACTATTGGAAACGAGGCCAGACCTAGAAAACCTGGGCTGCACTCTGGGGACATAGTCTGAAGGGGGAGATAGACAAGAACTAACTAGAACATGGGTGACGGATGCCATAACAGAGATCTGTAGAGCAAAGTGATACACACAGCAAAGGGAAGGTTTCTTAGAGTCAGTGACGGCTGAAGGGACAATGGATACAGCTTACTTTGAGCACAACTTCACCAGACAGAGAAGAAGGGAAGGGCACCCCTGGTGGAGGAATCAGCACGCACAAAGGTGCAAAGGTGTAACAGCAGGTGGTGGTTTGAGGATCTTTGGTGCAGATCAGTGTGGTAGAGGGTAGTGGCAAGGTGAGAGGGCAAGGAAGCAAGGTGGGGCTCGGTGGTAGGAGGCATTGGAGTCCATGCCAAGTTCTGGACTTAATCCGTCAACAATGAAGGTTTGTATGTAGGGCAGTGACATGAACAACTGATGTTGTAGAAAGGTCATCCTGGGAGTTGTGTAGAGGGGGTGAGACTGGAGGTCAGTGGACTAGTTAAGGGATTACTAAAACAATGGCACTGGGATCTAACTAGATTCAGAGAATGGGGGGAGTTGAGAAATGCCAAAGTTTGTAGCTTGGGTAAATGGTCAGTATAACCTTGTTAGCAGAGTTAACCAGAGCTTGAAAAAGCAGGTAGAGTCAGTTAAAAGCTCAACTATTTGTTGAATGAATGAATGAAAGAATGGGTGGGTAGAGAGAGAAGGAGAGAACAAAGTGGAGGAAAAACTGGTGGAGGCTGGGGAATGAGCTTGGTTTTGGACCAGGGAACCGGAGGCCTCTCCAGCAACCAGGTAAGGACGCCCCTGGCTGAGTGATGAGTGGGAGATGTTGCCTTTCCCCATCCTGGGAGGCTACATCTTACATGCAGAAGAGCTAGAGGGGAAGAGCCTCTTGCAACTGCCTCTTTTTGGCCTCCAATGAGGGGGGTCAGCAAAAAGGATGATTCAGAAGAAAGAACTTGGCTAGGTATGTGTCTTTCAAGCCAAAGGGCTCTAGAAGCTTCTCTCACAGGTATGGAATTCAACCACAGTGCCCACTGTGGGGAAGCACTGTTTTGGTCCAAGAAGAAAATGACGAACAAAATGACATTAAGACCAAGCAATTCATCTTTCAAATAGAATCTCTGAGCCGTATTTTGTTTGGTTAAGAATGGAAATTCCACTTTTATTCCAAGCAAATCTTCTGACGCACCAAACTCAAGGATGAGGTTTCATTCAAGAAAAAAAATTTTAAAAAAATTTATTTTAGGGCTTCCCTGGTGACGCAGTGGTTGAGAGTCCGCCTGCGGATGCAGGGGACACGGGTTCGTGCCCCGGTCCGGGAAGATCCCACATGCCGCAGAGCGACTGGTTCCATGAGCCATGGCCGCTGAGCCTGAGCGTCCGGAGCCTGTGCTCTGCAACAGGAGAGGCCACAACAGTGACAGGCCCGCGTATTGGGGAAAAAAAAAAAAAAATTATTTTATTTATTTATTTTTGGCTGCATTGGGTCTTTGTTGCTGCGCGCGGGCTTTCTCTAGTTGTGGCGAGTGGGGGCTACTCTTTGTTGTGGTACGCGGGCTTCTCACTGCGGTGGCTTCTCTTGTTGAGGAGCACGGGTTCTAGGCGCACGGGCTTCAGTAGTTGTGGCTCGTGGGCTCTAGAGCACAGGCTCAGTAGTTGTGGCACACGGGCTTAGCTGCTCCGCAGCATGTGGGATCTTCCCGACCAGGACTTGAACCCGTGTCCCCTACATTGGCAGGCAGATTCTTAACCGTTGCGCCACCAGGGAAGCACTAAGAAATTTTTTAAACAATGAGATCACAGTGATTTTTAAAAAATCATCATCGGGGGGGGGGGTGGTCTTATCATTCAGGGCATAATTCCTAATCCTGGTCTCTGAAGACAACACACAGCCTTGAGCGAATCATTCTCTTTTTTTTTTGCAGGGGTGGGGGGGGTGGGGGGCGTTTATTTTCTCATATGTAAAATTAAAGAATTTAATTAAATAACTTTGGATTAACTACCAGGGCTGAGGTTTATGATAAGATTGTGATTAGGGGCACATAAAAGGAGAAAAATATCTTAATAACTGCTTTTTTATTGCCTGTTGGAGCCTTTCTCAGTAAACTAATAAATTGCACTTTTCCTGGAGAGAAAAATCTTGGAAATGACCCATTTCCCCAATAGGAGATCATTTCCTGTAATTCACATGTGGTAGAGTTAAGAAAGATCATTTGAACTTAGCTCAGATAGGTCAGGGAGAAAATTCAAAATAAGTATTTATTTTTCTGATTAAAACCAAACAATCAGACTCAAAATAGGGAGGCCATAGAAAAGCCACAGAATCTTCCAAGTGGCTGCGAGCTGCACACACAAAGACCTCTACTAATGGCAAGAAGAAGCAGGGAAAAGAGGGAAAGGTGCTTCCCCTGCTCCCCCAAGGGGGCAGAGCTGGGGTCTGTTGGTCAAATTCCTTACACATTAAGAAGCAGAGCATCCTTTTGGCCAAAAGAGTAAGTTGATTGTGAAAGACAGATACTTCCAACTGGAAACTAACTAAGGCATTTGGTCTGAAACTAGGATAAGGCTATCTGAAATGTGGCCCTTCAATGAGGTTGATCAGACCGGGGTCCACTGGCTCAAACACGTGGAAATTTCTCCCTCCCTTTCTGCTCCCTCTATGCCAGGTGGCATGAGCCTCACCTCTGCTCACACTCTAAACAATCAGAAAGTGTTAGGTATTAGAGTGAGGTACAGAACAAAGGACAGAACATCAGCTGGAGTCTGAATGGTTGTGGAATGTCTTCCTGGGAAAAGTGAGACTGAAAATAGGTCTGAAAGTGAAAAAGAGTCCTAAAGGTGAAAGGCAGAACAAGGAAGCTTGTCCAAAACAACAGAAGGTGAAAGAAAACACTTAGGATGAAAGCCTCAGGGTGCTGAAAGATTTCTTACGACACAAAAGCACCCATCCTTAATGAAAAGTCTGACAAATGTGACTTCATTTTAAGATTAATACCTAATTCTATTTACATAAAACTCCCAAACAGCCAAAACTAAACCACAGTGCTTAGGAAAGCACGCTTAGGTTGAGAATTCTGGACAGAGGCAAGGAAATGACTGCCATTCAGGGGGATGGCTCCCTTTGAAAGCGAGGAAGGCCTTGTGCCAGGAGAGGGGCACATGGGAGGCTTTGACAGTACGACAAAGGTCTATTTCTTGATTTAGATGCAGTCATATGGGAGTTCACCTCATAATAACGCATTAACTCGCTCATTTATGTCTTGTGCACTTTTCTGTATGCATGTTATACTGGACATAAAGGTTTTAAGAAAAAAAAAAGTGAAGGGGAATCAGACAGCTGAACTACAGAACATATGACCCCAAAGAGCCTCTACACAAGTTCAAGAAGAGCCAGTAAGCACAAGTGAACCTACCTACAAAACAGAAACAGACTCACAGACATAGAGAACAGACTTGTGGTTGCCAAGGGGGAGGGGAGAGGGGGAAGGATGGACTGGGAGTTTGGGGTTAGTAGATGCAAACTATTACATATAGGATGGATAAACAACAAGGTCCTACTGTATAGCACAGGGAACTATATCCAGTCTCCTGGGATAAACCATAATGGAAAAGAATACCAAAAAAACAATGTATATATATGTATAACTGAGTCACTTTGCTGTACAGCAGAAATTAGCACAACATTGTAAATCAACTATACTTCAATTAAAAAAAATTTT
Organism: Orcinus orca; assembly: GCF_937001465.1. Taxonomy (NCBI): domain Eukaryota; kingdom Metazoa; phylum Chordata; class Mammalia; order Artiodactyla; family Delphinidae; genus Orcinus; species Orcinus orca. Next base: position 6,913,629 of record NC_064577.1, on the reverse strand, counting down.
TTTGAAGAAAAAAAAAGAAAAAGAGCCAGTAAGGATAAAAAGGAGCTAGCTTGTCTTCTGTCAGTGATGATCAAAATTCAGACAAAGGTCATTCAAACAACCATAAAAAAAGTATTACTACGGAATTATTAATTTTTAAGGTGTGATAATGATATTTTGGTTGTGTGTGTGTGTGCGTGTGTTTTGAAGAAGTCCTTATCTTTTAGAAATAGCAAAACATTCATGATGGAAATGATAGGACATCTGGGATTTGCTTTAAAATAAGCTGGGGAGGAGGTGTTAGTGCAGGTGAATGTGGAACAAGCAGTACTGGCTGTGAACAGCTGAGGCGGGGTGATGAGGGTTCCTTATAATATCCTCTCCACTGTGAAAACGTGAAGTTTGGAATTTAACATCGTTTTTTTAAAAAGAAGGCAAAAAAAAAAAAGAAGGTAAGGGAATACTATCTTGGAAAGATTCTAATACTGGTTGTTCAATAACTGGGAAGAACTCTCCTTGGCACCACAAATAAACATATTTCTTAACATACAGAGGGGGTCATGTGCCTACGTGGGTACTGCTCAGCTCCAATCCCTGCCTAGAACAAGAGTCAGCAACAGTGCCTCTCACACACATCGTCGTATTTAATCCCCAAAATAGCCCGGAAAGGTGGGCATCATCATCATCCCCATGTTCATATATAAGAAAACTGAGGTTAAGAGAGGCTAAGTGACATTTTTTACGGAGCCAGAGCCACTGATAAAGCTAGAACAGAAAGCAAAACCTCCACTCTGTTGTTATTTCAACAACAGAAATAAGTGATTATAATAACTAAAGCCTGTTACATCTTATAACTTCCTGACAAGAATCTGAAAATGCCTCTAACACTTAGTGCCTCCAGATGGGTAGAACCAAGTGATGTGAAAACCAAAAACTTATGCAAATGTGTATCTGACAAAGGATTCCTACCCGGACTACATAAAGAACTCTTACAAATCAACAACAGAAAGATGAACAGCCCAATAAAAAACGGGCAACAGATCTGAACAGACACTTCAAAAAAGAAACAGGTGGCTGGCCAAAATAAGCATATGGAAAGGTGCTCCACATCATAGCCACCAGGGAAATGCAAATGAAACCCACGTCACACACACAAGAAGAGCGTAAGACTGGCAACACCAAAGGCTGCCGAGGAGTGGGAACAAAGGGAACTCTCACACACTGCTGGTGGGAGTAAAGATGGTACAACCAGGGCTTCCCTGGTGGTGCAGTGGTTGGGGGTCCGCCTGCCGATGCGGGGGAGGCGGGTTCGTGCCCCGGTCCGGGAAGATCCCACATGCCGCGGGGCGGCTGGGCCCATGGCCGTTGAGCCTGTGTGTCCAGAGCCTGTGCTCCGCGGCGGGGGAGGCCGCAGCGGTGGGAGGCCCGCGTACCGCAAAAAAAAAAAAAAAAAAAAAAAAAAAAAAGATGGTACAACCACTTCGGCGAATTGTTATAAACGTAAATATACATTTACTCTATAACCCTACAATACTACTCATAGGTATTCACCCAGAGAAAATGAAAAATATATCCATAAAGAGAATTATACAAGAATGTTTGTAGCAGCCCTCCCCCATCCCAAACTGGAAACAATTCACACCTCCATCCACAGAAGAATGGTGAAATTGTGACATGAGTGTTCATTCAATGGAATACTTCTCAGCAATAACAAACAGCACACTATTGATACATGCAACAACATGGACTATCCTTATGAACATTAAATGCATATGAATGACTCCATTTATGACATTCTAGAACAGGAAGAACTAAATTATAGTGACAAAAGACCAAAAGTGATGGGGGGTGGGGAGGACCAGTTGACTGGAAAGGAGCATAAGAGAACTTTCTAGAGAGACAGAAATGTTCTATATCTTGTTTTGAATGATATTTACATAACAGTTGTCCAAACACATTGAACTAAATACTTAAGATCTATGCATTTTATTGTATTAAATTACACCAAAACAAAACAAAGCAAAAGAACACATGCCAAAAAGAAAAAGAAAAACCAAACCTTTGTTCCTCCATCGAGGGGTAAGTAATTGAGAATGCCAGAGTAAACACGTGGGGCCTGCCAGCTGGGCGTGTTCGCTTTGCCCTGTGCGAACACCTCCCCTCCCTATCTTTCTCTGTGATTATTCCCTGTCTCTTTGAATGGCACCAGCTACCCTCCACCCAGTTTCCCAAGCCAGAAGACTGGGAGTCCAGCCATACTCATCCCTCTTCTTCACTTCTACTCAATCACATCCACTCCTGAATCTAACCGCCCCTACCCACTGCCTGCCCTCCATCCCAGCTGCCTCCTGACCATTTCCAGGCTGACTTTCCAATCTGTCCTCATCCCAAAACAAAATCCTCTACCTAACATCCTTTTGTTGTTCCTGGTCACCCTGAGGATAAGGACCAAACTCCTCAGCAAGATAAGCAAAGGCAGTCAGTACCCTTCGTGCATCAAACAACTCTTTGCTTCAGATGTTACAGCTGCCTGGGGCACCCTCCTCCCCCTTAATGCTCCCCTATCTTCACACCTGTCCACCTGGTGAGTTCCTGTTCTTCCTTAAGACTTAGATCAAGCAACACCTATTCCCACAAGCCTCTCTCCTAAGCATCCCTCCTCGGCCCTCTGCCTCAGACATCCCCTTACACTGGCACATGGCTTATATGCTTACAAAACGGCTTACATGACAGGGCCAGGCACCGGGTGTGAGCACATTACATATGTTAGCTCATTTAATAGCAATTAACACTCTGCACAGTGATGATTGGTTTTCTTTTGTCTAAACGGACTCAACTGTAAATAGGGGTTATTCTGTTCAACTAGGACCTTTTCAAGCACTAGGAAAATATAGGTACCAGCTTAACTCTTTGCTGAATAAATGAGGGTCACACAGTGAAGGCCTGAAACGGTTTGCATGTCATTTTACTTCGACAAGCAAAGTGAACATAGAGGACATCCAGGCAAGACGCCAAGGCTGCTACCTGGCTTGCTGGGGCAAAACCCAACTGCACCCGAACGATTTTTTAGGCATACGTCACTCGCCACACCCAACCATCTGGTGTCTCTAGGGCTCTAACAACCAAACTCCTACAACCACCTTGTACAAAGTACCTACTGTATACCTTGCACTGTCCTGGTCTCTCACGTGATCTAACCCCTGCCACAGCTGGAAAGGTAGGCATCACCATCATCCCCATGTTTATGTACAAGAAAATTGAGGTTCAGAGAGGTTAAGTAACTTTGTTTAAAGGATCAGAGCCACGGAATGGTAAAGTCTAGAACAAAAAGCAGTTCTAAGGCCAAAAACCTACCTTGTTCCCACTCACCACTCTGCTTCCCGGGAAGACAAAAATGGGAAACCTTGAGAAATGGTTTCTCAAGGTTTCTCAATGGCTGCCTTGAGACAATGTTTTTTTGAGTCACTGTTATATGGATGTATATCCCCTTTTTGTAGAATGGGAAACCCAAACTCACTATGACTCTGTGACCTTGCTGAGGCCACTCGAAGAGCAGTGACAGGAGCGAGGCAGGAGTGAGGTCTGTTCTGCACCGCCAGGCGGCTGCCAAACGGCTGAACAGCAGGTCCCTAACTCCATGCTCACCCCACGCATCACATTTCTTACCTGCTCAAACCCACCCTATAGCTGCGAGTTACAGTGACCAACTGGGCTTGTTGGGCTTAAGGTACAGAATTTCTAGAAAACTAGGGATATGATGACAATATGTTTATAGTCTCTAGTGGCTCTGGATTAAAATAGCAAAAATCTTTAAAGCCAAAAGCCTAGTAGGTAAAGACCACAGAACTAAGCAGAAAATGTTTTGCATGAGTATTGCCTTAAGGGACAGGGGATGTGCTGGAGGTCATTCTGGGAGGAGAAGCTCCTCTAGAAGGAGGATCTAGAAGACACTTGTGGGAAGCTGTTTGTTTAAGGCGAGGCTGACTCTATTGACCACGGAGGATGTGAGGAGGCCATCAGTTCGCACCCTCCCAAGAGGTGATAGGAAGCGGAGAGCTGGGCTGATGGAACTGTGATCCCATGCAGCATGGAGCCTGCAGAACCCAGAGCATGTGAGGAAAGTGAGCTGGACTCTGCTTTGCCATGAGTAACCATGAGATGCAAGCCAACGCGGGCCCCCAGAGCCAGGCCCTGGAGCACCAGGAGGAAGCTGGCAGGTGGGTGGTCCCATCTCTCCTGAGGAAGGGCGGGTGGGTGAGAGAAAGATCTCTAAGAAATCGATCCAGCCTCTTCCTCCTCCATTGTGTCTTGGACATCAATTCATAGAATATGAAATTCCCGTTTTTAAATGAAAAAAAAAAAAAAGGACTATTTGCTAACCTCTCCTTCGTCCTTCATACCAACATGTGCAGGAACTGGGCCAATGAGGACAGGAAGGTAAAGACTGGGAGTGAGAAGAGAGCTGATCTGGATAAAGAAGCCTGACCCTCTGTTACTATCCTAGTTTCTCAGACGTGGAAACACCCTGTTCACAGCTGAGGCCTAGGCCTCTCCTTCTCTCTCTTTTCTCCACTTTTTTCCCTGAGCCCCCTGGGCAGAAGCTGCTCCCTGGCTGTTGTAAAAGTAGTCTTTGTTTTTGGAGTTCAACCAGCATGGGCCTTGAATTTCCATTACATCCACAGCTCCAAACTCCTCCTACAGCACCTTCCCGACCTCAGGCTAAAGAAAGAAAACAGCCGGCCAAAAGCAACCTGGGCTAAGACACTAAAAGCTCCTCTCCAAAGAGATCACCTATGAGGAGACCCTCCGGAATCCTCTCCCAAAAGCAGGCACCACCCTGGGAGAACCAGAAATTCCCGTATAGACAAGCATGGAAGAAAGCTCCCTTAGTAAAGAGTTCGGGGGTGACTGAACCCCAGAGGTCAAGGTACAAAAATGGGTTCAGCAAGGCCACAGGACCTCGGCCTGGTGAGTGGGATGAGTACATCTAAAAACAGACTCGGGTCTCCGTGGGTGGTGGTGTAGGGGCGTGGTCAGCAAAGAGCGGAGAAAATCAGGGTTCACAGAAGCAAGTTCTGGAAGTATGCCTGGCACTGCCTGGGGGACAGAAATTCAGTGGTCACAGGAGCTGGGGACAGGTCAGGGGAAATGTCCCTCCACCTCTCCATCCACCTGCCTAAAAATCCCTCTGGTTCCTAGTTTGGTTTCTAGTCCCCTAGATAACGGGGAAATGCATGGTCCTGGGTGGGGATACAGATGTTCAGATACCAGAAAAGGGACGGATGGCCCCTTGTGAATCAATAAACTAGCCTGAGCTGATGTCTCATCACCTCTGTTTCTCATCACCTCTGGAGGTCCTGCTAAAACATGTTTCTAGAATGTGCACAAATAGTTCTCAAGCAGCTGTATCCCAAACACCAATCTAGAACCTAGGGAACCAGAGATCAAAAACATGGTTTCCATACTCTCATATCTGATTAATCCACCCCAATAAAGTCACCCAGTGAATTAAAGATCCCAGTAGAGAGGTGGCTGACCTCAGCTTGCTAATAGCCATACACTGCTTGCCCGAGCTGCCCACTGTCCTGTACACAATGAAAATGAAGTATTAAAACCTGTTATTTTTTATTATTATTAACTTGTGGGGTTTCCCCCTCAGATGTATAGCTGAGGACAAGGAAGAAAGACTGAGGTATGGATGAAAGGAGTCTGGCAAGTGCCGTCTCAGTTAGGGGTGAGAGAGGCAGCTAAGATGAAGCAGTCTGCGTGAGATGAGCTGGTATAAGGGAGAATCCCAAGGAAAGGGTCTTGTCACAATGATGGGTCCCACACAGATCACGTGAGGCTTGGATGGTGACTGTATGTGCAGGTCTGAGCAGGAGGCAGACACTAAGAGGGTTAAGGGTTCCATAGTCTTCCATTTCTCAGCCACGAATAGTCTCTGGAATTAAATGGCTTTTTCCTTTTCTTTTTGCAGCTGCTCCATTCTGAAGACAGGCTCTATGCCCACCTGGGGACTACGATACATGCTTTTCATGCCCCTTAGGAAATCCTAAACAAAAGCTCAAACACAGCTCAAAACCCTGGCTGGGAACCACACAAAAGACAGAAAGAGGCTGACATGAGGTGGGGTCCATCAGAAGTTGAAGGCTCCGCATTCGACCCTTCACATTCTGATCTCAGTGCAGGATTTCTCAACCAGAGCTTTCGGGTCCCAAGCGTAAGGCAGACTGGACTGCTGCCAGGAAACTATGCAAGGCTATGTTCTTGTACAGAATCTTTCCAGCATTATTCTTGGCTCTGCTAACATTGCTTTGGCTTTAAAAAATCAATAAATAAAGCAAGCAGAAGGTCCCCTCACAACCAGGGCTGGACCAAAGATACTCCTTTCCAAGCCAAAGGAGTATCTAGTCCAAGGAGGTATATTCTGCTGGATACCTGATACCTTCACATGATTTTTCCTTGGGAGGGCCAGCAGTACCCAGGTGACTTTGCTACATGAGATCAGTGTTGCTAGGCTACCAGAAATCACTGTGGTAAGGGAACAGCCAAGGATTCCAGGGCCGGGGCGGTGGGGGCGGTGGGGGCGGTGGGGGGGGGATCAGCAGGAGAAAGGGATGCGAGGACAGGAAATAAAGTCCCAATGACACAATGACTTTTAAGGCTCTGAAGGGAAATTGCTGGACCCTGAAAGTTTCAGTTCTAGAAAGTGGATCAAAATCCTTTCCAGTGATCTTGAAAGATACTACATAAAGAAAGTGTACAAATAACAGCTCTTACTCCTCTGGGTGCTTTGAATCCTGACCTAAATCAAAAGGAAGAACGCCTTGATCTCATTCTAGTATTTATTCTAACATTTTTGCTTGACAGTCTGGGTACAACAAACAAACTTTTATCTAGTAGGAGCTCAGTAAATACTGGTTAGTGGACTGGCCAGGACCCTCCCAGGGAAGAGACCACAGCAGTGAAGGATCAACAGGAGAAAGAGAGGATGTGTGCAAGTTCTGCAGCAACAGGGCAGCGTGTGATTCGTGGGTGTGATGCAGGAAGCTCTTGTCACCAAGTCAACAAGGATACCTCCTCCTGCACCACGTATTTGGAGATTTTCCAACTCCCAGGCATTTTCAGTCCTTTACTCCTTCCACTAACAACCCACAGCTTACTTCTGAGTGACGAGGCCAAGAAAAGAATCTACTTTGTCAGAACCAGCCATAGGTAAACAAATACAAAGCAAGTGTGTGCTAGCCAATTATATAATAAAACAGAAATGCAGGCTCGTGGCAGCTACGTGACCCAGTGTTTCCATCCACTTGATGTAGGTGAACCTCCATTACTGAGATGGCTTCTGGCGAGGGTGAAAAGAAGAAGGTTTTCCATGTGTTTCTATGAGCCTTCTCTACCTCCTTTTTCGTAAGGAAAAGCAAAATGCCATTAAACCCAATTCACATTCAGTGGGAAGAAGTGTAGTCAAGTAGAAAGAACTTAGGCTGATGTCACAGAGGCCTGAGTCTGAACCCGTGTTCTGTTATACCCCACTGGCCATGAGGTCCAGAGCTAGTATACTGAACCCCTCCAAGCTTCAGTTCCCTTGTTCATAAGACAGAGATGTCTACAGCTATCACACAGGTTGCTGAGACAACTAGGGCAGATAATCCACGTTCAGAAAGCACCTAGGACATAGCATGTGCTCGGTAAGTGTTCCTTTCCCTTCAACTTGGGTTTATACCACACCTAAGGGATGTGGTGCAGGTATCATCGTAGGTGTAGAAAAGGACAGAATGGCTTCCCTGGTGGCACAGTGGTTGAGAGTCCACCTGCCGATGCAGGGGACACGGGTTCGTGCCCTGGTCCGGGAAGATCCCACATGCCGCGGAGCGGCTGGGCCCGTGAGCCATGGCCGCTGAGCCTGCGCGTCCGGAGCCTGTGCTCCGCAACGGGAGAGGCCACAACAGTGAGAGGCCCGCGCGTACCGCAAAAAAAAAAAAAAAGAAAGAAAAGAAGACTAGGCTTAAGGAGCTTGTAATGCAAAAGAGAGTGAGGGAGAGAGAATTCACATCTTAGAACAAGGCTGGAGAAAGTTCAGCAGAGAAAAAAAAATAGAGTGCTCCAAGGTCTTCAGACAATTGCTATTATCAATCAAAATGAAAAAATACAGATGGGATATCAGAGGACTTTCTGATACATTGGAACATACACAAACTTTGACTGATCCACTCAAAATTCCAGACTCAAAAAAACAAAAGGGGGCTCCCCTGGTGGCACAGTGGTTAAGAATCTGCCTGCCAATGCAGGGGACATGGGTTTGAGCCCTGGTCCGGGAAGATCCCACATGCCACGGACCAACTAAGCCCGTGCACCACAACTACTGAGCCTGCGCTCTAGAGCCCACAAGCCACAACTACTGAGCCCGCGTGCCACAACTACTGAAGCCCGCACGCCTAGAGCCCGTGCTCTGCAACAAGAAGACACTGCAATGAGGAGCCCACACACTGCAATGAACAGTAGCCCCCGCTCGCTGCAACTAGAGAAAGCCCGCGTGCAGCAACGAACACCCAGTGCAGCCAAAAATAAAAAATATTAATTAATTTTAAAAAAAAGAACAAACAAAGAACCAGAAAGTGGGGAGTTTTTCTAAGTCTTAGAGCAGCGGTCCTCAACCTTTTTTGGCACCGGGGTCGGGTTTTGTGGAAGGCAATTTTTCCACTGACGGGGAGGGGGTGGGAGTGGGGGAGAGAAGTGGTTCAGGCAGTAATGCGAGCGATGGGAGCGGCAGATGAAGCTTCGCTCCTGCTCTGCAGCCTGGTTCCTAACAGGCCTTGGACCGTCACCAGTCCACGGTCCGAGGGCTGGGGACCCCTGTCTTAGAGCACAAAGAGAAAGCATGACAGCCTAATGGCTAAAGGCTTGATTCTGGTCAGGAAACAGGTTCAAATGTCAGCTCCTCCACCCATCAGCTGTATGACCCTTAGCTTCTTGGAGAATCCAGTAATAAGGCAGAGCATTAAGCCCTGTCCCTGCATATGTTAAATGCTTAATAGGTGGTGAAGATACTGTTCTTGCAACACACTGAAAAGCTCTGAGCCCTGATACCTGGAGTGATTCAAAGAGCAGACTGTGGGAAGGTAGGGATAAATGAGAAATGCAGACAGGTTAATCCTTCAGGGCTGCAGGATGCAAAATAAGGGTGGAGCTCGCGGTTTCAAGTTTAGGGCCAGGGATACTTCTTGTACTTCAGAGTGAGGGACAAAGCACCGGAATGTTTTGTCCTTGCTCCCCCGGACTTGCCACACAAAATGTACCCTCACCCCCTCCCCACAAAGAGGGTGCACAAGCACGGCCAGTTCATGAGCCCTTGTCATTAGTCTAAAGAAAAATGCCCCAAACCCAAGGTCCAAACTTGCCACGACATTACATTTCAAACAGCCGAAGTTGACACCTCACGTGCGAAGGATCTTAATAAAACCATATTAAAACTGCAAACACGAACTCAGTGTCTGGACCTACTTATTATGAAATAAACTTGATTAAGAACAAATCCCTTTTAAGAAGAGGAAAGAGCCCAGCAACTCTCATGCACATCAAATGCTGTTCTCAGTTAGCCCTTTTCCTCTGAACTTCACAAGGTACCAGCAGGTGGGAGATAATTAACGTTTTAATAAAACTTGTTTTACATGCCTTAGTTGAACCTTTTAGTTCTGCAAAGTTTTTCCCTCTCCAGCCCAAAGACGCACCACAAAGGAGGACCTTTTTTTCAAAAGATCATTTTTCTGGTTACATTTGGGGTTTTATGACTTCAGGAAGATGAGGGTGGAGGAGGTCATGTATGAAAAGGACTATTTCTCTTTATCCATATTTACATTCTCTAAGGGAGTGAGTTTGGTTTTTGGATTCTCCTCCCAGCCCTATCAGGGGAATAAAGTCCTTGCTCCCACTTGACAAGACTTATGGAGCAATGAGAGGTCTGCGGGACCAATGCAAGCCACACCACCCAATTCTTGAGCACAAGCCCTCCATTTGCAAGAATAGCTGACGTTTACAAAGCCTGCGTTTTTCCCTTATAAATCTCGTCTTGAAAAGCAGTCATCTTACAGCTTACCACCCTTGCCCACAAACCTCAGCACCCACGTAAACCCTTTCCAGTATAAAAATGCTATTTCGTGGGCAGTTTCTAATTAATTAGGTCGTCAACAGTACTATTCCCTGCTGCCCATAACACAACGTTGGCATCACAAAAGCTAACGGTAGCGCATGGCAGAGAGTTAACTCATGAAGTCGAGACAAGGAAGACAACTGTTTTCCTTAGAAAAGGAAACCGAGGCAGTGAGAAAACACTGACGTTGCTTAAATACAGGGGATCTGAACCCGAGACTTAGGATTTTAGTTCTGGATGGATCCGACTGCATTTAATTTCAGAGTGACCTAAGCTAACCCCACCATGCACAACCCAGTAATTATAATTTTGGGCATTTTAATCGGACTCAGACCTCAGGGTTTGAATTTAAGAGGGTGAGAGTTAAAGCAATATGTGTAGGGATTACGGCTGAAATGCTGCCTGCAAGTTACAGTTCATTTTCTCCTCAGGACTTTACAAATCTTCCCGGGTGCCTCTTTGCTGCCAATGCACAGCCAGGTCTCCCACCATCTAAATGCCAGGTTCCTCTGCAGCCCTGGAGCCTCACGACCACCCCCCATCCCCCCCATGCACACAACCACACCTGCGCGAGAGTGTACAGTGGGGTTTCACAATCTTGGCGCTACTGACTTTTCATTAGGGCATTGGCTTCCGCACTGCAGAATATCTGGCAGCATCCCTGGCCTCTACCCATTGGATGCCAGCAACACCTGCCCAGTTGCGACAATCAAAAATGTCTCCAGAAGGCACAGGAGACTTGAGAACAGTGAAACTATTCTGTGTGACACTGTGATGGTGGATACATGTCATCACGCATCGGTCAAAACCCACAGAATGTACAACACAAAGAGTGAACTTTAGTAAGCCATGGACTTTAGTTAATAAGGTATCAGTATCGGCTCATCAGTTGTAACAAATATACCACATCAGTGCAAGATGTTAGTAATAGGAGACACTGGGGTAAAAGGTGTATATGGGAACTCTCTGTACTTCTGCTCAACTTTTCTATAAACTTAAAACTGCTCTAAGTAAATAAAGTTTACTTTTTTAAAAAGTCTCCAGACATTGCCGCATGTCCCTAAAGGGCAAAAATGTCCGGTTGAGAACCGTGCTGCAGAGGGCAGGCCAAGTCCCTCTCACTGCTTTATTGAGTCCATCAGCCCAGTTGTATCAGGTCACACTTCCAGAGGGAGGGTGGAAAAGGTGAGTTTTCTGAGTGTACCTGGATTGTGGAGACTCCTCTAGAGGATAATCTTATCAGGGGAGAAAGCGAGGACATCTCTTAGGAAAATCCAGGCAGAGGCTGGACGGAGGGCCTCAATCCTCCGTCAGGTCAGGGAACTAGATCCCACATGCATGCCACAACTAAAAGTTTGCATGCCACAACTAAGGAGCCCACAAGCCGCAACTAAGGAGCCCTCCTGCCACAACTAAGACCCGGCACAACCAAATAAAAAAAATAAATATTTTTTAAAAAAGAAAGAAAAAGGAAGAAAAGAGGCTCCCCAAAGAAGTGGAGGAGTGAAAGAAGGTAACACACAAACCAGGAGAAGGGCTCTGGGGTGCGCTGCCGCGACAAAGCTTGGTGTGGGGACAAAATGGAATTCAATACCACTCGAAAGCCGATACAACAATACTTCCCAGCTCAATGAGACCTCATCTTTCCCAACATCATTCATTTTTCTCTACGTGGTTGATATCTTCCAAGGTTAAATCTTTTGGTAAAATGGGCCTCATGAATTGTTCCTACGCCTTCCAGGGTTGGGAGGGGAGGATTAAGTGTGTCTCTACTACTGAACACAGTGCCTGGCATGGTAGCCATGCTCACTAGATGGTTTCACCTATTCTCTTTATATTTACTTCAACTTCATTTTTAACTGAATCTAAACATTTATTAATGAGACTTCCCTGGTGGTACAGTGGTTAAGAATCTGCCTGCCAATGCAGGGGACACGGGTTCGAGCCCTGGTCCGGGAAGATCCCACATGCCACGGAGCAACTAAGCCCATGCGCCACAAGTACTGAGCCTGCGCTCTAGAGCCTGCGAGCCACAACTACTGAGCCCGCGTGCCACAACTACTGAAGCCCACGTGCCTAGAGCCCGTGCTCCGCAACAAGAGAAGCCATCGCAATGAGAAGCCTGCACACCGCAATGAAGAGCAGCCCTTGCTCACCACAACTAGAGAGAGCCCGTGCGCAGCAACGATGACCCAAAGCAGCCAAAAATAAATAAAGAAAATAAAAATAAATTAAAAAAAACAAAAAATAAACATTTATTAAACCCAGTCCCCCCACATCTCATCTCATCCACCGTAGCCCAGGGGAGTTTCTCTGGAACTGACATTTGTTTTTATAGGGAGAGCTGTTCCTGGTAACAGGACTTTGTCATCTAGTTCAAAACTCCTAAAGGACCAAGTAGCCTCAGCCACTGAAACTGACCCAGGCTCAACCACTTGCACGTGGCCACTCGATTACAACTCACCCACTTCTCCGTTGCCAGATATCAGAGACTATTCTCTCTTTTTTCAAATCGGTCCCTTCTTATGCCTTACTGTTTAAATTATGCCTCTCAGAGAAAAATCCCTGCAGCAGATAAACACAGGATCTGGAATGGAAACTCCAGCATGCCCAACAATAGTGCCACTGTCACACACACGTGAGCTTTCGTGAAACCAAGGGATTGGCAACCCAGGGCTGCCGTGCCCAGGAAAATTACTTCCTGTGGGAGAAAGAAAACAACCTTCAGCTCCTGGCAGGTCCCGGGCAAGCCCAAGCCAGGCTCACTGGAGAACTTGAATGTTCTGTCTTTGGGAAGGGGGCGCTGGAGGTAAGGGCCGTTCCCACCCTCACTTGCCCTGGTCGAGAAAGGCAGTAGTTGGGTGAGCATCAAGGCTGCAGCATAGACACCTGGCTTTTTCCTAGGAAAGTGGAAACAAAGCCACCATGGGCGGCTCAACACTGCTTAGGGGACGATCAATTAGCAAGATGGGTCATGTGGTCCAGAGAGAAAAAAGAAACTCCATTCCTGTTTGAAAGCACCTTCCAGGGTCGGATGCATTTTTCTCCCATCAGTCAGATGCAGAAAGGCAATCACTTCAATTTAATAAGAGAAGGAAAATGCTGAGCTGCCTTATTGACATCCTGCATATTCCGCTATTATTGAAAGGAAATAAAGAAATTACAGGCCGCGTAAGCTATTAGCTTCATAATGCCCTGTCCCAGGGTAATCAGCAAAGACTTCTTCAATACAGGGTGCTCTGCAACTCGGTGGTAAATGAATCCTTGCTTCAGGATTATTTAAGGATGACTGGACATTGTGCATCTAGAAGTTCTCCACGTCCTGAGCCGCCAAACAAAATTCAATTCTCAAATAACTACCCGCCCACGGCTGCCCCTTTCTTTCCTCCTGCTGTTCATCTTTGTTCCCACCTCAGCACCTGCCCCTCCTCCCTGGGCCATTCTTCCTCTAACTCAGGGTTTCTCAACCTGGGCTCTAGGGGGCCAGATAGTTTCTCTGTGGTGGGGCCCGTCCAGTGCACTGCAGGATGCTCCCCGAGTCACGCCAAATTTCCTTGAGGGCAATACTCTCCGCACCCCGCCCCCTCCGGCCGCCCCTGCCCCGTTGAGAACCACTGTCCTAATTGCTTACTTTGCACTCTTTGGGGGTAAAACTTACCACTGCCTGGAATACTTTTGGTTCCATTCTGCTGTCAGGAACCAGTTTGGACATCACCTCCTCTGGAAAACTACTCTAACGCCCCTCCCCCCAAAAAGGAGCAGGGCTGGGATTCTTCCCCCGTGTGCCCTCCCCGCCCTGTACATGCTTTTCTGATAGCACCTATGTGACAGGATAATTGTCTCCTTACTTCATTTAATAATTCATCCATCCATTCATTAATTCAACCAACACTGAAGTGCTGGGTATAGGAAACAGGACCACAAATAAGACACTGGGTTCCTGCTCTCATGGGCTTATATTCTAGTGATGGAGGACAGGTAATAAACAAGGACAAGAAAATGGCAGATATTAATAAGCTACAAAAAAATATATATAGTGGGTGTCTCCCCCAAGGGAGACTTAGCTCCTTAAGAGCAAAGACCGCATTATTCGTTATTTTATCTACAGGAATTAGCAGTGAGCCTTAAAAACAAAAACAAAAAACCCCCAGCCTTTTCCTCCTTTCTCTCCAGGCATATGTCATTTTCTGCTCTCTGTTATAGGGATCTGGGAGGGGTTCTCTCCTGGGGGACAGTAAACTTCTTGAAGGGAGGAACTGCCCAACCTATAAATTTTACAGAGAGAAAATCACAGGGTTTTTGTTCAATTAAATGATTTTCCTCAAGCTATAGTTTTGAACACTAAAATTTTACTAAAGATATAGCTAAAAAGCTTAAGAGGAGAGACAAGCATTTAATAGATGGGGAAACAGAAGCAGCAACTTGCCCAAGGTCACACAGCCAGTAAACTGGACGAGGCATCTGCCTCAAAAACCACGCTTTCTTCACCACCACATATCACTGCATCTTGTAGAAACAGACAGGCACAGATTAGGTAAAAATGTCCGGAGAAAATCTCTTTCCTGACAGAAGGCTGTTGGCAAACCGTGGCTAGCATTGGGGATCCTCCCTGGGTGGGAACGGGGAGGTGGTGAGTTTATTTACAGGCAAAAGGGAGCTGCCAGTTCAAGGAGAAGAAAAATGAATGACATTAATTTTTCAGATTCTTACCACTGGGACTGAGCCTCTACTTCAGCACTTTACTAGCAGGGCCAAAAATCACTCCAAAACTAACGCCTACAAAGAAGAGGGCCAAAAATGTCTGCCTTTTTTCTTTTCAAGGAAAGAAAGGTTTGTAATATATAAAAGCTGGGATCGTTCTGCACAGATGTTAAAAATGACCCAATCTGTTGGGCTGGAAGCATCTTCTGAGAGGCAGGATGGCTCTGAGGGACAAGCATGGACTTTAGGAAGACAGGTCTGTATTCCAATCTGCATCTACTTTAGCCTCTCCAAACTCAGGGGTTTGGAGGGAGGGGGTATGATATCTAAGTTAAGGGGGATAACAGTACCTGGCACAGGAAGTGGACACTGCCTCTCCTGCCATTTACACCAGGTAAGAACCTTGGCCTGGGAAACAAGAGACCTGGTTTCACCTCGCAGCTCTGTCCTGACTCAGTGTGACTCAAATACTTCAAATGCCCTGACCTCAGTTTCCTTTCTGGTCCCTACTTCAGATCATGGTCACAGGATCAAATGACACTGCATCAGTTAAAACCAGAACAATGCCTGGCAAATTGTAGGCACCCAATAAATGTTAGCTAAATCTGACATCAACTGGATTTTGTCCTATAAATGCTCACCATGCAAGTTTCCCTCGACTTGCTGTTTACACATGGCTCCATCTGTCTGACAGCAATACCAGTCAGCCCTCCGTGGTCATCTCCCAAAAATACCCCTGCAGTGTTTGCTCCAGCTGATGAGTCAAGAATGAACCTGAAACCAAGGGCAAGTATTATTGCTATCCACCTACCTCTCACCAATGTTATCTATTATTCACTGCTCCCATACATTCAAAGAACAAATATCTATAATCCATCCCAGACATAAGTCAACATTAGCTCTATCATGCTTAGAAACTATAAAGGGAATATAAAAATTTTTTTTTTAATTTTGAGGATCGACATCTGATATCCACGACCTTCAGGCAGAAGGTATCAGAAAGTCTTTCTGAACCCTGAAAATCATGGTGAAGGTCTTAAGCATTCCTCCACAGAGACTGGCACAGACTGATTAGGGGACAACAGTGATGACAAAAGACACACAAAAACATGCTGCCTCACTGGACTCTTACCCTGCCCTGCCCCCCCAAAAGGGTGAGCAGAGAAGTCTATTTAAAGTCAACAGTCATTGGGTGGCAAGGCCACAGGCTTTCCAGGACTTCTTTTCTTTCCCTCAAAACCTGTTTACAAAGAAGTGAAGAAAGGAGAGCATAGCCTACAGTGGTGCCTGTCTCCACTTAGCATTTTAATTTTTGGGGGGGGGGGGGGGCCGCGCTGCATGGCTTGCAGGATCTTAGTTCCCCGACCAGGGATCGAACCCACGCCCCCTACAGTGGGAGCACAGAGTTTTAACCACTGGACCTCCAGGGAAGTCCCACCACTTAGCATTTTAACGCTGCCCCCCAGAACAGCTCACCGCAATGAATGATGAGGAACAACAGTAACCAAAGAGCTAACAGCTACCAGGTTCTTACCTCCTCCATTCCGCCACGAGCTTTATGTGCATTAGCTCACTTAGTATCTAGACAAATTTCTAGGTGTTATCATCCCCATTTTCCAGACGGAACACTAAGGTTCAGAGAGGCTAAGGAACCGGCCCGAAACCACACTACCCATAAGTGGCTTGGCCGGATGTGAATCCAGGCTGTCTAACTCCACAGCCTGAGGACCGAACACCTGCCTTAATTCGAAGATCAGAATAACTCCCTTCTGGAGTGATCCCCTCAGAGCCCTCCCCCACCCTTCCAGGTTCTTACGAAAATTCACGTGGCCTTGTTGGTGGGGAAAAAAGTCACTAGGCCTGTGGACAAGGAGGAGTTAAGGCCACACTTGTGGACTTAGAACTCAGAGTAGTTTTCTCAGTTCTGTGGGCTGGAGCCAGACTTGTAGCATTAATTTTAATGTAAATTTTTTTGGAGGTGATTCATGTAGAATTCCTGCCAAGAATTTTAATAATTAGACTGAGTTAGACCAAACTCTGTCTGTACATGCCTAACAATATCTGCTGATTTAACAGTTATCCTGGAAGCCCCACAGAGCCCGGGGAAGGCCTGGCCATGCAGGCTGCAAACGGGGATGGTCAGTGGAGAAAGACACCTGTGAGCCCCCCAACTTTGGCCCCCCATCCTACAAACAACTGGCTCTACTTTCCTAATATCCCATTACCACCAGGG
Organism: Orcinus orca; assembly: GCF_937001465.1. NCBI lineage: Eukaryota > Metazoa > Chordata > Mammalia > Artiodactyla > Delphinidae > Orcinus > Orcinus orca. The sequence goes on along the minus strand of NC_064577.1, from coordinate 6,896,566 downwards.
AGCAGAGGAAGGGATGAAACCAATCAGAAAATGCTCATAAAAGAAAACCTTTCCCAACAGTCCTTTCTACCACGAGCTGAGGGCTATAAAGTGTTCCCCTCTAATGTGTGGATTTTCAGCCTTTTCCCCTGCTGTGGCTCAGTGCATTCCCATTGGCAACGGGGACTCATCCGCAGGGTGGGATTTCTTTAAGGAGAGGAGGAGCTGGGGGAGAATCCAAATCTTTACTCTCCACCCGTCAAGAATCAGACTCTTTAAGGGTGGGGACCTGCAGAATTTGGTAGAGCCCCTGGAGAATCCGTTTCCCATCCTCCTCTCCCCCTCTCTTGTGGTCACACACATGCACATACATACACACACGTGTGTCCTCACACACAAACTCACACTCTCACACTAACAGCACCACAGATCTAACAGCTCCCAAACGAGGATGGTGCCAATGAATCAAGCCTCTCCTGGAAGGCGGTGCCGTTAAAACCACAGAAATTATATTAAAATTATAAAATAATTTACAGGCTTCTTAAAGCAGTCTTCAAAACAGAAAGGGAAATTTAGATCAACCTCTCCCCAAATAATGGGGAGAGGGGTTATATGCCAGAAGAGTAAAATATAAAGGCATATTATTTGCATAAGACACAATTTATGCTATGGAAAACCATGGAAAATGGTTCTAGCCATTGCTGTCCCATAGAAATATAATGTGAGCCACTTATATCATTTCGAATTTCCTGATAGTCACCTTTAAAAAGGTAAAAAAAAGGGCTTCCCTGGTGGCACAGCGGTTGAGAGTCCGCCTGCCGATGTAGGGGACATGGGTTCGTGTCCCGGTCCGGGAAGATCCCACATGCTGCAGAGCGGCTGGGCCTGTGAGCCATGGCCGCTAAGCCTGCGCATCCGGAGCCTGTGCTCCGCAACGGGAGAGGCCACAACAGTGAGAGGCCCTCGTATCGCAAAAAAAAAAAAAAAAAAAGGTAAAAAAAAAAAGGTGAAATTAATCCTAATATATGATAACTCAGTATATCCAAAACAGTATCATTTCAACATATAATCAATGCAAACAAGTACTGATAGGGTATTTTACATTCTTTTTTTCATACTTAGTCATTGAAATCCAGTATGCATTTTAAACACTTACAGCACACTGCGATTCGGACAAGTCATGTTTCAGGTGCTTAAGATCCATGGCGGGGGTGGGGCGGGGCGGCTACCATATGGATTACTCTGCTCTAGAAATTGGTATGGTGCAACTTTTAAAAGGTCCAGAGTTCCAGCTTACTTCTAAATTGTGTATTTCTGAATGACTGGCCTGTAAGTAATGAATACATACTATGTTTTTTAAAGGTTTTTTAAAAAGAAAAAGTGTTAAGTTCATGCTTGTCCATTTACTACTAAATGGCTCTGGACAAGTAATTTCAACCTTCTTGAGCTCCAGCTTCGTCAACTGTAAATGGAGATGAAAAATATGTCAATATGATTTCCCTCACAAGGGCTGTTATAAGGATCATATGCTATATGCGTATGAAAGTGTTGTGTACTATGTGTGCTATGCAAATGCTAATGATCGTTATTATAGGTCCTGTAAGAGAACAGCTCATCCTTGCAAATCAATAGCATTCTTCTCTTCAGACTATAAACGTTTTGTCCACAGCTGTCCTTCCTTCCCAGAGGCTTCAGAACAGTAAGAAGTGCATATTTCTGTTACCCTATCAGAAGCTATAAACCTACTTTACAAGAAAAATCCCATCAGAATTTCCAAGTGATATTTAAACTATTTTGTTGAATAGATATTTTGTTAAAATTGAAGACCCTGCTTTAAAAACAGGAAGGCATCCCTGGTTGGCAAATTCTAGAGGGAACCAACTAGCCTTGCCTCCAAGAGAATTAGCCAATTCAAAAGACACACTCTAGACTAGTGAGCAAAGATGGAGAACACCCATCCCCCACCCCATCCACCCACCCGCCTCACCTTGTTCCTTTTCCTCCAGCCTTCTGACTCTTTTAAGAGTTTTCCCAAATTATGTGTGAATTTGAGTGGTTAGAAACAATCAATATTTTAAGACTGAGAAGAGAGCTGCTGTCTAAATATTTCTTGATGGGTGAACAAAAGACCTTCTAGACGCCCCTCCCCACCCCAATCTGTTATGATAATGGAGGCAGTAAGGCAAGCCCTGAGGAGAGATGAAATGAATAAGTGAGTAGTACCTAATTATTTTATGAAGAGTGACTTATACAAAGAGAAACCAGAGAAAGCTTTCGTCTTTGAGAATTCGCTGAAGGCAGAGAACAAATCCTTGTTCCCGAAGGCCATCTGAGGTACCCCGCATTAGCACACTTCCCTGCAGACACAGACCCCCAACCCGGGAGACAGACGTGAAGCCCATGAGTGACAGCATCCTCACTGTACAGCTCAGCCATACTTAGAGCTCCTGAGGTTTGTAAAGTCCAGATTATAACTAAGATCAGCCTTTCCCAACGTGTGCTCTGCACAATGTTTCCAGGCATTTCACATTTGGGGTTGGGTGGGTAAACCAGCAGGAGTTCCATGGCCAAATGAGTTCTGGGAAATCCTGGACCACACGAAGTTCAGCAGGTGCTTCTACTGCTCAGAGCCTCTAACATGACAGTGTCCTGCGGGAGAGAGGGATCTGATCGTGCACTGGACCTTCCTTCAGATATCAGATCTGGAGTATCCTCAGGGTGACATGATCACGTCTTCAGACACGTCCACTTTCATAAATGGTTACAGAATATACTGGGTGGCAGAAAAAAAAGAAAGGTTCTCTCCTGAAACCAGCTGAATCTCTGTTTTGTTGTTTTCACACTTGTAGAACTAACTGCACGTCAAAGCTGACCCTCAGAAGCGCCAAACTCAGCACCCACTGATATAACAGCAGTAGCTTCACCCACCTACCTGTGATTTCTCTGTTCTACCTCCCGGGCTACCCCCAGGCCTCCCTCCCTATAGACACCTGCGGCCCCTAATCAAAGGCATTCCTGCTTTTGCACCTATAGGTATTGATAAAAAAGGTGTAAACATCCTGAAACAAAATATAATCATAATAACTTTTACTGTCTTAACCTCATGTTCCACAGAGCTTGCTCAGAGTAGGAACAACAAAGAAAGAAACATTTCAGTTCTGACCTCTGATTTTTCTCCTCTAGACTCAATTGGGCTGTTTCAAAAACCATGTTCTACTTCTTTGGACTGAAGCCATCATGGTTAAATCTGAACAGTGCACGGCACTGGTTCCCAAACATGGGCCAAGGGCCCCTAGAAGAGGGTCTCAGGGTCATTTCAAAGGTCTTCCAACCACATGAGCACCAAAAATTGTCTGCAGACCAAAAAGTCTAAGTGTAACTTCTATTATATGAAGGAATCCACGAAACCTTTTGATGTTAAAAAGAGATCCTCACGGGGCTTCCCTAGTGGCGCAGTGGTTGAGAGTCCGCCTGCCGATGCAGGGGACACGGGTTCGTGCCCCGGTCCGAGAAGATCCCACATGCCGCGGAGCAGCTGGGCCCGTGAGCCATGGCCGCTGAGCCTGCGCGTTCGGAGCCTGTGCTCCGCAACGGGAGAGGCCACAACAGACAGAGGCCCGCGTACCGCAAAAACAAAACAAAACAAAGCAAAAAAAACTGGAAACCAAAACTAGCGCTTTTAATAAATACACCCCTTGCCAGTAATCTATCCTATTAGCAAGAGAATAACACAACTCAATATCTTCTTTTAAGTTACAGATTAATTAAATGATTTAAAAAACTCTTTGATTTTGTTTCTCAGTCTTAATCTCATAAGACATGGCAAAATTTGAAATGACAAATGCTCATAAACCCAAACATCACTCAACGGTCCTCCTTGAAATTCTACAATTTTCTATTCTTCGGCAAGGAACAGATTCGATTTTGTGTTTATTTTTCAGTGACACCAAATAGAGGGAGCTACTGGTGTGTCTTTAGGATAAAGCCTCAATATAACATTTTGACAAGACCTGCACTAATAAGAAAAACAATATAGCCACCAAAACCATGATGACCTCTGACGATTCACAAAAGACAGCATTTCTTTATTTCTAGGGAGTTTCTCAAGCAATGAAAAATGGAGGTATATAAACTTGTGTTCCAAAGGAAGCGAAAGTTAAAGAACTACTGTGAGTGATGCTTATAAACTAGACTAATGGGAAATGGTACACAATAGATAACATATCTTAAGAAATGTTAGCAAGTAAGATCTCCTTTAATATCTATTTCTATCCCCTATGGACATTATAGAATCATCATGAAATACTCTCAACATAAAGGCAATTTATTTGCCAGGAGAAAAATCTTAAAAGTCATTTCACCTATTCACAGTGAAGATTTCATGAAGACCTACAAAAGCAATCATTTTTCTACTAGAAGTTCTATCCAGTTCTCAGTTGGAGCAACATGTCACATCTTCTATATCAATCTGTGGCTTAAATTCTAATCCTTATAACTGGCATAGAGAGATAATAAAATGTTTTCCAAATGCTGTGGGAATTTTTTAAAGCTCCCAATGCATAATAGTGTGGGGTTTTTTTTTTTAAGAATTTATCATCAGTTCCAAGTTAAGAGTTCAGTTGCAACAAATACTCAGAACTGAGGACTTAAAAAAAAACCCCATATTTTCTCTATATAGCATTATTGCTTCGATGAATTAATGCCAACAAATGTGGTCAGTATTGTTTCCAGATTCTTCAAGCAATTGTACTCCTTGTATGGTCGACCCAATCCCGGCTGTACTTGATTACTTAATTTTCAGTCATTTGCAAACTCAAAAGTGAAAATGTAGAGGCATTTGGGCCACTTTACTCAGCAGTAGAACGCGAAATGTGGGCACAGTTCATAGACTTTCTCACATAGGTCTTCTCAACACAAAATATCCTGTAGAAAGAACTCCCTCCCTACATTGAAAAGCCTTTGGGAGGGCAGTTTCCATTTTTTGAGAGAATATGGACTTTAAGAAAGATTCCTTCTTGTTATATAGTTTATCATTTGTTAGCTTTTTTTTTTAAGTATCCTTTGCTGATTAACTCCATTCTGTCTATTCTCTCAAAGGACTCCAAGTTCCCACAATACATATGTATTCAATTTTATTGCTTTTCACTTGATATATTGCATTGTAACTGTTCAAGGCATTTTTTTGTGAACATTATGTTTCTGTCTCCCAAACTATACTCTAAGCTTCTTAACAATAAAAACCATGCCCTGCCTCCACCTTGGGAATTTTTTTCTTTACCGTGACTGCATTTAACCTATAAATTTATTCTGATTAAACGACATCTTTACAATATTTTGTATTTCCAGCTAGTCTGTTTCTCCATTAATGCGAGTTTCTTTTCCTTTAACATCTAACCAAAGTTTTTTCATTTTCTCTACAAAAACAAAACATGCACATGGTAAAAAAAACAAAACAAAACAAAAAAACTTCCAGTGAGTCTCTCTCTCTCCTCCCAGATTCCACTGTCACCCTGAGAGGTAACCCCCTCATGCAGCTTCCAGAACATGTTCACGCATATGCATATTTATATAAGCATAAATATCTTTTCCCCACCCCTTGTTTTTAAAAAGCTGGGCCAGTTATCAATATACTACCTCTTAGCTGCCAAAGAAAAATTATTTAAAAGGATCAGAACCATTTTCATAGATTAGGCAAGAAGAGTGAATTTGGAGCCAAGAGACAATAAACTGATATTGGGCACAGAAACTAAATATAAGCACACTCCATGTGATACCAAGTACAAATCTTTTATTTTTTTAAATAAATTTATTTATTTATATATTTATTTTTGGCTGCATTGGGTCTTCGTTGTTGCACCTGGGCTTTCTCTAGTTATGGCGAGCGGGGGCTACTCTTTGTTGCGGTGCGCAGGCTTCTCACTGCAGTAGTTTCTCTTGTTGTGGACCACGGGCTCTAGGCACGTGGGCTTCAGTAGTTGCAGCACATGGACTCAGCAGTTGTGGCTTGCGGGCTCTAGAGCACAGGCTCAGTAGTTGCGGCACATGGGCTTGGTTGCTCCACGGCATGTGGGATCTTCCCGGACCAGGGATCGAACCTGTGTCCCCTGCATTGGCAGGCAGATTCTTAACCACTGCACCACCAGGGAAGTCCCTACAAATCTTTTCAATGGCTGAACAGTATTATGTTGTAGAGATACATCATGATTCACTTAACCAGTCTTTTATTCACAGGCACTTACACTGTTTCACATTTTAGCTAATATTGCTACAATGAAGATATCTTTGTTTATATTTGTAAATTCTATTGGATAAATTCCTAGAAATTGAATCTGGAGGTCAAAGGTTACATACATTTTGAGTGACCAGTGCCAAAGAAACAGCATCAGTTTACACGTGTGCCTGCTTCTCCATAACTTTCCAACACCCTGTCATCAAATGTTCTTTTTGCCAATCTAATAGTGACATATCCCATTCTATCAGTTGCACTTCTTGCATTATAAGTGGAACTGGGCATCTTTTCATATTTACAAACATGTTTATATTTCTTTCTCTGTTTAAACTCTTAACTCAAATTGATTTTAAGAGCTCATTATGCATTAAGGAAAAAAATGGCCCTTTTCTCAGTTGTATGTGTTGGAAATACTCTTTCCCAATCTATGGTTTGTCATTTGATCTCGTTTCTGGTATTTTGAATCAAACAGAAGTTTTACATGAGATTCATCTCTTTTATACTCACCAACAAAATCTAGCTTAATTTTCTGAACACAAGTATATGTTAACTTCCTTCCAAGAGACGAGAAGTCAGACAGAAAAATTAACAGTCACCAAAAATCCTTCCCCTGGATTTGTGAGAATTTGGAGGAGCAAATAGCTGTTAACTAAACCACTGCCAGCACCCAATGACGTAATTCATGGAAAGGGGATCCGCAGATCCCTGGAAAGGCACATTTTCTCCTTTTGTTTGCAAAGTCCATATGCTTGTCAGCTTCCCAGAGGCCAGCAACCTTCTTTGCCTCCAGTAAAAGATGCCTTGGCTTAGCCACTTCAGAACAGAAGTGGTTACAGATGAAGATTTTGGCCCTTGCCCTGCCCCAGCAGAGACTCTTCCACACAACACCCAGGTCGATAAGCAAAGAAAGGAGATTTGGTCAATTTCCCAGAGAGACTATGGCCCAACACAAGACCAAAGGAAAAAAATGATAATGAGTCAGGTTCTTCAACTCACGAAGTCCCCAGGCAATGAACAGATGACAGATGTGCTCAGACAGCTATTTCTCTCCTGCCACTTTCTTCTTCTTTCCAGTAAAAGAACAGAGGAAAATGAAGTAGAAAAAAAATACTAAAAATGATTTCTCTCTTCACCTACACTGCCTTAAAGTCACTTATGTTACAGCAAGGACATTAACCCTAATAAGAATGGTGTGTCCCCCCAAATTCAGGGAAGATTTTAACTTCATTCAATGTGTTCTTGGTATTTGAACATGATGGTACCACATTAATGCCCATACAAGTGGGACAGTTCAAAAATAATTAATGATTATTGATGATAAGTTCATGGCATCAAGAGTAGAGATAGAGGAAAGAAAGAAAACAGGATGAGTAAAAATACTAAAGGGGGGGTGAGGTGGCAGAAAGGAACTTGTTTTGAAAAAATGGGATGTTATAGTTGAGAATAAATAAGTGGGATTATGATTAGAACCTTCAGAGTATAAAAAAGTAAAATTCTGATGACCTCTAGGAATTGCTTCTAAGAAAGGAATAAAAGTGAGAATTAATTAGTACCTAGTATAATGCTCACCAGCTTTGGTACAGGAACAAAGAAAGTACCTGACCAACAAGGATACGGTGGTGCTGGAAACTCGGCAGGGTGGCAGACCCAACAAAGCAAGGGTGACAGTTCTCAGAGACTAGGACACACAATACTAAAATGGGCAACCACATACAGGGGACAGAACTGGAACTTTCAGGGTTTCCCCCCTAAGTCTCTTCCCCTCCCCAGAGTTTTGGTCTCCAAGCAATCAGTCCTATGCTTTTGTTTCTATGCTCAGTTTTAAACCACATTTTGAAAAGGTACTTCTTGAAAGGCAAAGATTGGGAGAAAAATACTGAAGCTCTTAAGAGCTCCTGTCTAGCTGCCAAAGCATTGTTTTAGTCAAATGTCAAATGAAAAGGGAGAAACAATGATGATTTTATTTGAATTGCTTCCAAGGAAAAGTAACCTCCAGCAGAACACTGGGCCCACTTTGCTAGAAATCCTGGCACGTCGACAACAGAGATGGAAGAAGAAAACTGCATCTTCCAGAAAGCACGGTATCAAACAGGAAAAACCACAAGGAGTGATGCAGGTTCCTGTGGCTCAGGATCCCTTTTATTCTTTTCTATTTCTTTCTGTTGTAAATAAAATTATTTTTAATTTTCCCTAGAAGGGGGCTTTAAAAATGCTTAAAGGTCAAATCTCTTATTTTAAGTAAAATTAATATATTCCAAATTTACTGACCTAAATAAGGAGAGAGTGAAAATCAATATAAATATATTCCAAATCTTTAAAATTAAGATTTCAGAACATGGTTAAATGATGGTCCCTCCTGGTAGAATGTGAAAATACATCCCACTAGATTAGCTACTGTAAATATCCGAGGAATCAAGGTTCTTAAGTGTTCATGGGTTCCAGGGCTCCCTGTGGTCCAGAAGTGAATGTTACGAGCCAATGAGGGAAGGAAAAGAAGAAAAGATGGGGCAGTGATCTTGGAGAGGTGAAACTATTGCAAAGTACCTAGAGCCTTTATGTATTACACTCAGTTCATTTGTAAGTTACAGCAGCCAACAGGCCTCTAGGTTAATCGCCATCTTAACCTCTTCCTTAGAAACGTCCTTTCTTCTTTTTTTTTTTTGGTGTTTCACTGTTCTTTTCTTTCTCCAACTTCACTGAGGTATAACTGACAAATTAAAGCTGTACATACTTAAGGTATATAATGTAACGATTTTATACACATATATATTGTGAACTGATTACCACAATCAAGCTAATTAACACATCCATCACCCCACATGGTTACCACTTTTTATGCATGTATCGTGAGAATACTTAATATCTACTCTCTTACTAAATTTCAAGCATGCAGCCCACTATTATTAACTATAGTCACCAGGCTGTACATTAGATCCCCTCCTTAGAAATTTTCCAAGGAAGGCAGATATTTTCTGGAGGTCCTCATCTTCATTCATTACTCAAATTTATTTGACACTGTGTCCTGTTCCATTACACATACTGGAGATACAAATCAAAGAGACTTGGCCTCCGGTGAGATGGCTTATTCTTACATGAACAAAAGAATGAAGTGTTCTGGGTCTGTGACTCTCTTACTCATGAAATGAAAGCCAAGCCACAGGTGCCACCTTGTCGTTTGTGGCCACTGTCCCAGATGCTCCTTGTTCTTTCTCAACCTGCTCCCACTCTCCGGTCATGCTGCCACCTCCTTCCTGATCCTTGTCTTCATGCCCCATTTTTCAACTTCTCGTCTACTCCTTGAACTTAGCACCAGCACCTCCGGGCGCCTTGGCTTGGCGGTCAGGACTCCCTCAAGGACACGGCTCAGACCCACTGCACCATCTCAGCCCAATTCCAACTACCCACCCCGACATTCCTACCAGGCTCAATCTCCTGGAGGTAAACCCTGGTTCCCAGCTTGACAGGAGGCAGGTACAAAGTACATCATGGGAGCAATGGGAAGGCGCAGCTAACTCTTTCCAGCAAAGCTTTGCAGAGGAGGTGATGGCTAAACGGAGTCTTAGAGGACGAGCAGAGTGGAAAAGGGTGGGAAGAGCATCCCAAACAAAGCAGAGAGTATGTTAGTGAAGAAAAATAAAGTGTTTTGCAGTCAGTTTTGTGGACAAGAACCCCTGATGGATAATAAAATGTTTACTGAGCTCCTACATTATGGAAGGCACATGGCCCAGGACAGGGCACAAAACAGAAACTCATTAAGTACATGGACTACATGAAATAACAGTTTCATTTAAAAAGTAACCTCATGTGTCTAAGTCAGAAAATAACCTATAACATTATCTGACTAGAAGTACCCAAAACAAAAACAACCCAGAAAATTCAATATCGCCTCTCCCAAGACAACAGAGCCTTTTTTTCCTTCTGTAATCAAGCACACAATGACAAATGAGGCTGTACAAGGCCTGTCCTTTATGCCAGAAACAGAGCCACAGAACCCTGGGCCCAAAGGGATCTGGTCTTGATTAAGGTTAGTTTCCTTTGTAACGTTCGTATTGGAGAGGAAAGGAAGGAGGATCGAAAAGGAAACTGGAGGAGCCCAAGATGCATCAGTGAGTTTCATCACAGCATTTTATTTCCTCTGTGAACTCGACTGAGGGAGCTCATAATGCCCATCTTCATTTGGCTACTGAGTCAATAATTCACTTCAGTTCTAACAGCCTACGGTCTTAGTTTCTTGCCTTTAAAAGGGTCTGCTTGAACCCTTGGTGAATTTAAGGACTCAGAAAACAAAATAAATTAAATCGAGTTTGCACAGCCCCTTATGAAAAATGTTTCTGGGGTAATTATTCCAACTAAACAGCCTTTGCTACAGGATTCTGTCAATGTAGTGTGATTAACTCCTTAATTCCATGATGCTGTCAAATGTGACTATTGTTGTAACAACAGTGAGAAACCTCTACAATTTCAGCATGACTGGAAGTTAAATTACTGCTGCCAGTTTTGTGAAGACTGAGTCAAATCCCTTTCCATACACCTACTGGTACTGTGGGTTACGGAATCTATATCCCCCAGGCCTCACTCACTGAACCACATGCATTCATCTCATTTAGTCCTCCAATGGGAGAGAGAATAGCACCAATCAACATTTATCAGGTAGTGAGTGCATAGCTCTGGAGGCAAGCAACAATTGGGAAAATAATGTTGGAAAAGAATTCAGAAAATCCAACTAGATGCAAAGTGGTCTTCAGAGGAAACAGCGGGACATACCTGCCCTTCAATCTTAGCAGACTATAGTGGCGTGCGAGCTCACCTGTCTATACCTCCCTCTGCTCACCCTACAAACTGACATTCACTGACCTCCAGGCTTCAACTCCTATGGGCATCCTATGTTTCTCCATCACCCATCTAGACTGCCCACCCAGTTCCACCACGTCCTCCAAGCTAAGGACATTCACCTCCACTCACTTTAGGATAGCAACAACCTGAATTTTTAACACCCAAATACTCCCAAATCCAAAATTGCAAACTTAGAAATCCTGCTTCCCATTCTTTCATCTATCCACTACCTCTTTGGCCTTGGGGAATGTGACGACATCTTCTGATTGTTCAGATTCAGCCTAATGAGCCAACATGCCCAGGCGGCTGCCCTCTCAGTCAGGGGTAGCTGAGGACACCTAGGCCCCACTGGAGTTTGACTTCACAACCCAGCGGTGCGCCTGCACAGATCCCTTGGCCTTGGTGCACACCAGGCCTGCCCGGGCTTGGCACAGTCTCTTACCCCATCCTTCCAACATTCTCAGCCCCAGGGTCCAGCTCCCCACACCTCTGCCCACAGGTGACCGGCCCTCACCAGCTCCCTCCGGAACTGCAGTGCTCTCCCAGGCTCTCCACTCTTACCCAGATTGACTAGCCTATTCCCCGGGGTCAGTCTCATCAGTCACATTCTCACTGGCAGCATCTACTCCATTCTCGACTAGCTCTTGATTTACACATTGCTAATCCATCCTCCAGTTCCTCCTCTTCCGCGGTACCAGGAGGATTCTACATCCCGGAAGTGCTTTCGGTGATTCTCCTCTAGCTCCTTTGCTGGGGCCCACAGCAGTTGTTCACAAGTTTACCAGGTCTTCTGCTCGCAACAATCTTGTCTCATCTTCACCATGAAAGCAGAGGGCATCCAGTAAAGACTCTTCCAGCCTCTCCTCAGCTCCTTCCCCCGGTCTCGGACGATGGTACCCCACTTCCCACGGCCAGCTCTTCCACCCGTGCTCTTGTTTTGTTATCCCAAACCTGCCACTCTAATGCTATGTGACCTTTAAAAGTTACCTCACCTCTTTGTGACTCAGTTTTCCCAACTGTAAGATACAGAGAAGAGCACCTACCATAGATGTGTAGTGAAGACTGAGCAGGACACACGTGTAAAGCACTGAGAACAATGACTGGCACGCACATGGGAGTCATTCCTTTACTGCTCCCTCTTCTTCTCCTCAACCTACCAATAGAGTCAGGGCTTTGTCACCCAAAAAACTAGCTGTTTATCCTCAAGCAACCGCTTTCTCTTGCTCAGCACCAAGCTTCTTGACTTGACTCACCACTGCCTCTTTCTCACCCCGGCTCACTCCTTGGCTCCTTGTAGGTGCCCTGGGAACTCTACAGGATTGGCTCTCAGGGAGGTCACTGATGACTTCTAATGGCAAATGCACTGTCAAGTTTTCAGTCCCCTCTGCCATCTGAAACCACTGCTCTCCAACTCCTCCTTGAAACTCTTCACTTGCCTCTTGTGGCCGTTTTGACGGGTTGTCTTTCTTGGTCTCCTACACCAGCCCCTCTGCCTGCCCCTAAATGCCAGGGCTGTTGTTTCCACCCTTGGCTTCCTCCTACCCTCGCCTCCGTGCCCCCACCTGCCCCAAAGATGAGCTCATCTGCTCGCACAAGGGAGACCATGCCTGGAGTGCCAGCGACTGCTCATTCATTCCTCACCCGGCCTCCCTTCGGGTTCTACCTGCCTGCTGTCTCCATCTGGTTATCCCAAGTGAGCCTCAAACTCAACAGGTCTAAACTGAGGTCACTGCTTTCCCCAAACCTGCTTCTTCCTCTGTATTTCTTTTTTTTTTTTAAATAAATTTATTTATTTATTTTTGGCTGCGTTGGGCCTTCGTTGCTGTGCGCGGTCTTTCTCTAGTTGCAAGCGGGAGCTACTCTTCATTGCGGTGCGCGGGCTTCTCATCGCAGTGGCTTCTCTTGTCGCGGAGCATGGGCTCTAGGCGTGTGGGCTTCAGTAGTTGAGGCTCGCAGGCTCTAGAGAGCAGGCTTAGTAGTTGTGGCGCCCGGGCTTAGTTGCTCCGTGGCATGTGGGATCTTCCCGGACCAGGGCTCAAACTGGTGTCCCCTGCATTGGCAAGCAGATTCTTAACCGCTGGCCACCAGGGAAGCCCTCCTCTGTATTTCTTATATAGGCTGATGACATCATTATCAACTCAGCTCCTGCTTCAAACCTGTGGTAGTGTGCTGGGCAAAGGACTTAATTCTCATAAACCCACTTTAACGGGTCCCTGCGACCATGTTGGTAAAGAGAAACGGGTTAACCCTGTATTCATGGATGTAGATTCCAAGTGTAAGAATCATTAGTCAGAAATGGGATAGGGCAACAAATAAAATCAAAGGGGTACATTCCCAAAGCAAGAGCTTAACATAAGACCTAGTTAGCTCAAGGGATGGGGAGGGGGTTAATTTGGGGGCTAAGAGCAAGAGAGATGGAAGAAGTCTCAGTTCTTACAAGGCGCTGTGTGTGACTTCCCACGGCCTGAGCTATGCTCACCTCCTCCCTACTCCTCTCTGCAACTGTGATATCCGGGACTTCCCTGGCAGTCTACTGGTTAGGACTCCATACTCTCACTGCCAAAGGCCTGGGTTCGATGCCTGGTCGGGGAACGAAAAACCCCACAAGCTGCGCGGCGTGGCCAAAGAAACAAACAAAAACCCTGATATCCACTCCGTTCCCAAATTCCTCCAGATTTCTCCTGTTTTACCTTCCTTACCACACTATCCCACCAGCTCAGCTCTTCTCTGTTTCTCACCTTACAAACCACGACCACCTACTAAGGTGGTCCAAGAGAGAGACCCAGCCTTGAGTCTCTCTCTTGTGGTGAATCTTTCTAAGCCATAACTGTGGTCATACCATTTCTCTGCTTGAAAACTCTCAATGGCTCCCAATTGCTATTAGGAACAAGCACAAGCTCTTTGGCCTTCACAATCCAGCCCTGACCTGCCTTTCCTGCTCCCATCTGGCATCACTATAACTGCCACAAATGGCGTACCCTTTGCCGCCACGGAACACACCACGCTGAGCCCTTCGCCCACCACTCAGGCACTTCTGCCGTCTGGAATGCCCCTCCTACAGCCACCTGCTATCACTTCGCTTTAACCTGCAGTTAGCTGCAAACATCTCATATTAGTAAGCACTAACCCTTTTACAGGCACCATCTCATTTAATCCTCACAAGAACTAGGTAAGCACTAATTATCATCACTTCCAGATGAGTGAGTGAGGCTGGCCAGTAGCTCGATAATATTCCTGAAGGACAAACTGACTTTACCTGGTGAATGGTTACAGCTATTCAGTCTTAAAGAGACCCTCAATCAGGCCAGGGTCATTAAGGAGACAAAGCTCCTGGCCATTCCTGCACACAACAGAAAATTTTGAAACACTGTCTGGCAACTCATTCCAAGAGATTCTCAGGTTCCTGTATAGAGTGTGCTTAATACATCTCTGCCCTTTGCTGCCCCTCTCCCAGAAATGGGGTTTCTTCATCACTGGAGTCCTTTGTTTTACCTGATGACTGCAATGCTAGTTATTTCTTCCCAGATTGGTACGGGTGAGAACTTTGCTTACAAAATATCTCCTCAGGGGACTTCCCTGGTGGTCCGCTGGGTAAGACTCCGTGCTCCCAGTGCAAGGGGCCCAGGTTCGATCCCTGGTCAGGGAACTAGATCCCACATGTATGCCGTAATTAAGAAGCCCGCATACCGCAACTAAACATGCGGCAGTGAAGAGCCCGCATGCCGCAACTAAGACAGGAACGCCAAAATAAATAAATAAATATTTAAAAACAAACAAACAAACAAAATATCTCCTCAGAATTCCACCAATTAAAAGCTCATTTGGGGAGACTGGGACCAACATATATACATTAATATGTATAAAATGGATAACGAATAAGAATCTGCTGTATAAAAAAATAAATAAAATTCAAAAATTCAATTTTTTTTAATGAGAACTTACATCTATATTCTGGATATAGAGCTATTAGTTTTTGAAATTTTTTTGAATTTTTATTTTTTTTTATACTGCAGGTTTTTATTCGTTATCCATTTTATACATATTAGTGTATATATGTCAGTCCCAATCTCCCAATTCATCCCACCAAAAAAAAGAAAGCTCATTTGGATGAAATACTCTGGGAGGAAAACATAAAAGACCAAAACTCACTAAAGAAGTAAAAAACTTGAATATAGTAATAATCACAGAATATCTACACACTCTTGTCAAATTACCACCTGGCCAAAAAGGCACTGGGCTCAGACAGGTTCACAGGCAATTCCAAACCTGTTAGGAACAGACAATGATCATGCTACTTAAACAATTCCAGAGCCCAGAAAAAGGACTGTGGTGAGCTTTATTTTTTTTTCTATTCTTTTCTATGTTTTCTGAAACTCCACACAGAGCATATATTACTATATTAGAAACACTTAACCTATTCAAATTATAGGAATTTTTCATAAGGAAATAATTATGGATTTGTTCAAAGTTTTATCTGTAAGTGAAGGAATTATACTTTTATGTATAATCCATGAGCAAAAATCATAAAATGAAAAGTCCAACAATGTATTCACTTTTAGTTTGCAGACCTACTACAAGCCAGGCACTGGGGATAAAATGGTCAGTTGAATAAGAGTTTATACTCTTGTAAGGAGACAGACATCAAATAATCTCCAAAACATATATTATAAACTCTGAAAAGCGATACAAAGTAAATACCTAGGTTACAGTGAGAGTGCATACTGTTAGGGAACCGGTGACCGAAATCGCCCACCTTGGCCGGGCACTTGCACAGGTTATCTTGCAACAAGAGGTCCCAGTAAGGAACACGGTGCTGCCACCGAAAACTAAATTCGCGAGGAAAATCCTGGAGGGGCCAAAAGGAGGGAGGAAATGCCAGCCTATAATATGCCCTAACAACCTCCCAGAACCCTCCTCACTGGAATCCAACTTGGCTGAGAGATGCGCACGCCACCAGGAAGGATGCTGAGTCAGACCAGATATGGGCCAAGCAAGATGACTGGCCAGAGACAATCTGGAAACTAATCCCATCACCATAAAACCTGAGACTGCGAGCCACATGGCAGAGCAGCTCTCCTGGGTTCCCTTATCCTACTGCTCTCTGCCCAGCTGCCCCTTCCCAACAAGATTTTTGCTTTGTCAGCATGTGTGTCTCCTCAGACAATTCATTTCCGAGTGTTAGACAAGAGCCCACTCTCAGGCTCTGGAAGGGGTCCCCCTTCCTGCAACAATATGATACTGGGAAGGGGGCCTTATCTGGGGATCAGGAATGATGGAATATCAAGCAACTGTTCAAACTAATGATATGCTGATGAATACTTGATGACATGGCATATTCATGACATAGTAAGTGAAAACTACAAAGCAATATGTACAGTTTTGTTTCACTTCTGTATAAAAATATTTACACAGAAAAAAGGTTGGAAAGATATACAAATCCAGTAAAAGGCAAAAATGTTAGCCATAGAGAGATTTATGGTTCCTGTTTTCTTGTGCTTCTCTGTATTTTCCGAATTTTCTTAAAGATCTCCTATTACTAAAAAAAAAAAAAAATCTATTACTTACATAATAGTCTTTGTGAAAGCCTCATTTGATTTTTTAAATTCTTTTTTTTTTTATCCTGGTAAGGTATACATACCATCAAATTCACCATTTTACCGTGTACAATTCTGTGGCATTAAGTACATTGACATTGCTCTGCAACCGTCACCACCATCCATCTCCACAACTTTTTCACCTTCCCAAACTGAAACTCTGTGCCCATTAAACACCAGCACACCCATCCCACCATACCCAGACCGCCCCCGCCCCCACCCCACCCCCCGCTCCTCCAGCAACCACCTCCCAGCAACCATAAAGCATCATTTAATTTTAAAATTCAAACATTTAGAGACCAAGTCTCATTCACCCTTTAAATGTCAATTACCTTCAATCTGCTAAACTCCCATCACTAGAAAAGACAGCCCATAAGGCAGGAGCTAGAGTTTTATATGGCTGGGAGACAGGTCTAGGTGGCAATTTGGGACAATCAGAGGATGGGAGGTGAGGGGTGTGGTAGTGGGAGGAGATTCTAAAGCGGAGCTGGGAAGGCAAAGGAACTGCAGGCTTTGAAGTTTGCCCCAGGGCTCTGGGAGCAGCCAGCTCTTCAGGAGCAAGGACTAACCAACCATAAACCTGTTTCTTTCAGTTTTCAGCTCAACACTGATTGCCTCTGGCTGCTAAGACACACACACACACACATACACACACACGCACGCACGCACGCGCGCGCGCGCGCGTGCGGAAAAATGGAGAAGAAAAGAGACAGAAACTTAAACGTCAAAGAATCAAGCCTCCCAGGAACCAAATGCAGGAATTTCCTTCACGATACCCTTGACAGCTGGCCTTGTAGCACCTGCCGGAACACATCCAAGGAGAGGGGTCCAACAGAGCCCTGACATTCCAGAGAACATCCAGACAGCTTCATAAATCCCCAAACCCATAAATACAGAAAAGGTTGTAGAGGCTTCTGGCTTTTCCTTGCCTTTTTTTTTTCTTCCAAATGTCTCACCTCCCACTGCAAGTTAACCCCCTTTTCAACCTTCACCAAAACGATCTCACCAGAAAAAATGTTGTCTTGGCTCAGGCCCCTGCGAAAATGTTCCTTATTTCTCTATGAAGTACAGTAGGCAGTGGACCTAGTCCCAGTACAGCAAAATTCATCATTCTAGTTTCTCATTTATCCAAAACTCCTTTTTTTTCCTGGCTAAGACCTACCCCTTCTTTGGACATCTTTGCTTTTTCTTTCCTAACATCAACCATATGAGCAGCTGATATTCTTTTCAAAGAGCCATTTTTCACAAAGTTTTAATTAGTTAAGAGTTACAAGTCAAATCTGTATCTCAGCAAAATTACAAATTACTACCTGTCAGGAACCTTTGGGATCGCTTAAAGCTCTCGAAAAATCAGGGCAGTGTTAGATCTTCAAATTCTAAATCTATATTGAATAGTATTACTGTCTGTGTGGTCACCCCACCCCACCCTCCTCTCTTTATTAACAACAGCATCCCACATTTCTCAGGATTTGTAGAACATGGTTCTAGGTAACAAAAGCATCTGCTGTTAAATACATTTATCCGTCTTCCCACCCAGTGCAGCCAGGAAAACTGTTTATAATAGCCTCACCCCGCCTCCACCGTCCTGCCGAAGATGAATGGGTGATATGACGGAGAGCCAGAAGGGGTACAGGAACAGGACGTAAAAGTAACAAAAGGTAGCCGGAGAGTTTGGGCTGATCTGGCGGAAGGGCAGGGGCAGGGCTACTTATGTGGGAAGTTTTGCACACCAGTCAGAGGGCACTGGGCTCCTGGGGGCAGAGAACAGAGGGAGGTACTTTTTGGAGACAGGCTGAAAGTTAGAGGGGTGAAGCTAATTTCAAAATATCGCCTAGAGATAGCCCTGCCCACCTCCTCATCAGCTGTCCTTCGATTACTCAAGTCTGCACTTAATGTTCCTTCTACCTAGAGTCTCACCAGCTGGAGAGGCTTGTGTTAACAAAGGCAACTCCTCTGAGAAGCTGAGCTGGTGGTAATTAAAAAAGAGAGGAGAGGATACTCAGAGATAAAGGAAAACCACAACCTGTAAGCTTGAAGCAGACCGTGGCCAAAAATCTGGACGCATTATTTATTTCACAGGATTGTTGTAAGGAACTAACGAGGACGCAGATGAAGATGTCCTGCAAATAAAGTGCTATCCAAAGGTACAGAGTGCAGAAGTGGGGATCTTAATGGCTCAGCGCCACTTTAAAAAGTGACATCTAACTTCCTATTTTACTTCAAAAGTAAAAGTGGCAATATGGGAAAAGGTGGGTATGCCTGGCATATCTGACTTCATAAGGAAAGCATTCGATGAGACTTTCTCCATGGAATCCTGTGGACAAGATAGAGACCTGAAGGCTGGATGAGGTGAACTGGTAAGTGGTCAAACCAAGACGCCCCCAAAGTGCAGATTATTAGATGAATATTAACCTAGAGGGAAGTTTCCCACTGGGTTCTAAACGACTCCTTTCTGACCATGTCCAGCTCTACGTTATTCTTTTTAATTTTATTTATTTTTGGCTATGTTGGGTCTTCGCTGCTGTGCAGGGGCTTTCTCTAGTTGTGGTGAGCAGGGGCTACTCTCTTCATTGCCGTGCGTGGGCTTCTCATTGCATGGCTTCTCTTGTTTGCAGAGCACGGGCTCTAGGCGCACAGGCTTCAGTAGTTGTGGCTCGCAGGCTCTAGAGCACAGGCTCAGTAGTTGTGGCGCACGGGCTTAGTTACTCTGCGGCATGTGGGATCTTCCCGGACCAGGGCTCGAACCCATGTCCCCTGCATTGGCAGACAGATTCTTAACCACTGTCCCACCAGGGAAGCCCTCTACATTCTTCTTAATTCCCTTGAAAAAAGGTATCGGGGAATATTGTAAACTCATACAGATATCACGAAACTAGCAGAAGACAAACACTACAATCAGCTGTCTAAATGCGGTATTCCGAATACTTGTTATGCCTGCAATTTACATTTAATCCCCATGCAGTAAAGCAGAGGCCTTAA
Organism: Orcinus orca; assembly: GCF_937001465.1. NCBI lineage: Eukaryota > Metazoa > Chordata > Mammalia > Artiodactyla > Delphinidae > Orcinus > Orcinus orca. The sequence continues at coordinate 6,876,952 of NC_064577.1, read as the reverse complement.
ATTGATGAACTGCATATGTGCTTTGTTTAGCTTGCCCAATGTTAAGAAAAAATTTAAACTGGCTAATAGCATGTAAAACTTAGCTGGTTTCACGTAAAAATCCAGACTTTAAGCTTGGAAAAACAGAAGACCTCATTCCTGCAGGGCAACATCAGCTGGAGGTGTTGCCATCTGAACCCTTGGATGAGCTGTGCCCCACCCATTTTGGGTACCTAACATGGCCCAATTCATCCCATTTCACCTGCCAGGCCCCTACTGGCATTTGACTTGGTGACTCCTGCAGTAAACATTGGTTCATATTATTAAATGTATCTAATTTGATTGTGCATTAAACTCTAATTCAATCTTCTCTCACTTTCAGCCTTTGCAGGGTTTCGCTCCTGCACCAAGATCCAACATCTAATCACAACTTCATGGCGAAAACCTGTGCATACAGAACATCTCAGTTTTCTGGTGTGCTTTCCTATCCTTCAGTTTATTTAACCTCCCCAATATTCCAGGAAGTCTGAGCTTATTGTCTATATTATAAGGGAGATCAACTAGCTAACAGGGGCCAAAGGCAAGATTTCAGCTGAGGGCTTGGGTCAAATCTTAATCTACTATCTCCCACCACACCATGCACCCCTCAACCCCTGGAGACAGCCCTGATTCCAGGCTGATCCAACCAGAGGAGATTTAAGTCAGGATTGCAAAACTGCCGGGCTGCTCTGAGAGGGGCCAGTATGTGGAATCCTTGTTTTACTTCCGTTTTTAATCTTCTTTTAAAAAAACTGTAGTGTTTAATCCAAAGACAGCTGATTCTCATTTACACTTAACCTGTGTTGAACTCACACTAAATTTTAAAGCTCTGCTCTCAAAAATGCATTTTGCTCTTTAAGATCTCCTTGGTAACACTCGTAATTGGTATCTGGGCTACAAAGGAAAAAAGAAGCTTGGACCCAATCAGTGACTGGGGTTAAAATAAAATCCAACTGGAAATCCAACTAAGTAAAGTTCCAGAATGACAGCTGTACAGCAGACTCAGAGAATAACCTGTCCAAATTGGAGGAGGACTGCAAAATCCCAGGAAAGGTGGACTCTCGGAGATAAAAGGGGAAATTCAAGGGAATTCCCTGGCGGTCCAGTGGTTAGGACTCACCGCTTTCACTGCCAACGGCCTGGCTTCAATTCCTGGTCGGGGAACTAAGAGTAGGACGATACCAACATTCTCAAATCATAAAAAGTTAATTTAGAGGTATGGATATAATTACCAGAATTTAAAAAAAGAAAAAACCACAACACTTAAAAGTGGTAACTGTTGGGAAGAAACAGAGAAAGATCGCTTTTTATTATAAGCCTATGTATACTGTTTGATTTATTTTGGACCATAAGCATATAGTGCATAATTTAAAAAATATTTTTACCTATTTAGAAACCCAGGAAAAAAAAGGTAAGGCAAAGATCATCTAAAAAGTCTGCCTCGGGACTTCCCTGGTGGTCCAGTGGTTAAGAATCTGCCTTCCGGGGCCTTCCCTGGAGGCGCAGAGGTTGAAAGTCCGTCTGCCGATGTGGGGGACACGGGTTCGTGCCCCGGTCCGGGAAGATCCCACATGCCGCGGAGCGGCTGGGCCCGTGGGTCATGGCTGCTGAGCCTGCGCGTCTGGGGCCTGTGCTCCGCAGCGCGAGAGGCCGCAGCGGTGAAAGGTCCGCGTACCGCCAAAAAAAAAAAAAAAGAATCTGCCTTCTAATGCAGGTGGACGCCAGTTCAATCCCTGGTCAGGGAACTAAGATCCCACATGCCGCGGGGCTACTGAGCCCGTGCGCCCCAACTAATGAGCCTGCGCGCTCTGGAGCCCGTGTGCCACAACTAGAGAGAAGTCCACGTACCACAACGAAGAGCCCGCATGCCACAACTAAGACCAGACGCAGTCAAAAATAAATAAACAATTAATTAATTTTAAAAAAAAGTCTGCCTCCCTATCTAGCTACCAGTGTTGCAAAGTTTTACCTTGAGTAGCGGTTCTTAAAGTGTGATCCCTGGGCCAGCAGCATCGGCAGTATCACCTGAGAACTATGAAGCAGTGCAGATTGGGGGGCCCTACCCTAGACCTAACTAGTCAGAAACTCTGGGATCGGGCCCAGCAACCTGTAGTTTAACAAGCCCTCCAGGTGATTCTGACGCAGGCTCCGGTTTGAAAATCATAGGCCTTGAGCAAAACAAAACTCTGTGGCAGTTTTTGGTACTAACAGCTCCTCAGCTGAAGTGTTAACTATCCAATCAGGCCGCCGCAGGTCAAGGCCTGAGCCCCTTCTAAAAAAATATGCATTTTAAAGGTATCTCTAGAGTTAGTTTCCCCAGGGCCAGGGCCACAAAGAGGTGACCTCTGCCCTCTGTGAGTTCTGGTGGGAGCCGGCAGCAAGGACCCATCTAGGAAGAGGCTTCTGAGAGGTCCCCATTTGCCACACCATCACTGGGCTATACGTGGGCTGGCTGACCCCCCGGCTGAGCGGCTGAGTGAGTTGGAAGTGCTCTGTGGCTGGCTTTGCATAAGTCACCTGCTGTTATAAGGAAGTAAGAGGCACTTCACTTCTGACTCCTGACATTCTGAACAGAGCTCTCGGATATCCTCTAGCTATTTCTGACTTAAAATAGACCAAAGTGGGAGGGGGAAGCAAGATCTTGCATCCTATATACACTCTGATGAGGGGCTCCAGGGTATATGCTTTGCCAGCTCCTTTCTTCTGTTTCTATTTGGAAGGAGTCAGAGTTCCGGGAAGGTAGAGAGCATTTCATGACTCTGCAGAGCCCTTGACAGACAGAGCAATCAGACAAAGCCTCAGAATCCTTCTTAACACTCAGTTCACAAAGCTACAGCTAGTCAATGTTGGCAGGCAAGATGAAATTTATCATATACCTGGTTCAGTACACTCAAGAATTCTATAATCAAAGAAGTCCCAAAGAATGACAGTTACCCTAGCGTCTCTTAGTAGAAACAGGTGACTGTCATTAATGATTTATAATTTTCCACATATTTTCCTTCTTAGGGTAATGAATTTCATGAGTTTATTACCGGCTACGTGAAATGGGGCTCATCTTCCTTTCCCCTAAACAGCTTTGCTAGAACTTAGGTCTGGAGGTTGATGGGCTGATTTGTGGGCCTACCTATCCTTAATAAGGGAAATTGAAAGTTCCAGAAACCAATTTAGAACTGGTTGGAGTCCCACATGAACATAAACAGACCAATCTACATTTTCAGTCCTGTTTCCTTCCTTCCAAGTGCTTCTAGTACAGTTTGGAAAGCAAAACGAAAATTACAAATTAACATAAGTAAGTGCCCAACTGCTGATGAGAAAATAACACCAAGGTTCTAAGAAGGGACTATCCGAGAGTTGGAAAAGGCTTTGTGGAGGGCATAATTAGGTTTGGACAGGCAGAGTGTAGAAGGGAAGACATTCCAGGCAGGAGGAACAACCAGCGCAAAGAGAGGGGATGGGGAATGAGCAGGGGTGTGGGGTCTGTGAGGAGACAGGCTTGCTTGCGGGGGGATGCTCTGGTGCTTAGTGAAGATTAAAACTGAACTTGGGCAGGGGAGGGAACAGCGCCTGGCGCTAAGGGATGGGCCCAGCAGGCAACTGGGAACTACTGCTCAAGTGAGTCACTGAGTGAAAGTGGCATTTGAGAAAGATTAGTGCCTCAGCATAAGGGATGAACTGAAGCTTGGGAAGGTACAACAGAAGATATGGATCTATGGTCTACTTTCTTAGGTCTCTTCTGGGTACCACACTGAGTGGTCTGTTGTCTCTCCCTGCCTGCCATCCATCCATAAGACAAGGAATTCAGAACAACCTCCTGCCATGTCTTCCCACTGCCATGGAAGAGGCCCCAAAGCTCCTGGAAGTTACCTGAGGGCTGGTAAATCTCTCCGGGGGTCTTATGGACACAGTCATAATGAATGAATTACAGTGGCAGCAGGGTATAATGGTGAAGAGCTTGGGTTTGGAGTCAGCCTGTCTGAGCCTGTTTGGATTTGAATCCCAGCTGCATCACTTACCAATTTGTGATCTTTTCTTTTTTTAATTTTTGGCCAGGCCGCGCGGCTTGTGGGATCTTAGTTGCCCAAACAGGGTGAACCCAGGCCCTCTGCACTGAAAGCGCCTAGTCCTAACCACTGGACCACCAGGGAACTCCCACCAGTTTGTGAGCTTATGAAAGTTACCTAACTCCTTGCATCTCAGTTTCTGCATCGATAAAATGGGTCTAATAATAGCACTTCCCTCATATGGTTGTTAGGTAGATTAAATATATAAATACATGTAAAAATTAAACCAATGTCTTGCACATAGTAAGTGTTCATTAAATGTGGCTATTATCAGTAGTAGTAGTATCCAACACATTAACTATCCTTGTTCTACGATTCTTTTTATGGATTAGTTATTTTGAGTCAACCAGTACATTGGTTTTTCTCTCTTTTTTTTTTTTTTTGCAGTACGCGGGCCTCTCACCGTTGTGGCCTCCCCCGTTGTGGAGCACAGGCTCCGGACGTGCAGGCTCAGCAGCCATGGCTCACGGGCCCAGCCGTGGATCTTCCCGGACCAGGGCACGAACCTGTGTCCCCTGCATCGGCAGGCGAACTCTCAACCACTGCGCCACCAGGGAAGCCCAGTACATTGGTTTTTCTTAGGAAGTCTACACATCCCTCAACTGCATCTGAATCCACATAACCACTTGATATTCACATACAATTTTAGAACTGGAGAGAACTTAGAATTATTCAGTCCAACTAACTCCCTCTTTCAAAGATAAGGAAACTGACACAGAAATGCTGTGTCAGTGCTTAGTAAAAATATTCTTTCCATTGATTTTAATTGTCCAAGATCACAAAGGAAATTAGAGATGAAGCAGCCAAGCCCCCTCTTTAAACTGCTCAGTCTCAATCTTCACGACCATTTGTAAGAGCCCCTTCCCACCAACTTCAATATTTGCAACTTGACTCTCCCAGGAGGACTTAAAATTCACTTGTTTCCAAATCCTCAAAAGTTCCAAAAGGCAAGATAACTTAGTATCTCATTCCGGGTGCTGCTGGGCCCAAGACACAATGTAGTCACAATCATGTAAAAGGTATTCAGTTTTCCTGTTACAATTTTGTCCTCCAGATTGAGGTTACTACTGATGAAGCCAACATCTGCATCTAAAACACAGAACGAGGAATTCCCTGGTGGTGCAGTGGTTAGGACTCTGCGCTCTCACTGCTGAGGGGCCCGAGTTCAGTCCCTGGTCAGGGAACTAAGACCAGGGAACTAAGACCGCAAGCTGCACAGCGTGGCCCAAAAAAACAAAACAGAACCATTCTAACTGGCGAGTGTGCATCACGAGACCAAGGCAAGGCCTTTGGTTGAAGAGCTTGGCCAAGGGAGAAAATCTGATTAACAAAAAGAAAACCAGGGCTTCCCTGGTGGCGCAGTGGTTGAGAGTCCGCCTGCCAATGCAGGGGACACGGGTTCGTGCCCCAGTCCGGGAAGATCCCACATGCTGCGGAGCGTGCCGTGAGCCATGCGCGTCCGGAGCCTGTGCTCCGCAACGGGAGAGGCCACAACAGTGAGAGGCCCGCGTACCGCAAAAAAAAAAAAAAAGATAAGCAGCCAAAAAATAAATTAAACGACTGCTCACAGAGGAAGCACGAGAGAAAGGAGGTGTGGAGACGTGGTGCACACAAAGAGGGACAGAAGAGCTTGATGGATAGGGATGGGGGAAGGGTAAGAACGGATTTTCTAATATTAGACTCGCCACATGCTTAATTCCCAAATCCGAGCCAAAACGGGGTCCCCTGTCCTGCCGATGAGTTCCAGGCAGCTTTCTGTTCCGGGATACTGTCTGCAGCAGGACTGGGCATGAATGCCAAAGCAAATCCCCTCCATCTCAACCCCTCACTGCAACACAAAATTACTCACAGGGCTTATCTTGAATTGTCCTTTCATCTTTGCCTCCCCCTGACTTAAAACAATGCCTGTAAAAACTACTCAAGACCCCTACAGTAAATCCATATCCCTATTATGCACTTACTATAAAGCTGTTTATCCTGAACAATACGTGGTCAGTTTGAGAAATATGCCTTCATTTAAGCTGCTTGTTATAAAGTAAATAAATAAAAGTCTTCAGGAATACCAGAACACTATCAATTTGGACTAAATTCACAGATTCCAGTGCAAGCAGCCAAGGTCCTCGAGCCTCGAGCACAAACAGCCCTAACCCTGTATTAATTGAAAAATAAAGAGATGGGGGAAGACGTGGGTACATGCCATGTTATGTGACTTAAATGACGTGATGTTCTCGCTTCCATCTAAGTGGCATTTTATTTTTAACTTTATGATTATAAAAGTAATAAATGCTGACTACAGGAAACTCAGGCAGTACAATAAGAAGAAAACCAGCAGATCACTTCTGAAAAAGTTCTTGCATTGATAACTGATGTTCAATAAAATCCCAAGTCTGGCCAAATTCCAACCCAAGGAAGAACACTGTCCTAACCCATTTCCAAGCTAACTTCCTAGCTGGGCAGAGTATTCATTTGCCGCCACTCACGACTGCATCATTTTGCTCTGCTCTTTAAAGGAACCGCAGGTCTCCACCCCAGTTGCTAAGTTTCATCTCTGGCAAGAAGTCACCACCTCTCCTATATTATGTGGTCTATCTGACAGCCAAAAACCCCCTCGGCTTAACAACATTGAGAAGTGGGGGGCTACCACTGGATGAGGGTGCTAGCAAAACAAGGAGAAACCAGAAGCAATTTTGTGGGTAGCCGAGCAGGCAATGAGATTTGGGAAAGGGCAATTCTTGGGAACTGAGAGCTATGAAAACGATCGGGGTCAGGGTGTGGCTGGGGGAAAGCTCGGAAAGCCCTTGGACCTTCTCGTCAAGGCAGAATAAGGAGGGACCTAGGTGATAATGTTTGGAGAAGATCTGGTAAGGTCGTGTGAAAGGAACCAGACGCCAGCTTTGGGGTCCATGGAGGGCTGCAGTAAACAAGCATTCTGATCAATGAGCTATATGCACATACATTCAATGTGTATATACCGGGCACCTACTGTGTATAAGGCCCTGAGCTATGCAGAACATGACCAGGAATAACAGAAGGTGCTGACTCTGACAGATAGAGCCCTGGGAGAGAAGGCTATTAATGTGGGTGTTGACGGTTGTGGTCCTTCAGAGAACACACCTTTCCTACCACTCCAACCACATGAGGGTCTGCTTAGCATCCTTCAAACATCCCCCAATAAAACCTGCATCCCTGCTGCCATGAGGTTACGCTGTCCTCAGACCCCCTCGCCCTTACATCAGTTGTCCTCCCAAAGATGGACGCGCTCACATAATCAGGCTTCAACACAGAGAGCATGGCTAAAGCACTCTTCTCTCATTAGCCCAAAAATGTTCTCGTGACAAAGCCTTCCGGTTCTGTTTTACCTTTTTCCTCCCATTAGAGTGGGAGAGACGCCCTTTAAGCACGGCAGCGGCGCGTGCTCAGAGTGGCGGTGGGGCAGGTGCAGCCCTCACACTCTGCTGGCTACTGTGCACCGTGCGAGGCCACGGCCAGCAGTCGCCCCCAGGAAAGCCCTTTCTGTGAATGAACACACTCAGCCAATGAGTCTTTCCTTCTGTGCCTTCCAGTCCCCCAAGGTGACCTGAAGACTGGACGCTGCTGTGGAAAAGAACAGACCTGGATGGAAAGCGCTAAGCTGGAGAGAAGCAGGGAGAGAACAGCAAGGTGTGTTGGCTTTGCCTCCTTTCTGGGATGCCACATCCTGGCCTCACGTGCAACCAGTGAGGAAAGAAGGATGCTGCTGACATATGACTTAAGAGGCGTAGGCAATGTCGGTCAGGTGTCAGAGCTGTCAGCTGAACCAATTTTCAGAATGTGTGGCCTTATGATAATAGAGTTTCTTCCTAACATGCAGGTACATATGGAATATTTTATAACGGCATTACAGTTCACACTTACACATATAAACTCACCTTTTTCTGAAAAAGTTAAAATGATATAAAACTGAGAGCGTCCCAGAAAATGCAGGACATGTGTATCACCTACTGACATAAAAGAAACAGATAATCACCCTTTCCCTCTGGCCCGTATAAGCCAATCTTTAGGGTTATTATGAGAATTAGAGAGCTAATATGCATAAGCGCTTAGAATAGCGTTAGGTACAGTGAGTGCTATGCAAGTCTGTTAAATAACAAAAAAGGAATAACATTTTAAAATACTATAGTTTGGTACTAAAATCTGAAGTGACCCCAGAGACTCAAAGTTTATGAGGAAACTGTCTATACCCTCCAGGGGCTCCAAGACCAAAGGGGAGAAAGAGCCCAGGGCTCCAGTCACAGGGCCTGTCTGGCTAGGAAGGTCTGAAGCACGAGGCACCCCCCTTCTGGTTAAGTGCCTTTCACTGAATTTCCCTTTCTAGCTTGGGGTGGGAGGGAGTTTAACTGGAGCACCTTAGGCTTTGGCTGGGTAAACACTTAAGTGAAAGAAAACTTGAGACTGAATCACAGAATTTTAAACTTGAGACTGAATCACAGAATTTTAAAATTACACAGGTAATTTTAAAAGCTGACATATATCAATATATGATATTTTGATATATGAAATATTTGAACCCTGATTAGATACTTGATGTTATTTAGGAATTATTAATTTGGACGGTACAGTCATAGTATTGGTTATTTTTCAAACCCTTACCTTCTAGCGGTCACATTTCAGTATTTATGGCTGAAATGATAAAATGCCTGAGATTTTTCCTCAAAATAATAGGGTGAGAAAGGGTAGAGATGAAACAAGATTAGCTATGAATTGATTATTGCTGCTGCTGGATGATGGGTATATGGGCTTCATGAGATTATTCTAATTCTGTATAATTTTAAATTCTCTGTAATAAGAAATAATTTCTGGTTGTGCTTTTGTTTTTTAAGAAAAAAAAAAAAAGGGAGAGGCATGTCTAAAAAGAAGATCCCAAGCCTTGGCCAGAGGAGAGAGGCGGCTGCTTTAGAGAATTCGGGAAACAACAAATACCTCAAGAAAACCACCAGGTGATGGATAATTACAGCACCATGAATACCGAAGTAGTGGTTGAAGGGAAAACTTGGGGCTGGGGTGGTGAAAAGGAAAGAAAAACTGAATATTCTCCATAATCGAGAAGGACATATGTTCTTCCAGGGTTATTGCCAGTTAAACCTCATTTCCTTCTGAACACGTACACGAAGTTGCTGGGGCTTCTCCCTACCTCCCCACTCAACACACTCGGACTAGACAATTTCACTCTTCTCTGCGCAGATTCCAGGGAGGTATCCTGGAGACAGACATCAAAGGAATTAGAGCTGGCAGCCCAGAACAGGTCATGCTGTCAGAGGGAGGCTAGGAACCACATGAAAAGCAGAGAATTCACAGGGTGTTTTATTATTATTATTTTTTTTTTTTAAAGAGCTCAGAAATGTCTTTTGTTTGAGTTTTAGTTTAAGGACAGCTACCTCTGGGGGGATGGCTTTGAAGTCATATAACCCAGAGCAGCACTCAGCAGCAGGCCAGCAAGGGAAGGAAAATGCTGTACCCAGCGGAAAAAAACAGAGGGATCCATGCCGGCTGAGGGGTTAGTCTCGCTTCCCTAAATAATAACCTGGAAGATTTATGCTTGGTATAGGACAGGAAGGGAGGGAGGGAGGGAGGAAAAGGAATCACTGCTAGATAGAAACAGTGTAGCTGGGACCAGATTTGAAAAGGCAACCAAGGCTAGACTTGCAATTGCCCTTCTAAGCATCAGCAGCAGGATATAGAGATTACGTGAAAGAGACCCTGGTGAAACCCAGCTGAATACAGGGGCCAGCACTGGAGGATCAGAGTGGCCTGGGAGCTAGGATACAGCTCTTGAAACAGTCACTTGGACTGTTTCAAGGCTCTAGAAAGCAGTATCTGAAAAGCACGAGATAGGAGTCCAAGGGCAGAGGTGTGGTATCTACATCAGGACAGCAAGAGCTTACCCGGATGTGACTAACCGGTGGGCTGGCCACAGTCAGAACTTACAGCTATGGGGAAAAAAAAAGAAAAAAGCCCCGAGCATAAAGTTGACCCCATCTCAGCAGCTCCAACAAACACAGAAGAAAGAGAAAAGAGAGGTTCCCTACTAGCACTGCCCATGGGTGCCACATCTTCACCACACCCACTGGGGGACTGGAGAGCCGAAATAGCGAGATAAATTTATACTAACAAACTCAAGATCCGAAAAGAGGTTCTGTCGGCAACAAGGCAGTCAGAGGGGAGCCAAGTTGAAATGACATGCCCTGTCTGTGGGGAAATACAGTACCCGACAAAACTTTCTTCATTCCAGAACAGGCAAACAAACAATACAAACTGTGAAGCTTCTGGAAATATTCTGTAACACAACAGCAGTATGTAAAATGTTGCACTGAAGATACATAGAGTAGACCAGTGGAAACAGAAGAAAAATGTGGAAAATGTATGCTTGTTTTCAGACCAAAATGTTTTTTTTTTTTTTAAAGCTGAATAAAATGAGAAAATACTGTAAGGAAACCAAAAATGCAATTGCATTTTTAAAATTTCCATTTAAAATGGGCTTCCCTGGTGGCGCAGTGGTTGAGAGTCCGCCTGCCAATGCAGGGGACACGGGTTCGTGCCCTGGTCCGGGAAGATCCCACATGCCGCGGAGCGGCTGGTCCCGTGAGCCATGGCTGCTGACCCTGCGCGTCCGGAGCCTGTGCTCCGCAACGGGAGAGGCCACAACAGTGAGAAGCCCGCGTACTGCAAAAAAAAAAAAAAAAAAATTTCCATTTAAAGACAACTTTAAAAACCCAACAGAACCAATCCTACAGAATTAAGAATAATAAAATAAAAAAAAAAAAAGCAGGGAAAGAGAACAGGAAAAGAAATTAAATTAATGAAAAAAAAGACGAAATTGAGGCTAGAACAAATGAAACGGAAATAATCACTAAAATATAACAGAATCTTTGACCCTTAGGTTATTCTTCTTAGGAATTTATCCTACGCAAACGACCAAAGACATGCACAAAGATGTATATAAAAGCAAGTTTAGGGACTTCCCTGGTGGTCCAGCAGTTAAGACTCTGCGCTCCCAATGCAGGGGGCCTAGTTCGATCCCTGGTCAGGGAACTAGATCTCGCATGCCACAACTAAGAGACTGCAGGCCGCAGCTAAGACCAGCACAGCCAAATAAATATTTTTAAAAAATAGAAAAAAAATAAAAAGCAAGTTTATAACAGCACTGATGATTACAGCAAAATTTGGAACTGGCCTAAGTTTGCCATAACTGGACATTGTTAAATGTTAAATTATAAATTGTTATTTATAAATTATAAATGGTTCATTTATATAGTGGAATATCATGTAGCTGTCAGAGATCCCCTTTTAGAAGAATTTATTCTGGACTTCCCTGGTGGTGCAGTGGTTAAGATTCCGCCTGCCAATGCAAGGGACACGGGTTCGATCCCTGGTCCAGGAAGATCCCACATGCCGCAGAGCAACTAAGCCCACGAGCCACAACTACTGAGCCTGCGCTCTAGAGCCCACGACCCACAACTACTGAGCCCATGTGCCACAACTACTGAAGCCCATGTGCCTAGAGCCCATGCTTGGCAACAAGAGAAGCCACCGCAATGAGAAGCCTATGCATCGCAACGAAGAGTAGCCCCTGCTCGCCCACGCGTAGCAATGAAGACCCAACACGACCAAAAATAAATCAATCAACAAATAAATTAAAAAAAAAAAAGAATTTATTCTTAGATGGAAATATGCACACATAGAGAAAGATAAGGCTAACCTGTGACACAGGAACATCAGTTACTTCCGGTAGGAGGCCTATAGGTGATTTTTCCCTCTATACACTTTTCTGTATTTTCCAATTTTCTCCAATGATCCTGTATTACTTCTCAAAGAGAAAAAAATCCCAACAGATGTTTTGGTTAAAAGAAGAAAAAAAAGCCTTGAGCAACTTTAAAATGCAACAATACGGCTACCAAAAATCAATTCCTCTGAGGTCAAAGGCAGCTTCCCTCATGAAGCTATCGCCTGGACAAGTCTCCCCACGAGTACTCAGGATTGGCACCTCACCACCTGCCTTATTTTACAACAAAAACCCAGTGAGCTTTTCAGAACACTTAAAAACAGGATTCCACTGGGCAGCCATAAATTCACTACATGTGTTTGCCTCCTTGAATTTACTATGGGGTAGGCAGGCACTAGACTCCATCCTCCCTTCCCTGTGCCAACATACTTCACTGTTTTTAAATAAGCTGTCAATTGCTAAAGGTAAATATTAGGGTTAGCTCCTTCCCAGGCGTCATAATTCTCTCTCAACTCAAATGTTTGTGAATTTTAAATCTCTCAGCGGAGGTACTGGTCCTGCACGAGGTTACCCTGTGAGCAACGCTCCATATTAGTTGTTCCAGTGCACGGACCTCCAGAGAAAAGTCACAGACAGGGAAATGGAAGCTCCAAGGAGATCTACTGCCCGAAGGGTTCTGAGATCACAATGGAAAGGCAGGGATTCCCTGGCCAGGTCCCGCGCTCTCACCCTCAGGTAGGTCTACTCTCTACAACTTACACACTTTGACCACATCACTTCTCCCAGCCTTCAGTTGTTGAACATAAGTAACACCTTGTCATTAAATCATATATTTTTCTTTATTTTTTTAAATATTATTTTATTTATTTATTTGGTTGTGCCGGGTCTTCGTTGTGGCAGGCGGGCTCCTTAGTTGCAGCTCCAGGGCTCCTTAGTTGCGGCATGTGGGCTCCTTAGTTGTGGCATGTGAACTCTTAGTTGCGGTATGCACGTGGGATCTAGTTCCCTGACCAGGGATCGAACCCGGGCCCCCTGCATTGGGAGCACAGAATGTTATCCACTGCACCGCCATGGAAGTCCCCACATATCTTTCTTTAAAAGAACATTACTAACAAATTTGAAATTAATCCTCTCCCAAAGACTCCATAATTGCCAGTCCTGTTTTATGAACAGAAAAAAAAATGAGGTTACAAAAGGAAAATCAGACATTCATAAAATCAGAACACTGGAAAAGACCTTAAAATTTAGTTCAATGACTCCTGACAGATGAATGGATAAGCGAAATGTGGTATATTCAAAAAGACAACAGAATATTAGTCAGACTTAAAAACAAAGGAAATCCTGACACAGGCTACAAGACGGATGAACTGACTGACAACGCTAAGTGAAATTAGCCAGACACAAAAGGACAAATACCGCACAGCTCCACTTAGATGAGGCTAAGAGACAGAAGGTAGTCAAATTCAGAGACAGGAAGTAGAATGCTGATTCTTAGGGGCTGGAAGGAGAGGGCATGAGGAGTTATTGTTGAACAGGTACAGAGTTTTAGGTACAGAGTTTCAGTTGGGGAAGATGAGAAAGTTCTGGAGATGGACGGTGGTGATGGTTGCACAGCAATGTGAAAGTACCTAATGCCACTGCACGACACACTTAAAAATATCTAAAATGGTAAATTGTTACGTACCTTCTACCACAATAGGAAATATAACCTCTTTTTAAAAAGTCATTTAGCTCAACAACTCTTCCACTAAAAAAATTACCTGCTGGACTTCCCTGGTGACTCAGTGGTTAAGAATCTGCCTGCCAATGCAGGGGACACAGGTTCGAGCCCTGGTCTGGGAAGATCCCACATGCCGCGGAGCAACTAAGCCCGTGCGCCACAACTACTGAGCCTGCCCTCTAGAGCCCGCAAGCCACAACTACTGAAGCCCGCGTGCGTAGAGCCCGCGCTCCGCAACAAGAGAAGCTACCGCAATGAGAAGCCCGCGCACCGCAACAAAGACCCAACGCAGCCAAAATTAAATAAATAAGTAATAAATAAAAGATATAATGAAATAAAATGTTAAAAAAAATTACCTGCTACATAACTTGCTTGGAATCTAGGTGACTCTTGTTCCAATCTTGCCCATATTAGACCCAAACTCCAAGGAGATCAAATATACTTCTGACTTTGAAGTTTAATGTTTATACCGACCCTCCCTATAAAAGGACTGCCTCCTGAAGAAGTGATTTTTCTGGGAATTCCCTGGTGGTCCAGAGGTTAGGACTCGGTGCTTTCACTGCCAAGGGCCTGGGTTCAAGCGTAAGTAAGTAAGTAAATAAGTAAATAAATAAATAAAGGAGCGATTTTCCCGTCAGCTGCAAAGGCCATGCTTGGTGCTCCTGTGAGGTGAGGTGCCTTCTCTAACCTGTTCAACTCGCTTCAGCCAGCAGTTACGCTGTGAGCTGGGGGAGGGCTTTTCCAGTTGAACAGATGGCAAACGGCCAAGTTTGGTGGTTCTTTGCGTATTTATTTGTTTCAAGTTGCTAAAAGAGACCCGTGCTTTCTTCTTTTATCTAAAAAGTCGCTCTGCGAGTCTGCCAGTTGTTGGGGTGAAGGTGGTGAGAGATGTAGAGACAGAAGGAAACCCTCTCCCTTGTTCCCACCTCGAAAACATCACCCTTTGTTTTGGGCTTCCCAGCGAGTTTGTACTCCTCCCTCTTAGAAACTAAACAAATAGAAAAATCCAGAAATGCTTGGGCAGAGGTCAAAACGTTTTAAACTGTGGCCAGCGGGGTCAGTGTTTTCTTCCAGACGAGGGCCGCACAGGGGAAACTTTAAAAACCTAATAACAAACCTCCTACCAACTGTGAAACACAGTAAGAAGAGAAAATTGGGTGCAAAATAGAAATGGATTTTTCTAAAATGGAGGCAGATGCCCCCAGGGCTCACCAGAAAGCTCTAGGAATGGTTGCCTCGGTAATCAACAACATACTATCTTGTAACAGCATTTGTCTCTAAAGTACTCGTGGAATTGCCAAAAGTAGCTGAAAACCGTTTTCTCCAGGCTTTGGGCCTGTCCTTGTGACAAGCCACGCTCTCTGTCACCACAGTGGCCTGTGTCCTCTCGTTAGCCTCCCAGGCCAGTGTTTCCCCTCTAGTTCCTCCAACAAAACTGTACCGTAATAATTCTGCTCACACACCACAATCATCTTATGCCTCTCCTCAAAACCCCTCAATAGGGCTTCCCTGGTGGCGCCGGGGTTGAGAGTCCGCTTGCCGATGCAAGGGACATGGGTTCATGCCCCGGTCTGGGAAGATCCCACGTGCCGCGGAGCAGCTGGGACCGTGAGCCATGGCCACTGAGCCTGAGTGTCCAGAGCCTGTGCTCCGCAACAGGAGAGGCCACAGCAGTGAGAGGCCCACGTACCGCAAAAAAAAAAAAAAAAAACCACACAAATGAACATACCTACGAAACAGAAACAGATGCACAGACATAGAGAACAGACTTGTGGTTGCGAAGGTCAGGGTGTTGACGGAGAGGGATGGATTGGAAGTTTGGGACTAGAAGATGCAAACTATTATGTATAGAATGGATAAACGACAAGGTCCTACTGTATAGCACAGGGAACTATACTCAATATCCTGTGATAAACCATAATGGAAAAGAATATATATATGTGTGTACATAACTGAAAATCACTCTGCTATACAGAAGAAATTAACACAACATTGTAAATCAACTGTGCTTCAATAAAATTTTTTTAAAAGTCAAGTGCTATGTGGAGAGTATGTGTTACGACCACTTTTGAGCCACACTGGGAAATCTCCCTAAATATTCCTTCTCCCTGCCCTTCCAGGCCAAGGCAAGTCCTGCCCTTCTTGGGGGAGCTTCTCTGACCACTCCAAGGGGTCCCGGGCTTGCCTTCTGACTCCTATACTGTTCCATACGGCTGAACGCCGTCTTCTCTTGTTTACTGCTTCTCTGACCCAAGTAGGGCTTTTTCACTGTAAGAAGGCTATAAACTCCCTGGAAACCACACATCCATACTCCTGAGTGCTCCTGGGGCCTCCCCGTGCAAAACTCCCCGCAGGTGCCCCACAGATTGCCACGTACATACAGAGCACAGTGTTGGGAGTTGCTGCCCCAGTGGTAGCCCCTAAAGCCAAAATCACCAAGAGCCACCAAGGGCCAAACCGCGCCTTTAGATGTGGTGTTTGACACACACACGGTGTTTTAAAGTTTAATTAGTTAACAATACTTAGAAATCAGAAGAGTCCACAGTTTGTAAACATTTTGCTAGATGTGACCATCCAGGTCTGCGTTCCAGCAAGGCTGCTCCTTTGAGATGAGGATGCTCTCCCCCACTTGCCCCAGGCTTGCCACTCTCCCTATCACCTCCTGACTCACACTTACCAGTTTACTCAGGATGGAGCTGAGAACAAAAGGAAATTACTTTTCCCTCCTAAGTCTCTATCAAAGGTTAGAGAATAGAAGATCCACTAAAAAGGATCTACGTTTCCAGAAAAACAGGCAAGAAGCATATTTCTTTGTAGAGAAGAAAATTATTCCTATGTTTCCTGCACACAGAAAGTCTATGTGGAAATTCCCCACGTGCTTCATGCAATCAGGTGGCACTTAGTATCTGAGCTTGCTGCCCAATGGCATGTCCTAGAATGCCAAGTGGGTCTTCAAGGAACCTCGGGGAATAGATGAGCATTTCCCAGATTAGAGAGTTAGAAGACAGACCCTGAAAAGCCAGTGGCTACTAAGGGTTTGGATGTTTCTCCCAAGATAACGAGTAGAGGGGTCCAGTGAAAGTACCTAAAAGCAGATCACGGGGGCCACGGGGCACACAAGTGACCCAACACCACTTCCCACTTTCAGGATGTCTGGGGCAGCCCTCTCCCATGTGCTATTTGCTTATCTCTTGGATTATTTTTTACCTTCTCTCTCTAGAATGTGTCAATTCTGCCCTTGCACAGAAATGCTAATCTTTCAGAAATGACCAACCAATCAGGAGGTCCTTTGGGTTAGGTCAGCAAATCACAGGCTGGAAATGTCCCTGGGGTCCTGGGACCTTGGCTGTTCTCACCCTGTTGGCTACTCAAAGGGCTCTTTCTTTGCTGCCACAGACATTCTTCCCTGGGGTAGGAGAGACTCGTGTGTGTGTGTGTGTGTGTGTGTGTGTGTGTGTGTGTGTGTGTGTGTTGAGGGAGCTGGGTTAACTAAAAAAAAAAGACAAGAGGTTGAAGGATTCTACATGCTTAAAAGCCACAGACATTCTTCCCTGGGGTAGGAGAGACTCGTGTGTGTGTGTGTGTGTGTGTGTGTGTGTGTGTGTGTGTGTGTGTGTTGAGGGAGCTGGGTTAACTAAAAAAAAAAAGACAAGAGGTTGAAGGATTCTACATGCTTAAAAGCCACAGACATTCTTCCCTGGGGTAGGAGAGACTCGTGTGTGTGTGTGTGTGTGTGTGTGTGTGTGTGTGTGTGTGTGTGTGTTGAGGGAGCTGGGTTAACTAAAAAAAAAAGACAAGAGGTTGAAGGATTCTACATGCTTAAAAACCTCAGAAGGCCATTTCTGAGAAATGAAGGTTTGCAATCACTCCTGAATTCTCTCTTTTCCAATTCTCTGTGTTTGGGGTGCTCAAGACCTTAGCCTGCCTTATCTCCAGCAACACCTTGGCTGAGAAATTCCTGTCAAAAGGCAGAGGCCATATTTGCTTCCCAAATGTGCTGTACACCATGTTCCCCATAAGACACGGTAGGGCACAGAGAAAAAGAATAGGCTTTGGAGGGAAAGCCAACTGACCAGGTGATTCTGCCACTTACTAACTCGGTGGGCACATCTCGTATCTCTCTGGGCCTCAGTTTCCTCATCTATACAATGGGAGTAATGATGCCTACCTCACAGAGTTCTTGTGAAAATTAAATAAGGCAGCACATGGGAAGTCCTTTCCAACTCCATGCTTGACACCTGGAAGACACCTCCTTAAGTGACAGCCTGGGCCTGTTATTAGGCAGTTCAGCACATCTCCAAGGGCAGGTGGTAGAGGCAGAGTTCAGATACTGGCTCCACCATTATGAAAACTACTCAGTCCAATAGTGCCTCACTCAAAGGGTCGTGTGAGGATTAAATAAATAATACAAAGCATTTAGGGACTTCCCTGCAGTCCAGTGGTTAAGACTCTGCGCTTCCAAGGCAGGGGGTGAGGGTTTGATCCCTGGTCGTGGAACTAAGATCTCACATGTGGCACGCTGTGGCCAAAAAAAAAAAAATTAAAATAAATAAAAATTTAAAAAAACAGCCTTCTCTTAAATAATAATACAAAGCATTTAGATGGGGCCTGGCAAAGTCGGCACACGCAATATGTAAATGAAATCTGTAATTTTTATTCTTGTTATGATTGTTTATTCCCTCTTTATGTGTCTCATCCCAGATCATGAAGCACTAGATACCTGAGTAGAGTACTAACCTAAAAGCACATTAACCCTAATAATCATCGGGACATTATCTGAGATGGACCAGAGCTGCATGACTGCTGGGGACTTGATATAGGAAGGAAGGACACAGCTTCCAGCTGACTCTTGACTCTGTGTGTATGGATGACGGGCTGAGAGACGGTACCTACTCACTTTCCTAGGCATCATGGGCAGACAGAATGGGTTTCCCATGCGTTTAACTCATTTTGCATAGTGCACATCCTATGTACCAGGCATGTGCTCTACGCTGGGGGACATAACAGTGAACAAGCCCTGGGAATCTGTATTTTTTTGGCCTCACCATGCGGTTTGTGGGATCTTAGTTCCCCAACCAGGGATCGAGCCCTCGCCCTCGGCAATGAAAGCGTGGAGTCTTAACCACTGGACTGCCGGGGAATTCCCGGAAATCTGTACTTTTAAAAGCTCCCCAGGTGACTCTGAATAATCAGCCAGGGTTGAAAATCACCACCTGATGTTTCACTTGGAACAAGCACTTGAGGGAAACCTAACAGAACTGGGATCCCAACACCATTCCCTGTCTCTCCCCGCTGCACATTGAGATTGAGACCTGTATTCCCTACAATAATGTGGAATCCACACATCAGAACAGGAAGAGCAGAGACGGAGCCTCCTCTTCCCTCCATTGGCCCCCTTTGCTATAGCCCCACCTCCCTTGTGGAAAGAGCAGCAAAGTGAGGTCCCTCTATGCCCCGGGAGCCTAGGGAATCATCCTGAGCTCCAGCCTGGGAGAAGCAGCTGGGGCTGGTGCAGGCAGACATTATCCATCCTTCCGCTCTGTTTGTAGGTCCGACACCCTGTGATAACAGCCATTTGGTCAGCAGCTTCTGGGAGGGTAATGATGAGGCCAAACAACTCCACAGCCAGAAGTAATTTGCCCCAAGTACTGGTCCTGCCTGGAGGCAAAACAATTAGTGGGTTGATGACAGCATGATGCTTGAGAAATCATTTTTTTAAACAGAAGGGGGGGGGGAACGTTGCTAAAGAAGCCCTTTAACTCAGAAGGCAGTCCCATCCACCTTACAAATTCAATGCCCTCTGAATACACATCCATCAGTCACAGCAGGGAATCTTTCAACTCGAAAAAGAGCAAGAGAAGGAATTCAGATAAACATCACGGACTGTAGCAATAAAGCGGGTGCCGATTCACCCCTTCCCCTCAAGGCAGGAGAGAATCAAGGAAGAATTTCGAAATCTTTTTATACAATTAAAGAAAGGGATCCGGTGGGGGAAGGGAGTGAGGACAGAGATCAAGAAGCTCAAGGTTTGCTATTTTAAGCTCAAAATAAATCATAAGAAAGAACTGGAAGGTTTTTTTTTATTTTTAAGATCTTATCTAAGGCCGGAACAGCATCTAGTGTTTGGCCGGAGGGTGGGGTGAGCAAGCCGTCAGGCCAGGATCAGTGTTTTCACTCCCTCGTCTAGTCCCCCAAAACAAAAGCAGAGTCTGTCACGTGCTCCCAGAATTTTACAATCTTGAATTACAGCTTTCAAATAATTCAGATTCCACTATAACAAATCTCAGAAAAGGGGAGGCAGACTACAAAGGAAGTCCAGCAAAATATACCCAAAGAACTGTACCCCAAATGGTAACAGGGCAAAGAACCAGATGATAACGGTAAATCTGGCCACCAGAGGACCAGCAAATAACACGACAAACCAGTAAAGACAGCTCCGTAAGAAATGCACATTCATTATTTCCCCAAACTACTTTAGGATCCACTGTTGTCAACTATTACTTTCTAGAAGTCTAACTTTTACATGGTCCAATCTTTGATCATTTACAAAACAAAAGCAAACCATGCAGGACCCTAGCGTCGTGCATATAAACAGCACTTCCTTTAAGAACCAAAGTTCTTGAAAATTGATAGACATCAGTTAGCCACTGGGCCACGTCAAGGTCTACCCCTGTTAGGATCGACAGCTCAGGTTTAGGTTGTTTTTGCCACTTCATTTCATCACAGCACTACTCCGTTTTGGTTTGGTCCCCTCAGATTTTCTTTCTTTTTCCTCAAATCGGTGAGAGAAGTGTATGTACGCTCATATGTTAACAAATACACACATATCTATGTTTATAAAATGGATCTCTTCTCCCCCCCTCCAAAAGCTTTTTTACCTATTTGAAGATTTAAAAGCTTATCACTCCCATCCTTAGAATGTTCTAACCATCACAGGGTTGGAGATAAGTGTTGTAAGCACAGCACTCAGGAACTAGACTGCAATTTCTACTGCTTATTCTCTCTGTGGAGATGCCCAAGTTCTCTTTTGGCAGACACGTATAGTTAAATCCAGGGTCTTTTTCAATAAATACATTTTTTACATGTGAGCCAGGGGGCTGTCAGCTGTGAAGAAGCAAACCTCCTGCTACGGGCGTGCTCCCAGCAGAGGCTGGCAACCCTGCTTCCATGTATGGAAGTGAACGAAAGTAGTAAAACCTCAGGCATGAGTCTGGGCAGGGCTGGGGGTGGGGGCAGCATTCCTCACCATGAAGCAAATCCTGGCCCAGAGGGATGGACTCTGCCCAGGGCCTGGGGTCCCGTGGATTCTTCAGTGGATTCTTTAGTGGAACAGCCATAGCACAGAAATGATGGGAAGCAGGAAAGCAACGGGGCACCCGTTAAGTGGAGGATCGTTCGCTCAGAGAGCGTGGACAGAAGGGCCCAGGCTGTCCCGGGAGCAAAGCCCGAGCCCTGGAAATCAGTGCCACTGGGAGCCCACATGCGCTGACCTCAGCACACTGGAATGCAGAATTCTCCCCCACTCGCCGACCACAGCCATCGTCCCCACAAGGCCAGCACCAAAGGAAGGGGAAAGCTTATGTGTGGCCTAAGACACTCATGACTGAGGCAGAAGGCACAGTTACCCACTTCTTGGGCAGGGCAAGTCTGGGAGTTGCAGAACTGTTTAGGTGACATTGTGGGGGAAGAGTCAGATCAAGGCTGGAGCCCTGCAGGCACCGTTGACCGTATATGCCTCTGTGCCTCAGTATCTCCATCTGTACAATGGAGAGAATAACTTAGGTGCCCCACAGGGCTGTGGTATGAAGCCTGCA
This sequence comes from Orcinus orca, assembly GCF_937001465.1. Taxonomy (NCBI): domain Eukaryota; kingdom Metazoa; phylum Chordata; class Mammalia; order Artiodactyla; family Delphinidae; genus Orcinus; species Orcinus orca. The sequence goes on along the minus strand of NC_064577.1, from coordinate 6,855,580 downwards.
GTGCTGTGTGCTGTGCCTGGCACAAAGTAAATGCTGTCAAATGTGAAGTATTGTCACTAACAATAATAAAGAATAGAAACGGCTTAATGAAGACTTATGGTACCCTTCCTAAATTGATAAATCGAAGCAGTACTTTTCAAACTTTTCTGACATTTCATGTTCCCACCGTTGCTCACGCTCTCTCTGATACACCTTCCTTCGGCCTCTGTGACCGCCCCCCCGATTTGTGTCCCTCTATGTGTTCCTTTGTTGTCCTGTCCCCAGGCCTCAGCTGTGTCTCCCCAGCACCTCCTCTCAGGCCACCTCCTTCTCTCCCCACATGCTCTCTGGGACTCTCAATTCTTCTCACAGCTCTCTATGTGTTGCTGACTCAGATCTTTCCCAGGCAGAGACCTACCTCTCCACAGGGATGGAATCAAGCAGTCAGACAGTTGAACATCTCGACTGCTTTTACTCGCCCAGCCTCCACTTTCCCTACCTCAGCTGGTGACATTAACTCCTTCCTGTCTCACCCCCTGTCTTAGCTCAGGCTGCTGTAACAAAACCCAGAGACTGGACTGCTTAGATAACAGACATTCATTTCTCACAGTCTGGGAGGCTAGAAGTCCAAAATTAAGGGGCTGGCAGATTCAGTGTCTGATGAGGGCTCTCTTTCTGGTTTGCAGACAGATGCCTTCTTGCTGTGTCGTCACATTGGGGGGTTAGGGAGCGAGCTCTGAACCCCTCCTCTCATCAGGGCACTAATTCCATGATGGGGGCTCCATCCTCATGACTCCATCTAAACCTAATTACCTCTCAAAGGTCCCACCTCCAAATACCATCCCTTTGGGGGTTAGGGCTTCAACACACGAAATTGGGAGAGACATAAATACTCAGTCCATAGCATCCTCCAAAGGCAAGACACAACCAACGATTATATTTCCTAACGCTTCTCAAACCCACTCCCTCCTTCCCATCTCCGTCACCATGACCCCAGGGCTAGGCCCTCATCATCTTTCCCCCTCCAGTCCAGTGCTGTCCAATACAAATAAACACAATTTTAAAAATTTTAGTAGCCACATTAAAAAGTAGGAAAAAAAAGTGAAATTAGGGAATTGCCTGGCAGTCCAGTGGTTAGGACTCAGCGCTTTCACTGCCGAGGGCCTGGGTTCATGTCCTGGTTGGGGAACTAAGATCCTGCAAGCTGCGTGGCGTGGCCAAAAAAAAGAACCAAGTGAAATTAGTTTGTTCTTTCTTTTTTTAACTAATTAATTTATTTTATTTTTGGCTGCATTGGGTCTTCATTACTGCACGTGGGCTCTCCCTACTTGTAGCGAGCAGGGGCTACTCTTCATTGTGGCGTGTGGGCTTCTCATTGCAGTGGCTCCTCTTGTTGCAGAGCATGGGCTCTAGGCGCGCAGGCTTCAGTATTTGTGGCATGCAGCCTCAGTAGTTGTGGCTCGCAGGCTCTAGAGAGCAGGCTCAGTAGTTGTGGCGCACAGGCTCAGTTGCTCTGCGGCATGTGGGATCTTACCGGAACAGGGCTCGAACCGGTGTCCCCTGCACTGGCAGGCGGATTCTTTTTTTTTTTTTTTGCGGTACGTGGGCCTCTCACTGTTGTGGCCTCTCCCGTTGCGGAGCACAGGCTCCGGACGCGCAGGCTCAGAGGCCATGGCTCACGGGCCCAGCCGCTCCGCAGCATGTGGGATCTTCCCGGACCGGGGCACGAACCCGTGTCCCCTGCATTGGCAGGTGGACTCTCAACCACTGTGCCACCAGGGAAGCCCCTGAAATTAGTTTTAATTGTATAATTTATTTAACCCAATATATCCAAAAGATGATCATTTCAACATGTCATTGGCATAAAAAATTATTGAGATATTTTACATTCTTCTTTTCTGGTACCACATTTTTTATATCCAGTGTATATTTAACACAGCCCATCTCAACTAGCCCACCCACATTCAAAGTGCTAACAGCCACACATGGCTAGTAGCTACCATACCGGACAGCATGGGTCTCGTTTCTGTCCCTCAAGTCTACTGTCTACACAGCTACCATGGTTATATATCTAATCTGATTATGAAATGTCCCTGCTTAGAACCCATCAGTGGTCCCCATCAGAACACAGTCCACACCCTGACGACCCTTCATTTTCTGCCCCACTTACCCATCTAGCTTTGTCCCTCACCCTCCACTCTGCCTCTCATTTTAGACCTTTTTTAAAATATTTATTTATTTGGTTGTATCGTGTCTTAGTTGTGGCAGACGGGCTCCTTAGTTGCAGCTCAATGGCTCCTTAGTTGCAGCATGCATGTGGAATCTAGTTCCCTGACCAGGGATCGAACCCGGCCCCCCTGCATTGGGAGCGCATAGTCTTAACCACTGAGCCACCAGGGAAGTCCCTGCCTCTCATTTTAGACTCCAGCAACGAGGAACTGTAAAATGCAGATTATATAACAATAAGCACTGTTTGATACTAACTTTGTTTTAAACATACACATTTATGTGTGTGTGTGTGTGTGTGTGTGTGTGTGTATATATATATATATATATACACACACACACACACACGCATAAATATATATATATTGGGTTGGCCAAAAAATTCGTTTGGATTTTTCCGTAAGATGTTCAATGAGTGAGAGTACAGATGATGGGTAAATAGTTGCAAAGAAAAAAATGCTGGAAAGACATGCACTGAAATGTAAACAATGGTGATCTCTGGTTGGTGGAATTTAGATGATCTTAAGTATCTTTCCTTTTGCAAGTTTGTATTTTCTAATTTTTAAAAATAACACAAAATTTTAAAGGTGGGGGGGATAAAGTAACTTGCTGGAGGAGTGAACCCTAAAGCCAAGCAGTATTAAGTAGAAGCCATTCTGCACGTTTAGCATAATATTTGGGAAAAATGGGTACATTCAATCCTCATGATTCACGAATTCCATATTTGTGAATTTGCCCATTTGCTAAAATCTCTTTGTAACCCCCAAATCAGTCTGGTGACACCTTCGTGGTCATTCTCAGACGTGCACAGGGTGGTGAAAAATCAGTCACCCCACCACACGAGTTCCCAGCTGAGGTCAAGGAAGGCCATGCTCTGCTTCTTGATTCAACTCATACTATAAACAAGTGTCCTTTTCGCAGTCTGTTTAGTGCTACATTTTTTGCATTTTTGTGCTTCTTTTGGCGATTTCACTGTTTGAAATGGCCCCCAAGCATCGTGCTAAAGTGCTGTCTAAGGCTCCCAAGCACAAGAAGGCTATGGTGTGTCTTAAGGGGAAAATGTGTGTTAGATAAGCTTCATTCAGACAAGAGCCATAGGGCGGTAAATTCAGCATCACTGAACCAACAACATATATTGAATAAGATGTCTTCAAACAGAGATGCACATAAAACCAGCTCTGCACACAGTCACCGTGGAGGGCGTGACCACGTGCACAGGTTCACCACAGCCCCAATGCCTCATCTCCTCCCTGTACACAGCACACTGCAAACCACAGCTTCAAGGGGACCTGTCCTGGGTTTCCAACAGTATTTTAACATTTTTTTTTCTTTTTGGCCATGCCACGCAGCATGCAGGATCTTAGTTCTCCAACCAGAGATCGAACCCACACCCCCTTCATTGGAAGCTCAGAGTCTTTAACCACTGGACTGCCAGGGAAGTCCCTCCGACAGTATTTTGAAGCACACCAAGATGAAGCATCAGTAAGAATTGACTTGGGCTTCCCTGGTGGCACAGTGGTTAAGAACCCACCTGCCAATGCAGGGGACACGGGTTCGAGCCCTAGTCAGGGAAGATCTCACATGCTGCAGAGCAACTAGGCCCGTGTGCCACAACTACTGAGCCTGCGCTCTACAGTCCGTGAGCCACAACTACAGAGCCCGCGTGCTGCAACTACTGAAGCCCGCATGCCTAGAGCCCATGCTCCGCAACAAGAGAAGCCACCGCAATGAGAAGCCCGCGCACCACAACTAGAGAAAGCCCGCGCACAGCAACAAAGACCCAATGCAACCAAAAATAATTAATTAATTAATTGATTAATTAATTTAAAAAAAGAACTGACTTGAGAAACAATTCCCACTCCTAATTTTCTGAACATCTCAATTCTCCCTCTAGGAAAATAGTCAAATAGCTGGTCTGACCCAGCAGCCTCCTTTCCAATCACTCAAGGCCGAAGCCAAGTATGTGTCCAGGGCTGTGCCTGTCTCCACTGTGGCTTCCATCTTCCTGCTCAGGTTGGAATGACCTCCTGGGAGCACAGTATGAATTCCCGTGACCCGGTCCCCAGGCCAGGTGCCAAGGGTTCAGATCCCGGCTATCCCTCAACACGGGAAGGGCCCTAACTGCCCGGACAGGCCCCAGGGAACTGCCTCCCCTCCCTTCCCTACTGGCCCAGCAGGAACAAATACTGTGGCGGCCAAGTCATCCGAATGGAATTTCTCTTTAACACTTTTGAGCCTCATCAGCCCAGACACAGGACTTGAAGCACCTGGCTCTTTTTAAATCCTTTCTTTACATTTTACATTTCAGCCCTGGTAATCCCCTCGTTAAGTGCTGTTGTTCAGTGGGGTAACATGCTTGTTTTTTCAGCCACTTGAGGCTTTCCACAAAGGAGGTCTGGCCGGCACCCCGGGCCTGACCCCAGCCCTCCCACAGGAAAACAGCTCTGCTCTCAGAAACAAGCTCTTGGGACCCGGAAAATCATCCCGTGTCCTAGAGGCCAAGATACACAAAATTACTCAGGAAAAATAGGACTGTGGCATTTCCCTCTTTTCAGGATGCTTATCTCTCTGTTCTCTGAGCAAAGTTTGGCAACGGCATACAGGCACGGGTTGGCCTTTTTTTTTAGGGCCACCAGGAAGAATGCCAAGGAACACCACTGACCTAGCAATGAGGACCTTAGAGGCTGGAGCCTAAGAGGCTGGTCAGCCACGTGGCTGCCTCCTTTCTGGCCCTCAGTTTCCTCATCTGTAAAGGAAGGGGGTTGCTACCCAATCCCCAACATCATTTCCTGTTTAACATTCAATGATCACATCGGCCAATGTTATGTAACAAGAGCTTTTGTTTCATTGCGATTGCAGTACAAATACATGAAAGAATGTATGCCTTTGTTTAACTTTGAGACTCACCTTTATGCTCGGAATTTCATTCCTCTTTCTACTGGAATTCTGCCAACCGTTCATTCATTCATTCTTTCTTTCAATAAATGTTTGTGCCAAATATGTATTAATCAGATCTATCAAATGTACTAAGTATGAACGACACAGTGATGAAGAGCACAAGAAACTGCCCTCAGAAATGTTCTGGTCTGCCAGAACAGAACAGTCACCCCCTCCTGACCGATGACCGTGTGCCTCGCGCTAGGCTGAGGGCATTTTACAGCGTGGGCCAAAAGGTTCATTCAGTTTTTTCCGTAAGATGGCTCTAGTAGCACTTAGTTGTCTTTAACTTCATGCGAAACAATTTTGTTAGATTGTATGTGACAGCTGTTATATCAGTGTTCATTTTTATAAAAAGTTATCAAAATTGGTGAATTTCTGGACTTCCCTGGTGGTGCAGTGGTTAAAACTCAGCGCTTTCTCTGCCGTGGGCCCGGGTTCAATCCCTAGTCGGGGAACTAAGATCCTACAAGCCACGTGGTGTGGCCAAAAAAAATTAAAATTAAAATTAAAAAAAAAAAAAACATGTGACTGACCGAGACTGTGCAGTGCCAATACAAAGCAATGAAAAGTGCAAATCTGATTTTTGTAATATAAGCATATATGAAGAGGGAAATCCAGTTTGGGAACGTCTTAGTCCCTGTCATCGCTCCCTGTCTCAACACTGTACAGGAGTGGAAAATCACCAGAGGACTTTCCTTCCCGTTATTTAACAAACAGAAGCCCTTAACCCAGAGTTTCTTCTTTATGATCTAAGGAAGCGTATACAAAATGCATTTCTGCAACCTGGCCCAGGATGAGGTTCTTTAGTTCGACGTTGGCCTCTTTGGTGCAAAAAGCATCTGTTTCTTACTATATGGCACGTCTGGAATCCAGACCTTCTTTCTCATCCCAAGCCCAAGCCCCTGAGAGAGGCCACCATCACCTTGCAAACAGGCCACTGCAGGCGGTTTCTCAGAGTCTTCACACACAAAATTGCAACTCCAAATCAGCATCACCTACGGTGTATTTTCCTGACCATCTGCCTATGGAACTTTTGTTTTCCTTAGAAAAGGTTAAACTGTTCCCCACTGAGCACGGGAAGCCTCTGTCACTCATCAGTTTTCCAACATGCATCATCTCTCTCCATCCCATACTCACTTCCGAGCTGGATCAAATGAACTTTCTCCTTCTCAGCTTTCCTCCTTCATTCCCACGTGGTTATTTATATCCAGAATATCTTTCTTTCTTAATCCACTGGACTATCCTCCCCCTCATTTGAAAAGGTCACTTTCAAGTTATTCCTTCCAGAAAGCTTTCTTGAAGTAGGTGGCTGCAAGCTGATTCTTCCCCCACCACCCCACGTTTATTTGCTAGATAGGAAACGATGAGCAAGTTACCCATCCTTCTAAAGTGCCTCTAACTGCTAACTAGATCCAAAGGAGGGGAAGAAAAACCTTGCACTAAAACGAAGCATTCGGGCTTCCTGGGGGCGCAGTGGTTGAGAGTCCGCCTGCCAATGCAGGGGACACGGGTTCGTGCCCCGGTCCGGGAAGATCCCACATGCCGCGGAGCGGCTGGGCCCGTGAGCCATGGCCGCTGAGCCTGCGCGTCCGGAGCCTGTGCTCCGCAACGGGAGAGGCCACAACAGTGAGAGGCCCGCGTACCACAAAACAAAACAAAACAAAAAACAAAGCATTCAAAAACTGGATGCACACTCTTTCAGGCAAGAGTCCCATTATTTTCTTCACATATACTTAAGTTTTCATTACAGAAGTGATTACATCACTTGGAAATCAGTGACCCACCACCCATAGGCGCCACCATCCCAACATAACAATAAGCAACTTGGGGTTTACTCTGATGGGCTCTGATTTCGATCCTTCTTCTTATATAACTGTTTAAACAGTGTTGCAGTCATGGTATCTGTGTAATTCGGGATCTTGCTCTTTTGAATACAATATCTGAAGTATAGCTCTGCGTGCCAGCAAAGGCATTAAATCATGTTCAACAAGATTCTGAGTGCTGTAATTTACTTAACCACCCTGTGATGAACATTTAGGACATTTCCAAAGTCTTACTATCATATACAGCTTTAAAGAATACCTTCATGAAGGTAAGTAAGATGAGGCAAGATCATTGGTTTTGTTGACACATTCAGTCTGCATTTATGATGAACTGTTCAGAAAATATTCTAAATTGACACTAATTCCCTTTCCATTCTTAAATCAAGCCCCCTTTAAAGGTTCACCAGATCTTTGTAAAGTTTGCTTTTCATAATTTCTATTATCTATTTAATAAATCTATTTAATTCCCATAGCAACCCTTTGGTTTTCCATAAGCAACTTGCCTACATGAATCTACCATCGGATGAGTAATAAGTATTCTCAGCTGCATCATACAGAAAAGAGTAAGGAATATTCAGGGGAAAGGGAAAGTGTGTGCGTGATCTGGGTAATCACAGACTTCTGGTGTAATATTTGTATGTTTTTCTCAAAGCAACAGATGCATTCCTATGATGCTGTAGACGAGTTTTTCTAAGTGGCAGAGATCACATTTCAAACACCTCTTAGGAGCTCACAATCTAAAACAATCCAGCCTAATAAAATGGAGATCCTTCCATAATGAAAATAGTAGTCACAGCCCCTTACTTTTTCTATTTTATAACTTTGGATTCTGGAAGTGATGGATTTTCTGAAAGTGCAGCATGTTTCAGTAAACAAAAACTTACACTAAATACAAGTTGCCTAATACTAGTCACTACAAAAGGCACAGCATAATACAAATGGCTGGCCTGGGGAAGCCTTTTGTCCCCATATAAATCTGAATACTCTTAGAAGGGGAGACTGACAGCCTCAGAGAATAACCTCTTAATTTATCCAAACGGCAGGGCACAGAAGTGGTAATTTCACAGACGCTGTCTTCTCACTGCTTTATGTTAGTCCTAGAGGAGGCCCCTCTCAGAGGACAGAGAAAATGCTTTCAAGGTCTCCTTAGCCCACCATACTCTGAGTGTGTCAGGCTAAGTCACTTTTCTTCTGGAGACAGCAGTAGTTTGGGGGGATCCTGTTTCTTGTCTCCATCTTTGTTGGGCTCATTACCAAGGGAGACATGATACCAAGTTAACACAGGGCTATGAAACGACATTTCTACTCTTTGCCCACCTGAGACAGAAAAACTAGCACCTGTCCAGGAGCCAATGAGCAAGATATGCAAAAGGCCTGGTTAAAAAAAAAAAAAAAAAAAAAAGTATGTCTGTCAGGGCCACACACACACATACATGTTTACACACATACAAAATACCTTTTTTCTTTTATTGAAGTATAGTTGCTGTATAATATTATATAAGTTATAGGTATATAACAGTGATTCACAATTTTTAAAGGTTATACTCCATTTATAGTTACTATAAAATATTGGCTGTATTCCCCATGTTGTGCAATATACCCTTGTAGCTTATTTTATACCTGACAGTTTGTACCTCTTAATCCCCTACCCCTAAATTGCCCCTCCCCCTCCCCTTTCTCCACTGGTAACCACTAGTTTGTTCTCTGTATCTGTGAGTCTGCTTCTGTTATGTTTACTAGTTCGTTGTAGTTTTAGCCTCCACATATAAATGCGGAGGCTAAATGTATGTATAAATATCACACAGCACTTGTCTTTCTCTGTCTGACTTATTTCACTTCGCAGAATGCGCTCCAGGTCTATCCAAGTCGCTGCAAATGGCAAAATTTCGTTCTTCTTTATGGCTGAGTAGTATTTTGGTGTGTGTGTGGGGGTGGGTGTGTGGGGGGGGTGTGTGTGTGTGTGTGTATCACACCTTCTCTAGCCATTTATCTGTTGATGGAAACTTAGGATGCTTCCATAGCTTGGCTATCGTGAACAATGCTGCTATGAACCCTGGGGTGCATGTATCTTTTTGAATTCGTGTTTTTGTTTTTTTGCGGATATATACCCAGGAGGGAATTGCTGGGTCATAAGGTAGTTCCATTTTTAGCTTCTTGAGCAACCTCAATACTGTTTTCCCAAAATACCTCTGAAGAGACACACAAGAAACTGATAATGGTGGCTGCTTCGGGAAAGGCAAACTATGGCCCACAATGAAAGTGACACTTACTTTTCCCTGCATGCCTTTCGTTTTGCTTGAAATTTCTTCTAACATGTAAAGGCACTATCTTTTCAGAAATTAGAAATTTGTTTGTGTAAAACAATATTTAAGCATCTACGTTTATATATACAGTATATACTTACTTTTTTTGGAAGAATATACAAGACACTATTAACAGTGGTTATCTTTGGAAAGAGAATTATTTTTACAAGTAACCAGTGAAACGCTGGCTTTCTCCTGGAAATGGGAAAAGTTAATAAGTGGAAAAACAGTGCTTAAGTATATGCTGAATGAAGGAATACAAATGGCTTTTTAATGTAAATAGCAGTAAAGCCATAGTCTGTGCTGTGTATGCACACAGGCAAACAAATCCCACTCTCCTCATGAAGGAGCACCATGTCTTGTTCCAAAGATCTGGATTTACCCTGTAACTACTGCCTCTGTGGCCCTGTCAACTGAAGAACAGACTCAGACGATCTCAGGGAAAATGTCACTGCTTGAGCCTTCACAGGAAAGCAGTGCTTCAAAAAGTGCTTCAAAACCAGAGTGTTCCACACCACAGCCCCTGCAAGTTAATACTTTCCACAAATCCAAATGAAAGAGAATACGTTCAAGTGGTATTAAGTAGTATTTTACTCTTAAGCACATGTGTAAAAGCTTAAAACAATGCATCCAAGGGCTGAAGCCAGCGATCTTCTGCAAATTTAGGCAAGTGATTTCCACCAGGAAAGGGTTTTAGGCATTTAATTCCAATTCATCTTTGTGCCTAACATTTGAAATGTCAGAATTCTTAGGTGCCAAGTTGTAAAGCACATCACAGATGCATGTGTAATCGTAAATGGGCAAATACACTTGGGCAAGAAAGCAAATGCATTTTAAAACAAGGTAAATTGTTCAAAATACATGGTTAATTCATCCTAAAAAGCCAAATATTAAGAAAAATCTATCTGCACAAGTACGCTGGGTTGCTTTGTCACTAGTTACTGTCTCCTGCTCATTTTGAAACAAAATGCCACACTTAATTAATTAGCCAGCAGAGTCTCATCCTGCCTGCGCCTGATGGGGAGAAGTGGCATTACAGAAAAGACTCCCTCAGGCTCTATTAGTGCCTTAATGAGATGGTGGGGGGGGTGGAGGGTGTCGGGATAGGGACAAGGCAGCCACTATTGCCAGGCAGCCCTCAGAAAGCGCAGGATCTGGGCCTCCTGGACAAATCAAGTGCTCTCAACTACACACCAGCTGTTGGAGGTGTCTGGCCACAGCTATTCCTACAGGATCTACCACAGGAAACAAATGTACCATCGCTCCACGGATACCCAGATGATCTAGCAACTCTTCCTATAAGGTATGAATTACATCAGAGGGGGAGAAAATGTGCACATTATATCAGCTAACTGCAACCAACAGATGGAATATCCATTTTCTAGAGGGCAAAAAGAGGTAGATTCTGCAAACTACAGGTTGGTGAAGTTGACATCGGCCCTTAAGTAAAACCTTGCAGGTTATCACAGTTACTAAACACTTCGGAAAAGAAGTGATCAACTTAGAAGCAAGCATGGGCTCACCAAACACAAAGCATTGCAGACTATCTTCCCTCGAAAGGGAAACAGCAAATATCTAAGTTACAGCAAGCTACCTGTTAAGGTCTCCTAGGATAAACATGTTAACCAGATGGAGAAATGTGGGCTGGAATAATGACACAGTTAGGCAGATTTAGAACTGGCTGGATTTGAAGTTGGTTGAACAACTAACCAACAGACCACTTTTAGCCCAGAAGAAGCCCCTAGCCATGTGCCCTGGGGCTCCATCACCAGACATAGACAAGGTCTGGAAGGGATCACATAGTTCAAGGTCCAGAAGGGGCTATGATCATAGTGGATGACCACACAGGCATAAAAAAAGATTTCAACAGACTGCAAAAACTCATCAAATCTCAATAAACTGATTCTTAAAGGTGACAGACACAATATTTGGGACTCTGTTCTCATTTGTTCAGGTATTAAGATTGGTGAAAAAGACTTTGGAGTTTTGTTGACCAAAAGGTCTGTGAATCAACACCGTGCAATGCGACTGTCAGCCTCAGAGCCACCTGTGCCCACAAGGGCCACCCCCCCCCAATCTGGACTTCTCAGATACAGGAGGCTAGGACCCTTTTGAACCTAGGACTCAATATTCCACAGACCTAGATAAAGAGGGAAAAAGAGCTAAGAAAAGGTTGGGAATGTGGCAAGTAGACAGACCCAGAGACAAAGACAATTTAAATGAAAGTGAACAACAAATAAATGGTCAGGAGAGGGGGGAAAGATTTGAGATATAGGTACCAAATGCAAAGTGGAGAGCTTATTTGAATTCAAACAAACGAACTGTAACAAAAAAAAAAAATCATGAGACAATCAAGGAAATTGAAATACTGGCTGGATATATGCTGATATTAAGGAATTATTAGATTTTTAAGGTATGATATGATGTTGTGGTTATTTTTCTTTAAAGAGTTACTTAGTGAAATGTTTAAGAAGGAAGTGATATGATGTCTGGGAGTGACTTCAAAGTAATCCAGTGAGGGGTGGGGGCAGTGGGTGTCCCTGAGTTGATTGTTGTATCTGGGTGCTGGGTGCATGGGGGTTCCCTATACTATTTTCCCCACCTGTGTGGTGTTTGAAGTTTTCCATAATAAAAAGGTAAAAAAAAAAAAATAAATGGCAGGAGGAATAGGCACAGACCAGTATCTCTCCCCTCTCCTCTCCCAGCTCAAAAGTGAAAATAGAAGCCACTTAGTAAAAGTGAGTATTCAATTAGTCAAAGAGATAGTCTAGAATCATACCCACATTCAAAGACATGGATATGTCATCACGTCAACAACTGACAAAGAATGATTATAGTCCTAGTAAGAAACTGAAGAGACACCAGATTACATGATAGGCCATTAGAAGCAAAGAGCCAGGTGTTGAAAGTAAAGGGGATACAGAGAAAGAAAAAAGCTGAGAATTCTTTTCTCCTGTAATCTGAATAACCATTTAAAAAAATGGAATGGGGACTTCCCTGGTGGTCCAGCAGTTAAGACTCCATGCTGACACTGCAGGGAAGACCCTGTGTTCCATCCCTGCTCAGGGAACTAGATCCTACATGCCGCAACTAAAGATGCCGCACACAGCAACGAAGACCCCATGTGCCGCAACTAAAACCCGGTACAGCCAAATAAATTAAATTAAATAAATCATTTTTTTTTTTAAATGGAGGGACTTCCCTAGTGGTGCAATGGATAAGAATCCGCCTGCCAATGCAGGGGACACAGGTTTGATCTCTGGGCCAGGAAGATCCCACATGCCTCATAGCAACTAAGCCCGTGCACAACTACTGAAGCCCATGTACCTAGAGCCCGTGCTCCGAAACGAGAAGCCACCGCAATGAGAAGCCCGCGCACCGCAAGGAAGAGTAGCCCCCACTCGCCGCAACTAGAGAAAGCCCGCGCACAGCAACGAAGACCCAACGCAGCCAAAAATAAATAAAAATTAAATCTTAAAAGAAAAATGGAATGGCATAACCAAGCACCTGGGTACACATTCCAGTGACACTATGTACCAGGCACTGTTCTAAACAATTTTCAAATATTAATTCATTTAATCCTTAACAATACAACCCTATAAGATAGATACTATTATCTCCATTTTACTGACCAGAAACTTAAGAGACACACAAGTTAGGTAATTTGCGTCACTGTCACATTGCTAGAGAGTGACAGAGACAGGATTCAAATCCAGGAAACTTGATCCAGAGTCCATACTCTTATGCACTGTGCAACGGATTTTAAATACCACTTATAATGGGGTATTTTTGAAGGTCTGTGGGTTTAAACACTTTTCTAAGTTGCAGTCAAGCACGTGCCCAAAGGTGAAAAAAGGCTGCTCTCAGACCCACATCCACTGCCATTCAGAGCTCAGAGGGCAGCACTGTGATTTTGCCTATTGCACGTTGTTCTGCCCAGTCTTTATATTTCACATCAAACCCTAAAAAATGAGTAACAGATGAGGCAGCTGTGCTGTGAGCCACCACGATCAAAAGAAAACTGTCTTGACCTGATCACGTACAAGGGGGAAAAAAGGCAGCATCTTCTGATTTTAAGCACACTCAATCCATTCAGATTTTCATCCCAGGAATATTGACCAAAAAAGACAAACAAAAAACTGCAAAAAACCGATTCATGTGGATAAAATTCTCCTAGGAAAACAAAGAGGGAAATTCTATCCCTGGAACAGCAAAACTTACCACACCCTATTTTATGACTACTCAACAATGATCCAAGATAAAAGCATTATTAACTGTAGAAAATATTACTTGAATTTACCTGTAACTGGGGTTTCAAGATAATCTGAAGGGGAGTGGGTGATAGATGTACTAGAAAGGAATGCTGAACTTTAAGCTTAAATTGTTTTTTAAAAAGGGTTTTCTGAGGTGTAGTTCACACAAAAATCCATTGTATATCTGGTCCAAGAGTTATATGACCAGCAAGCAGCAGAAAATTTATGTTTGCATTTAATCACAGATGCCACAGAACAAAAGTTTCCATTACAGGGTTTCACTACAGAATAACAGCACTCAAGCAACTTTCAATTACTATACTTCTTACTTGTCATAAAGCAGAAAGCACATGTTTGAGATTTCACTGGAAGTTAGAACAGCAGTTTCTGAAAACCTCATAAAAGGGAGGACTGATTTAGTCCTAGGATCTCGGCAGGATACCTGAAGTTCAATTTCGTCTCTGAACAAAAGCACGAAAGCAGCCCCAAGGCTTTGCATAGGATGAAGGGGTGTTGGGGACACTTCACTGGCTGATCTAAAAAAAGCCAAATGATTAAAAGGCCCTTAGAAACCACCACCACGGAAAGGCAGCAACAGAAGACGTTCTGGCTCTCCTGTCTTCCCAGCAACAGCAAATGTTTCAAGTGGTTAAACTATCTCTATCTTATTTCAGAGTCTATCTAGAGTGAATCCACTCAGAAAGTGATTTGTTGAAAAGAGAAGTTTCGGCTCCCTCCTCTTCCCTGGAGAATGTTTGATGTGCACATTTTTTAAGATCCAATTTCTTGAACAGAAAGGACTGAGTTGAATTTAAGAGAGTTCAGCTGAGCCCTTTCTTCCAACACTGAGACCCTGATCTGATAATTGGTTCTCTTTGAATCAATTCTCCAACTCAAATATACTTTGAAAAACTAAAATGCTTAATAGCTACTGATGACTAGTTGCTGGAAGATATAATATGCATGCAGTTTGAGTTCATTGGAAGAAAGATGCTAGAGAAACACAAACTATTTAGGAAATATAAAAGCATGGAATGATAGGCCTGCAGCTTTTAACTAAGATTTTTGACATTTCAAAACTGGAGAGGCAAGTCTTTTTCTATTTTTGAGCACAGAATTACAGGGCAACGGAGTTACACATTCACTTGCTCATGGAAGTACTCTTGAAAGCACTCATTAAGAAACAAAACCAGCCACATACTGTGGGTATATACAATTATACAGTTCAATTAGGGCCCAACTCTAATATTAAATGTTAAAATCGAGCTAAGTACCAGTGAAAGTGCACATTCCAACTCACACAATGTGGAAACTACCGTGCTTTCAAGTTACAAATCTAAAAGTCACACGCCTGCTTTCTGTGACCATATTATCCGATTGTCAGCACCAAAACACTGATCATCTTCCCCTCCCTTTGGCTGGTTTCTGTCCTCAAGGAGCTTAAAGTCAAATGAAAAAGACCAAAAAAAAAAAAAAAAATCACACAAGGCTAAGTGCTAAGACATCTATGTACTCCATCTATGGACATTCACAAAAGCATCCCACCTAGAGAGGAAAGAGACAGGAAAGCTTCTTAGAGCAGGGAAACCAGAACTGATTTTAGAAAGACCCAAACAAGCCAGGTAGGAGGAGAGAGGACACTGCCCAGGTGGGAGAAGAGGCAGGAGAACAGTCAGGCACCACGCTTTAGAGTTTGGACTTGACCCCAGAGGCTAGGAAGAAGTACTGAAAAATTCTTAAGCAGGAGAATGACAAGATAAAAGTTGTGTTTTTGAACTTGTCATTCCATTCCGGAAACAGCCCAGAGCAGTACTGCTCAAGGTGGGTCTGTAGCCCAGTAGTTATCCATCAGTTCTTTGTTACTGGTCCATGACAGGGCAGGTACAGAAATGGAGAGTGAGCACCTAGAACTGCTTACAGCAGCTCAACATTCCAGCAACATCCAAGCTTGTGACCAATGGTCTCATCTTGTTGTACAGGACAGAGACCAGTCTGTGTGTTGTCAACCCAGCGGGGAGTTGTATGTGGTTCAAGCTGTACAGTAGTCCTGTATAATAGGGCCACGTATGGGTGTGTGACTGATTGCAAATTAACACAACAAAAGCAAACTGATCCTTGATTATAGACAGTTTGAGAAGCTCTAGTCTTGAGAATCAGGGGTCAGCACTGGAAGCAAAGAACCCATGGAGGAGGCTGCTGTGGTCCAGATGAAATATGAACTCAAGCAGTGATGGTAGGAATGGAGAGAAGGGGTCAGAGTTGAGAACTGTTAAGGAGATCAACAGGGTTCGGTGACTTTTATTTTTTTATTTTTTAATTTATTTAATTTATTTATTTTTGGCTGCATTGGGTCTTCATTGCTGCACATGGGCTTTCTCTAGTTGGGGCGAGCGGGGGCTACTCTTCGTTGCGGTGTGCTGGCTTCTCATTGCAGTGGCTTCTCTTGTTGCGGAGCACGGGCTCTAGGCGCGCGGGCTTCAGGAGTTGTGGCGCGCGGGCTCCAGAGCACAGGCTCAGTAGTTGTGGCGCATGGGCTTCGTGGCTCCGCGGCATGTCGGATCTTCCCAGACCAGGGCTCGAACCTGTGTCCCCTGCGTTGGCAGGCGGATTCTTAACCACTGCGTGACCAGGGAAGTCCCTCAGTGCCTTTTAGATGTGAGGGGTGGGAGAGAATCAAGGATGACTCCTGAGACTCAAGAACTCTTAGTCACTTTTTAAATAATGACAAGATGTAAAGCAATAGTATGCAAAAGCTTCGTAAAAGTCAGGATCAGCAAAAAGATTCTAAATTCATAGCCATTTTCTTTGAGTGCCTTTTGAATAAGTATAATGATAAATTAATGAAATACAGAAACCCAAGCACCCTGGTGGTTAACACTGAGCACCACTGGGGATTCAGAACATGAAAAAAGAACACATCCTATGCCAAGCTTACACTCTCCCCCTGAAACAAAATCGTGCAGTGAGGAGCCCAGACTAGTTCAGAATGGGGCAAGCTGGAACCCTGGGGTCCCAGGTCCTAACAGTAAATAAAGAAGAACCCCCGCCCCCGGCCATCCCCCCAACTGAGGGACTTGTTCACCCCCCACCCCAGCTGTATACAACACAAAGCCTTCTTTCTCCAATTTGCGCAGATATTAAAACAAGGCCTCAAACCACAAGGAACAGTGATAAAAAGGGGGTAGGGGCGGAGGAAACGGGTAAATGAAATCAATGACCCTAACCTCAAAACCCACTGCTTTCCTCTGTGCTCTAGTTCATATCCCAACCCACATCAGGAGACAAATGGATCAGCAAAAGCTGTGGACAGCTGGCCCGTCAGGCCCGAGCCGCTAACTAGAAGACAAGCATTAAATCCGCAAACGGCAACAGGTCTGAACAAACCTATCCTACAACATTCCAGAGCTGGGAAGGGAGGCGGCTCTGTCTTAGGGGGATGAGGCTTCTACAGCTCCAGAGACCAGAGCAGGCACCGTCCACTTCCCACGCGAAAGAGCGGCAATCCTGCAACCCCCAAGCCACCCAGATCTGAGCAGCTAGGATCAGCAGAAGACATGCCTGATGGCTTTGGCAAACCACAAAAACGATCACCCAAGTACGTAATTAATCTCTCTCAAGAAGAGCGCCCCGTCACCTGAAAGCTGTTCTCCTTTATCATGCCTGGCTTCCCTGATTTGCTGTCTCAAGTTTCACTGGCAAATATAAGTACGAAGCTCAGTAAATATCGGTACTACCAGTACTTTAAGGAACGATGTTTGTTATATCCATTTGCTTTTGTTTCATTTTTCTAGATCTTTCTCCTCGATTGTAAGCTCTTCTAGGGCAATTCTTTCAACTCCTTGCTCATATCCCCTTGTATGGTTATAAAGGTCATTTGTTCAAAAAGTTAAAAATATGCCTCATAACAGTTTTGCAATTCTGTAATGTGATATATTCCAAAGGCTCACACTATAAAACGAATTACTGAAGTTCATGGTCATTTATTAACAAATAATAATTGCTAGCACTTATTGAGCATGTACTATATGCCAGGCACGTATATATTATCTTGTGTAGTCTTTACAACAATGCTGTAAGGCAGGTGCTGTTGCCATCTCCATTTTATAGGTTAGGAACCTGAGACACAGAGAGGTAGGATAACTTGCACAAGGTCACACAGCTAATAAATGGCAGAGGCAGGATCTAAAGGACAAGAGTCTGTATTTTCAGCCACTACACTAGACAGCTTCATTATGCAGAGAAGAAAAATGAGATTAAAAAATACATTACAAATAATGGAATGAGGAAAAAGCCTCTCAAGGAAAAGTGCTCTTTATTACTTTAATCAGACTGTTGTCTTTTATTAGATGGATCCAAGTCCTGGAAACACAGTCAACAGAGGGAACCTGTCCTGGCTGGTGGACAGGCAGAAGGCAGAAAACGCCAATATTCAAAGCGGTGCCTTTTTGCCATCTTTTACCACCTCGAAAGTCATTTGTCAGTGTTGTAGAAATCATTCTCTTAGTGGCTAGGGTATTTGGATTGAGGGAGAAAGCACTGGGAGAGATAGAGCTGTAAGACTGCCGGGGTTGGTACCAAATCTCACCCCATCCAAAGAGCCCAAGTGATTCAGGTGAATTCTAGGCCAAGCCTCTGATTTAGTCTGAACCAGAATCACCGAGCGCAAACAACCCTGGTGGGGAACAGGAAGATACCACTTCCCCTGGCCGAAGCAGGTGGACCAGAGATGCTAGACCAGAGCCCCTAACTCTGCCGCTCTCCTGCTCTGACTTTCTCGTCCCCTTTCTGTAGGGCAGGAAGTTCTGGGACCAAGCCAGAGCCCACCAAACCTGTCCAGATCAACACCAGCAATACTGGACTTCCCTGGTGGTGCAGTGGTTAAGAATCCACCTGCCAGTGCAGGGGACACGGGTTTGATCCTTGGTCCCGGAAGATCCCACATGCCGCAGAGCAACTAAGCCCGTGCGCCACAACTACTGAGCCTGCGCTCTAGAGCCCGCGAGCCACAACTACTGAAGCCCTCACGCCTAGAACCCGTGCTCTGCAACAAGAGAAGCCACTGCAATGAGAAGCCCACGCACCGCAACGAAGAGCAGCCTCCGCTCACTGCTACTAGGGAAAGCCCACACGCAGCAACGAAGACCCAACGCAGCCAAAAATAAATAAACAAATTTATATATATAGATATATAAAAAAAGACCAGTGGTACTGCATCCTTTGATGTCAGGGCACGCACACTGACCAAATGTTTTTCATCAGGCATCCAGCCCAGGCAAAGCTGAGCCCTGTGTCTCTAAGACCAAAACCAGTGCTTTCCTCTGTGATGCTGAAGCAGACCCCAAAGATCAACTCTCTAGTTTTGACAGCTAAGTAACCCACATTAGTCTAAAGGGATAGATCAAATCCCAAAAGTCCGAATCTTCACCACTTCCCAACTACTCATCACATTTTCTCTCCAGAAATCTGAAAAATGTCTATCAACAAAACAAAAAACAAACCTACTTATTAAAACAAATCTAACTGCCTTAACTTCAGGATTATATGTTTCCTGACAACACGGCTCTTATAAAAGCACTCAAAGTTCTGTTATCATTGAATTACAATTTCTATACAGCTCTTTATACGTGTGTGCTTAGAAGCCAAAAAGTGAAGCTTCAATTACTTTTGCCCCAACCACTAAAGCAAGTAGAAACAGGACAACCTTCCACAAAGAATTTTTTTTAAAAAGATGCTGGAATCCTGTTATTTGGTGTTCTCTCACAGTTCCAAGCAAGGTGAGAGGAGCCACGCAAAACGCAGTTTTAAAGTCTCGGCCATCCCGAGACTTTCTTACTATATAAAGGGGAAATTAATAAAAGAAGAAAAAGAGAAATAATACACTGCATTTTCTTTCCCTACCATAATTTTTCAATTTTCTTTAGAGAAATGCCAGCCAATAACTAATTAGAACCATATCCTTTGTTATCCCAGTGGGAAGTATACCAATGGATTTAAGAACAAATGTTAATGAGAACTTAAAAAAATTAGTAATCTGGAACTTTGGTTTCCCCTCAGTGTAAAAACAAAATTCTCTCCTTTAATGCTATTTTTATAGTTGGTGAAACAACATGGACAGAATCCATCAACAAGAAGCTAAGCTGTCTAGCCAGTGAGCACCCTGAATCGCGGGTGCCCTGGGTTTTTCACTGTTGTTATCACAGAATTGGCATCCCAAGATCACAGATTTCTAAGCACACCAATTTCAAATAAGAGAGACAAAAACTCAAAGTTACAGAAAAGGAATTTGTTTTACATCTCTTTGGTTTCAAGGGGGAAAATAATTTCTTCCAAAGTGAGTACATAGCTGTTGTAATTTCCAAGAGTATATTTTCCATAAGAAACACAGCTGGAGTCCTTTTACCTGGTATATCACCACAAATAAGAATATTTCTAGGATCCAGTCTTGAGTTGCCTATTCGTGAACATCAAGGAGCAGAAACTACCTCCTTGAAAACTGGACTTGTTTTATTTTTTTAATAAACTTATTTACTTTATTTATTTTTGGCTGCATTGGGTCTTCCTTGCTGTGTGTGGCTGGGCTTTCTCTAGTTGTGGCAAGCGGGGGCTACTCTTCTTTGAGGTACGTGGGCTTCTCACTGCGGTGGCTTTTCTTGTAGAGCATGGACTCTAGGCACGCGGGCTTCAGTAGTTGTGGCTCTAGGGCTCTAGAGCGCAGGCTCAGTAGTTGTGGCGCATGGGCTCCTCAGCATGTGGGATCTTCCCCCACCAGGGCTCGAACCTGGGTTCCCTGAATTGGCAGGCGGATTCTTAACCACTGCGCCACCAGGGAAGCCCTGGACTTGTTTTAGACAACAAAGTGAACTACAGAATGTGAGTCAGAAAAGCTCTGAGCAAAAATAAATTTTTAATATGCTAACGCACCATGGTTTGGGCACGGGCCAGCAATCTGAACTGTATTTTCAAATGAGGTTCTGCCCTGTGTCATCCAGACTCTCATCCTGGTGGAATTAGCAAGTCCAGGCTGGAGCCACAGACCACTTTTTTTTCATGTAAAAGGACTGCCCAGAGCGCACTGAACTAGGCACGGCCTATGTCATATCAGATATTCTCCTTTTCGGAAAAAAAGCTTTAAGCATTTGCAAAACATCTCAATTTGCCCCATATTTTTTACTATCCAGCAAATTTATTTCCCCCACTTGTTGTGGAGGAAAACACAACAATAGGCCTTAGGTCTGTAACATTTTACCATCACTGTGTATTTGCAAAAGCTAGAATTCATTCGTATTGCCCAATAAGGACATTATTTTACATGGCCTTTGGTCTACAACAGAAAATGGACATAACAATGAAAATATTTCTTGATAAAGCACTTTCTGGACATTACTCCTCCCCAAAACGATCATAAAAACCACCACCAAGGAAAACAAAGGATTCCCATGTTTTAAAGCAAAAAAGGACTGGTTATTCATATTCAGGCACCATATAAATCAAATATGGGCAAGATCACCTAAAAAGTGTTTAAAACGCCAAGCTTTGCCTCTGTGTGGTTAGTGAGCCCATGTTTCTCCAATGTTAAATTTACAAACTGTATTTGTTAAACTGTATTTCATACTTTAAATACCAAGTCTGTACCTTACACTGCTTCCATGGATGATTTACTCGAGACATATGGGGTCACAGTCTAAGCCTTTTACTCGACTAAGTTTAAATCATGCTTCTCAACAAGATTCTGTACACATTAAAGCAGCACATGGCAGCCCTAAACGCCCCCAGAAGAGCCCTTCTCCTGTCCACTCCATAAAATGAGAGTTTCCTCCGGAAAGGAAGGGGCTGGATTCACACGTTGCATCAGGCATACTAATTAAGCAAAAGTGCTCCAAAACTTTTTCTGTTTCGATTCATGGCAAAATTTCCTGAATTTGTTTTATTAAAACAGACATCTTCATCCAACAGACACACTCAAAAATCAAAGCTAATTTCAGCAGCAAACCGCGGGGGGGGCGGGGGGGCGGCGGGAGATGAGAAGTTGACAGCAAGGTATAAATTTCCCCCAATCCTCGTTCTTCCGGTCAATCTGCACCTATGGGATCGGTTCAGCGTTTAATTCGATGTCAAGGCAACACTGGCCCACCAACCAAGCAACTAAGAGCTGCACGGACGGGTCTGGTCCGGTGCCCGAGAGGCATCTGGTGAGGATGGCTGGACAGCCAGACAATGAAAGGCTCCCCGGGGGCCACTAGTTCAGCCCGGGGTAGGGGTTGGGGGCGGAGGGAAGGCGAAGGCAGACGAGCGAGCTCCTTCTCGCCCGAAGCCACGGTCAGCGGCCGACACCCCCCCACCAAAGGGCGCCTGGCGGCCTAGCCTCGGCCTTCGGGTCCCCGGCCACAGCCGGAGAGAGCCCCAGGAAAGCCGATTTCTCTCGGAAAGAGAGGAAACTTCCTGGTTCACGCATTATGGGTAGGGGGCTAGCGCCCTCCCCCACCACCACAGGTATCCGCGGGGAGTCTAGCGCTGAGGGAAAGGAAGCGGCCCCTCCCTGCGCCTCTGCCTGGGGGTGGGGGTCACCGAGTCGCGACCCCCGAGCGCAGCCACCCCCTAACTCGAGGCTTCCCACCATGGGGGAACCGGGCTCTCGACTCCCCAGGACGCGAGTCGGGGTCCCAGGGGTTTCAAACTTCCCCAGCGGGCGCGGCCTGGCATCGGCACAGAGGAGTTGCCGCGGGAGCCGCTAGCCGGCGAGGTTCCGGGACGGGGAGGCGGGCAGAGGCAGGGGACGCTGAGGAGCAGGAGGGGAAGCTCGTGCACGACGGAGAAGGGGGCGGAGGGGGCGCCGGGGTGGGGGGCGGCGAGGACCCGGCTCCCGGGAACTCGCGGGCTGCGCACCCAGGCCGGGGACGCCGACGAGGCCGGAGCCGCCGACGAGGCCGGCGCAGCTCACCTTCCTGTGCTTCTCCTTGTAGGGCAGCGCCAACCACGGCATGTCCCGCACGAAGTCCTGCCACTGCCGCTGGTCCTGGTCCGAGGACACGAAGACAATCTCCAGGCGGCGCCGCGACTCGGGTTCCGCCGCCGCCCCGGCCCCCGGCCCCGGGCCGGCCCCAGCCCCTGGCCCGGCCGCCGCGTCCCCCCGCAGGCGGCCGTAGAAGGCGGCCAGGCTGGCGCTGAGCTGCGCGCAGGGGGCGCTCAGGCTACAGCCGAAGTAGAGCCCGAGCAGCGAGATGCCGCGGGCAGCCAACGAGTGCACGTCCACCTCCTCGCCGCCGCCCGTCACCAGCTTCTCTCCCAGCAGCTCCTCCAGGAAACCCGACATCCTGGCCCACCGCTGCCCAGGCACGCGGGCACCCGGGCAGGCAGGCGGCGGCGACCGCGCTCCCTCGGTCCGCGCGGCGGGCAGAGGCGGCAGCAGCAGCGGCGGCGGCGGCGGCGGCGGGCACTGGGGAAAAGAAAGCCCCGCCCGTGGGGCCCGCCCACGCCACGCCCCCTTAGTAGCAGTGCTAGCCGCCTAGGCACTGGCTGCTGCAGAGGGCGTAGGGGGCGCGGGCTCCCGCCGCGTGGCCGAAGTGCTCGGGAGACAACCCTGGCGGAGGACTTCCCATCTTCACACAATGTTACCTTCATCACGCTAGGTCTTGCTCGGCACTTACTTCTCTGTGTGTGTGTTTCATGTTCTCTACTATAAGAGGACTGGATGACGCCACCTCTTTTATTTCTTGTAGCTTCTGATCTAGTGCTAGGCACATGGGAGGGAATCCATAAGTACTTGTGGGTTGATCGCAGGACTCACTGTGGGATTTCAGTCCCCAGGTCGCCGCGGCCATTTCCTCACCAGCGATTGGCTGTCTTCCATCTCCACAAATATAGGGACCAGATGCCACGGCATCTCTAAATCGAAGCTGGCTGCTTTCCTGAACCGGTTCCGTGGCTTCTATTAAGTCTGTTGATAGTTGAGAAAAATTCTAGAGATTTTTTTTTCCCCCAGCTGGCAAGACGCTACCCTATGGTTAGAGAGAACCTGGATTAAACAGGTGGTCTGTGGCAAGTCTTCCGGCCTCGCCACCCCGACACACACACAGTCGAAAAAATAAAATGTACACCATGCCCACCCGCAACAGAGGAACAACAGTGTGTCCGCTCAGCTACCAACAGCCCAGTGAAAGGATGGGACGCCCCTCTCACTGCCCTCCACCAGGCTTTTGCAAGTTATTTCTTGGACATCTACCGCCATCTAGTGGAAACGTTGAAAAAGAAAACGAGATACTGGCAGCCAAGCAGAATGTCTATATTTTATAGCGGCTTTCCACACATGCAAACACACACACACAAATCATAGCCTGCTTAACAAGAGTTCATTTAAACCTCAGAATATAACTGCAAGCTTTGGGCAGAAACACAAATCTTCACGCTTAAGGTTCCCAATTTTCTGGGATAGAACATGGAATTGTACTAGTTTTCGGTTCAGTGAAATGTCACCACATAAAGCGGTGAAAGAGGTGGAGGTGGAGGCGGGCGCCACGAGTGGACTGGCAATCTCTTGAAACGATATCTACTTTCTCAGCATCCACCTAACACTGCTGCTCATTTCACAAGTAGGATCTTTGGACTGAGGATTGCCTTTAGGCAGGCAAGAGACCTATGATAAAGGCGAATTCCAAGCTCATTTTTAGTGTCATACCAAAATTCTGTGCGACTGCAGGGACAGTATTATTATCCAACACATGGAAAGCATCGCTTTTTAGTGAAAACATGTAAAAGCTATTAACAGCAGACATTAAGTTGTTAGATATCTTTTAAAATACTGAAAGTGGGTTAAAGTGTTTTATTTTCTCATCCAAATCATATTTGAAACACCCGTGGGTGGGTTACATCAGGCCCCATCCAAAGCATGTGAGACAGATAGATTCCTACACCCTGACGTTTTCAAGTGAACACTGAAGATATGGAAGGGGACCATAAACATCCTATGGGAGATGAGGGACAAAGTATTTGGTGTGGAGGGAGGTGAGGAGGGAATTAGGGGGGATTGCAAATTGGGGAAATAGTGAAGTCATTATTAGAGTACTTAACTTTGGTATACTATACGCAAGTCTGTATAAAGAGGTGGTATGTTCAGTATTTTCCTTTTATTATTTGACAGGAAAACACTTTCTACTGGAGTGTGTCCAAACCAGCATCTGGCACCTGGGAAAGTGAGAGTTTGAACATACTACACATGAAATATAAATAAAATTTAGAGAATTGTTGGTGCAGCAGGCCTTGGTTAGATGCCAAATACTGCAGCTGCCTTTTAAAGGGGTGTGGAAAGAGGGGATTTGCAATGGAAATGATTCCAAAATCATAGTTCTAGTGGGTGTTTGTTACAAGAAGAAGCCTGAGGAGACTCACTGGGTTTCCTGTAAAGAATAGCCAACATCCTTTGGCTTATGGAAAGCACTCTCTCTGAGTACACGGTTCAAGAGACCCACTTAAAGAAAATGTCCCAACTGGTATTTAGCTAGTTAGGTTACATGAATTGACCTGCTATTCTGCAAATTATTATTGTTTTAAAATATGTGTTAGGGAGCCACAACATACCTGACATTTATAGCACTTACACATTAGAGTTTTTCTTTGGGGAAACTGCATTCTAAGGCACATGATGTCATACAAAACATGCACAGAACAAATACATATTTGTCACCTTTAAGAGTCATAAATCATATTCCTTGGTCTTCAGTTATAGTAGCATAAGGGCACAAAGATGTATGTGTACAGATAGTTATTGATACATTGGTGAAATCAGAAAAAGACTGGAAAACTGGAAAGAGCCTAACTATGTATCAATGAGGAGGATTAAAGGATGGCACATTCATCACTTGGGATACAATCTAGTCATTGAAAGGAATTAAGGAGATGTACACTGTATCAGCACAGAGCTCTGTGTCTGTGCTCTCCAGAGAAAGAGAACCAATACAGAGAGAGATTTGCTATAAGGAATTGGTTCACATGATTATGGAGACTGAGAAGTCCCAAGGTCTGCAGTCAGCAAGCTGGAGACTCAGATAACTGATGGTATAGTTAGTTCCAGTCTGAGTCCAAAGATTGGAAAATCAGGGGAGCTGATGGTGTAAGTTCTAGCTGATGGTGAGTCCAAAGGCAGGGGAAGACCTATGTCCCAGCTCTAAGACAGGCAGAGAGAGTGAATTCCCCCTTACTTTTTATTCTATCCAGGCCTTCAACTGATTGGATGAGGCCCACCCACATTGGGAAGGCAACTGCTTTACTCTGTCTACTGTTTTACATGTTAATCTCATCCAGAAACACCCTCACAGACACACCCAGAATTATGTTTAACCAAATATCTGGATACTCGGGACTTCCCTGGTGGCACAGTGGTTAAGACTCCATGTTCCCAATGCAGGGGGCATGGGTTCGATCCCTGGTCAGGGAACTAGATCCTGCCTGCATGCCATAACTAAGAGTTCACGTGCCGCAACTAAGAGTTCGCATGCCACAACTAAGGAGCCCGTATGTCACAACTAAGGAGCCAGGTGAGCCGCAACTAAGGACCCTGAAAGCCACAACTAAGGAGCCTGCCTGCCGCAACTAAGAGCTGGCACAACCAAATAAATAAATAAATATTTTTAAAAGTATCTGGGTACTCTGCACCCCAGTCAATTTGACACACAAAATTAAACATCACATGTCTACCCCTTGTCAATTTGGCACCCATATGCATCTCCTTAAACCATACTTACTCTCCAAATAAAGACAATAACAAGATCATAATCCTGCCTAAAATGATACAAGTATCATGTATACAAGCAAAAATGCACTGACTCCATCCCCATAAGAGACGGTAAAGTCGTTGAGGATGTTTATTCACCTTGATATCCCGTAACTTAAGTACGATGATGTAAAATTAACAATACTTAAATACTACAATATAAAGTCAATACATTTTATGTTACATTATAAGGAAATAAGAGATAAAAGGAACAAAGATGTTTGCCAAATACAAACACACACACATATATTCATAACAAGGAAGAAATACTCATGACAATATAGCCCTCATTTCTATAACTGATCATGAGATCATAGCTGGTATTTATAACCACCTTCTTCTACTATCTTTTTTTTATGCCTTTTGACTTCAGCAAGCACCTCAGCTGGTCGTGGTTCTTTACCTGGTGGAGTGACTCAAACCCTCATTCCTGAAGGGTCTAGGCCATTAGTAGTCCTGCCAGGACTAGGTTATTGTAGTATTCCTTTGACCTTAATCACAGGGTATGATAACTAAGAGATGCCCTAAGGGGTCTCCCATATTGCAGATACGCTCTTCCTTACCTTCACTGTTGACCAGTGGTCCAATTTCCCCTTGGTGGTCAGGATCAATCATTCCACCCAACAGAGTAACTCCCTTCTTTGCCTGTTAACTCAGAGGCATGAGATGCCCAAAGTGGCCAGGTGGCAGTCTTAACTTCCTGTGCAATGGAATCACTGTTGTTTCTCCTGGTGGAGGCACTCCTCCATTTGGAACTAAGACCTGTAGGCCAGCAGAGCATGACGTTGTGGGAACAAGAAGCAAACATTTTGCTAGCAGGTCACTAGGGGTAATAGTGATCGGTGCCCCTCCCATTTCCACCTCCCGATTCCTGGCTCCGCAACCCTAGCTATGGGAGAAACAGCACCTTATACTGGATGCTAATTCACAGCACACAGAGTCTTCTGGAGAACCTTGCCCGGGCCCTGCAAAGTGCTGCCACCTAACTAGTGCTGTAAACCGAATGTTCAAAAGGCCATTCTACTCTTCCACCAAACCAGCTGCTTCAGAGTGGTGAGGAACATGGTAACCAGTGAATTCCATGAGCCTGTAACTTACTTGTGCCTTCAGGGCCTGCTTGGGCCCAATCGCATATATTCCACATCCATCTGATGATGAAGTGTCCCTGTGCACACCCAACCTTATGGCTTGGTGGGGCAGATAACACCCAGTTCATGACGGACAGCTCAGGTAGCGTGGTAACTGATGCATGGTGGCCCAAGTGTTCAGCCTCTATGAAGATCCAGTAGCAGGCCACGTACTGTTTCTCCAAAGGTGAGTAGTTATCCACAGAGAATGGCAGGCCTCACCTACAGGGGCTGCCAAAGTCTCCAAATAGCATCCCTATCTGCCTGTGACCTACCTCAAGCACCATCGGATCTGATGGGTCATATGGCCCAAGGGACAGGGCAGTTTGTACAGCAGCCTGGAACTTCTGCAGAGTCTTCCCATGTTTGGGGACCCCCTCAAAACCAACAACTTTTGTGGTCACTCAGTAAACAGGCCAGAGTAACACACCCAAATGAGGAATATACTGGGCACACTATGGCCTAGTCAAGTTGACACATAAAACTAACCATCTCTTGCACTGATATGAAATATCTCTAAGATGTAACACAAGAGAAAGTAAGGTGCAGAATAGGTAGGAAAGACTAAGCTACCACTTGTAAATTTTTTTTTTTTTTTTTTTTTTTTTTTGCGGTACGTGGGCCTCTCACTGTTGTGGCCTCTCCCGTTGTGGAGCACAGGCTCCGGACGCGCAGGCTCAGCGGTCATGGCTCACGGGCCCAGCCGCTCCGCGGCATGTGGGATCTTCCCGGACTGGGGCACGAACCCGTGTCCCCTGCACTGGCAGGCGTACTCTCAACCACTGCACCACCAGGGAAGCCCCACTTGTAAATTTTTAAGTGGAGAAAAAAACATATATATGTATACACAAATATAATGCTTATGTATGGAGGAAACATATCTGGAAAGACACTTAAGAAATAGTAACAGGGGACTTCCCTGGTGGTCCGGTGGTTCAGACTCTGCGCTTCCAATGCCGGGGGCACGGGTTCGATCCCTGGTGGTGAACTAAGATCCCACATACCGCGCAGTGCAGCCCAAAAAAAAAAAAAAAAAAAAAGAGGAAAATGAAAAAGAAATAGTAACAGGTTGCTTAGGGAAGGGAATTGAAGAACAGGGAATAAATGTGAGAAAAATATGGAAGGTATTATCTAGTCCAAAAAGAAAGTACTTTTTGCATTTTCAAATAAGAACTTATTCAAGGATAAGATGCTATAAATGGAGAAAGAAATATTTAAAGTACATCAGGACGTCTCAGAATAAAAGAGACAGAATGTCTCACATACACAAATTCAAATGCCATTAAAACAAAGCTGTTAAAAAAAAAAAACAAAAAAACAAAACAAAGCTGTTAGCACAAAATGAATACTTTGATTATAAAAGTTTTCCAAGTCCACTTAGTTCAAGAAATAATTGAGTCAACAAAATGTGAATCAAAATTGATTCAAACAAAAAATGTATTCCATTTAATTGGGAGTTCCCTGTAAAAGGATTTTACCTGTAGATTAATGCCCTAGTACAGTTTTTGCATCTGTTTTATTGTTTCCTTTTTTAAAAGCTGGGCTTTGGTGGCAGATCCACTGATAAGGGAAATTGCTGGATAGAGAGGTAAGTGAAACAAAATATGGAGTGAGATTTGACAAAGATCAAGATGAGGGAAGGGAGAGAGGGGCATTGCCCTCACTGGTTACAGCAGAAGTGTGCTGCTTCTCTTTCTGGGACCAACTTGATATGTAACCTCGGGAATTCACCATCATAGTTCTTTCTATATTTCATTTTATCCCTCAGCAAAGCAGGAGTCCGGTCTCTAGTTTTTGAAGCCTCTTAACTCTTTTCTGAGTCAGAAGTGTGAGGTGCTAGAAAAACATGATGCATATTCCTACTTGCCTCCAATACTTTTCAGAGCAGATCTCAGGATCACAACTTGTCATCAATGTGACCCTACTGCAGATCTAGCCAGAGTGTATGACTCATTGCCTGAGTCTGAAATAGGTCCTAAACATCCACCGACTGCCAGACTATAGGTCAAATCTCCAATATAGCTTTTCATAAGCAAAGTCAAAGCAACAGCAGAAGAGATAGTAAGCAAATCTGGATTGCTGGGTCTGGGTGAGTAAATAAAACCTCCAAACAGTTATGCTGTGGAAGAAATCTGCTCTAGAACATGAAGACCACCCATCAGAATCAGAGTCTAAGCATCTCTCACTGGAAACAGTACAGGATACCTCTGTTGTCACCATGGCTATCATAGGTCAAAGGTAAAAAGAATTAAGAAATAATAATAATAAATATTTTGTAACAATTTACACTTGACTGAGGACAAGGCACAGATCAAAGAAATGACACTGAGTCCAAAAGTCCAAACTCACCTCCCAAACACTAAAGACCACACATTGTTGCGAATGATTCTGAGCCACCACTTTCAGATCCAAAAGAGATTATCAAAAGCAGAGATCTGAGAGACTTCGCTGGCGGTCCAGTGGTTAAGACTCCATGTTTCCACTGCAGGGGCACGGGTTCGATCGCTGGTTGGGGAAATAAGATCCCGCATGCCGCATGGCACGGCATGGCATGGCCAAAAATTTTTTTAAAAGAAAAACATGTTTAAATGGTTAAAATAGCACATTAAAAAAAGAAAGCAGACAACCAGGAATGGAAATATTCGAGGAAGCACTAAACTTGGGCGGAAGCATATGTGTCTTCCTGGGCACAAGTTGTAGAAGCAACACACCAAGTTTAGGCTTTATCCTGGCACAGAGAAGAATTCTGAGCAGGGCACATGATCACGCTTCAGTGCTGAAAGACCATTCTGTGGATGGTTTGAAGAAGAGCAAGATAGGAGGCATGCAGACCAATTAAGAGTCTATTAAGTGAGGGCTTTCCCGGTGGTGCAGTGGTTAAGAATCTGCCTGCCAATGCAGAGGACACAAGTTCAAGCCCTGGTCCGGGAAGATCCCACATGCCGTGGAGCAACTAAGCCCGTGCACCACAACTACTGAGCCTGCCCTCTAAAGCCCGTGAGCCACAACTACTGAGCCCACGTGCCACAACTACTGAAGCCCGTGCGCCTAGAGCCCGTGCTCTGCAACAGGAGAAGCCACCGCAATGAGAAGCCCGCTCACCGCAACTAGAGAAAGCCCGCGCATAGCAACAAAGACCCGACACAGCCAAAAATAAATAAAATAAGTAAATTTTTAAAAAAAAGCTTTAAATACAAAGTCACTTGTCCAGTACCCACCACACATGGTGACTCAGTTGGCTACCCAGAGTACCTATGTGGCCAGACCTCCTGCCAGCGATGGGACTATTCAGACTACTCACTGTTACCAAATTCACAGCCAACTCAGATCCACGTAGGACACACTGCACTTCTCAACTTGGACCTCCTCATTCTATCCCACTCCTGCTATTTCTTTTATTTCTGCACTCCTGACATGCTGAGAGAACTAGAGGCCAGCCAGGCTCTCCCAGACACCTGGGGTGAGAGACGATCAGGCTCTCCTCCAGTTCAGCACCTCCCCATCTGTGCCCTGACCTGGAGTCCTTCAAGTGATGGGTCATCAACTCAGAGTGTTCTGACTTCCTACGACCCTGCCTGTGAATCTCATTCATCCTGAAGTGTCTCCTTTCTGACCCACTGAGATATCGCCCCACCTCTGTATCCTTGCGGCCAGAACAGACAACCTGTAACGTGAGAGCAGCTGGACTTTTAGTGAAGCTGTGGCCAGATAAAGTCCCTAGGGTGCTGGCAAAGATTCAGGCCAGGGAAACAGACATAAGAAACCACTTCTCTCTTTCGGAATATGCTTGAAGAGGTTCAAGTTTTCCATCAGGTGAAACGCATTCTACCTATGGAAGGAGATGGGTGGGGGAAGAGAGATACCAGATCAGTGTATCTGTGTCTCCATCTGTGATTCGGGCCATTATGTTCCATAAAAGGCTCCCTCCCTCACTCACCATGGTTACAGTGGATCTCACCACATGCTGACTTGGCTCGTACCTGAAATCTGAGGCAGACCCTTCATTTAGGGATTAATTATTGCTCTCTAACTAGTCCCAGGGATTGTTTAGATCATTCCTTGCTTTCCAAGGCCACCTTGCCTGGGACTTGCCTAGGGCCCTGTCCCAACTTCTCTCAGATCCAGCTTCAGCTCTTAAGACCTCAGCATGAATCAGAGCCCTGGGCCCCTCACTCATCTGGAAGGAATGGGTGGTTGGCAGGGTGTGTTGAGTTAGAGGTGCCTACAGGAAATGTCTGGTTCTTGTGTTGATGAGAAGGGTCGAAGCTGGAGATTAAGATTTGGGAGTCATTCCTGCATTAGAGGTGGTAGTAGAAGCTACGAGTGCGGATGAGTTGCTCAGGTAGAGTGAGCTGCATGAGAAAATAAAGGATGAAGCCCTGAGAGGACCAACAGGAAAAGTTCAGGCAGCGGTGCCTGCGCCGAAGACGGAGAAACTGGAGAGGCTGTAGCACAACGAGGGGAGAGGGGCTTTGAAGTTTCTTCACAGAAGGAGGAGTCAATAGCGTGAAACGCAGCTGAGCAGTAAAGTGAAATGAGGTCTGAATTAGACTTAACAACTGAGGCGTCACCAGGGACCTTAGGACGAGCTGGTTTAGTGGTCTGGTGGGAGCAGAAGCAGAGTGAACCACAGGCTCTGCTCTGCGGCACAGAGAACTCTGGCTACCAAAGAGGTATCTCTGCCTCTGTTGACTGGCTACCTCACTACCTTCTGCTTCCATTTATGTTTCTCTTAGCTGATACACCCAGATACACTGCTAGTCTGGATCAATACAACAGTTGGGGATCTATTTTAGTACCACAGAAACTACTGCAAAAGATTTTCTGGGTTCATACACGGTGCTCTCACAGTTAACCTTCAAGTCCTCAGTTTGCAAGCTAGTAAGCACTTTAATTGATTCAGCATAATATAAATTTGGCTTTTCATGGCAATGCTAGTCCCACATCATTAATTCCATTGACAACAGCTGGCTGGCGTGAGTAGCAGCCTCAGCTTCCCTTGCTCTCCGTCAGGCCAAAGCCACCTCCACTTCCTATCATTGTCTCATATTAAGCTTGGTTAGCATCACTATTTTTGTTTGTTTGTTTGTTTTTTGGCCACGCTGCGAGGCTTGCGGAGGCTTAGTTTCTCAACCAGGGATCGAACCGGGGCCCTCAGCAGTGAAAGTGTGGAGTCCTAACCACTGGACAGCCAGGGAATTCCTTTTTCTTTTTTTTTTTAAATAGCTTCACTCCTTTTTTGGCTCCTTCTCTCTCCCCTCAACGGTTTAATTATTGAATAAAACATTTATTCCATACATTTATACCACGCTTTCACGTTGATTTACAAAGCACCTTCCCCTATTGACATCTCACAACACACGCTAGGAATTAGTAGGCTGAAAGGGCAGTGGCGGGGCGCGCGTATCTCCTGCTAGCGTCCCGGCGCGCTGCAGCCTCCCTTCCCTCCCGCCCGTCAGGAGCTCGAGAGAAGGCTGAGACGCTAGTGCCCGCGCAAAGCTTCCTGGGAAATGTCTGGGGTGTACGTGTTAAACTACAAATCCCGATACTCACCGCGCTGCAGCCCCGAAGAGGGTGTTTTCTGGTGACTCTGAATCTTTGTCAGTGTCGTTGGGACTGCTGCACAAGCCTGATTCAGTATTCACAGGAGGTTTTGGGAGAACGTGATAGCTCTTCCGCCGGGTGTGCACGAACGGACTTGGCTTCCGCTGCTTCCTCGGTCTCGCTCGGTGTGGCGAATCTGCCGTTGCGACACAATGGCTGGGAGCGCAAGGCCCCACGGGAGGCTTGTGGAATCTGCTGTGGGAAGAAGGAAGCCAGGTTTCTTAGGCAGCCACAGTCATGGGGGAGACGGCCCGCAGTGCCGCGGGCTCCGCGCCTGGGGCGGCGGCTTCCGCCGAAGCTCCGCTGCAGTACAGCCTTCTTCTGCAGTACCTGGTGGGTGACAAGCGTCAGCCCCGGCTCCTGGAGCCTGGGAGCCTGGGCGGGATCCCGAGTCCGGCCAAGAGTGAGGAGCAGAAGATGGTCGAGAGGGCGATGGAAAGCTGCGCCTTCAAGGCGGCGCTGGCCTGCTTGGGAGGTGAGGCGAGGAGGGGGGCCTTTGGGAGGCTTAGGGCTTGGGCGGCATAGGGGTCCCTTGCCAATAAGACCACGCGCCTGGGAGGCGAGGAGTCCATGGGCTTCGACCTTGACCCACCCCCGCCTGGTTCAGTGAGCTCGAGCAGCGCCTCCCTAGATCCCGAGGGTGGCTTTCGCCTCTGGAAATTGGATCAGAGAATCGATCCTGGGTCGGGACCTGGGGGTTCTAAGATGGTTGACTTCATTCATTCATTCGCTTTTAAATAATCATTTTCCAACAACTTGTTACTTTGCAGCTATCACGTGTCAGGCGGTGGAAAGACAGGGTGAGAACAAGATCCTTGTTCTCATGAAGCTAACATTTTAATATACATAGAAAATTGTTGACAAGGAGCCTGGAGGAGAGCTCTGCAGACATAGGGCCCAGCACCTGCAAAGGTCTGGCCGGAAGTGGCTTGAGGTTAGAAAAACAGAAAGGCCAGTGAGGCCAGTGTGACTAGACAGCAGGGAAAGAGGGGGAAAGAAGTCTGGACTTGGCTTTTTTTTTTTTTAACGTTTTGAGGATTTGAGAATGTATGTGTCCCTCCTGTATGCAGAGTAAAGAGGGTGGCCACATTTGCAGGTGATTTGAAGTCTCATTGAGAATGAAAGGCAATTAAGAAAGGAATGTAGGTGAGAGTGCACATGTGAAGTAGAGCAGAAAGAAAAAAAGATCTTTTTTGGTTGGGGGAAGGCCACAAGAGGAGGTGAGACTAGAGCGTGTCTTGGAGGATTGAGAGAATGGGGTTAGACAAAGAGGAGGAGAAACAGCATTTCAAGTTGGGGGTGGGGTGAGGGATTTGGGCTTTTTGCCTGCAGGCATTAGGGCAGTCATTGATGGTTTTTAAATTATTTTTTTAATGTTTATGTATGTATTTATTTTGGCTGCGGTGGGTCTTAGTTGCAGCACGCGGGATCTTTAGTTGCGGCATGCGAACTCTTAGTTGCAGCATGCATGTGGGATCTAGTTCCCCGACCAGAAATCGAACCCAGCCCCCTCCATTGGGAGCGTGGAGTCTTACCCACTGGACCACCAGGGAAGTCCCCGTTGATGGTTTTTTAGAGGGTAACAAGTGGTAATGAGCATGATGACTCAAGGTGGAGTGTGATGAAGGAAAGGAAAGTCTGTGGATAGGGAGACCATATAGGGAACTTGCTAGACTGAAGCTCCGTGAGACATGGACTGGGTCTTTGTTCATCATTGTGCCTGACCCTAATACATACATATCTGTTGAAATGATGAATGAGTCGTAGTGCACCAGGGGCGAAGTGATAAAGGCCTTGGACTAGGATGATAATTGTGGACATAGGGTTACAGGGGGAAGCAAAGAAACAGTCAGAAATGCCCCTGAAGTTTGGAGTAGGAGTGACTGCAAAGAAAGAGCCATAAGCAGGAAAGTCTGGAGGGGAGGTGCCCATGATTTCATTGAACGTATACCGACCTTGAGGTGGCAAGAGGACATCCATGTTGACATGTCCAGCAGGCTCAGGAAGGTCAGCTGTGGACAGCAGTGTGGGGTTTGCCATTTGGTAGCTTTGTGACCTTAGGGAAATTAGTTAACCTCTCTGAGCCTCAGTTTCTTCACCTACAGAAAGGAGAGGATAATAATATCTATCTCACAGGACTATTGTGAAGAATAAATGAGGCTGGGACTATAAAGTGTCAGAGTGATTGGCACATGGTATTTACCAAATGAGTATTACGGATGTCACCGTCGTCAAGGGAGTGATTTGCAAAGTTGATACCTGAACTTGAGGGTGACTGGTTTACATGTGAGAGTGTAGAGAGAGAAAGAGGGTTAAAGACTGAATTTTGAGGAATGTTAGAAAATGAAAGGAGGAAGA
Organism: Orcinus orca; assembly: GCF_937001465.1. NCBI lineage: Eukaryota > Metazoa > Chordata > Mammalia > Artiodactyla > Delphinidae > Orcinus > Orcinus orca. Next base: position 6,820,204 of record NC_064577.1, on the reverse strand, counting down.
AATCCAAGAAGAGTCAGAGAAGAAGCTGCCAACAAGATAGATTCTGGATTTTGTAACGTGGAAACCAGACAAGTAGAGAGTTTTCCAGGCAAGAAGGGGCATCCTCTTCGCTGGTGGCCATCCAAAAGGTGCTATTTGAGTATGACCCCATTACAGTAATCCAGAAAACATACCAAAGAAATCTTCATCTCTGTGTTTGTTTTTAGGATTTGTCTTGGGAGGTGCATTTGGGGTGTTCACTGCTGGCATTGATACCAATGTGGGCTTTGACCCTAAGGATCCTTACCGCACACCTACAGCAAAAGAAGTTCTTAAAGACATGGGGCAGAGAGGAATGTCCTACGCCAAAAATTTTGCCATCGTGGGCGCCATGTTTTCTTGCACTGAGTGTTTGGTAGAATCTGTAAGTGTCCCTGTCTTCTGAGAAAGCCTTGCCTGTTTCCATCTTGGGACTTCTCAAGAGAAATACTCTTAATGCTACTAGAAAGCAGGTCAGAAATGTCCAATACTTGCTAGATTAAATTTCCATGAAGTAGTCCCTAATGTAAACTTTTTGTGTGTTTATGATTTGGGCTTGCATTATTTTTTACTTGTTTTTGGAGGCTAGAAGTTGGTTAATGAGTTTATTTTATTTATTTTTTGGCTGCACCGCGCTGCTTGCAGGATCTTGGTTCCCCAACCAGGGATTGAACCCAGGCTCCCTGCAGTGGAAGCACGGAGTCCTCACCACTGGACTGCCAGGGAATTCCCAGTGAATGATTTTAAACAGAATACTTACTGGGGAACTGAGACGAGATTTTGATTACTTCTCAAATGTTACACTTGGTTTCAGCGCTCTGGTACCACCTGCAGGAAGCATTTATGAACACATTCAAATTTTAGGAACTATACTTTTGAAAGAGAAAAAGATAGGTTTCCTTTGGGGAGGGACTAAATTCGCCAGCCAGAAACCCCATCTTTTTTTTTCCTTAATCATCTTGTCTGGCGTGTTTCTTTGGCTCTGAACTGCTCTTCTCCACCCACAGTACCGGGGAAAATCAGATTGGAAGAACAGTGTCATCAGTGGCTGCATCACTGGAGGAGCCATTGGTTTCAGAGGTTAGTAAACAGTTCTCAGATGGTTTTCTTTGTGGCCTTGGACAACATGCTGAAGTTGACATTTCTAAACATATGAGCATTCCAAGGACAGCCCAAGGCGTATGTGGACACTTGATATTCTTCCCTTCTGACAAGTAAATCACGTTTGCTTCTGTGTTAACTCAGTTTTGGAAACTTTCTAGTATCTAGATCAGGGTTTCTGATCCTTGGCATTGTTGACATTTTAGACCAGATACATGTTTGCTAGGGGGAGGGGGGCGCTGTCCTGTGCATGGTAGGATGTATAGCATCCCTGGCCTCTACCCCCTAGATGCTAGTAGCATCCTTTAGTGGTGACAAGTAAAAGTGTCTCCAGACATTGCCAAATGTCCCCTGGGGAACAAAGTCACCCCCAGGTGAGAACCACAGAGAGATCTAGATCGATCTTAGAAAAAAGAACTGCCCCCATCTTGAACGTACGGGAAGAACTTCCTCATAATATGCAGGTGTGTGTTGCTATGCGGGAAAGTACAGAAGCATAGCTGGGCCCCATTTGGCCAAATAGCAGGCTCTGCTGAAATTTCAGTTCCATGCATTGCAAACAGACATCTTTCTTCGTACTATACAACTGTCATTTTAATTTGTGTATAAGTTATCATGGTAATAGGGTTCTTAGATTTCTACCCCTTGAAAGCCAAATATAGGTATTCTAGAAATGTTGGATTATCATCTATAAACAACAAAGAAAAAAACCGGTTCCCTGCCACTTCTCCGTGTTGGTGTGTCTGTCAAGAGTGTGGTGCAGTGCGTCAGTGACAGGGTGTTCTTAACAGTGTACATTGCTGGGCTGCTCTCCATCTGCTGTGCCCGGACTTATCCAAAGCAAAAAGCCTTTTTTCTCATTTTCTGAGAGGCAGGATAATTTGCTATCATTAAAACCTGATTTTCCTCCTCAAACAGCCATTTGTGATTTATGGAGTAACTTCCCCTTTGGTCTTCCCATGTCTCAGCTTTGTCAGGGCCTTTGAGAGGCTCAGCTCCCTCTAGGATTGCTTTGATCACCTTCCCAGGAATTTATTCCATAAACAAATCAGGGTACAGGCCATATGCTTTCACTTGATTCCAAGGGCTGGTTCTCTTAACCAGTTTCCTGCCTGTGAGGGGCTATTTTCATGAGGCTGGAAATAGTAATTCTTTAGAACGAGAGAAGTTAAATGAACGTACAGTTAGATAAAAGCACACTGGATCAGATCGTGTGCACAGCTTCACTGAAGTCTTCCAGCTCTCTGCTAGGTTGAATGATTTGGAACGCGTCCGCCGGTTTCTTTGCGTCTGCGGGTACCCAGGCTCTTCCTGAGTGCAGCCTGACCCGGCATCTGTCACCACAGGTGATGTCATTTGTGTTTGCTTTGCAGCTGGCGTAAAGGCTGGGGTCATTGGTTGTGGAGGTTTTGCTGCTTTCTCTGCTGCGATCGATTATTACCTACGGTGAGAGCAGTTGCCTCCAGGGAAGGATGATGCCAGCCCAGGATCAGAGCTGTTCTGTGTAGGGCAGTGTCTGCACCATGCCGGGGCACTTGCTTCAGAGACTGAAGACATTTGTTTTCCCTCACATAGTTGGTGTCGTGAGGGAGCTGCCTGGCTGCAATCTGCCACCTCTGAGCTGCCACGCTCTCTGCTCCTGGACTCCAGCCAGGCTGTGGGGGGCTGTGCCACGCCAGCCGCTCTCTTTCGGGCAGATCAGGAGTCAGCGTGTTGACCTGTAGGAGTTGAGTCCCGCAGACGTTCAGTCCTGACCACAACTGGCCCTCTGGTGGTTTGGTGCCGTGGGAATGGAGGGGACTTCACATATACCCGGGAAGCTGTTCTACCTTGGACCTCCATGCCGTCATCCATCTCACACACTGGGGCAGGGCAAAGTGAATTTATGCCATCCGACCAATGATGTCATTTTGTTTAGTGTTCTGCCTTGTTAAAAAACATATATATATATGTATTTATATTACAGTTTAAAAGGTTGGCTTATTTTTATTTTCAAATTCCACAATTCCCAAAAATGGTTCCAGGTGCCCAAAGATTGAACATACATAGGGAAAGCGTGAGCAAACTCCTGCGAAGTTTGGGAATGTTAGGTTCCCAGGATCTGCAGAGTAGCGTTATCCTCACTGAGATTGTTACGTTGGCCAGGGCCTTCTCCTAAAGAAGCCCAGCCTAGCCATGTCCTAGGATGCGTTGAAACTCCGCGCATAACCCCTGCTGGCCTCTTCTAAGAAATCCCTCCTGTGGGCTGGCCAATGGGAATGCCTGCGGTCTAAACCACACACGGGTGTTCTGCTCTGACCACCAGACCAGGCCCAGCTCAAGGACACAGTGTGTGAAGGGTCCTGCTCTGGTCCTCCTGGTGACTAAGTCACAGCAGCCACTGGTTACGATCAGACCGAGTTGAGGAGCTGTTCACCGCTACCATTTTTCTCTGATGTCAGTGTTTTTCTTTCTTCCTTAAACATATTAGTCTTTTTGACTTGACCTGGTAGCCTTTTTTTCTGACAGTAGCAGCTCAGCTTAATTCTGTGCCATATGCAAAGAAATAGCCTTTTACAATTGGGATCTGCCACAGATGCTGCTTTACTCGGGTGCTCTGGTGGTGGGGTGAAGATGAACTCGGGACAAGCAGGTAGCTTGGTGGGGGCCATGCAATTCCAGCCACCGTAAGCCAGTGGTAATGTCTCCTTTATTCTACCTTTGCCTTTTTGCCTCTTTTTGGCTTTCTGCCCCCTTGTCTGCCGTCTTCCAGCTCACCCACCCTTAACCAGAACTCAGACTCAGCTGAACCATCCAGACATCCTGAGTGAGTGTGTGTGTGAGATAATGTCAAACCCAGCTGGTAACACCTTCCTCTGGCCATGTCTGCTGTTGCCTTTGGAATGAGTGAGCTAGTACACAAGACTCATGTCCTTCTATGGGGAATTCTATAGAATGCCTGTCCCAGTCTCAGTCACGAGGCTTCACTGCGGCTAGGCTGGCTGGAGTATCCTCACAGGTCAGAGAACAAATGTAGGAGTGTTTCCTCTACCGTCTGTAAATAAGTCGCCTATAAGCACTTAGAGCAAGAGTAGATACTCCTACCCTGGCACCTGCTACAGTGCTAGAAGCCCAGCATCTTCTACCATCCAGTCTAGTGCGTGGGGTCAAATACATTGACTGACTGAGTACAGGAAACTGTCCTCACGACTGCCTTGAAAAAGATGAGCCCCGGGCTGTCAGTAGCCATCAGTTCAATAAGCCAAGCATTGTCCACGTTGACTACTCAATCAAGAGAGGAGATGAATAGCTTCCTGTTTTAGATGGCTAAGGAGGCAGTATGAGCTCATAAACCAAACACCAATTTTCAGAGACATCTGTTCCTGATCTCCAGAATAAACACAGTGTCCAATGGCTTAGGCTGGTGGAAGCCTACATTAACCCCACTAGCTCTTACAGGGAGGATGGGCCTCTAGCGGATCCAGACTCCAACAAGCAGATGAGGACACAAGGCTGCCCCAAGGACCTGCTACTTCCAAGGAAAATGGAGAGAAAATTCACATAAGATAAGCCTCCACTTGAATGGACAACTTCCTGCCATCTCTCTGAGGCACACTGATGGCCACGTCCCTGGTGGGGCAGTTGTATTTCATGAAAAGAACCGGCTGGTGACTGTGGAGGCGTTGGTGAAAGAGCAAGGACGGGGCGTGGGCTCATCGCCCCCCAAAACCGCCACAGTCTCCACAGGCCGAAGGGACGCTCAAGGGTGAGTTCACTAGGTAAACAGATTCTTGGAAGCACATCTGGATGCAGCTGGAAGAGTTAAATATTTAGATTGGTGGTCTTCCCTGGACTCCTGAGAACACAAACGTCCACACCACAGGGCTGAGTTGTGTGCAAATGTTGGGGCTTTGCATTTTTTTTTATTAACATTTTCCTCTCACGTGGTTTACATCAATTTATAATCTACGTAAGTTGAAACAGAACATAGACCAAAGAAAAATATATCCTTACCAACTTATTAAAGTCAAATATTAATGAAGTGTCCCATCCTACCTGTATCAGCAAACACCGGCGGCCCACAGCCGTTGCCAGCAAGGACAGGCATGCAGGATTCCTGTAGCCTGTCTTGACGGGCCTCTGTTGGCACAGACTGCCCTGCTGGGCACAGTGGCTGGGGCTTCTGGGCTGCACAGTCCCTGTCTCGTAGGAGAACCCACGGGCTATTTCCTCAGTGCAGCTCAGTCCAGGTCTGGTACCCCGCCCCTCCCTGCTCTTGGGGGTGGAATTTATAAATATTCTGAGCCTTTTGCATTTCTCAGCCCTTCCGGCCTTCCTCCCATTCTCATTGCCTAAGTGAGGTTGGGGGGCTGCAGTATACCTGATGCTGAGAAGCAAACCTCCCTTGTTTTGGGGAGGTGGGAGGCACCCATTTGGGGCTGTAAATAGCTCTAGCTGGCCCTCCAGTTCATTCCAGTCAATGGCTGTGGAAGCAAGAGCCTTCCATGCCACATGCCAGCTCCTGTGTGCCGAGCAGACTCCAGGGATGATCAGACACTGGGGATCTTCAGACTCAAGCGGCCTTCTTTCTCTACCCCCTGTCTCAGAGAGCGGGGCTCCTTGCTGAGCTGCTAGCAGGCAGCTAGGGGGTCAGTACTGCCCTCCTCTTAGGCATCTCTTTCCTCCGATGTGCACAGAATGTGTACCGTTCTGCCCATGATTGGGCAACAGGTGTAAACAAGATGAGAAAGGGCCCTCCTCTCACTGAGCAAGTGCTACGGCTTTAGGGCCCTAAACCCTTCTTTAAAACAGCTCTGAGCTCAAGCTAGGGGAGCTCTTCTCTCCAATCCTGAGGGCCTAGAATCTAGTCTCTGCCACATAGGAGAGCCAGGGAGCTGTGTACTGCAGCTCCAATCTCTGCAGCCCGGGAGTGTCTGCCCTCCCAGGCTAACTGCCAGAGGCCAGCGGCCCCTGCTCAGGTGGGGAGAAATTGCACTTTGGGGGTACTTCTCCTTTCCAGTGCTGAGCAGCGGGCCTCGGTGTTGGGATCGGAACCTGCTGATCCCCTACTCTGGAGCAGAGCGTCCACAACGAGGGTCCCCTGCAAAACCCAGTCCCGAGAGAGGCAGGTACCTGTGACTCCTCATTCTTCCCCAGCTCCTGGAGTTTCCCCGAGTTCACCCACAAGGCTGCATCTAGAAGCCGAGGGTGGAAGGCAGCACCAGGACGGCTGGCTAGCTGGACCGTGCCTGCCTTTCCCAGGGCCTGGAGCACACGTGGCCGTGGGGGCTGCCCCTGGCAGTGCTTGGCTGTGGAGAAAGTGTAAACCCTAAGGTAAAGGTGCCACGAGGTACGGGAGGCACCGGGAAGGACTAGCCCTCCTGGACAGAACCTGCCTGTTTCTGGACACCTGCTTCAGCCGTAGTAGCTGCCCTCCCAGAAGCCCAGCTCCACGAGAAAAGCCACCACAACTGCTTGCTGCCGAGAGCCTCTTTCCCCCCAGCCTAGGACACCCAGCGCTCCCTGGCGCTCCTCTCAACGTCCCACCTGTCCCTTTTCCTCAGCGGCCTGACCCTCCCACCTCCCCCGATTCTTTCCTGACCCTCTGGCTACCTTGGTAGCAGGTCACTTGTGAGTCTTGTATACTCAAAGGAAACAGAACACCAAGGGAAAAGGAACTGAAAAGCAGAAGAAACAGTCAAAGATGCCTCACTGGTACTGGAGACAGAACAGATAAACCCAGAAATGGAGAGTCTCAGGTGGAAAAATCCCAGAAATCCGCCCTCCAGCCTGTGCTAAGCTGAGGATTAGTGTGAGTCTGTCTCCTTGTCCAACATTTGCACAGGCGGCAAGGCAAGCAGGTGCGCTTCCGCAGGCAGAGGGCAAGGAGAGGCCGGGGGCGGCAGGGGGCGGCAGGCGGCGGCGCGGCACGGGCCACCACTGCCACCGCCGCCCAGGGCCTCCTCAGAGCTTTCGAGGCGCTGGATCAAAAACCAAGGCTGCACATGCATGCAGGCAGGCTGGGAGGGAGGAGAGGGCGGAGGAAGACCGAGGGGAGGCTGCCAGGAGACTGCGATCTGGGGGCAGGGCCAAGAGAGGAGAAGCTGGCAGCAGTCACAGAGCGCAAAATAAAAGCCCTTGGACCGGACTCAGGAGGAAAGAAAGTGTTGGAGGAAATGAAAGAACAAAGCAGGCTGTCTGTGTGCCCACACCGGGTCGGTCACTACCTTTCCTGCATGACAAGTAGACGTAAAACAATTCCCAAAGAGCACGGAGCATTAGACACAACTAGAGGAACAGAGGGCAGAGCCCGGGGTGCGCAGCAAGGCTGGGGCCGGGTCAGCTGGCTTTGTACAAGGTGGCACAAAAGATGCACGTCTTCCAGTTCTTGGAAATCTGTGTCCCTTGGAGTCTGGAGCGCTGGGTTTGGGAGTTCTCTATTGTAGTCCTTCAAGTCTGGGTTGGGTCCGCAGCTGGAGAGGCTGGCTCGGGCCACCCCCCCAGACGCTCCCACCTCGGGCTACACATCGGTGGAGAAGTACAGTGTGTTCCGCTTCAGTTCTGCGAAGGAGATGGGGGGGTGCTGCAGGTAGTAGAGAAGGACCTGGACCTGCGGGAAGACAGGGGAGACTGAGGCTGGGGTCCTCGCCCTGGAGGCCCTCTGACCCGCTGAGAAGCCCTGGTCTCCAGGCTGGGCCCCTGTGGCTCCCCGCTTCCCCTTCCTCTGAAGCCCAGGTGTGGCTGCCCATTTTCAGCAGTAGAGGGCGCTGCAGGGCAGCGGGTGGGGAGCCTGGGGCCACTTCGCCAACCTCAGTCATAAACTTCCAACCTGCTCCAGAGCTGGGCTTTGGCTTGGCAGCCCTGCTTCAGACCAGACCCCGCCCTGGGTCTTGTAGGGCTCCTAGGGAAGCTTCCTGACCCTGGAAGCGATGCTAGAGCTTCCGTGCGTGGGGACAAGGCCCCAGATTTTTCTGATACCCCTAGGCTTGCTTTCTGAGGCCCAGGCGCTCCCAGGATTGCAGCCAGCACTTGAGACAGACAACCTCTGGGCCCCTGGTCTAGGTTCCTACTTTTCAGCAGGACTGTCCAGAGCCCTGCCTCCCTGGTGACATCCTACAGACCATCGTCCCCGCTGTCAGGAGGGGAGGGGGTTAGGAGTCCTAGCTGTTCTCTCTCCACCCCTCAGGAAGGCTTGTCCTTCCCTTCCAGCAGCCGCAGGCCATGGGCAGTGCGTAGGTACCTGTGCCATGACATCGTGGGACCAGATGTCGGCAGCCGACGTGAGGTGTGCTTTGCTCTCCACTTCTGAGGGTCTCAGTAACGTGGGGCCAAACACAGTAGCCAGGTTGTGAAGGGACATCTTGTTGACGGGCTCCTTCTCAGCAACCCTGGGAGGGAGGGGAGGGGAGGGGAGGGGAGAAAAAAGTCATTCCTGGCAGCCGCGTGGGGCTCCAGACCCTGGGCTGTTACCACTCCTGGAAGGATTCCCACAGGTGGTCACTAGCCTCCCTCTCCTGAGGGTAGAGACCGCTTGGTAGGGAGGAGACTCAGCCAAGGGACCAAGTTCCAAGCTATGTTCCAGTACGTTCCAGTAACAGATTCCCAGCTCCTGGGCCGCCCCTTGAACTGATGGTAAACTGTCAGAGCCAGAAGGACCCACTCCAACTCCCTTGCCTTAGAGATACTATTACTGGTTCAAGAACTTTCCCTATAGTAATTCATGCTCATCACAAACCTTTGCTTAGGTAATATTATCATCTCCACTGTACAGATGAAGAAACCAGAGTACAGAGAGGTTAAGTGACTTGCCCGAGGTTACACAGCTAGCAAGTGGCAGAGCTGGGGTCTGAACCCAGGCAGTTTGCCTCCAGAGCCCAGGCTCTTCCCCACAATCAGCCCAGCCGTGGAGGGGGGCCCTGAGGAAGAGTCCGAGCAGGCGGGGCTGGGCAGGGGGCAAAGGCCTGAGGTCTGCCTGCTGCACTGTGGCAGGAACAACCCTCAACCCAGATGGAGCCCAGGGGCTGTTCTCCCAAGCTTTTCCAGAAGGGTCTGCCTCATGGGGCTCCAGAGCTGCCTCCCTTTGGATCTTCCTCTGCTTCTCTTGCATAATAAGCCAGATGCTCTGTAGATATTTCCCGAGTGACAGCAGGGGCTGCCATCTGTGGCTGGTGTCCAGCAGGCTCAGTACCAGCCAGCTCATCAGAGAGGCCCTGTGCCTCCCCCAGTCCCAAGCAATGTTTCTGGGGCTGAGACCCAGCCGCCCTGAACAGCGCCCCTCGCCGCACTCCCACTCCACCGTCACTCCACCCTCCAGGCCGGAGCCATCGATGCGCCTGCTGACTGCTTTGGAAACAGGCAGAAAAACACTGCCATGCCAGGAGGCAGCTGTGCAGCTGGCCCAGCCCCTCACCACACATGCGCGCGCGCGCACACACACACACACACAAACACACACAAACACACACCCCGGCCAGGGCCCAGATGTGGGAACAGAGTGTGCCCGGTTCCCAGGGTGGAAAACCTAATGAATTTTCCTTCCCATTCCTCCTCTGTGTGTCCTCCCCACAGTGCTCGCCAAACTATTCGGGAATTGGTTGGGACTTCGGTCCTGGCCAAACCAGAGGGAAAATGTCTCATAATGGGAAAAACAAGACAGCAGCCCAGGCGTTCCCAGGTCTCTGGCCCTCCAGAGCCTGGCCTGGCCTGGTGGCCGAGCTGCCACTGGGAGCCTGGGCCTGAGGGCTCACGGCCCCTCACCAGGGGCTCCCTGGTCCCGGGTGGCAAATGGACTTACGGGACGCCTGGGGACTTTTTCTCCCCACTCACACCTGGGACCAGTCCTGGACTCAAAAGTGAGTGCAAGGTCACCGTCAGGGCTAGCTTCCAGTATGAACTTTGCTGCAGGCATAACTTGAGCAGCTGTTGGTTTGACCTGACTGTGGAGGGGGCAGAGGAGAAGGTCGGAAGGGCTGTAGTTGAGGATCTGGGGGATGTGGCTTCTAAGGGCAGAGCTGCTGCTGACCCCAGGCAGTCCCTGCTGGGCTGGGGACTCAGATTCCCTATCTGTTCGATGAGCTGTGGGTCAAGACCAGCGGGCTTCAGATTTTTTTGACTGTGACCCACAAGCACACGCACACACACACACACACGTCTGACCTGAGCATCCAGCACACGCAACGTGCGTAACTGAACAGAACAATAGGCACCCCAAGGCTGTCCCTCCTACTCCGTTTAAAAAATGCTAAGTGGACCGAATGACCTACTGACTGTAAATCCACCTACAGTCCTTGGCTCTAGCCCTGCCTTTCTAAGCATTCTCTAGCCAGTATTCGAGGTTGCCATTAGGACCCAAATATTTCTCAAAAGAGAAGAATGTGAACACAAGAATGTGAAGAGCAAACTCTCACCCTGCTATGGTGTCCCAGCAGACACCAGCACCCACTTGGAGGCACGGAGGATGTGGGTTCCTCAGCGGATGTGCCCTCCCCCCAGCTGCCCCCTCCCCTGGACCGGGCCCCTCCCCATTACCTTTTCAAGTGTTCCAGCAGGAAGAGGAAGGTGATGAGGTTGGGGTCTGGCAGGGAGCGGAGCAGGTGCATCATGCAGTTTTCCTTGGCAGCAGGGTCTGACAGGGCTGTGGGGAGAGAAGGGGCTGGGGCGGGGCTCGGCTCTGGGCAGGGAGGCCTTAGCCAGCGCCCTGTGGTCAGGAGGCTACGGGACACCGCGGGAAAGCCCAGGCTGCAGGGGGTCAGGGGAGCAGACCCTGCAGGGAAGGGCCTGGTATTTCCCCAACAGTGGGCTATTGGAGGTTCCTACAGGAGGCCCCACCACAACCTGTAACTCAGCCAGGAGGCAGGCTGGTGGTTCAGCAGACACTGTCCTTCCCCTCCCTGCAGAAGCCTTTGGGGCTGGAGCCATTCCCCATACCTGGACTGTAAGGCTGAGTTTAAGACAGTGATGTCATGGCATGAATGTTCTCTCTCTCTTTTTTTGGCCGCACCACGCGGCTCGTGGAATCTTAGTTCCCTGACCAGGGATCGAAACCAGGCCCTCTGCAGTGAGAGCACAGAGTCCTAACCACTGGACCACCAGGGAATTCCCTGAATGTTCTTCTTCAAGTACCTCCGCTGCCGGAGCCCAGCAGTGAGCTGCCTTCCATGGGCTCCTCATTCCTGTGATCCAACCCAGGAGAAGACAAGGCAGGAGGGATGCACCCAGGCCAGGATTTGGCCCAGGTGGGTAGAGGCCGGGAGCCCTGCCAGCCAGGGCTCCCAGCTTCCTCCCCACCCTGGGCATAGGTCAGAGATGAGACAGTGCTCCTTTTGGAAGGCTCGGTACAGGCCATGTCAAGTGTACGCCTGCTCACTTCTTCTTGGCCCCAGGGCACCAGCGCCTGACCACCCACCTCAGGGCAGATTTCCCTGGGTGCCTGGGTTTCTAGGCAAGGAGGTCAGTGTCCAAAGAGGAAGCACAGAGGGCAGCCCAGAGGGATGAGACGGGAAAGGGGCAGGGGAGAGAGGGTCCAGCCTCCAGATGAGGCCCCAGCAGGCCACACCTTGCCCTCCAGGCCACTCAGCCACACGCCCCTATGCAGTGGGCAGATCAACAAGCAAGGGAAGCCACAGATCTCCTCTCTCGCTCTTTTTTTTTTGCGGTACGCGGGCCTCTCACTGTTGTGGCCTCTCCCGTTGCGGAGCACAGGCTCCGGACACGCAGGCTCAGCGGCCATGGCTCACGGGCACAGCCGCTCCGCGGCATGTGGGATCTTCCCGGACCGGGGCACGAACCCGTGTCTCCTGCATCGGCAGGCGGACTCTCAACCACCGCGCCACCAGGGAAGCCCTCCTCTCTCACTCTTTACTGGTCAGGGAGGCCTGGCTCAGCCCAGCCCTCAGGCCCCCACTGGAGGCTCACCGATGCCCTCCATGAAGGCTGGGTAAAGTCGGTCTGTGAGGAGGGGCTCGGGCAGCTCCCGGAAGTATAGCTTGAGGGTGCCAGCGATGGCGTTGATGTCCATGTCACTCAGCATCAGCAGGATGTCCTTGTTGTCTGTAGGGGAGACGGGAGGTCAGGGGCTGTGCTGGCTGAGCCACCTCCGCCCCCACGCAGCCCTCAGCTGGGCAGGTAGCCCTGTTCCGTCCCTCTATCCATCCTAAGACAGCTTGCCCGGGACACCCCCATGCTGTCTCTGGTCTGCTCTCCCCAGGAATGGCAGGATGTAGGTAGTGTCCACAGGTGGCCTGTGACTCAGCTCCGTGGGGGGAGGGGAGCATAGATCATCGTCCAGAGTCCTGGAGCCACACTCACACCACGTGTCACATGCCCTCCTTCCAACTGGAATCGCCCCACTGCTAAGCCCCTCTCTGGAAGGCGCTGTGCATTTTTTATACCTAAAATCATGTTCCGACAAAGCCTCAGCTTCCAGGTGGCACAGAGGAGCCGTGTGCCAGCACGTCCCCAGCTCCCCACCCCAGGCTCCCCGAACACGTCTGCCGGGCAGCTGCCCAGGGACACCCACCAGGCCCCCTCTCAGCTCCCATGGAATCAGCACTGCCCGGCCAGTTCAGGTGTCCTGACTACTGGGTGTGCTGTTGCTGCAGCCTGAACGGCGAGATAGGGGAAAGAACCAGAAAGGTCAGGCACCACCACCAAGGAGCCCACAGTCAAAGCGAGAGGCAGCAATGCCCCTCCCAGAGGGCACTGGGGGCCTGGGAGAAGGTGGAGGTGCCCGTGTCAGCCAACCCAGGCTCAAAGCCCTTTAGTTTCCCTGCAGCCCACTGGGCACCAGGGAGCCAGGAACACAGACTCTGGAACCCGAAAGATCTGAGTTTAAATCAGGCTCAAAGCCTATATACTGAGTAATCCTGGGCAAGTGACTTGGCCTCTCTGAGGCTCAGCTTCCTAATCTGTAGCAATGGAGAAGAGATTGGAGGGCAGGGGATCACCCCATGCCATGCTGGGCTGTAGTTCACAGACCGAGGCTCCTCTGCCATTGGCTCGTGGAGGCCTCTCCGTGGAGAAGCCTCCCGCTTCTGCTGCGCTCTCCTCCCAGCCCCACGAGCCTGCCGGAGCGCCCCCTCCCGGTTGCTGCCCAGCTGGGCCTCCCAGACTCACTGGCATCAAAGACGGCCTTCAGCGCCTGGATGTCTGTGGCCACCCCTGATATCCGGTAGATGCCAACCTCCTCGATGCCCCTCTTCTCCACCTCCTCCACGCACTGCCGGACGATGTAGGGCACCTTGGAGCGCTCCCGCCTGGTAGGGAGGGGATGTGAGGGGACGGAGGATGGAGGGAGCCCCCCAGTGATAGCTATATGTACCCCTTCTCTGCAAACCTTGGCCTTAGAGAGCTCTGGCTTCTGGGATCAGGAGGTGGGGGGGCAAGGAGAGGGCTGAGAAAGAGGCCACGCCACCCCACCCCCCAACAGCCTGCCTGCAGCTGAGGGACAGCAGGGGACAAAGGTGGGAGGGAGGAAGTTTTAGGAGATCAACCCAAAGACTAAAGAAAGAGTGTTCCTCAGAACAGAGGGCTCAGATTCAAATGCTTTGGGGACACCCAGCAGGTTACCTACAGAGGGGGGTGGGCCAGGTCCTGGAGACAAGGGGAGGGCAGGGGGGCTGAAGGGTGCCCTCTCCCAAGGAGCAGCCACTCCTGGATTCCAGCCTGCCACCGTCACACCAAGACACGGGCCTACAGGTGTCAGACCTTCCCACCTATTACAAGAAGCTGACCATCCGGGATCTTCATGTGCAGTCTCCCAATGCTTAAGTGCTAGCTCATTTATTTCTAAAGCATCGTGTGAGGCAGAGAACACACCTCTGCAGGCCACTTTTGCCCTCCAAACTGGCCGTGGTGACTGTTGAACTGGAAAGTGATTGTCGAGGGGCCAGACAAGGGCGGGGGGCCTGGAGGGCAGGGCTGGCAGGGACCCCGGGCGCAGCACCTACTTGGTCACCACGCTGATCTTCACACCGAAGACGCCGGTCTGCTTTTTGGACGGGGTCCTCTTCAGGCTCATGTCTCGGCTGGTGAATTTCATGGAGAATTCCACTTTGATCTGGTTGGGGGCAAGGCAGGTACAATCCCCCAGGGCATGAGTGCCCAAGGAGTGCCCCCCAGGACTGCAAACAAGGGCTACCTCTCCCACCCAGGGCTCCCTGAAACACCTACAGGGTGGGAGCGAGAGGGGTGGAGGCAGAGGAGAGGGGGGAGGGGCTGGGCTAAGGAGGCGGGGGTCCGACAGCCCCCCCAGGGCACCAGCAGAGGCCAGGCTGCCCACCCACTGTGCAGACACTTCCTATCTCTCTGGGCTCACCCCATTCATCTCAATCACATCTGTGTGCCAGTTCTTCGTTTCTACAGTTTGTGGATCCAGCTGCAAAGAAAGAAAGAAAGAGAACGTGAGAGAGAGAGAGAGAGAGAGAGAGAGAGAGAGAGAGAGAGAGATGACAGCTGAGACCAAGCCAGAGCTCTCCCTGCTGCTCAGCCACAGCTCAGAAGTTGGCTAAAAGGTCAGAAGATGGAACTGGGGGCTGATGCTTCTCTTGACATCAGTCCTTCAGGGGGCTCCAGCCCCCAGGCCCCTCCTGCCCTGGCTAGTGCAGGACTGCCTCCACTCTGGGAGGGAGGTGGGGTGCGCTCTTAGGCACATTCACCCATCACCTCTCATTCACTCCTGACCCCACCCTGCGAGATGGGTATTATCACCCCATTTCACAGATGCAGAAACCGAGGCTCACAAACCATCAGCAACTTGCTCAGCTTCCTGAACTGGAGTTGACAGCAGGGGATGTAGCCCGTGTACCTGGAGGTGGCGAACGGGAGGCGGTGCCACGTAGAGGTGAAGAGCCCTGGGTCTGAATCCCAGCTCTGCCACTGCCGACTGTGTGACCTTGGGAAGTTTTCACCTTGCTAAACCTCACTTGTTTCATCTGTTCACTGCAGCCAGTAAAGAACCTGCCTTGCTGGACTGTTGTGAAGACTCAGTAAGATAACGGGTAAATGGCTGGTCTCCCAGAAAGCAAACACTCTGTAGAGGAGGCCCCCAAACTGGGCAGGAGCCCCAGGGAAGTGGAGATGGCAGGGGGAAGCGCAGAGACATCCACAGGTGATCAAACGGGACTCTGTTGCTCTGGCTCAGTGGCCTTCAAACTGTTTTCCCTGTGCATCCGTAAAGTAATTTGGAAAAACAGTGCACACCCTGGCACATTCTTAAGTCAACATGTGAATATTTCCAGAGCAAGTTTAAATAGCTGCAAAGAATATAATTTCCAGAATAATGTAAATATTTACATCTTAAAATAAAACCGTTACATCATTCTTTTAAATGTATTCAGTGGAATCCAAATTCCATAGTGATTTGATATCCACCATCATCCATTTAAAAAACACATAAACAAGTTCTTCTTTCCCTTGTAGAAACCCTGCAACGTTCCTTTTTCTCTTTGATTTTGTGTTTCTAGTCTATTTCTCCCAAAGAATTATGCCCTAGTTTGCATTTTTCTTTTTTAAAGTCTTTTATTCCTCACCCTATTATATTTTGCTTCAACAAAAATGTCTGTATAAATGGAAATGAAAGATCTCCTGAGACCACTAGGCTCCAAATGTTCGAAACATGTTCTGGGTTAGTTATTACAGTGATTAGCAGGACATAATAAAAAATCTGACCAACACAGTACAAATTTTAATAAGTATTCAGCAGCAAAGTACCATTCTGGTGGAATTGCATCACTTAATGAGATGGGTAGAGCATTTTTTCTGTTTTAGTTCATGTATGTATACAAATATTTGCTAGGGTGAAATGGGGTTTTAGCATCAATACTGTTTTAATTTTTATTTCATTTTTTTAATTAAAGTTTTATTCTAATGAGACTCCACCACGATTTTTACCCAGGGAGTGACATGATTTAATTAGCATTTAGTATTGCTTAAAGATCTTGGTTTTTTTTTTTTTTTTTTTTACCCTGGCCGTACAGTACAGCTTGTGGGATTTTATTTCCCCAACCAGGGATAGAACCCATGCCCCCTGCAGAGGAAGTGTGGAGTCTTAACCACTGGACCGCCAGGGAAGTCCCTTGGTTTGGTGTTTAAAGATGTAAAGGATGAAACATCTTGTTCACATACAGTAGATGGGGCTGAACCTCTTTCCTCTGTATTTGCCTTAAATTGCATAGATACCTATTATCAATATTTATTTTAAATGAGCTCAGCTGACCATTTCCATCACTTTTGTGGAAAGAAAGAACTGGAAACCACGTGACTTGTGAAAGGGTCGGAAACCCAGCTTTTAGAGTCTTTTCTACTTTCTCAGCTCCTACATCAGCACTTCAAGTGGCCCCTCTGTTGCCACCCAGGAGGCCTGGGAGCCCTGAGCCGAGTCCCCCAGGAAGCCTCGGGCTCCGCTGCAGAGCGAGGTGGTGGTGCAAGGCCCTTCTCTGGCGGGTCGCTTTTTGGCAATAGCTCTGGCGGGAGCTGAGGATCTGCAAGCTGAATGCTTTAAAACTCTTCTGCCCTCATACCCCTGGACCGTCTCTGCAGCCCCAGGGCATGTGCACCATAGTCTGAACACTGCTGCTCTAACAGGCCCCTCGCCACAAAGGAAAGCTGGACCCGAGTCAGTCCAGGGTGGGCTGGGCCCCGGTGCTTCTTACAGCTCAAGGTAAGACCCCCGCACCTTCTATCACCCACACACCCGCTGGGGACAGGGGGCACCCAAGCCTCCGACAGGGTCTGGGCCCTCCATCTGGGCCCAGGCCCAGCCTGGAGAACAGGACAGAGGGAGAGTGGTGTGGAGAGGACTGAACACCTCCTCAAACATGCTAGGGAAGCGTGTGGGACTCACAGCCCGGCTGCTGCCCCGACTCTCTATTCTACAAGGCTCGGGGCCAAGTCCTACTGGGCCCCTGAAACCTTCCTCCCCTAAACTTTTTGTCCCAACCCTCACCAGGCCTGTGGCACAGGCTGCTCCTTCCACTTCCTTCATCCCCTCCTGAATCCTGGGTCTTGGACACAGGGCCTTGGTCTGTCCCCAGCCCTGACCTCGAGCAGTGGCCACCTGGAGTAGAGAGATCTCCACTGCTCTTCGTCAACTGGGGCAGATACTACCTTGGGACACACATTCTGGAATGACCACCTGCTTCTAATGCAGCTCTCTCCAGTCATCAGCATAAGCCTCAGGCCAATTCTGTGGTCCTGGCCCCTAGTGCCCCTCCCCTGCCCCAGCCTCCCATGACCTGGCACCTCCTGTGGACTGAGCCAGTGGTCCCTCCCTGGGCCCTTGAGTGCTATGTGGACATAGCCCAAGTGGGGAAAGTGCAGGGAATGAGAGTCAGACCGACCTGGGTCCAAATGTTCACTCTTCCACTCAACTGTGTGAATGTGGGTAAGTCACTTAACCTCCTGGCACCTCAATTTCCCTACAGGGGTGTCCATACCTGCCTCAGAGTGTTGCTATGGAAAATAGTAACAGCGACTGATGTGTGGTGAGCTATTTCCTGTAAGTCTGGCTCTATGACAAACCCCTGACATACAGCATCTCAATCAATCATCATAACAAGCCCATGAGGTGTAAGCCTTTCTAGCTGCTCCCCTTCTACAGATGAGACACCAAGGCTTAAAGAGAATGAGGAGTTTGCCCAGTGCTCCACATCTAGGCAGTGAGAGCTGGGGTACAAAATCAAGTATCCCTGACTCGCCCCAGCTAAGCCTGCAAGATCCTACCCAGCCCAGCTGGGTGTACTGCACCTAGCCTGGCATCCTTGCCTCTTGCAAGGCAGCTGCTGTGATCATTATTTATCTAGAAAGGAGACATCGGCCCTCCACGGCCTGGCCCCACAGGCTGACCTGGGTGCTGGCAGGCCAACCCCAGTACGATTCTTTCATTCCTTCCCTCCCCATCACTTCTATTCCAGCTGCCAAGTAGCAACCCTACATTTTCCTGGGAACATCTGAGACAGGGCCTTAGCAAGCCCTGATGCTAAGGCCTAATCCCAGCCCTGCTTCTTCCAGAAAGCCTTCCCAGATAACTCCAGGCCTCAGGAACCTTCAGTTCCCCTCTGCCTCCCTGCCACGCTAGGACCCCGTCCCCTGCACAGTTTGCTCTTGTTTCAGCCTGTCTGAGGCCAGGTCTGGGTAAGGTGGCACTGTCGTGTTTTACTGTGAGTCCTGCCACCGCCCTATGCCAAATCCCGTCTGCAGGTGCGGCCCTGCCACCCGCGTGGGGAGGCCTGCCCAGCCCCTCGGTGCCCTGACAATGAAGCCCTGTCTCCCAGGAGGCCAGCAGCCTCCAGAAACCAAGTCTATTTCAGGATGTCATTTAAATACAGAGAAGGGAGGGTGCAGAGTAGAGAGGGACATGGCACATTTTCCAGAGGAATAATGCTGTCTGAATTGCTGTGGTTATTTATAACCCCTGGGAAATGTGGACTTTGCTATTTCCTGATTAGATTAACGCTGGGGGTGGAGGAACCAGCTCCCTGGATGTCAGTGGACAGGAACACCTGACCGCTCACCCTCCAGTCCCAGCCGATAGGTGCTGTGCCCCCCCGCCTGGGGACCAGGTACCAGGGGGATACCAGATCACCTGAGGTAGTGACACAGATGGGGCTGCGAAAGGCCAGGCTGGGGAAACCCCCCAAGAGGGGCCCCTCCTTCACCACACAGGTAACAAAAACGCAGTGGGGCTCCCCCCGAGGAGCACAGGCAGGAGACAGAAGCAGGCCATAGAACATCCCGGAGAAAGTTATAAACGAGTGGTTGAACACAGCCTCTGGGAGCAGCTCGATTATGTCCTTTTTGCCTTTGCATTTAGACCTGGTCAGGTCATGGCTGCACATTCAGACCTCTCCTGTGGAGAAGCCGCTGCCCTCTGGGACTGATGTCCCCGAGAGAACACCCCAGGTCCCCTGCAACAACATCCTGGGCCCCCGCTGGGAATCCTGCAACCCAGGCAAGGAGTCCACAGCGTCTGAGAGAGAATCTGGCAGGTGGCTGGGATGCTGCCTCACGTTCCTGGACCTCAGCAGCCTCACATCTAGGACAGGAAATGGGCTCCCCAGCCTTGCAGGGGGCTGAGAGGATTTGAGGCCCTGAGGCCAGGGGAGGATGCTCTATGTGCACCCAAACACCCCCCAGGTGGTGGGTGCGGCCTTTGCTTCAGGAATGTCCTCAGGGGTCTCTTCTGAGGGGTCTAAGCCCTTCCTCCCACCCGTTTCTCCCCAGCCTGGGGTAGGAGACCCTAATGTTCTCCTCTCTGGCTCCAGAGCTGTTCACGGCTACTTCCTAGTGCTTGGGATTTCGGAGGCACCAGCGAGTTTGGGGGCCCCCTTCCTGCTCCCCCTAGTAGGTGACAGAGTCCTTTGGATCGTGGGCACGGTCCTCCCACCATCCCACACTCCCTCCGCCACGCAGCTCGCCCCTCCCTGCGGGCCCTCACGGGGGCTCAATACACAAGGAGGGGTCAGTGTGGGATAACCTGTCACAACCGGCAGCTATGGTCCCAGCACAGAACACAGAGCAGCGGCACAGTTACTTTGGGAGGTAACACGGGGGCTTGCGGGTGACAGGGACCCGTGAAAACAGTATTCACCTGGGCTCCCAAGGGCTCCCAGACCCCACTTTCCCACCCTGTGGCCCCTTGGCGCTGAGCCTCTTCCCTCAAAACCTCACACTGTCATTTCCACAGCACAGGCCCTGAGGAAGCCCACCTCCTTGTGCACGACCCCTGACCTCCTGTCCCTCTTGGGCCTGGTCCCACTCTTTCTTTCGTTGAGCACTGCTCTACCCTCTGCCCTCTGGGCCTGGGGCCTGGCATCCTGGGCCTGTCCTGGGTTGGTGGCATGGACTTCACTCGAAGCCCAGAGTTGTTTTGGGGCCTGATAAAAACTAAGTGCAGTAAACCATAGTATAGCTGAAGTTGTCACCCTCACAGGTGAACAGGACACCGAATAGAAGGCAGAGGTGTGGCTGTGTTTTGGGGACCCGGCCGGAGGCTGAGCGCTGGGCCGTGGAGACCAGGCCCTGAGCCGGGTGTTTTGTCTGACGGGGGGACATTTCCTGTGGCTCCCAGGTCAGTGGCCACGGTGGCGGCCCCGGCTGGCCTTCTCCTGCCCTCCCCCAAGTGCATGCACATGCTCTGGGCTGGTCCCCTTGGGACACCAAAGCCAGCCTGTCATTGGGGCAGACCACAGGCGTGAGAGGCACGGTAGGGCTGGCAACTGGGGGAACAAACAGGGCACTGCCAAGAGCCTGCCCTCCTCCCCCCCGCCCCAGGAAGGGTACTGGAGGGTTCCGTCAACGTGGCCGCTTGAGAGAAACTCAAGAGAGGCAGGGCGGAGTGGGAGGGGGCGCTGGGGCCTGTATCCTGGCTTCTAGCTCAGCAGCTGGTTGAGGGGAGACCAAGGTCAGCCTCAGTAAACTGAGCCCATTTTCCCAGGGGCCGGGCCCCCCCACCATAAGGTCAAGCAAGCTCTGTCCCTGCAGCCCTGGCCCTGCAGGGTCGGGCACCCTCTCCAGGACAGCCACACGGAAGGCCTGCGCACACTGTCCTTCCAGGCACCGGGATGAGGCCACTTCGCCTCTGCTTGCCTCCCTGCCCCCCGGAACTGTGCAGTTCCCTGAGGCCCACGTATGGGAAGGGTTTAGCAGCTCTGAATGAGGCGTTTACTGAAGCCAGGTTAGCCCTGTAGAACCCACTGTGACCTGCCCCCCCAGCGCCCTGCATTCCAGGGCTCAGCCTCCTCTGTGCCGCCACGCTTTTAGCCCTCGGGCCGGCACAGCTGCAGACAGAACTGGGAGAGGGCCCGTCTTGCCCCGAGCCCCGGGAACCCGTCTTCCCCAGAGTTGGCCTGCCCTCCACGGCCTGCCCGGCCTGGAGACTTCACCCCAGAGCCAGGCCTCAAACCAACAGCCAGCAAGCTGTCCTGCCCAGCTCAGGGCCACCAGCTGACGAGCACAGGGTCACTCTCGGGAAAGGGACTGGTCGGGGCTAAAGCAACACAGGGGCAGCCCCCAGCAGCCCTGTCCCCAAAGGGAAGGGGCCACCTTAGAGGTCAAAGTCCCAAGCGAGGGGCTCCCCCAGGTATGACCGGGAAGTCTCATGCAGCTGCCACGGAAAGAAAGGCCAAGGGCCTTTAGGACTGCTGTGGGCTCAGTGGCCTCCCTCCAGACTTACCGTGGTTTGGTAAGAATTATGAAAGTCCTTCTCTGAAGCTGAATTCATGCTCCCTGCCCAGGCCAGGAACACCGTCTGGGCGCCTGCTGGTGAAAATGCGGCTCGGCAAACCCACTGCCTGTACCCGCTCTGAGGGGCCTCTTGGTGGGCTCTTCCCAGGCCCCACGTGCGGGCCCATTTCTGTGCACAGCTTGCTAGGCTGGGTTCTACACCCCCGGAAGCTCCCCATCGCGGGCACGCAGCCTTGACCCCAGTGGGGCCCCGTGACCACCCAGACAACCAAGAGATAGCCGCAAACCCGAGCGGGCCCTGGGCCTCCTCCTTGGCGGGGGGCATGATGGCTAAAAGCACTTCCTGCACTAAGCCGCTCAGTGGGACCTCATCGTGTCACCCTCTGAGCCTAACAGCACCTCGTGGGTTATCACCTAACTCACATCATGAGCTAAGAATGATGCCTGGTACTCAGCACCGGATCAAAACATGTCAGCATCACTAAAACTGGGCTTAAACTCCCCAGTGGCTTCCCGCTGCACTCAGATTAAGGCTGCTGCCCCCTCTGTCCGAGGTCACTTCCTGTGCTCCACACAGCCTCTGCCTGCCTCTGAACACACCATGGTCCCCCCAGGCTGCGGGGTTTTCACCTCTGCCTGGAAGGCATTGTCCCCGGATCTTTCAAGAATCCTTTTTGTCATTGAAATCTTAGTTCAGAATTATCTCTTCAAGCAAGGCCTCTCCCCTCTGCTTTATTATCTGATCTGCTACCCAATTCTATCTTCCTGCAGTACTTGTGCAGCATAAAGTGATCTCATTTATTGCCTGACTCTCCTATGGACAGCAAGTTCCCTGAGAGCACGGCCTCTGCCCGGGCTGCCTCTGGAGAGCCCAGCACATGAAGATGCACCATCAATATATTCAGAGACCGAATGAACAAAGTGGGTTATGCAGGCTGGAGAAAGCAATGCCCTTTGTTCGGGAGAGGGGTCGAGAAGCCCCACATGCCTGCTCGCCTCTCTCCTCCCGTGCTCAGTGAATGGCTGGCCGTGGCCCAGGGGCAGCCCTGTGACCTCTTCCACCCAGACTTTCCCAGCATGTTGAGAGTTTAAGGCTTAGGCGTAGGAATCTTGAGACGTGGCCAAAATCATCATATGAACTGGATCTAGGAGATCATCCTGTTCAGCTCCTTCATTATACTGATGCCAGAGAACCAGAGAGGTGAAGCGATCTGCCCAAGGTCACACAGCAAGTTAAGACCGTAGACTCAGGATTAGAAAAACGAGGCCTCTTGACTCCTACCAGCCCTGTGCCCTTCCTTCTCTGGCCTCCTAGGCTACACCAGCCTGAGAGGAGGTGGGGCGCTCCAAGGAGGAGGCCAGAGCACACAGGGGGGCATTCAGGTGTCTGATGGGAAGGGGAGCTGTGGCTGTCGCTGCTCTGGCTGTGCCCATCTGAGGCACCCACCCTGGCTGGGGTCACTGTCCAGGAGAAAGACGGTTCCACCTTCTGGCTCAGGCATGAGTTCCACTCTCTCTCAACTAAAGCAGAATTGGTGAAATCACCGTGGGGCTACAGGGCCCTCCCAGCCTCTCTGCAGCAGACTCCCACCAGCAGCTCCCACGGCCACTTCCCACCTCTCTAGGCCCACCTTGGGGGACCAAGGACAATGGGGCCTTAGTCTAAGCCTTACTGGGATCCAGGACGGACTCTGGCTCTCTCCCGGGGACTGGGCCGGCAAGTTCCAGGCACGGGGACGTGTGTTCCTTTGGGTGCAAGGGAGCTGTCAGAACACGAACATCTTTCCAACTCCCAGCACGATTTGATGGGGAAAAGGAAGCCAAAATAGCACCTGCGGACCGGCTCCTGACAACCTGGGCATCCAGCAAGGCCACTCAGCAGAGGGCTGGGCCTTTCAGACTTGGGCGCCCTGACCAGCGCCTGGTAACTCCCCCACACCGGCACCTGCAGAAGTTGCTGGGCTCTTTCCAAAACGTCTGCCCTCCTGGGCCTTCACGGCCTCTGGAGAGTCCTGCACCACTGGCCTTGGGCAGAACTGGCAGGCTCAGCTCTCCCTGGTCCAAGGCCAACCAAAAGCTGGGGCACCAAGCCCAGCATGGCTGCCTGGCCAAGCCACCTGTGGACCACAGAGATGCTGGAGAGGGCCGATGCCCCTTCTAACCTCCCCAGGCGCCAAGAAACAGCAGCTTGCCAAGTGCACTCAGAGCACGGGTTCCTACCTGGGGATCCGTGACCCCCTCTGAAACAGCATACAGTTTGTGCATATGCGTGGCTCTGGGTCTGGGTGGAGCTCCGTAACTGTCATCACATTCTCAGAGTCGAGGACTCCTGCTCTGTGGAATCAAACAGGCCTCTTGGGAGCCAGCTTCGTGAAGTAGGGAACAGGGGGGGTCAGGAGGCCACCCGTGTGGCTCCAGGAGGAAGATCCTCTCCCTCTAGGGAGTACGTATGCTGGCTGCAGGGATGCAGGGAGGTCTCACTACTCCCCCTTCCAAGCCCCCAGCCAGCCAGCCTGGTCACAGTCCTGGGCCACACAGAGGCCAGGGAGGAAATGGCTGGCCGCAGGGGTCTCCAGCCCCGCGGGAGAGGCACTACTGTCCGCTTCCGACAGCTGAGGGATCGCTACAGGGGTGTGAATGGGCATGTGAATGGTGAAGACAGGATGCAGGTCCCTTCCCTCTGGTAAATAAGGTGATGGGGGGCAGGGAGGGAGAAAGGGGGTAGGGAAGAGAGGTGGGCAGCCGGGGCAGGAGAGGTATCTATCGGCGTCTAATAAGGTTTCAAGATCTTTCCTGATGCCCAGAGCCAGAGGATGAAGTGAAAGTAAATGAGCCCAAGACATCCCTCTATACCCCGGCACCCTTCTACCCTCAATGCCTGGAACAGCCAGTGAATGGCCGGCTGAGCCCTGGGGACATGCACATGGTTTGCATACCTGATGCTACCTGTTAGGAAACTGTCAGGTTATATTACAGACTCTGGGAGGGGTCTGGAGCTGTCCTGCAGTTGCGATCAAGATGACAAAGAAAGGGACCCTCCTGAACCCTAGGCTCCCCAGACTAGTGGCCCAAAGAGGGCTCCCCATCCTGCCTTTCTTTGGGTTGCACCTCTGACCTTCCCTAGAAGTAGAGGGGAGCAAACCCCACCTCAGAGCAGGTGGACTCGTCCTGGAGCTCAGCAGGAAACATCTCAATTCACCTTGCTGGCCTCTGGTTTCCTGAGAGAAGCTCTTGGGTGGTGGGGAATTCCCAGACCCATGTGGCAACCCCTCCAAGCAGAGGCAAGGTCATCAGGAACCATCCTCAACTCTCCCCCACTCCCCTGGACCCTGCCAGTTCAGCCTGAGTCCCTGCCAGTTCAGCCTGAGTCCCTACCTCCAGCCAGTATCTGGCCTGGTCTGGGTCTGGACGTCTTCACCTTGGCTGCAGGGCAACAGTAGGGGCATGGATTCCTGTCCCTCCCCACCCCCGCTGCCCAGAGACAAAAACTTCTGGCCTGGACGCTGCTTCCCTGGGGGCACTCCTAGCCTCTCTGGCTCCCACGTGACCCCATTAAAACCTTTGGACACTTTGTGGGGCAGGGATGGGATTCCTCGTTCAGTCCTTCTCCCTCCCAAGTGCAACCTAAGGATCTAGAAACAAGCAGGATGGGAGGAAGACCAGGCACTGAGCCTGGTCTTGAGTGTGATTTAAAGCCAAAAAAAAAGGAAAAGGAAAGCAGAAATGTGAAGTTAAACGCTGAGAGCACTGGCAGAACCCACAAACTCAAATGCCACGTGTCTCCTCTGCTCAGTGCTTGCACAACAAGCCAACTGCCAAGTCAGAGTCTGGAGTGAGGCTTCAGCCCCAGGACTCTCCTCGGGGACAAGCACAACCCCAAACAGAGCCCCCCACTGAGGACACAAAGGAGAGCCTGTGAGTGGTCCCTACTGCCCCTCTTCCAGCAAGCGCAGACTCCTGGGGCCAGAGGCTCCACAGGCTAACACTGGGCTTTCTCCATTCAAACAGATTCTTCGGGCCCAGCACGGGGTCCCCAGATGACTCACATACGCCCCCCTCCAGGCTTCACGAATCTTTAGTTAAGTGGCAGCAGGAGGGCCACAGGTGTCTCAGGCATCCACAGCATCACATCCTTGTGGCAAAGTTAAATGAGGAGTTAATGAGGTGACCCCTCCTGTCAGGCTGGGCAGTACCTGGCACCCTTCCCCCACCCACCTAAGCTGCTGCCTGATCCCAGCCCCCTCGTCTGGCAATGAGTCTGCTGCACTGAAAAAAAATAGGTTAATGCAGCTGGGGAAAGAAGGGAGGTGGGCAGCGGGTCTGGCTCCACAAGCCTGCCTGCTCCCCCACCAACCCCGGGCACAGCAAGGCAGGCACAGCAGGGTGAATGAATGTCCCTCTGTCCCCCACGGTACAGACCCTTGTGTCTGTGACACCAACATACTTTGTCACACAGCAGGAGCTAGAGGACTGAATCACCCGCCGCACAGAGCATCCCAGCGCCACAGCCACCCTGCAGTTGCATTGATGCCAATCAGCTCAGCAGCCCAGAGCCTGGCTGGCCTGCCACTCTTGCCGAGAGGGCACCATCAGACACAGAAGTGTCAGACGCCACCAGAGGTGAAGCTGGCTAAAGGATTCCTGAAGCGGCTTCTTGGTTTTGCTAGTCACTAATGCCCAGGGAAAAGAACTGGAAGTCTGGAGTTTCAAGGTTTAGAAACTGCCCCCTACCTGCCACCCCCCAACCCCAGCAAAGGGGCAGGTAAACCGGAAGGACTCTGTTTGGCTGGGACTGGGCCAGGAACCTGCTGGGTCACTTTCTCGCCAACCTCTACGTCTGGAAATGGACAATGAGCTTTGGGCTGGTGTCTGCTGGCCTCAGCAGGGGTTGGGAAGGGGGTACAGGCAGGGGATGGCTCCGGGCTTCCGGGCACAGACAGCTGCCTCAGCACAGAGGGGCTCTGGTAGCAGCTGAGGCCAGCAGGGCTCTGCTAGCCTCGTCCCTAGAGAGGCTGAAGGTGACACAGGGGCCAATGCAGGACAGCTCAAGTTGCTGCCCTGCCCAGCACTTTCCAGGACTGCTGTCCCCGCTGGGAGGTCACGTATGCCCCGTTGGAAGAGGATGAAAGTAGATAAGGAGACAACGGGCCCCAGATCACATCCTCTTGCAGGTGCCAGGAGCCTCTATGCTGGCTGGCAGTGAGGACCTGCGCAGAGGGACCCCCCTCGGGCCCCCACGGGAGAGCTTGTAAATCCCCCCCAGCAGCACAGACTAGCCAAGCCTCTGTCATCACTACCTGGAAGGACAGGCATGGCCCTGGCCAGCCGGGACAGGCACCCTGCGCCATTTGCTTAGGTCTACGGGTACCAAGCGCTCACTGTGTGCTAGGCGATGGCCTGGCTCTTCCTCAGACGCCCAATGCCAGGGCCCAAAGCCAGCCCTGCGGCAGCCTGCCCAGCTGCAGGACAGTCAGCTTCTATCTCAGACTTTCATCCCCGCCCAGGTCTGGGGCGGCAGGCAGGATGGGCAGTCTGCCCTGGCTCAGCTTGGTCTGAGCTGCCTGCTGGGTCAGGAAACCCCTGGCACACTGACTGAGTTGCCTGGTGCCTGACTAGCACTGGGCCAGCAGGCCTCTGGGTGGTCCCTGAAGAGGTAGCCTGTAGCCCCCAGACCCGGCAGCACCGCCAGTTCCCCACAACCCCAAAGAAACCTCACACGGCCGGTGGTACTGAGGTGCTTCCGCCGGTGCCCCTCTGCAGAAGGGGAGGCCACTGGACGCAGGGGGTCAGGTCTGGGCTGGGCGCTGTAGGGGAAACTGAGACCCAGGAGCCCCTCGCCCCATCTGTTCATATTTCTACCCGCAGAGGCGCAGAAAGCAGGCAGGCAGTCCTCTCCCACAAGAGACAGCCCCCCTCTTCCTGAGACAGGGACAGAGGCAGAGAGAGCGGGGCTCGGAGGCTGGGGTAGCAACAGCATTAATCATCACGTTAAGGCCACTGAGAGCCAACCCCAGCTTACCCCAGCCTCTGTCCCAGGGTCCCTCAGTCAGGTAGGAGGCGCAGTGAGCTCCGAGAAGGGGCCGCCCAGAGCCCCAGCAGGCCCCCCGCCCCCCTCAGTCCCTCTCGTCCACCCCCGCCGACCCCTCGAGCCCCTCGGGCACCTTCTGGCGGAGGAGCTTGCTGCGCACGCGGCCCCAGAGCCGCGCGCCGGTGTTGGGGGGCCGCTTGCTCCCCGGCTCCTCCAGCGGGTCCAGGCAGCAGCGCTCCAGGGGCTCGCACACCGCCTTCAAGCTGCAGTCGGGCTGAGGCAGGACGTCTGTCATGCCGGCGGCAGCGGCAAAGCCCGACCCGACGGCGAGCCTGCCTGCGGGGCCAGCTCAGCTCCGGGGACAGGGAGGCGGGGAGGCGGGGAGGCGCGGGGCGCCGGGGCTCCGGAGCCGCTGGAGGGAGGGTGGGAGCGGGCGCAGCCTCAGCCAGCCGCCGGGACTGTTACTCGAGCCGGGCAGGGAAGCGCATGGTGCGGGGCTCCGCTTTCTCCTCCCTCTGCGTTCTCCCTCCCCGGAGACACCGCTGGGGCAGCAGCGGCTCGCTGGTCCCGGCCAGGCTAGCGGGAGGCCAGCCCCGAGCGCGCGGCACAGCGCCCGAGGCTGCCGGGGAGCCCCCGCCCCCAGCCCCCCCCAGTGGAGGAAGTGACTCAAAAGAGGCGCGGGAGGCTGCCCCCTCCAAAACACCCAACCTCCCGGTTTTAACTCTTGGCAGGCTGGGCCTCCTCCACACCCATCCTTCGGCCCTCCCTCCAGCCCCTCCTAAAGTAAGTTTGACAAGCAGCACAACCAGCCAGGCCCTTCCCCTCTAGAGCCCTGGTTAACCCCTTCCCCACCAGGCGGCGCCTCGCTGCTGGGGTGTCTGCGGGAGGCTGGGGGAAGCCAGAGGGGGTCTGCAGAGCCCAGGGCTCAGGGCCAGGAGCCATCAACAGCTGCCCTTGTCCCGGGCAGAGGACCAGTCCTGCCCCGGGGTTCTACTCCTGCCCCAGATGCCTCCCTCAATGCCAACTCAGTGACAGGGTCCGACCCGCGTGGACTCCTGTGTAAAGGATAAAGAAGACCCTTAGCTGGGCAACCTCCTGGGCTCTAGCAGCCCCAGAGGGAATCAGCTACTATGGACCTTCTCTGGGGCCATGAGCAAAAAAATCCAAGGACGACACGGGTTACAGATGCCCAGCAAGAGGTGCTCCTCTCACGGGCCACTTCTAACCATCACTGGTGCCCTTCACCAGAAAAGCCAAAAAAAGGGCTGTGCTGCTGGGGGCAGAGGACGTCCACTGACAGAATGGCAACAAAAGCCACTCTGTGCTGGGTGCCTTGGGATAGAGAACTAGGAACTTGTTCTTGACTCTCAAGTTGATGTTCATTTCACAAGGTAACAAGCCAGTGTCCGGTGTTTGGAGAACAGAGAAAGGCCTGAACCCCAGACGATTAGGGTCCACACACCCCAGAGGCGTCCAGGCATCACACCCTGTAGAGCTTGGCACGGGGGGAGGAAGGAAACCAGTATTTTCGCAGTGCCAACCGTGAGCCGGGTCCCATGCAAAGGGCGTTCAAATATCTGCTGGTGTTGAAGACTTCTGTGCCATTGATGGTGTTGTTTAGAGTTGTGAGGACTGGGGCTCAGGGAGATGAAGTTCTCGCCTGAGGTCACGGAACTGCAGCTGGCTAGTGACAGGCCTCCTCCAAAGGCCCTGGCGCTCACAACCACTGAAGTGTGGCTGGTTCTCTGGATTCGGGGAAAAGAGGTGGGTCAGGCCACCAGGGCAGGTGGGTCGGGGCCCAGAAGCAGCCCCTGGCATCTGGAATGCACCTGCTGAATCTCAACCAGCGCATACGTCTTGGGGTTTATCATCAGAGCCCGCGGTGCTTTTGCAGAAAGGGGCGGCTTCACCACAGAGGGAGCCAAGCCTTGATCATGACAAGAGACGCCCTTCACCGAGCTTACTATGCGACAGGCACCACACTAACCCTCCACTTGGAGTACCTCACTCACTGCTCCCCCAACCTGAGGAAGTATGTCCTCACATCCCCATTTTTCCATCTGAGGAAACTAAGGGTATAGAGAAGCTAAGCCACTTGCCCAGACCAGCCTGGGCCAGGCCACGAACAGAGGTCTGGCTAGGCCCTCACCACTGTGATATCCCAGTGTGGCAGGGTCTGGTCCTGTGCTGCCTTCTGCCTGGAGGTGAACGTGGAGTCCTGGAACTCTGCTGGACTCTGGTGGTCCCTGCAGGGTGGGTGGGCCAGCCCCATCTCTTCTAGGGCTCCATGCTCCATACCTGCTTCTGCACAGTGCAGACAGGGCTGGGCCGCCAAGGCTGCACAGAGCCTCCTGCTACCTGAGCTAAAGTTGCCCAAAGCCAGTGCAGCTAAGTGGGGCAGAGCCACAACCGTTTTCCCAGTAACCCCTGAGTGGGACGGGGAGACCCACCAAGGCAGGGACATGCCTGTGTCCCCTGCCCAGCCGGGGCCTGAGCCACCCTTCTTGACCCACCCCTGACCTGTTCTCCCAGGGCACCTCTGAAGAGAATCTCCCTCCAGCCCCATGAGTGGCCAGCAGCTGCCCCCACCAGCTGCACAAAACCCACCTCCTCCAAGGGTTCACCCATTCCTGTGGTCTTCACCTCTTCATCCCAGTGATTTCATTCAAGAGGTACTGACTGAGGGCCTGGCTATGTGCCCAACCCTGGATAGGGGCTGGGGAATCACAAAGATGAATCAAAAGGCTGTGCTTGACAAAGCTGACAACCCAAAAGAGAAGAGGAGACAAAGGCTTAAACACCTCTTAACAGGAGGCAGAAAGGCATTCACGCATCTGGCATTTACCAATCGTGCACCTACCACACGTCACACCCAGATGGACAAAGCATCATTTTTGCCCTCAAGAAACCCAGTCTTATGCCGCAAGAACAGCACAGATCAAGTGCCACGAAAGCTGAGAGAAAGGAGAGGAAAATTCTAGCCAGAGAGAATCAGGGAAGGCTTCCTGGAGGAGGGGTTGGCATGGGCCAAAAGAGAAAAAAGGATCACCCTCCCTGGCTTTGCTCTGCATCCCTCAGCTAATGGGCAAGTGCTGGTTGTGTAACTGGCCGGTAAGGTGCCATTATAATTGCTAACCACGTTCACCTGCTGCAGACACATGGTGTGTGCTGGGCACTGCCAACTGTTAACTTCAGAACTGGCCCCTCACTGGCTTTCTAAGGT
Source organism: Orcinus orca (assembly GCF_937001465.1). Taxonomy (NCBI): domain Eukaryota; kingdom Metazoa; phylum Chordata; class Mammalia; order Artiodactyla; family Delphinidae; genus Orcinus; species Orcinus orca. Next base: position 6,789,674 of record NC_064577.1, on the reverse strand, counting down.
TCTCTGTCCTCTATCTGGGTCACATGCCACAGGATGCAGTTTGGGGGATGTTGAGTAAGGTGCGTCCCCCGCCAGGTGTGCGGGAGAAGGGGGGCAGTGCAGATCCTCTTCCCAAAGCTTTATACTTGTCTGTCTTAGGAACCCCAGGCTCAACACTTGTCTGGGTAAAGCAAGCTCTGATTGGATGAAAGATGGCCAACTGGTCTCCATGGTGACATAAGCGCCTTAGCAGATGGATAGCTGTTGGGAGGCTCTTCCCTTGAGATGCTCATCTTTCCTTCCTCCCTGTGGGCTGGGGGTTCTCTCTAGGGACAGCACAGATTTGCCTTCTCTTCCCCAAGCCTGACTCACTGCTTCCTGGAAGCAACGGTCTAGGAGCAGGCTGCAGCAGGGGGGTTGGGCAAGACAAATGATCCTAGTGAGTTCCTCAAAAGCAGCCGTCTGAGTTCTGCTCCCTCCAGCCCACCACAGACCCTTCCTCAGCTTCACTGGGTGGGCTAGGCTCAGGCTGTCCCGGCCACCCTGGAAGTGACGGCACCCCTTTCCCCTCTGTCCATCCTGGCAGAACCGGCCTCTGAGGATGAGCAAGGGCCCCCTGTCTGGATAAACAGAGCCTGGGTGGGAAGGCCCACATGAACAGATGTCGCTGCCTTTGGAATTAAAAACATTCCTAGTAGACTGTCCCATCCTCCCTCACCCCCTCCCCAGGCTCTCTGCCAAAGGAATGAGAGGGGCCATCCCCAGGGAGGTGCAGGGCAGGACCCTAGGTTACACCGAGGGAGGGGTCTATACCTGGGGTGGCTGGGACCGGCCACCCAGCACCGCTATGATTGAGGCAAAATCAGGCTAAAGTGATCAGCAGAGGCATCACTGAAGAAAAAAAAGGTCAACAGGGAATCTATGCAGCCTGAGCTGTGTGGGCAGGAGAGGCAGGGACTGCCACCAGTGCGGCGCGGTGACAGCTGGGGACGGGGACGGCTTCCAGGCAAATCCTCCAGCCTGTGAACGCGAGGAGGAAGTTTCTTTCGCAGAACCCTGGGATGCTGCTGCTACTTCTCTGGAGTGACCTCCTTTTCCCCACTGCAACGACTTTCATCTTCCCTTCAGCCCAGACTGGGACCCCGATTCCCTGCCCCTATCCTCCAGCCACGTGACTTGAAGGCAGGAAAGGGGGTTTCTGAGCAGCCAGCTAGACCAGGGCCACAGGCACCCCAGCGAGGACAGCCTGGGAGTGAGGGGGAGGGGAGAGCCCCAAAGGGCCACCCGGAGAGGCTGGGTGCAGGAGCGGGAGCTGGAGAGGAGCCTGGGATGGCGCTGAGGAGGACTGAGAGGGGTGTGGGACGGGGTCAGCCAGGTGCGCTCCCTTCAGCCCCAGGGGAGCAGAGCTGGGAGGCAGGGTGTGGGTGGAGAGCAGGTGGCGTGTGAGGCTGGGAGGGCTGCAGAAAGGAAGCCCATGGTGGTTCCTGCCCAGAGACAGGCACCGGAGTCCAGCCCGAGAGAGAACCAGCAGGGCGGGCAGTGCACGGGAGCCCGGGGCCCACGCAGAGGGTGTGTGAGTTGGCAGGGAGGGTGGCACACCGCAGGGAAACTGTGAGAAAGGGGGGCGGGAGAGTCCCTTTAAAATGAATGGCCCTGGGGTCCCTGCATTCCTAACGTGTGTTCTCACCTTGTTCTGTACCGATCCTAACCCAAACTGTGGATCGGAAGGGCAGAGATCTTCAGACGATGAGAAAGTGAGACCCGTTTATGTTTTTCCATCCACACTTTTTGAGCATCTGCTATGTTCCAGGCCTGCATTAGGCCTGAGGACAGGAACCCTTTGCTCAAAGTCACTGAGTAGCCAATGGCAGAGCTGAGGCTAGAAGCTACTTTTTCGCTCATTTACCCATTCATTCATCACTGACTAGATAGCCACCACATGCCAGGTGGGGAGGACCCTGAACGGGTCACAGCTCACTTGGAGCTGTGAAACTCCAAACCGAGCCCTAGCCAACCCACCGCTGACCCGCCACCCAAGGAGATAAGTGCTAGCAACTGGGGACTCTTCCAGGCATCCAGGCCAGGACTCCGGGGTCTGGGCCCTGCCTGCTAACAGCTGTGCATGGGGTTACAGGTCTCTAAGGCCTGGAGCCTCAACTCTGTAGGTTAGTGGTTACCGGTAGCTTTAGATGGCCACCTGAGAGAGAGTTGGGGAGCGGCTTCCAGGATGTTGGGACAGGCGGCAGCCAGGAAGGACTCAAAGGTAGTCGCTCTGCAGCCCAACCTCAAGGTGTACCATGACCCTCCCGTCTCCCAAGGCCTGGCCTTGGAGTCAGAGGGCAGTGCAAAGCACGGGCTGTTCTGCACACAGCCTCACCCTCCACTCTGCCTGGCCAGCCCAGGCTGGTGTCTCGAGGGTGCCTGGTGGCTCTAGGAGAGGCTGAGACAGCCACAGGGCTTGCCTGCTTCAGGACTGCCCTAATGTCCTAATGGGCCCTGGCAACTCCTAGTAATTCTCACAGCATATTTGGTCACGGAAAAAGGGTGGAAAATCCACTTGAGCCTTTGGGAACATCTTGTATACCTAAAACAAAACCCACCAGGGATGGAGTGGGTAGAGTACACCCACCACACATCCATCCATTCCTTCCCACACAACTCATGGATGGAACTCACAGCCAGACTGACACCCAGACCCCCTTGGCCGCTTGCCTGCTCCCAGGACGGAGGCAGTATGGTCGGGGTCTCCCAGCACAGCCAGGGGCCTGAGCACCCCAGGGGGCCTCCCAGGCCGCAGACTGAAAACACAACAGCCTCAGGCAGGGGGGTTTGAAAGTAGGTCAGGGTCCGCTGAGCCTCCATGCTTTTTTTCTCTTTTGCTAATATTAAGCAACTCTTTTCCACCCACTCTGAGCTCCAAATGAACAGAAGACAGCTCCTGGGAGCCACGGAACCAGGGTGTGAGTCCTGCCTGGTCACTGTGGCAGCCACTCCCTCTCTCTGGGCTTAGTTTCCACACCTGTCAAACAGGATCTTGGACGAGACAAGTGGTCCGCAGTGAACTTTTTTTAAGCAGAGGATACAGCCCGCTTTCTTTCTAAATGAAACCTTAGGCCAAAGTCTCCCTGCCCCCAATCAGCTAACGGCAGAAGCAGGGAGCAGAGGCCCCTGGCTGAAGTGGGGTTTCAGGGCCCTACCCACTCACACTGCCGTTGTCCACCACTCCCTGCCTTGGGAGCACCTCCTCGGTTGCCCCAGTAATCCCCAAGCCCCGCAGACTCTGAAGCCTCTGGTCCTCCTTTAAGGACAGAGGCTTTAAAGGAGGACAGTTCCCATGAGAACTGCTATTCCTCTACCACGGCCATTGGCCCTCGCTCCCCTCCAGGGTGGGCAGATGTGGAAGTCGGGAGATTAGGGGCTTTTTAAGGAAACTTTTGGGTCAGAGTCCTGGATCCGAAGCTCATGTTTTATCTCTACTTTTCTCCCTGCTTTGGGAAAACTCTGGGCCTCTGCTTTGCTGGTGTGGGTTCCCTTCGGTGGCCTTACAATAGGATAACGCTTATCTCATGGAGTCAGTCTGGTTGGTGTTTTCTGGGTCACCTCCGGCCTGAAGCCAGTGTAGCTCAGCTCTTGCCTCCAAGGGTGTGAGCAGGCTATGCCTCGCTTCCCCTGTGCCAGCCCATGGGGAGCGGGTGGCACCTGGCGGTCAGACCCTCACCAAGAGCCCCCACTGCCCCCACGGCTCGTGCCACGGCCAGGCGGGGCTGGGTGAGGCGCTCAGGTGGGCTGTGCAGCGCCCACAGCGAGGGAGAGCCACACGAGGCGCCCCTGATCAGCATTCACGTACAGCCTCAGCCCTCACTCAGGGAGTCCCTGGCAATTCCCCTACTAAGTCCTTTTCTCAAAGGTTTTGAATAAAATCAAAGACAGGACCATCCCAGGAGGCTGAAGCTGCAGCCTCCGCCAGCAGCGAGGTGAGCGGTTACCGGGAGCGAGCAGTAAGCCAGGTACTGTTACCTCCCAGGACTCATCTGGTCCTTGCACAGGTTTGAGAGGGAACACACAGACAGGTCACCTCGCTGTTAGATGGTGGAGCTGCGATCAAACCTGGGTCTTCTGCTTCTGAGTCTAGGAGCCCCCGGGGCCCAGAGCTGGGAGAGCACCCTCTTTTGGTTTGTTGAAAGGCGGGATTGTTCTAAGGGCCTGAAGGAATCAGTTCCCAAGGTCCTCTCCAGATCAGCTTCTCTGTGCCTCTCACCTCTCCCAGGTAAGCAGGGGGCATTCCCACGCAGGGCAGGAGGCAGAGGAGACCCGTGCCTCCGTCTGCTTCCTGCCCAATGCTTCCTGTCTCCAGAACCCCCTGGGCGGAGCCCAGGCTCCCAAGATCAGGAACACCCGGAGACGGAGGTAGCTAAGCGGGGGCCGGAAGAGAGAGGTTGTCCTACAAGTGTCGGGAGGCCTTTGGACAGCCAGGGGCAGGATCCTACGAGATCCCCTCTCATAGGATCCTGCCCCTGGCTCTCCCGCATCCCGCTGCCCACTCTGCTCTCCAAGTACAACCGAGCCATCCAGAGACCTGCCTTGAAGAGGGACAGCAGGTGAGGCACTGGACAGTGAACGGGTCTGAAACAGCTCTAGTCACCTGGGCCCTGGGAGGAGGTGGTGTCAGAGGCAGGGAGAGGAACAGTCCTGGTGCCCCCGTCCCTCCCTGTCCATGTGCTCCTGGGCTGGCACAGTGGTGATGATGGCAGCGAAGGGAAGAGCCCCCCATGGACCTGCTGAGAGCAGGAGGCAGCACGGATATAAAACACGGCCTCTCGAGGCAGACGCTTCCCCTGGACGTGCACACCCAGCCCAGGCTGAAGGCAGGGGATGGGTCCATCTTCCAGGGAGAGGCTGGAAAGCCACACCCTGCATGGCCACTGCGGTGTCCCAGGGCAGGGAGCTGCCTAGCTGCCTCCCTGCTGGCAAGTTTTCTCCCAGCTGCCCTTCCCCCCAATCCGAGTCACAACCGGCCACTCTCAGGGGACAGGGCCTGGCTGTGGTCAGTGTGGCCTGAAGGATGCATGGGAGAAGGTGTTAAGGACACCCGGTAATGTCCCCTGTCTTTCCACACAGGGAGGGACCCAGGCACCCAGCTGTGAGGAGCCCAAGTGGAAGGGGTTCTGGGTCAACCAGGCCAATGCCCCAGAGCCCAGCTCCAGGGCAGTAAAGCTGGGATGCTTGACGCTTGGGCAGAGTCAAACGGGGACAACAGACACCTCGGGGGCCAGAGGGAGGGACGTGGGGTGGGGGAGCCCTCGACTCCTGCCCTAGCAGCCTCCCGACCTGCACTCACTCCGAATTTCCTCATGCCCTGCAGAGTAATTGAAACCAGAAGTAGTTCCCGCTGACAATGACCCCTTGTTCCCAGCTCATCACTCACTCTGGGCCTGACCGCACCATGCCGCCGAGCTGAACGCGGCTCTGAGGGGGATGAGCCCCGAGCTGCTCAGCCCGGGGCGGGGGCACAGCAGGGAACCTCAGGCTGGCAGGTCGTGAGGCCCCAACCTTGACCTCCTGCCCACTCCGAGGTCGGTTCATCAAAGCTGGTCTGACTCCAACAGCATAAGAAAACAGATGTGGCCTCAGCCAGCCTAAGGCCCAAACACAGGGGCCACTTGCAGGTGACAGCCTTTGGGAAGGGGGTTTGCTTGACAAGCTACACTCAGAATCCCTGCAGGAAGGCGGAGGACAGTGGACCTGGACCTGCCGGCTTGGGCAAAGGGCTATCATCACTAGACAAGGACAGGCCTTGTGCCAGGTCCTGTGCCAAGGGCCTCACGGACTTTCCCCTTCTGTTCTCTTTACCACCCATTTTACAGATGAGGAAACTGAGGCTCAGAGAGGTAAAGTAACCTGTTCTCCCAACTCATGAATGGAGAAAGCTAGACTGAAGCCCAGATCTGTCTGGCCTCAAAGCCCCTTCAACACTGACTGAATGGTCACAATTCTCCTCTGTTCTCTTCACTACATGGGGAGGGAGGTCCTGTTCATTCTTTGCATCCACCACACAGTGCCTGCCCCTTAGAGGGAGTTCAACAAACAGAAATGCGGGAATAAACTAGTGAAAGCGTGGATGTGCACGGACCAGCTCTTTCAGGGACATTCCATCCTTTGAGCCTCACAACAAGCCTCTGATAGAGGCACAGTGGGGATAATTGTCCCCATTTAATAGATGAAGAAACTGAGGCCTCCAAAGGTCAAGGGACCTGGATGCATCTTCCCACCCTCAGCCCAGTGTTCTTCCTACACTGTCAGGGTAACTGCACTCCACACTCCATCTATCTAAACCACTGACCGAGGGGAAGACAAACAAGTTAGGAAAGGAGGGGCAAGGAGACAGGGATGCCTAACCTGGGGGAGAGAAAGCCAGCGGGCGGCAGCTGTTTTCTTCAACTAGAAGAGGCTAATGGTGACAGATGTAAGTTTTTATATGTAGAATGGATAAACAACAAGGTCCTACTGTATAACACGGAGAACTATACTCAATATCCTGTGATAAACCACAATGGAAAAGAATATTAAAAAAAGGATGGGTATATATGTATAACTGAATCAATTTGCTGTACAGCAGAAATTAACCCAACATTGTAAATCAACTAGACTTCAATAAAAAAATATTGATTGAAAAAAAAAGAGGCTAGGGCTTCCCTGGTGGCGCAGTGGTTGAAAGTCCGCGTGCCGATGCAGGGGACACGGGTTCGTGCCCCGGTCCGGGAAGATCCCACCCACATGCCATGGAGCGGCTGGGTCCGTGAGCCATGGCCGCTGAGCCTGCGTGACCGGAGCCTGTGCTCCGCAACGGGAGAGGCCACAACAGTGAGAGGCCCGCGTACCGCAAAAAAAAAAAAAAAAAAAAGAGGCTAGGGCTTCCCTGGTGGCACAGTGGTTAAGAATCCACCTGCCATTGCAGGGGACACAGGTTCGAGCCCTGGTCCGGGAAGATCCCACATGCCGTGAAACAACTAAGCCTGTGCGCTACAACTACTGAGCCTGTGCTCTGGAGCCCATGAGCCACAACTGCTGAAGCCCGTGCACCTAGAGCCCGTGCTCTGCAACAAGAGAAGCCACCGCAATGAGAAGCCCACGCACCTCAACGGAGAGTAGGCCCCGCTTGCCACAACTAGAGAAAGCCCGCGCACAGCAACAAAGACCCAACGCAGCCAAAAATAAATAAATACATAAATAAAACAAAATCTTAAAAAGAGGCTAATGGTGACCAGTTGTGTCCTGGGGGGTTGGGGGGCCTGATCTCCTGTGACAGCTGGAGAGAGATGAGCAACCAGGGGTGGGGGAGGGGGCGTGGTAACCCTGGGTCTGGAGTGAAGAAGGCTAAGAAATCTGCATCCTCAGAGACCACGCTCTTCTCCACACTTAAAAGTAAGAAACTCTAAGGCGGAAACAACCCAAATGTCCATTGGTGGATGCATGGATAAACAAAATGTGATCTATACGTATAATGTTATGCAGCCTTAAAGAGGAAGGAAATTCTGACACACGCTGCCATACGACATAGATGAACCTTAACGACACTGTGCTAAGTGAAGTAAGCTAATCACAGAAGGATAAGTATTGCAGGATTCCACTTACACAAGGTACCCAGAAATCGTCAAAGTCATAGAAAGTAGAATGCTGGTTGCCAGGGGCTGGGGGAGGAGGAATGGAAAAGTTACTGTTTAACGGGTATGGAGGTTCCGTTTGGGAAGATGAAAGGTTCTGGAGATGGATGGTGGTGACGGTTGCACAACAGTGTGAATGTACTTAATGAATGCCTCTGAATTGTAAACCTAAAAATCATGAAAATGGTACATTTCATGGTATATGTATCTTACCACAGTTGAACAAAAAAATAAGAAGGTCTAGATATTGTCAGATGTACCAATCTGGGCTCTGAGAACACACCCAACTCCTGAAGGCAGGGGACTGGCCTTCATGACCTCCTCTGAGTGTCATTTCTAATAGCTCTGACCTCTCACTTCCAAGCTTCCAAGTGGTCAGGTCAAGAATGTCAAAGAAATCACCCTCCTTTCCCCTTCAGACACAGGCTCCAGGCTCCAGATGGGAAGAGGACAGAGGGCGAGGCTCCCAACGGGCCTAAATGTTGCAATGAGGGGGATGGGGTGGAGGGAGTGAGAGGGAGTTACCACTCCAGGCATTAGGACAGCTAGAGCTTCCTTCTTGGCCTGGAACCCTGTCCCAGCTCACCCCAGGGTCTTGAGCTCTCCTATGGCCCAGGGGACCACCCCTAGCAGGCTCACAGGAAAGTGTAGCTATGTCCCTCCAGAGGGAACAGGGCCGAAGGTTGGGGGCCCGTCCCCAGGCTTGTGGCTGAGCTGGGAAGCGGGGGAGCAGGGGCATGAAGGGGATCCCAGGTCTCAGACCCCTCTCTAGTCTGAAGTCAGTGGCAGGAACTGAGCTGTGAAGTCCTCAGGGAGAACTCTCCTCTCTGGCCCAGCCAGTCAACGAGGGCTGGATCCTGGGAATATGCTAATCAGCCTGGGAGCAGGTCCCAGTAGGGGACAGCACATCTGGAGCCTGGAGCAGCATGGTTGGAAATAGACTGGGACAAACATACAGGAGTCCCCTAGGGCCAGGGAGCCAAGGCAGAAGAAGGGGGGGCCTCCTGGCTGAGGGGTTCCTGGGCTGGGCAGGGGCGGGGCAGCAGGGAGGAAGCAGACAGTGGGGGTGGCCTGGATGGAGAAGTTGGAGGTCTGGGGAGGGAAGGGAGGGCTCAGAAATGCACCAAGCTGGTGGGATCTTCTACTAAATTTGCAGTGACGAAGGGCTGACCCCTAAGAGTCACAGGCTGACATCCAGGTCTCCCCCTGCCCCGTTCACTCATTTGCCCAGCAGCTGCCCAAGCACCACCAAACTGGGATCAAGATCCCGAATCTGGAGCCTTTGCTCAACCACTAATGAGCTGTGTGACTGTGGCTACGTCACTCACCCTTTCTGGTCTCAGTTTCCTTCTCCCCTCAAAACAGGATTGGATGAAATGCCCTCCAGGATTCCTTCTGGCTATAACCCTACCGATCCCCCTTTTTTCGTTCATTCCTTCAACCTCCCTCTTACTTGCACGGCTCACAACCCCTCCAGCCCAGGGCAGGCGGGCTCCTTAATTTCCTGGGATACTCCCTGTGCATTCCTGCCTCCCTCCCTGCTCTGGGCCACGTGGGCCCTTCCCCCAGAATGCCCACCCCGCTGCTCTCTGCTGATGCAGAGCCTGCCCACCTTGCTAGAACAGCAGAGCCTTAAAATGGTAATTAATGTGCTGGCCATTATGTAAATGATTTTTATAAAGTACTTTGGACAATGTAACAAGAAAGGTAATTATAAAGACTACGTTCAGACCGAGAAAAAAGGGGGTTTATGGTAATGCTACTTGAAAACAGAAAAAAAAAATACGCACCATCATTAAAACCATATAAAAATCTGTATACCTGAGGAAGGGAAAAGGCACAAAATAAGATGGCTGTTTCAGAGGAGTGGCAGTAGGGACGGTCAGTGATTACGTTTCAAGTCTCATTATTATTATTGCAATTCTCTTTCTAATATAAACACTGCTTTTGGAATTTAAAAAACCCAGTGCTCTCAAATCCCTCACTCCACCTCCTCCTGGAAGCCTCCCTAACTCCAGCCCACAATGATCTCTCCTTGTTTGAATTCCTGCAGCACAAGTTTCCATCTCATTATGCAGGGAACGGTGGGAGGCTTGCCCTGGAGAGGGCAGGGCAGGGGCTCTGGAGACTCCAGGCTCTCCTACCCTCTGGCTGCCTGGCCTTGGGCAGGTTCCTTAACCCTTTCGTGCCTCAGCTTTCTCATCTTTAAAACTGTGATAACTTTCCTACCCCACAGGGTACTGTGAAGATCCCCCAGGGTAACAGCTGTGAGCATTAGCCCAGTGCGGGCTCACGCAAAGCTCTCTGATGTGACCACCCCCACCCCCACCCCCACCCCCACCATCAGCAGCCCAGCATCACCACCATCTCCAGCATCGTTATTGGCACCTTGCCTTGTTCCCTAGTGGCGTGGCATATATCGATACTCTCGTCTTTCCAATCTGGCAGTCGATTCCCTGAGGCCAGGCCCCTGCACCTCAGAGCAGCCAGTCCGTGAGGGGCACACTGCAGAAGCAGAGGAAGTCCCCCTTCCCTGGCTCTTTTCCACGCACACTCATTCTGCTTCCTTCCAGGTACACCAGGCAGACACGTCCCCTGAGGGGAGCTAAGAGGACTCCAGACAAAGGCTGGAGAGGGATGCGGGGCTGGGAAATCACCCCAGCTCCTTCTCCAGGCCACTAGCCATGCAGTGCCCTTCACCCAGGCTGGGGCGTCCCCTGATGAAGGCCTGGGCCATGGAGACACAGCACAGAGGAGGGAGCAGGGCCTTCCCTGCTCACCGTCAGCGGAGGCACCAGGGCCTCAGTGTCCTCATCTATAACATGGGGTGGGTACGACCATCCTTTCCCTCACAGAGCTGTCGCAAGGATCACACGAGAACATTTGGGAACGGGCCTCCAAGAGCACAAGTGCTGGACACACATGTTGGTGATTAGCGCTGCCATTTGTCTGTCACTAACTGCTGCCCCTTCCTCACCCCCCAGCCTGCCGCTGCAGGGTCCCTGCCCCCATTGCCACATGAGGCCAACCCAGAGAGGGAGACTCATCTTGGAGCAAATGCCTGGAGCTTAGGAGACGGGATCCCTCGCTGTTCTCTAGATGAGCTGAGGGAGGACAGGCTTAGAAAGAAGTGGGAGCAACAGGAGCGGGCCTTCTTCCCCTGCCTTGCTTTCAGGCCACCTGAACATCCCCTGAACACGGCCCCTACTGTGAGGCCACCTTTAGCTCCATCCTCGGCGCCCGCTGAAGGGGAACAGGACCGAGGGCCAGAGGCTGGTTCCAATTCTCTTCCTTGGACACGAGGTGGGAGGGGAGGTGGGAGTGAGCTGTGGGAACAGACACCGTTCTGTGGCTCCGTGGGGTTCAGTGCAGTCTCTCCAACCCAGCCCGGTCATCCTGGGTGGCTCCGAGGGTAGTCCCAGGGTGAGAGGACTTTCCAAGGCATGGCACACCCCTGGTGGGGACAGCCCGCCCTCTGACCCACAGGAAGGAGGGCAAGACAGCTCCACATCTGAGGACAAGGCCTGGGCCTTGGGGAGTTGAGGGCTGGGAAACTTCACAGCCCTCCAGAGGACGCTGTCTCTGAACCGGAGGCTCACAGGCCCAGGTCAGCTGGCAGCAGGAAGGTTTGTGTTTCTTTTAATATCAACTCCCAGGCATTTAACATTCCTCGAAGCTTAAACACAGAAACATTTTCCTTACCAGACTGTGCTTTCTGCTTTGCCAAACATAACCTGGCTTCCTCCCCTTCCCCCACCGCCTCCATCTGCTCCTGTCTCCAAGATGTAATGATTTATGGTGTGTTTCCCCTGGGGCCCGTGCAGCTGACAGCGGTGAGAAGGAGGGAAGCAACAGGGCTGCAAGTCCAGGTGGGGACAATGCCTTCGAGCCCTGGAATCCGGGTGCTGGGGGGTTGGCGCCCACGGTGCTTACTGAGCTGGCTGCCCAGGACACCCTTTTAAACTCTTCCATCCTGCAGCCACTAAATGACCCAGGGGCGTGGCCACCGGTCACGCTTCTTGGCTGGGTATCTCCCGGGGCTGGACGGGCCGGGGATGTGCAGATGGGGCCCCCATCCTCATCCCTGCAGGAAGTAGCTTCCCGGGACTGAATCTAGAGCTCACTCTCATCAGCTCCCATTTCCTAAATAATGAAGGACCGGCTCATGGTTGCCTGGCAGCACTATCTCCCTGGCAACGGTGCTGAAGAGTGAGGTGCAGGTCCCCAGCATTAAGAAGGGATGTGCTCAGGAACATGGGGTGACATGAGGCAGATGGCTGGGTCCCCGCTGAATGATGCCATCTCCCTTGTTCAAACACAGGAGCCTGAGACAGGGGCGGGGGCGGGGGGGCGCACGCAAGTCCCCAAGGGGACACTGCCACCAAGGACACCCAGCCAAGAGTCAGGTACCAAGCTCTGCAGCCTCAACAGTGCATCAGAGAACAAATGCTTCCTGTGAAAGAGCATCATTCTGCTCCCCGCACCCAGATCACATCTGGGGCAACCGTTAAGAAGCCTGTATGTATACGTATAGCTGGTTCACTTTGTTATAAGGCAGAAACCAACACACCATTGTGAAGCCATTATACTCCAAGAAAGACGTTTAAAAAAAATACTTAATTAAAAAGAAACCTAGAGTACCCAAGGCCCACAGCTCAATGGCAGGGTGTCAGTTACCATTTCCTTTGACTTCACGGTCAGAGAATCCACACCCGAAGCAGGCTACTTGTGTCAAAAGCACGAGGCCATACAAGGTGCCAGACGGAATGTGGATAGCTCCACACTCAGTGGCACCCCTCCAAGCCTGCATCCCCTTGACAGGTAAGTGCACAGCAGCCATCTTCAAAACTGGCAGAACTTCCAAAGACACAGGCTGCAAACAAAGCCCTTTTCCCTCTGTACATTTGTAAGGCACTGAAAAACGTAGCTGAGGCATATATACTCTCACCCTGCCCCTGCTCGTACCACAGGACCCACCCTAAGCCAATGAACTCCTGGCACAGGTGAGTCAGCCCAGCAACCCTAGCAACAGGTCAGAGACCAGCCCCCAGCAACTCAGCTGGATCCTAAGCCCTTCTGGTCCAGTGGCCAATGCTTGGGGGGGGGGGGGGTCTCACTCCTCCCATGGGAGACAGGGCTAATCCAACACAGCTCTCACGGATACAGCCTCAGAATCCTTCTTAACACAGTGTTCCTGGAAAAAGCCACTAGTAGGCTAAAGATGGGAGGCGAAAACAAAGGTAGCTGTCATCCTTACTGTCCGTCCTGCAGGAGTGTGGACGATCCACTGGCACCAGATGTGGAAGCCCAAGGAACCAGGCACATGTGGGCTTCTGGGGTTAGAATAAGACACCATCTCCAGCAGGGGAGAATAACCACCTCGGGGAACGCTTCTCAGAACAGCTTTGAACCCAAGTCACAAAAGGCCAATCACCCTGACCAAGAAGGTGGAGGAGAAGGACGCCTTCCCCACTGGCACCACCTCCTGACAGCTCCCCGAGCCTTGCCCTGGTGCCCTGGCTGTGCCTGCCTCTCACCTGGATCTGCCCTTTGCCCATGATCTTGTCCACGATCTCGTTGTTGTCCTTGTTGACCTTAGTCTTGTCATAACACTTCTCGTAGCACAGGATCCTCAGGGACTGAGACCCTTCCAGCTCAATCTCGAACTCCTGGGGAAAGATGGGACAGGGTCCTGAACCTCCAAAGCTGACCTGGCTTCCCAGTGGCTTCCCGCCCCACCATTGCAAGGGTGAGAGGGGGTGAGGTAGGGCTATGAGGACCGCCGTGAGGCCTGGCGCAGCGTCCTCTTTCTCTGGAGATCCAGAGGCCTCCGAATCGCTGAGGAAGTGGAGTTTAGGGCTTGAGCTGTAACGCCGTAAATACAAACCCGAGATCAGAGCCAGAGGAGCAGGGAGGTGGGGGCAGAGGGGGCAGAGGGACAGAGCTGGCCCAACAGCAGGCTTGGCTGTCCTGGACCAGCCAATAGCACATGAGCACCAGGAGTGGGATGGGCACGGTGGGGGACAAGCCCAGGGGTCCCCATGGGGACACCAGCCCCTCCACTCACCTCGTCCCACTTGGGCTCTGTTGTGTCCCGGAACACCCTGGTTTTGGCTTTGCTGACAAAGTAGCCAAAGGAATCCACCTCCAGGGTACAGTACAGGTCTGCGGGGGGACAAGCAGAGACACACCGAGTGAGGCCCGAGGCTCAGGAACCCGGGAGGGAAAGGGGGATCACTCATCGGTCCCCCCAGCATCCCCATGGGCGGTCTGCAAATCCACACACTCCCTCCCGGGCTCAGGCCCTGGCAGTCTTCCCCTCCATGGGTGGTGCCAAGGCTGTTTCCCAGGGTAATGGTGTGTGTTGGAGGGTGGCTTTGGGGCACTACAGCCAATCCTCTGCAGTGTGAATCATGAGGCCAGGGGCAGAGGTCAGAGGATGGACATAAGCGCCCCTCCCAGGCCCCAGGAGGTGCCCAGCTGGGCCATCCTCCATCAGAAGGGCTTTCCTACAGAAGGGAGAGCGGGTACAGCCATCCCTGAGTTGCCTCTAACTGGGTATGACAGAGACTAGATGTAACCGGGTATCCGAGCCCAACAGGCTGTGAGCGCAGGTAAACAGGGGAATGACGCGGAAGGCCTGACGCACCCTGGCCTCCATCAGAGCAGAGACGCGTCTGGGTGGCTGAGAGATGGAGGGGCGTGAAGGGCCCCTTAACTGATTCTGCTACGAGCGAACCCTTTGTCAGGGGCCAGGGGACAGTTCCTGGGATAAAAGGAAGGGCTTTGCAGTCAGACTGTCCAGGTCAAACCCCAGCTCTGCACAGACCCCCTACCTCTGTGCCTTCCTGCCCTCATCTGTGAGTCAGGAATGACGACGGTGCCTGCACCCCAGGCCTAATGTAACGAGTTTACTATGACAAGAAGCCGTGGCTGAAGATTCCCAAGGCTTAACTCCCTGAGTCAGAATGAATGCCTGAGTGGGTCAGGGGGCCGGGGGAAGGAGAAGGCGAGGACGGTCTGGAGGTGAGGGGAGACCCTGTAGCAGCACCTCACCCCATGTCTGAGCACCCTGACCCAGTTTGAGAGGTAAAACCCCTGCTCTGGGGGAGTGGGATGCCCCACCCCAATGGGCCTGCTCCCTGAGGCCCATCCCAGCCAAAAGGATGCAGAGAGACAGTAAGCATGAGACATCTGGGCACCTGGTCCAGCTCAGTGGGCTGCAGACTTGGGTGTGTGTCACAGCCCCAAGGAGCTGACTGACCAGGGATATTCCTGGGCCACCCCCTCGCCAGGGGATTCTGTGGGTGTGGGGAGGGTCCTGGAAGCTGTCGCATGTACCACCAGCACAGCCTGGAGTGATGAGAGGGGTGGTCCTGGCCATATCGAGAGAAGGGCTGCTCTAGAGGCAAAAACGTGGGCTTCAGTGTCAGAGACATGGATTTGATGCCACCACCTGTGTGCCCTACTGGGCCACCTGGGAAAGTCCCTGGAGCCTGCTGGGCCTCAGCCTCTTTGTGTGCCAAGTGGGAATGGCATCAGTGACCTCAGAGGGATGCCAGGAGAATCAGAGCAGATAACGCACCTGAAAGTGCTTTGAACGTGTCAAGCACTATCCACTTGCTGGCCACGTGTGCGTTTTCTCCAGCATCTAGTAAGGGACCGAGGCACACAGTAGGTGTCTGGAAATAAACTACTTTGTTCAGCATTTCTGAGCTCCTGTTCATCCAAGGATTAAGGAGATGTGGTTTCTGTTCTCTACGAACTCATAGCAGAAGAGGCAAATTTTTTTTTTTTTTTTTGCCGTATGCGGGCTTCTCACTGCTGTGGCCTCTCCTGTTGCAGAGCACAGGCTCCGGACACGCAGGCTCCGTGGCCATGGCTCACGGGCCCAGCCGCTCCGCGGCATGTGGGATCTTCCCGGACCGGGGCACGAACCCGTGTCCCCTGCATCGGCAGGCGGACTCTCAACCACTGCGCCACCAGGAAAGCCCGAAGAGGCTTTTAAGTGACAAAACAGTATGACAGGTGCTGCCCTGGGGTGATGGGAACACAGAGAGGGGAGGCAGATTTACTGCAGGAATTCAGGCTTCACAGTGAATGTTTATTAAATGACTGTTTGCGAGCCAATGGCATAGCCTCTCCGTGGTGCTCTGCAGGGAAAGAGGCAAAGGGCAGATCTCATCCGCCAGAGGGGAAAAGAGGGAGTGAGAGGAGTCAGGAGCCCTGGGTTTCTGATCCTACGTGATGTTAAGTCCTTTTATCTCTCTGTGACTCAGTTTTCTCATCTGGCAAATGGGGAGAAACTTAGCTGTCTAACTGACTCACAAATTCCTACAGGGAGAAAAATTAGATAAAAATGGAACTGTATTTTGTGAAATACTAAGAACTGCACTGATGTAGTAGATGGTGATTTAGAAGGAAAAAGAAGTGTGTGTGGCAGTGTGCTGGCACTACACATACAGGTCATATTTAAGCCTGCTCTTAGGTCTGTATTAACAAGCATGACTGCCTTTTATGGAGAAAGAAGCTGAGGCTCAGAGAGGTTAAGTGACTTGCCCAAGGTCACACAGCTTGTAATCGGCAGATGTGGGATTGGAGCCCCGTATTTCTGATACCTGGGGGTGGGGAAGGGCTTGGGGAAGAGCAGACCTTGGAGACAAAGGGCAGGGATGATCTCCCGCCAAGAGGAGCTGGTTCCTGGCCTTTGGGGGAATGCCCCACATCTCAGAGGAGCTGGCAGAGCCCCAGCCTGGGCAGACAAGAGCAGAGCAGGTGAGCAGTGGGAGGCCCTATGCAATGGGTCCACAGGGACTTTCTGTGAAAGGATGAACAATGGTCCACCCAGCCTCTCCCTGGGGCTGCTGGTCAGGGGTACTTACTGGCTGACTGTTTAAACCCCTTGGCAGAGTGGACGATGACATGGAGGAAGCCATAGAGTCCTGGAGACTCGTCGTCTGCAAGAGAGAAAAGCCCCCAGGGAAGGGGGTGATGAGAGGCCTGCTTCTTCCCCTCCTCACCCCAGGCTGGTTGGATGCAGAAAGGGCGGGAGACAGTCTGTGCCTTGGTCCGACAGCACCACCTGGTGGCCAGATGAAGAAGCTGCCACAGTCCACTGCTTCCGGGAATGTGGGCCGATGCTCCTTTCTCCCTCCACTCAGCCTGGGTGGCCAGTCCACACCTTCCTCCTGGGCCAGGGACTTCGTCCCATTTCCCGCGGGGCACTTTCCCTCTCCCATGAATCCTGCCTAACCCTGGCTGCCCGACTCAGCTTAGCTTTCCAAATTTGAAATTAACCAATATTAAGTCACTCTGTGCCAAGCAAAGAGAAGGTCCAGCTCTGCCTCCTCTTTGGGACATACGGGGCAGATGACCCCCACTGTGGAGGAGAGCTTGCTTTCAAACCCCTCCCTTACTCCAGAACCTCCCACAGGCTCCTCAGCTTGAACAACATACTCCCTTGTTTGGCATTCAAGGCCTTCTAAGATCTGATCCCTGGAAACTTTTAGCCGTATTTCTCATACACTACTCTCATCCACCTACCCTTCCCCTCCGCCACCACCCTGCTCCATGAACTGGCTTCCATGAACTGACGACCTCAGGAACATATTAACAACACAATCCCAGTGCACCAGGGCGCCAGATCTTCTCTCCAGCCAGAGGTGGCCAGGGAGTAGAGGGGGCTGTCTGGAGACTCAGCAGAGAACAACCCCTATTCAAACTGTGTACCTGGCAACTGAGTCTTCCCAGCCCAGCGGAGCAGAGATCAGCTGTTTGTAGCTGAGTGTCTAGCTAGGTCTTTGTGCAAGGCCCCAGCAATGCCCTGGGGGCTTGGACCTGCTGATTTGAGTAACCTTGGGTTCCAGATCTTACCGTCTTTATTGCTGGTGACAGGAATGTTGTGTACAGTCCTAAGTTTGAAACAGGATCCCGTGAGCACCTGGAGCTCCACTGAGCTCAGGACAAAGGCCTGGAGATCTGCAGGAGGAGACAAGAGAGAGGGGAATGTCACCACAGGTCCACTAGGACCTACTACTCTTCCTTGGGGGCTACTGCAGGAAAAAAGCTGAGCTCTAGGGGCAGAGTGGGTCACTGGCAGGGAGGGAGAGTAGACATTCAGCTGGGAATAGTCACGGGTGCTGCTGGAGGGGTAAGAATTGGAGGGTCTAACTAGAGAGGTTCACAAATGTGTGTAACGAGACAACAAGAGCAAGAGACAGAGAGCTGGACAGCCCTGGGCTTTGGGTCAGTCCTATTGCTAATTCATCGTATGCCTTAAGCAAATCACCATCAGGGTAGCGTAGCTGGGGCAGGGTTTTACCTTTCTTCTGTAGTTTCTGAATTGCTTCTCTCCACTCTGACCTCTCATAGTCTGAGGACAGTAGGAACAGGTAGCTCTGTAGAAAGGAGAAGAGAATTCAGTAGGATGACCAGAGTCAGGCCAAGGACATTTCTGGATCCTGGGGCCCACAGTGAAGCTCCTTTACCCAGGTACCCCTACGCTTGGAGAAGGGCAGCTAGGAGGAAGGCCTTCCTCCTAGGAAGCCTGGTGACAGGAGTGGCAGTGCCAGTGATGGCCAGCAGAGGGCACTGGCTCCCCACCAGCGGGGAGAGGGAGTCCAGGGCTGGAGCCATGGCAGCCTCCTTGGGAATTGGGGGCCTGAGTCCCTGATTCCCACGGGTCAGGGCCAGGAGCTATAGAGAGTGGGCAGCCCTGGACCGAGGAACTGTCTCTGTTCCATCCCCACCCTTCTGACCTTTCCATTCCGATTGTGGATCCGAAATGGGATTGTGGGGGAATTGAGCAGCAGCAAGAACTCATTCTCAAACATCTTCTTTTTCAGGCGCTCGATGGCCCGGCTCTGTCCTTTGTTGGCTTTCTGCGGGGGACAGAGGGCACAGACGGTTCTCTTCACACTCAGACTCCACTTCTCACCCAGTAGCTCTATGTACAACATTCCCCTGTGTAGTCATCATTTTTTTTTTCCCTTTTCTATATTTTATGATGATTTGATGTCTTGGGGGGCCTAGCCAGCCCCAGAGAAAACTGCTCCTCCCAGGACATGCTAAATCCTAAGCTAGTAAATGACTCCTCTGTGAGTGCCTCTCTCGTGTGCAGACCAATTGATCTTGAGTCCACACCTCCAACCATCTCCTTTAACGAACTCACACACAATCCAATATTTCCTCTGTCCTAGATAACCCAGGGCAACTAGACACCACTACTCTAGCCCAGGGCCTGCTGCCTTATTCAAACTAGCCAGTCCTAAGTTGTTTCCTGTGGAAAACACAATCCAGGCTCTGGGCCACGCACTCCCCACGCTCCTTCTGCCTCTTGACCGAACCTGGTGCTCTCCCATGTGGCACGCCCCCTTCTCTTGGAAACTATAAGTAATAAAATAAATATAAGTAATAAAAATCTTCCAGTGGCATCAGCATCTCTGAGTTGTCACTCATTCATCTCCATAAATTAGATCCCGGGTACCACTGAGACACCCTGCTTAAAAACTGCAGACACCTTTCAGCATAAAGACCCCACCTCTGGCCTCCCACACGGGGCCTCCCCTGGCTGGGTTCCAGCTTCCACGCCCAGCCGATGTCCCGTCACTCGCCCCCTGCACCCTCCACCCCAGCATCACACTATTATTATCCCTGTTCTCTAACAAGCTGTCCCCCCTCTCAGCCAGTGTTCCCTTCTCCAGTTTTTCAAGTTTATATTTTATAAAGGATCCCTTTCCTTTTATTAACTGCTATCATGTTTCATATCTCTGTTCCAATGCCGTCCTCAAGCTCCACGGTTAGAATGCATCTCTGAAGCACTTTTTTTTACCCACTAGACTGGCAAAATTGTGACAATTGCTCACAGCTGGTGCTGTGACAGTGTGGGGGAACAGTGACTGTGACACAATGCTGGGGAGAACATGATCGGATGCAAACTTTTCAGACGTAAATCTGGTAATGAAATGCACAAGCCCTCTGCCCCAGACATCCCACTTGTAGGGAATCTACTGGAGGGAAATATGAGTGCAGATTAAAGAACGAGAAACAAGCTGAAGACTCAAATACGTTGTCATGTAGTCGAGCAACAGAAGAGGATGCAGCTGTTACAAAGGATCTGATAGGGCTTCCCCGGTGGCGCAGTGGTTGAGAGTCCGCCTGCCAATGCAGGGGACATGGGTTCGTGCCCCGGTCCGAGAAGATCCCACATGCCGCGGAGCGGCTGGGACCGTGAGCCATGGCCGCTGAGCCTGCGCATCCGGAGCCTGTGCTCCGCAACGGGAGAGGCCACAGCAGTGAGAGGCCCTCGTACCGCAAAAAAAAAAAAAAAAAAGGATCTGATAGATTAAATTGCAAAACAGCACGTGTAGTCTAATCTCATTAAAAAATACATACACACAAACACACACACACACACACACACACACACACGTATAAGCATAGAAGAGTCTAGAAGAATACACCTCAAACTGGTGATAATGGTGGGGTGATGATGATCAGTTCTACTCTATACACTTTGATATTGTGAGCATTTCTTGTTATAATAAGCTAGTGTTACATTGGTAATTAGAAAAAAAATTGTGTTTAAAAAATACTATTGGGCTTCCCTGGTGGCGCAGTGGTTGAGAGTCCGCCTGCCGATGCAGGGGACGCGGGTTCGTGCCCCGGTCCGGGAGGATCCCACGTGCCACGGAGTGGCTGGGCCCGTGAGCCATGGCTGCTGAGCCTGCGCGTCCGGAGCCTGTGCTCCGCAACCGCAGAGGCCACAACAGTGAGAGGCCTGCGTACCGCAAAAAAAAAAAAAAAAAAAAAAAATACTATTAAAGAATAAATTGCTGCTTCTTTTGTGACTCAGAGAACAACACTGTGCCTCTCCAGTGACTCTTATCACGTTGTGTCACATGCTGTGGTCACACACAGGAATGTCTTCATTCTCCACTGGATACGGAGGTCTGCGAGGCATCTGGCACACCCCTGCAGCCAGCAGCCAGTAGAGGTGTGTAAGCATGGATTCAACTAAGCAGAAGGCCATGTCTGCACACCCGGGGAAGGACGGAGGGCACAAAGCCTGCTGCTCCCAGGACCGGGTGAGAAACATGCACGCAGGATGCCCCTGAAGTGGGGAGGCTGGACAGAGCCTGATGGGGAAACGGGCTCCACCGAGGCAGGGTAAGCCTGGCTGTTCAGGAGGAGGATACCTGTGCTTGTCAGGGGGCTCCCTCTGGGCAGATGCACCCGCAGTCTGACCCTCAGCCCTGGGACATTCCCCTGAACCAAACATCCCTGGGGTTACTACTATGGTCTTCCTCTCCGCTGTTCAAAGAGAGATGCCTGGGTTTAAAGACTCCTTAGAGGCCATTTGGTCATGTATTTCTCAACAACTGTTCCCAAAGCACCTATTTATTACGTGCTGAGTACTAGGGCACAGGACTGAAGCAAACAGCCCCCTCACTAGAGCTGAAATTCTAGTGGGGAAAAGAGAAAGCAGAGCGTGCAATTTTCATTCAGTACCAACAAAGCAAAGCAAAGAGGTAAACGTCTGGAACCAGGAAGCTGGGCACCCAACCCAGACTGTAGCGGGCAGACATCAGGGAAGGGTCATCAGGTGAGGTTAGGCCTAAGGCCGAGCCTGGATGGGTGAAGAGGAGAGACCAGGCCAACCAATCAAGCCCCTCCACGCTCTTCCTTCCATTCATGGGTAAGGCTCTGCCTGTAAGGTGCTTTCCTCTAGCCACTGTTTTCAAATACGTGAATTTAAGGCTATCCATTGTCCTCTAAAGAGCACTTTGGCTACATCCCATGGGTTTTGACATGGAGTGCTCTCATTTTCAAGCAGGTCTAAACAGTTTGCAGTTTCCATTTTGATTTCCTCTTTATCTTGAAAGTTTTAACTTCCCAGGCATATATTTAACTATATTCTAGCTGTTAATTTCTAATTTTACTGCACTGTAGTTTGTGAACATGACCAGTACACTATCATTTTTTCTTTTCAATTTGAGATTTCCTATGCAGTCTGTGAATGTTCCATGTGTGTTTGACAGAATCTCAGTTCTCTGTCAGGACACAAGCTTCTGTGCATTTTTAGATCAAGTGATATTCAAGGCTCCCTCTGTTATTTATTTGCCAACTTGATCTGTCCATTTCTGAGGGGCCTCCCAGGTCCTTTCTCTTGCATACATCTTGCTTTTCCTTAAGAAGGACTTTTTCTTCTCTTGCTTTCCTATTCTGCAGTGTTTGGCATACACTGTTCCCCAGGAAACGTCCCATAATTAACCCCACTGCATTCTGAGCACTGACCCCTCCTTGGCCCGCCCTCCATATGCTCTGTGCTAATGGTTAGAGTCTTTCCCTGGGCACATAAATGTATCTTGAAGACTATGAAGAAAGACCTCCCACTCTTACATCCTGCCTCCCTTGTCAGACTCCCAAACCTTACCACTTCCCCTCCCTCCACCTCCCTGGCACACCCAGTTCAAAGGGCCCCAATAAAAATGGCCTACTTCCCTGCCCCAGCTGAGGCCAGGCTCTGCTTACCTCCTTCTGGATTTCACTCTTAAGGGCAGAGATCTTCATTTTCATGTCCTCCAGCTCGTGGTCTGGGAAGGGGTGCACCTGGGGACTGGCCTCAGACTCCTCAGGGGATGGAAACACTAGGTCAGCCAGGGGGATGTACCATTTGCAGTCATATTGCTGGTGCTTCCTGCAAACAAGTCAGAGGGAGATGTGAGCCAGAGAGGAATTTGGATCTTCAGGCCTGAATTGCTGGAACCAAACACCACCTGAAAGGGATTTACTAAGAACTCATCACAGGCAAGAACGATCCCCCTCCTTGAGGAGCCTAATCAGGAAACACTCGTGGAATTATGAGAGTTGGGTTCTAGGGTCAGGCAGCAGTAAGGGCTCTGGACCTTGGGCCTGTCATTCTTCTGGCCCAGAACAACTGATGTTCTTAAACAGCCCAAACCTCTAGGGTATGAGCAAGAGTGGTCTCATGCCTTCCTGTTCCCCATCCCACACTCTTCCTTCCCTTCTAGCCTGTCTATACTTAGCTTATATTCATTATCTTCTAGGCTAGAGATAGAATACAGACGCTATTTTGAATGCCAACTTTTATCAACAGAGGTCACATGGGATACTGAGTTGAGGATTATAAAGCCACAACCAAGGGACTTCCCTGGTGGCGCAGTGGTTAAGAATCCGCCTGCCAATGCAGGGGACACGGGTTCGAGCCCTGATCCGGGAAGATCCCACATGCCGTGGAACAACTAAGCCTGTGCGCCACAACTACTGAGCCTGCTCTCTAGAGCCCGTGAGCCACAGCTACTGAAGCCCGTGTGCCTAGAGCCCGTGCCCTGCAACAATAGAAGCCACCGCAATGGGAAGCCCACGCACCACAACAAAGAGTGGCCCCCACTCGCCGCAACTAGAGAGAGCCCGCACACAGCAATGAAGACCCAACGCAGCCAAAAATAAATAAAATTTTTTAAAAAGGGAGTAAAAAAGAAGTAATCTCTGAGAATGTACCTTAAAAAAACAAAGCCACATCCAAGTCTAACGAGAAACGGTGCCATGGTCCACTAGTAACGTCTGCCTTGGGCAAAGGACTTCAGGCAGAGGTACGTATACTTACGACTGTCACCTCCGCTTTAGAATCATCTCAAATGTCATCTAGTTCCAGGGAGTCATCCCTTCTTTTGAAACTCATAATAACCTCTCCTTCTCTCACTTCCCCCAGGACTTGGGTTTGCACCTCCCTGCAACACTGAGCATATGGCTTGTCTCCCCTGGCACACCGTAGATGATAAGGAAATACAGGTGGAAGGATGTGGGAGTGAATACTGAATAAGCTTTTCTGCTCATGACACAGGGACACCCATATCACTGGGTATAGTGACGGAGCTGGAAAGAAGCTTTCAAGTCAGATTAAGGTTCAAATCCCATCTCCTCCACTTCAGTTGTGCGACCTCGGGCAACTTATTTAACTTTATTCTAAGCCTTTTCTCTCATCTGTGAGATGGGGATAATAATACCTACTTTGTGGAGTCACTGGGGAGATTAGAAATAATATATTCAAAGCATTTGTCGTGGCACCTGGCATGGCATAACCACTCAATAAACGATACCAGCAGATTTAATGAATATTCACTGAATTGCAGTTAGCAAAAATTTAGAGATGTCTAATAAAAGGAGAATGCTTAAGTAAATTATGGCATATCCACTCGTAACATCACGCGGGAAAGTAAAATGATGATTATGAAGATTGGGCAGCAACAGGGAAAATGCTTATGACGTGAAATGGAAAAAGCAGAGCCCCAAATTGGGTATTCACTCTGATTACAAGTATACGAAGAAACATAAGAACATTTTAAAAAACCGGAAGGAAATACAGCAGCAGGAGACCGATGCTTATGTTCAGGTGGGTGACGGGTTTTTTTTTTTTCTTCTGTAATCTGGTTGCGTTATCTTTACAATTAAAACCATGATTTATTTTTAGAAAAAGGCTATGAAGTAAAATAAAATTAATTAATATGTTTTTAAAAAGGGGAAAAAAAATGCAGACTGCCCCCGGTTGCTGAGGGGCTCCACAGCGGGCAGGGTCTAGCTGCACTCCAGCCCCCCATCCTGCACACTCACCCCGCCGATGTCTTCTTTAGCTTGGCGCACAGTAGGACATCTGTGAAGAGGAAGACATGCCGCAGCTTCCGGGAGCCCTCCGACACCTCCACCAGGAAGCCGTCCTTCACCAGCTGCCGCGTCTGAGGGAGACGGTACACCCGCCCCCACCTGGGAGTCAGCCCAGGGCCCAGCCTGCACCCATCCAGCTGTGGGGGTGAGGGTGGGGCTCCAGGGAGGGACCGTAGTGTCTGGTGGTTAAGAGCACTGGCTTTGGGGTCAGGGACATGGGCTTAAATCCAGACTCTGCCACTTCCTGGCTGTGATCTTGAGGGCCATTTCCCCGATTTCTCTAAGCCTCAGTCTTAGAAACTGTAAAATGGGGATAATGATATTTGCCCCGCAAGGTAGGAGTCATGGTGTATGTAGAACAGTTAGCACAGTGCCCGGCATGTAAGATGTGATCAACAAGCGGTAGCTGTCCACTTCCCTGCAGCTCTCAACAGCTCACACCTGGATGGACCCACCCTGGGTCACAAACACTCCCTCCCACCCCCACCATAAAACCCCCCTAACCCTGCCTAAGATGTTGATCTAGTTTCAGCTAAACCTCAACCCGCAGAACCACTCAGGCCCATTTACACTGTCTCTGACCCTGGACTTCCTTCCGCGGGGCCATCACAGTGTCCTGCGGAACCTGCAGCCATCTCTAACCTGGGCTCCGGCTGGCCCAGAGCATTCTGCTCCACGCATAACTTCCAGAGCCTCCTCCCTGCCGCCCTCAGAGCCAGCAGGCTGCTGTGGGGCTGTCACTATCTGTCCCAGCCTTCCCCGTATTACGTGCCGCGTGACCTATATACGTTGCCATATGTAGGTGAGCACCTAGAAAGTACACAACTAAAATGATCTGAAACTGGTCGTGTTCCAGGGCCTCTGGAGCTCTTTCAGACATCCGCAGAGTCCAACGAACTGGGGACATTCCAGGGTTTGCACACCAGGGCTGGGAGCTGCACCAGGAACAGCTCTCTGTACCCTATTAGTCACTCTCCAGAACGTGTCCCTCATTACTTCCCTCCCCAGGAGACACTGAAGGCTCGTAAATGTCACAAAAGGAGCATAAACCCAGCCAGCCTTCCCTCCTAAACGCCACTTAATTACCTCTCTTGGACAGGAAACCCCGTACGTGGGCCAGGCTGCTGACCCATGCAGGTAACGGTCCCTTTGATTCTTCACATTGCTTCCCCTCACTGAGGTGTCCCCACCCTTCCACCAAAAAGGGCCCCCAGGGAACTGGAGCTGCTAGCCACACCTAGGCGCCCACCTGGGACAGTCCAGCCACCTGGCAGCCTCATCATCTCTCCCTGACTCCACAAGCTCCCTCAGCCCGAGCCGTTATCTTCCAGGGGACTCTGAGGACATCCTACTGCCCAGAGGGGGCTGTCTGCATTCAAGAACGAGATAGCCAGAGCCCTGGTCTGGGGGTCAGCACATGAGGCTCGCAGACAGATAACCCCAGCTAAAGAATCCAGTTCCGACACTTATAGCCGAGAGACCTCATGCAGGAGACCTGGAGAGACTCTCCGGGGCCCCGTTTCCTCTTCTGCTCCTGTGGACTATTGTGAAGATTCATGAGACGCTGGACTTTAAGCTGTCAGTCCAGGACCTGAAGGCCTCTCCTTGGCCGGGAATGAGAGATCAGGGTTGGAGAGCCACAGAGCATCGGGCAGTGGTGCCCGAGCGGGGCAGGAGAGCAGGGACGGGCAACCTGGGTGCCAGGCTATGCTGGGTCCTGAGCTCACCTCCCCCTTGGGGGTTGTGACTGCAGTCCGGCGGGGGTCAATGTCCTCGTTGATGCTGGACAGGAAGTTCTGGGAGATGCGGAGGGCATCCTGTAGCAGCGGGTAGTCTGGGTGGTCCACAGGTGTGTGCTTCAGCAGGTCCTGGGAAGGATGGGGTGGTGAGTTGCGGGGAGCGGTTCTGGGGCTTAGTGAGAAGACAGTGGGGAGAACTCTATCCTCACTGAAAGAATTCCGAGGGAGACACTAGGGACCCACACTCTAACCTGGTCATGCCTGCAAAATCTGAAATAAAAATTAGGGTCAGAGCAGCAGGGGTGAGGGCAGTGGTGCCGCTTTATTCCTGCTGCAGTCATTACTCTTTCCCCGGGCAGCACAGGCCAGGTGGAGTCTCGTGTCACCAAGCAGCTGGGAGAGACACCCCACTACTCACCCCACAGCGGCTCCAAGGACACTCGAGACCATCAGTCAAGGGATCGGGAGGCAGGAAGTGCCTGCCTCCTGGGGAGCATCTGGCCCAAAATCAAGCTTAGGAGCCAAGCTACTTTTAGGCCCTGGACCCATCGGCATGGTCACCACAGGCCAGGCAGGTGCAGTCAGGGCCCAGCGACCCTCTGCCCAACTCCCCACATGGGCTGTTCTCAGCGACTCCAGTGCCCGCCCACCCTGAGTTCAGTCTCCCATCCAACTCTTAAGCCCTCTCAGGCCATTCAGCGGGGTACACACTCACGTGTAGGACAAGGGTGCTCCTGGTTACTCGGTCAATGGGCTTGTAGAGCAGAGCTGTTGGGGGCAGGGAGAAAGGAGACAGGTCAGATGAAATACAAGGAGCAGCCTGAGACCTTAGGGGGCAGCCTCATGCCCCCGCCCGCCTCCCTCCCTTGCATGGACACCCACTTACAGAAGGCCAAAGTGGGTTCCATGGTAACCCACACCTCCATTTTCACCCCAGGCAGGCCAGATAACACCAAAAGGGGGACACACAGCTCTGGTGGCCCGGGTCCCCTCCCACCTGCCTCCTCATCTCATCTCCCACCAGACGTGATTTCTTCGACGGCTGTGCATCCCCCAGGCCCGTCCAGGCTCAAAGCAGACACAGATACTCCTCTGTACCCCCCACGATGAATCACACAGCCTTACCCCCCAGAGCTCCAGGACTCTGGGGGTCACACCCGGGACCCCAGAATGCAGGAAGGAGACACTGTTTTTCCGGGGAGGGCGGTGTCCCTGTGCCCCATCATCCTCATATCCCTCTGGTCCAAGGCCTGGCACCGCCAGCTGGGAACAGCATGCATCGTTCTGACCCACACGGTTGACCTCATCTCCATGAGGAAGACCCCTCTCCATGCCCTCAACCCCCTCCTGGCCGAGGGCCAAGGAGGCATGCCCAACCTCCACAGAAAGGCTCTGCTCTCAAGCTAGTGGCAGCTGGGGGGCAAAGACTTCCTAAAGGAATTCAGGTGGGGCTTCGAGTATGAGAGCCCCTGAAGAGGCTGGGAAAATGCAAGCTCATCGGGGCCCCCACTGGCCACACCCCTCGGTGACCAGGACACCAAATGAGGATTGCTGGGATTCAGCAGGGACAGGTGGCGGCGGCAGCTGGCCCACTGATACTTCCAAACAAGGCTCCTGCAAGCAGCTGTGCCCTGCCCCTCCCAGCCTGGGGGGTTCAGCTCCGGTCCTGCACCTGGACACCTCTGTCCATGAGGTCATGACCTTTGTCCTCCTGCCGTGGGAGCAGTAAGAGGCAGGATGCTGGTCTGGGGAGGAGGACCCCAGAGTGGGTGTCCCATGGGACCAGGCCGTGACAGGTCCCAGAGCTGACATTCATGGCCCAGCCAGCCCCCAAACCAGAGAGTTCCCCAAAGCCCTAGATATAAATACCCTGCGCGTTGCTAAATGGACACTTTGGGGAATAATGTGCTGGCTACGGAGAAGATGCAGTCTCAGTGGTGTGCCTCGAGCCTCATCTGTTGGCTTTGCCTGGCTGCCCGTCAGAATCACTAGGGAACTCTTAAAAGATTCAGATGCCTGTTTCCCCCTCTCCCATCAACTAAACAGCAGGCTCTGATGGGCAGAACCCAGGCATCACCATTTTAAAAAATCTCCTGTGCCGATTCTGATATGTCAGAATGGTTGAAAACCACTGCTTTGTGCAAACACATCTCCCATGATTTATTTGCAGCCCTTTCTTAATTGAGCAATTTCTAGAGCCCCTCCCCGTGGGCTATGGGAGCTAGAATGGACAGGACCAGGCTTGGGACAGTGAGGGTACAGCCCAGTTACCAGCCCAGGAGGGGACCTGTTCTGAGGCTGTCTAGGATACCCACCTGTGGCTCAGCCCATCTGCAGGGGGGAAAAAAATCACTCCCTGAGAACCCCAGAGACCCAGAGAAAGTGCAAGCTCAGCAGACACCTGCCAGGGTGGGCCCTCGAGTTCCCGTCCAGGGAAAGCTGATACTACAGTGTCAGCTCCCTCTGCCCCGCTGTCAGGTCCCAGGAGGAAGAGGTTTCTGACTAAGCTCAGAGGTCTGCACAAATGGTGGATTGGGTTTCAGACGGGTTATTAATATGCCTAGAGTCACCTCAAGAGTCCACTTGATTGTGGCCGTGGAATGAGTCCTAATGCATCAGCCCCAGGTGGTGGAGGGGCAGGTGGGAGGAAGGGTGGGGAGAGGCAAGTGCAGGGAGAGGGCCCTGGGGCCACCGTCAGATATGGAAGGAACCAGTGCGGCCCTGACGTTCGTGCTCTCCACGGCACCTGCACACCTGCTTCCCCTGAGAATGCAGGGTGAAGAGCCCACCTTTCCCACCTCACCTGCTCCACGGCTCCAGCAGGTTGGCCTGCTTCCTGCCTCTGCTTCACCCACTCTTGCCCCTCCTCACCATGGGGTTCCTGTCTCTGGGACAGACACCATTCACC
Organism: Orcinus orca; assembly: GCF_937001465.1. NCBI lineage: Eukaryota > Metazoa > Chordata > Mammalia > Artiodactyla > Delphinidae > Orcinus > Orcinus orca. Next base: position 6,760,704 of record NC_064577.1, on the reverse strand, counting down.
AAGTTGCAATGCCTGTCTCTCCCCCTCCTCCAGAAAGCCTCCCCTAACCAGGATTTTCACAAGCAACACTCACAGCGCCTAAAAGTCCAACCATGACATGTGCGAGCTGGCCTCTCTCTAGCTTGCTGAGTACTTACTCTGTGTCCAATGGCACTGTTTTACGTGCGTTATTTCCTTTAATTAAAAAGGGAAGCAATTATCACTAGCCCCATTTTACAGATGCAGAAACTTCTCGAAAGCACAGAGAAATTATGTAACTTGCTCACAGTCACAAAGCTGTAAGGGACAGCTGGGTTTTGAATCTACGCATGGTCTACCCGTGCTCCTATCTTTGAGATGTCCCCTTCCGTAGGGGAGGCAGCACCTGCCAAAGCTCGGTGGCCCTCGGGAGGATTCTGGGAAAGATTCACCGGGAAGGAGTGGATGAGCGGGCCTCTCTTGTTGCCAAGGTGAGCGCCCTTCTTAGAAGCCTGGGTCACACACAGCTTTCCTTGCACCTCCACTGCGTGTGGCCCTGGAGCCCTGCAGACTGGGCGCTCGGCACACAACCGCTAAGGCAGACACCTGCAGAGTGAGCCCCAAGTGGCACAGCCTCCCTGATACCCCACAACCAGCACCCCTTGGAGGGGCTGAGAAGAGTCAAACAGCGTGGTCAGCAAGGGCTCCTTCACTCCTGACCCCTCACTTTAAAGCTGACTTTGCTGCAGGGACCAAAGAAACCCTGAACTCCAGGTCCCAGGCCTGTTTCACTAAAACTAAGCTTCTTTTGGGGGAAGAAAGAGGAAGCAAAGGGCCGACCATTTCCTCTTTAGGGAGACTGACTGGAGACTTCACCAACTCCTAGGCCAGACCAAAAAGGCCATTTTCCCCTCAGATCTAGGACCACGCCAGTTTCAAGCCTGTCAGAATCTCAGCCGAGGGGCGGGGACCCAGGTCAGCTTCTGCCTGTGACTACAGCTGTCCTGCTGGGACAGCTGGAGAGGGGCGACCGCAGGGGCTATCTCTATCACGAGCAGTCTTCAATGCAGGACAGCCCGAGAAGGTGAGGGGACAGCTGATCGTGCACAGCGGCCTCCGGGAAGAGCCCGAGAAACCTCAGCATCGCTCCTCCAGCATGCTGCCACCCCCCTCTGTTCAGCCTTCAACAAGGAGCTCCGGGTTACCACGGAGATATGAGAGCAAAGTGACTGAGAGGGGTGCAGAGACACAACGCCTGGTGGGAGAGAAGGTCCTGAAACCAGCTGCCTGCCACAGGAGCCCAGAGCAGCTGGCCTGGGGCAACATTTGAGCCTTATGCCCCTGCCAGAGGCAGCGGGGCTCATCCCTAAGGTACCTCTGGCCTCGGAAGGCGGGGCCCACTAGCTTCCGGACACTTCCTTGCCTAGATCTGTGCCAGCCTCCTCTGAGCAAGAGCCTGGCTGACTGCACACACCTGTCCCAGGACCTCCTCCCTGAGGGAGCTGCGAAGATGATGCTCTGTCCGTCCCTGCTATTGTATGGTGGGTGTGTGACCTTCACAAAGCAGCAGCCGGCCACGCCCCCCTCTCCCACCAGCATTCACGGCCAAGACCTCAGCTCAAGGGTCTCCAGTGGCTAGAAACGAACCCCCTGGGAGCAATCCAATTCCTTCCTGCTCCCCTGCCATTCAGAGAGGAGAGAGCTAAGGCGGTGTGTGCACTCCAGGCACACAATACCCTGGCCTCTCACGAAACAAAGAGACTCCCAACTTCTCCCTCCAGCCGGGGCTGGCGCCCTCCCGCTCCAAGGCACTGCCATCCAGACCATCTGTCACTCTCTGATTGCCCCTGCTGACCCCTCTCCAACCCCAGGGTGGCCACCCCTGCAGGCCCAGCCTTGTCACTTTCTCTCCGTAACAGCCTCTCCAGGAAGTTGCCCCCAGCCTCTGAAGCTGAGGCTCCCCACAGATCCTGGGGGTAGCTAGACCCTTCTAGCCTGGTCCTCCCATTTCCAAGCCACCCTGCCCCGAGCGGCCCCCAGGCTCCAACTCCAGGCTGGAAGCTGGCTGGCGCGGGGTTAACATAGGTCCAGCCACTTGTCCCCCCTCCCTGCTCTGCTGCCCCCCAAACCTTGATGGCCACATTTCAGCCCACTCCAGCCAGCCCCCAGAGGTGGGAAGACACACCACCTCTCGGGAGAGGGGGCCTGGGTTACCATAGGTGCAGTTACAGCAGAAGCGAATGATGAGGAGAATTTCCATGGCAGCCTCCGTCCCCGCGGCAGGAGCGGGCGGCCATCGCTCCCGGCTCCCCAGCTCCCATCAGCGGCCCGGCCACTCAGCCACCTTCCCGGCTGCTGCTGCACAGCCTCCAGAATCAAGCAGCCGCTTCTGAGTGCTCTTCTAGCAAGGGGGAGGGGAGGGGAGGGGAGGGCTGCGTGCGTGGAGGGGGGAGGAGGGGGGAGTGAGCCGCCTGCTGGCATCCTAGGGAGGAGCACGTTTGTAGCTGGCCAGCTGCCTGGGGACGGAGGCTGGATGCCTCGCATGCACACGCTCACACACACACGCACGCACACACACACGCATGCTCCCACACACACGCGCACGCACGCGCATGCACGCACACAAGCACGGCACCATAGTCCACAAAGCCAGACAAAGGAAGGTGACTGTTATCCAAGCCATTCCCCAAGTACCTTCCATAGTGACTGACGTGTGGCTGTCCTTGGAGTCCTTGGGACCTTTCACTTTCAGTTCCTGCCAAACAGAGGAGAGGAATCACTACCTGGCCTGTCCCCTGAGCCTCCCCATCCCCCATCGTGAGCAACGCAGGAAGCAGGGCTCTGAAACCCAGGGGTGCAAATAGGAGAAGAGACACAAAGACTAACACGTGCAGGCCTCCCTCTGCCTCTCCGCTTATGAGCCCCGGGGCCACACCCATCATCTCCTGGAGCCTCGGGGGTCCCCTGAAGCCCCTCCCCAGCAGCTCAGAGGGCCTTCCAGAGGAGGCCCACACCCTCCTCCACCCCGCAGCAGCGGCCACTACTTGGAGGTCTGTACACGCCAGCCCAGGGCCAACAGGCTTTTAGTGGACAAGCTACCAGGGCACCAGCTGCTCCTTGGGCGTGAGCAGCCCTTGAGGTAGGAGCGGAGGGCCCCACACACCTGCACAGGGGGACGCAGGGAGGGGCAGGCAGTCGAGTATTGAAAGGGACTCCCCCAGCCACCGGCCCCACCCGCACTCCCCACCCACCATGTCTGGGCTGGGCGTCAGAGAGGAAGCTTCAAGGAAGGAAGAGGCAACACCCCTCCTGGATCCCGTGCAAAGTGACAGGGAGTGAGTGCCGGAAACAGACCCCAGGGATAGCTTATCTGATCCTAACCTCTTTCACCTGCCTTTAGAGTCAGAGGTTCCAGCTCTAGCCCTTGCCACTGGACCAGCGTGGCCTGTAATTGGAGCTGTAATGCAATCGCCACTTGGAAGACTGAGTGCATGGTTGGCGGGGGGCGGGGGGGCGGGGGGGGGTGTTCCCAGGGGACGTGTCAGCAGGAAGGTGGGGACGAGGTGAGGCCAAGGTCAGGTACCAGGTGATGTTGCCTGCTCTGCCTGGGAGGCAATGCCCAGGCAGCGGGGGCTCCACACTTCCTACTCCTGCCTCAAGCTGCTTCTAGACAGAGAAAACCCCCAGGGACTGAGCCTGGGGTGTGGGGCTGGGGAAAAGGGAGGTTACTCAGCTTCTCAAGGCTGTGTCTGGATTCCCAGGTTTAGGGAATTTTTCTCCACGTCCCCTTCCAGGGCAGCCTAGAGGTATGAAATCGCTCTGCTGCAGAGGAGGAGGGCCTAATTGCAGTAATTAAGCGGCAGCAGCAGTGGGAAGTGACAGCGTCTGCGCATGAGTCAGGGTGAGAAGCCACTGGCAGCAGGCCACGGGCCTCGCTCTGCCCTTGGGGCCAGCTGGCTATGAGAGGGGCTTGGGGAAGAGCGCGGGGGTTTCTGCCAACCATGGAGAACAGGCAGTCAGCCCAGGCTAAGAGGAGAACCCCCTGACCACTCTCTGGACCACACATGACCCGGGCACCCGGGCAGCCTTGGCAGGGTCACTCTGAACACGGATGGGAAACCCAGTTTGTTCCCAGGGAGGGCGGGGAGCCGTGAGAGGAACACCCTTTCTCCAGCCTCATTGCTCCACTTAGAGGGACCTTCCCACCCCTCACTCCACTCCGTCCTCCCAGGCAGAGGGTGACTCACCCGACCCCTGGGTTTGGGAGAAGAAACAGAGCTCAGCCCTCCTCTCTCTGCCCCCAGTAGATGTGTCTGAACGTGGAGGGGAAGTGTTAGCAAATCCAGTGTGGCTACAGGTCCGTGTCCACGTTTTTCCCATCCGGCTTTGACTAGTAATCAAGCTGACATTTCCATCTCCATCTGCCCTACTCTTGTACTGCCTCCCAGCTGATTCCAAACTTGGGTATGACCCTTATAACCCCAGTAGTTTCTCGAAAACTACCCTGCACCTCACCAACTTTTCCAGCAACAGAGCTGAGAGAGAAAGCAAAGGATTCGGAGGGGGCCAATAAGGCAGGACTTCCAAAACTGCAGAAGGAGCTCCCTTTCTTTGGAACCAGAGGTTCTCCTGCCCCAAGCTTGGAGCTGGGTGTTGTGATTGTAAAGCCACTGGCCTGGTTGGGAGGGGTGGGGGGTGGGGGGTATCCCTGAGATCTTTTTGGCTCAAGGGGTGAGCTGGGCTGTGCTCCTGAGGAATCCTAGAGCCCTTCCCTGCCACTTCCTGGATAGAAGTGTCGGCAGCAGACAATGCCACATCTTTGCCCTGCGGAGGAGGGTGGTGGGAGGGCTGGGCTGCAGCCGCAGGGACAGGCATACTCCCAGCCAGAAGGTCTAGGGCTTCTCATCCACGTGGCCTTTGTCCGCTCTCTGTGGGACTGCAAGGATCTTAAAAGATCACCTAGTCCAGACTCCCTCAAATCTTCCCGATTATAAAAATCACCTGGGGAAGTCTGTTAACAATACAGACTCCTGGGCCCCACCCCAAACCTTCTGAATTGAAGCTCCAGGGAAGGTGCCTGAAGATCTGCATTTTAAACAGTGGCCCCTGGTGGTTCTTGTCAAGGAGGCTTGGGATAAGCTGGATCAATCCAGACACCTCATTCTACAGCAGAGGAAATAAGCCCAAGAGAAGGGAAGTGACTTGCTTAAGGTCACCACAGTGTGGGAGAATGCTGCCTTTTTAATTTCCTTTTTTGCTTCCCCTGTTCTAATGCAGAATAACCTAAAAGAGAATAACAAAATCATACATAAAGCGATATTCTTATGTTAAGAGGGAAAGTGTCGCGGGCAAGAAAGCAAATCAGGCTCAGTGTTACTCATCAGGGGAACCATCTTCCTCACTGGCAAGCAGGGGAGGAGAGGCCCTAAGGCTAGAAGGCTCTGAGCAGCCCCCCAAACCCCGAGTCGTAGGGGTGGCTGTGCAGGGAGCTGCCCACCTCGGAGATCTTCTGGAATTGGTTGTTGGACTGGCTGCACTTCTCAGCTGTCTCCAGAGCGACTTTATAGTTATCCACAAACGCTTTGTACACGCCAAGCTGGCTGGCCTGCAGGGAGAAGAGAGAGAAGGGCAGGAGAGGGATGGGGAGAGAGGATTAATGAATGGATGAAAGCATAACCAGAGCACCTGGAGCTCCCTTAGCACTCAGAACCTCTAACTCAGTCTGAGCGGCTAGCTGGGAGCAGAAGGAAAAGGCAGGGTGAACATACTACAGTATCCCTTTGAACTTGGTAGTTTCCATGGAAACTGGCTCAGCCAATAAGGTTAACAAGGGGGTATTGGGGGTTGGGGGGAGCAGGGCACGGCCTTTGTTGGCATGCCAAAACTCAGTTCATTGCAGCATTTGGCTTTATTTAGCATCATCAAAGTCTCGCACGGTTTGAAGCCCCTTAATGCCTCACGCATCTTTCACATCCTGGAATTAGCTGAAGCAGGGGGAGACAGGGAGAGGGGTGGGCACATGTGGCCTGCTCAGTGCCCCACTCCCCATGCTCAGTGTGGGGAACTGTATTTAAAGGCACAGTCCCCACTTCCCTTGGCCTCCCTCGAGGTCCTTGTCCCCACCTCCTCAGCCTTCAAGGAGCCAGAGGTCCTTCCTCTCTACACATTTGCATGTCGCTTTGAACCTAACACAAAGCTTTCCACAGCTTCAGACCACACAGAGCCTCGTCGCCTCCTTGGGGAGGCAGAACAGATGCCATCAGCCCTTTCTGCAAACGGGGAAACCAAGGCTCGTTAATTCAATTCCGCAAATATTTATGGAAAGCCTTCTCTGTGCTCTGCACGTACATCTCCTCTTACCAGAGCAAAGGGTGGAAATTCTAATTAAACCACAATGAGATACTACTTCATACCCATCAACCTGGTCAAAATTTAAAAGTCTAATGATATTAAGGGTTGGAAAGAATGTAGGAAAATAGGAACTTTCCCAGACTGCTTGCGGGGGTGTAAGTTAGTATAATTATTTGGAGAGTGATTTGTCAATAACTAATAAAGTTGAAAATATGCACAGCTTAGCCTGCTACTTAGCAAATCCTCTTCTACAAACAGACCCCAGGGCTATGCTGTCCCGTACAGGAGCTACTTGCTACACGTGGATACTGAGCGCCTAAAATGTGACTAGTCCAAACTGAGATGTGCTGAGTGTAGAATACACCCTGGGTTTCAAAGGCTTAGTATGAGAAAGAGAATGTAAATGATCTCATTAATTTCTTAATCTTGTTTACATGTTGACATGATAATATTTTGACTCTATTGGGCGAAATAAAATACATTCTTCACATTAATTTCACCTGTTTATTTTTAAACAGGTGACCACTAGACAATGGTCACTTAATGGACCACTTAAACAATGTGACCACTAGACAACGGTCACTTAATGGACCACTTAAACAATGTGACCACTAGACAATGGTGACCACTAGAAAAGTTTAAGTTATATACGTGGCTCGCACTATATTTCTACTGGAAAGCACTGCTCTAGAGAAACTTGAATATGTGTGTGCACAAGGAAATGTGAACAAGGGTATTTACCTGCCTCACTCTTTCTTTTGTGAAAAGACTGGAAACAAATGCCCACAAGGGGAACCATACACACACAATGTGTAGAGGAACCCATACACACAGTGCAGTTAAAATGGATGAACTAGATCTTTGTGTAGCAACGTTGACAAGTTTCAAAATGAATGCTGATTGAATTGCAAAATATATGATACATACAGACACACTTATATACACTTTAAAAGTACATGCAATGCCATAAAAAGATATATATGCATAGCGAAAACACGAACTGCAGCCTAGAAGGCTACACACCAAATTCATGTCAGTAGCTGCTTCTAGGTTGAGAGGAAGGGCAAGAGGAAAGGGAGAGAGAGACTTCATTCTCATCTGTAATGCTTTATTTTCTTGATTGAAAAGTCTTTCCATATATCTTCAGAGCTTAACATCTGTTAATTCTGGGAGGTGACTGCACCATTGTTCGCTACATTATTCTCTAGATTTTCTGGTTAAAATTTTTTCCAATGAAGTAGCAAGGATGTTCTACCCACCAAGGTACGAGGCGGGAAGTGGGCTGCCCCTGAGCCCTGCCCCGGATCGACTCTGCTTTCTGCAGAATCCCTGTGCTCCTCAAAGATCCGAAGAGGTGGGTGGGGGACCTGTAGCCAGCCAGGGCAGAGACAGAACTCGAGGAAGCTGGCAGGTGGGGCGCAGGAAAGCCAGAGGGGAAAGTGACAGCTGGGATGCTTGTGAAGAAGCCAGGGCCAGAGCCATGCAGGTCTCAGCCCCAGATGGGCCAGACTTTTCAGAAAGGAAAATCCCAGATGGGGAGGGGCGGGAAGGGATGGAGTTCGTTTCCTCTTCCAGAGGGAGTCCTGGCCCACTGGTGTCCCGCGCTACAGGGGATGTGCTAGCCAGTCACTTCCTAAACCAAAGTATCATTGCTATTCTTCTAAGTATGCACATTCCTTGTCCCCCTTCCCACAGAAGGATAAAGGCTGGGTGCTCAGGGTGCAACGCTACCCCCTCCTATCCCACTACAGAAGGGAGTAGCCGGAGGTGAGCCAGAAGCAGGAGCCACCTGGGCAGAAGGCCTGTGTGCAGGGGTCACCGGCCAACCCAGGCACTGCCATCTCCACGGAGCACCTTAGTCTGCAGGGCCCAAGGCCTGGCCTGCCAGGGCCATTAACTGGGAAGTGGAGGTTGCTTGGAAACAGCAGCTTGGCACTGGGGTGATCCCATAAAACAAATAACGGAGATGCTAATTCCCTTCTCTCGGTAATGGATAATCAAATACCCGGAGACCAGCTGAAAATAAACTATCTCCAGATGCCTGGCCTGCCCGGCCTCCTCCCAAGCCTGTAGCCCCAGGGGCTTCAGACATCAGTTCATGATGCAGGGGGAGGGAAGAGGGGGGTAGCAAATTCGTAGCCAGGCCAGTGAAGCTCAGACCAGAATGAGGAAGCCTGGTGACAGCAGGGTCCAAGTGACAAAGATAAACTGGGACAGCCTTTCCACTATGCTCCAGGCTACTCACTCCTACCACCGCCCCCCCCCCCCCCGCCCCCGCCACCGGGGTTTGCTCTCTTCTGCCCTCCTGAGGGCTGCGGAGAGGCTGCCCACCAAGCCAATCAGCTCAGGCTCCTGGACCAGGCGGGCAGTGATGACTGGGCGCTCATCATCCCTGAACTGGGGCCAGCACTCTGGGGCTGACAGAACCAGAAGTGTGGAGTTCCCTGGCAACAATGCCTTTCAGGGGTGCTTCTTCCTAATAATAATAATAATAGCAGTAATGATAGTAATAACAGTAATGATAACGGCTAACTACGGAGTATTTACTCATTTACTATATTCCAAGTCCTGTTCCAAGAACTTTTCAGGTATTAACTCACTCAGGCCTCACAACAACCCAATAAAGTAAATACCATCATTATCCCCGTTTTTACAGATGAGGAAGCTGAGTCAGGAGAAGTTGGGTAAGTTGCCCAGTGTCACAAGTTTAACCTGTGGCAGAACCCGGATTCAAACCCAGCTGCGACCTGGCTCTAGAAACTGTGCTCATCTCTGTAACACTGCTGTCCCTCAGGACACAGACCTCAGGTCCTGTGATGTCTCCTCAATGCCTTTCCAACTTCTCCCTGGTCCCAGGGGTCAAGGACACGGTGCGCTCATTCACCCATTCATTCACTCACTCGCTCATTCATGTATTGATCACGGGGCTGGTTCTGGGGGTCCAAATTGAAGAAAATACAGTCTGTCCTCCTGGAGCTTACGGTTCTGGGGAGTCAGGCAGTTTAGTGTTCACGGAGTGGGTAAGCATAGGGGCTGCATTTCAGAGGTTGTGGAAGGCTTCTCCACGGAGGTCATTTCTAAATTGGAAACTGACCAGAGAAGCCCGATAAGACAGAGAAGGACATTTCAGGCTAGAGCGCAAGTACAGAGAGGTCAAGCGCGCCTGCAGTGTGAACTGAGACCAGAAGGTTCAGCGTCGGGGGCGCAGAGGGGGTTGCTGAGGCCAGCAGCAGAGGGTCTCATAAGCCACTCCTCGGAGCCTGGCCTTTATCCAAATCCCTGAGCAGGGGGGACTTGAGGTCCGGTCAGGAGTTTAGAAAACGCTCTCCTGCTTTTAGGTAGAGGCCAGAGGCTGCCTGGGAGGCAGGTCTGGGGCAGAAGCCACTCATGAGGCCACAGCAGTGGTCCAGGTGAGGGTGCCAGAATGCTGGAGAGAAGCAGGTGGCTGTGAGCTTTAATGAAGTGGACTCCATGGGATGCAGGGAGGTGTTGGGGGTGGGGGAGGGGAGGTGCCAAGGATGAGCCCTCGGGAGTCACGGATGGACGGTGGTTGGGACATGGCCGCACCCACTGAGACAGAGGCAGGGAAAAGAGCAAAGAACTTCAGAGCCAACGAGTTCAGTTTTGAGCATGCTGAGCTTGTGGCCTAGGAGCATCCAAGCAAGAGTCTTCTCCATGTGAGAAGAGCAGAGCCCTGTCCATTCAACAGGTCCCACCACTGCAGGGGAGGAAACGGAGAAGCACTGCTCCCTGCCCCGCCCCCACCCATACCCAGAGGATAGGGCCACAGACTCCTGAGCTCCATCCCGCCTGCTGGACTGGCAGAAGTTACGTGGCGGAGAGCCGGTGGGGGCCCTGTGGGTGTGACTGGGGGCCCTCAGGGGACGCGGCCAGAGACGGACGCCGAGCTAGAGGAGAGGGTCGTTCCCGACCAAGGCCGCACGCTACTTCCACCTCCTCTGTCCCTCTCCCTGCCCTGCGGGTGGGCTGGGCTCTTAGTGCTTCCTGCTCCAGGGTCCTCAGGAGAGGATCGCTGGCTGACATGGTCTCCCTCCCGACTCTTCACTTCAGAGGCAGCGCGGAAGTGAGGCGAGCGTCTGAAGTCTCAGGTGAGCAGTCCCTGCCTGTCCACCTGGCACTTGGCCCTCTGCCGGCTGAGGTACAGGGCCCTGCAGCCCAGCAGGGGAGCCTTCGGTCCAGCCCTGGAGCCCCCAGGTGAGAGAAACAGTGCCCTGCCAAGGGCACCTACCCACGTGGCCTGTCCCTGGCAGCCCTAGAAGCAGTCTAGGGCTTCACTGGGGGAGGCCGGGAGTCGGGGCAGCAGGCCCAGGTTCCCCGTAAGGCAGAAGCCCAGGCTTTCCTCCAGGACTCAGAAATGACTCAGGCCTTCAAGGAGGCCAGGAGGTCTGGGGCTGACCAGTCCTCTCTCAACACCGGCAACTCCACTGAGGTCCCGGGTAAGGGCCCTCCATCGACGGGAGACTCACCAGCTTCTGGAAGAGGTGGCCCATGGTGACCTGGCTGTCCCACTGCTGCACCTTGGGGCAGAGGTTGTCATAGAACTCCTTGTGGATCTCGTAAATGTCCTGGATCTTGTAGAAGATGGTCTCGATCTGTTGGATGGTCAGCACGGGCTGGGAGGTGGTGGCAGTGGCCTTCAGGGGTTTCATGGGCTGGGCAAGAAGAGGAAGAAAGAGCAGAGGTGAGTGGCAAATCAACCAGAGGGTCAGCAGGCCCAGGGCCCAGATTAAGCCCTCCTGCTGCTCGAGTTCTGCCCAGATAAGGCCACTGAGGCCAGGGGACCTGAAGCGTGGTTTGAATGGAGCAGCTGCTGTCACAGGCCCCAGCAAGCCACCCATTACTGTAAGAAGAGGGAGCCTGGTCCAGCAGTCCCATCAGGTCCGAGGGGTGGCGCCAGGACACATTTCTCCCACCCTGTGTCCCCTGAGGGACCTCTGGTTCTCAGCCTGTACTGGGTTTGCCTGATGGTTTAACAGGGTCCATAGCTTTCTTCCACAATGGCCTCATGCTCTGAGTCACAAACTCCCTTGTCATGCTTCAGTGGGAAGGAGGGTTGATGGGGAACTCAACCCCTTAGCTATTTCCTTCCAAGAAACAGAACATGATTCTAGGACTTGGGGAATAGAGTTTCTAAGGGACCCAAACCAATCTCAGCTGCACTGATATCTTAAGTTCCCATCACTTAGTATAGAGAGAGCGAGCGTGGCACGCGTGCCACCGTGCTACCTCCTGTACCCACGGCAGACATTGCTAAGCAAGCACAATGACCTTCCTCACTGAGCCTTGTCGTAGCCTCAGACTCTTTCTCAATGCCGAGGCTGACATGCAAGATGACATGCAATATCCCTATCTGTCATCTCTGCTTATCTACACCAAGGCGCTCCAAGGCTTGCTGGTGGAGAGGGTGAGGTGACAGACGGAAGCTCAGGACCATCCCCAACACTTGCTGGCTGAAGTTATCACCGTAAAGCCCAACATGAAGGGAAAATGAGGCTTGGATACATTTTCTTCAGTGGGATTTCTGTATTTTCTAAATCACTTCCAGTGAGTAAATATTCATTTTATAATCAGGAAAAAAAGCTATTAAAATTAATCATTGAAACAAACAATCAATGATACTGAAGGATAAAGAGCTCCTCCATGGTTGACCTTCCTTCAGCCCTAAAGCCCCCAAAGATGCCCAGACTGCACACCAAAGGCCCTTCAGGGGAGAGGGTCTGGGAACCTGCCCCATAGAGAAGGCATGGGGGTGGGGAGGTGGGGGGAGGGGTACGCGTACTTGAGAGAGAGAAGCCTGAGTCAGACATGGTTGGCGTTCTTCATCTACTGTGAAGATAAAGGGCTGTGTGGAAAGAGGTCTTTGACTTAGTCTGGGTCCTTCTGGAGACCCAGAGGGCAGAAAGGAGAAGTTGCAGGCGCAGGTATGGGCTCACTAGAGCTGCCCCCCGCTACCTCACAGGATTAGGTAGCGAGCTTCCGACAAGGCAAGCATTCTAGCAGAGAACGGGTGACTCAGTGCTGGACTGCAGGGAACACCTCCACTGAGGGAGGCCGAAGTTATCGCTGGCTCACCCTGAGAGAAGACCCCCAAGCTCGAGCCAGCCACGGCTGCCGGATGTCCCGCCAGGCTTCACCCTATCCTCCCATCTGTCTGTCCACAAGGGGAAGTCCCATCTACTTAAAGACCCAGACAGTGCTCTGACTTCTAGCTCCCCTGTCCTCCCAGCTCTAAAAAATCCAGACGTGATGATGAAAGCAGGAAAAAGCAGAAGTCCTCCTCTGACCCTCTCAGTGCTGGAACCAATGAGGCCTTAACGTCCAGCCCTTTGCTAGGAAAGCAGGCTGGGGTTCGACCTGGTGCAGGCCAGGCAGTGTGGGCCAGAGTCCCAATTCTGCCGCTTAATAGCTGTGGGCAAGTCACTTAGCATCTCTGGGCCTCAGCAGCCTTGTTTGTGAAACCAGGATAATATTACTTTCTCAAGAACACTGACGGGAAGATCAAAAGCCATCATTTATCTAAAATATTGAGTATGTACCTGGCACACAGAAGGCAATCAGTAAGTGTTAGCTGCTACTGTTATTACTATTTACCCCACAAATAATGGACCAAGTGCCCACGTAAGGCCAGACCAGGGGGTGTAGCGGGTAGTCAGTGATTCACTAATCACTGCCCCCGTGGAGCCTCCCATCCAGTAGGGGAGACAAACAAAACACGAGGAAACAATCAAACACAAAACCACACATAAGTGCAATGAAGGAAATAAGAAGGGGATGTCCTGCTGAAGGACAAGAAGGAGACACTGACCTGAAATGGAAGCGTGGGGGCAAAGGGGACAGTATTTCAGGCAGAGCTCCTCAACGCCTGGTCCCAAGGTGGGAAGGGCTTGGGCAGAGAGAGGAGCTAGAAGCAAGCCAGTGAGCCTGTGTGCCGCGAGCAAGGGGGTTGGCGAGCAGGGCCCTAAAGGAGGGCTGGAGGGGTGAGCAGAGGCCGGATCACACAGGGGGAAGGAATGCGGCTTTTAAGCCCATGTAATGACCTGGCGCTTTCCCCGGAGGGATTGAAACAGGGGAGTGACGGGGTCCAATTTTCCCTTCAGGAGATTATTTTTATGACTCATGCTCCTTGCTCCGGACAACGTTACAATCTATTTGGGTAAACTGGACCAACACAAATGAAACGTTTTTGTGGACAAAGCAAGATACACTTACTACTCGACTTGGACTGTAAATACCAACCAACTGGCACAGCTCGGAGAGGGCTTCACAGAGGAGGTGATGGGAAAGGGCCTCAGAGGGAATATCAGAGTAAGTGGAGGGTTGGGGCCTGGGGAAGCATGGCAGGCAGGGACACAGAGGGAACGGGGGCCAGGAGAAAGGAAGAATGTTTTCCCCACCCCAGGTGGGCAGCGACATTGAGCTCACGGCTCCCGATGTTCCGTGAAGGATACAGAGCTGGCCCTTGGGATCCCTTTTTACCTCTATCTACCCAGGTCCAGAGGAGGGTCCAAGTCACCGCGGAGTCCTTGTCCCAGCCGGGGTGCAATCCCCACCCGGGGGGAATAAAGGAAATAGGAGAGAACAGTCCTGGGGAAGGAGCCGGGGGGCGGTCAGGATTTCTCAGAAGCTGCTGGGGAAGCACCCAGGCCTATGCAGGGACAAGACACAAGTGCTCTGCTTCCTCCTGAAGTCCCACTGTCTGCAAAAGGGGAAGCGCCGGTGCTCACCAGGGGCAGGTCACACAGACAGGGACTGCGCTTGGGGCATCAGGCCGTTGGTTCTCAGGACAAGGTTGGGGGGGCCTTTGGGGGAAGGGAAAGTGCTGGATGCGTGCCCCCAGCTGGCCTGAGACCCTGGGAGGTGAAGGCCTGAAAATAGGCCTCGGGCAGGGAGGGCAGCAGAAAGGCACAGGCAGCCCTGCTCTCCTGACAAAGCACACCAGCTCCCCCTCCCTCTTCCCAGAATCCTGCAGCAGAGGACGGGGCGCCAGTTCCCCATTTTATTAGAGTTAACTCTGGCTCTGGGTGTCCCATGAAGTGCTCCTCGGGAAGACGGGCCAGGCGGGTTCGAACTCCTTTCATGACTTCACACTGTCATTTGTCTCTTCTGTCCCCCAGCAAGTTGCCTTTTGACTTTCGAAACCAGGGAAAGAAATCGGCCCACTTCCTCTACCTCCTATCCCAAGAGGCCTGGAGGCTGCCACATGTACTTTTGTTAACTATCACCACAGGCTGGGGGCGGGGGTGGAGGGATCGGGGGCGGGGAGCGTCCTGAACCTATCTTACAGATAAGGAGCAAAGCAAACTCCAGAAGGAGAGTCGAAGAGAGGAGGGCCAGGTGGGACCCAGGGCTGGAAGGTACTAAGGCAAAGGCAGGCCAGAGGGAGCACCCAGCTCACCTGCAGCCTGCAGAGACTTGCAGAATTACATGCATTTGGTCTGCCCCCTTCTTCCACTCCCCACCTCAGCCCCAGCTCCCAGACCCTCTTCCCTTGTCATCTGAGCCCATCAGGAACCTGGAGGGCTCTGGAAGGTTACCAAACCTTGCCCAGCCAGCAACCCAGGCGGCGGGAACAGAGCCTCCTGTGTGGCCTCCCCGTCTGCGTCTGTGTGTCCACAGTCCAGGCTACACACGACCAGCTGTTTGCATATCAGGAAGTGTGAAACTGAGAACAAACACTCAGGAGAAGAGCTGCGGGAATGGGGGTAGGGTGGCAAGGAGAGCTGGGCGTGGGAGGCGGAGGGAGCTGGGGAAGACAGGTTTTCTTCTCTGAACGCCTTTGTCAGATCACCCCAAAGAGCAAAGGGCTTAGCTCCTGGGTAGCTGGGAAGGGCCCCCAGCTCCAGGAGAGAGAGGAGGGCTTGATTCCTCATCTCTGAGGCTTATCATCTGAGACTGTGGCCGTGGAGGGTCCTGCCCCCTCTTCCGGAGGGGCCTCCAGGTGCAGACCAGGCCTCCTGGCCCGTCCCTCCCTAGCTCTTGCCTCTGCTCCAGAAAGAACCAAGCCAGGATGAACAAGCTGGGGGGAAGAGGAGGGACCTACCCTGGGTCACACCCCAGGACTGGCAGCCTCAGCCTCCCAGTTTTTACCTTGAGAGCGTGAGCTGTTAGAAAGGCAGGCAGGTAGGGAGTGTTTTGGCCCCTAAATCTGTTATCTTTACCCAGACAAATGGGACTCAAATTAGGCCCAGTGACAGATTAGAACGAGCTGTAATCTAAGAGGGGCATGCTTCTGATGGGAACATGTACCTCCCCTTCCTTCAGGGAACTGCTGGGTTGATAGAAACAAACAAGCTCTAACCTGCGCTCTTTCCCAGAACAGGAGGAAAAATTAGAACCCACTCACACTCAGGCTCTAAGAGCTTCCCCTGCAAACTCACTTACCCGTCACAACGGCCCCATGAAGAGAGTACTAATATTAGCATACCCGGTTTGCTGGTGGACAAAATGAGGCACAAAGGTTCATTAATCTGCTGAAGGTCTGTAGCTAGTAAGCAGTTGAGCAGGGATTCAAAGCCAGGCAGTCTGGTTCCTCTGAACTTCTTTCAAATATGCATCCTTTAAGTAATGACAACTACGCCCCTGTGTCTGGGCACAGCAATTCATAGTTTGTAAGGTGTATTTCGTCTGTCTGTCCTCCTTCCTTCGGATAATATTTCGGTGTCTAAGTACCTGGCACTGTACTAGGTCCCCAAAAGGATCACCTGATTTTCTCAACCCCATGAAGGAGAGAGAGAAGGTAATGGCCTTGTTTTCATCTTCAGATGAGGAAACTGAGGCTCAAGAAGGTTACCCATGGCTTGCCCAAAGCCGGTTTTTTTTTTTTTTTTTAAATTACTTACTTACGTATTTATTTATTTACTTATTTATTTATTTATTGGCTGCGCCGCGCAGCATGTGGGATCATAGTTTCCCAACCAGGGATTGAACCCTTGTTCCTTGCATTGGAAGTGCGAAGTCTTGGCCGCTGGACCGCCTGGAAAGTCCCACCAGTGGTTTTTAAAACCGACAACGCATGTAAGAAAGCATGTGGCCCAGTACGTACATACACATATCCACACAAGCCAAAAGTTGCATGAAATAGTACTTATTCTTACTACATGGGATGCAGGCCAACATTTTCTTTCTCGTTTGTTTTAAAATGCTGGTTCACCCCACTACACTGATTACATTACCCACTAATGGTTAAGTTGCACAGTTTGAAAGACAGGGGCAATAAGTCTACTATTAATGGCAGCGTCAAGTCTTGCCCTAGCTCTGGCCCCAGACCCGAGTCCTTATGGACCTGCCAAACTGTTCCTCCCTTGAAAAAATGACTGTGCAGACCAACAAACTCCCAGTGAGATCGACCACCGACTCATCCCAGCATGTTACAAAGCAGCTACTCATCTCTAAATAGTTACTCCTGGGGTAATAAATGCCAAGTCCCCTGGGACACCGGGTGACAGTACCTCACATCGCAGCAAGTACATAAATGCGTACCTTACAATTCTTGTAAGAATGACTATCTACTGATTTACATCTACCTTTCTGATCCCTCCTTTTTCTGATACCCGCTGATGTCTCAGACTATGCAACACCCAAGGAAGAGGACTTCACGTGCCACAATCACTCTGCACAGTAAGCATCCAGACGCATCTAATAGGCACTTTCTTCAGAGGCAAAAACATCTTATGTCTGTGTGGTTACTTTTGCCTTTTGAAAACACTGTATCATTCCCCTCTCAGTCCGATTCTCACAACAACACCTCCGTCTTGGAGACGAAACTAAGGCACATTCACAGAGGGCGGCAGCCTGTCTAATGCCTCAGAGCTTCTCAGAACCACACAGACAGCCCTTCAACACATTTCCGGCCAGAGGGCCTCAGGATGGGGCGAACGGTTAACTACTCCAGGGAGAAGGAAGGAACGGGACTAGGGATGACAAAGAGGTCTCCACGTGACTGACTTGTTGAGATTTGCCCAGAGCACCAGCCGGAGTCGGAGGCTAAGACCCCACCTGGACAGAGAACTGTGATCCATTAGTAATGCCTGCACTGTAGTCAGGGATGATGGAGTGTCTGCCACCCCCAACCAGGTGGTGCTTCTTCTTCTACCTTTCCCAGGGCAGGTAATGGAGAACCGGGGCTGAGAGGCCTTTTCAGTGACCTTGGCTGCCAAGCCATAGGCAGAGGAGTACCACAGACCCCGCCCCTGGGAAGGACTGGTCCAGGTCCCCCTCCCTCTCCAACTCCAAAAGCAGTTTTAGAGCACAAAGGCCCCAGAGTATATACTCACCAGCAACAGAGCTTCCAGCTGGTTAATGTAGATCTCCTCGCTGGCCAGGAACCCTGAGAGAACCAGCTTCCTCATCTCCAGGCCTTTCCCTGCTTCCACCTGTAAAAGCAGGTCAAAAGCCGGCAGCTCATGAGCAAGGAGGCCACGACCCTGAGCTGCCTGTTTTCTCGCCTCTTTTCTCTTCTTTCACGCTTTTGCAGGGGATAAAAGCCAAATACTTATTATAGAAAATTTGTAAAATACAGAAATATAAAAGGAAAAACAACCACCCTTACTCCTACTGCCAATGTCTTGCTTTAATTCTCTCCCATCCTTTTTTTTCCCCCACATTTCCTTATTTGTATCCATCCACCTATTCAACCTTATAATAGTGAGCAAGATAAGAAAAGAACCTGACCCCATGTGTGGGAGCAGTTTAATGGGGGTGGGGGTGGTGGGATACAGACAGTTAAGAAGGGAAATCAGAGTCATGACTGAGGCAGGGCATGGTCACGTGGAGGGCACAGCAGGGGCCAGAGGAGGTGCTCCGGGGAAGTGATGGGTAAACAGAGAGGAGTAGGGATAGAGAGGATGGGATGGAAGCGGGCATGGGAACCCCGGCCGAGCGGCCTTCCAGCTACACCTCTGACTGTATCTTCCTGTCCCTGGGGGTTCAATCCCACAATGGAAGGTGCTGGCTGTGGGCCATCAACTTTACCCCTTGTACCCCCCGAGCCCCGCCAGCATTTCCTGACTGTGTAAGGCACAGACGCCAACAGGCCTCCTCCTTCCTCCAGAATTCCTTCTCCTCTACGGTGGAGATCATACCCCATTTAGCCTTGAGTGGCCACCAACTAGCACAGTGCCCCGCACACAGGAAGTGCTTGAAAACTTTCCCTGAGTGAAAAGACGTAAAATTCTTCTTGTCACCTAAGATCCCCAAGTCATTCCTGGCCCCCTCTTCCTCCTCTCTCCCCCTCCTCTGCCACACTGAGTCCCCAAGCTCTTCAAAGTGTCCTTGCTCATCTCTTGCAAGGATTCTTCCCTCTGTGCCACCCTCTCCTCTGCTGTGGTAGAGACCCACAGCATCCCACTCCCCACTGGATTCCAAGTGCCGCTCTCTCCTGCCTCCGCTCCACTCACCAGAGCCAGATGAACCTTCCCAGAACGCCACCCTACACCTGAGGCTTGTCAAAGACTCAATGCTGCAAAATGTGATTACTGGGGGACTCAAGTAGGTTCTTCACTCATTTATTTATTCATTCAACAAATGCCCACCAGACCCTGTAGATACAACGGGAAACAAGCACTCAATAGCCCCTGTGCTCATGTGGCTTATAATCTAGTGGGAAAGAAAGACGTTAAAAAACAAAAGCGGAAGCCACATAGCACAGGGAGATCAGCTTGGTGCTTTGTGACCACCTAGAGGGGTGGGATAGGGAGGGTGGGAGGGAGACGTGAGAGGGAGGAGATATGGGGATTTACGTATATGTATAGCCGATTCACTTTGTTATACAGCAGAAACTAACACACCATTGTAAAGCAATTATACTCCAATAAAGATGTTAAAAAACAAACAAAAAAACACAAAAGCCGAGTGAATATAAATATATGACTACAAAGTGTGATGCGGGTTCAGCATATCCTCTCCTTAAACACCTGCAATGGCTCCTAGTGCCTCTCCCTACTTGTCCAATCTCCCCAACAGCCATCAGATCTCTGCCTTTCCAACATGCCAGGAATGTTCCAGCCTCTGAACTCTGGTTCTCGCCATCCCTGCTGCCTAAAATGCCTTCTCCCACATGGGGTCTTCTCTCCTGAAGACACAGCTGAAGCCTCTGGCCTGCAGGGTCAGCCCTCGTGTCAGAATCTGTGGCACCGCCGCAGCACCTGACGCGCGCCCTGTCTTGTTACCTGCCCGGTGATTCTGTAGGGTCTTTGAAGCACTTGCGTCACACTCCTCTGGACACCCCTAAAGCCCAGCACCACGTGATGCCCCGAACATGTGGGCACCTGCGCCTTGTAAGTCCTTTCCACTCTCTCATTTAGCTTCATTCCTCTCTCAAATACCTCCCTGAGGGAGGTACTGTATTTTTCCATTATAAGAATGGAAACAAGCAAATAAGATTTCAAAGAGGGAGGAGACTAGCCCAGAACCACACAGCCAGAAAGTGGCAGAGCTGGGATTCCCCTGAAGGTCTTCGAACACCAAATTCTCGTCTCATCCACTGCTCTGATGATTTCCTCACTCTCCTGTTCCTTTCTCAAGCTTTGGATGCTTAACTGGAATCTCAAACAGATCCCTCTCTGGGCATCAAATGCACACCCTTAGCATAAGCTGGGAGAGTGTCTGAAGCTACCAGAAATCTCCTACGTCCGAAGGAGAGCTGCTTTCCCCCTGCTGCATGGCCACCCCAGCATGTTCTCACAGGCTTTCCTGCCCTTTCCCCAGGTGAAGGACTTAACCCTTGACCTTCCATCAGCAAACTAGTTAGCAATTTGTGCTGGAGGCTGCCTCTCCCAGTCTCTGAAATGTAATCTGATCCTGTGATAGAAGAACAAGGTCCTGCCAAAGATGTCCACCTCCTAATCCACAAAACCTGTGACTATGTCACCTTATGCGGCAAAAGGGACTTTGCAAATTGATTAAGTTAAGGATTTTTAGGTGGGGAGATTATCCTGGGAATGAATGATCAGGTGGACCCTATGTAATCACAAAGGTCCTTGTGAGAGGCAGGCAAGAGAAAAGGCTATGAGCCCGCAGAAGGAGAGGGAGAGGCGGAAGGGGACGGGGAGAGACTGAGTGCAAGACTGAAAGATGCTACACTGCTGGCTTTGAAGACAAAGGATGCGGCCAGGAGCCAAGGAATGCAGGGGGCCTCTAGAAGCTGGAAAAGGCAAGGAAACAGGGTCTCTCCCCTAGAGCTTCCAGAAGGAATGCAGCCCTGTTGACCCTTGAGACTTGTAAGAGAATAAATCTGTGTTGTTTTAAGCCACTAAATGTGTGGTAATTTGTTTCCGGCAGCATTAGGAGACCAGTATGGATGCCAAGCTTTAGGGAGAGACAATGGTTATTTATTGATGGTTTCACAAGTACCAGGCACTGTTCTAAGCACTTTCCGTGGATTAACTCACTGGAATCCCACAGTCTAGAAGGTGTTATCATTATCCCTCTGAGGCACAGAGAGTGGAAAATGCCAGCTGCCCAGAGCTGTGGGCATCGCAGGCAGGCAGCACCCCCTCCAAGGAATGAGACCGGAGCTTGGAGCAGGGCTCGCAGCCCTGGAGGTGCGAGTGGAGGTCGAGGTCAGACCTGCTGCTTCCCCAGCCTGACAAATGGGAACTCGCCCTCCACGTTGGGGGCCAGCGCTCCCCTCCTGTGCCCCATTCCCTTCCCGTTCCCTGCCAGCTGGGGATTTGCCTGAGGGCCTGGCAAACACCCTCTCAAGGAAGTCACTTAAGCACAACGTGAGCTTAAATGTAGAGCTGGCTGGACCAGGACCAGGGTGAAGACGCGGTGACTCACAGCCCCACCAAGCCTTCACCCGCCCTGGCATGAGCACAGACCCTTGTGTCAGGCCCCGTGACGGCCCACTGCAGCAGGACCCGCTCCTCGTGAGACTCCAACCTGAGTCCAATCTTGAAAGAACCCCCCAGAAGGCAGTAAGTAGTCACCCCCAAGAGTCCCCACTCTGGGCCACATTCACCCTGACATTTTGGCTGGCGTGGGGGTGGAGGTGATGGGAAAGGATGTGAAATTAAATTCTGTGCATTTTACCAACAGGTGGCCTGCTGTCAGTTACCACCCAAAACCTCGTCCATCTTCACTTTCCTCAGACCCCACCTGTCCCTGGCTTGGAATTATCTGGAAATTCACAATTGTTTCTTCAATCCTCCTGGAGCTATTATCATCCCATAAAACACCAGGGCTCGACATCCATTCACTCATTCCCCACCATGTGCCCGGCACTGGGAAGACAAGTGAAGGAGACAGTCTCTGCCCCCAAAGAGCCCTCCAGAGGTGCCCACACACCCAGAATCTCCAGGGAGGGGTTTTCTGGAGTTCAGGGCCCCCAGAGCCCGTGCCACGCTGCTTGCCAGTCCTGCAGCACAAGGAAGCTGCCATCTGAGTGACACTGTCCCCACTTCCTCCCCAAGTGGAGCTTACGAAATGCAGCAGCCACGGGGGGCTCGTTCATGCCCAGTATTTTACATAATCTGCTGGGCTGAAAGTGTCAGCCTGAGGCCCCAAATCCAAGAGGTCAAGTCACTCTGGTAGGGACAGTATCTGCAAGTAAGGCTTAGCTGGCCCTGGCCCGGCCTGGTCTTCTACAGTCGGGGCTAAATAAAGTCTCCAAAGGTTTGGTTCCAGGCCAAGTCAAGACTCTCTCCAGGAGCCTTGACCTCCTCCAGGACAACAACGTGGGCTGAACAAGCAGGGCCACTTGCAATTCAGAGCCTTAGGCCAAGCAGCTCCACAGACAGTAGAATTCAGTCCATGGGCCACACCAGTTTGCGAGGAGCACCCCGTGGATGGGGGGGGTCTGGTCAGAGCAGATGCCACTGGGTCTAGGCGCTATGTCCATGCCAAGAATCAGCCTCAGCCTCAGGACAGCTGGCCCCTCCCTGAGTTGAGTCGATGCAGGGACTCAACTCCAGCCATTCTCTCCTCTCCCCAGCCCTAGGCACCAGGGAGGTCTCTTTCAGCTAATTCCTCAGCAGAATAGAGAGTGGGGGGGGGGGGGTAGTGGGGTGGGCACTGCTGGGGGACCCTCCTAAAGGGCAGATCTCCATATTCTGGGCTCCCTGCTGTCTGAAGCTGCAGGCAGGTCCCATGGGGTCCAGCAGTGTTTTCAGAGTTCAGCTATTCACATCCCACACCTTTGCAGTTCTGTCATACGTACCACCGGCACTATTATTTACTTAATACTGTTCTTCACAACAACTGGCTTCTTAAAAGCACAGCCTTATCCCAAGCATTATATTTGAAATCACAGGAAAGACGTGCAAGTCACTTTTCTATTTTTATTTTTGGTTGCATCACGCGGCATGTGGGATCTTAGCTCCCTGACCAGGGATGGAACCCGTGCCCCCTGCAGCGGAAGCGCGGAGCCTTAACCACTGGACCACCAGTGAAGTCCCTATTTTTTTCTAAGATACATTAAAATTTACGCCTAACTATTAAAGTGCAAAATATATATCCAGGTGCCACCTAAAATCATCCCTCAAATCATCTCGTATGTGGCCCACACTTCGGGAAAAAAACCTAAGTGGGGGACACAGGCATGGCCATCACTGCACATGGAGGGAGCGGAGACCTGGCCAAGTGAAAAAGAAACACAGGTTGTTCAGATAATCCATTAAAAATCGGCACAGAATTAACCTGAAGGGTTAATCTGCATTACAAAAGGATTTCAAAATTCCTGACAAATGAGTTCTTTATATAGCAAGGCCCCTATCAGCCCTAGGTACCTTTAAATAGAATCCTATGAAAGATGTGGGGGACGTACACAACGTTTTACAGAGGGGAGGTGATGCTGCTATCAGTATTCACGTTATTATCAGTTTATAGACCATTAACTCCTCAAAGGGGAGTGTGGGCTGAAACACACAGCAAGCTCCAGCTCCAGCTCTGGAGAAAAGCGCTGCCATCTTCGCATCTGTCCCCCAGGAAGACGAAGCATCTCGGAAATCACACTGAAAACAGGATTGATTTATAGGACTGGCCTTTGGACATGTGCTCAGGAACACGACTGCTGTGTAAGGTAAGTACTCCTGAAGTAATAGCAAAGAGAGAACTGCCTTGGATTTCTACCAGCCACCAAGAAGAGTCTACCATGCAGGAGTATGCCCAGTCCACAGCCCAGGACAGGAGCACACCCTCCAGAAATGAGCCCTGACCTCTCACATGTACATGTGCACATGCCCACGCACACGTGCACACACACGCGCCCAGTCCAGCCCTGACTCAACGAGAAGTGGGCCCTCCTCCTCTGAATTTAGTACCCTTTTATCAGAACCCTTCTCATGGCCCTGCCTACTTTCTCATTATGTTCCTATTATCTGGGAACTTGCCCCCTTACCCTGAACTGTGAACTCTTTGAGAAAGGACCAAGCCTTGTTCACCTGTCTCCTCCCCCAGGCAGCCTGCTTTGAATAGAACACAACCTGACAGTGTTTGTTGAATGAATCAATGAGCTTTCTGTTCGTCTTCTCCCTCTATAGATGGCCAAGCCTGGTAGAGGAGAAGGGCATCCTAGACGTGTTCAGGCTGGGACAGGGGGCTTGGAATCCCCCAACACTCAGGAAAGGGGCCCTCCCCCCAGTGCTGGAGACAGGTCCGGGAACACTGAGGCGGCGAGGCAGAGAGGAAGACTCCATCTTGGCGCTCACAGGGCTCTGGGAGGAACAGCATTTTTAGGTGTGATGTACACCCAAGCCCCTTTGGTATCCGTGTGCTTCCTCCTTAGAAAACCTCTGAGATGGAATAAGGCCAGGGACATGGTACGCCCTGTGTGGGCCCCATGGAGCCTCACTCATTCCACCAATCCACTGGACACCAGCCACACACCAAGCACCGTGCAGCGTTCACAATGAAAACAAGAGGGCCCTGCCCTGGAGGAGAGAGGCACACGTCTAGAGTTCCAAACAGAATGAAACAGGGGCTAGCCCGGTATAAGCCAGA
The DNA here is from genome assembly GCF_937001465.1 of Orcinus orca. Lineage (NCBI taxonomy): Eukaryota > Metazoa > Chordata > Mammalia > Artiodactyla > Delphinidae > Orcinus > Orcinus orca. The sequence continues at coordinate 6,736,437 of NC_064577.1, read as the reverse complement.
CTAGAGGTCCAGAGTAAGGGAGGACCCATAAGGCAGCATATGAGTGGAACCCCATCTGTGCTGGGGAGGGTGTCTCAGAGAAGGGCCGTGAGGAACCCACAGAGATCCCACCCTACACACTACTACTACTAAGCTCCCAGCAGGTGCTCTTGCCTCATAAACAGACTTTTCCCCATCCTGTTCCTGGGATGGCTGGGCAGACCCTAAGGGCAAGGCCCTGGGGGCCCAGTGAGAGATGTGACTTACCCCAGTGTGCAGAGCTAGCACCAGATGAGAAAACCAGGGCTGGGGCGCCAGCCACTGCCAGCCTCCCGTTACGGCTCCTCTCTGCCCCACACCCAGGCCTACAGCGACTGCTCCGCCCCTTCCACACATCAGCCATCTACCCGTGGGTCTGCAGTCTATTTTTACCTCCATTAGCTCCTCCTCTGATCCACACTGTAGCACGGGTGGAGCAGGGCAGTGATCCCCATCTTACAGGAGGGACAAAGAGGCCCAGAGAGGCTCAGCGACAGCCTCCTGCCCAGAGCAATGCTCCGTGCACCATGCCCTCTGGGGTGCAGTGCTGCCAGGGCAGACAGGCTCGGGCCCCACAAGATGGGCGCTCTCTGTTAGGCAGCCTGGCTTGCAGTCTGTGAACTCCCTGCCATACGTTCTCACTGGCCCTCCCTTCAAGCCACAGAACAGAGAGGAGGTGAGCAAAACACTGAGGTTAGAGGTGAAAGAAAGGAAGGACGGTGTGGTGCGCATGCCTTAGGCAGCACTGGTGCACTTTCAAGTGGAATCCCGGCCCCTGGGGCGGGGTGGGGGGGCGTGAAGAGAAGGGGATTGAGGCAACCACTCCCCTCCTGCTCTACCTTCGAGGCAACTTCTCTGATTAAACAGAGGCATTGCTGCCGAGACAGCCCCAGAGTCGGTGGGCTGGGGTCCAGCAGATGCTTCCTGCCTATGCCCACCTTGGGTAAAGTGCCTAGCCACCTGGCTCCTGCCTCCAAGCCAGCTGTTACCGCCCCTCTTCGGCTGATCCAATTCTTTCCCTTCAAGGAAGTTCAGGGACCTCTGGCTCTCGATCTCTCCAAATGCTCTCATGCCCTAGCCCAGATTCACCAGATTCCACTTGCTTGGAAGAGAGTGGCTCCCTTGGCCTGAACTTCACAAGTGCACTTATCCCACTGCTGCCACGGAAACAAGGAATTACGGCCTCCTAGTTTCACGTCGACCAGCTCCTCTGGGGCAGCAGGCTGACACCACTGGCGTGCCCACCAGGGGACTCATGTCACTGCCAGAGAAAGCCCTCTGCACAACTGGCCTGGGGAAAGCCAGCAGCCACTCCCCCTGAGGACAACTGGTCCAGGGGGAGGCGGCGGGCACTGCGCCTCTCCCCCAGGAACAGCTGTGCCCAGAGCACAGCCCCTTGCATCCCTTGGCAGGCAGGCGCCAGCCCCTCTCAGGCTGAGGTGCTTCCACTCGGCCACAAGGTTTGTGCACAAATCAGCCATTTCTGCCGCACAGACTTCGGCAGTCAGAGCTGCGAGCCCTGCCCCCTCCCCCGACAAGCATCCAGGGCGTGTCACATTCCCACCTTCACAGCCACCAAGAATGGGGACCCTGAGCCGGGGCTGGTCGGGGTTCCCAGCTCGCACTCCTCCAGGAGAAACACATCTTCATCCTCCAGGACCTTGTCCAAAAAGCCTATCGCCTCCTCTTCCTCTTCCATGGCAGCGGGAGCCGCGGAGGGCAAACAGGAAGCAGGGTCCCAGCAGCAGCGGCAGCGGCAGCCGTGGCCGCCGGCGCCCAGGAGCGAGGCCGGCAGGCGGGGACGGGAAGAGCGTGCAGGGCAGGCCTAAACCAGCACACGGGCCTCCCCGGAGTCCGTCCTGGCGCCCGGCCACCGGCTGCCGATGAAAGGCTCCATTATGAGCCTTCTCCCGCCCGCCGGCTCCGGGTCCTCCCGGAGAAAGGGGAAGCGGGGCGTCCGTGCGGCCCCGGCCGCCTCTCGCGGGGAGCTCCGCCGCCGCTGCCGCCGCCGCGATTCCAGGGCTGTCACCGGAGCCCGCGCGCCCCTGCCGGCCGCCGCGGCCCTTCCTGCCGTGCGCGCCGGCTCTCCAGGCAGGCGGGGCCCCGCTCCCTGCCGCCGCTCCCAGCCCGGCCGGGCGCCCCGCCGCCGCCGCCGCCGCCGGCCCCACAGATCCCGCCCTCCTGGACGCGGAGGTTCGCGTTCGCTCTCAAGACACAGGAAATGCACGACTCGACGGGTGAGGTGGAGCCGTTCCCTCTCTGCGGTCGCCGGGCCAGCCGGCTGGCGGAGGCTTCGGGAGCGCGGAGGAGGGGCGACGAGGCCGCAGCCGGGCCGGGCGCAGGGGGAGGTCCGCTTCCCAGAGACAGGCTTTATTTACAGCCCCTCACCGGCCCCGCGGGCAGGCGGGGGCGGAGCGGACGAGCAGCTGCCCGCACAGCCTCGCGGGCCCCCGGGCCAACCTCGGTGTCACCTTGGGATGCCTACGAGCCCCTTCTCATTTCCGCCTCAGGCTCTGACACCTTTGAGGAAGGGAGGCCAAGCCCTGGTGAGAAACCATAGTTTCTTTCCATCGCCACCGTGGCTGAGGGAACAAGGCTTTGTGCAAAGGAGGCCTGACCTGCCTCGCCACGAAAGCACAAGTGCCAGCCAGGGGCTGCAGCTGGGCCGCCTCGGGCAGCCGGAGGTGCCACACCTCCTACTCACAGATGCTGCCGATTAGCAACACCACACCTCCTCAGAGCTCTTTTCCCTCAAGAGGGGCCTGGGCCCAGTAGAACCAGCCCCACAGGGGAGGGTACACTTAACCCAGGACCAGGAGCACGCCAGCCCTGCCCACCCCCAGCCTGCTTCCCCTGGCTTCTTCCATGGTTACAGAAGCTAAACTCTGGTCCCCTAGCCCCATCCAGAGATGTAATCCATCTACTCTCATGGGGGTGGAGTTTAAGGGCAGCAGCTGGGAAAAGCTCTTTCACAACACCTAGGGCAAAGGTTGCCAACTCCAGCACCCAAGAGGGTGCAGGTAAGATTAGTTAGTGAAATGAGCCAGGTAGGGACCAGGTGAACTGAAGAAACTGTCACTCAGCTCCAGCTGCTGGCTGCCAGGGGCAGTGCAGGCTCAAGGTTGCCCCATCTTGGATTGTTCAAGAGAAGCTGGAATCCGGATTGTTAGGTGATAGCTCTCAACTTAAAAATGATGGCAGATAAATTATATTTAAAAAACAAAACATGATGCAGCCTCAATGAAACACATCTGTGCACTGAATCAGGCCCACAGACAAGGTTGCTGCCTTCTTGCAGTTGGTTGTGTTTCTTTGAGGGAAGGTTGGGAGGTGTGTGTGTGTGGGGGGGGGGTTGTTCCTTGAATATCACCTCTGTCCCATTTTATCACTGGACCTGGCATCTTGGAATCAAATTCAGCTTCACACACGACCAGCCCACTACTTATCTTTATAAACCTGTATAATACGTGCCACCAGCCGGACAGGTCAAGTGAAAACTCCGGATTCTGAGTAATGAGCCCTGAAGCTCCAGCCCCACTCACGCCAATCCCCTCAATCTCCCACCAGCCCCCAAACCATGTCTCTAGTCAGGGATTTCCTCAAAATCTTCCTGATGCTTCTAGCTCACAAGTGTCTCTCCCAGTACACAGTTGCCAGACCAGCCAGTGTGGTTCTTAATGATACAGTGTCTGAGTTGTCCATTAATGCCTCGTGTGTCTACCACCGGCCTCCTTATGCACACGGCACATCCCCTGTCAGGTGGCAACTGTATGGCCACAGGGGGAAGAGTCCAGCTCTTTGGAGCTCGTTTGGAAATGCATTCCAAAGGGGGGGTTAACGGCGCGCCATCCTAGGCCCACCTGGGGTCATCACCTCTCCTTCCCACTGGGCATCTCAGCTGAGAACAGGGCCCTTGACTGATCCTCCAAGCTGGGTGGAGGGTTGAGGAAGAGCGAGGAGGGAAAAAGGAGAGGAATGGACATGGTTCCTTATCCCAACTCCCCAGAAAAGTCTGTGGAGGTTCTGAGCTCTAGGTGGGGCTCCTGCCATTCTGTTAGAGCTGTCCTCACCAGTAAAAGGTTTCTCCCTGTCACCATAGCTGAAACGCAGACCGAGGGATTTGGGGTAGGTTCTCTGGGGCCTCAGGGCTGACGGGGCTCCTCAGAGGCACAGCCCACCCCACACCCGCCCTCTCCCTCATCCCTGGTTCTTCCCTGTCCCCGCCTGGGCTGGGTTATAAATAGCTGGCGTAGATCTGAAGGGCCCTCTCAGCCACAATTCCTCATTTGGTTTGGGCGGGTGAGGCTGTTCCCAGCGCTTGGGAAAAACCAGGCCTGGCATTCCCCAGGGCACAAGCGTGCCAGCCCGGGGCTCTGTGCCAGTCTGTCTCCCATCCTGCAGGCTCCGAGTGCACGGCATGGGCTGCCCGCTCCGGTCGGACAAGCAGGTGTAATGGGAGAAGGGCCTAACAGCCCAAGGGACCCCCCCCCCCGGCACAGTGTCCCTTCCCCCACCCAAAGGAACATGAGGGGCCCTCAGGAGTCTCCGAGAGTACCCCTGTCTCCACTCCCCATGCCCCTACCTAGCACGGCAGTGTCGACACCCACTTCTTCCAAACTCTGAAAGCTCTCAGAAGCTGCTCCCTGAACATCCAAGGCATCTCCACTCCACCCCACCCGGGTTGGCTGGAAATTCCAGTGAGTAATTTGAATGCCCTTCCATCTCCACTGGGCACACAGACTCCACTCAGTTCTGCCCCTGGAGGGAAGTGACTCACAAGTCCCAATGGTGCTTCCTCCCTTTCCCCTACCAATGCCCTGGACACGAGCTTCCTCCCTGCGTCCTCTACAACTCTGCCTGCTTTGGCCTGGCTCCGGACCCTCCTCTCCAGAGAAGCAGCTGCTCCAAAGGCCTCTAAGCTGCCTTATTCCAAAGTCAGAGGCCGCCTTCTCTGCTCCTCAGCCTCTGCAGTCTGGCTGCTCTTAAATCCCTCAGCTTCTGTGGCCGTGCTGATGCTGCCTCTGATCGCTCTGGTTCCGGCTGGCCCTTCTTCTTCCTGCCTCCTGTAAGTGTGGAGTCACCCCTTCGGACCAGGCCGCAGCCCTCTGCTCTCTATCCTTGGAGAACTCATCCCTTCTCACTGCTAGGCCAACGGCAGCCCGTCACCATCTGCAGCTCCAACATCTTGCTCTGCTGCAGTGTGACATCTGTGCTGTCAGCTGGTTCTCCTCACTTGGAAGTCCCATGAGCAGCCCCTCAGCTCCACATCTCCAGACCAAACGACCCTTGCCCCTCCCTAAACCGGCTTCCCCTTCTGGCTTCTCCACTTCAGTCGGCGGGGCCGCCATCTTGTGACTCTTCCTTCCCTCGGGCCCCACATCCCTCTCACCAAGTCCCCTTGGTTCTTCCTTCTCTTCCTTTTCCAAAGCCGCCACCCCAACCAAGGTTTGTAGAATCTCACACCTACATAACCGCAATAATATTCCACTTTGACTTCTGATCTTGCCTGTCCATCTATCTGTTCATTCAACCCAGAGAAGGCCTGGCATTACAAATACACAGACCTGGGAGACACAGGCCCTGCCATTAGAATGCTCTCAACCCACAGGGGGTGAAGGACATATCAACAAATGAGGCAGTGTTCTCACTGGTCAACACAGTGGGAACACAGGACAAAGGCACTAACCCTGCCTGAGAGGTAAAGCTCCACAGAGGCGTGGCTTCTGAACAACATCTTAAAAAGGGGAAGCATTTCCAGGCAAAGGGAGGAAAATGTTTTGTAAGGAACCCCAGGAAGCACAGCTGGAGGGCAGAAAAGGGGCAGGTGATGAACTTGGAGAAGTGGGCGGGAACCACTCCCCCATGAACAAGGGGCACGGACTGAGATTTCAGACACCCACCAAATCCACGCTTTCAAGCCACCAACAGTTTACTCTCCCCAAACCCAACAGCCTTCTCTCACACTCATTCTCCATCCCCTCATTCCCTTACCCACTCAATCAACAAGTATCTATTCATTGCCCACCATGCACCAGGTGCTGTGCTAGCATCCAGGACACAGCCACAAGTGGGACGCTTTGTCTCTACCTCCGTGCGGGCTGATGGTCTCGGGGACAGACTGACCACCGTGAGCCAAGGCAGGGCCAGGGGAAGGGCACGATCTCAGAACTCTGGGGCTAAGGTACAACTCTTCCAGAAAGAATAACGTGGAAAAAGCTATTGTGATTTCATATGTTCTCACCCTCGGACTCAGCACCTCCACGTTAAGGCATTTTTCTGCAAAAACATTTCTACAAGGACTCAAAGATCTTTGTACAAAGATGTTCACTGCAATGATGGTTACGCCAGTGAAAGACTGGAAACAGCCCAAATGTCTAACAGAAGAGGACTGGCTAAGGGAATTATGGTACAACCATTAAAAGAAACACTGCATACAGTCATGAAGGAGAACGAGTTGGTCTTTAATTACTGATATGCAAGATGTCCAAGACTTATTAAATAACCAGAGAAAATTGCATAACAGTATTAATAGTATGATCCCACTTTTTTAAAAAGTATATATATATAATATATACACAGAGAAAAATGTACTTTTTACATATATGTGTATATATATATATATATGTACTATCTCACATGGAAAAAGAAGATGTCTCTTAACAGACATTCTCTCTGTAGGATGAGACTTAAGGAGACTTTCACTTTCCATATTATATGTTTCTGTAAAGTTAGAATTTTCAGTGATGTAATCAGGAAAAATAAAGAAATTAAAAAAAGAAGTGTGGTAAGTGCTATAATTGGGCAAGTAGAGAGTCACAGAAGGTTCTCCAGAGGAGGTGACATTAAAACTCCTACCTGGGGCTTCCCTGGTGGCGCAGTGGTTGAGAGTCCGCCTGCCAATGCAGGGGACACGGGTTCGTGCCCCGGTCCGGGAAGATCCCACATGCCGCAGAGCGGCTGGGCCCGTGAGCCATGGCCGCTGAGCCTGCGCGTCCGGAGCCTGTGCTCCGCAACGGGAGAGGCCACAACAGTGAGAGGCCCGCGTACCGCAAAAAACAAAACAAAACAAAACAAAAAAAACTTCTACCTGAAAATGAACAGGGATTAGCCATGCCAGGGGGACTCAGGGGCAGACAGGATAGCATGAGGCATAATGAAATGAGTTCAGTCTGGGTGGCAAGCCTTCATCCATTCAACCAATACTTACTAGGCATCTCTTATGTGCCAGGCGCAGTTCTAGGCACTACAGTTTGCAGTGAGCAAACATTTTGGTACAAAAGTGACAAAGCTCCGTGGCAGAGCTCACAGTCTAGCTGGGAGGTTGTAATGAGCCTGCAGAGGTAGGCAGAGGTCGAGTGGTCAGGTCAGGCGCGGCCTTGACAGCATTGCTACGGGCAGGCATTGAAGAATTTTACAGGGAGTGACCAGACAGTGTTTCAGTGCATCCCTCCTGCTGACATCAGATTACTGTTTCTAAAACACTGCTCACTCTGTACCCAGCAGGAAGCCACCAAGTCAGCCCTAACAAGGGCAGTGGGGCCCTTGCTGATGACTCAACTGATCAAACGGTTGACAACAACTTCTGCTGTTTGCTGTCCCATGAAAGGGCCAGGTGCATTCTCACCTCCAGGCCTTGACCTGGCTTGGAGCCCCCTCTCCCTCCTCTCTGCCTATCCCTGGCCCTTCCAACTTCCTTGGTAGGAGCTCAAGTCCCACCTCCAGACTTTCTGGAGCTCAGCAGACCCTGGGCCAATGAGAACTGACCCCAGGGGCCAGTGCCAGGGGCACTGTGTCACTCGGTCCTCCCAGCAGCCCTTCCAGATAGGAGGTATTTATCCTTATTTACAGCTGAGGGGACCAAGACTCTACAGGTTATCCAAAATCACAGAACCAGAAAGACATAAGGCAAGGGCACTGAGGTTCCTGTTTTGGAGAGGTGGCAGAGAACAGCGGTGGTGAGCACCCACCACTGACCAGCTGTGGGACCTCAGGTGGGTTATGTCACCTCTTTGCACCTTAGTTTTCACATCTGTAAAATGGGGCAGTAACGGTGCCTACTTCCCAAGGTGTGGTGAGGACTAAATGAGTTAGTATTTATAAAGTGCTACAACAGTGCCTGGCATTTAGTAAGTGCTATGGAAGTGTTTCTCTTCTTTCTCTTCTTCTTTCTGCCACATAGGCAGGAGGGGGGCTGTGTGGCTTTTCAGACAGAAGCAACCAGCCCATAACCCTGTGGGAGGAAGGTCCACAAGGGCATCATCAGAGCATCATCGTGGGAAGAAAGTGCTAGCACCCACTAGCGGAGGAACTAGGTGAGGAGGATGGAAAAGAGAGTCCGTGGGTAAGAGCCAGCCTGCTGCTGGGATGCTCCCTGCCCTTCTGCACCCTGGCAGAACCCAGAGCCCAGGGGGACATCCAGCCTCTGCCCCCTGGCGGCTCACCTGTGTGGCCAAACGTCTCAAACTGAAGGCGTTCTCAGGGGCAATTTCACACCTCTTGGTGCGATTAGGCGGGTCGGTTGGCCTCCCTGCCCCACCCCCAAAGACTCCCGAACCTCAAGGACAGAGAATGGGTCTGGCTCACTCTCCTATCCACTGTACCCGGGACCTGCAGGAGATGAGCAAACCTTCACCGAATACATGTTGCTTTGGAAGTCGCCTTACTGGCTGATGTGAAACACACAGCACAGTAGCAGGGAGAGGGAGATCCCAGGCAGGCTGTGAGCACTACGGGATGCTCCAGGTCGGCTGCGTGTGGTCAGTCAGGGAAGCCCAGATCCCAGCCATGTGTGAAAGGGGGGCGATGAGCCAGAAATGCCAGGGAGCACCAGCCATGGAGGGGCTGAGGACCACAACCAGGGCACTGTCTCCCTACTTCCTATTCACATCCCCCTCAACTCACACAAGCCAAGGAACCCCCTGAGCCATAGCTCCTTCATCTACAAAATGGGGGGCTCTCCCAGTGGTTGCAGGGATAGGTGGTGATGAAGCACCTGGCACGTAGTGGGAGCCAGGCAAGCTCCTCCTCTTTGGAGTGGGGACCAAGATCCAGAAAGGGGGCAATGGGGAGCAAGGCTGCTGAGGCAGGAGGTCGGCAACCTGAGGAGAGATGTCTCTGGTTTTACCTGCATCTGGAAACTCCTGGGAGGCGTAAAGATAAAGGGCAGCCGCCAACCCACCCAGCCCAGGCCTCGAATGCCGTCCAAAGAGAGCAGACCGGGACACCACCTCAGATGTTCCCGGCTTGCCACGTGGCTTCTCCTTTCACCTAGAAGCGACCTCCTTGTCCTGCAACCTCAGATCCCAAACCCCAAGGCTTCAGAAGGGACCAGGAAGGGAAGAGGGGGCAGCAGTTCGTCCTAGCTTCATCCCCTGAGACTGTATCTGCCCTGCCTCTCTGCTCCCTGGCCAACCCAGTGCTACTTGATTCAATTCCATAAACGCCGGGTGAATACTCCTAGGTGCCCGGGAGCTGCTGATGCGGGTCCCGGAGATGATCGGGGATCAGGGCTCCGGATCTCGCAGGGCAGACGTGCCCCACAAGTAACTGTGCACGGTCCCCAGACAGTGGAGGGCTCAGCCATGGGCTGGAAAACCTTCACAAGGGAGGTGGTATCTGAGGGGACCTGGGAGCACCACACAGACTCCAGCGTCAGAAAGACCCAAGTTTAGGGATTTCCTGACAGTCCAGTGGTTAAGACTCTGCTCTTCCAATGCAACGGGCACGGGTTCAATCCCTGGTCAGGGAACTAAGATCCCACATGCAGGCACGGCCAAAAAAAAAGAATAAAAGAAAGACCAAGTTTGAGTATATCTCTGGCTCCCCAGGTAAAAGGCTCAAGGTGAGTCTAAGTAGCTGTGAGGAAGGGGGGGTTGTGCGGGGGAGGGGGGAAGATGAGGATGACAACGGCGATCATCTCAACTCTCCCCCACCTATCTTTAAATTATCCTGCCGTCTGGAGTCTAAACTCCTCAAATCAGCAGTTAGTGCAGTACTAACATGTACAGACTTTACTGGCAGCATCTCACAGAAGCCTCCCGAGAGCTGTGTGAGGTCAGGAGGGAGGAAATTCTCAGTATCTTCACTTTACAGATGAGCGAACTGGAGCTCAGATGAGTGAAATCCCTCAGGTCACACAGCTAGGAAGTGGTGGCACTGAGACAACAACCAGATCTTCTCTCTGCCTTGTGGCCCCTTTTCACGGTGCCTCCCGAGAGGGGAGTCAGAGGAGTCCATGGCTTGTGGGGCACACGCTTTTCTGAATGACCACGGTCCTGGCAGGGGAACATGTGCCCCGCTTGTCAGTGAGATGCAGAGTCCCGCCCGTCCTTCCCAGGGTGAAAGCAGACCCTCTCTGCTGAACTGCGCCACCGGAGGGAGCTGTACTCAGCCTGGGCTTGGGGAGAGTGAGGGTCTGCAGGGCGGGGCTTCAGCTTTCACCCTGATACCTCGCTGGGCTGCACACTGGGGCACATCTAAGGTGAGGGCAGAGTGAGGCTGCAGGGCGTTCTGGGGAGTGAAGAGCATTTGTCCTGCAACACCGGAGACCCGGTTTCATCTGGGCTACCACACCTGGGAGGACAGATCTGACCCCAGAAAGGAGGTTGCAAAAGCAGATTCAGTTGCTGTCCAGCAAATATTTCATTAGACCAGGTCCTCGCAGTGCTCTGGGCTCCCCGCCCCTCTAATGGCTGGTGAGAAGAGTCTCGTGGGCCCTGGGTGCCAAGGACTGAGGACCCACAGTGAGCCAGGCCCAGCGCTGCAGGCCTCACCTGAGCTATCCCAGTCCGTCCTCTCAACAACCCTTCAGGTGATTAGTCCTGTTTAGAGATGAGGAAACTGAGGCTCAGAGGGGTTATGACACTGATCCAGAGTCCCACAGCTAGAGAGCAGAACATGTTCATCTATGCAAAGCTCACGTCCCTTCCATTCTCTGAGCTGCTGGGAGAGTAAGACCGTGAGGGCTAGTTTTAGGCATCAACCTGACGGGGCCACAGATACCTAGCCGTTTGGCCACACATTATTCTGGGTGTGTCTGTGAGGGTGTTTCTGGATGAGATTAACACTTGAATCAGTTGACTGAGTAAAGCAGGTTGCCTTCCCAATGTGGGTGGGCCTCTTCTAATCAGTTGAAGGTCTGGAGAGAACAAAAAGGCTAAATAAGGGAGAATTCGCTCTCTCTGCCTGTCTTTGAGCTGGGACATAGGTCTTCTCCTGCCTTTGGACTCAATACGGACTAGAGCTTACACCATCAACTCTCCTGATTCTCCAGCCTTTGGACTCAGACTGGAACTAACTATACTGTCAGTTCTCCCGGGTCTCTAGCTTGCTGACTGCAGATCTTGGGACCTTTCAGCCTCCATAATCTAGTGAGACAATTCCTTATAATAAATCAATCTTTCTCTCGCTGTATCCTAATGGTTCTGTTTCTCTGGAGAACCCTAATATAAAGACCAAACCTTGGGCTTCCAGGAACAAGTTGGATGCACATTTGGGTGTGGAATGTCCGGCTGCCAGAGGGTAGATATCTGAATATCTAGAACAATCATCTGATTTGGTCCAAAAGTCCCCTTGGTTCCCAACGCCCCAACAGGAAGCCTGGCAGGGAGGGGACCTGCCTGGTCAAATGAGCAGAGCCAAGTAGCAGAAACCTTGGCTTTCTTTTTCTTTCCTTTTTTTTTAAAAACTGAAACAGCCCTCAAGTACTCCGGAAGAGGTGTGTCAACTCTCTCCAGCACCCCAACGTACACAGCAATACTTGCTGAGTCCACTAGATGGGGCCAGTGACACAGCAGAGAGGGCAGAAATGCAACTCAGGAGGGAAGGTAGGCAGGCAGCGGGTACACTGGGCTGGAATCTTTGCTAGGATCCCCAAGTTGGATTAATGCTCCCCACCCCTACCTTGTATAATTTCTAGCCAATGGTGCAAAAATTAATCCTGGGCTTCGCAAGCACTCTGGCCAGTTGTCACCGTAGCATCTCTTGGATTTCAAAGTCCTCAAACCAAGCTCTTCCCTTGGGAGTCACCAAGCAAAATGGGCAGCATCGTAGTAAAGGAAGTCCCTGCCCCGAAGCCTCAGAGCTCCAGGTGGGGGCATCTCCCTGTTATACCTGTGACCCGTTTCACTAGAGAAAGCACCTGAGTACCTTTCACCGGGGAACCTAAAAGTCGATGGACAAAAAGCACTCCAGCAAGGTGGTCATGTGATGAGGGAAGGAGACAGGACAGGAAGCAAGGAGGAAGGCAGAGGAGAAAGGGAAATAAATGGCTTTTCTCTTCAGCAAGTGGCTCTAATCTGGCCACACGTTCTCAACTCTCAGCCAGGATTCCTGGTGCTGTGTTGAGTCCTACAGTGTCTGCACCAGCTCACAGGGGTAATAGCTGAGTCTCCGGGATGGGAGGGGGATGTCTCTAAGCCCTGTTGTGGTCAGAGACCTAAAGACAGAGACAGGAAGCAAGAGCTGTCACTTTGCTTCCCCTGGTTAGAGTCAGTTCAGGTCCCAGAGCACCCTCTCCTCCATCAGTAGCAAGAATCCTGCCCCGCAGGTCCAAGATGGCTGTCTCTCACCTGCCACCCTTCCTTAGGACGACAGGACAATACCCCAGAACGTCAGCTGTGGGGGGCCTGAACCTGATCGATGCCCTTGCCCATCACTTCCACCTCCCACCTGCCCCCACCATCCCTTCCCAAACTTGCACTGCCTGGCAGCTGGTAAGCTCTGCCTAGGCTTCTGTTGCCATGGCAACAATGTGGCTTCCCCCAAGTGGGAAGCTGGTTGCCAAGGCCCTTGTTGCCAAAGGCTATAACAGCCACCCGGCTGTGTGAAGAGGGGGTGAGAGCTCTACGCAGGGGTGGAGGGTGGCTGAGGAGGCTGGGAGGGAAGGAAGCAGGGGGTTCGCAAGAAATGGTAGGGTCCAGGCAGTCCCCTGGCTGGAATGGGTGTGTGCTGGGCCCTGCAGGAGAGAAACAAGTATCTCGCAGCAACTCAGTGACTGCTCCTCTAGGGTATTAGAGGGAAGAAAGGGGACCCCCCCCTACAAAACACACCTGGACAAGTCCCCTACCAAGCAGGACCAAGCAATCCAAGCCACCCCCCCACCCCCCGCCCAAGAAGAAATTTGATTCTCCCCAATTTCTGAAAAATAGCCCCCAGGAATCCCTCTGTCTCACTTGCTCTTGTGTCTCAGACACACTCGCACAAGCTGAGCACGGACAGAGCTGGTCTCTGGGCCCAGGAACAGCATTAATTACAAGGAATGCAAACTTCCTCGCATCTCTATCCCTCCGCCTGTCTCAGAGCACATCCTCAATATTGCTTGTAAAATACTTCTCTTTGGAGCAGAGCTCTCATCGGTGGACAAGAGGAGAGGTGGACACCATTACGGCTCATTCCCTTCCAGAGTCAACAGAGGAGGGCTGGACGGGGCCCTGCGTCCTCAGGGAATGCTACAGGAGCTGCTCACTGCCCCCACTGCCGCGCCGAGGCCAGCCTTGGTTTGCTGAGCTGGGACCTGTGCATTTATAGCCCACAACTCACATATGCAGCCACTGCCCATCCCGGGCCCAGAGAGGAGAGCCTGTTCCCTCCCACAAGGTCCCATCCTGCTAGAGAAGAACTGAGAGAGAAAGCTGAAAGAGCAAGTGAGGTGTCCAGGAGGCAGGGGGAGCAGATGGCTGGTAGAAGAGGCAGGGGTAGGTGCAGCAGTGGCAGAGAGAGCAGCAGGCGGGGGGCGGGGGCTAATCTGAGAGGCCCAGGACCGGAATGAGATGATGAGGGCACCAAGAGCAAGCCCAAATTTCCCGAGTCCTGCACCCCAGTAGCGCTCCAAGCAGAGCCTGGCCCACGACACCCATGCCTGCCTGCCCCCCTCCCCCAAAGCCCCCTCTTCCCAAACCCAGAAGGAAAAGCAGGTGTACCTACCCCAGGTGCCAGCCCCTCAGGTGGGGTGGGGGAGATGCTGTCCCCGCCACCCTGGTTCCGGGCACTGAGCTGGGGCGACATGGTGGGCGACTCATCGATGTACGGCATGGTCTCCGAGCCCTCCGGGGGCCCCTTCTGCTCTTCATTCCCCTCTCCGTCGTAGTCGTCTGCCCCGTAGCTGAAGTCTGAGACAAGGAACAAGAAAGGCCACTGAGAGTCCTCCACGAGGGCTGCCAGGGACTGGTAGCGCAGTGGGCGCCAGCGGCGGTCCCCAGCTGCCATGCCCCGGGCCGCACCATCCACGCCCAGCCCGGGCAGGGCTGCGCGGCCCGGAGCGCCAGCAGGCACCAGGCGCTGCGGTTCAGGGGCCGCTGGGAGTCGACGGGGAGCGCCTCCGCTGTTGCCACCGGCTTAATAGCATGTCAGTCGCGTATTTCGAGCTGCTGTTTCCTTTGCCTCCTGCCTAATTCCAAGTCTAAAAATTAACAGTGGTAGCAAGCGGCAGGACGCTTCCAACTCTCCTCTCTGAGTCACCATTTTGCTTTTTATAGGGAATAAGGAGGTGCGGGCGGGCCGAGCGATGTCACTTCCTGAGCCCCTCCTCTTTGGGTACCATTTGTACACTGAGCCCCATCCCTGGATCGGGGGGCAGAGCAGGGTTCGGGGTGGGGGCTGAGGAACGGCACCCGAGGGAGCCCTCACCCCTCGAACAAGGCTCCGCAAAGGTCAGAGCCCAAGGCCGGCAGAGCATGGGCAAGAAGGCGGCCGGGCCTGGCAGGCATGCGGTTGCACAGTAGACTTCTCGAAAGCCGGCACTTATTTCTGTAATTTCAATGTAGGATTTCTTGGGAAAAGGAGGGAAGAAACAGCCACAGGGAAGTCAAGCTGCCGTTAACCCCATCGGCTCTGCCAGCACCACTCAGGGGCCAGAGCCCCCGCCCAGACACCCCCTTCCTGGACAGCAGGCTGGGTCCACGGGGGCGCAAGGCAGCATCTCAGAAAGGCCCTCATCACACCCCACCAGTGCGGGTCTCTCCTACAGCTGTGTGAGGGACCCTCCCCCACCTCCACCCCTGGCTGGGTCTGTCCCATCATCTGCTCAGATATCACTTCCTCCACAGTGTCCCCCCACCCCACCCCGCCCCCAGCGTCCCACCTCAGAACTCCTACAGTGCATGGCCCTCTAGTGCCCCCAGTGATCCTGTCCATTCGTCCCTGAGCACCCGGCGCGGGAACTGGGTGACAGCCATCGCTGTGTGCCCAGCAGCCACGGCCCACGTGGGTCAGGTTCTTGGGAACGTGTGTGGAGTGAGTGAATGGGCAGAGGAATGCACCGTCCCTCTCAGGTCTGAGGCCTGAGCCCAGTTCTCAGCGGGGGCCCTGGCTCCTCCTCCTGTCACAACACACCAGCCCCCGGGGCCGCCGGCAGCCTGAGAATGGTGTCAACGGGTCACCAGGGCGCCCGGCCACGGCCACACTCAGTCCAATCTGCCCCTTTGGCAGCCGAGAGCGTCCCCCAGCCTCGCTGCACCTGTTCCTGCCGACTTCCTCTCCAGTCCTGTGCTGACGGCCCATTAAGCTGTCAGGGACGTGAGCTATTATTTTTTTCCCCAGGACAGGCGTGCACGTGAAGAACCACAGGACCTAGCCATCCGGACGCTGGGACGTGTGTGTGCCAGGCACCCGGGAAACAGGACCCACTGCCGGGAGGACACAGGGCTTCTGTCTCAGGAGCAGGTGGGGGTAAGCCGACTCTGCTATTTCCACCCCACCAGTGGGGGTCTCTCCTACAGCTGTGTGAGGGACCCTCCCCCACCTCCACCCCTGGCTGGGTCTGTCCCATCATCTGCTCAGATATCACTTCCTCCACAGTGTCCCCCCTGGCATCCCAGCTCAGAACTGCTACAGTGTGTGGCCCTCTAGTGCCCCCGGTGATCCTGGGAGGGAGGAAGAGGAACCACAGCATCCGGGCTGCCCGAGTCTGGCACTGCGAGGGAGCCCGGCTGTTTGGTGAGACCTACTCACTTAGGAGAAGCACGAGGAGGGAACGAAACACCACGTTAACCTGCGGTCTTTCCTCCAGGAGGCTCCAGGCTGCCCTGTTGGTGCCTAGAGTCAAGCGGGGGATGTGAACTCTGATGAACACTGGCCTGGCCATCCGTTCAGATTCCAGCAGGCCCCGCTGATTCTCCTGGACACTGACCAATTCCCAGGGGTCACAGGACCAGAGCCTTCACTCTCAGGATATTTCCCAAGGGCAAGGGGAGAAGGGACCACAGGGAAAGTGGTGAGGCTTGACTCTGCCACACAGTCTGCAGCTGCCTGGGTCACAGCAGGGTGGGAAGGTCTCTGCCAGCCTTCCGCCATGTGTGCCCAATTCATCCTTATCAGAGTGGTGCCCCTGGACCCCACATCTCAACCTAGCCACATCGGAGAGGCTGCTCTCACGATCCCCAGTTCACAGGCAGAGTCACTGAGTCTCAGAGAGATCTGCACAGAAAGGATCTGAATCCAAGTCTGTCTCCAAATGCCATCTTTCCCCCTCTGAATCTCACTAATCTTCTAGGGAAATCTCCTTCTACAGCCCTCGTCAGGGGAGGCTGACCAAGGAGGGGAGAGAGGGCTGCCAGCCACAACAGCGGGGTGCCCGGGCGTGGAGGAGAGTGCCCGCAGAGCTCTCTGCAGATGTTCCTGGATACTGTCCCTTTCATTCCAACCTCCAGGAGACCCTGACAGCCCAGGAAGCCAGCCAGAGACCCCGGAGAATCCTACCAGGAAAAGGGATACAGAAGACAGAGAAACAACCCTTTGAGAAAGCAGGAGCCCTGGGGACTCAGGAGGGTGGAAATCTGCCAAGCACAGCCTTCAGTCTGTGCAGGTCCACAGACAGGAAGGCTGAGTGGACCATGGCTTGGCCAGCAGGTGTCAAAAGAGAAAAGGCAGAGGAGGCTGCTGACAGCCAATATCCATTTCCCCTCCTAGTAACAGAAATCTCACTATCTTTGGAGTGGCAGTGTGCTCCGTGGCTAGCTAAAAGGCTACTTTTCCTAGTGGTGTGGGCCATGTGATGAAGTTCTGGCCAATGAGATGTTGAGTGGATATGTGTGGAACTTTGAAGAAAGTTGCTGAGATTGTTTTCACTGGAAGGCATTTTTCCCCCCTCTCCATGCTTCCTCCTTCTGTTGCCAGTTTGGAAAGCAGATAGGAGAGCTGGAGCTCCAGCAGCCATACTGAGCCATGAGGGGACCTTGAGGATAGAAGCCAGTGCTGAATATAGCTGAGCACAAAGCTAGGAGCTTGGGCCCGTGACGGCACAGTGAGCCAACATACCACCCCAGGAATGTCTACCTCTGGACTTCTTTTACATGACAGAAGAAAAATGCCTATGTTATTTAAGTCACTGTTATTTAGTTTTTACGTTATATGCAGTCAAACCTAATTATAACTGATCCAGATGGTTTTCCTTGACATTCTATCTGGGTGCTTTTCCTACAGTCTTCACTGTTCCTTCTAGTCTCCTTGGTGGAATCCTCTTTCCCCGCCCACCCCTTAAAAATTGGTATTCCCTATACATCCTTACAATAGAATACTGCTCAGCAGTAAGAGGGACAAAATACTGAGACACACGGAAATGACTCTTACAGGCATTATGCTAAGCGAAAGAAGCCAGACAAAAGAACACACCCCGTATGGCCCACTTACGTGAAGTTCTAGAACAGACAAATTCAATTTACGCTTGGAAAAAAAGGAAAATTGTGGTTGCTTCTGGGGGTCAGGTAGGGACAGGAATTGACTGTAAGGGGCACAGGGAGTTTTCTAGGGTGATGGAAATGTTCTGTATCTTGACAGGGATTTGGAGTACACAGGCGGATGTGTTCACGGACTTCGTCAGATAGTACACCGCATCAAAGATTTGTGCATTTCACTAAATATTTAACTCTACTTAGTGACATGAATGTTTAAGTGTCGAAGTGAAATGTATTGATGTCTGCAACTTACTCTGACGTACGTAAAAAACAAGATGGGTTGATGATGTCCACAGGGATGGCCAGATGTGTGATAAAGCAAGTGGAGAAAAGTGATGATTATAGACTCCAGATGGTGGGTACATGGGTGTTCACTATACAATTCTTTAAACTTTTAGGTATGTTTGAAATTTTTCCTAATAAAATGATGGGGAAAAATTGGTGTTCTCCAGGCTTCTGTCACCTCTACTTTACTCCCTCTCCCAAATTTTATTTATATTCTAGGGAGAGGTCTGGGCTGCAGACCCATCTCTTTGATTGTTTCCTGGACATCTCCACCCCCAGGAACTTCAAACCCAAGTTTTTCCTGAAGTTAGTCGGCCAGATCACTCAAGTTGGAAACCTAGGAGTCGGGCCAGATTCCTCCCTCTTCCTCCTTACCTCCTATACCCTGAAATATCCCCACTCCCTATCCACCTTCCCACCCTCACCAACTCTTACAAGGACAATTCCAACACTCTCTCCCCATGACTGCCAGACTGCAAATCTGATCGTGTTTCCCCACTGTTCAAAATTCAACAGTTCCCCATTCACTTCAAACTCCCGGGCTCAAGGCCTTTCCTAGTCAGCACCTGACTCTTCCTTTACAGAGTCGTATTCTGCTGCCCTGTAATATCAGACATCTTCTAGGTAGGTCCCTGAAAGGGTCTGGATAGTAGCCCCCAAATACATATGTCCAAATCCTAACCTTGGTACCCATAAATGTGACCTTATTTAGGAAAAAGGTCCTTGTAGATGTAATTGAGGATCTCTAGATGAGATGATCCTACTTTAATTGAGTGGGACCCAAATCTGATGACATGTCTTTATAGGAAACAGAAGGGGAGAAGACACAGACACAGAGAAGAAGTCCATGTGAAGATGGAGGCAGAGACCCGAGTTATCTGGCCAAAAGCCAAGGGATGCCTGGAACCACCAGAAGTTGGAAGAGGCAAGCAAGGATTCTCCCCCTAGTGCCTTGGCAGGGAGCATGACCCTGCCAGCACCTTGATTTTGGACTGTGGCCTCCAGACTGTGAGAAAATAAATTTTGGGGGTTTTTTTTGGCCACACAGGTTCTCAGATCTTAGCTCCCTGACCAGGGATCGAACCCATGCCCTCTGCAGTGGAAGCACGGAGTCTTAACCACCGGACCACCAGAGAAGTCCCTGTGATGACTTTTTATTTTTACTTTAATTTTTTAAAATATCTAGGGGCTTCCCTGGTGGTGCAGTGGTTGAGAATCTGCCTGCTAATGCAGGGGACACGGGTTCGAGCCCTGGTCTGGGAGGATCCCACATGCCGCGGAGCAACTAGGCCCGTGAGCTACAACTGCTGAGCCTGCGCGTCTGGAGCCTGTGCTCCGCAACAAGAGAGGCCGCGGTAGTGAGAGGCCCGCGCACTGCGATGAAGAGTGGCCCCCGCTTGCCACAACTAGAGAAAGTCCTCGCACAGAAACGAAGACCCAACACAGCAAAAATAAATAAATTAATTAATAAACTCCTACCCCAAACATAAAAAAAATATATATATATATCTCTTTATTGGAGTATATAATTGCTTTACAATGTTGTGTTAGTTTCTGCTGTACAACAAAGTGAATCAGCTATATGTATACATATATCCCCATATCCCCTCCCTCTTGAGCCTCCTGTGATGATTTTTTTAATGGCAGCCCTATGAAATTAACACAGTCCCCAAACACACAGTTTCCCACCTCTGGACCTTTGCACATGCTGTTCCTATACCTAGAACACCCTCCTCACCCTTTGACGGCCCAGCGAAGTCCTATTTAGCCTTCAAATCCAGCTCAGTTCCACCCTTCTCCTATGAACCTCCTTGCCTCCTGAATATATAAAGCGCTTTTGCAATCCAATGAGAAAAAGACGAATACCTCAACTTTCTAAATGAGTTAGAGAAATGAATGGAAAATTAAAAAGAGAATTACAAATGCCCAATGTGTGTGTGTATATATATATATACATATAATATATATATATAAAACATATATATGTTAAATGTTAACCTCACCTGTAATCAAAGAAAATGCAAACCTCTATTTTTTGCAATTTTCCTATCGAATCAGCAAGGAAAATACTCAAGCTTGTAAGAGAACAGGCACTCTCAAAATCTCTTGGAGGATGTGTAGAACTGGCACAACTTTTCTGGAGTCAACTTGGTATCAAAAGCTTTAACAGTTGGTACAGCTTTTAACCCAGCATAATCTAAGACTGTGTCCTAAGAAATTAATTATAAATGTACATAAAATTAAAGTTACAAGGTTATTAATCACAGGGCTGTTTATGATTGTGAAATATTAAAAATAAGCTGAATGATTAATTATAGGGACTTGGGTAAATTATGGGATTTCTCCAAGATGGACTACTATGTAGTCATTAAAAATTATCTGGATGACTTACATCATCTTATTAAGTGAAAAAGAAATTAATAATAGTATGTACAGTATACTGTGTTTGAAAAAAACTTCTGTATGTGCATATGTCTGTACGTTGCCTGCAAGGCAACAATACAAAATAATTATAAAGCATTCAGATTCTGAGAATCTGGGAGCAATTAATACATGGTCTCTGCTCTCTAGGTTACTAGCAGACACTGCTTGTCTCCTACTCAATATCTATCTTCTCTCCTTCCCTGCTTACCTTATGCTGGTTTCATATGAGGTGGCAATGAACCCAGTCCCTGGCAAAATACCCACTTTCTCTGCCTCTCTTACGACTAGGAGTGGCCATTTGACATAGTTTTTGGTCAATGAGATGCAAGTGTAGGCCTCTGACAAGGCCTTTGCTTTGATAATTAAAAAGGGACTTTATACCTTGAACTCAGATGTGATGACCAGAGCTACAGTGGCCATGCTGCTGCCATGAGGAAATGATCATGAAAGAATGCAGACATTTCCCGGATGCTACTGAGCTAGTGAACCACACTAGAAACAGCCTACCTCACCTCTTGCTAAATGGGAACTATAAGCCCCTATATGTTGGATTTTCTGCCACATAAAATGAATACATTCCTAACTGAAATCCTTACAGCCCAGTAGAGGGAGGCAGTCCAACAAGCATGAAAACATCCTAGATGCTATGACAGAAGTACCTCACGGGCAAGGCAAAGAGGAGGGAGCAGGAAACAGTGTGGGTGAGAGGATGGCTGGATGGGCTTGGGTGATACTCCAAGGAAGGTGGTTTATCACTGTGGCTAAGAGCAAGGACCCTGGGGTCCCACAGTTTAGGTTCCAATCCAGGCTGAATCACATCCCACTCCTCTGTGCTCAGAAGAGTGGCTGGCACAAGGCAGCCACTTATAAATGGATACTGGTTAAACCAATGGCCGTGAAAGAGGATGACAAAGAGATGGAGTACACAGGGCTACTGCAAGGATTAAGCTGGATAACGCCCGCAAGGCACTCAGCACGTAGTAGCACCCAATAAATCTTAGCTGCTATTAGTAATATAATTAATCGAATCTTGAGAGATGTGTGGGTGCTTGCCAGGCAGATGGGGGACAGGAGCCGAGTTCCAGGCAATGAGAAGAGGCTTGGCAAAGGCACAAAGTGCTTTAGGGAACTGTAAATAGCCCAGCCTGGCTGGAACACTGAGTGAGCAGGGGGCTGAGGGGCAGATTGCACCGGAGAAGTGGGCACAGACCAGCACACCCAGGGCCTTGTGAGCTGAGCTAAGAGTTAGGTAGGACCCAGGGAAGACGGTTGATCTGCACCACTTCCTACCGTGGGGTCTTGCCAGCCACACGGTTGCCGGGCATCTCTAACTTTAGATAATTTCTCCCAATGGACGCGTATGTTCCTCTGCTGAGTTACAATGCAGGCAGAATCCTGTGACCTCCAGATCTCCAAGAACAGCCCAGATTGGGACCACATGTGAATGTAGGGTTACCTATGCTAAGCCTGTGATGGAGTCTGTGCCAGATGAAAGGATATGAACCAACCAGTGACAGACCATGGAGACCTCAAACATGCTCTTTCGGGGCAAGGTGGAGAGTTGGCCAGTGGGGGTAAGTTCAAACCCAAATGACCAGCTCTCGTTTCTACCACCTTCAGCTCTGGGAGGCGCAAGGCGGGGGGGAAGGGGCGCCCGGGTGGCTGGAGGCACACAGGTGTCAAGCTGTTTACAACGCTCCCCTGAGACTGCCCATCGCCAATGACTGATGGACACAGCCAAGAATCCATCCTGGTATCCCAATCCCCAAAAACAGATGCTGAGGGAAGTTTGCGGGTTCTTTCCAACCTCCTCTTAGACACTCTAAGAACGTGTGGGTACAGGATAAAGATAAGTTCCAGGTGTGGAAAGGTCCTGCCCTCCCAGCAGGGGAGGTACAAAGGCTGATATTAGGTGATTAAACCCATTTTCTGCCCTAGAACTGACAATGGGAGTGCGGGTGGAGGGAACCTTGGGAGAACAGCGGAGGGAAGCTCAGGCCTGCCCATCCTTCCCACCAAAGCAGCATCAAACTTCCTCAGAGAGCATCAGAAGTCTCTGTATGCCACACGCTGTGTCAGGTGGGGACAGGGCCACAGGGCACAGACTCCGTCCTCCCCTCCAGGACCTCACAGTGTGGTCCTAGCATGCTCACTGTCATCTGTGACTGGGCCGGGCCGTGGGCTGTACACTACCTCATTTCACCATCAGAGCAACCCTATGATGGATGAATCTTACCATGTCATGTGTTGAGCAAAAGAAACCAGACCCAAAGGAGCACATGCGGTAGGATTCCATCTCTATGAAGTTCAAGAACAGGCAAAACTAAGAGACAGCGATGGAAGTTCACAGTAGTGGCTACCTGGGGGTGGGCTGCAGGAGGCAGTGGGTATTGACTGGGAAGGGGCTTGAGGGAACTTTCTGGGTTACTGGAAACGTGCTACATCTCGATCTGGGTGGGTACATGAGCAGACGTACGTAAGAGTTCATTAAGCTGTATGCTTAACGTTGGTGCACTCAAATTTTGTTTAAAATTTAAAAACCAAGTTTAAGTACCACCATTGTGATTCTCATTTACAGCTGAGGAAGTGAAGGTATAGGGGATTAAGTCACTTGCCCAAGGTTTAAAGGCTGTTAAGTGCACTTAACAGACTAGCCAGCTCGTCTGACTCCGGGACCTGTGTTTCAACCATTATAATGTGTAGGACCTGTACAAGTAGAAGAAACCACCTGGGCAGGCTGCTCTCAGGGCCCACGAGTGGAAGAAACAACCTGAATCAAAGTCTGGAGGAGGAGAGGGCCGTTTGGCGAAGGGTCTGAGTGTGCCTTGACAGAAGTGAGAGAAGAGGGGCAGGAAGAGGCCATTCCCACTGAGGGGGACAGAGCTGCAAAGACCCCGGGCAGGACCACGCCCTTCTTTTCAGGGCACAGATGAACAGACTGGTGTCGCTGAAGCTGAGGTCCCTCCTGCACGGGTACAGTCCTTCCAACTTGCCACTCCTGTCACTAGCTCCCAGCAAATGATTCTGTCCCCTGCTCAGACCTCCCCTGGATGCCGGGCACTGGATTGAGGCCTGCACTGATCCTGCTGTGAAACCGTGCACATGTGTGTTCCCAATGTCGGCCCCTCCCCTGGGAGGTGCACAGAGCTGCCCATTTCCCCCCAGATCCTCTAACTCCCCCACACATTCCCAGCGGGCCAGGACACTGGCTGTTCTCAACAGGTGGGTCCGTTCTGAGGCTGATAAGCGCACACAGTGACCCTCATCTCCTTCCCACAGCTCGAGGCACACAGGGCTCCAGAAGTTGGCCTCTTCTCCCCCAGCAACCTGGGGGAAGCCAAGATCCCCAAGGCAGACTCAGAGTCCAGAGCCTTGGAGCCACAGAACCGGGAGGACTGCTCTGCGGACTGTCAGCTGGTTGGCTCTGGACGCCCCAAACTTCAGTTTCTCATCTTCGAAACAGAATAACAATGCCCGTGTCACAGGCTGGTTGTGAGACATTAAACATTATGGGGGTTAAAGAACTTGGACAGCATCTGGGCAGAACAGTCCTCAGGAGAGGTTGCTGAAGGAAGAGGAGAAAGGGCTGGACACTTTCAGGGCCCCGTGACCCCAGCTGACCCCGGAGATCCCCTTGGGAGCCCCTCAGTGGTGGCATGGCACCAAGGTGAGGCATCCTGGGACCAGCATCTTTCCCATGGGACAAGCCGCCTCCTTCTCAGCACCTCCTGCCCTACAACTGATGGAAGAGGGAGCTGGGAGCCAGGACAGGGCAGTGGTCAAGGGCACGGGCTTTGAGTTAGACTCAGGTTCCAATCCCAGTATCATCACTTAAGAGCCATGGGACCTTGGGCAAGCTATTTAACCTTCCAGAGCCTCAGTTTCCTCATCTGTAAGATGGGGATAATACACAATGCCTATACCTCATGAGGTTTTTGTGGGGTCCCCATCAAAAAATAAATGCAATGAAAGGCACCTGGTCCAGGGCAGGTGCTAAATAAACAAGTAGCTATTATCATTACCACCCCAGTCCTCTTCCTGAGTAGTAAGTGCCCTCAGAGAAGTCCTAGTCCTTGAAAAACAAAACAACAACAACAACCAAAACAAACCAGAGCTTTGGAAACATACAACCGGGCTAGGCTCTAGCAGGCTTTCCTTCATCAGTGGACCCAACTGTTCATCGGTCAGCCTACGTTCGGTAGGCTTAGCATCAAGCAAGGCACCACAGGCCATGGGAGTGTTTAAAATTTGAAGTTGGGACTTCCCTGGCTGTCCAGTGGTTAGGACTCGGTGCTTTCACTGCCGTGGGCCCAGGTTCAATCTCTGGTCCGGGAACTAAGATCCCATAAGCCCCACGGTGCAGCCCAAACAAAAACAAACAAACAAACAAATAAATAAATAAAAAATTGAACTTCAAGACACCAGTTCCAACCTTCCCTGCACACTGGAATCCCCTGGGGAGACTGGTGTCTGACCCCCAACCCAGAGATCCCTATTGAGTTGGTGTGGTTAGCTGGGGCAGCAGGGCTGTTAGAATCTCCCCAGGTGATTCTAATGTATTATAAGGCCGAGAACCACCAGTTTCAGACAAGGACCCTGAGGTCACAGCCCCTAAAGTCAAATGAAACTAAACTCTGAAAGAGCCCCAGGAAGCCATCTGCCAGGCTCTATGAGAAGCACAGGAAAGGTTACTTTAAGAGGCCGGATTTGACTTAAGCCTTGAAGGACTGGGAGGTTTGCTGGTGAGGAGGTGAAGGAGGGGCACAGACAGGGCTTTACCGTGGGCAGGCAGGGAGGGCAGCCCCTGTCCCATTCACACAGAGCCCTCACACTCGGCCTGCAGCAGTCGCCTGAACCGCAGGATGGCTTACCCCTCACCCCCAGCTCTTCCGGCAGGCCTGGAGCAGGGGCACTAGCCCCG
Organism: Orcinus orca; assembly: GCF_937001465.1. NCBI lineage: Eukaryota > Metazoa > Chordata > Mammalia > Artiodactyla > Delphinidae > Orcinus > Orcinus orca. The sequence continues at coordinate 6,711,120 of NC_064577.1, read as the reverse complement.
CAAAGGAGCAACTGAAAGACCCGGCAAAGGCGACCCGGTAGCTGGTTCCCGGAGGTGCTACCGCGTAGCTGGAACGCTCAGTTCTGGCTCCGCCCCCGCTGCTTGGAACAGACTCTGGCCCCCCGCGGGGGTGCGGCTCGGACTCTCTGGTTGCCATGGAGACGCGATCCGATCCTCCACCTCCAGGCTCCCGGGGGAAGGAGGCAGAGGCCGTGGACGCCAGGAAAAGCCAGGACTCCAAAGCCTGAAGCAAAGGAGTCGTAGGTTTTGGACATCAGTAGCTGGGGCAGACGAGGCAGGCGAGGGATGGGGGGCCTGCCAACTGGCCCTGGGCGGAGAAGGGAGAGAGGCTTCACCGTGTCCAGGCTCAGAAAGATGGATGAGAAACGCTATTATCTGCACCGTATTTTGCAGTGTACAAATCAAGGCCACAGCCAGGATCTCATTTCATTCTCAAAACCCGGGGAGGTTGTCAGAGTAGATATTACTCCCCCATTTTACACAGGGGAAAACTGAGGCTCAGAGAGGTTCTGGGTCTCATCCACAGCCACCTGGCTAATAAACAAATGAGCCACAACTTAAAGCCTGTTCTTTGGATCAAGTCTATTGCTTGTTGTACTTTGACATAATTCCCCACCTGGGCAGAGGGGCCTAAAATTCCTAATTGATCTTAGGAAATGCAGTTATATGTCCACCAAACATATGGGAATAATGGTGCAGAATGACCAGATGACCTTACCATAATGGAGGAAAACTTACTTCATGTGTGAATGAGCAATAGTCATTCAACAAACATCTCCTAAGTTATTACGTACCAGACAGTGACAGGAACAGACCCTAAGCAGCAGTCAGCACTCCCACCTCTGCTAGCCAAAGATCGGCAGCCCGGGCTAGAAGTCAGATAGAACTGGGTTCTGGTCCCAGCTCTACACAGCCTCTCCTTCCTCACTGGAAAATGGGATGATGCAGCTGCCATGCCCAGTCCACGGGGCTGCTCTGAAGACCAATGAGAGACACCAGACAAGAAGAGTATTTCACAAACAGTACAGTGGTCAATCAATCAGACCAAAACAATAAAAAATAAAATAAAAATCCTCTACAAAGAAAGTCAAGTGCATATTCATTTGGCCTTTGGTATATTCTGGCTTCCCCACTAGGTGGCAGGAGTCTGGAAGGCAAGGATGGCCCTCCTTTTTTTTTTTTTTTTTTTTTGGGTTCCACCAGGTCTTAGTTGTGGCAGGCAGGCTCCTTAGTTGTGGCATGCACGTGGGATCTAGTTCCCTGACCAGGGATCGAACCCGGGCCCCCTGCATTGGGAGCACAAAGTCCAATCCACGGCGCCACAAGGGAAGTCCCAGGCTGGCCCACTTCTATTTTCTTCGTATTATTCGTGGCACTCGGCACAGTGTTCACACACAGTGGATGCTGGATAACTGCCGACTGGCTGATACAATCGCTTAAAAATCCTCTAATCTCTTCCCATAATAGCCAATTCAATTACTTAGGGTCTGGGGCCAGGAGGTCACTGACAAATCCTATAGGAGTTCTAACCTTTGATAGAGTTAACAGCTTTAACTTGCCTCCTGCTTCCCCTCCAAACTGTCATGAATTGATAACAAGTAATGATCCTGGACTGATTTGATTTAAGGCTCTGTTCTTCCTCCCCTCTCCCCGCTTGCTGGTGGGAAATGCAGCTGGGCCCCCAAGGGGGGAGAAGTGGGAGCAGCCAGGAGGCAATGGAGGAGGAGGAATCAAAGGACCATTATGACAATGACCTTTGGATCCAATCCCACTTATCACCGGCCTCAGAGCCCCTCTCCCATATATGGTTTCATGAGTCCTTGGGGTATTTGTGAAAAATTAAATGACTCTCAATCTAGTGCTGAGAAAAGGCAGGGGCAGTTCATAGAACAACCATGTAATACAAGGTCCAGAGAGGCCAGTAAGACTCTCAAAGGGCCTTGCACGTTTGTGGCAGCCAGGATCAGAATCTATGACCCCCCCTGTTACATCAGGGGCTCCCTTCAATCCCAGAGCCTGGTGGCTCCAGGTTCCCCACCCCCACCTGCAGAATCAGCCAACACATTCCCAACCTGAACATGCTTATACACCCTCACCCATACACCCACAGAAACACCCTGCACCTCTGCCCGTTGCTGCCAGGAGGCCAGGCTCACTGGCATTCAGCTCAAGCTGCTGGCCATCCACTCAGAGTCTCCCTAGACCTTAAAAAATTTCTACGATTGTCCAGGGCCATAAGAGGATGCCTCCAAAACTCACGTCCTTCTCCCTTCCCCTCAGCTCCAGAGTGCCAGTCATTTCGCCTGTTCCAGCTTGGTCACCCACTGAGGGGAGATGAGAGGAACTCCCCAAGTCAATGGCCTCTTCCTTAAACACCAAAGTCACCTTTCTTCTGCGTGGTGCAAAGCCAGGTGAGGGCTAAGCTGGGGAAGGGCAATGGGGTTCCCCTGCCAGCTCCTTTCTTCTCTTTGCCGACATGCGTGCGCGCACACACACACACACACACAGAGGAGCACACACATATGCACACATACACACACACATATATAGACACACTCACCTCCTTAAGGCCCTGACGCCCCTGACTCCCACTGTTCTGGTCAGTCCTCATGCACAATTCTCCCTCTCCTTCTTCCCCTGCGGCAGTGACCTTGAAGGCCTTGGGTTCCAGATGGTGCAGCCTCCATTATTAGGTTGGGTCCCTGAGTGACCACGTGGAGCAGAGGCCCCACCTCACTTGCCATGTACCAGGTGAGCAAGTAGCAAACCTTGCTTGTGCTCAGTCATGGGGATTTCAGCACTAAGCTTCTTCCCCGGCATTACCAGCCTGCCCTCCAGCTCCTTCATGTGGGGTCACCTGGCCACCCCACTCTCAGAGAGGCTCCATGTGCCCTTCCCAACACCTGACAGTCACTTTCTCCTAACGCCACCCATGCTGGGCTCGTGGCGAACCACCGCTGCCCTCCTCCTGTCCATGAGAGAACCAGGAATCCAGCACCCTCTTCTGAAGGCAGAGGGGACGGAAATCCGGAATGTCCTCAAGCAAGTAGGTTGGTGCCAGGAGCACTGACATCTTAGTGTTTGGTAGAAGCAGACACCAGAGGGCCGAGCCTTCCCCGTCAACTTGGTGAGCCACCCACTCTCCTGGGGCCAAGTCAGTGGGCCCATCCCTGACCAAGCCCCAAGGATGGCCCATTGCTGATGTGTGAAGTAAGCCCAAAAGTAGACAGGGAACACCCATGTTCATTGCAGTATTATGCACAACGGCCAAAAGGTGGAAGCAACCCCAGTGTCCATTGATAGATGAATGGATAAACAAAACGTGGCATAGACATACTATGGAATATTATTCACTCTAAAAACAAAGGAAATTCTAGCATGTGCTACAATGTAGATGAACCTTGAGGACATTACACTAAGTGAGGTAAGCAGTCACGAAAAGACTGTATGACTCCACTTATATGACGTTCTTAGAGTAGTCAAACTCACAGAAACAGGAAGTAGAATGATGGCTGCCAGGGGGCCGGGGGTAGGGAGAGAAGGGGGAGTTAGTGTTTAATGGGTGCAGAGTTTCAGTTTTTCAAGATGAAAAGAGTTCTGGTGGTAGATGGTGGTGATGGCCACCCAAAAATGTGAACGTACTCAACGCCACTGAACTGCATACTTGAAAATGATTACGATGGTAAATTTTATGTTATATGTATTTTACCGCAACTTTAAAAATAGAATAAAATATAACTTCAAAAAAAGCACATAGGGAAGGAGAAATACCAGAGAAACTCTTTCATGGGAATTAGCAGGGGGGCACAGGGACTAAACTAGGCCTGGAACCCATCAGTTTCCAAAGACAGCTTTCGAGTCACCTTCTAAGTAACAAAGCCAGGTTCCACCTCCATAGCTCATTTCTGTTTTGCTGCCAACTTCCTGGCACAAGACAAGCCTGGCTCTGCCCTAGGCTAGGGGCTGCCAGGCATCTGTCAGCTTCAATTCCAATACTCCTTCCCCCATCAGGCAGCACCTGGGCACCCCAAGTCCAACCTTCCAGTGGCAAAGGCAATGTCTTGGGGAGCATGCAGAACCCCCAGGGGTCATGGCTGGATATGAAACTTCCCCCAGGTCACCCCTTTTCCCTGGCTCTGCCCCTATCCCTCTGTCACCTCCCAAGTCCTCTACTCAGATCCACACAGCTCCCACCTGGCAGCAAGAGATGCCAGCCTTCTCCCACAGGAAGGCAGCCTCCTCCAAGAATCAAGCTCAGGACCAGACATGGCCCAGGGACTGACAGGAGACGGGGGGTTGGGGCTCACAGTAGTGGAAAGGAAAAAGAGATGTTTCAACTCGGCTCTCATAACAAGGGCGGCTGTAGACCACAAGTCAGAGAGGACAAGAGAGAAACAGGCAGCAGGGCCTCCAGGGCTGGCAGGACCTGCCCTGCCCCAGGTGTTCACACTGAACCACCTGTGTGCAGGCAGACTGGCGGGATGAGGCCAGAGCAGCAATGGCCAAAGTTAATTACCTCTGCTCCCAGGAGAGCTCCTGGAAACGTCACTTCCATGCCTGAGCACATGAGCATGAGAGGAGAGAAGAGGCACAATTCCCACAAAAACTGGATGATGTCAGAGGCCACATCTCATACACAGGACCTGTGGGCAGGGAAGTGAGTACAACCCAGTCTCTCAGGAAAATAAAAACAAGATTCTAAACTGGGGGCAGAAAAGGGTTACAAGGTCTGGAGGCTTCCCCTAGGAGGCATGAAAGGACACAGTCGTGTACTGTGCTTTCATATGCTCTGCAGCCTGGCTACCAGAATTCAAATTCCAGTTTTAGCTGTGTGACCTTGGGCAACTTGCTTAACCTCTCTGTGCCTTAGTGTCCTCCTTCATAAAATGAAGCTACTGATAATAAAACTATTTCATAGAGCTTTTGTGACAGTTAAATGAGTTAGTTCAAGTAGAGGCACTAAGAACAGTGCCTGCCATGTAGTAAACAAGGTTAGTTGCTGTTATTGTTAATTTCATTATTTTTATTATTATCTTAATTATTTCTCCCTACAATCCTGGCCCTGGGGAAGACAGGAGGAAGCCCATTTTGTCTGGAAGCAGCTGCATGTTGTGTGGGTAGCAGACAGGTGACCCAAGCACCAAAAGAGGCACAAGAGAATGCCCCCACACACACGGCAACTGTGCTCCCACTTTCCCTGCCTGCTCTTCCTGGGGCCCCTGTCCACTCTCAGCGCTAGATCTGAGCTCCTTCCTGAGAGCCCGGGGCCCTTCAACACAGTTAGGCAAGCAATCCAGGCACAAGGTCTGCAGCAATATCCTCCACAGCTCTACACCAGAGAGGGCAGAGCACCCAGCCTCCGGGGAAACACAAAGGGAGGGAGGGAGGGAAGAAGGGAGGAGCATCACACGCACGTACAGGTCTCCCTGGGCCCCCACAAATGCACAGGGCACAGCCATCAATACACAGAAGCTCACAAGTGCAGCCACGAGCCTTCCTTCCCACTGCAGTATATTAGGGTGTATGTGTGTGTGTGCATGTATGTGCACACACACACACACTCCTCAGTGTGGGTCATACAAGCTAACTCCCTATCATCTTTCCAGAAGGTACGAGCAGAGCCAGTAGAACATTTGGTCAAGAGCTCATGCCCCGGAGTCAGACTGCCTGGGCTTGAATCCCCAGCTCTACCTCTTACCAGCTGTGTTACCTTGAGCAAGTCACTCAACCTCTCTGTGCCTCTGTTTCATCTTCAAAACGCAATAATAGCAACCAAACTCCCAGGGATTCTGTGAAAATGAAATGAGTAATTATATCTAAAGTGCACCTCAAAGAGTGACGGCACCATCTGAGAACTGACTGCCGTTACTATTCCTCGTAAGCTCAGCAAGTCAGATCTGATGACTGCCAGGCTCTCGCTGAGGCCCTAGTTCTCTTCCGGTTCTACATCTTACCCTGGACCAGTTCACCAGACACCTCTTTGTTGAGAACTCATCTGACAATTGATCCGCACCCGTAGAGGGCCCCAGGCAGAAATCCCAGGCTGTCTCTGTACCAAGTCTGGGCTTTGTCAATGCCCTGCCCTGACCTCACCAACTGCTTCCCAGGTTTTCCTCTGTCTGCAGGCAACGCCCACATCTCTCATTCTTCCCGTTCAGAAATCAGAAATAGCTCCAGTCAACCATTCGCCACATAGAAACTGTGTTTTTTCTGGGGAGAGACACTGCCAAGATTTTTCCACTAGGAGATGTACAGTGTGTCTCTTTACTGGACATCCTAAGAATTCCTGTTTCTAAGGGCATCTGGAATCCAAAAAAACACCAGTCATAAAGCCCAAAGATTTAGGTTTAAGTCTTTGGGCAAGTCACTTAAACCCTCCAGGTCCCAGGGCTTACTCCCCTTCAGAACCGGGGCAGCATCACCTGCTCTCGAGTGCAGAGGTAAGGAGATGATAAAACGATGAGGCAGTGTCTAGTGCAGTGCCCAGCACACAGAAAGTGCTCAATGTGGCTGGAATGTAAACTTTTTTATCTCCTTTCCCACTGCAGGCAAAATGTGAGAGGAGAGATCTGAACTAATAAGTACGGTGCTGGCTTGGCCAAGCAGCCGTTATCTTTAGCAAGATGATGAGTTCTGTCAGGTGGTTTTGAAAAAAAATCATGATGAAGCCTGGGCAGGTTTCATTGGCTGGGATTCAGAGCAGCCTTCCGTTCTGGGTGACAGGTTGCATCCTGGTCCCCTCCCTTCCCCCAGAATCTGGTTTACTTGGTCAAATCACCCACTGCCGCCAGAATGAGGCAGAAGGGAGCCAATTGTGTCCTCTGTCACACGTAACCAATCTGGTCAATGCCCACACAGTTTCTGGAGCAGCTGTCCATCATGCCCACCTGAGCAGATGACACATCTCCCCATGCAAGGGCTGAGAACACAGACCCTGTGTGCCTATTACAAGACATCATCACAAGACAAGAAAACCACACCCTGCGACTAACTAACTCATCCTTCTCACTGGTTTGAAGCCTAGTGGTCACCATAGCAACAGGCTCCCGCTCCAGCCTGCCAGGCGGGGCTGATGCAATTCTAAGGCAGTGAGCAGCTCCAACCCAGCTCACACCGCTCTGCTCCCACTCAGGGGCGGGCGAGCGGGGAGAACAGCTGAAGATGGAGGAGATGGGCACAAACTCTACAGAAATCTCTGCTCTCCCTCAGTTCTGCTTCTAGGGATCTAAGGAAGGAAGAAGTGGATTCCCCTCCTGGGTCCCTAACAAATATAATGTCACTGCAGTGGCTGCCACTTGAGGAAGATTCATCTCCAAAGCCTTAGGGGATCTGGAGGGGCAGGGGACACACTGTACCATGGGCCTCTCTACTATAATGTGGCCCCTTCCTCCTTCTGAGCCAGCACCCTACCAGCTAAGCACCCCAACTTCTCTCAGCTCACAGGCAGCCCTGCCCTGTAGAATTCAACAAGTTGTATAGTGCAACTTTACAATTCTCTGCTCAATTGTGTTCTCTGTCCGAGCTATACTAAAGCACCCATAAATTCGGAGCTCCCTGCAAGCTAGAATGTCCCCGTGGTACCACAGAGTGCCATCCTCCCAGCTCTCCATCCCACTCCGCAAGGGGCTCTGGCTGCCCTGGGGAGTCTTATTCACTGGCGAGAGTCAATGTGAGACAACAGTCCTGCACCAAAGACATACCGGCCAAGAGCCACTCGACCTCTTAAAGCACACACGTCCCCCAACCAGAAGGAACAAGCCTGGCTATGCTAATGGCCCTCTCTAGCCTCCTAGTGCCTACCCATTGATGCAGGCTCTCCCTCCCAATGCCGCTGTTCTGGTGAAGATGCCTCTAGTGCCAGGAGAGGTTAGGTAACTACCTGGTCCGCATCAAGGGCATCCACCCAATTAGGAGCTGGGCCTCAGCACGAACAGGACCTGCTCTGGGAGGAGATGTGCCGGCGTGCAGGTGAAGGGAGAGAAAGCACGTCTCCATGGCATCCTCCCCCACATGCCCTCAAGGGCGGGTCATACTGGGCCCTCCCAGTGGTCCCCCTGACAGATGCGGAAAGTGATTAACTCCAGGGGGGCCATTCGGGAGATGGCGCTCGGCTGTGGGATGTCCCATCAACGCTTCTTGTGGGAGTTTCCAGGACTGCTGAGAGCAGATGGGCAGAGACGGTAAACTGTTAGAGATGGAGGTGGCTCTCCAGATATATAGATCAATGCAGTAGACTTGAGAGTCCAGAAGTAAACACATCTACGTATGGTCGACTGATTTTTCTTTTTTTTTTTCATCACGCGGGCCTCTCACTGCTGTGGCCTCTCCCGCTGCAGAGTACAGGCTCCGGACGCGCAGGCCCAGCGGCCACGGCCCACGGGCCCAGCCGCTCCGAGGCACGCGGAACCCTCCCGGACCGGGGCACGAACCCGCGTCCCCTGCATTGGCAGGCAGACTCCCAACCACTGCGCCACCAGGGAAGCCCTGGTCGACTGATTTTTGACAAGGGCGCCAAGACCATGCAATAGTTTTTTCAACAAATAGTGCTGAGACAACTGGATATCCACCTACAAAAGAATGAAGTTGGGCCCTTACTTCACACCACATACAAAAATTAACTCAAGATGGATCAAAGGTCTGTAAAACTCTTAGAGGAAAACAGGGGTAAAGCTCATGACCTTGGATGTGGCTAAGGATTCTGAGATATGACATCAAAAGCACAAACAGCAAAAGAAAACATAGATAAACTAGACGTCATCAAAATTAAAAACTTCTGTGCTTCAAAGGACACCATCAAGAAAGTGAAAAGAGGGGCTTCCCCGGTGGCACAGTGGTTAAGAATCCGCCTGCCAACACAGGGGACACGGGTTCAAGCCCTGGTCCGGGAAGATCCCACATGCCGTGGAGCAACTAAGCCTGTGCACCACAACTACTGAGCCTGCGCTCTAGAGCCCCGAGCCACCGCTACTGAGCCAGCGAGCCACAACTACTGAAGCCCACACGCCTAGAGCCTGTGCTCCGCAACAAGGGAAGCCACCACAATGAGAAGCCCATGCACCGCAACGAAGAGGAACCCCCACTCGCCACAACTAGAGAAAGTCCGCACGCAGCAACGAAGACCCAACGCAGACAAAAATAAATAAAATAAATAAATAAAGTTATAAAAAAAGAAAAGAAAAGACAACCCATAGAATGGGGGAAATCTGCACATCATATATCTGATAAGGGACTTGTAGCTAGACTATATAAAGAAATCTTACAACTCAACAATAAAATGACACATGACCCAACTTAACCAAAAAATAGACAAAGGATCTGAATGGACTTTTCTCCAAGGAAGGTAAACACGGCTTCCCTTCATTCGATTGACAGATATCTGATGTGCACCTACTATGTGCCAGGCACTGTGCCAGGCAATAGGGACAAAACTTGGAGGCAAAGCAGATTCAGCCTCAGCCCTCAGGAGACTTACACCCAGTGTAGAGATAGTACACATTTACCACGTGCCTGGTACATGTAGTAACACACTCAATCCCCACAGTGAAGTAGGTACTCTGAGAGCCCCCAATTTATGGATGAGAACATTTAGGCACAGAGAGGTTAGGTAACTAGCTCAAGATCACACAGCTAGTAAATGGTGTGGCTGAGATTCATACCCAGGGTAGTTTTCTCCAGGGTCCATGTTCTCAACAATGACATGATATTGAGTATTATTAGAAGTGTTTCATTCTATTGGGAGTGAGAGACGGCTGCTTGAGGGAGGTGACATGAACTGGTTTGAAGGTCTTCATCAGGCAAGCAAATGGGGAAGAAGGCTTGCAGAGGCACAGAGGGAAGAATCCATGCAGAGTTTGGGAAACACTCGGGTGGGGGAGGGCCGGCAGTACTAAAGTAGAAGGTTCAAGTGCAAGGTGAGGGGTGGGGAGAGTGATGCGGCTGGAGAAGCCAGCGGCCTGCCAGACAGGCCCAGGGGCTATGCTGGGCAGCGGGACCCCTCCCTCCCACAGGGCAATTGGGGGCCATGGAAGGGTTTTCAGCAGGAGGGGGACCTGATCTGATTTTAGTTTGGGGACACCCTAAGGTGGCTGGGAGGCGGTTCCAAGGGAAGGCAGGTGGTCTGGCTGACCAGCTGTGGAGGGCTAGGAAGAAACGATGACTCGGGTGCGTGTGGTAGACAGCAGTGCACTGGGAACGTCCCACACCATCCTCCACCTCACTGCATCCACGTCTATAACAAGAATACGGGGTGATGGGTAGGGGGGCATCTGCTGGCTATCAAGGGACAGAAGGAAAAGTGCTCACTGGGGGGCATTACATGCCTATGCACAGATGACCCCCAGGCTGGACTCCAACGTGATCCTCATTGAAAACAACGGGAGTCCTGTGGGGACCCGAATGAAGACACCCAACCCAGAGCCCACACCAGAGGGAAGGCGAATATTCCACACCCACCCCACCAGAGCACACCAGAGGGAAGGTGAGTATTCTAAGGAGCACACACTTTGTGGGGGGCAGGGTGGGGGGGGGTGGGCAGGCCTCTGGCTGCAGTGCGCTTATGAGTGGAGCAGTGCCAAAAAATGAACCTTTGCTGAGAGGGAACCTGGGGCCAGGTGGCCGCTCCTTCCACATGGGGTCACAGTGAGAAAGTAAACCTCTTTTCATGTTAAAAAAAGAAAAAAAAGAAAGAAAGAAAAGGGATTTCCCTGACAGTCCAGAGGTTGAGATTCCGTGCTTCCACTGCAGGGGGCATGGGTTCGATCCCTGGTCAGGGAACTAAGATCCCACATGTCACATGGCGCAGGAAACAAAACAAAACAAAACAAAACCCCCGCCCCGAAAACCCCAGCTGTCTCTTGAGTATCAGGCTGGAAACCAGGTAGAAGGCGAAGCCAGATGCTGTACTGAAAGCTTTATGAACATTATCTCATTCAATCCTATTAACAAGCATGTGGTGAGTTCTATTATTGCCCCCATTTTGTAGATGGGTAAGAGGAGGCACAGGAAGGTCAAATAACAATAATAATGGAGCTGAGATCTGAACGCAGGCAGCCTGAGCGCAGAACCAGCTCTTTTTTTTTTTTTTTTTTTGGCCATGCTGCCAGGGATGCAGGATCTTACTTCCCCGCCCCTGCACCCCTGCAGTGGAAGCACAGAGTCTTAACCACTGGACCGCCAGGGAAGTCCTAGAACCAGCTCTTCTAGCCACCTCCAGCTTCCTTTTAACTGGGTGTTTTGACCTCTTCCTAGTATAGCCACTGTGTCCAGAGATATTAACAAAGAATTAGACAGATTTCAGCCCTGAGGCACAGGTGGGCTCAGTAGCACCCCAACTGAGCCCAACACACAGCTACTGAGTGGCTAAGCTTGGAATCCAGACAGTCTGATTCCAGACACTACCCTCTCTCTTGCTACCTGACTAAATCAGTAACGCTACAGCGCACACATTTCTAACATGCCCCAGGGTCTGGTCCCTCAGGTCACAGCCCATGAGATGCAGCAACTACAAGGGCAAGGCCAGAGCTAGAACATGCCCAGCAGGAGCAGGGAGAAGACAACAGCCAAGACAGACGGAAGGACAAGAACCAGCAGGCACCGTGGTCTGGTGCCAAGGGGTGTGTGCAGGCAGACAGCCCTGTGGGGAGCAGCAAGGCCATGCCTGCCTGCTGGGCACGGAACCACAGGGCCACCACGCCGGACACATGAGGGGGAGCAGCCAGCCACTGCAGGTTGACCCGTTAGTGGATCACGCAGTCAGTTTGGCAGGTCACCTTTGAAATGGATTGAAAAGCAGCAACTCACATACTAAGGGAGGATAGTTTTATGAAGCTAATTCAGATACACACACACACACACACACACACACACACACACACACACACACACACAAGGTGTGTGAGCTGTGTTGCAGTATAAAATGAAATCCCTACTAAGGATTTTGTCCAAAAATGTAGGAGTACCACTGTTACCACTAAATAAGCTGTAGTTTATTCCTATAATAGAATTCTATGCCACTTTGACAATGAATAATCTAGAACTATAGGCAAAAACAAAGACAAATCCCAAAAAACATAATTCTAAGCAGAAAAAGGCAAGTCACAGAAAAATACTTCTACTATTAGTCTATTTATATAAATTGCAGGCAAAACTACATTTATATTATTTAGGGACACACACCTATGTCATAAGCCTCTAAAGCAAAGGAGGGAATGATTAACACAAAATTCAGGACGGCGAGGGGGGCAGTGAGGTTGATAGGTTGAATTGTGTTCCCCCCAAAATCTGTTGGAGTCTTAACCCCCAGTACCTCAGAATGTGACTTTTTTGGAAACATGGTCTTTATAGAGCGAATCAAGGCAGAGATCGGGTGATGCATCTATAGATCAACCAAGGAGCACGAAAGCTTGCTAGCAATCCACCAGAAGCCAGGAGAGAGGCGTGGCCCTCAGAGCCTCAGAGGAACCCACCCTGCTGACACCTTGATTTCAGACTTCTGGTCTCCAGAACTGTGAGACGATCAACCACTGCGGTTTAAGTGCCCCTACTCTGAGGTGCTTTGTATTAGCAAATAAATACAGTGGGGCACACAGCAGTTTCTCAGGACTGGCAACGGTCTCTTGAAGTTTAATGGAGGGCAAATGGATGTCTGTCTTATAAGTCTTTATGAAACCAAACCCAGACATTGTATATGCTCTTTCGTATATACGATACATTTCCTATATAAAATAGAAATAAAAACCAGGGAGGGGTAGTCCAACCATTACACTTTGCAGTGGAAGGCACAGAGGACCTGCCTAAGGTCACCAGGGAGTAGCTGAGCTAGGGGAAGATCCCCGGTCTCCTGCCTCCCAGTTCAGTAAAGGCCACCATCACAGCCATGGCCCAGAGGTACCCAGAAAAGGCTGAATTCAGTTCAGAGTACGGGGAACCTGGAACTCACAGTCCCCTGGGAGTGAGCAGGGACCCTTCACTCTTTCATGCCTTGATCTATCCATGGTAGTCTGGTGAAGCCAATGGTCCCTTTTCCTAAGAATGTTTTGAAATGCATTAAATACATAGGATTATAAAGGAAATCAATTATATTAAAATGCTATTCTAGCCATGGGGACTCTAGTGAGTCCAAGAGAATGAACTGATCAGTGCCTGTATACAGTAAGCAATCAGTAAAATCAGTGGTGGTTATTACTGTTAACATTAGGAGCTGCTTCCACGTCCTTGGGCCTGGGTCAATGATACTGAGAAGAGAGACCCAGGGATCCACAGTCCAGAGCCTGGGCACCACTGCAGGGCCTGGACTCAGCTGAGGGATGAGGGATGCTGCTAGGTCCTCCGAGCACCCCCTACGCGGCTGGCTAAAAGTAACGACGGCATCCATTCCCCTCTGAACTCCAATGAGGTACATTTCACCGCAGGGAGGCTCATTAAATGACTTGCTTGAGGCCCTATGAACATTAAGCAGGGGCTCTGGGATTCAAATCCAGGCTTTTGCAATTCTGCAATTTCTTGTTCCTTTACCCATATGTCCTTTGGAGATGAGAGGCTCCCCAGCAGAAGTGAGAACGTGTAAGACTCATTCTGTCGGGGGTACCTGGTGAGTGTTTATCAATAATAACAATTATCCCTTACTCTGGTGTTAAATGATGAACACACACCGTCACCATTCATCATCTTAGCTGATTTTTACAAACCCCAGCACATACACAGGGCAGGTATTTCCAACCCTCCCTTTGCAAATGGGGAAAGATGCAGAGAGAATGATTATACCTGGAGTGCACCCCTCCAGGTCTATTCTCCCTGCCCCTCCACCCTGTTTTCTGCCCCAGCAGGAGATCACAGGAAGGGAGGGGTGCGAGGGAAGCTGGAATATTTCTCCCCGCAGCTCCTCCCTGTGGGCCACCCAGGCTGTGTCGTAGCTCCTGCCAGGAAGCCGCCCACATGGCCTCTGTGTCTCCAGGTATGGGAACCAGACCCTCCCCTCACCCTGCCCCCATTTTGGTCGTAGTCTTGTTACAAGCTCTCCCCAAACCCCCCAAGCTGGGTGTGTCATCTGTTTCCTGCTGGACCCTGACAGATGAGGCATTTAAGTTGGGGACTCTGGTCTCCTGACGAATGAACCAGGGCCTCTCTGAACCTGCCAACAAGCATCTACTGAATAGTCCCTTGGGGACATGTGGGGAAGGGACAGGGAGAAAAGGAAGATGGCAGAGACACGGAAGGAGGTAGGAGCAGAGGCAACAGGCCAAGCTCTTAGTCTCAGATTTCTCTTTGAATTAATTGGAGTTAACCTTCAGAATATGGGGAAAGACCACAACACTGAGAAGCTGGGCCTGGGGGAGGCCTGTGGTGGGAAAAGAGGTGGCAAGACTTGGAATCTGGGCTTGGGGCCAGCAGAGCCTTTAGTGCTACCTACAAAGTGTTCGGGAAACCCATCTCTGGTCATAAGCTGAGACAGGACGGGGCAGCCCCTTCCAACAACGGGCACTTCTGCACTGCTACTCATGGCGTGGGTGGGGGTGAGGACAGGTGGGCACGTGAAGCCCCTGAGAGAAGGGAGCTGCGGGCACCCGATCCTCACCTTGTCTCAAAGAGCCAGCCAGGACTCTAGAGAAGGCGAGATGGTACCTACTGGTTTCCAGACCCTGTTTCCAACTCATCCCCTTTGGCACAAGCATCCAGGGGTGGTGCTGGGACATGGGGCCATTTGAGTTTTCTATCGTGCTCTGGCCTGTAGCCTGGCCTCTGCCGAGAGCGCACAGTGGGGCTGCATGACCAGACCCCGGGCCACAGACAAGAGCAAGGAGGAAGACTCACCTCAGGGGGTGGGTCAGTGGCACATGGATTGCCTTCCTTCTACTTTTAGGTATTTTTCTAGTCCTCAATAACTATATGCATTCATTTTACAAAAGGAAAAACGTTGTATCCTGGAAAACCGTGAAGGATCTCAAGAAGAGGACATCACACGGTGGCACAGTTATCTGTGAATTAATAAGATTGAAAAGGACCTGGATTAGGGTTTGCAGGGCCTCAGGGATGAGCTGGAGGCTCTCACCTGGTGACAGGCTGGCACATGGCCAGTACCTCTGTGACCTTCAGGGGTGGTGGGCAGGAAGAGATAAACCGTAGTGTGAGCTCCTCAGGCCTGGCTGAACCCTCTCTCCATGCAAGGATCTCGGCGGGGGAACTGGGAAGTCACACCTCCCTCTGGGAGCGTGCTGTGTTATCACCTGCTTTGTGAAACCATCCCTGTAGGTTTCCATGTCCTTGACCTTAAAGTAACTTTACATCTTTAACTGTGGCAGTTGGTAGGCAAGATGCAGCAATACGTCCTTTTAACACCAAGAACACGGGGGCCAGATTGCTTGGGTTCACATCCAGCTCATCACTTACTAGCTATGTGTCCTTGAGCAACTTATTTACCTAACCTGTGCCTCTGCGTTCTCATCTGTAAAGTGGAGATAAGCATCTTCTTCACAGGATTATTGTGAAGGGTAAGGGGATTAATATACAGAAAGTGCTTGGAACAGCGTGGGACACAGCCAGTGCTAGGTAAGTGACAGCTATTATTATTGGCACTTGTCCATTAATCACTCATTTTTGTGTCGATTTTATAAAAACAATCTCAATAGTTCTGTGACTGCTCCACAGAAATGTCTCATCAGCTTGGCCTCCAGGGGTCAGAGGGTGGCACAGAGGAGAGAAGGGAGTAATGAAACGAGCAAGGAACATTTAGATGGGGCCCTTGCTAAGTGTTACGTACAATACACACCATTTAATCCAGCAATAGGGACACCATATAAAATGCAAGACGCCCAGTACAATTTGAACTTTGGACGAGTAATAAGTTTTTGGTATAAATATATCCCAAATATCGCATAGGATATACTTATGCTTAAACAAGGATTCATTGTTTAACTAAACCTCAAATTTAACCAGCATCCTGTATTTTTATTTGCTAAAAAATTTGGCCACCCTATTTGGTGGGGTTGGTAAGCTTCTTCCCATTTTACAGGTGAGGAAAATGAAGCTCAAAGAGGTGAATCCCAGCAAGTATTCAAAGGCTCTGGTTCCCCCTCAGCGGCAGGCCGCTTCCCTCCAGCTGCTCTGCTCTCAGAAGGGGGGCAGGCCTATAGCCGGAGACACAGCCCTCGATCACCTGCCCACAGCCCCCAGGCGGGAGCCTGAATGCAGGAAGAGATTTTTTTTTCCCAGAGAGGGGGGGCTACTGCTCCCCAAAACCAGTGCACGGGGAGGCTTCCTGCAGGGGAGGGAGGTTGGGAGGCAACAGGGAGGAGGTCCTGTGAGGGCTGCAGTCAGCCAGGGCGGCACCCGCAGCTCTTCCGGGAGCTGCCCCCTGCCTGGGGCTGAAATCTGGAGGCAAAAAAATCACAGGAGAAAAGTCAGGAAGCACCAAAGGAAACTTCTCCGGAAGTCCTGAAATATTTCCACAGCTAGGAGAGAAAAGTTTAAAGTGAAAGCAGCTATGGGCTGGCCTCTCAGAGCCCAGGGTATGACCACAGCATCCTGGTAGCCCCGGCCCAGGTCACAGGGCCCCCTCCCCAGAGCTCCCGCAGATGGCCTGGCCTCCCGGGCTCCACAGAATGTCCTACATGCTCCACTCTGCTCTCCAGATTCCAAGCTGGGGCTTCACTTGAGTCATTCTCAGCTCTATTTTTACTCGAAGGTGCCAAGAAACAACGAATGTTCAAAGCAGGACAATTAAGTCGCCTGATTCCACGCCTCTCCAGGGCCAGGGACCATGGCTGGCCTTTGCTGGGAGCAGGGACAGGGAAGGGAGTCCAAGAACCTCTGGAGGGCTTCTCTCCAGACCCAGGAGTCTAGAGCCCATTCCCCAGTCTGTAACTTCCCAGGAAGGCGACATTCAGCTTCCTTCTCACCTGGCCAAGAAAGGCCAAAGCACATTCCTCCAGGCAAAGAAATGGCTTGTGCAAAAAACAACAAACTCCGGCTGGGGATGGTGTGTCTGGGGAAGAGCGAAGGATTCAGTGCAGCTGCAGGGTGGGGAGTGTGGTTAAGAGAGCCAGGAGGTGAGGCTGGAGATGGTGTCTGAAAAGGCTCCCGTGCTGTGCTAGGAGTTTAGATTTGATCCTCTAGGAAGGAGGGAGGCGGGAAGGTGCTAGACTAGTGAGGGAAGGAATCAGATCCTCCGGGAGGGCTTGAGGACCCCAGGGCCTTCCTACTGAATGGGCATCACCTGGGGGCTTGTTAGAAACGCCAAACAGGAGACCCTGCCCCAGACCTGCTGGACCAGAATCTGCATCCTCACAAGATGCCCCAGCTGATTCGTATGTCTAGGTGAGGCCGAGTTACGGCTGCGGTGGAGAGAGGGTCACTGGTTTGACCTCTCCAACAGCCTTTTCTGACTGCCCTTCTGCCTTCCTCGTGCTCAGCTCTACTGTCTCCTTGCATCCTCCCTGCTCCGTGATTCTCTTAGGTGGCCCTAAGTGCTAGAACGCAGCCCCCTAGAACATCCTTCTCTTCATACCCCCTCACCAACCACAAAGCATTTCCAAGCTCCCACGTGCTCGGGGCAAAGGGAGATAGATGCACGCAGTGGTTAAGAGTCAGGGTGTTCAGAAGAGCTTTGCAAACACACAGATGCTGGGCCCAACCCCAGGTTCTCATGCCGAGGGCCCCGGCACTTGAGCACCTCTGGTGAGAAGCACAACCTCCGGCATCACACAGACCTGGGTATAGAGCCCAGCTCAGCTTTTCCTAGGCTGTGTGACCTTAGGAAAACTGTTTACCCTCTCTAGGATCATAAACAAAAAAAAAGTCTCCTCATCCTTAGAAGTGGATAAAAATAGTTGAGACCTCTGCAGCGGGGGCTGAAGATTAAACGGGACATTGTTTGTCAAGTGCTTAAGGACAGTGTCTGGCACCCTATAAACGGCAGCCTTTGTTATTCTTCTTTGTGCCTCTAAGGAGTGTAGAGTCTGGCTGAGAAGAAATGACAACAGGGCACAAAGCCTACATAGGTAAACACTACAAAACAATAAATAAGAAAGAACTCAATGTTGTGGCCCAGCAAGAAGTGCTGGGCTCTGAACTGGGGTGCTCACCAAGGCCGGTGCTATAATCACGCAGGGCTTCCTGGAGGTGGTGGTAGCTTGAGCTGAGGCTTGAGCACAGAGGTTGGCTTGGAACGGTGAGGGTCTCACTGGCTAGAGCAGGGGGCACGTGCTGGGATGCTGGCAGATCTTAATGGATGGGTAGTGCGAGGTGTCCCCCAGCATGGGGCATCTTGAAGGCAGTTTGGATTGGAGGTGGAAAGAAAATGCCTCACTGAAGGTTGCCGGGCAAAGGAGAGGCGGATGGAAGCAGGTTTAGTGTAGTCACAGGCAACTGGATGGGGAGTGGTGTCTCAGGTCAGGGAGGGGGCCTGAGGACGCTCAGGTGTCCGCAGCAAGGGCCTGGCTGTGGTGGCGGCCACCGTGGGTCCCCAGGCAAGAAATAGCTCTTCATCCAATTTGCATCCCATCCTTCCTTTCCAGGGAGCAGGAGACAGAACAAGGTCCTGCTTCGGGTGTCTAAAGTTTCTGCACCCAAAGACGGCACACGATGCCCACTGACCCATCCAGGTCAGGAGCTGCCACAGGGTCTGCAAAATGTCTGCAGACCAAATGCAAAGGAAAAGGGCCCTTCCACATGGCTGGGTGGCACACCAGCTGGTCTCTCATTAACCCTCTCAATGATGCACTAGAAAATTAACAACTAAGGCTTTCTGCTCCATTAACACCGAAGTTGGCCCTTGGCGGGGTGGGGTGGGGGTGGGGGTGGGGTGGGGGGCACGGGGTGTGGGGGGTGGGGGGGTGGAGCGGGACAGGTTTTGTCTAGACAGAGGAACTCATAAAGGCCAGATGCCTGGGCTTCTGCCACTCAGGAAGGGGGTGGGCAGAGGAAACCTGGTATGTCTCCCATGGTGGGTGCCTCCCATGGAGAAGTCCCCAGCAGAGACCAATCACAATGGCCACTCCCTCTTCTCATCCTTAAGATGAGGTTAACAACCTTTCACAGCTTTACTCTGAGAATTAAATGAGATTGCGAACGTGAGAACACTAGCTCAGGTGTGGTACCCACTAGGTGTCCCATCAATTGCTTTGTTATTTTTATTTTTACTGGGAAACAGAAGGGTCTGACTTGGTTCAGGGTCCACAGTCAGTCCCCTAGGAGAGGGTATAAAGGACCCTGGAGCCCTGCTACCCAAATCGTGGTCCCTAGACCGTCAACAGTAGCATTGGCATCACCTGGGAGCTTGCTAGAATACAGAACCTCAGGCCTCAGTCCAGTCCTACTGAATGAGAATCTGCATCTTAACAAGATCCCCAGGCCATTAAAATGCACAGTAGAGTTTGAGACTCTGCTCTAGTATATTTGGTCCTAGGAAAAAAACATCTTCTCCCCTCTCCTCTCCCATCTCAGGAAATACGGGGCCCAGGACTCCGGGTGGACGGAAGTAGAGGATGCTGATGCCGCAGGGCCCTTTGATTAGCACCTGCTTGCTTGCCATGCTGCATTAAAGCACACGAGAGCACATGTTGAGAAAATTACTCCCTTCTTGATTCCTTTCAATCTTTCCCACTACTGTTTGGTAGTAGATGTCTTTAACATCGATTCTGTTTCCTTCCCTTAAACAGAGACATAGGAGGCTCAGACCTAGAGCTTTCCAAGGGCAACAGTGTGTAACTAGAATTAATAACACTGTTGAGCGTTTAGTGCATTTATTTGTAAGGAAACTTTTTATTTATTGCAAGAGATACAGATCTTCCATTCGTTTCCTTTCTAAGTAACTGATATTTAAAACAATGAGTCAAATTGAAGAAAAACAGTTAGGTCCATAATAACAGAAGTGTGTGAATCTGGCAAAAATCACAACACATATATAAATCACGGCAGTTTGGTAAATTACTATTCCTTACAGTTCATAAGAGCCCGCTGAGATCAGCTCGTCCACTTTTTTCATATTACAGGTCATGAAATCAATGTAGTAGGTCATGACCAGCACTTCTTGGGTTTGTTTTTAATGGAGTGGAATGGAATAGAATAGACTAGAAGAGCATAAAATTATGAGAACATTGCAAATGTGATAAAACAGTAAGTACTATCCCACAAACTTCTGTTTCAGTTTGTGTGTGTCCTGGCTTACAATGTAAAATGTCTGTATTCTGTATGGGCTGTGGTCCAAAGAGTTAGCAAGCCACTCATGTAGTCCACTCTCCCTTTGGTAGGTGCCCCTGGCCTCTGCTAACTTAATTCCAATGGGAAGGAGTTGACTCCTTTGGCCAGACCACCCATGAGCATGTGTTGAGGTCCCACCACAGCTCTCTGGCTCCTCTCTCATGACAGAACTGACAATAGTAGCCCCCATCACAAGTTATTAAACGGATGCTTCCCAGCCCCGCTGAGGTGAGGAAAGACTCAGGCACCTGCACAGAAAGAAGTGTGGAGATGCACTAGCATGAAGACATGTCATTTTTGGAGGGACAGGATCCCCATCACCAGGATCTGCTCTCCTGGCCCTCTGAACCCTCCCAGGCTTGGGCAGCTCTGTTTCATTGGTCTTCCCTGAAAGATGTCTCTTCCCTTGAAGAGCAGCCATGGAGAGGGGGAAGGAGGCTGGGGGAAGGGCAGGAAGAACAGGAGAAAGCTCTGGGTGGGGGAGGGGATAGAGTTCAGCACAGGGTGGCACTTGAAGGATGGACTTGTCAAGGCTGAGCCTCTGGCCGGCTGCATCCTGGACCCACAGGGAGGGCAGGAGCACGCCGCCAGGGCAGCAGGAGGAAGAAGACTGGGGCAGCAGGTTCAAGGTCGGGGGAGGAAGGGGTCCGGAGCGCGTAAGGCCCCAGCGCCAGCTGAAATTTCACACTAGCCCCCCTACAAACGGACGAGTGAGCCAAGGGGAAGGTTCATGGGTCCCTACACCCTACCAAGCAGGAATTCCTAAAAATGCCCGCAGACTCAGAGAAGGAAGTAAGCTGCCAGTGACATCTTGAGCAGCAAAGGGAAAGGACGAGAATGGAGTTGTGGGACCCTTTCCCCTCCCCCACGTCCCCACTTTTACCTTCCTGCTTCGCTTGTCAGCTCAAGGCAGTCTTTCACCCCCTTTATCATACCCCAAAAACTCTCCACACGCAAACCCTTTGTGCGACAAGCCCTCCTATCTTGTTTTAGCCTTTCTGGCTCCAGCCAAAGAGGGGTCTGCTAAGGAGGAAGGCCCCAGGCACAGGCTTCCTCCAGAGGCCTGAACTCTCGGCGGGGGACTCTGGGTCTGCACTGGAGCCGCCCCATCATTAGCATGCTTTGTGTGGGTGAGTTCAAATGCAGAAGCTGGTTCTGTAGCCCAACTGGCCCTGGGCCTCAGCAAAGGACCTTGGTGCGCAGTGGCCTGATTTATGGCCGAGAGCTCTCTTTATTTTCCTTTGGAAACTATGGGGGTGAATTTTAAAAGGCCTGAGATCAGAGCCAGCGTGCCAGCTCTGCCAAGTCCTCTCTTCCTCTAGTCCCCACTTACTTGTCCCTTGCCCTGCTCTGCTCTGGAAACTGGGCCTTCGCTGCACCCCATCCCTACCCCCAGAGTCTATTTTCTCTACTTCCTCTTTATCTTGGGGTTAACAAACAGTGCCTCTTGCCAATAATCCAGGGACGAGGTAACTCTGGGGTATGGGTTCCAAGTACCCATGGGAGAGCTCCTTGGGAATCATCCTTAGGAAGAGGCAGCCCAGCTGGTGGGCACTTACAGGGAACCCAGAGGCTGAGAGCTGCCCGAATACCACGGGGGCAGCCAAGACAGTCTCCACAGTTGTCATTCTAGCTAGAGAGGTGAACGGATCAATCAATCTCCACGAAATACCAGCTCCCGTGAAAGGCGAGGGAGTGTGGGAGGAAGCGTGGTTTCGAGTCAGGCCAACCCTGTGCTCCATTCCTGGCTTGTACTCTAGCGCTAGGACCTTGAATTAATTACTTAACTTCCCTGAGTCCCAGTTTCCTCCCTACAAAATAGAGATAATTCCTTCCTACCTCATAAGGTAGGGGCTGTTGAAGATTAGTGATAACACACGGGCACTGCCCGGGACCGTGCTGACACACAGTAGGTCCTCATCGATGTTGGCTAAGATCATTATTGCTGTGGGCAGCTGAGTGGGCTCTATACAGAGTTGGAGCCATCTGAGATCCGATGCAGCTCAAACTGGGAGACCTTCGGCAATAAGTTCACCTCTCAGGGCTTCAGATTCCTCATCCATAGACCAGGGGGATGATAAAAGGTACCTTGGTGGGTTGTTAGGATAAGGTAAGGAAGTACCTACCACAGCATCTGGCACATAGTACGACTGGTTAAACTTTATGTTTTCTGCCATTCTTCCTCGACCAAATGGAAAAATTGAATTTCCTTGAACTTGGTTGGACTAACGGGCTTTCTTTTCCTTGGGTCCAGTGGTTGTGAGAGCCCCAAGGATGAGGTTTCAAAGGTTTCTCCTTTGCAGAGCTCAGACACATTTCCCTAAAAGGTCCCCACTGCACAACTCCAGGGGTACCATCTCATAGAGCACACAGCCACCCAGACCCCAAACCTCTCAGAAGGGGATCTTTCTCATAAAGCCGTACCTTCAAGGGAGAAACTCACTCAAAAAGATGGACTATATGCTGCTTAGGCCCAGGGTAACCTGCACCTGAACAGTGACCACAAGTGAGGAAATCAATTGCTGTTGTCCGTGGTAGCTATCCCCCAGCTAGGGAAATAACTAGGCTTAATTGTATAACATCTTCAGTCTCCATAATCTTGATCCATTAAACCCTTGCTGCTGGCCGGGAGGCAATGCCCAGGAGGAAGGGGTTAGCCCAACACACTGATAGGATCAGCCCTTCAATCCCATGAAGGTAATTATGGCCACATCCTTCCCCAACAGCCCTGAGTAAACCCACAGATCCCTAGCCAATTTGGGGCTTTCCTAGGTAGTACCAGCTCCACTGACACCACAGGAAGGCCAAGAGCTATGCTGCCTGGAGTGACGAGGACTCTGAGCTCCATCGACATGGGCCCACCTGAGTCCTCCCAGCTGCCCAACTCCTGGAGACGTTGCTCACCTTTGACAAAATGCCTGACCACATCTGCTATCTGTGATCTAGAGGGACACGGAAGCCTCAGAGGTGAAGGTGGAGGAAAGAGGGGAAGGGCACCTGACCAATTAGGTCACCACAGAGCCCGCCCTGTCTCCCGAAGACCACACTGACCCTGTCAGTTTCTATATGGCCAGTAAATCCACATTCGTCTTTCGTCCCGCAGTATGGTAGGGAAGGAAGGGCAGGAAGAGAAGACAGAAATAAAGCACAGGGGGCAGAAAACGGAGTGAGAGGCCCAAACGAGGTCTGAACCTGGGGGAAGAGAACTGGCTGTCCCATCTGCAGTGGGTCACGGTTGCAGCCGGCCCCACCTCAAAGGGCTCTTTGCCAAATGCCTTGGGCAGGGAGTAGGCTTGGGCGTCTATCCCCAACCCTCTTATGGGGGTGCATCCTCTAGTTTGCCTGTTGCCCTGATTTCCTTCTTCTTCCCCATTTACAGGATCAGGTTCTCCCCAAGCTTCAGAGACAAGCAGAACGCTCCCACTGCCAATCAGGGCCATCCACGGCTCCATCAGACCATATCTTGCCCAAAGGAATGCAAGCTAGGGCAGACCAAGGCCACAAGTCAAAACAATCAGCCTCTCCTATCCAGCCCCGGAGACAGGTAAGCCTGCAGGCCTCTCTCCCTGGTACTCAGTGGAAAGCGCCAAGCCCCTGCAGGTAGAATGTGGTGGGAACTCCAAGCCCCATGGAGTCCCCTCAGCCTACCAGAGCCAGGGGCCCGGCTGAGGCAGACGTCATGGAGATGACGTGCAGGTGTCCTGAAGCTGCCTTCCTCCCAGTTTGCCCCAAAGGGCTCAAGCTGAGCCAAACAGCTGCAGCACCAACACTGGTGTGGGGAAGGCTTCCAATCACATAGTCACAAGCCCTAGCAATGCGTGGGACTCCCTTGGGGGGTCTGCAATTACCAGATCCACACAGCCAGAAACTTGTGAATGGACCAGCTAATGGGTTTCTGGGGTTTGCTGGTGGAGTAAGGAGCTAAAGGAACCAAGAACCCAGAAGTTTTCTTTTCCCTCTCATACTCACACACACAACTGGAAATTACTGTGGGCTTATAGCACAAGGCACTGGGCTAGGCACCAGCTGAGAACCTGGTCCAACATTCTTGACCCTGCCTGTCCCCTCACACACTTCCCAGCCCCTTCCAAACTCCTCTGCAAGCCTTTCGTGGATCCCTGTTCAGTGACAAAGGCTGTGAGGAGCTGGACAGTCGATCAGTTCCATAGCACTCCTCATCTTCAAAGCACTTGAGAAACATTAACCAGTTAATCCCCGTGGCACCCACATGAGACAGCGTAGCCTCACTTTACAGAGAAGTGTGAGTAAGGAAGGTACCAGAATCGCCCCTGGACCCAGAGAACAGCCCAAGTCGTCCATCCTACCGGCTCTCCCCGCTTCTTCTACCCACCTAGCTATTTCTTCACCAATGTTCCTGTCATTCCTTCCTTTTCCCAAAGAACGGTAACAGCAGCAATCACAACAGCAACAAAAAATCACATTTCTCTGAGTAGGAGACTTAATTCTTCCGCCAGGCCCACCTCTGGGACTCCAGCAGCCACGTCAAATATGGGCTGGTGTTGACAAGCAGGCATACATGACGGAGGCTTTGTCACAGGACAAGAAAGCATCCATTGGCAGGTGTTCACTGGCACCTCAGAGTGGTCTGATGCCGCCTGGGTAGGAGAGTTGCCCTGAGCAAATCCACACCGACTGTCAGGCCAGTGGCCTGGTCCTTGGTGCAGCTAATATAGGAATAAGGTGGGAAACGGAGGCAGGTTCCTGATCATCTGGAGATGGGTTTGTATCCCCACAGCCCCAGATGCTTTCCTGGCCATGGGACAGGGCACTGAGTCTGTAAGGGGCATAAAAATATCACCAGAGATTTCCCTTGGAAATGTCGCTTGGGGTCACAGAAGTGAGCTCCAAAGGCAGGTTCTAATAACTACAGATGATCATGTTCTGTCTTCTATGAGGCCCAAATATCTAGAGGTTTGCTTGGCTCCATAGTCGGCATGTTTGAGGCCAGAGCTAAATTGCCTGGGACAAAAAAGAGGCTGGAATGGCCAAGGAAGAGACCTTAAATGTAGCCCTCAGTTCTCTTTTACACAGATCCTGAAAGATTTCGTCTCTACTCGGAGGAACAGAGAAAGTTTCAGAGCACCTCCCATTTTTGTTATTCCATAGAACTTAGTATGATCCAACCTGATCCCGTGGTATAGAAGAAAACCAAGAGAAAGTGGTGTCCAGTGGAAACAGTGGTGAGAGAAAGACAGAGAGAAGATAAGATGAAGAACACAGGCAGAAAAGACGTGCAGAGAGAAACACACCAGCTCCAGGGAAAGAATCTAGGCAAGGCACTGAGGGGGCAAAGCTGACACTATTACATTCATGTAGGAAAATGAATGGTCCAGAGACAGGAGGTGGGGTGGCTGGAACTCTCATCCGCCACACTAGTTTACCGGGGGCAAAGGCCGTGCTCCAATCAGTCCCAGGTCACACGGGCAGCTGGGAGCCAGCCCATCTCCTTGAGTCAGACAGATCTCCATCACTACAGACCTTCAGGACTTCTACTGTAGGGGAAAGAGGGGGTCTGAGGTTCACCCCTTGTCAAGGGACCATGAGCCTGCGGCGGAAGTGTGCACAGATGCTAAAGCCAGAAAGATTGAACCGACAACTCCAAAGGTAAGACGTGTGAGGGGAGGGTCTGGCTGTCAGCCTGGCATCTTAGGTGTAGAGAATCACCAGCCTCAGTGAAATTAGACAGAGCCTCAGCCACCCCTGCCCTGGCTCCAGGGCCAGCCCTCAGTTCCTCCAAGAGACACAGAGGCAAGTTAGGCTCAGTCATTCAGACCACTTACCCCGCTGGACCATTTTGGGGAGAACTCTGACAGAGGTCCCCCATTCCATGACATTCCAAGACCTTGAATAAGTTCAGGCATATCTAGGTGACACTCAGGGTCTTCCTTGCCATCCTAGGGTATGATCTAAATCCGAGCTTTGTCACTTACCAGTCATGTGACCTTGGGTAATGATTTTAGCCTATTCAGCCTCTCTTCCTGTAAAAGGGAGATAAGACTACCTATCTTGCAGAGTTGTGAGGTACGGAGAGCCCGGATGGAGTGCCTAGCACAGTGCCGGCATATGGTAGGTCCTCAGGAGACGCTACTATCACTGCCACCTGGAGCAGCGCTTAGAAGGAGCCTCCGTCACTGGGTCATTCACATCCCCAAGAAGTACACGGGCTACCCTGTGCCCTGGGTACATCCCCTTTACAATGCCTGATGGACTTGGCTTTTGTGGGGACTTGCCACCCTGTGAACCTTGTGAGCAGAAAGCTTCCTGAGAGGCAGAGGAACTTCCTCTGGGAGGCACAGAAACCATGCTGCCAGGCAAATGACAGCTTGGGTATTTGTTTTAATTTAGGCTCTTGTCAAGAGGAAAATTTATGGCTAACAGCCCAAACATGACTGCACAGCACCTCCCCAGGAAGCCTCACTCTACGGCTCTCCAATCAGCTGTTTGGAAGAAGGAGGCAAGGACTCCTCCTCACATGGCTGCCAAGTTGGTGTGCCCCCTCCCCTCCATCCAGGCTGCCCCGGGAGCCCAGAGGCTAGGGCAGCAGCATAAGGGTAGACAGCTCAGATGCCAGCCTGCCTGAGTCAGAGCTGATAAACAGGCACCCCTCAAAGAAGGCCTCCGTCTAATTCCCTTTTCCAATCCCACCTTCCTCCCATCGGAAATTTTCAAAGCACCCTCAGGCAATTTTGCTCCTTTGCTCCAGGTTGTTTGTGTGTGGGGTTAGGTGTTGGGGTGGGTTGGGGGTGGTAGGAAAACTTGGAAATGATCAGATGATCAGGTGGGGGAGTCTTCTTTAAGGCAATGAAGAGAAAGCCAGAGACAGGTTTCCATAGGATTCTATGCTCTGGGAAATAGGGAAAGCAGTACTGCGTTTTGCAAAGAGTCAGGAACATAAGCTGCATGTGAATATGAGGCATTGTTATGACTGTTATTTGCAAGAGCACAGCTAAGAGAAGGTCACTAATCCTTCCTTCGGGTCAGGAGCTGATCTGCAGCAGGGCTCTGAACAGATGTGTGCCCCATTCAGGCAAACACACGTGCACACACACCACACAGCAACCGTGGGCCCTGACCTTCACCCAACGATGCTGGCCTCTGCAGGGGAAGGAGCAGATGGAGTGGCTGGGCTTGGCGGGGGACCGACACCCAGGGGATCCAGCTTTGTCCCTTTGATGTTGAAAAACCAAAGCAGAATGAACCATCACAAGGAGAGCTGGGGCGGGGGGGAGGCGGAGGAAAGGAAAGGGAAAAGGATGGGGATGGGGTGGGGAGGAAGAAAGGAAAGGAAAAAGGATGGAGGGAGAAGAGGGAGAAGAAAAAGGTATGGGGAATGGTGGGGACCCAAGGGGATACAGAGGTCAGAGGTTGGGTACTGAGTACTGAGGAGCCTCCAGGGCAAGCCTTTGGGGTTCAAGGCATCACCTTGTCCACTCCGCCCACCGTAAGACTGTTACCAAGGAATTCGAGCCAGGTTAACCCTTAAAAATGTCCTTGTCCCACGGCATCCAGGGTCCAGAACCAGAACCTGGCTCCACCTATCTCCCCCAACCCCTGCCCCTGCCTCAGGACTCTGGGCTAGGAGACCTAGCAAGAGAGAGTGGGAGGGTCCCACTGAACCGATCAGGGAGGGTGAAATCCACTTACTATCTTCTTCAGGGGTTATCAGGACCCTCTTCCTGTACCACTGAAAGCTAGGGGAAGGTGTCTCAAGGGAGGGGTGGGAGAAACGCAGTGCTTTAGCCACCTAAGCAAGTCGGAGTCGGGGTCGGGGTCGGGGTCGGGGTCGGGGTCCGGGCGCTGAAGCCTGGGCGCAAGCCCCCAGAAGGTACGAGTGGTCAGTTACACATCCCCAGCGGCAGTGCAAGGGCAATCACGTGATCGCGGCAGATTTGGGAGCGAGGGGGTGGAGACGCCGCCGAGGTTAGTGTTTTTTCTTTTTTGGGGGGTGTGGAAGGAGGGGAGAGGGGGAGGGAGGGGGAGAGGGCGGGTGATGCTGAGCCCGGCAGGAAGTACTGCTGAGCTGGGGGTTTTCAGGTCCTGAATCCAAATGGCCCCCACAGAGATGTGCACCTACAGTCTCCCTTACCACACGACCCCACCCCCACCCCGAAACACACTGGCCTCAGGATGTCCCTGAGGTGGCAAACTCAGGCGCCAAGGACTTTACCAAAAATGGCCTTTCTGCTTCAACGTGGGCAGAAGGACAAGCCAGTCGAGGAGCGGAGGCAGCACCCTACAAGAGCTCTCCCCTCTTCCCCAGGGTTGGGGAGTGCTCGGTTACACAACAGGTGGGAGAGGGGTGACACAGCTCTCCTGGCCCCGTCGGTCCACTGCGCACCCCCTCCGGCTTGAAGTCCACTCTGGGGACCCCATCCGCGGCCGATCGCGGGACCCTACGCCGCTCGCCCGCCTGCCGGCCCGCCGGGCACCTGGGCGGCCGTGCCCGCAGCCCCTAGTCCGCGCGGGGCTCCCCAGAGAAGCCCGGCATCGCGGGCCCCGGGGCCGTCCAGGCGCAGCGCGGGGTGCCGGGGCCCCTTCCCGCCTGGCCTCCCCTGCCCGAGCGCACACGTACTGCTGTAGAGGGTGTCGATCCAGGAGAGGCGCGGCAGGCCCCGGTGGCTGAGCGGCTCCATGCCCGCGGCTCCGCGCGGCGGCGGCGGCGGCGGCGGCGGCTCCGTCAGATCGGAAACCCGACCCTCATCGCACAACAAAGGAGGGAGGGCGCGGGCGGCGGGCGGGCGGCCAGCCCCAGAGGCCGAAGTTGCCGAGCGCGGGGTGGAAGCCGGGGGAGGCGGGGAAACAGGTAGCAGGGAGGACCGAGCCGGAGCTGCCCGGGAGGAGGGGAGGGCGGGCGAGGGCCGGCGAGCGCCCCCGGGAGCCCTTCCGGCCCCTGCGACCGCCGCGAGCCCCGCTGCGGATCCCGGAGCGGCGGCCCCGCAGCCCGCCCGCCAACTAGCAACTTCTCCGGGGCTGCACGGCGCCCAGGGGCGGGGGGGGGGGCGGGGGCCGCGACCAATCGGCGCGAGGCTCCCGCGCCCCCTCCCCGCAGCACGCCTCCAGAGCCGGGTAGGGGTGTGGGGAGCAGCCGGGGTCCCCACGCGAGAGGCGCTCCAGCCGGTGACGGAGGAGTGGCCCGCGGGGGGGTCTCCGGGCTGCGGCGCAGGCCCAGGCTCCTCTTCCTCCCCTCGCTGGGCTCGGCCAAATTCTGGCAACCCGCTGACTAGGTGCCGCGGGGAGACCTACGAGCCCGCAGGGGTGACATCACCTGCCACCCCAGGATCTCTAAGCGCAGTTTCAGGGGCCAGTGAGGCTCCCAGGCCCCTCCCCTAGGCAAGCCTGGGGAGCGGCGCTGACGGGGTTAACGTCCTGCCCGCCCGCGGGAATTCTTGGCTGCCCTAGGACTCTTTCCTTCCAAACCTTAACAGTGCCTCATCTATTTAAACACCCTTGACCCAAAGGCCGGGCGGTTCCTGCCCTACACACCAGCGGGCGGCGGCTGGAGAAAGGCGGGAGGCCGGGTTCGTCGAGGGGCTGTGGAGGATAAACTGGGTTACAGGAGAGACCCCAGGGTCTCCGCTGGGTTCCCTCCAGGAGCCTTCTCTGGGGATCCCAGCCACAGCCCATGTAAGGAGAGACACCATGCATGCCTAATCACAAGCTGAGGGAAGGCTGGGGTCAAGATGCCTTTGAGAACAGACCTTTAGAAACAAAATTCCTTCTAAGACCCGCCCCCCCCCGCCCCCCAAAAGCTGTGAAGAGGTTGGAGTGGGGGAGTTTTATACCTGTGCCCTGGGTGCACGTTCTAAGTGACCCAAGGCAACTTGGCCGCAGATTTGGTCCTACAGGCCTCCTTGGAACAAAGGACCCTGGAGAAGGCACTGGAAAGGAGGGAGGGTCAGGCTAGGGTGGTCCAGGGCAGTGGGGCTAAATCTCCTTTCCCGAACCCCAGGGAAGGGAGGCAGCGGGCTCACAAAGGAACCCTGCCCTGGACCATTTACCCTGCTTTTACCTCAGATAGTGAGGTTTCTGATAATGGACCAGACCCTCCCACCCCTCATGTCCAAGCAGCTTTAAGGGCAAAGACTTCATGGGACCCAGGTCAACGGACAGGGTTACAAGGCAAAGCTCACCCTGGCCTCTATAGGGGGCAGTGTTGTCAGCATCTCCAGAGCATTTGGGGGGGGGGGGCCTCATCATCTCAAACAACCACAGATCTAGTTCTTAAAAAAAAAAAATTTAATCGAAGTATAGTTGACATGCAATATTATATTAGTTTCAGACCTTGTTCTTAAGCGGAGAAGCAGACCCTCACCCATGATGCTGAAAGGAGGCCTGCACCCAGTCCCTGCAGCTGCTTAGGTAGCGGCCTCCAGAACTGCCCAAGGGGAGGTGGTGGCCACTAGGCTCACAGCAGGCCGGGTGAGCCCCTGGGAGTTGCAGGGGAAGATGCTCTGGGGAGCGAAAAGCCTCCATAGGTGGCTGCGTGGGTGTTTTTCAACCCAGAGGTGACACTGTCCCCTCACTGCATCCACTTGGCTCTCCCCCACCCCAGGCCTCCTGGCTCAGGCTCTGGATCTTGTGGGTCTCCCTGCTCAGCTGTCACCCTCCCACCATCTCTGACTTGCACACAAGACTGGGAGGACCAAGCAAGCAGGCACCTGGAGCTTGGCAGAGAGGGGGGCGTGCATCTCCAATGAGATGCTCCAGAAATAGAGCCAGGATGGGAGAGGAAGCAAACGGGCTCCTGGAGGAACCAGAGGGAGGACAGTGAGATGGAGGAGCAGAGAGGGGCCCAGGGCCTCTCTTCTTGCCACACGGGAGGCACAGAACCCAGAAGAAAGGTGCAAGCAGGAGCCCCGCCCAGGGAAGCAGCAGCACTGCCCCCTCCCCAAGGACCCCCATCTCCACCAAGGCAGCCTGGATGCTCTCTGCACGCTGCCTGATGGCCACATCTGGGCACTGACTGCGAGGAGGCCATGGATGTATGTTTCTGCGTGAGTCACATACATTTGCATACATTTTACATTTTTATCTACAAAGGCTGGAACAAGCTATTTTCAGACTAAAATGTTAACAGTTGCTCTCCTTAACACTGCCATAGTTTGCTTTTTTCTACCTTCTGTCCAAGCCTGTCCTGGACCTCCCAATCCAGAACAAAATAGAGGGGAGAGGGGAGAGGGATCTTGGAGGAAAATAAGGAGGAACACTTCTAATCCTTAACAGAGAACGCCTGCAGTGGACCTGGCTTGGATCTTAAGGCTTTGTTTACATGACAACCTCACTGTTAGCTCAGCTCCTTCCATTTTCCAGATGAGCAAACTGGGGCACTGGTCAGCTAAGTAACCTGTCCAGACAGTAAGTGGAGGGCTGAGACTTGAACCCTGGCAGTCTACTCGTGTAGCTAAAATGCCATGCATGCTGCCTCCACTGTCAGGGTTGAAAGCAGGATGGCGAAGGTCCCTGGAAATCTTCGCGGGTCCGTGGGTTAGGGACCACCTTCTAGAAAACTCTCCCAATCCTCTTCCATCTCCATACAACTGTCTCACACATATGTCCCAGGAAAGGGCAGTTACTTCAAGATCCCTTGATGCCTATATTGGATGGCTTCCAATAGACACTAACATCACACACGTTAGACATTAACATCTAACCTTGGCTATAGAGACAAGTGTGTGGAAGCACCAGGGTGATATGAGACCAGGACAGAAACCTCCAGATTCCTGGCACTGAGGGTGGAGAGGAGGTGGGGGGAGACCCAATACCACATCCTAGGAAGGAAGGAGTTGCAAGAGTCATTCTCATTCGCCTTGTGCCAAAGGTGAAGTGCTCTGCCAGCAACCTGCATCTGTCAGAGCAGCAGGGGGACGTTCCGTGGACAGGCCACCCTGATTCAGCTAAGTGTGGACCTGCCCGTGCACCCCAAGGCACTGAATCAGCACCCATCACACCTCATCCTCCAAGTCTGCGCTAACCATTTGCTGTCTAGCCCTTTGGGTGAACACGTTCCTCCTTCCCCTCTGGCCTGTGCACTCAGTCTGTCCTGGCTCCCTGCTTCCCATAGCAATGGGCCTGCTCCTGCCTCACCACCAGATTTAAGGGGGATTTAAGGGTAGGTTGCTGGGAACACTGGGCTGATGATGCCGAGTGGGAAGAAGATATATCCCATCCTGAAGGTCAGCGGCCTTGCCCTTAATCCCCAGGGCTGTGCTACTCACTCCCTCTCCAATGGGAAAAGGGTGACCATGCTTAGAAACAAAACTGGGTATCTCCATTTTTCTTCCCTCCTTGCTGTTAGCAACTCAGCTCCACTGTGCACGATAGGAAGGCCCCTGGGAGTCCCTGCAGGGGTCACTGTTGATGAAGAGGATGTCCATTCACCTCTTCCCACTCTGAGTCCCACAGAGAGCACCAGCGTGAGCAGGCTGGAGGTACAGGTGGTCAGGGGTGGGGTGGCGGTGGGCTCCGCATTCAAATTCACAAAAACAAGGGACTTCCCTGGCGGTCCAGTGGTTAGGACTCCTCGCTTCCACTGCAGGGGGCACGGGTTCCATCCCCGGTCAGGGAACTAAGATCCTGCATGCCGTACGGTGCAGCCAAAAACACAAACACAAAAACAGAATCAGACTGTGATAGTCAAAAACCCGTTGGCACCCGTTCTGGCAGATCAGCTCTTTAAAAGTTGGGACTGCATCTTTTTTCACTGCACTCAGCCCCGTGGATGAATAAAGCAGGTAGACCTCCAAGGCAGCCGTTACTACACTGCGCCCCCAGACCAGCGTTCTGCCAAAAGCCCAATAGATCGGCCTTCAATAATACATGCTGAATAAATAAAACTAATGACAGCTAACTTCGATGGAGTGCTTCCTGAGTGCCAGGCCCTGCTTCACATAGACCACCTTTCTTAGTCCTCATAATGAACCAATGAGATAGGCACTACTAGTCTCTCCATTCCGTCCTGCAGAAGCAGGAAGGCTATGCTATTGGCCAGCTAGCAGGTGGTGATACTTGGAAATGAACCGAGATTCTGAATCCGGAGTCCACATGTGTAATCTCTGTACCGGGCTGCAATGAGGGAATAAATGAATAAACAGAATGAAGTTATAGACTCAGGGAGGATGAAATTGGAGCTACAGGAGGAACGCAATTCCATAACCCCCCAGAGCCACCAATGATTAAGCAGAAAGAGAACTGGTTCCCAAAGAAAACCGCATCTACTACAACAGGGCACAGGACCCTGGAGACAAGCTAGCTGCAATCGATCCGATGACAATTTCCTGAACTCTAGTCCCCGCCAAACCCCACTTTCCAGCCTCAGTTTTCGCATCTCTAGGTGGGCACCCAGGTGGAGCAGGGAGATGACCTCCAGGCTTCCTATCTGCCCTGGCAGACCCCGGATTGGCCTGTTTCTGGCTCCTTGCTTCATTTCCTTTAACCTCTGTACAGTAAATCAGCATCTACTCTTCTAAGATTCACCCTCACCCCTTGGGCCTGGAAAGAAGAGAATTCCCCAGGCCTCTCCTGGGTCACCTCTAAGTGGGAAGTTCTGGCCTAACAGTCTGTCCTTTGCCCTCTTCCTTCCCGTCTCTTCCAAGGCTCCTCACTTTTCCAGCAGACAGCGAGATCTACAGGCAGCACAGGCTTACTGGAAGCCCTCCTCGCTGTTCATTTCTCTTCCAAAGTTTTGCGTCAGCTTGAGTCACGGGACAGATGTAAGAGTCATGGCAAGATGTAAACCAAAGGATTACATTCACCTCCTTGTTGCCTCCCTCGGCACCCTGGTCGGGAGAAGCACGGTGACATCCAGGTCCCTGTAGCTGTGAAGCTCCCCACAGACACCCACATATTTCTCGGGGGCTGTGCTGAAGCCCCACTCCCATGGCTAGGGCCACAGTGAGTCCAGCATCCCCGGAAGAGTAGCTGCCTTAGAGTAACTAAGCAAGCTGCAATTTCAGGAGGGTCTCGGGCCACGCCCCAGCTAAAGTGGCCCTCACCCGACAGGGCTCGGATCGTTCCACCGAGAGGTCAACATGCGAGGTTTCCGAGAGCAGATTAGAGGGCTCGACAGTAGGGCCTGGAGCCCCCTGCCTGATTTACTTACCACAGCATCCCCATCAGCATTTGGAAAGAGGCAAGCAGAAGAGACAGAAGGATTCTACAAGTCCCCAAAACCCAGAGACAAAGTTCGATGGCTCCAACCTTGTCAGCTCCAAGTGAAGCAAAGGCATGTCTCTCTGGGGCCAGAGCTCACAGGCTGGCCCTCTGCCCTCCCGTGGTCACCATTCCCCTGAAGCTGGCTGTGCTTCTTGCTCTCTCAGCCAGAGTTCTGCAGGTGCCTCCCAGCCCTGCGCTGCTCTGCCACGAGCTCTGACGCCACCCGCCAGGCTGGCCCTGTCCCTGTCAGGCCCAGGAGTGGCTGCAGGGGCTGAGGGCTGGCTGTCAAGGAGACCAGCTCCAAGAGGTAGTGGCTCAGCATTCAAGAAGGGGAGGACAAAGGAGCATCGGAGCCTAGCCAGTGGTGCTTGTCATCAGCGGAGTCTCGCTCTGGGGTTACCGTTCAAGTTCATGGTGTGTGGCCCTGTCTCTTTAAGGACCAGGCCTCTTTAAGAGGAGTTCCCTCTGCAGTCACTCCAGCCACCAGTGGTCCTGCGGCAGACAACGGGGACTCCCAAGCGCCATCTGGTGGTCCAACAGAGCAGCATCTCAGCCACCCTGGACACAGTCCTGCCACCCTGGACACAGTCCAGCCAAGAGGCCTGGAAGTACCTGCACCAAAATCTCAGCTTCGTCCACCGGATCTTGCTCTGGGCTTTTGGGTTACCACTGTGAGCAATGAGGCTATAGAAGTCAGGAGGAACTCCCTTTGGGGTCAGGAGACAGCAGGAGCCCCCATGAGTGGCCTGGGAAGAATAACCATCCCACTGGACCAAAGCTTCTCTAAGATATTCTGAAATTAGAGGACTTATCAAGTCTTCCTGCTGGCCATCTGCAGGACATAAGGCCTGTATGTATCCTGTTCCCATAAATACTGGAACAGTAATTCTCAATTAGGAGAGGGCTAGTTTGTATTGCCCCACCGGGAAGTATATTTGAAAATGTGTAGGAGCATTTTAAAGCCAGAGATGTTGAAATGTCCTGCAGTATGCAGAAGTATCCCAAAGAATGTCTGTCCCCAAATGCCAACAGTGTTAAGAACACTACTTGGTTAGGAGGAACAGCGGCTTGTTCCTTAGCAACCTCATACACAAACACACACACACACACACACACACACACACACACACACACACACACACACCACCGTTCTTCTTTCCCCCATCATTCTGCCTTTGGCGTCCTCCTTAAATTTTACCTTTATAACCTTAGAGGTGGAGAGAGGGAGTGATCTGGCCAAGGCCCCCTTCACAAGGAATGCCAGTGCCCCTGGCTGCCCCTCCCCCAAAGCCAGGCACACACTTGCACCCAGTGTGCGTTGGGCTGTTATGACCCTTAGATGGGAAAGGCAGACAGGCTGGCAGCCTGACTCAGACCGTTAGGAAGCAGCAGATGGTCTCTGAGAAGAAATCACAGAAGACGGGCCCCTCCTTCCCCCAAGGGGCCACCCTGCCTTCCTTCCCACATGGATGACTCAACCTAGCTTTGCTCTGTCTCCAAACTGTCCCGTGACACCCATCTTTCACATAGGGCACTTTCAAGTACTGATCGTGAAACCCGGTGAGTCCTAATTTCTCCTTCCCCAAGCTCACCGCATCCTGATCTGGGCTGGTCAGCTCAGTTTCATGAACACTGTCTGGTGCCACTGGCTGACATGAGAAACCAACACACGTGACATATGTTCTAATGAAGGAAGAGTGGAAAAAAATGAAACACCATCTGCAGTGGTCAGTGGAAGCCACACAGTGGTCACAGCTGAGCTGGGCCTGTTGGTCTGAGAAGTCACAGGCTCATGAGGCTGACATCATAGCTAGAATGATCAGTTGGGGGAAGAAGTTTTCCAGCATCAAACAGCAACGAGAGAACACTTCCCATTGCTGTCAGAATAAAGAGCACATCCTTTCAGTGGCACACAAGGCCCTGTGGCCTGGCCCCTCCCCTCCTCTCATCTTCATCTGGCACATTCTTCTCCCGGTTCTCTCTTGCTCTTTCAGAACTTAGAAACAGGACGACATCTCTGGCTAAAATGCTCTATCCAACTCTGCCCAGATACCTCCTGTCTTCCCTCTAATCGTAAATATCACTTCTGCTAGGAAGCTGTCCCTAACCACCAGACCGGGGAGGCCTGCATTACAGATGACTCAGTGCTCTAGTAAATCACCTAATGCCTGTCTCCTCTGCTAGACTGAGAGCTCCAAGAAGGTATGAACCTCATCTCTCTTGTTCACCACTGTACCCCTGGCACCTTGAAATAGTGGTTTCAATGAATGAATAAGTAAATGAATGAATGAATGACCAAAGATGCTCCTGGTCACTAAGACCTTAGAATGCGGGAGTACAGAAGTTTCAGCCGACCCAGCTCCAACTGGAAAGAACTGTTGGGGGGAATTCCCTGGCGGTCCAGCGGTTAGGACTCTGCGCTCTCACTGCTGAGGGCCGGGGTTCAATCCCTGGCTGGGGAACTAACATCCCACAAGCTGAGCAGTGCAGGAAAAAAAAAAAAAAAAGACAACAGTCAAGGCCAGTTGGAATGTCATGTCGAGAATGGTCTCACTCTCCGAAAGATGCAGAAAAACAACAGGATCCTAGAGTCGGATCTGGAGCAGAAGAATTGCTGTTCCAATTAATTCTCTAACTGCTCACACGAAATCCCAACTAAAAACTCCCCAGTGCCCAGGGCTCCCTTGCTAAGCAGCCAGCATTTGATGCTGCACTCTTTTTCACCCAATCAGACTCCAACGTGGAAATGGAATAGAAACTGAGAAATGGTTCAGCCCACTAAGGGAACTTTGGTCTCAATTTTCAGAGTCCTTCTCCTAGGCCTGTCCCAAATTTGCAATTAAGTTTGATTTGGGTACGTTCCTGTCCTGTCTCTCCTCCTGGTAGGGTGCGGACACTAGGAGTCCAGGAGAGAAGATGCCAGTGGCCTGTAGCTATGCTGAACTCCCCTGTCCCAGGGGGCTGTAGGCTGAAGCTGTCACTCACCAGCTTCCAGTGATAACTTTGAAGCCCCTTCAACCAGGCAGATGGGAAATCTTGCTTTCAGCTCAGTGATGGGAGAAGGAGGTGGAAACTGATTCTGGGCACCCTGTCCTCCTGAGGACCCAGCTTGAGAGGTTCTACAGACTGCCTGACAGTTGGACAGACAGACGGACAGGGCTTGGGCAGACCCTCTGTGGCTGCTGCTTGCACTGAGCTATGGTGACCACTGGGCAGACCTGAGAGCCCTGGAGGGCACTACACCAGACTTACCCGGTCTGCTGGACACCTGCGAAAAGGGAAGCAGGTTTCTTTTCATTTTCCCCTTCACCAAAACAGAGACAAATACAATGTCCAATTACTCGTCCAGGTCTGATTTGTTGGGCCTTGGGTCTCGATGGTCCAGGAAATCACCCTAGGCCACTGGGGTCAGTAACCCAGATGGTTAGTCCTCTACGCTACCTGCCAACTTCTCACCTATTGCTTAGTAAAGAAGTTCTGGCGTAGTGAATACCCTTTGTGTACTTCTCTTCCCTGAAATGAAGGGACCTGCCGGGAGGAGGTAGTGGTTGACAACAAAGGGCAGAGGAAGAGTAATGAAGGCGACAGCAACAAACACATGGTGCTTACCTGCATGCATTAAATCGCTGAATTGCCCCTAACCTGCTGTGTGACCTTGAGGAACTCTCTTTCCATCTCTGGGCCTCTGTTTCCTCACCATGACATGCATGGATGAAGGCTGCCCAGTCTATCATTCCTTGAGAGATGACCAGGAAACAGCTGATGAGGGAGAGGAAAACTGTCTTCTTTCCTACGCCTCAGTTGCCCAAGATTTCAGGAAGTTGCATGGGTTATGAGGGCTAGAAAAGTTACTCATTACCTCATCGAATAGTCCCTGAACCCTATATAAATAAGACTGTGTTCCTTTGCTCAGGATGCTTATGACAGTGGATTTGAGACATGCCCAGAAGTCACCAAGAGGCAAGGCAGCCCCTGCTGTGCCCAAAGAGTGGTCTAGACAGTACAGTATGGAGGGAGTGGGGAGGGTCACCACTTGGAACTGAGTTGCTGACTAAACGCTTCTTGGAGGAAATGCCATTTGAACCAGGGCCTGGAAGGACATCTCATATTTCATTGGCAAAAATGGTGGGGTGGGGAGGCAGGCATTCTGGCGGGGGGTGGGGGGGGAAGCATAAGCAATTACACAGAGGCAAAAAGTGGATGAGGAGAGGGACCAGAATGGATGACTGGGGAGAAGGTTCTTTTGGGAACTGGGGGAGAATACAGACTTGCTAATCTGATGTGCAACCTCAGCATGAATCAGGGACACAACAGAATCTGCAGCTTTTCTTAGGCCTGTGTTTATAAAGAAGCCTTTCTGGGGCACCTCCTCCCCCTGCAACGCCCACAAAGGTTCAGGACCACCTCCCCTCCCTGTGAGTTTGTGGGCAGAGGCACTCATTCCCGAAAGCCCTTCCATCAATGTGTCCCCGGCTTCACCAATATTTACGTTCTGGGCACTGTGCTAAGCGCATGACTTTCACTCTCACTTTTTTTCCCCAGCTTTATTGAGATATAATTGACAAAAAACATTTTGTAAGTTTAGGGTATACAGTGTGATGACTTGATATAAGAATGTATTGTGAAATGATTACCACAATAAGGTTAGTTAACTCATTTATTATCTCACGTAGTTACTTTGTGTGTATGTGTGTGGTGAGAACATCTAAGATCTACTCTCTGAGAACCTTTCAAGTATTCGATACGGTATCGCTAACTAGAGTCACCGTGTTATACATTAGAACCCCAGAACTCATTCATCTTATAACTGAAAGTTCGTACCCTTTGACCAACACCTCCCCATTTCTGCCGTCCTCTAGCCCCTGCTCACCACCATTCTACTTTTTGTTTTTATGTAACTCTAACCTTTAATACATGACACTTCTACGTGGAAGACACAATCATTATCCCTACTTTATAGAACAGACTCAAAGTCACACCTCTAGTAAGTGGTAGAGCCAACTTCAGTCAGATCTGACTGGGTCCAGAGCCCAAGCTCTCAACAGCTTTTTTGTTTTTTCCAGTTGACTTTTTTTTTAACATCTTTATTGGAGTATAACTGCTTTACAGTGGTAAGTTAGGTCCTCAACAGCTTTTACGGACTGAATGTTTGTGTCCCCCCGTCCCCCCCCCCCCATTCATAGGTTGAAGCCCTAATCCTCAATGTGAAGGTATTTGAAGGTGAGGTCTTTGAGAGCAATTAGGTTTCGATGAGGTCACGAGGGTGGGGTCTCCATGATGGGACTGGTGCCCTTATAAGAAGAGACCAGAGCTCTCTCTCCGCCGTGTGGACACACAGCAAGAAGGCAATGACCGCAAGCCAGGAAGAGAGCCTCACCACGAACTCGATCATGCTGGCACCTTGATCTTGCACTTCCCAGCCTCCAGAACTGTGAGAAAGTAATACCTGTTGTTTAAGCCACTCAGTCTATGGTATTTTGTTATAGCAGCCTGAGCGGATCAAGATCCCCACCATGGACTGTGCCTGTCCACCAGTCATGACGCCGCACGAGGCATCCTAGCTTTTGACACCCCAAGATTCTTCACTGGCAAGGGAGCCAAGTTCCCGGGCATTCCAGGCAGCTTTGGCATCTGACACTAACACGAATTTATCGGCAGAGCTCTTAAAGCTATTCTCCAGACACAAAAGGACACAGAGGGAATTCCCTGGCAGTCCAGTGGTTAGGACTCTATGCTTCCACTGCAGGGGGCACGGGTTCAACCCCTGGTTGGGGAAATAAGGTCCTGCAAGCCGCTGGTGCGGCCAAAACCAAAAAAAACCCCAAAGAAGACACAAAGGTACGTTTCCATCCTTTCTCCTCAACTGAAGTCTGACAAGCTCTGGGATCTTTCGACTACTCCTTGGGCACGAGGCCTGTAGCTGGAGTGTTCCTGGTGGTGAAGGTGTTTTGCAATGCAATAGGAAGTCTCTGGGGTACGTCTCTCACAAAAGCAGCCCCCAGCCTTGCCTGGGCTCAGGTTCATCCAAGTATTGTAAGGAGCATTTTAAGGAAAATCATCCCTTCGCGAACCTGTCAGGGGAATGCAGGAGAAAACTGGGGTATCAGCTCTACATCCTGCCTTATCCAAATGTTCATGCCTCCACTGCCCTGGCCCTAAAAAAGAAGACCAGTACACTCAGAACTTTCTCGAAAATTCTTTGTTCTCTGAACAGAGCTAGAGGCCTTGGGGGAAGGTAACACCTCATGGTAAGGTGTAAGAGATTCACTCTCCTAAAGAAGGACACTGCTTCTGAGAAAGCTTCCCACAGAATCTCAAAAGGCAAAGGCTCTGAGGAATTTCAGTCCCCTGCCCTGCCCCGGCCCCTGCAGTGCCACCTGGGCGGAAGCACTTTTCAGTGCTGCAGGGGTTGGCTCATCTCTGAGGCATCTCTCCCACAAAGGCAGCCCCCAGCCCTGCCTGGCCCAGGCTCAGCTGAGAATTATTAAGGAGCACTTAGAGAGAATCCTTCCTATTCCAGAGCCAACTGGGAAACAGGGCCTGGTCTCAAGCTCTGTGTGGAGAGGGTGAGGGCTGGGAAGTGGGAGCTGCAGCAGCCTTAGTTTCCTCTGAATGATTTCAAACACCTGCCCCTGCACATCCCTTCCAGCGTGGGCCCCATATCCAATGTCCAGTCTGACAGGTGGCAAACAGGAAGACCCTGTCCCTCTGCCCCCTGCCCCCTCCAAAGTCTCAAGCTCTGGAGACTTCCTTAGATCTTAGCCATGACTCGGATGAAACATGGTGCCTCACCCTAATCCCCCTCTCACAGCCCAAGGTCTTCTAGACAACTTATTGCCCAATCTCTTACGTGCCGCACTGAGTTATTTTCCAGGTTCCGGTTCCTATTTCTATCTGATTAATCAAGTTTCTTTCCTCCAGGAAGCCACGTGTTCGTTACGTGGGGGTAGCCATAGGTCACCGGTGGCGAGGAGAGGGTGCTGGGAAGATCCCAGAGCCTTGGGTAGTGGCTCCCCACTCCGAGCAGCCAGCATCCCAGGGAGCCCGGGGCCACCCGGGGGAGACAGTGCAGCCCCAAATGAGATCTTGACTTGGTCTCCAGTTTCCCCGGAGAACAGTCTCTTTTGCAGGAGGCCCCTGACATGGGCTCTGTGTCAGGCAGCCCAAGGCAGAAGGCAGTAGCAACCACTCCAGACAGGCCAGGAAGGACATGGTGCCTCCTCTTAGCACCAGCTGGCCCTGGCTCCGGGCCCACTCTGCCCCTCAGATCCCTGGCTCTTGGGGCAAATGCAGTGTTGGAGCAAAGCTGCTGAGACAGGAGGTTAGTTCTCTGGGGGCCCTCAGGGACGCTGGGCTGGTTTTTTTCTGGAGGTAAGCGGGCCGCTTTTGTAAAAAGAGACTCTGTGTGCCTCCCATCACAGCGGACCACAGACGAGGAAGGAGCCACAGAGGAGCTCTGGCGCGGCTCCTTGTTCCCGAGGCCACACGTGGAACTGCACACGCAGGCAGGCCACGTTTCTTTCCAGGCCCAGCCACAAGGAGCTCTGACTTCCTACAAGACCACGAACCCCAACAGCAGGACACGTGGGCGGCACTTCTGCTGATTTCTAACGTGGCTTGAGGACCCAAAACGAAGAGGTTCTGCCTTGTCCAGGAGAACATGGCCCGAGCCACTAACAGCAGCTGACTTTCCACCTGGCCTGCCT
Source organism: Orcinus orca (assembly GCF_937001465.1). Taxonomy (NCBI): domain Eukaryota; kingdom Metazoa; phylum Chordata; class Mammalia; order Artiodactyla; family Delphinidae; genus Orcinus; species Orcinus orca. The sequence goes on along the minus strand of NC_064577.1, from coordinate 6,669,028 downwards.
GATCCTGCTGGCAAAGGTGCTTGGTTCCAAGGACAAGACACTCTCTCCCATGCAGCTGGTGAAGGTGTGGAAGCTTCTGTCGGGAGTGGTCAGGGTCACAGACACCTCGTGTTGGAAAACAAGTTCTCTCTCGCTCTGCAGGTGGCAGGGAAGAATGGGGAAACAGGAGCCGGGCTGAGGTCCTGCTGTGAAGAACACCTAAGCTGTCCGCTCAGAAGCCACACTGCAATTAGCACCCTGCCATTTGCTCATTTGTATGCATTTCACATGTCACCAGAGGCCTCAAAGAAGGTGTGAGGCATATAGGCTGTTGGGTTTTTTTAACTATAAGTTTATGCAATTTGTTTTTCCTGTTGTGAAAGGAAAGCCACAATTTAAAAAAATTTAGACAGTAAAAGAGTGAAATGCGACCTGCTAATGGACCACCGCATTAGCATTTTTCAGCCCTTTCTGGTATGTGCACCAGGGCTCTCCGGAGTGTGCTCAGGAGCTTCTCGGCTACGGATCCTCAGCTGGTCCAGCCTTCCTTCGTTCTCCGCCCCTGTCCTGTTACGTCCAGCAGGGCAAGCGCTACCCAGACAAGCTATGACCTCACTCTGCTCAGGGTCTCCTTGGCGCCAGACACAAAGATCAGCCCCTGTGTGGAAACTCTAGTTCGCCATCCAAGATTGTTCACAGTGCAAGTGAGATGTCTCTGGTTCCTTGGGGGAGGGAGGAACATCACCCGCTTGTCAGCGCCACCAGGGACACCAGAGATAAAGTGTCATCTGCAGAGTCCTTGGTAGGAAGCGAGAGCTGCTCCTGATGGGGCCCCAGGCCTCTTACTTCCTGGGGGCTGGGTGTCAGCTTGGAGATGGGAAGGGAGTCCGGGGGTTGGCCAGGGCTACCCACCTGCCTCAGAGGGGCTGTCCTAGTGATGTCAGTCCTTCAGCAAAGGAAACTGAGGAGGAGGGGAGGGAGGAACAGGGAGAATGGTAAAGACAGAGTTCTGCGGAAGTTCACTGCCTAAACCCTAACCCCCAGACAGGAACGGAACGAGTGGAGGGCTGGGTTTGCCGTTCCCATCTCAGGAGAGCAGGACAGAGAAGCGCTGGCCAAACTTTTTCACCCGGTGGCGTGTGCAGGAAATGCCAGTGTTTGCACAGCATGCTGCCATGAGCAGACAAAGCTGCCGGCTGTCAGAGGTGAGGGGGGGCCGTTCCGCTGCCCCATGACTTGCCCTGAAGCTGAGATGTCAGTATTTCCCCACACCTTCAGCCTGTTCTAGGCACACGGATCGGGGAGAGGGAGTGGGGAGAGATGGTCTTCTGCTTGCAACAAACCCTCCCAGGTGGCCGCAGGCTTCGTAAGCATTTCAGAGTTTAGAAGCCCCCACAATGCCAAGAAAAAGCCAGTGAAACTCCCTCTAAGGCAGCAATGCCAGCCCCCATAGCAGGTGAAACGAGGCAATGTCCGGTGAATTCACCCTCACACCCAGACAACGGGGCTGAGGGCACACTTCCCAGGAGGACATCCTATCTGCTGGGCATGGCTGCTGGTAAGGCAGAATTGACAGCCTGGAGGAGAATGCCATGGCTTGGGTCAGACAGTGGTTGTGCCGATCTTGTCAAAAAGTTCCTATTTCCTGGCCAAGGTGGAGACTGATACTTACTTTTACAAAAGCAGAACTGCCAACACGGTAGCAGCTCTTCTCTGATGCTCCGGGCCTGGGTTAGCCCATCCTCCCATTCCAGGTGCCTGGGGGTAGGGACACCGGCTAATTCCCTTGGGCACTGCTACCAGGAGCTTTGGTCCCCTGCAGGCAGCTCACATCAGCAACAGCTACAAGAGGCCAGCTTCTGGGCTTCTGCAGAGCTGAGTGTGTAGAGAGTTCCAGAGTTCCGGATGCAGAGCTTAATGGTATAGGTCAGGATGTGGGTTCTGGAGATAGAACGGACCTGGGTTCAAGATCTGGTGTCCTTAAGCAATTCAACCTCTCTGAGCCACAGTTTCTTTCATGGTAATATGAAAGTTATGGTAGCTGCCTCAACTCCATGGTTGAAAGTATCAAATGAGATCAACAGATGTTAGACCCCTCAGGGCAGTGCCTGCCCCATTATATCCACCCAAGCAAAGTTAGCTATTATCATTATGGTGGTTGAACTCTGCACGCACACACACACATTTCACATCTCTCTCCTGAGGGCCAAACAAGGCAAAAAGTGAAACCTGGCTGAAAAGGTTACCGCAAACCTAAAGTAGAGACACTGCGACTTATACTGAGTCCACCAAAGCCAAACCACACACTTCGTTTCCTGTAGCTGTCTCATTGTCACTGCAGAGTTAATTTTTTAGCATTTTTAAGAGACAAAGCAACCCTATTCTTCTTAAGTGTGCCCCCTCCATACTTTGCTATTCAATAGCAGCTGGAATAAGAAAAAGAAGATCCCATCTAGAAAAACATAATCTCCTTGCCTTCAAGTCAGGGCTGTCATATTGGAGAGAGGCAGGAACTTCTACATTGCTAAAGATCACTGTCCTTGAAAGATTTCAAGGACAATGGAAACTGAAAAGTTGAGTACAGTCTATAAGCTCTCCTGACAAACAGAATTTTCTCCAGGGCATCTAGGTAGAGTACCCTCTTTGAGTAAAAGGGAAACTGAGGTCTGAAGTGTTTAAATGTGTTCAAAGAAAAAAAAAAAGATATATGAGTAATTTCATGTTAAAATTATAATCCTTGGTTTACCCAAAGTAAACACTCAATCAAAATCCTGGACCAAAAAAAAATTTTTCTTGAAATCAGAAATTAGTGGTGTACCCCCTCCCCACTACACACAATTCTACACAAATAAATTATAAATTTTAGGGCACGTCACTATTATTATAGGGACATGGGATCCGGAAGGACCTCTTATAATAACAGATTCAGCTATGCTAGAGCCCCACAGCTCACATTAAAGAGAAAATCTCTAGTCTATGTCTATTACTCATGTGGAACTTCAGTGTGATGGCTCACTCTAAATTGCAAATTGAAAGGGTATCCTTCCTGCCTTTTCATATACTCTTCAGCAAACAGTCTCCAAACACAGATGTGCCAGGAAAAACACACACACACACACACACACACACCTTTAAGGGCATACATTTAAGGGTATTTCCCCTGTGGACAACAGGCACAACTTCCCAACTCTCTTCTGAAGGTATCATAGCCCCCTCCCCCATGGTGTGCCCACCAGAGTGTTATATCGCCTTCTCATGCTTCCACGTATTAGCCCTTGGTAAATGTTGCATGAAATTTGATGATCCTGTTAGGGAAGGGAAGATGATTCATAATCATCTATTCCTAATCCGCAGACGCCTGATGAAAGCCTGCCTAGGTTTAGGGCTTGTTTAGAAACACTGCGGCTGGAAACAGCTGGCTTGAAGACAAACGGCCCTCTCATTTAAACGAGGAGCCCCCAGACGCCTGCAGCAACGGTAAATTCAACTCTCCCCGCCCCCTGCTAGCTTCTCCATTAGTTCACGTGAGCATCGGATCGATGGGGCTTCGCAGCCGGGCTCCTGGCCAGCTCCCCGCCAGCTCCCACGGGGTGGGGCCGCAGGCTCGCAGTCACGTGACGGGGGCTGCGGCATTTAAATGTGAAATCTAGCACCGGCAGCTAAACCTCGCGGGCCACCGGCGCTGCCGCCGTCTGCACGCATGATTAATCCGACATCAAATGAGAAACCCCGTGGTGGCCTGCAGCTCACGGAGCCGGGTAGGCGAGGCAGCCTGGGTTTGTGAGGTTTACGCAGTTATTGCAATGCACATGAATTCCGGGTCTTGGGCCTGCTTTCTGTGACTCTCCCAGGAAGGCAGATGCCACAACGCTCTGGGGGCCTCTCTACACACTCGGCACTTGGGGGTGGTGGTGAAGGGAGGCCCAGGCTCTCCCTAATACGTGGGTGTGGCATTTATGTGGGAGCTGACACGCCTCGGCCAACACCAGCAGGAAGCGGCAGACGTTCAGGGAGGTGCTGCCTGATGCGGGATGTGAAACCACCTCCAACGTTTCTTGTCTTTAAAAATAAACAGATCAAACAGCTTTCATTTTCTGGCCTAGGTGCTGGGTCCACTGAGGAAGTCCCTGGAGCAGAGCCGGAATGAGGGAGAGAGCACAGGCCCACCTGCCCAAGGCGCTGGGTCGGCCCATTTCCTCTTGGCTTCAACTCCAGCTCTTCCCAGGTGAAGCCACTGCCGGGGTCTCCTGGATTCCCCCAGGGCACTTGGAGGAAGAACTGTTAGGGTCCCCAGCACCTGAAAACCTTTCCTGGAGGCACGTCAAGGATGTCTTTTCAACACGCCCTAGGAAAAGGGAAGATCTGCAATCCAGATGAGCGTCGCCTGAAATTCAAATTATAAATCAAGGGCTCGCCCACTCAGGTCTCCCAAAGGACAGCTGCTAGAGGAGAGTATAGCTGAGCTGAAAGACCCCAGTGTCCCTTGGGACTCCCTCAGACCCGTTTGGGTTTGTTAGAAATACACCACTGAACAAGACTCATTCCTTTTTTTTTTTTGCCCCCCAAGAGTAGTGCCTCCATCTCCTGAAAAAAAGGCATTGGCTCTTTTCAAAATGAGAAACATGGGTTCAAACTAACTAGCTGTGTGCTCCTTGGCACATTACCCAATCTTCTTAGGCCTCAGTTTTCTTATCCATAAAATGGGGTTAATACTAACCTCTTATGGTTGTTGTGAGAATAAATGAAGCAATGCAAAGATTAGAAAAATACTTGTACATGTGCCAAAAAAGGACTAGAAGGATATAAAATCCACAACAAACTGTTAACTGCAGGTTCCTTCTGGAGAGAGGATTGAAAGTGGTGGGGAAGAAATGACAAGACTTTCATGTTCTACTCCAAAGACTTCAGTACTGTTTGCATCTTTTATATTGAAAATACATTTATGTTTCATGCAGGGACTGCTTCATGGTAGATACTCAGTTGTTAATTTTTAAAACTGAGATCTTAGTTCTAACTTAATTTTCCTTTGGAACTTCTGGTTCAAGGTGGAAGACTGAATGCATGTAGTTTTTTTTGTTTGTTTTATACCATTATGATAAATTTGTCATATGCCTCTCCCTCTTAACCCAAATCTCTAGACATGCTTTGTCATATAGTAACCCCAAACCTATAACAGCCCAGGAAAATAACAGAGGGTACTCGCAAGGATGAGGAATTCTAAGTAATCCCTGAAAGGAGAGGATGTGGATATTAGATTGAAAGAGGAAGCCACAGGTCACAGCATGCCTAGGACAGGACTGCTGCCAACACGTGGGGTGGGGTAGGGTGCAGGGAAGAAGCAGATCCTGGAGCAGGAAAGCTTCCAGGGCCAGCTATCTGGGAGACAAGTGGAGAGGAAGCAGGAGGGGCCCAAAAGGCTCTGGCTCTAGCTCTTTTTCACACTTGGCTTTTATTCCATTTCTGGTTCATGGAGATATATATCTTATGTTTTAGCCCACCTATACCTTTTAAATGTTAAAAACATGTTTTATTTATCATGGCTTTGTTTAGAGCAGAGGGATTAACTTAAAGCATGAATTCACAGCATGAACTTGATCAAAAGTTTGAGATGATCAGTTTTCCAGGAAAATATACAGATGATGGTTTGAGAGGAAAATCCTGCAAGAGCTTCCAAACCTTTACCAACAGAAAATGCCCATGTTATAAAAACTGTTTCAGGACATAGAAACAGCTGGGAGCTACCTAACTAACCACTGTGCACGGTTGTGCAGGTTGTGCACTGCACAACTTGATGCCATGTGAGTGAGTTGTATAGTGTACAACTGAGCCGCCCCAATCCCTGTATATCAGATCAAATAGGGTTTATCCCAGGAATATAAGCCTAGTTCAACATTAGAAATCTATTTGTGTAATTCACCACATTCATAGATTAAGGAAGAAAAAACATATTTCTCTTAACATATTTGATAAAAACATTGTTAAAAGTTAACACCTATTTCTGCTTAAAAAGAACAGAAAAAAAAATACCCCTGGAAACTAGAAGTAAAAATTACAACAAATTTCCTTAACTTAGGGAAATCTAGAATTAGCATACTATTCAAGGTGAAATGTTAAATGTATTCACATTAAACCTAAAAAGTGGGCAAAGAATATCACAAAGAAGAGGAAATACGAATAGCCAAAGAATATAAGAAAAGATACTGTACCTTATTAGTAATCAGGGTCATATGTACATTGAGATGCCATTTTTTTGTCCATTAGATTGGCACGAGTGAAATATGATGACAAATATTGGTGAGGGACTAAACTGGTTCTCTCAAAAAGTATGGCCAGAGTATAAACTGGAACAACATGTTCAGAGGACGATTTGACAATATCTATTAATATTTTAAATGCACATTTTTTTCAGCTTTGCAATTCTATGTCTAGATATTCTCTAGAGAAATATTCACGCAGGTGCACGCATGGGCTGTGTACCATACATGGTTTTTCACTGTGGCGTTGTTTGGAATAGCAGAAATGGGGATACCCTGCTAAGGATTAGATTTGTCCCCGTTGCCTTTTCTCTAACGAGAAGTGCTGGGGAAAAAGTACTCTTGGAATCACAGACCTTATAACCTCATAATCCCTTGGACAGCTTCTCTTAGAAGATCAACCGCTTTGGAGCCACTGACATGAAAGAGGGTTTAAGAGGCCCCCCTGTGTTCTGAGGGTTTGAAAAGTAGTCTGACCTCCCCCCAGATGGGTCCCCAGCGATGGAAAGGATATAGTGGTGGATTCTAGAACTTGTCCTGCCTGGCCTTCCTGGGCAGATGGACACATGGGAAGCAGCTCTGCCTGTGACCTGAAGGATGTGAGTGTAAGGAGTAGGTGTCCCCAGCTGAGCTCAGCACTGAGGAATGGACATTGTCTTCTCTCCAAGGATAGCAGCAGCCTGTGCTAGGTCTCAATCAGTGCATTCCCACTGCCTCTGTGTACCAGGGACATCTGTTGGCCTGTGAAATGAGAGGTCCCTCCTGTTAAGGAGACTCGGGTATGGTAGCCCCAAGCACTGCTCCTTCTTTGACTCTGTGAGGGAGAGCTTCAGGAACTGCTGGACTTTCTGCTGGAAGGCACGTGGGCACTGGAGCTGAAGAAATAAGGAAAAGTGCCAAATGATATGCCCTCAAGATTGTGGAGCCGGTGCTATCACTTTCATAACTACTGGTCATCCAGCAAAGGTGTGGTTGGTATTTGAACAGCAGTGGCTGCTAACAGTTTATAAAGACCTACCTTGGGTCTTATGAGACAGTTGAAGATGGCAAGCCCTTAGCCTGGGTCTCTATTGTCTATACACTTAGGTGGTGAAAACCTGCTTACCAGCCTAGTCCCACAGTGAGACCGTGAGATCTTGAAGCAGAGATTTGAACCCTTTCCCCTGGCTCACTGCTTGGCACAATTCAGGTGTCAATAAAGGTTGCTTTAATGGTGCCTGCATCCCTTTTTCACAGATAGAAGGAGTTTATGGTAGCCCAGAATTGGTCTCTCGTGGCCATAAAATCAGACATGCAATGCTTTACTCTCGGGAACCTGCTTTGAAGTAGGTGATTTTTATTGTCCAAATCCTTCTCTTTTAACCCTCTAATACTTGGTGATTTAGATACCCCATAAACATTGAGAATTAAAGGTGTTTTGTCGACCTTTTTATTGGTGGGTTTGGAGGTTATAAGTACTCCATGCTCTCACAGTGACTTTTAAAAATTACCAGAAAAAGTTCCATTTATCAAAGTCCGCCAGGTTTGCCTATTTATGAACTCAGCAAATTTACAAATTGCAGCAAAACTGTCGTCTTAATATCACATTGATCTCTCCTGCCAAAGAAAACACACACACACACACACACACACACACACACACACACACACACACGGTATTTCATGCCACCTAAATCTGTTGATAAATCAGGGAAGGCTGATCTCTTTGAGAGAGGCAGAAAGTAATGGAATTCGGAGAGGCAGAAACTCAGCCTGCCTATTGGGACTTAGGGGCTGTCACTTGTCACCTGGTTGGAAAGAAGTGACCCTACCCCAGTGACCTCCTTCCCCAGAGCTCAGCAGGGAGAATGAATGTGGGTGAGCCTTCACACCTGGAACCTGACACCTTCAAACACCATGATCACTATCTAGGGGCAGCAAGAGGGTCACCTACATAATTCAAATCACAGCTGGCCAGGTGGTTTGAAATAGCAGATCTCAATGGATTTCTGTTCCACCATCCAAATGTCACTCAGCTTTCTGCTGCTGTGTTTGCTCTCGGGCCAAAGGTCACCTTGGGCTGCTTCCTCCCTCTAACCGCTTGCTGGCTCCTAACACAAATGGATTATTTAATCGACTGTCTGGCAACTCCTTATCTAATCACACAAACTCAAAAGGGCTTTTCCTTCCACATTTTGCTTAGAAGCATCTAAAGTTCTTAAGTAAACTGGAGATTTCTTTTTTTTTTTTTTTTTGGCGGTACGCGGGCCTCTCACTGTTGTGGCCTCTCCCGTCGCAGAGCACAGGCTCCGGACACGCAGGCTCAGCGGCCATGGCTCACGGGCCTAGCCGCTCCGCGGCATGTGGGATCTTCCCGGACCGGGGCACGAACCCGTGTACCCTGCATCGGCAGGCAGACTCTCAACCACTGCGCCACCAGGGAAGCTCTGGCTTCCTTTTTAATGTCAACCTTTAGGCTGTATAGACAGAAAGGGCCTCACCAGACATAAACCAGCAATTCTACTTCCGGGTATACATACAAAAGAATTGAAAGCAGGGTCTCAAAAAGATATTTGTACACCAATTTCATAGCAGCATTATTCACAATAGATAAAACATGGAAGCAACCCAAGTGTCCATGGATAGATGAATGGATAAGCAAAATGTGGCGTATACATACAATGGAATATTATTCAGCCATAAGAAGGAAGGCAATCCTGACATCTGCTACAGCATGGATGAACCCTAGGACATTACGCTAAGTGAAATAAGCCAGTCATAAAAAGACAAACACTGTATGATTCCACTTACATGAGGTACTCACAGAATAGACAAATTTCTAGAGACAGAAAGTAAAATAGTGGCTGCTAGAGCCAGTGGGAAGTGGAGGGTGGGGTATAATGGGTATAGAGTTTCAGTTTTACAAGATGAAAAGAATTATGGAGATGGAAGTGGTGATGGTTACAAAATATTCTGAGTGTATTTAATGCCATTGAGCTGTACACTTAAAATGGTTAAAAATGATAAATTTTATATTATGTGTATTTTAACACAATAACATTTTTTGAAAAAAAAAACAAAACCAGAGAGATAATGTACATAGCCTAACTCTGTTTTCCACATTTGGTGGTAATTGTAATACAATTTCTTTTTCAATGAAACAAACTATAAAAGTGCACATCAAAAACAACAAGAAAAACACCAGACACTGACCACCACCTCATATCAAGCACTTAGCAAAGCCTGCCGAACTCTGGGGAGCTGGGCTGGCTGCCGAGAATCCCCTTGGACCTGTTAAAATATAGATTCCAGGTTTTGCCCAGATCCACTGGGATTCCACTTCAGTGGGCTCTGGTAACAGGAATCTGTCTTTTTACAGTGTCCCTAAAGAGAATTCTGACTTGCAGTCAGTACTTCATCTCGATTATTCCAAAAGTAGAAGAATGATAGTTTAGTAAGTTCCTCAATTCTTCTTTCAGGTTAACCAGCAAACATTTGTCAAGTAGGTAAGACACAAAAGATACTGTGGCAGATGCTAGGAAAACAGAGGGTAAATAATAATGAGTTATGACTTACTGAGTGCTCACTAGGTACAGAGAGGCGAAATAACTTTTAAAAATCCTCACAACTAGTAGATCTGATGCCAGAGCCTGCACTGTTTACCGCCATAAGCCAGTTCCTACCTTCAGCAGGCCTTGTGAGGTGGGGGAATCCCTGAAATGACCATAATAAGGGGCAGAATGATATACGTGTTAAATTGAGATGCGAAGACAAGTCCTAGGGGAGGAGCCATGTTTGGGACCACAGTTTGGACTCCAGAGATTTTTCACCTCTTCATCAAACAGCGAAAGGACTGTGAAATTCCCTAGCAAATTCTGGAATGGAGTCACAGAGAATCAACCCATCTGTCCATGAGACAGATCCACAGAGGTTTTTTTTTTCCTAACAGAGATCTTCCTTCAAGACGTGGCAGCAAACAAGCTGCGGCCTGGGACCAAGGGAGAAACCTGGCTCTTTCCACTTCTCACTTTCTAAAACCTCTTGATTTTGTAATGTGCTTGGGGTGGGAGTCGGGTCAGGTTGGGAAGTGGTCAGACGTGAAACTGAAGATTCTGGATTTTCCTTCCACGTGGTGCCAGTGATTGACCCGAAGCCTGTGATTCCGGGTACAGGGAGAGGTGTCAGGCAGTTTGGGACCCAAATAGCAAATTCAGGGGCATCTAAAATCAGGAAGATGACCCTGTTTTAGGTAACTAAGCAGGTATTATTTCGTCTGAATTAAGGCCACAGAGGTTGAAGGTCATTCCTAACTCAGAAGAAGTTCTTCTGCGCTGGCTTCTCAGAGATTGTGTGTGAACTGCAGCAGAGACACTGTCTTAACCCCACAGTGATCGCATGTCTTCAAAGATGACAGGCTCTGTGGTTCCAAAGAAACAAACTGGTTAAAAAAAGGCAGTGCAAGACTTTTTATTTTGAGGAGACGTGAAATGCTCTTTTTGTGTGTGTGTGCGTGTGTGTGTGCGTCTCAATCCTAAAGATTAGCTATTAGAGAGCTCCTCCAACCTAAAATTTTATTTTGGCTTTCATCAATATTTAGAATTTATCTAGTATATTTTATTGTTCTCTCTCTCTCTCTCTCTTCCTATTTCCCCATGAGTGACTGCCTTAATTTTTAAATTACCTACCTTAACAAGGCCAAATGCTAAATGTCTACAATGAACCCAATATAAAGGAAGACAGTCGGAGAGATTTAAGATTTGAATATAAACATTCTGATTGTAAATGTCATTTTTCCATTAATCTGGCAGCTCTTTTAATGGACATGTCAGCACCACGGCTAAGTTGTATTTCCCTCCAAGTAAGTAACCCAGACGAAACACTATTGCTCAAGTCTAATTCTGATATCCTAAATCAATGCTTTTATGGTATATATGAATTTGAAGCATGAGATGAAAAAATAAAATGGTTGTTTCTCTCCTTCTTCCCCCCCAAAACCAAACAAAAACAAGGCAGTCACCCTTGGAGACATTTCATAGGCGAAAAGGAACAAGAAAATAGGTCCAGGGAGATGCTGATTCGGAGCTTATTTAATATGACCGTGGTGGCAAAGACAGTTGAGGGTTCACCAAATATTCCTGCCCCAGACCCCTCCCCAGAGTAGGGCTGTTGCTGGGAACCAGCTGTTCAGTCAGGGGCTACATTTGCCAAGACCCCCGCCTCTAAGAGGGGACATGTGCCTTGTGTTTGCCAATGGGATATGAGCAGAAGAAATGGATATCGGTTCTGGGCTAAAAGAGTTAAGAAGCAAGTGTGGGGCTTCCCTGGTGGCGCAGTGGTTGAGAGTCCGCCTGCCGATGCGGGGGACGCGGGTTCGTGCCCCGGTCCGGGAGGATCCCACGTGCCGTGGAGAGGCTGGGTCCGTGGGCCATGGCCGCTGAGCCTGCGCGTCCGGAGCCTGTGCTCCGCAGCGGGAGGGGCCACAGCAGTGAGAGGCCCGCGTACCGCAAAAAAAAAAAAAAAAAAAAAAAAGCAGCAGCAAGTGTGTCTTCACTCTCTGGTTCTCCAATGCTCCCTGATAACTAAGAACCACAGAGATCTAGAGGAGGGCAGATCCACAAGAGTGCAGGAGCCTGGTTTCTGAGCAACCATGGGAAGCAAACCTGCCCATCAGGAACATGTACATATACTACACTTAGCCTGTTAAGCCACTGACACTTTGTTACGGTGGGTAGCGCTACTCTGTTACATTCCAAGGCGCTGAGCTTAGGAGCTGGAGGAGGGAGTAAACACTTATTAGTGAGTTAAGACACACACTAGGAAATAAATACATTTTTCTTCCTTCCATGGGAAACTGTGTAACACAAGGATTATCATCTCAAATGCCTAAAACACAAGGCAGGTACGTGGCGTTAATACCAGTATACATTAACACCTAAGCAGTACTTATTATGTGACAGGCGCACTATTCTAAGCACTTATTCTAACTCATTTAGTTCTCACAGATTTGTGAGGTAAACGGTTATAATCCCCATTTAGCAGATGCAGAAACTGAGGCCCACAGAGGTTAAGTAATTTGCCTAAGGTCACATAACTAGTAAGTGGCAGAGGCAGGATGCAAGGCCAGGCAGCTCTGTTCACCACAATGCACACACACCTCTCACAATGTGAGTGAATAAAGGGGCCAGATGAAGCTGAAGCAATCAGCGAAATCATGTCCAATCTCAAGGGGTCAGCTCCCTGGCGCTACCCGTAATTTCCACATGTATTGTAGACCTTTCCATCTTTCAAGAAAACTCAGAAATCCAGATTTTATGTAAAAATCTCCCAATTTTAAATGGTTTCAATTTTGGTTTAACCCCCTGAAGCCCAGACAAAGCACGTAGCATGTAGCCCGGGGCCAGACACTTGCCATCCCTGCTTTCAGAGCAGCTGTCTCCAAGGATCACACCACCTTCTGCTGGTCCAGAGGCCCTGGGGAATTCTGGGTCTGGTAGCCAGGAGAAGACTCAACTCTGCAAACAACAGCTCTTCAGGCCCACTGATATGAATAATTAATTTCTGTTTTCTCACTGCCAGCCCACAAAGGTTACCAACAAGCCCGGCATTCAGGAAGAACGCCATGTCCTTCTGAGACAATGAGGACAGGCATGGGAGATCCTGGGGGCGCACAGGGAGCCCCATAATGAAGTCCAGCGTGGTGGCCTGTGCTCAAAGGGAGCCAGTGGATGCAGGCACAGGCCTGTGTTGCACGCTCCCTGCCTGGCTGCTTCAGTGGGGCCATCAGAGTGTCCACAAGGCTCATTAGAGATGTGACACTCAGTGGCTTTCTCTGCTGACTGTCAGCGGGAGAGGACTCTGAATTCCTCAAGATGCTTTAAAATAAAACAAAAAGGCGCAATTATGCAGCCAAACCGAAGGCAAGGCAGCTGCATACAAAGCCGGGCTTTCTTCCTAAAAGGACCACAACCTCAGCTAGACAATGGTGAGACCTCACCTTCCTCCCCAGGGTTCCAGCCGTGAAGCATCCGTAATTGGACGCTCCACTGCTTCAGCTCCTGGATTATTCAAACTGCAGGATTTCCAGAAGCCTCGGGTTTCAATTAAGGATATGACCAGGCAACAAGATGAGCCAGATACCGTTTTTTTCACCCTTATTGTCTATTTCAGCGATGCAAATGGCCAACAACAGTAATGTTTGTGATAATAATAAAATTAGTCAACACGCTCTGTTTACTAAGTGTCAGGTGCTGAGTGCTTTATATATCAAGTTATTGAATCTTCACACACACTTAATTAGGTATTGATATCATATTATTATCACTCAGTCTAAGATAAGGAAACTGAGGCACAAAAAATTTAAGCTAGCTTAAAGTCACATAGCAGTTAAGTGGCAGAGCTGGGATTCAAACCCAAGCAATGTGGTCCTAGACGGTATGCTCTTGAGCACCATACCGGTGGCTGTCTGCATTTATACAGAGCTTATCGTATGCCAGGCCCTGTGCTACATATTTTCTGTCCATTATTTCATTTAGTCTTTACAACATCAGGTGAGATATAATCATCTCCATTGTACAGAAAAGGAAATAGGTTTATAGAAAAGTGAAGTAACTTGGTTAAGGGCACAAAATAACAAGCAGCCTGCAGCCTGGATCCAAACCAGGTTCCTCTGATTCAAAGCCAAGCTCTTAACCATTACTTGGTACAGAGTCCCAGCTCATCCAGTTTACTGGTATTCATAAAAGTAGGCCTGGAAAATCATCTAGTCCAATCACCTTATTTTAGAGATGAGGAGCCGTAGCCTGGAGAAATTAAGAGTTAGTGGTGAGATGGAGTAGAGTAACTTTGGCCCCAGAAAGAGCTGGGCTCTATTCCTAGCCCCGCTTTTTTTTTTTTTTTTTTTTTTTGCGGTACGTGGGCCTCTCACTGTTGTGGCCTCTCCCGTTGCGGAGCACAGGCTCTGGACGCGCAGGCTCAGCGGCCATGGCTCACGGGCCCAGCCGCTCCGCGGCATGTGGGATCTTCCCGGACCAGGGCACGAACCCGTGTCCCCTGCATCGGCAGGCGGACTCTCAACCACTGCGCCACCAGGGAAGCCTCCTGTTCTTTATTAGCTAAGTGACTCGTTCTAGACTTATTATTACTATAGAATAAGAATAATAATACTTGGTCTTATGGGACTATACTGATTAAAGTACGTGTGTAATATATACTTGTACTAAACACTCGGCATGGCAAAACCGTATCATTATAGTCAGGTATCCCCAAATCACAGACTGATAGTTTCAAACTTTTGTTTACAAGTGTGTTCTTTATGATTTGAAATAACAGTGTAAGTGGTGAGTAGGTTGTGAGGAAGCCCCCCCACCCCCGATCTAATCAACAGACAAAGACCTTGGAAAATTGCATTGTACTTCTGCAACTTTTCTAAGTGTCATGTTCATTCCAAGTGTGCAAAATCCCTGAGGAAATCACATTTCTCAGAGATCTGGGCAATCAGACATTTAGGCATTCCATCATCATAAATGAAGTTAATATACTACCATCATAAATGGATGTTGAATTTTGTCAAAAGCTTTTTCTGCATCTACTGAGACGATCATATAATTTTTATTTTTTAATTTGTTAATGTGGTGCATCATATTGACTGATTTGCAGGGATTAAACCATCCTTGTATCCCTGGGATAAATCCCACTTGATCATGGTGTATGATTCTTTTAATATACTGTTGAATTCAGTTTGTTAATATTTTGTTGAGGATTTTTGCATCTATGTTCATCAGTGATACTGGCCTGTAATTTTCTTTTTCTTGTGGTATCTTTGTCTGGTTTCAGTATCAGGGTGATGCTGGCCTTGTAGAATGCGTTCAGAAGTGTTACTTCCTCTTCAATGTTTTTGAATAGTTTGATAAGGATAGATGTCAATTCTTTAAATGTTTGGTAGAATTCAGCTGTGAAATCTTCTGGTTCTGGACTTTTGTTTGTTGCGAGTTGTTGTTGTTTTTACTGATTCAATTTCTTTACAGGTAATGGTCTGTTCATATTTTGTATTTCTTCCTGATTCAGTCATGGGAGATTGTACATTTCTAGGAATTCATCCATTTCTTCTAGGTTTTCCACTTTATTGGCACATAATTGTTCACAGTAATCTCTTATGATCCTTTGTATTCCTGTGGTGCTGGTTGTAACTTCTCTTTCTTCATTTCTGATTTTATTTATTTGGGTCCTCTCTCTTTTTTCTTTGATGAGTCTGGCAAAAGGTTTATTAATTTTGTTTATCTCTTCAAAGAATCAGCTCTTAGTTTCATTGATCTTTCCTATTTTTTTAAATTCTCGATTTCATTTATTTCTGTTCTGATCTTTATTATTTCTTTCCTTCTACTAACTTTGCGTTTTGTTTGTTCTTCTTTTCCTAGTTCCTTTAGGTATAAGGTTAGGTTGTTTATTTGCATAAATACTAGGATAAAATATTATCCTAAGGCGTGTGTTGTTGGGTTTTTTTTAGTTAATTAATTAATTTATTTTTTGGCTGTGTTGGGTCTTCGTTTCTGTGCGAGGGCTTTCTCTAGTTGTGGCAAGTGGGGGCCACTCTTCATCGCGGTGCACGGGCTTCTCACTATCGCGGCCTCTCTTGTTGTGGAGCACAGGCTCCAGACGCACAGGCTCAGTAGTTGTGGCTCACGGGCCTAGTTGCTCCGTGGCATGTGGGATCTTCCCAGACCAGGGCTCGAACCCACGTCCCCTACATTGGCAGGCAGATTCTCAACCACTGCGCCACCAGGGAAGCCCCTAAAGTGTGTTTTATTCTGTCAATCAAATAAACAAAGTTGCATAGGTATAATCTATTCTTTATGGTAAAAAACAGTCTCAAACCTTGAGACTGAAACAGACTTCATTAGGGGAAGATATTCCATATATGTCTTCGTGTTTGCTGTTAGAGAGAGAGCATTCCAATATGGCCTAAGACAAGGAAGGACATCAAAAGCCTGTGCTGGACCTCTCTGGAGTCTGTTGATACATATATTTTTTCTTGCTTTTGCTCTGTATCCTCTGTAAAAAAAAAACTTAGCCATGCGTACAATCTGCTATTGGGTCTTATAAATCCCTCCAGCAAATCACTGAATGAAACAATGGTGAAACCGTTTAGCCATTTCTAACATTGTTTTTCACATTTTTGAGACCTACCCTCTCATATACACATACAAACAGCTATGGTTACCACTTGGCCTTAGTGAGAAGGGAACTTAGAGGTTTTCAGGAAATTACTTTGATTTTTGAGGCTCAGAGAGCCATTCTTCTGTATGAAAATAAGTCAGGTGTTTGTGTCAGTCAAGATAAATGAGGTAATGCTGCAGTAACTAACAGCACCAAACATTTCAGTGGCTTCAAATAACAATGGTTTATTTCTCACTCTAGGACATGTCCACTGAAGGTTGAATAGGAGCTCTGCTCTGTATTGCCCTCCCCCTAGGACCCAGGCTGACAAAATTGCCACCATTGGGAACAGTATACGTTGCAATAGCAAAGGGAAAAAAGTGCTCTGAAGGGTTTCATACCAGCATGAAATGCTCTGGTCTGGAAGTTGCACAATCACTTCCATTCAAATTCATTGGTTAGAACTAGGCAAATAGTCCTACTCAATTTCAAGGGAACCAGGAATATAATCCTACCTACCATGTTCCTGGACAGCAAAGGGGAACCAAAATGCTTAGTTTATGGTCCTAATGACTAGCACAGTTCTTCATGAGTTGGGGAGGGCCTAGTTGGGCAGGTTTGAATATCGGCCTTTCTGTGCATTGACCACCTTCCGGAAACAGCACACTCCTCTCAGGAAGAGGGGCACAAAATGGCAAATTCTCAACTGGTGGGCAGGTGGATTGTGGTACTAAGCCAGAAGGGCAGACATCAAAATCTCCTTGGGGCATGTAATGTTTGAAAATAGCTTCAGGAAGAAGAAGCCAGCACATCCCTTGAGAATCACAGCTCTAGAATACATCTTATCCTACTGGTCCAAAAATAAAGAGGAGAAGGGAGAAGAAGAGATGAAGAGAAAGGTAAAGAATAAGAAGAGGAAGGGGAAGAGAAAATGAAAAAGGTTTTAAATGCTTAAAGACCCCAAGAGTCTGCCCAGATAGTCCCAATCCCACAAAATTCTTACTTGAAAATGTACAATCTTTCTTTTATTGTTCAATAAACACCGTATGCCAGCATGGTGTTAGGGGCAGGGATACTAGAATTTTTAAAAATGGTCATCCTCTAACACACACAATTTAGGGGCTTGGAATCCAGTGGGGAAAACAGAGAGGCAAACCATTTTAAATCATTTTATAATTGCTCAAATGAATGCACAAGTTCAGGGGAGGATTGTGGAGCCAACACTGGGCTGGTTTTCCAAAAGCCATTCACAGTCCCCTTCTACCTTAACACTCTTTACTATAGAGGCTGAAGAGTGTAAATTCCTGATTGCCCAGCCCTCTTTGCAGCTATGGGCAATATGACCCAGTGTTGGCCAATAGCATGGAAGTAGCAGTTGTTAGGTAGGACTTGGGGGAAAGTCTTTTAAAGGGACAGTCAACCAGTATGATCACTGCAGTCTAATCTCATTAGATTTAGGGGCTAGAGCAATCGCTTTGTCTTTAATGTGGAAGATAACTGGGGCTGGAGGAGAAAGGCTAAGGGCAGAACAATAAGTTATAGCAGTGATTTACATTAGAGGTAATGGAATAAACCTCTGGGTATTCATCAACATTTATTGAGCATCTCCCATTATGTCAGGCACTACGACATTCTGGGGCTACAGAGACAAATAAGATACAGGTCAGAATAAGGGTGCCTCTCACCATATCAATCACAACCCCAGGGCAGGAATGAGGGGTGCTCATGGAACCTCAAGTTTGGGATATTCTGCCCCCTGCCCCAAGTTCAGGAAACACAAATGGGGTAGGATGGGGCCCAGAGAAATTAAAGCCAGCCCCATTCTGCAGCAATTCAAGGGGCACCAGGACTGTTGCAGTAATGGGAAGAAAGCGACTTAAGAGGCGATGCTCTTTTTATGTATACATCTCACCCAAACAAGCCTTGATGTTCCTCCAAATCCAGTCTAGTTATTTTAAATCACTGCATGTGGCAAATTAGAAAAGGAAATGGCAAAGTTGTAGGAGAAGTCTAGGCTCGAAACAGTCCTACCTGACCTGATGAAAATGGTCTGGAATTGGAGAGTGACAATGACTGCACAACTTTGTGAATATAGTAAAAACCATGCCTATCCATTTTAAACAGGTGAATTTTATGGTATGTGAATTATCTCTCAATAAAATTAATTAATTATTTTAATGGGAGAAAGAATAATTCCACCACTTAGCCCTAAGCAAACTTGGGCTTGTTAGTTAACAGGTCAGAGCCTCAGTTTCCTCATCTGCAAAATGAGAATAGTATTACTTTCTTTACAGTAAGAACAGAACAGTAGACTGTTCTGAATATTAAATGTGACCATGTAGGTTAAGCATGTAACACAGTGCCTTGCAGGTTGTAGAAGCAAAATATCTTCTAGTTCCTTTCTTCCTAAGTGCCAATAAAAATTTTAAAACAATCATTTTCTCAGCCACAAGATGTGACATACGCTCTAGGCAACCTCCCTTCAGACAGTCTTATCTCAGGCAGACAAGAGCAGGGAACGAATGGGAAGACAGGAACACGGACAGAAGCTGATGCTCACTGCGGAAAGACTGAAGATTTACTCTGCAGCTATGCAGTGCAGAAATAACGGGAGCGATTCATGCAGTGTGAAAACAGCTACACAGACAGAGCAGTGTTAAGGAAAGTCAGGCGGGTGCAGACATTTCTGCTTATCATTCTAGTTTAGTATCCAAACAGAATCCAGTTTTGCAAAATAGCCAAATCCACCCCAACACCTGGACAAGTCCGTGTGGCCACAACACAGCCCTGATGTTTAGAGATGACCCAGGCCCCACTCTCCTTGCTATGGTTCCTCAAAACCAGACTGAACCCAAAACAAACCTTACACAACCAGAATAGTTGGGCACAGTACCACATTAGGGAATTTAAGTCTTCACTGAGCTTCTCTTTTGCGACTATTAGAAAATCAACCAGGTACTTTTCAAGTACCTGCTGTGTGCCCAGCCTTGTGAAAGATACTGTTGTGAGGGAAAAAAAGAAGCATAAGCCCTGATCCCTGCTTTCAAGGAGCCAGCTAACCTCTTAGGTTTGAGAGCAACACTTAACAGTAAACATATAAAAGGCATCGTGCCTTGCACAGAGCAGTGGTTCAGTTGTTATTTGTTCATTGGGTCAATGAATTAATAGATGGCACAATAATAAAACAATTGTGTACATGTGGGGCTCACTCTAAGAACCACAAGATGGGTTGGAGTACTTGGAAAAAGCTTGTGCCAGAGGCTGCTAGTTGCCTACTCAATATCAATTCTTCCATTTTTCCTTGTAACAGAGCCCCTATTTTATTTGAGGTGGCCATATGCCCAGATAAAATACTACATTTCCCAGCCACCCTTGTAGCTAGAGATGGCTAATGAGATCTAAACAGAAATTGTCATGAGAGGCTTCTAGGAAAGTGCCTTAAAAGGCAGACCAACAGCTGCTACTCACTCTTATGTCCTTTCTCCCTTTCTTCTAATTCTTGTCTGAAACACGAATGTGATGGCTGGATTTCCAGCAGCTATTTTGGACCATGAGGCAACCTTGAGACAGAAAAGCAAAAAGAAGCCTGAAGTTTTAGCCACAGCAATCAGAGAAGAAAAAGAAATAAAAGGAATCCAAATTGGAAAAGAAGAAGTAAAGCTGTCACTGTTTGCAGATGACATGATACTATACATAGAGAATCCTAAAGATGCTACCAGAAAACTACTAGAGCTAATCAATGAATTTGGTAAAGTAGCAGGATACAAAATTAATGCACAGAAATCTCTTGCATTCCTATACACTAATAATGAAAAATCTGAAAGTGAAATTAAGAAAACACTCCCATTTACCACTGCAACAAAAAGAATAAAATATCTAGGATTAAACCTACCTAAGGAGACAAAAGACCTGTATGCAGAAAATTATAAGACACTGATGAAAGAAATTAAAGATGATACAAATAGATGGAGAGATATACCATGTTCTTGGATTGGAAGAATCAACATTGTGAAAATGACTCTACTACCCAAAGCAATCTACAGATTCAATGCAAACCCTATCAAACTACCACTGACATTTTTCACAGAACTAGAGCAAAAAATTTCACAATTTGTATGGAAACACAAAAGACCCCGAATAGCCAAAGCAATCTTGAGAACGAAAAACGGAGCTGGAGGAATCAGGCTCCCTGACTTCAGACTATACTACAAAGCTACAGTAATCAAGACAGTATGGTACTGGCACAAAAACAGAAATATAGATCAATGGAACAGGATAGAAAGCCCAGAGATAAACCCACGCACATATGGTCATCTTATCTTTGATAAAGGAGGCAAGAATATACAGTGGAGAAAAGACAGCCTCTTCAATAAGTGGTGCTGGGAAAACTGGACAGCTACATGTAAAGGAATGAAATTAGAACACTCCCTAACACCATACACAAAAATAAACTCAAAATGGATTAAAGATCTAAATGTAAGGCCAGACACCATCAAACTCTCAGAGGAAAACATAGGCAGAGCAATCTATGACATAAATCACAGCAAGATCCTTTTTGACCCACCTCCTAGAGAAATGGAAATAAAATCAAAAGTAAACAAATGGGACCTAATGAAACTTAAAAGCTTTTGCACAGCAAAGGAAACCATAAACAAGACGAAAAGACAACCCTCAGAATGGGAGAAAATATTTGCAAATGAAGCAACTGACAAAGGATTAATCTCCAAAACATACAAGCAACTCATGCAGCTCAATATCAAAAAAACAAACAACTCAATTCAAAAATGGGCAGAAGACCTAAAAAAGACATTTCTCCAAAGAAGATATACAGATGGCCAACAAACACATGAAAGAATGCTCAACATCATTAATCATTAGAGAAATGCAAATCACAATTACAATGAGATATCATCTCACACCGGTCAGAATGGCCATCATCAAAAAATCTACAAACAATAAATGCTGGAGAGGGTGTGGAGAAAAGGGGACCCTCTTGCACTGTTGGTGGGAATGTAAATTGATACAGCCACTATGGAGAACAGTACGGAGGTTCCTTAAAAAACTGAAAATAGAACTACCATACGACCCAGCAATCCCACTACTGGGCATATACCCTGAGAAAACCATAATTCAAAAAGAGTCATGTACCACAATGTTCATTGCAGCTCTATTTACAATAGCCAGGATATGGAAGCAACCTAAGTGTCCATCAACAGATGAATGGATAAAGAAGATGTGGCACATATATACAATGGAATATTACTCAGCCATAAAAAGGAACAAAACTGAGTTATTTGTAGTGAGGTGGATGGACCTAGAGACTGTCATACAGAGTGAAGTAAGTCAGAAAGAGAAAAACAAATACCATATGCTAACACATATATATGGAATCTAAAAAAAGAAAAAAGACCAGAAGAACCTAGGGGCAAGACGGGAATAAAGATGCAGACCTACTAGAGAATGGACTTGAGGGTATGAGGAGGGGGAAGGGTAAGCTGCGACAAAGTGAGAGAGTGGCATGAACATATATACACTACCAAACGTAAAATAGCTAGTGGGAAGCAGCCACATAGCACAGGGAGATCAGCTCGGTGCTTTGTGACCACCTAGAGGGGTGGGACAGGGAGGGTGGCAGGGAGGGAGATGCAAGAGGGAAGAGATATGGGAACATATGTATATGTATAACTGATTCACTGTTATAAAGCAGAAACTAACACACCATTGTAAAGCAATTATACTCCAATAAAGATGTTAAAAAAAAAAGAAGCCTAAATTCCTGATGATCATAGAGTCACCATCCTCTCCCTGGACTGCTTATCTCTAGTATTCTTTTACATGAGAGATAAGTAAACCTCTATCTTGCTTTTTTGGGTTTTGTCGAATGCAGCAAACCCATATCTTAACCAATACAAGGTTCCACAGAAAAGCCAGGCCTTAAAGGAAGGGTTGGCTTTCCAATTGGGGAAGTGAAGGGGGGAGGGCATCTCAAATGCCAGAAAGAGCACTGGAAAGGACACTGGCAAGAAGGAGCACTGGCCGAAGCCAAGTGGGTAGAGAGTAGGAAATGAGGAGAAGTCAGATGATGGTTTTGCAGGGGAGACAGGGCTTGACTGGGGAAGGACCAGGGACCACAGAGGGCTAAGAAAGCTTGTTTCCCTCTGAAGGAGCGAAACATCTCTGGAGCTGGCGCAGGGTAAGAAAGGAAACAAAGAGGCAGATGAAGAGGCTTGGGGACTTTATTCCATGAAGAAATGTGAGTATGAGCTGTGGCCTGGTTCAGCCAGCTGAACGTTTCTGGACTGAAGATAGTAACTCTTAGATAGTAACACCATCTAAGATTTATTAAACACTTATGTGCTCTGCTGTGTGCTATACACCCTGTACACATTATCTCAGTGAAGCTTCTCGACACATCTATGACACAGTCCTATCATTATCACCCCTATTTGGCAGACACAGAACTGGGGCTTAGAGAGAGTCAGTAACTTGTCCAAGGTAAGCCTCACAACCCTGCAAGCTGGGTAACATCCAGCCCGCTTTTCAGATGCAGAAAGTGTTTGTACCATTCTTTCAAAGCTAAGAAAAGGTCTGGGGGACCTCCCTGGTGGTGCAGTGGGTAAGAATCCACCTGCCAATGCAGGGGACATGGGTTCGATCCCTGGTCCAGGAAGATACCACATGAGGCAAAGCAACTAAGCCCGTGCATCACAACTGCTGAGCCTGTACTCTAGAGCCCGCGAGCCACAACTACTGAGCCCGCGTGCTGCAACTACTGAAGCCCATGCGCCTAGAGCCCGTGCTCCACAGCAAGAGCAGCCACCGCAATGAGAAGCCTGCGCGCTGCCACGAAGAGTAGCCCCGGCTTGCTGCAACTAGAGAAAGCCTGCACACAGCAACGAAGACCCAACACAGCCAAAAAAAAAGAAAAGGTATGAAGATCCTGACTTAAAATACAAAGAGGGCTTCCCTAGTGGCGCAGTGGTTAAGAATCTGCCTGCCAATGCAGGGGACACGGGTTGGAGCCCTGGTCTGGGAAGATCCCACATGCCACAAAGCAACTAAGCCCACGCGCCATAACTACTGAGTCTGCACTCTAAAGCCCGCGAGCCACAACTACTGAAGCCCGTGTGCCACAACTGCTGAAGCCTGCACGCCTAGATCCTGTGCTCCGCAACAAGAGAGGCCACCGCAATGAGAAGCCTGCGCACCACAACGAAGAGCAGCCTCCACTCGCCGCAACTAGAGAAAGCCCGCGCGCAGCAACGATGACCCAACACAGCCAAAAATAAATAAATAAACAAAATCTATAAAAAAGAAAACACACAAAGATTCAGAATCAAACACAGGGCCAATTGCTTTGTGAATAGTCTCTTCACCAGAAGAAAAACAGATGAGAAGAATAGAAAAGTTTTCAGGCTTGGTTACATTTACCTCTTGTAGAGGAGGAACACATTGTTAACAAACCCACCCACACCCCCTGGCCGAATGATGTTCACGAGGTGTAGATGTTGCTAAGGTGGGCGGGGGGAGGAGTGGGGGGTACCACGCATTAAAGAACCAAGCAAACAGTGAGGCCATGTCAGCTCTGGCTACAGATGAATCGTAGCCAACCACCAGCTCACGCGTCTCAAGTAGTTTTTTAATATCTCTCCGCAACAGGGAATGGGAAAAAAATTACTCCCTCACAGCTAAGGCTAAAAATTCCATACTTTGACTTAAGATATTCAGACACATCCAACGAACACAAGGAATTCTTCCTGGAGCAAAAATCTCATGAGTCACTAATGGGAAGGGGAAAAAAAACCATCAGGTCCCAAATGAACTAGGTAACATGAGTGCCTAGTAGGAAACGCATTTCCCATGAAGATTAAAAAGTCTCCATTGGCAGCCTGGGAGAATCTGATGCCAGGGCCTCCTGAGTAGTAGAGAAATCTGGAATTCTACAGCTGGTCCAGGACAGCCTTACATACTGGAAGTTAAAGAGTGTCAGTTTTGTAAGCCTGACCCAAGTTCCAATGCTGACTCCACCACGAGCTGTTTGACGCTGGGTAAACGTCCTCACCTCTCCCAGCCTCGGCATATTCACCTATAGAGTGGGACAAATAACTTCCACCCACTAAATGAGGCTAAATGAGACAGTCTGCTGCTCCTGTTACTATGATTTTGACAGCAGGGGTCCCCAACCCCCGGGATCTAATGCCTGATGATCTGAGGTAGAGCTGATGTAATAATGATAGAAATAAAGTGCATGATAAAGGTAATGCGCTTGAATCATCCCGAAACCATCTCCCCGCCCTGGTCCTTGGAAAAATTGTCTTCCATGAAAACAGTCCCTGGTGCCAAAAAGGTTGGGGACTGCTGTTTGATAGGACTCACATCTTAAGTTTTCTCTGCTTAAAATTCCAAGAAAGAAAAGGCCATAGGATGCAATGGAAAGAGCCTAGATCTGGCTCCTAGACCCTGCCTTGAGGGTCATAAGCATGTGACCCTGAGGTTACTTTTAGGGCTCCAGGGTCCTCATCTGTCTGGATAGGGCCAGGAAGATCCTAGATTTGGAAGACCAAATCTAAGATCCTTTCTTCTTCTGTCACTGAGGTTCTAAATGGCAGTCCTTACTTAGTCACTCATTTCAGGATTTAACAAGTTACCTGCTGGAAAGCTGTTTATCTAAAAACCTTTGGTTTCTACCCCGGAAGCAAAAAAGCCAGTGAGAACCTTGAGGGCAGGTCACCGACTTTTGCCATCTTGACCCTTAACACAGACTTGGCACAAAGTAAGACCTGCATAAATCCTTGTCGAGTGGAATGGACAAGTGAATGAATGAAGGATTTCCAAGGGCTGGCAAAAATGACTGCTCATCCTCCACTAAGCAAAGTTTAACGCAAGGAGAAAACGCTACCAATTTAAAATATTAATGATATTGACTTTGTCATCTGAACTACATCAGAATACCAGATGAATAGCTGCTGCCAGTCAAAAGGATGCCTGACTTGGGCTTTAGCTGGACGAGCGCACTTTGGTCCACGTGTGGCAAAGGGGATGCCACAGGCTACAGGAGGGATATGTAAACTCCTGGAAGGACATGTTACCCAACTTCTTTGGCAGGGTTGGCACAGAAGCATGCCAACATGAAAGCAAAAATACCAAGACCTCCACATGTGGGTGTGCAGTTGTGTCTGCCCAAGAGCTCCCAGCTGAGGAGGGAAGATCTAAAATCCAGCAGGTGGTCTGCTCACCTGTGAGGCCAAGTCCACGCAGAAGCCCCATGGGCAGGTGGCAGCCCTCACGGTTCACCTCAACAGCAGATGAACTGGGGTCTTCTGGGGACTTTAGTGATAAAGAAAATAATACTAATGCATACACATCACACATATGCACTTAATGGTCACTGTGTGAAAAAGTAAACTCTTTAAGTATTTTATTTTAGGTAATTTTCATAACTACCCTGGGAAGTAGGTGCTATTGTTTGAGGCAGTATAGTTTGCTGTTTAAAAGCACGGACTTGGGAGTCAGACTGCCTAGATTCAAATCCCAAGTGCCACTTACAAGCTGGGTAACCTTGGGCAGGGTTATTTAAGCTCTCTGAGTCTCATGCTTAACATATGTAAAATGGAAATAATAATAGTGCCTGTCTTATGAAGCTGTTGTGTGGTATAAATGAGTTAATATGTGTAAAATGCTTAGAACAGGAGTGGGCACAAAGTAAGCCCCCAGGAAGATTAGCTACTTTTGTTATTTCCGTTAATAGAGACTGAGGTGCAGAAAGGCCAGTGGCTTGTCCACGGCCTCACACCTGCTGCGGGGCAGAGCCTGGGCACACACACAAGTCTGTCTTCAAAGCACACATGACCCAACACGGCTGATTCTAGCTCTGCGACCCCCACCCCACCCCATTCACATTACCACCCGCATCCATGCCAACGTGGCCTAGTCTTTCTTGGTACCAACCAAGGCTGCAAGGTGCTAAAGGGAAGATACTAAAAGAACTGGCATGCTAACTGACTTAAACCCTGATTTGCCTACTACATGTAGAACAAACCCAAGTGTGTCCTGGTATGGGGATCTGTCCCTTAGCTAAGAGAAAACGGGCCTTTTCCAAGGAGGGGAGAACCTCTGCCTTTGGGCCTTTTTATGGGAGGCCTCACATGCTCTCCTCCAAACGCTGAGAGGAAGGCAAAGCCTGAATTGTGCAATAAAACCCCATCAGGTGAGGTTCTCTGAGTAGAGATAATGGGCCTGATTGCTGGTGGAGAGGGAGAAACAATTTGAGGGCCAATCCGGCAAGAGAGCCTCATGAGCCAAGATTACCACTCTGCCCTGGGTCCTGCCCTGCTCCTGGAAGGTTCTAGAAAGAGCCAGAGCCTTGCTAGAAAAAACACGTGCATCATAGAAAACCAAACCATCTGTTGTGGTACATATATACAATGGAATCTTAGCCATAAAAGGGAACGAAATGGGGTCATTTGCAGAGATGTGGATGGACCTAGAGACTGTCATACAGAAGGAAGTAAGTCATAAAGAGAAAAACACATATCATATATTAACTCATATATGTGGAATCTAGAAAAATGGTACAGATGAACTTGTTTGCAAGGCAGAAATAGAGACACAGAGATAGAGAACAAACATATGGACAACAAGGGGGGGTGGGATGAATTGGGAGATTGGATTTAACATACATAACTAATATGTATAAAATAGATAACTAATGAGAACTCCACTTCGCTGTACAGTAGAAACGAACACAACATTGTAAAACAACTATACCCCAATAAAAAAAGCAAAGAAAAGAAAACAACCATCTGTGATCCAGAATGATCTGGGAGTGGGAAGCTTTGAAGCATTAACTCAAAGAAAATGACCCACAGTTGTAGTTAGTTAATACTATGGGTGCCTACTATGTGCCAGGGCCTGTTCAAAGTCCTTTAGAAATAATATCCCATTTACTCTTCATATCAATGGTATGATGTAACCTGTATTTATCAGTCCCATTTTGCAGATGAGAAAACTGAAACACAGAAAATTCAAATAACTTCTCCCAAGGTCACACAAGCAGTCTGGCTTCAGAGCCCACGGTCTTTATCAGCATTTTCCAACCTTTTGGCCCAACCCACGGCATGAAATACATTCTACAGCAGGACCCAGTATACACTCACACAGTTATATAGAACTGAAACAAAGTTTTAAAACAGAATATTACTCACCATTACCATGTGCAATGCACTCTGGTGTTTTCTATTCTATTCCATTAAAAAATATATATCATTCAACAATATTTATGGAACACCTATTACGTGTTAGACACCGTTCTAGGCTTTGGGGCTAAGTCAGTGGATGAAAGAGATAAAAATCCTTGCCCTCTTGGAGCTTGCATTTTACCAGAGAGAGAGAGTGAATAAGATCCACGTGCAAAATCGTAGCATCTGAGGTGGTAATTTGGTGAGTGCTATGGAGAAAAGTAAAGCAGGGAAGGCCACGGTGGCCAGAGAAGGCCTCAGGATGTGTTCACTCCCCACTATGCTGATTTCAGTGGGCTGTCACTCACAGCGGGAAAACCCTGGCCCCTAATCTCTCCACTCCAGTGCGTCCTATATGTCTGGAGGCTCTTCCTCCTAGATTGTGCACACGTGCACGCTTGTATGTGACTACGTGCACATGTGTATACATGGATAGGCATGCATGGATGTGCTACATGCATGTATGCATACACATGTCCACCCCATCCGCTTCCTCACTGGGGACGTTTGGGAGACAGGAGGCAGGGCTCCCACATGCAGCTTTCCGGGGGCTCCCTACACAAGCCTGCCCTGCAGAGGGGGTCCTGGAATGGGGCCTAAAAAACAGCCCAGGCACTGTCAGCCAACGCCACAAGCGCCAGACATATGCCCCGGCTGGAGTCTTAAGTCAGAGGAAGGAAAATCTTTTTATCACTCGTCTACCCAGAGGGAGCACCTCTTGTAAACTGTTAGGCCAGAGGGAATGCTAGTTCCTAATCTGAATCAAGGTGCTCTATGTGCTAGAGTGCCCTTAAGGATAGAGGAGACAGAGCACAGAAATAAAAATCACTCCCCGGGGAAAATCCAGTGCATCGAGCACACCTGGCAGGGTGATTGAAGTGGGTCTCGGGGGGAGACGGGATTGGGGCCAGCTCTAAAGCAACTCTGGGGGACTTCCCTAGTGGCACAGTGGTTAAGAATCTGCCTGCCAATGCAGGGGACACAGGTTCGAGCCCTGGTCCAGGAAGATCCCACATGCTGTGGAGCAACTAAGCCCGTGTGCCACAACTACTGAGCCTGCGCTCTAGAGCCTGCGAGCCACAACGGCTGAAGCCCACATACCTAGAGCCGTTCTCCGCAACAAGAGAAGCCACTGCAATGAGAAGCCCACACACTGCAAGGAAGAGTAGCCCCGGCTCGCCACAACTAGAGAAAGCCCACGTACAGCAACAAAGACCCAATGCGACCAAAAATAAATAAATTAATTAATTAAAAAAATAATAAAGCAGCTCTGGGCCACTTGGGTAACCTCCACTGAGCGCATTTGGAACTTGGCACTAGAGTGAAATCTTCAGAGTCCAAGTTAAAGGGGCACATAAAAATGTTACTAGCATGGGCAGCAAAAGCATTACCTATGGGAAAAGCAGTCAGTCTCTGCTAATGAGTAAGTGTAATTGATCACAACAGATGACTTGATGGCCATTCCAAATGCGCTTTTAGCAAAGTGGACAGTTTTTTTCATTCAAATGCAAGCTCACCTAGATAAGATCTAATAATGGAGATTTTGGAAGAATCCCAGCATCAGTGATTTCTTTTTTTTCCTCTTTCACTGAGCAGGAAGGCATCTTAAGTTCCTGGTCACAGCTTGACCCAATCAGATGACAATTTATGCTTTCCCTATGGCTGAGGAGACCGTGACAGTCCCTGGGGCAGCAAAGGATCAGTCACAGGACAGCCCACATCCTTATCTGTCCTTTCCTCCTTAGCCCTTTTCCCACTCCCGACCTATGGGGAGCTGGGTGGCTGGAAGACACATTTAATTCAATGCAATCGGGCTTCCCTGGTGGTACAGTGGTTAAGAATCTGCTTGCCAATGCAGGGGACACGGGTTCGAGCCCTGGTCCGGGAAGATCCCACATGCTGCGGAGCAACTAAGCCCATGCGCCACAACTACTGAAGCCTGCGCGTCTAGAGCCTGTGCTCCCCAACAAGAGAAACCACTGCAATGAGAAGCCAGCACACCACAACGAAGAGTAGCCCCCGCTCGCCACAACTAAAAAGAAAGCCTGCGCACAGCAACGAAGACGCAACACAGCCAAAAATAAATAAATTAAATAAAATTAAAATTCAATGTAATCATCCACTTATTCAGTAAGTATTTATTGAGCACTTACTGTATGCAAGGCACTGTGCTGACCACCGAAAGGGGATTCCACCACAACATGGCTAAGACCGGGCCCTGTCCTCAGAAGAGAGGGCAGATGTGAGGAGAAGCAAGAAAATGACAGGAGTGCCGAGTGGAGGTCCCAGCTCACTCCAACAAGCACTTAATCCTTCTGGGCTTCAGTTTCCTCCTTTATCAAATGAAGGCACTGCTCTAGACATGATCTCTGGGCACTAGGCCAGCTCAAAAACTCTATGATTCCAAGCCCTCCCCTTCCCACTCAGGCTCCTAGGCGCCTAGGAAGCTGACAGATCAGGTGGTGCCTCTTAGGAAGGGGACAGTCAGCAAAGGAAGCGGGTGGTGAGGATTATTATGCACCTTTCCCACAGTGAGGGGTTCTTTCATTTTGGCCAGAACACAAGGTACAGGCTGGAGAAGATGAGCGATAAGTTCAGAACATTAAGTGGAAGATTTAGACTTCCACATCAAGGAATCTGGAGGAAATGGGAACCACTGAAGTTAGTGCAGAGAAGCATACTATCAGTGTGGGTGGTGCAAGGGAATCTCACCGACTTGCAGAGGATGAGTTGGGGGGGGGCAGGGAGGGCGGTGATGTTGCAATACAGAAGAAAGGCTGAGGTCTGAAGTGAAAGATTCCTCCCTTGGTCTGGTCGAGCGCATGCATCATCCCCTCATCCCCTACCATCGCCATAATGCTTATTTTCTTAAACTTGCCCAAGCCGAAATCACTTTGCACCCTCTTTTTTTTTTTTAAGTTCCACAAGTGCCTTCAAGGTAAACAGGTAAATTTTATCTCCCTTCTGCCCAGGCGTCTGAGGTTAAACAGAACCAGCGAGGTGTGCCAGGGAGGGGTGGGGAAGCGGCCAGCAGGCGAGGCCCAGGATACAAGAGACGGGGATCTAGAGGGGTGCGCCTACCTGCAAAGGAGCCATCCTCGTGGTCGGAGCTGTTGTGGCTGCAGTCACTGCCCCTGTCGGGCGAGCTGTGACTGGGCGAGTCCCGCTCGGGCAGCCCCAGGAACCTCTTGCGCCGCCACGGGGGGAGGGGCTCGCGAGCCCTACGCTGAAGGAGCTCCTCTGCCGCCGGGGGCGAGCCCCGCCCGTCCTTGACCTCTGCCTCTAACTGCTCCAAGTCGCGGCTCCCGCGCGGCTGCCGCCGGCTCCCGAGGATCAGGTGCATCCAGCGATGGGAACTGTACACCCGCGCTGGCTTTTCCGCCTCATTGCAGGTCCCGGGCCGGCAAGGGGTCACGAGCAACTGGCTGGGGGTGAGTTTCTCGTTCAAATCCACCATCTCGAAGTCGTGGTCACTGCTGTCGCCCCCATCGTCCGCGCCCGAGGCGTCCGGCTCGTCATCCTCCGAGCCCCGCCCCGCGCGGGTCCGGGCGGACCGCTCCTCTCCCGGGGCGCTGGGAACTGTGCCATCGTGGCTGGGGGGCGCGCAGTCCTCCCGCGGCCTTAAGAGGAGGCGAGGCTGCAGTAGCTGCTGGTGGATGGCGGCGGTCAAGCTGCGAACAGCGCCCCCAGCCCCCGCCGCCCTGGGCCAGGTGGGAAGGTCCTGGCACAGGTAGGGGGGACTCTCGGCCTTCGCGGCCACCTCCGTGGAGGGGAGCGACGGGCCCGGGGGGTCTCCGCCGCCGCCCGCTGCGCCCACCTCCTCGAGCGGCGCCGGCTCCCCCTCCGGCCCGGCCGGCTCCTCAGCCGAGGCCCCCCTGCTGTCCCCGTCTCCGCCCTCCAGGCGCCCGCAGCTGAGGTCCCGCTTCTCCAGGGCCGCCTGCAGGTAGCCGACTTTGAACTTTTCCTCAGCCAGCACCTGTTGCAGCCACTTCAGGTTGAGTTTGCTGCGCTCCAGCTCGCGCTCCATGTCCGGCACCGAGTCCAGCCGCATGACAGGCGCCTCCTCCCCAGGGAACTCGGCCTGCCAGTGGCGCTCAAAGTCCTGGGGGTCCCACATGCCGGGAGCCCCTTCGGGCCTCCGGGGCCCAGCTCCTCCGCGCGCAGCGGGTTGGTGTCGCGCTCGGCTTTCTCCGCGCTGGCGCAGTGGCCTGCCCTTCCCTTCAGCCCCAGAAGAGAATAAGAAAAAAATAATAAAGTTTTTCCCCTTCCGCCCTCGTGCCTTTTTTCTTCTTCTTCTTCTTCTTCTTCTGGGTTTCGCCTCCCTGACGTCAGCGGCCACCGGCGGCGGCGGAGGCGGGCGCCTGGGCGCCCAGGGCCCGCCCCGGGCAGGACGCGCTGAGCCGGCGATCTGCAGTCCCCGCGCCTTGCCCTGCGCCCCGCGGGCTCCGGTGTCTGGAGAGCCGCGGCGGGGGCGGAGCCTCGCGGGCGAGCTCTGGGTTGCGCCGGCGGCCGAGAGGCTGAGAGAGGGCCTGGCACGGCGGGCCTGCGGTGCTGCCCACTCCGCAGGCGCCGGCGATACTTGAAGCTGGCCGCCGCCGTAGGCCCGGCTCGCATCTTCCTGGCCTGTCGGGCTGCGCCGCTCCCGTCGCCGCCGGCGCAGTGGGCGCCGGCTCCCTGCAGCCGAGCGCGGGGCCGCGCTGCCGGGGAGGCGGGAACGGCGCGGAGGGAGCGCGCAGGGTCGCCCTGGGCCGCAGCCAACCTCCGCTCGCCCGGCCCTCCACAGCCTCGCCTGTCCAGGGTCCGGGCGGCGCCTGGGGCCGAGAAGGAAAAGGTGGGGGAAAGGCGATGTGGCGCGGCGGCGAGGGCAGGTGCTGAAGGGCTGACCGGCGGGGTTGTCCTCCGCTGGGATTTATGGAGCGCCTTGAACTAACTTGTCCAAAATCACGGAGCTGCTTAATCCAAAGCTGGGGATAAACCTGTTTTGTTTTGTTTTGTTTTTTTGGTTTGTGTGTTGTTTTTTTTTGAGACCCTTTAAAGCTTTCTCTCCACTGCTCACTAGAGCTTTTCAGGTGAGAAATAGGCAAGGGTGACAGCTCCAAGTGGCTCTGCTTAGAGGCCCCTGTGATTTCAAAGCTGAGGATCCTCCCATGTGACTTGTTGTGATGGAATCAAACCATGACTGGCAGGGGCCTTAAACACCTGGGCGTCTAAGAGGACCCTCCACTCTGCTTCCTCTTTGTGGCCTCAACAATTCCCCTGGGGAGGAGCTGGTACCGGTGCCTGGCCTGACACTCCGGGTGGGGCGGATGGAGGGCTCCCGCCTCGCCTCCTCTTCACACCTGGCTGCACCACTTTTCTAGGGTCTTCGGTGAGGTCCTACTGTCTGCAGAGAGAGGGCCTGATAAACTGTCTCGCGCTGTCCTCAAGGGGGGACCTTGTCGGTGATTCACATTTTCTTCGTTTTAAGGATGTTGGAAATTGATCCTGTAAGAGACTAAGTGACTTGGCAGCTGGAAATTCTTCCTGGCCACAATGCCCTTTGGGGACTGGAGCTAAACTCAGCGACCTCTTCTCTCCAGATCCCTGCCACTAGCCGCTCACTTGAACCAAGTGAACAGGCCATCCCTCTCCCACCTTCCAATCCCTTTCAGCCTATCCCTCAAGGCTGGATATTGGAAAGATACCAGAAAGTATTTCTTAACCACAAATGAGATAGTGTCATGCTTCTGTTCAAAACCCTCCGGTGGCAGGGACTTCCCTGGCGGTCCAGTGTTTGGGGCTTCGCCTTCCGATGCAGGGGGTGCGGGTTCGATCCCTGGTGGGGGTGCTGGGATCCCACATGCCTCGCGGCCAAAAAAAAAAAAAACCAAAAACATAGAGCAGAAGCAGTATTGTGGCAAGTTCAATGGAGATGTTAAAGATGGTCCACATCAAAAAACAAAACAAAATCTTCAAACAAGCAAAACCCTCCAGCGGCTCCTCATAACGCACACCTCCAGGATGGAGTCCAGACTCCACTGACAAAGGAGGTCCTCCCACATTTGGTCCCTGCCACCTCTCTGCCTTTCTCCTAGGCTTTAGCCTTACCAACTCCCTGCTGCCTGGGGGACTCCAACCCTCCTTTAAGACCCAGCTCCACCTATGAGAAAACTTTTCCGGCCCCTCTCCCTCCTCTTTGTGTCACACTCCATCGTGTATGTGTCTTTATCTTTGCCCTTGTTCCACTTTATGGCAATAATTAGTGACATCTTTTGTTTCCCTTTCTCATAGCTGCTCTCAAGGTCAGGGATTGTGTCTTTTCCAGTTTTGTATTCTTGCTGCTTCTTGGAGAGTGTGACTGACAGATAGCTGATAATTGTTGAATGGAATGAATGAATGAATGAACAGGCAGATGACCGAATCCTCACCTTGCAGTTCCTGCTTCGCTGCTCCAGTTGTGAATCACTCCGGGCTGGGAGCAGATGTGCTTCCCACAGACACTTCTCAACTCTGGAATTTCCTTCCTTGACAAAGTCTGTGTTTACTCACTTTCCCAATATCCCTTCTTCCTTTTTCTTTCTCTTTTCTTTTTCTTCCCTTCCTTCCTTCCTTCCCTCCTCCCTCCCTTCTTTCCTTCCTTCCTTCCTTCCTTCCTTCCCTCCTCCCTCCCTTCTTTCCTTCCTTCCTTCCTTCCTGCTTTTCTTTTTAAATTTGGTGTGCCACTGGTATGACTCATCTCTGTGTTTGTCTTTGTGCTTGATTGCTATGGAGAAATGGATATGTTTTAAAAAACATTAGTTGCGTATTCCGCAGCTTGTGTGATTTCTCAGTCCTTCACCTAGTCCCTTAAGCTGCTCTCTCTTCCACCTTTGCTTCATATTTTGAAGAGACTCTCCCTACCTCCCTAGAGGCCACCACCATCTTTGTCTCCTGGGAGGGATTGAGGTGCTCCCAATACCTACAGCCAGCCAGTGCAGGGGTATTCCATCAAGCGGAGTCCACAAGCATCTTGGCCTCTGTGAAGATTTCAGAATGGGGGAGAAATGCAGCACAGCAGACATGGATAACCCCAGTCAACAGCGTATTGATTGGAAGATGTTTCCATATGTATATTTAAATGCACAAAGGAAAAAACCCTGTGAGTTACTATGAGCATCCATTTCTGAATTTGTAATTTCCCTGGGAGGATAGTTTCAACTCTGTCCTTTAATTAAAGCAGCAGTATGATTCCCTTTCTGTCCAAGGAAGCTGTTACCAATACCACTAATTTTTTCCACGAGGACCAATATAGCCAGAAATGCCAGCATTCGTCATCTGTAAACAGATCCCAGGAGCAACCTTCATTGTCTCTAGCTGGTCGATAGTTCAGCTTTATTACTTGGCTTTGGGTCATCGTGGGGGCAGGGATAGAGTGGCTGACATTTATTGAGTCCACACTTCTAGTGGCCATGCATCTTTGATCTCCCCTAATTTCGACAACAACCCGGTAAAGAAGGTATTATTGTCAAGATAGTGAGAGAGAGAGAGAAATGGAAGATCAAAGAGGTTAGAGGTCGCACAGCTAATTTTCTGGAGTCTAAAGCTCAGTAGCTTTGCAAGGGCTTGGCCCAGGTGCATCTGGTCATCAGCATTTATTCATTCAATAAATATTTGTTGAGCACCTATTAAGCTCCAGAGCCTGGCACATGAAGTTTAAACTTCATAACCTGGCATATCAGACGCTTCACAATGGATCCTCTGACCCCAGCCTACTTGTCCAACCCCATTTCTTGAATTTCTTCTGCTTGCTACACCCATTCAGGCCCCCAATCTGAGTCACCCACAGAGAAGATGCCTTTTCTGTTCTGTGCCACCTCCCTTTGGCCCATCTTGGGTTTCTGCGGCAGCTGCAGTGGACAGTTCCCAAGGGCTGCTGGGGTCTCACCTCAAACACCCACCCCTACTACTCTCCACTCTTCTGTCCTAGGGTTTTTCTCAAGCATCCCAGATGAAAGCTTCCATGGGGGGAAGTTATTCCGGGGCATCCCATGGCCAGTGGAAATGGGAGTTGGTTAATAAATGCCGCAGGCTCCTGTCTTTGGAGGGCCTGAGGTATATTCTGCATGGTTGCTCAGTGGTCTCCGAGAGGAATGAGCCCCCACTGTTCACAGTGGTAATCAATCCATAATGAGCTCTCTATTGGCTTTCCCTTCTTGTCTGTCTCCCTCTCCCTCACTCCTGCTTCCTGGAATAATCTCCTGACTAAAATACTTGTACCGGGTCCTTGTGTCAGTCCCTGCTTTGCCCCTCTGGTCCCCCCACTAAGACACCCTCCAGCCTCCCCACACCCTCTCTGATAGCCACACAAGGCGCTTCACCGTTCCCCCAATTACTCCCCCATCTCTCTTGTCTTCCTTTGCCATGTTGCTTCCTCCTGTGTGAAAGGATGAGATCCCTTTTCACCTGCCCAAGCCCAGCTCACCTGTGACATTCTCTCTGAAGCCTTCCCTTCCCCAGGTCCAGTTAGGCGTGCTCGTCTACAGAGGGATTTAACTTAGTCACGCCACATTGTAATTAGTTCCATGGCTCCTTGAGGAAATCCTGGCTCCAGCCAGCTGGTACCTCTTATTCCTCCTACTGCCACAGCCCCTGACACGGTGCCAGAGTCAGTGCCTAGTACATGTCTGCGAAGGGAATAAATGAATGATGAGTGAGTGAGTGGACTCTTTACACCATAACCTCACGCTATCTTAAATCAGGACCACCCTCACCCGAAGGAAAAGTGGGAAGACACCTCTGAGCTCATGCTGTCAGGAACTCTGCTTTTTACAAAATTCCTTTAGATTAACAAGCAGCCTCTATGGAAATATAAAATGTGACTATCAGTCATTCACACTTCAGTGTGAACTGCTTCTCCCTTGCTTTTTCCAGAGTTATCTGAGGTTCGTATTAGAGGGCTGGGAGTTTGGACTAGGAAGGAGAATGGAAGCAGAGTGCAGCTGGAAGGAGAAGGGTAACCTGGGGAGGACTGGGCTAGGATGAGGCCTGCATCTTTGAGTGCTAAAGGTGTGAACACAGAAAAAAGGCCCCTCTTTTGGGGGACCCTCTCTACCAGGCTTGCTTCCTCTAATGCAGGAGTTCTCCTGAATACAAATTAGAATAACCTGGGGGAGCAATTAAGACTATTCAGCCTTGGACTTGCTTCAACGCCAATTCATCCAGAATCTCAGGAATGGGACCCCACGTCGGTATTTTCTTTTCCTTTCTTTACCTTTATTGAGGTATAATACAATAGATTCATTTGTTTTAAGTAAGCAGTTTGATGAATTTTGGTAATTGCAAACCATGATGTGTGTAATCTCCACATTAAACAACATACAGAATAGCTCCATCACCCTCAAGAGTTCCCTCCTGCTTTTTTGCAGTCAACCCCTTTTCCTGACTCCCAGTACCAAGCAATAATTGGTTTCTATAATTTCTGTCACTATAGTTTTGCCTTTTCTAGATTTTTGTATGAACGAATGTATCTTTGGTGTTTGAGTGCTGAAGTTCAGTGTCCTATTTTTGAGTTTCATCTGTTATGTGTATTTATATTTCATCCCTTCCCTCCCTCTCCCCCCAGGGTCAAGTGAATAGGCATTTTAATGTACTTTGTCACGTTCAACCCCCATCATAGTGCTGTGACAGAAGTATTATCACCACCCTGCAGATAAATAAATTATGGTTTGATGAGATTGAGAGAGTTGGTATAAATTACCTCCTTTTTATTGTTGAGTATTCCATACTATGAATACACCCCTATTTGTTTATCCATTCTCCAGTTGCTGGCCATTTGGCTGTCTTTTTGTGGACATAGTTTTCATTTCTGTTAAAAAATACTAATACATAGGAATGGGATTATTGGGTCGATGACAAATATATGTTTAACTTTATAACATCCTGCTAGGGACGTCCCTGGTAGTCCAGTGGTTAAGACTCTGCCCTTCCAATATAGGTGGCACCAGTTTGGGGAACTAAGATCCCGCATACGGCTCAGCCAAAAAAAAAAAAAAAAAGAAGATACTGCTATGTAATGTTTTCCAAAGTGGCTGTACCAGTACCATTTTCCATTACCATCAGCAATGTCTGAGAGTTGCATTGCTCTACATCCTTGTCAACACTTAGTGATGTCAGTCTTTTCATTTTAGCCATTTTAGACAGTGTGTAATGGTATCTCATCATGGTTTTAATTTGTATTTCCCTGATGACTGGTGATGTATAGCATCTTTTCATGTGCTTTATGGCCATATGTATATCTTCTTTGTGAAGAATCTATACAAATCTTTTGTTAATTTTTAATTGGATGTTTGTCTTCTTATATTTGGGTGGTAATAGTTCACATATTCTTTATTCAGACCTTTTGTCATATGTGTTTTGCATTTCTCTAATGATTAGTGATGTTGAGAATCTTTTCATATGCTTGTTGACCATTTGTATATCTACTCTGGAGAAATGTCTCTTCTGGTCCTTTGTCCATTTTTGTTTTGTTTTGTTGTTTTTTGCGTTACGCGGGCCTCTCACTGTTGTGGCCTCTCCCGTTGCAGAGCACAGGCTCCGGACGCGCAGGGTCAGCGGCCATGGCTCACGGGCCCAGCCGCTCCGCGGCCTATGGGATCTTCCCGGACCAGGGCACGAACCCGTGTCCCATGCATTGGCAGGCGGACTCTCAACCACTGCGCCACCAGGGAAGCCCTCCATTTTTTTCATTGGGTTATTTTTGTTGTTGTTGTTGAGTTGTAGGAGTTCTTCATATATTCTTGATATTAGGTCCTTATCAGATATATGACTTGCAATTATTTTCTCCCATTCCATGTTACCTTTTCACTCTGTTGACTATTTCTTTTGATGCACAAAAGTTTTTAAGTTTGATGTAGTCCCATCTGTCTGTTTTTGCTTTTGTTGCTTTTGGTGTCATACCCAAGAAATCATTGCCAAGTCCAGTGTCATGAAGATTTCCCTTTATGTTTACTTCTAGGAGTTTTGTAGTTTCATGTCTTACATTTAGGTCTGGTTTTTGTTTTTGTTTTTTTGTGGGTTTTTTTTTTTTTGAGTTAGTTTTTTGCATATGGTATAAGGTAAGAGTCCAACTTCATTTTTTTTGCATATGTATATCCAGTTTTCCCAGCACCATTTGTTGAAAAGACTGTTCTTTCCCCCATGGTGTGGTCTTAGAACTCTTGTGAAAGATCATTTGACCATAATATGAAGGTTTATTTCTGGGCCCTCTATTCTGTTCCATTGGACTATGTGTCTGTCTTTATGCCAGCACCACAGTTTGTATTACTGTGGCTTTGTAAATGTTTAGTTTTACAATAAGAGAATTTGCACTCTTCCCAATGAACCAAAAATTGCTATTAAAAAAATTAACCTCAAATAGGTCTTGGAGATCCTTCTATGACAATACATGTTGTGTGATTTTTTTCTTTCTGACACCAATCAGTCCTACAATTCTCTGACACTAACAATTTAATTCAATTCTGACACCAACTTCCTGAAGTAAGTCAGATCCCACAGGTTAAGGGCTCAGTCCCACAAGACTGCCCCTACTTCAGATGCCAGCCACAAATGGGGGCCCAGGCTACCCACACTTCTGCCCAGTGAACTACAAATTTGAGGATTCCCATACCCTACCCTCAGGTTTGATAATTTGCTAGAACAACCCACAGAACTCAAGAAAACATTATATGTACTACTACAGCTTATTATAAAGGCTACAAATGAACAGCCAGGTGAAGAGGTACACAGGGAGAGGTCTGGAAGGTCCTCAGTGTAGCAGGGGTTGGGTTTCACCACCCTCCCAGGACACGGATGTGTTCACCAACTCAGAAGCTCTCTGAATTGTGCTGTTTAGGGGTTTTTATGGAAGTTTCATTATGTAGGCATGATTGTTTAGATTATTGGCCACTGGTGATTGAACTCAACTTCCAGGTCCCCTCTCCTCCCTAGAAGGGGAGGCAGTTCTAAGCCTCTAATCTTGTGGTTGGTTTGTCTGGCCACCAGCCCCCATCCTGAAGCTATCTAGCCCCCTATCATGAGTCATCTCATTAACTTACAATAGACAGTAAATTCCAAGGGTTTAGGAGCTCTGAGCCAGGAACTAGGGACAAAGATTAATGGTTTATTTTTTATTTCACCGCAGGTGTGGATCTTCCTCATTATTTTTAATAGATTCATGGCAGTCCACTGTATAGATGTACCATAATTTATTTAAACATCTGCTATTGACAGACATTGCAGGCGTTTGCCTACTCCTGCTATTGCTAACAGTGGTTTATTGCAATATCCACTATTGATAGATGTTGTCAGTATTTGCAGTTTTCTTGCAAACACTAACAAAGTTGCAGGAAACATCCTTGTTGAGTATTCCTTTAGGTTAGATTCCCAGAAGTGGAATTCCTGGGTCAGAGTATATGTACCCTTGACATATGGATAGACACTGTTAAATTACCCTTAAAAATCCTGTACCTGGGCTTCCTTGGTGGCACAGTGGTTGAGAGTCTGCCTGCTGATGCAGGGGACACAGGTTCGTGCCCCGGTCTGGGAAGATCACACGTGCCGCGGAGCGGCTGGGCCCGTGAGCCATGGCTGCTGAGCCTGCGTGTCTGGAGCCTGTGCTCCGCAACGGGAGAGGCCACAACAGTGAGAGGCCCGCGTATTGCAAAACAAAACAAAACAAAACAAAAAAAAACAACCACAATCCCCTGATGACAACTCAATAAATTAACAATAGTCCCTTAACAACCTAAATGCCCATCGACAGATGAATGGATAAAGAAGACGTGGTACATACATACAATGCAATACTACTTAGCCATAAAAACGAATGAAATAATGCCAACTGCAGCAACATGGATGGACCTAGAGATGATCATACTAAGTGAAGTAAGTCAGGAGGAGAAAGACAAATACCATATGATATCACTTATATGTGGAATCTAAAATATGACACAAATGAACCTATCTATGAAACAGAACCAGACTCACAGACATAGAGCACAGACTTGTAGTTGCCAAGGGGGAGAGGGGGTGGGGAAGGGATGGACTGGGAGCTTGTGATTGGCAGACTCAGACTATTATATATAGGATGGATAAACAACAAGGTCCTACTCTACAGCACAGGGAATATATTCGATATCCTGTGATAGACCAGAATGGAAAAGAATATGCAAAAAAATGTATATACGTGTATAACTGAATCACGTTGCTATACAGCAGAAATTAACACAACATTGTAAATCAACTATACTTCAACAAAATAAAAAAATAGTTCCTTAATATCATCAAATATCAGTCTTCAATTTCCCTATTGTCTCATAATTTTATTGGTAGTTTGTTTGAATCAGGATTCAAAACATCCCATAGATTACAGTCTATAAGTCTCTTTTAACTTATAGGTTCTCCTTCCATGTCCCCTCAACCCCTACCTTCATCTGTCCTTGTAACTTATTTGTTAAAGACATTAGATAGTTTATCCTGTAGAGTTTCCCACAGTCTGTATTTTGCTGATGGGAACCTCATGGAATCCTTTAACATGTCCCTTCTGTGAATTGGTAGTTAGATCTAGAGCCTTGATCAGATTTAATATGGGGGAGAGGGTAGGACTGCTTTGCAGGTGGAGTTGTGTTCTTCCCTCGGATGGTAATCATGTCATCATGTCTTTTCTTCATGATAAGTGCAAAAGGTGTTATGCCATCATTCCTTCTCCATGTAGCAGCAGGAAAATGCCTATAAAGAGAAACTTCGGGCTTCCTTGGTGGCGCAGTGGTTAAGAATCCGCCTGCCAATGCAGGGGACAGGGGTTTGAGGCCTGGTCTGGGAAGATCCCATATGTCGTGGAGCAAATAAGCCCAGGCGCCACAACTACTGAGCCTGTGCTCTAGAGCCCGTGAGCCACAACTACTGAAGCCCACATGCTACAACTACTGAAGCCTGTGCGCCTAGAGCCTGTGCTCTGCAACTAAGAGTAGCCCCCGCTCTCTGCAACTAGAGAAAGCCTGTGTGCAGCAACAAAGATCCAATGCAGCCAAAATTAAATAAATAAAAAAATCTTTAAAAAGAGCAAAAAAACCCAAGAAACAAAAAGGAAACTTCCCCTCATCAACTATTTGTTGACCCAGAGGTATAGTTCATATATGCAACACAGGATGATTACTTGACTCTTTACCGTTATTTCCAATTTTTAAAATTGAGTTGGTTCACTGGTATCCTTGAAAAGGAACCAGTGAGGTTTTCTTTTGTTTTGACTTGTTTTTAGTATAATGATAAATTCAGGGATTTAAGTGTATTTATGCATTTTGTTCTAGTATAGTTATTAACCTTCTTGACATTCAAAGTGTCCCATCTTTGGCCAGCGGGAGCTTCTTCAAGGTAACTTCTGAGGCCTTTTGACATCACTCTAGTAGTCTTTGATAGTTTTGTTGCTTTCTTGTTTGACAAGATATTTCAGGCTTATCTTATATATTTCCTGTCCTAGACATAAAATCAGTTGTTCTCCAAAGAGCTCTGGTTCTTTTTAGTGGGAAATGGCATTTGGAGACCTCAGTCAAGGTATTAGTGGCGTTTATTGCTACTGGATTGGTCATTGTTTATAGGTCTTTTCAGGGGAAAAAGCTAAGAAATACACACATTTAAACCATGTCATGAGTGTATAGTGAATTTTGCCATTAATACTCAGGATGACAGAATTTTCACTTACTCTCAAAGATCTCACTTTCTCCTTCTTCCTCCTCAGAAAAGAGCCCCTGTTCTCAAGAATACTAATTCGATTACTCACATAACA
Source organism: Orcinus orca (assembly GCF_937001465.1). Taxonomy (NCBI): domain Eukaryota; kingdom Metazoa; phylum Chordata; class Mammalia; order Artiodactyla; family Delphinidae; genus Orcinus; species Orcinus orca. The sequence continues at coordinate 6,626,651 of NC_064577.1, read as the reverse complement.
GCCTCACGGGATTGGTCATCACTCTGCATGTCATCTGTGCCCAGGGACCCTGCCAATGCTCTCTGTGTCATTCTACCTCTAGTATATGTGCCGCTGAAGTGAGAACAAACTATATAATCCTGACCAAACTGAAAGGTGAAAAATTGTATCTCATTCTACTTTCATTCTGCATTTGTCTGGTGATTAATGAGGCTGAGGGGGTGTTTCTTCATCACTGGCAAGTCAGTGGTTTAAGTCTCTTCCCCCAAATCGTTGGTATCCTCCACACCGCATTTCCTGAACTTCAGTCATCTGCTTAGTATGTCTTTTCCCAATTAACAAATCACGCATGCTATTATTGACTGAATATATTTTTAGTTAATGAGCACCACCCCCTCCTAAGTCGTCATATACAAGCATAATAAACATGAATAGATTTGGTGTCCACTTATATACTTCCCTAGTGCAGATTAACATAAATACACATTAAATAAATGTTAAGAGGTTACCTGGTTAGGGTTAGGGTTAACACTTAATAAGTGGGTACCACCTGAAATCATCTCATGTACAACCCACCTGTGGTATGAGCACCACGCTCTGGGAATCACCACCCTACAGGCTTTGGCATTTTGTGATGAAAACGGGAGGAGTGACGTCGGTCATTGCCCCGTGCCCACCTGTCTCTCATGAGAAGGACCACGTTCTGAGAAAAGCCAGACCAAATGCCTGCCTTCACTTGGTGCTGGACGCAGCTGCACAACGGCAATAATGCGCTTTACCATTTGATGTGACAAAGAGGACCTGGGACTTGATTTGCAGAGCTGCCAAGAGCCAGCTGGGTGTCTTGGGGAAACCACATCACCCCTCAAGCCCTCAGTTTCCCCATCCATAAAATGGGGAAGTTGGAGGAAATGATTTGAAATCCCTTCCAGGTTCGAAGGCAAGGTTTGTAACCCCTTCCATCTCCATGCACTGAGAGTTCCTAGTTTAGAAACATTTTCTCCCTTCAGAGTTCCTGGCTCAGGACTGGCGGTGGGTGGTTCCAGTCCACCCCAGCAAGCCTCTCTCTGGTGTCACTGGCAGAACATCTAAGCAGCTGACCAGCTCCTAAGCACAGGAAGCGCCAAAGGGCAGCTGAAGCACTAAAGCAGCCCCGTCCAGATCCTGGAGGGGCTGCGGTCGGGGCAATGCAGGCTGTGTCATCATCACAAGAGGGTGAGACGTGCCATGAGGTAAGCACACAGTTTATGTGTTTCTAAGAGAGACAGGGAGAAAGGAAGAAAGACAGAGCAAGTTAATCAGAACTACTTCTCCAGGAAGTGGGGGTGATGGGGTCGGGGAATGGTCTCCAGCCCCGAGTACACAGAAATACACAGAGGTGGGGGCTTCTCTCACAGAGCAAAGGCTAAAAGCAAACAAACAAACAAACAAACACCACCCAAAACAAACAAAAAAAAGTGCCTTGAGGTATTTTGTTACTCAAGCAGGGCCAGGGCGCCCCTGGCCTCACCCAGTAAGGTGTGTCTTGCTAAGAAAAACACCACCACCTGAAACTAACATAATGTTGTATGTCAGCTATATTTCAATTCAAAAAGGGGAAAAAAACCCCACATTTTTCAGTGGCATGTGTGCCTCGTGTTATCTGTTTAAGGAAGAAGCTGAGTTACCAGTGATAGTATCTTCTATGGAGATGGCTGTGCAGCTCAGAGGGGTGTAAATTGCACTCATTCTGCAGGGAAAGTCATGGTGAATTACCGTGGGTCAGTACCACCTAGAAGGGCAACAGCTAGATCTGTGGGGCGGGCCATTTTCTCATACAGTTACAGGTACAGAGGAAACCATACATTGCTCTGGACGGTGGGTCAGGTAATCTATTTGAGGCATTAAGCTCAGCTCCAGTCAGTGCTGGGGCCACCCAAGCATCCCGTGATCAACGAATGCTCGTGACCCTGACATAATCTCTTCCAGATGCCACACCCACAGAAAATGGTGCCCCAAAGGAAGTTGTTTCTTCTCACCAGAACAGCATCCCAGACCTACTGCAACATTCACTATTTTTGTGTAAGTACTTAAAAAAAAAAAGTCTGGTCACGTCCTTGTAGCTGTGCGTGCGTGCGTGTGTGTGTGTGTGTGTGTGTGTGTGTGATATCTAGAGAGACAACCTTCCTTTCGGCCCCTTTCCTCAAGTGCTGGGGAAGGTTTGAATCCTGAACCATGTATGACTATTTCCCTGGGATTTTTCCTGCCGTGGGTTATTCTCCTTTGAGACTGGCCGCCAGAGTCAGCATGAAAGATTCAAGAGGCATCAAGAAGTTTCTTTATACCTTCCCAACACTTCCCCTCCTTGCTGGCAAAATGACTCCGGTTCCTTAAACTAGATCAGGCCTTATGTTCTACATCAGGAAGCTTATTCTGTAAAGAGCCAGACAGTAAATATTTTAGGTGTTGTGGGCCATACAGTCTCTGTCCTGGCTACTCAACACTCTGCTTAGAGCTAGAAAGCAGCCATAGGCAATGTGTAAATGAATGAGCACAGTTGTGTTCCAATAAAGCTTTATTTACAAAAGCAGGAGCCAGACTTGGCCCCGTCAGCGAGAGGTTGCCCACCCTTTGTTCTATACTTACAGAGATGGCAGTGGGGTGGGGGAGGGAGAGCTGATATTTATAGGATATTTACCATATGCCAGGCACTGTGCTAGCACCTTCATTCGTGGTATTTCATTAGGTCATCACAAGAATCACTGTGTGGAAGGTATAATCGATACCCATATTTTGTAGCTGAGGAAACTGAGGCTCAGAGAGGTTAAGTAACTTGACTGAGGTTGTTCAGCTGATGTTAGGATCCGATCTCAGGTATGTGAGGTTCGGAAGCCTGTGCTCTTTAAGAATGCTGGAGCTCACCAAATCCAACATCCTCATTTTATAGAGGAAATGAGAATAGTAGGGGGAGATCAGACCAAGACAAACTTGTCTTCTTTCTTCAATTTATACAAGAATGGTTCTCATGCCATCACCTGGGGCATAGCAACTCCCCTCCTGAATAAGTAGTCTTCAGTCGGGACTCTCACTTCCTTGGGCCAGACACCAAACTTCCTCTTCACATGCTTTCCATCCTCCTGCCCTTACCCTCTGCTGAACTTCCAGTAACACATCACGGAAACAACTAACAATTTTCTCTCACTGGAAGATCTATATTTCTTGTAGCATTGATTATGAAGCCTTGAATTAGCTGGACAACTTTATGCTGCAAGTAATAGAAACTCCAACTCAAATTGGCTTAAAAAAATAAAGGTCATTTATTGGCTCACATAACTGAATGGTTCAGAGACGGGGTTAACTTCAGGTGGGGCTTGATATAGGTTCAAACGGTGTGCCCAATTTCTCTCTGTTGGTTTCTCAATGTCCTCAGTTTTAATCTCAGGCATGCTCTCCCTCATGGTAGCAAAATGGCTGCCAGGCACTCCTGAGGTTACATCCTTCCTTATTTGCATACTTCTGCCCCAAAAGGGGGCTTCTCCTTCCCAGAAACACCAGCAAACATTTCCTTGCATCTGACTGGCTTGGGTTAACTACTCATTTTAAACTAATCACTGCATCCAAGGGCTGGGACACTCTGTCTTAAGCTAATCACGATCCATCCCTGGAACTGTGGGGCAGGGTTAGGTATATCTAAACCATGTGGCTGAGGGAATTCCCTGGTGGTCCAGTGGTTAGGACTCCGTGCTTCCACTGCAGGGGGCATGGGTTTGATGCCTGCTCGGGGATCTCCCACAAGCCACGTGGCACGGCTATAAAAAACAAAAAAACAAAAAGTACCACATGGCTGCGAACCAGGGAAGGGTTAATTCCCCCATGAGAAATTAGGGTGGTGTGGACAGAAGAGGGGGTGGCAAACAAAAATATCTGCTCTGTGTTGAACTAAGGGTACTCAAAAAAGAGCTCTCCCGATTCCAAGAGTCCATTGTGTCATTCTTTCAACTCCTCAAGGCAGAGGAAGCTGTTTTTGTGTACATGATCCCTCCCTTATCTTCTTGGAGTTAAGGGTGAGCCTCTTCTGCCATCCGCCTGGCAGCAAGCCACAGTGAGAACTGCACACAGGGTGAATGTGGGGCGGCTATGTACCTAACAGGCGCTTCTCCGTGGCCAACTGTGGGACTTCACAAGTGACCCACTGTAGGCGGGTTTTGAGAAGTTTTACATAGAGGAAGCAGCCTTGCCAATAGCCACTCACCCACTGTTCAGGATGAGTAGAAACTGATGCCAGAGAAGTGGGAAGGGCAGGGTGCTTATTTCACAAATTTGGTGATACCTTGGCTCAGGTTTAATGCCGTTTAGGATGCCCCTGCCCAGAAGCCCTCTCAGAGGAGGTCAGAACGCCACCAGCACATCATTAAGCTTGCCAGCAGCCTTTTGCAGAGTTCAAAAAGCAAATGATACATTAGTGCCACCACAGGGCAGGTTTGCTGAGTGCCAAAACTCCCATGAGGCACAGCTCAGGTTCCAATTTACCTGTGAGTAGGTAGAAACTGCAGATCCATCTGTGCTTCCTATAGGGGGAGTGCCAGGCATCCTTTGAAATCCTTCCGGCCCTGGGATGAAGACAAACCTGAGATACCAACACAGCTGTGGATCATCTGTGGGAAAAAGTCGACGACATCAAAGCCCGTGGCATTCAGTTGCCTCGCGTTCATTTTGGTTGTGATGCATTTATGTGTAGACGGTGCTTGGCTGTTTTAACATTGTTTAATTGTTTGTATTTTCACTTTCTTCCTGATCTTCCTTGCAGTCAAGAGTCTTCACAATCTTTGAGGAGGGTTGCTCTGGTTAGCTCATTTGGTTAAAAGCCAAAATAAGGGCAATTTCACTCCCAGGTATATGTTCCCCAAAGAACTGAAAGCAAGGACTCAAACAGATACTTGGACACCAACGTTCGTAGCAGCGTTATCCACAATGGCCGCAAAGTGGAAAGAAATCAAATATCTATCAACTGATGAATGAAGAACTAAAATGTGGTATATCTATACAATGGAATATTACTCAGTCATAAAAAAGGAATGAAATTCTGGTGCATGCTACAACATGGATGAACCTTCAAAATATTATGCTAAATGGGGCTTCCCTGGTGGCGCAGTTGTTAAGAATCCGCCCGCCAATTCAGGGGACACGGGTTCAAGCCCTGGTCCGGGAAGATCCCACGTGCCGTGGAGCAACTAAGCCCATGCACCACAACTACTGAGCCTGTGCTCTAGAGCCCGCAAGCCACAACTACTGAAGCCCGCAAACCGCAACTACTGAAGCCCACGCACCTAGAGCCCGTGCTCTGCAACAAGAGAATCCACCACAATGAGAAGCCCATGTATCGCAACAGAGAGTAGCCCCCACTCTCCGCAACTAGAGAAAACCCGCGTGCAGCAGCGAAGACCCAATGCAGCCAAAAATTAAAATAAATGAATAAATAAATTTATAAAAAATATATTATGCTAAATGAAATAAGCCAGGCACAAAAGAACAAATATTGTATGATTCCACTTATATGAGAATAGGCAAATTCATAGAGACAAAAAGTAGAACAGTAGTTACCAAGGGCTGGGCAGAAGGAGGGATGGGGAATTGTTGTTTAATGGGTACAGACTTTCTATCTGGGATGATGAAAATTTTCTGGAGATGGATGGTGGAGATGGCTGCACAACATTGTGAATGTATTTAATGCCACTGAATTGTACACTTAAAAGTGGTTAAAATGCTGACAAAACTATATTTCAAAAAAGGTACATACACCCCTATGTTCATAGCAGCACTATTCACAATAGCCAAGACATGGAAACAACCTAAATGCCCATTGACAGATGAATGGATAAAGAAGGTGTGGTACCTACATAAAATGGAATACTACTCAGCCATAAAAAAGAATCAAATAATGCCATTTGCAGCAACATGGTTGCAACTAGAGATTATTATACTAAGTGAAGGAAGTCAAAAAGAGACAAATACCATATGATATCACTTATATGTGGAATCTAAAATATGACACAGGGGACTTCCCTGGTGGTGGTGCAGTGGTTAAGAATCCACCTGCCAATGCAGGGGACATGGGTTCAATCCCTGGTCTGGGAAGATCCCACATGCCATGGAACAATTAAGCCTGTGTGCCACAACTACTGTGCCCATGTGCCACAACTACTGAAGCCCACACGCCTAGAGCCTGTGCTCCGCAACAAGAGGAGCCCGCGCACCACAATGAAGAGTAGCCCCCACTCGCCACAACTAGAGAAAGCCCACGCACAGCAGTGGAGACCCAATGCAGCCAAAAATAAATAAATAAATTTTTTAAAAAATTTTAATAAAAGAAAATAAAATAGGACACAAACGAACCTATCTGTGAAACAGGAACAGACTCACAGACATAGAGAACAGTCTGGTGGTTGCCAAGGGGGAGGGGTTAAGGGAGGGCTGGTGTGGGAGGTTGGGATTAGCAGATGTAAGCTTTTATATATAGAATGGATAAACAGCAAGGTCCTACTGTATAGCACAGAGAATTATATTCAATATCCTATGATAAACCATAATGGAAAAGAATATTTTAAAAAAGAATGTATATATATGTATAACTGAATCACTTTGCTGTACAGCAGTAATTAACACAACATTGTAAATCAATTATACTTCAATAAAAAATGGTTAAAATGGTTACTTCTATATTATGTATATTTTACCACGATTAAAAAATTGTTTCTTACGTCAAAGTTAGAGGTAAAATTGAAGTAGGGGCCTGTTAGCTCCATTCTGTCTCATAAACCACGTCAGCTGCATTCCAAGCCCAGCTGGTGATTAGAAATCAGTGCCTTTGGCCAGAAGAGAGTTCATCTCAGGGCAATCTCTTCTGGTTGCTGGGAAATAGAGTCCATCTGCTACTTTAATAGTGGGTTAGGAGGTTGGCCATGACACTGAATGTTACACCTCAGAGGTGTAAATAAATAAGGCATCCACATTGTTCAAACATCCAATAAAACAAAACACAGGTAGTAAAAAGTCTCCCTCCTACCCTTTTCCCATCCACTCAGTGCCCATGTCCCTTAATAGGTGACTCTTGATTTTAGTTTTTTGTTTATCCTTCTAGAAAAGTTATGTGTATACCAACTACTATGGGTATACGTTATTTTTCTCTCTTTCTTTTTTTACCCAAATGGTAGCACACTGCTCCGGACTTTGCCTTTTTTTGTTAGAACGTACCTTGCTGAACTTTCCATAAAATACATAAGGAATTTCCTTACTCTCTTTTTACAGCTGTATAATATTCCAACATATGGAGGGACCATAATTTATTTAACCAATCCTTTATTGTTGAACATTTAGCTGTTTCCATTCTTTTGCCATTACGTAATTATGAATATCATTTTGCACATGTGTAAGGCTATCTGCAGGAAAAAATTCTGGGACTGCTAGATCAGAGTATAAACATTTGTAATTTTGATAAATACTGACAAATTGCCCTTGATAGGGGGTGTCATTTTACCCTCTTACTGGTAACGTGTGAGAATGCTTGTTTTCTGACCCATTCAGTCTGATTTCAAATTTTGGGATTTTACCAGTATAATGGGTGAAAAATGATACCTCAATGTGGTTTTAATTTGCATTTCTCATATGACTAGGGTTGAGCATCTTTTTATAATAAGAGTCATTTCTCTTCTTTTTTGTGAACCATCTGTGGACCATCTTTTGCCCACTTTTCTCTTGGGCTAGTAATCTTTTCCTCTGTAAATATTATGGAAATTAACTCTTTGCCTGTGATTTGAGTTGAACATATTTTTCCAAGTTTATCATTTGTCTTTGTTTATATTTTGCATTGCAAAATTTTTTATGTAGCCAAATGTATCAATTTATTTTTAGTGGCTTTTGGATTTTGTGATATAATGAGAAAGGCCTTGCTCCCTTTGGAGTTAGAATCCTCTCATATTTTCTTCTATTATTTTCATGATTTCATTTTTCTTCCATTTCAAACTTTGATTCAATTGGAATTTATCCTCATATGTAGTGTGAAGTCTGAATCCAACTTTGTTTTTCAAGTGGCTACCCAGTTGTTCCAATACTACATACTGAGAAATCAATCTATTCCCCCACTGCTTCTAGATTCTATCTGAATTAAATACTATGGGATGGAACCACAGTCCCTACCCTAGGTGGATTCCATCTTTTGTCCCCCATCCCTATGGGACTGCACAAAGTACATCTTAGACTCTCAGCACATTTTCTGGAAAAAGTGACCCCAAGTGCTCTGCTCACCAACCCACTTTCCCAACCTCTCCCAGACCTCATTCGGTAATTGATCCCTATCTTATTAACTCTTACTAAAATATTTTTGTTATACTTTGTCTAACTTAAAGATTTTTCTTTGTGGAAAGTATTCTTCTAAATTATCTAGTCCACTACTACCGAAGAGGATGTTCTGGGTTTTGGTAGTAGAGGTCCATATGTTGAACCACCCTTGAATTCCTGGAACAAACTCCATATGATATATTAATTTTGCTATGCTATATTCTTTTTATTAATATTGTAATTGAACTTTTTGCATTACTAGTAATTAATGACCTGCACCTATGTTTTTATATTTAATGAAGTCTTCACTGGATTGGTATCAGTCTTGTGCTCGTATTTCTAAAAGATTTTGGAAAAGTTCCTCTTTTTTCTATATAGCATGTTTAAACAGCCCTGGGATTATCTTTAAAGGTTTGTTAGAATTCCCTTGCGAAACCATGTAGTGCAGTGGTTTTAATTGTAGTCATTGGGACCCTTGCTGGGGGGCTATGGAGGGGAGAAATGTAATCTAAATGACAGACAGTATTTGATTCACACCAGCGCACACAGCTGGAGCTGGAGCAATTGTGTGATTTAAAACAATTTAATTCTAGTAAAATTTCAATACCATGAAATTATAAAGGTTAATTTTTTGTGGGTTTTTTTTTTTTTTTTTGCTCCAAGAGTCAAAAAGCGTCAAAGTCTTTTCGTTTACTTATTTCATGCTCTAGCCTTTTTCAGAGATCAAAATATTAAACCACTTCCCAAACATTTATTCCACCTTTCTTGGCCATCAGAACTTTAGAGCTACGTATAGTTGCTTCAGGCCATAATGATAAGCCTCCCTCCAATACTCAAAGCTAATCTCCTATAAAATTGGACATTTTCTCATCAGAAAACAGTTCCTATTTCTGGGCTTCTTATCTGTGCTGTTCTCCCCCACAGGCAGAGGGTTTTACCTCTTCGATTACTCCTATAAGTGAAATAAAATGTGATCATTAAGAATAAAGATGAAAGCAAGATGGGGAGGTGGAACATCAAATCTATACTCTAAAGCAAAATCAAAACAAACAAAACATCAATAACAGCATAAGTCCAAAAGTCCTTCAGGACAAAGTGTTATTTATTAATGGGCTATTTTCACATCTCCCCTCCTGAGGGAAAAATCACTCACAGAGACCCTGACGCACAGCCAAAGGGCTTTGGGTCAAAAGTGACCTCGGCAAGGTGGCCTGGTTCCACAGGAGATATGGGACGTAGAGCGTAATCTGGAGCTTCAGAGTAATAGGAGACTAAGGGCATCTGAACTGGAACCTCCCCTGCCCCACAACCCTGGGAAAGAGGGTGGGAGTCAAGTTCACTGCCAAGGTAAGAGGTGGTTGAATTTCAGAAGGATGTTGTCGTGTCCAGCCAGTATGTATCCTTACTACATGACTGGTGTGATTTTGCTGGCTAAACGAAGTTAGTTAACCACTAACTAGGGGAAGCTGGAAATTCTAGTTGCCCAGATTCATGTCTGTCTCTGTCTCCAGGCTATAATCTCCTTGAAGACTGGGGTTATATTTTAATCTCTGATTCCCCAGTGTCTGGCACAGAGTGCTTGCTCAGTGCATGAAAGAATGAAATAATTAAAGAAAGGTTTATATGAATTCATTCATTCATTCATTATGTATCATGTATCCGTGATACATGTGTCGGTAATAGATCAGAGGACAACCCTGATCTTTGCTCTAATGGCATTTGTTGCCCAATGGTACAAGATGCCCGAGCACCACAGGAGACCGGATGAGGGATGATGGATGCGGGCTCACCCCGCGCTCTAGAGACGCTTCCCACCTGCTGTCGGTGGGACCTGCAGAGCACAAAGCAAAGGAGTCTTGAGGGAAATGGCTCAGACACCGGGGGTCCTCTCTCTGCCTTAGCCCCCATGGGGTGGGCGGCGATGCTCTCTTTGGGTGTGAAAAGATGAAGAAAACCAAGGCGCTTGCCTTGACAGCCGCTCCCAGCCCGAGGCCCAACGTGCAGAGATTGTAATCTACATCCTTGCTGTTACCAGAGAAGGAAAACCAACACAGAGACGGGAAGAAAACACACTTTCTGTGCAGATGGTGGGGGTGTGGTTTCGCAAGGGAGGGAGGCTCGAGCTCTAAATCAGGCAGTGGCGCGCCCCCTGCTGGATCTAAGATTGTTCTGCAACTAGCGGAACAAGGGCTAAACCAGGTGGGATGATGGCCGCAAAGTTGGGGCAAGGAATAAGGAATGTTCCTCGTTCCTCCCAAATGCAGAAACCAAATTGCCAAGGGGAAGAAATCTACCAAGGCTGATCAAGGGCCCCCCATCTTCCCAACCTTCTGGGGGAATCAGCAGTGGGTAAGCGGTGAACAAAACTCCATCTGTAACCAGGGCCTTGGCTAACCACTCTTCTGGCAAATTCACTACCCCTTAATGCCTCAGTTCCCATCTTGGGCTCAACCTGGGGGAAAATGTATGAATTATTATAAAACATCTGTCCCCCCTCTTTTTCTGCAAATATAAGAACACTGGGCATGGGTAATAATACAGATAGCATTCTTGTAAGGTCTTTGTATCTAGCTTACTGGCATCCCCCATCACTCCCTCCCCAACAGCATATAATTTGAGGATTTTCTTTAAAACAAACAAACAAACAAACTTTAACGCCCCCAGCTAATCTTTTCCAAATAGCAACAATTATAAATTCCAAACAAAAACGTAGAGGCATGTGAGCCTCTCTTAGGCTTTTCATTTTAATCGAGCTGCTAATTAAAAGCTATAATTTAACAAATAATGACCTAACCATCTCACTTTGAAATCAAACAAAAACCTACCACTAAAATGTTGGACTAGATAATGAATCCAGGCACAATTCAGACTCCTGCTGGGCCCGTGCTTGGCCCCCTTCCAGCAAAGGGCCTGACGCCTTTGATTAGCAGCAATAGTTTTCCAAACCATTTGGAGCAAACTCACTATGGGGAGGATAAGTGAGCAATTTGTGAGGCTAAGTGTTTTTTTGGACCCACTCCCACTGCTGATGGAGCCGGATGAATATTTATCCCTTCTTTGCCGTCATTCATTGTCACTTGGTCAATTTCATTTTCTCCCTGGCCCCTCTTTGGCCCCTGGGGAAGAATGTTGTTCTTGAGGTAAAAAGCAGGAAGGAATCACAAACAGGAAAACTAGAGATGAAACCAGGTGATGCTCACTGCATACAGTATCCTAAGTGGTTAATAAAATAATAAACAATGGAAGCACGATTGCTTCCCATCTACCACGCCCCCTCCCTTAGCTGGGAACTGGGCATCTGTGCCAGGCTATAAATAGTCTCCTGTTCTGGAACCTCCCCCGCAGCCCAAGCTCACACCAGTTGCCAGTACGTGCCATCCAGTGGCTCTGTAGGCAGGAGGACCTCAAACACTGGCCCCTTTCTGAAGTCCTAGGAGGGGAGAGAATTGGGTACCTCTGAAAAGGCATCAGGTAGTGGCAGAGCACTCCCCATGGATCCGAGGCAGGAGGAGTGGGCACTGCGTGAGACCCTAGGAGAATACAGATCTTGGACACTCAGTCTATCTGTAGGTGCAGGGAGGACGGAGCTGCCAGGTGTATGCATGTCACACTGCCACTCTTAGGACCTCGGCTTGGGCTGTTACATCCCCAGGAGCTACTCCTGCTTTGAAACCTTAAACCCTAATGGCCTTTCTCTTGAGTACAATCTGTCCTTTATCTCCCTCTCCCCATCATTCTACCTGTACCTGTTCTTCAGCCTCAAATAGACCTGATAACAGTCATAATCGTCATCACCACCATCATCACTGCCATCCTCAAGGCTACCATATATTGAGTGCTTACAGTTCACCCAGCACTTCGAGAAATACTGTATGTGGATTGATTCCATTAATCCTCCCAGCAACCCTAAACCAATAATAATAGAGTTTTTAATCCCTTGTTCCCTCATTAAAAAAAAATTATTTATTTATTTGGCTGTGCTGGGTCTTAGTTGCGGCACGCGGGATCTTTAGTTGTGGCATGTGGGACCTAGTTCCCTGACCAGGGATCGAACCCCGGGCCCCCTGCACTGGGAGCACAGAGTCTTAGCCACTGGACCGCCAGGGAAGTCCTCCCTCATTTTCTTCCAGGCTCTTTCTGGATTCTTTTCCTTTCCTAACCAACTGTACTGCACAAGCCAAAGAGTTCTGAGTGCCTGCTACCCCCAGAGCCCTCCTCTGAGGAAATTGGTTACATTGGTGGGGGGCAGTTCTTGTTCTGTCTTGTGTCATATCACTGGACTATGCTTCTGGTGCCAGTGGTTTAGTCTGGGGGTGGGGCCCAAGCCCAAAGTGGCTATGGATAGGCTGCACATCAAAATGACCAACCACCCATGATATGGGTCTGTAAGAGTCTAACAGAGACACTCCATATTGGATAACGACAACGTCACCCAATCAGATTTCCTCTGGATGGATGAATGTGAGATGCACACTGGGACAATGAAAGGCAGCCTCCACAGAGATGACAAGATGACAGATGATAACCATGGTATGTACCTGGATTTGTGTTTACTAAGTGCCAGGTGCCCGGCTGAATGCTTCTCAAATTTTAGATTATCTTTCAGCAGTCTTACAACATAGATACTATTAGCACCTCCACTTTACAGATAAGAAAACAGAGGCTTAAGCAAGTTAATCCATGTGCCACGGGTTACACAGCCATGGTAGGGAGGAGATCCAAACCCAGGCAGCAGGACTGAAGATATTAGTCTATTTCTTTGAATAATAAACATTTTTAAGTTTTAAAAAGATTAACAGGGCTTCCCTGGTGGCGCAGTGGTTGCGAGTCTGCCTGCCGATGCAGGGGACACGCGTTCGTGCCCCGGTCCGGGAAGATCCCACATGCTGCGGAGCGGCTGGGCCCGTGAGCCATGGCCGCTGAGCCTGCGTGTCCGGAGCCTGTGCTCCGCAACGGGAGAGGCCACAACAGTGAGAGGGCCGCCTACCGCAAAAAAAAAAAAAAAAGATTAACACTTAGTTGCCAGGGGAAGGGGGTGGGGGGAGGAGGGATGAACAGGCAGAGCACAGAGGGTTTTAGGGCAGTGAAGCTACTCTGTATGATACTATAATGGTGGGTACATGTCATCATGCATTTAACCAAACCCACAGGATATACAAAGCCAAGGATGAAGCCTAATGTAAACTGTGGACTTTGGGTGGTAATGATGTGTCAGTGTTGGTCCATCGACTGTAACAAATGCACCCCTGTGATGGGGGATGTGGATAATGGGGAGGCGGTGCATTTGCTGGGGCAGGGGGCATATGGGAAATCTCTGTATCTTCTGCTCAGTGTTGCTGTGCATCTAAAACTGTTCTAAACAATAAAGTCTATTTTAAAAAGATAATAGAGTCACATGGTCCAAATGCTTTTTAAAAAAAGCATAAAAGAGTATTCAGTAAAATGTTTATCTCCCACCTCTGTTCTCCATCCTTCCAGTCCTACCCCACCCTGGTCTCTGAAACCACTATTATTTCTCATTTATCCTTCAAGAATCTTTTCATGCAAAAAAAAAAAAAAAAGAATTTCTTTAATTGCAAGTATGTACATATATTTATATATAAACATTTATATTCTTATTTTACACAAAAGTAGGATTGCTGGGTCAAAGGGAATATACAAGTGCTACGTTGATAGCTGTTGCCAAATTGCCCTTCGTAAGGGTGATGCCCTCTCAGGTATGGCTGCCAGGAGGGAAACTGGCCTCACTCTGTGCAGAGGGGGCCTGTCTTCTCAACCCTCTGTTAGACCAGAACCTCCTCCATGACTGGAATTCCAACGAGCCAGTGTCCTAGTTCTCCCTGTGTCCCTGGGTCACTGTGTGGCTGCCATGAAGGCGTCCCTGCTACCTCACTTCCCTGAGGATGGTAACGCTGAAGGCGGTAGTTCTCACAGTGTGGTCCTGAGACGGCAGCATGAGGACCACCTGGGAACTTGTTAGAAATGCACATTTTCAGGCCCTGCCCCAGACCTACTGAATCAGAAATTCTGGGAGCCAGGCAAGTTCTAAACAAGCCCTCTGGGTGATTCTGATGCACGCTAAGGTCTGAGAACCACTGTCCTAAGGTAAATTAAGTCCCTTCCTTGTATCTTGAAACAACCTCAGAATCCAGCCGGTACCCGACGGTTAATCATCTTACTTGACTTCTCCAGAGCCTCTAGCTCACGACCGTGGCTACCTTCTTGAAATGTGCTACTCACTGGTTTCCATGAATCTTCTCTCGTGGTTTCCTCTCCACCTCTCTGACCTCCATCTTCAGCTTCCTTTGAGGGTCCTCTTTACCACCCACTACTTTAACGTTCTTAATGACTCACCGCTGTTCTCACTCTACACGTTTCCCCTGGGCAATTTCATCCACTCCCCTGGTGTTAAGGGCCACCAGCATGTGCTGATGACTCTCCAGTCTATATCTCCACACTCACCTCTCCCTCGGGCTTCGCGCTTCTTTAACCCCCTGCCTGTTGTGAATATCTCCACTTGGATGTCCCACAATCACCCCAACGTCAACGTTTCCAAAACTAAGCTCATTTTCTTCTCAAGACTCGTTCCTCCTCCAAAGTTGCCTATTTCAGGCAATTCCTTGACAACTTAAGTTGCTTGAGCCAGAAACCTTGGAGTCATTCTAGACTTTCCCCTTTTTTCACTCCTTTCATCCAATCGAGCACCAAGTCTTGTCTATTTAAAAATCTACTCCCTCTTCCCCATCCACCCTACTGCTCCACCTCTAATTCAGGCCTCCATTATCCATTATCTTTTGCCTGAACTGGTGCAGTATCTTTTGCCTTTGCTGGTCCTTTTGTCTCCAGTCAACCTGACCCAGCTTCCTCCATACCCAACACAGTTTTCTGCACCAGAAACTCCAATTCTGCACCCAGTTTTGACATGTGGCCTTTTCCCACACACCAAAAAATTCTCTGACACTAGCTGAATTCTGATACTATTTACTTGGAGGTAGCATCAGCTCCCACAGGTTAAGGGCTCAGTCCTGTAAGGCTGCACCCCCTGCCCCGCCACTTCAGATGCCAATCAAAAGTCTAGGTTGTCACCTGTGCTTCTGACTGACTGGCTATAGACTGGAGGTTCCAATGACCCTCCTAAGGTTCAATTAATTTGCTAGAGCTGTTCACAGAACTCTGAAACATTTTACTTACTGTAGTACTGGCTTATTACCTAGAACTCAGGAACAGCCAGGAAGAAGAGATGCATAGGGAAAGGCATGGGCAAAGGGCACGGTGTGCCACTCTCTCCAAATCTCCATGTGTTCACCATCCTGGAAGCTCTCTGAACCCAACCATTTGGGGTTTGACGGAGGCTTCCTTACAGAGTTATGATTGATTAAATCACTGGCCATTGGCAATGCGTTCAACTTCCAGCCCCTCTCCCCTCCCCAGAGGAACTGGGGACTGAAAGTTCCAATACTCTAATCACATGGTTGGTTCTCCTGGCAACCAGCCCCCATCCTAAGATACAGTCTAATAGTCACCTCATTAATACAACAGTAGACATGTTTATAACTCTCATCACTTAGGAAATTCCAAGGGTTTTAGGGGCTTTGTGCCAGGAATGGGGATGAACACCAACTACATACTTCTTATTATAAATCACAATATCACAATTTCCTATTGGTTCTGTTTCTCTGGGGTGCCTGACCACAAGGCACCTCCCTGGGTCTGGCCTCTTTTCCTACTCAGGTTCTTATTTGATCCCAGATAACAGGCTGCCTTAAAGAAAGAAAATTAAAAAAAAAAAAAGCAAAATATTCATTTTTCACTGCTGTGAATTCACCAGAAACAGGAGGAGAACCTTGTAATGCTTAGGGATTCCAGCAACTACTTTACACTATTTTATGTCTTCCAGTGAGAGGAAGGTTATCTTGATAGCATTTTGTTTGGTTGTTTGTTTGGTCGTTTTTATGGTGATGACTCTTTTCTTTCTCTCTTTATAAATTTTATTCAATAAATAAAAATTGTATATATTTAAGGGGTCCAACATGGTGATTTGATATACATAGTGAAATGACTACAGTCAAGTTAATTAACATACATCTCCTCACACAGTCACTGTTTTGTGTGTGTGATGAGTGTACCTGAAAAATATGAGATGCTTCAGGAATTTGGGTCTCATCCTTGCACAGGGGCCCTGTTCATCTCCTCTGTATTTTTCCAATTTTAGCAGATGTGCTGCCAAAGGGAGCATTTGATAGCATTCATTTTGGGTCGTATCTCTTCATTCTTTAGGATGTTTCTAGGATACAGAAACATCTGGGCTTGCAGAGCTGGAATTTTTCTTGAAAACTTTGATTTTTTTTTTTTTTTTTTTTGCGGTACGCGGGCCTCTCACTGTCGTGGCCTCTCCCGTTGCGGAGCACAGGCTCTGGACACGCAGGCTCAGCAGCCATGGCTCACGGGCCCAGCCGCTCCGCGGCATGTGGGATCTTCCCGGACCGGGGCACGAACCCGTGTCCCCTGCACTGGCAGGCAGACTCTCAACCACTGCGCCACCAGGGAAACCCGAAAACTTTGATTTTTTAAAAACATCAAGCCTGAGGACTTCCCTGGTGGTCCAGTGGTTAAGACCGCGCTTCCAATGCAGGGGACGCGCGTTCGATCCCCGGTCGGGGAACTAAGATCCCACATGGCCCATGGCACGGCCAAAAAAATTAAAAGACCAAGCTGGGTTCATCTGTAATGACAGTTTGTCTTGTAACCTAACTGCCTTTATTTTATCAGTTGTGTAAGGATGCTCTTCATTTTGCTGTTTAGCAAGGTCAGATTGGGCAGCTTTTAGGTGCAAAATTGGCGCCTCGTTCTTGAAAATCGAAAGTAAAGCCTTGCTGACCACATTGAACGATGTGGGATTTGGGTTTTCATCGGCTGCTATTTCCCTGATGGACACATTGACTTACTCAATCCCAAATGCTTAGAGCAAAACTATCAGGTGTTAATTCTCTCCAGCAGCGTCTCCAGCAATATCCAGAGATGGGCTTTCATAGCTGGGCTGCTTAGGGTGAGTCTATTAATTGATTATAGGAGCTGTGTGAACTCCTCAGAGGAATATTTGCATTTCAGAGGCAGGGTTCAAGTTCAAGCCATCCTTCTCTTCCCTCGTCCTCTTCTCCAGACTGAAAAGGGGCTCTTTAAGGACAGGACCCCCTCTTGTTTATCTTTGCATTTCCCCAGCCCCTCATGAAAAGCCTGATGATCAAGAAATACCCATTAAATAGAATCAATGGAATCTGACCATCTGTATTCATTAGGACTCTTCACATTACAAACAACAATTCCATCTAAAGGCACTACTTAAATAATAAAGAGACTATTTTGGCTCACGTAACCGAACAGTGTGGGTAGATTTTTAAATCTGGCTTGATCTAGTCTTCAAATAACGTGACCAGGAACCTGGGTTTTCTCTTACCAACCTTCCTGGCTCTCCTTCCTTGATGCTAGCTCCATTCTCAGGCCTGCTCTCCCCCATGGTTTGCCAGATGGAAATAACCATCCCCCAGAGCTGGAGCCAGGCTCTTGCCTATCCAGCAGGTGAGTCTACTCAGGCAATTTCCACACAGGACGATGGAGGCTTGAGATTCTTGGAAGCTCCAGCAAACGTCTCTGGGTATCTTATTGCCTTTGGCTGGCAACTGCCCACACCTGAACCATGTACTATGGCCAAGAGGATGAGACCTCCTGACGGGATCCCACCCAGTGTGCTGAGAATGAAAGAGCAGTGAACCTCTAACAGAAAATTAAGATCATTTTGGTGGGAGAAGAGGGAATGGGTGTCAGGAAAACAACCAGAAACCCCCACCAGCTCCTCTGTGGGTGAAGGTGGCGGTCTGGAGCGGCAATTCCTTTGTGGATGCAGTTCACGCCTCTCTCGAAGGCTCTTTGGCCCCTTGACGCCGGAACAGCTTCAGGCAAGAGAGTCAGAGACCACATAGCCTTGGTGGGGATGAGGAAAGGCTTGACTTTCCACCTCTCACAGGTGCCCCCAATGCTTGCCAGGTTTCAGCAGCCTGTGAAGACTTCTCTTTGCCTTTCCCTCAACCACTAGACCCCTAATTCTGAGGCAGTTTGCATACCTCTGATGATATCTGCTGGCCTCAACTTCATGCACAGGGGGGAGTTTTTCTGTTCTTAGGAAAAGACCCATCAGTCTGAGTCTTGTAGACCTGGGACTCAATTTTATTTGCGTAAGTGAGATAGTCATTGCTTTGAAAATTTCTGTAGCACTTCCCGAATAAACAAAGGTGCCATGCCTGCTCTGCTAAGCTTCACCCCTGTGACATGGGGATTGAGAGTGAGGCCTCTGACAGGGAAAGGCTGCCCCGAGTTAAAGGAGGCTAAAAAGACATGACAACCAAAGGCAATGCACGGACCAGGGGGGAAAAATACAGAGCTCAAAAGGACATTCATGAGGCAATTGACAAATCTGCATATGGACTGTAGATTAGATAATAGTATTGATTATTTTGACAATCGTACTCAGGTTATGTAAGAGAACGTCTTTGTTCGTAGGAAATACACGTGGAAGTCTTTAGGGGTAAACGGAGCAGGATAGGATGTCTGTAACTTTCGAATTGTTCAGGAGGAAAAAAACATAAATATATACATATATAAAGAGCAAATGAATAATAATGCAAATGGGACAACATGCTAAAAATTGGGGAATCTAGGTAAAGGATTATGGAAGGTCTAACTGCCTGGGTTTGAATCCTGGCTCCACTGCTTGCTAGCTAGCTCTAAACCTCTCTAGGCCTCACTTTCCCCATCTGTGAAATGGAGGCAATAGTAGCAACTACTGCATAGGCTTTTTGGGAGAAATAAATGAAAGAATCCATAAAATGAGCTTAGCACAGGGTCTGGCTCATGGCAAGAGCCAAGAGTAATAAATGTTAGCTATTTTTATTACTATTACTGTCCCACAGTAATAAAGAGATAAAGAGATATAAATAGAAACTATTCCCTCTAGGAGCATACATGGCAGGAGATGCCGGCCAGAGGGAGACTTTTCCCCCTCATATGGAATAGACTTGATCCAGTGTCACATTTTATATGCATATGGTGTTACCTATTATTATGTAATGAATACGTACACCATATGGTAATATGCTTTAAGTATTTTTCTTCAACTTGCCCCTTTTACTCAACACAATGTCTTGGAGATCTTTCCATAATAATACCAATAATAATTAACATTTATTAAAGCTTACCATGTGCCAGGCATAGTTCTGGGCACTTTCCATGTATTATTTAATTCTCACAACAATCCCACAAAATAGATTCTCTTGTCATTACCTTTTTTTTTGTAATCACCATTTTATGGATTAAAAAAGTTGATGCTCAGAGAGGTTAAGTAACTTGCCCAAGGCCATAGTACCAAAATTTGAACTCAGCCTGTCTCCAGAGCCCATGGCCTTAATCACTATATTTTTCCATGCAGGTGTATACGAAGATCTATTTCACTGAAAGAAAGTGACAGGGAGTTGGGGGGAGCTACCTAGTATTTCATAAAATGGTTATACCCAAAACTCATTTAATCATTCTAACCCAACTGATAGACATTTAGGTTATTTCCCATATTTGCTATTTGAAATAGTGCTGCGATAAATATCATGGAACAAGCCTTCATAATATCCCTATGTGTCTGACACCAAAGAAGGAAGAAGTTAAAAATATTTGAGAGAGAAAAATTTAAGCAACAAAATAAAGTATTAAACCAAAGTTATATTAAATTATACAAGATAAATATTGATGAGCCCACAATGAAATGAATGAATGAATGAATGAATGAATAGGAGAGAAGAGACAAATCTCCAGTGCAGAAGAATTCCAAATAATTTGAAATTCCACCAAATAAATGTGATGTGGTATCCAGGATGGGATCCTGGAACAGATAAGGAACATTAGGAAATTAAGGAAATATGAATAAACTATGGACTTTAGTTAATAATAATAATGTATCAATATGGGTTCATTAATTGTAACAAATGTACCTGGTAAGAGGTTAATAATAAAGAAAACTGGGTGCAGAGCATATGGAAATTCTCTGTACTATCCTCTCAATTTTTCTGTAAATCTAGAATTATTTTTAAAAGATAGTCTATTTCAAAAACATTTTTAAAAATACAGGAGAGCGAGGGACAAAGTGTAGGTTTTGTAAGAGATGGGAGGGGAGGGGCTTCCCAGCCCAGCAGGGAATTATTTTATTTTTTACTTTTTAATTAATTTTTATTGGGGTATAGTTGCTTTACAATGCTGTGTTAGTTTCCACTGTACAGAAAAGTGAGTCAGCTATACGTATGCATATAACCCCTCTCTTTTTGAATTTCCTTCCCATTTAGGTCACCACAGAGCACTGAGTAAAGTTCCCTGAGCTATACAGTAGGTGCTCATCAGTTATCTATTTTATCTATTCCCCAGGAGGGGAATTAGCTTCAGACGGCAGGAGGAAAGGAGGCGCAGGTGCGTGCAGACAGATATTTTTGTAGGCCTTCGGCAGGAAGTTGAGGGTTTCCACCTGATGGCCTCAGTTTTTCCTTTACGACACAAGAGGTGAGGGTGGGCTGTCTGCTGAGAGAGGGCCTGTGGAAACACTGTGGGTTGCAAGTGGCAAAAGTTTGGAGAGCCTCTGAGAGGAGTGCAAGAGGAAGCTGACCAGAGGCAGAAAAGAGCAATTTCCTCTCACGTCACAGATTTGTGTTGCCCCAAAAGGCAGAACCTTGGGCCGCAGGCCTAGAGGCCTAGCTGGACCGTCTCCTTGGAGTTCCACTACTGGACCAGCAGAGGGCGCCAAGACACCGCCCAACCTTTTCACACCCGGTCCTAGATCTCCCAATTTTCTCTCTGATTCCAAGAGTAAAACGTTCTTTTTGAGCCAGCCGTATTTGAAGGACGATAAACTCTTTGAACTAGCCCAAAGGAACACCTTTGAAGAGCAAGAATTTAGCTATGTGTCTCAGAGCTAATGTCTTTTACTTGCCTCCTCCCTCCAGGAAGCGCCGGCAAAGCAGAGGACACGACCACCATTACTGAGGACCTACTATGTGTCGTGTGATGTTCCAAGCGTGTCTCATTTAATCCTCACAAATCACCTCTGAGGTAGTGGTTATTATTATCCCATCTACAGAGGAATAAATGGAGTCTGAGAGAGGTAAAGGAGGTTATCTGAAGATCCTTCCTGTTGAGTGTAGCCCTACTCCTGCTTCCTTTCAGTTAACAATCAACCAATTAACAATTTTTCAACAGGTGTGTGTGCTGGAAAGCTTGCCCTGGGAGATGCTCTGTGAGAAAAGGATCCTGTGTCAATAAATTTGGCAAAGCTGCAAACTCCTTCCATTTCTGTGAACTGGGCATAAAAATGGTCACAGCAAAGAGCTGTCCTGAAGCTAAGCTAGGCCTCTGCAGTGCCTGGAGAATGTCTGCTCCCTCTCCCCACTTCCCTGACCCACCCCAAGCAGGTGGCTCTTTCCTTTATGGGGGAATGATACAGCTAAATTGTAGGAAAATTTTCATTTAAATTGTAGGAAAATTTTCATTTTCATTTCCTACTTCCCCAAGAAGTAATTGAGGATGGAACAATAGACAGAACTGAAGCTTTGGAGTCAGGGCAAAGGAAGTCTCTGAGATTTCGTTTTCTCATCTGAAAAACAGGGCAACAGATACCAGAACCTGCAGGATGTCGTCAAGAATCGGTAAGCACGTGGAACCCCCAGCTCAGAGCCTGGCCCTGGGAGACCCTGGTGAGGGAGGCGCCAGGACCTGGGGACCATGAATTGTGGCAGGACGCGCACGGCCACCCTGCAGGATTTAGGCGGGTGGACCACCTGCCTCCTCGCCTAGCCCCTGGGTCCCCCCGTCGCCGCCCCCTCCACCCCTTCCTCAAAGTACCTGCTCCCGGTCTCGTAGCTCGTAAATCTCCTTCACACAGAGGGCGATAAATTAGAGGGGTGTGAGAGACCCCCACACACACCTTCCTGCGCCCTTCCTCCCCCTTCTGGGGAGGACTGCGGGAGCAGGAAGCCCCTGGGACGGGGTGGGCGGGGTCACCCAGACCCGCCCACTTCGGCTTGTTAATTACAGACCCAGGGTCTGCAGGGCCTGATTTATGCCGGGACGGGCTGAGTCCTGTGTCTGGGCAAGTCTAGGGGAGCCTGGAGGGGCGGGGGTGACAGGGGTGGGAGGGGTGGGAGGACAGGAGACCAGAGAGGATCCCGAATTCTGAGGGCCTTGTTGAAATGACAACGGTACTAAACTAATACATTTACATATAAATAAAATTTAAGCATAATAGCAATAGCTAACATTGATTGAGAGACTGCGCGCCAAGCTGGCTAAACACTTTATTAATTCATTGATCAAATATTTATTGAGTGCCTATTCGGTGCCAGGAATCTTGCATATATTATCTAGTGAACTTCCCCAAACAGCCCTGCCAGTTAGTCATTATGGTTCCCATTTTGCAGATGGAGAAATCCAAGCAAGAAGCGATTAAGTGACTTGTCCAAGGTTACTAGGCTACTGAGTAGTGGGTCCAGGACTCATATCCCTGGCTATCTGTCCCCGGAGCTTAAACTTTTTTGACTAGATTATCCTGCCTCTTTGCTACCACTTGCCTCACTGACTGCCCTGCCACCAGCTGTGTGGCCTTGGGCAAACACCTTTGCCTTGCTGACAAAATAATTATTTTGGCAAAAGAGGCACTCTGCCCTACCTACGTCACAAGGAGTTAGGAGGATCAAATTAAACTGAAGCTTATGGAAATGGCTTTAAAAAGTATCTGTAGACTAAAGCAAAAGTGAGAATAGATGTGAAGGAGACGGTGAGAAAGTGTATCCTATGTGATTGAAGAACCATAAGAAAAGAAAAAAGAACATGCAACAGAAGCAATATTTGAAAAGACAAAGTGTGAGGAAATTTACCAATCTGAGAAGTATCAAACCACAAATTCAAGAAGCCCAACAAATCCTAGAAGATATATATTTTTTAAACCCACACACTTAAATGTGTCATAGTGAAATATCAGGAACCAAAAACAATGAAAAGATTTCAAAACCAATCTGGAAAAAAAATTACCGTCAAAGGAGCAACAGTTCCTCTGAAGCTGACATCTCATCCATAGTAATGAAAGTAAGAAGACAACATCATAGTTTCAAAGTGACTTTAAAAAGCAGAACCGACAAGACTTGTATAGGAGAAATAAAGGCAAGTCATCACCAGTGGGCTTTCACTGGAGGAAATTCTGAAGGACATAATTCAGGCAGGGAAAAAAAAAAGATTCCACATGGAATGTCTGAGATGCAGGAAGTAATGAAGAGCAAAGAAATTAGTAAATATATGAGCACATTTAAATGAACATTGATTGTATTAAAAAAAGATCTGTAAAATGCTATATGAAAAGTGTATTAATTAAGATGATATTAGGGGGACTTCCCTGGTGGTGCAGTGGTTAAGAATCCACCTGCCAACGCAGGGGACATGGGTTCGATCCCTAATCCGGGAAGATCCCACATGCCATAGAGCACCTAAGCCCATGCGCCACAACTACTGAGCCTGTGCTCTAGAGCCCGCGAGCCACAACTACTGAAGCCCGCATGCCTAGAGCCGGCACTCCGCAACAAGAGAAGCCACCGCAATGAGAAGCCCGCGCACCGCAACGAAGAGTAGCCTCCGCTCACCACAACTAGAGAAAGCCCACACACAGCAACAAAGACCCTACGCAGCCAAAAACAAAAAAATTTTTTTAAATAGAAGGTATTAGGGACTTCCCTGGTGGTCCAGTGGTTAAGACTTCGCCTTCCAATGCAGGGGGTGCGGGTCTGATGCCTGGTTGGGGAGCTAAGATCCCACATGCCTCATGGCCAAAAAACCAAAACATAAAACAGAAGCAATATTGTAACAAATTCAATAAAGACTTTAAAAATGGTCCACATCAAAAAAAAAAAAAAACCTTAAAAAAATGATGATATTAAATGCTGTAGGAGATAAATCCCCAAATCTCAAAGGCTTTAACATAAAAGTTTATTTCTCACTTGTGTAATCATTCACTGTGGGTGTTCCCGGTCAGGCAGTTTTCCTGGGCAGCTCTCCTCCAGGCGATGAAGGGCCTGGCTCCTTCTACCCTTTGGCTCTATCATCTTTAGCTTGCGGCTCCCATGGCTGCCCTGGGTCTTTGATCCAGGAGGAAGGGGAAGGAGTGTGGAGGCTGCACATGGGAAGTTATCGTGGACAGGCCTGGCAGTGACACACATCACTCAAGCTCATATTAAGAGGAGAACTCAGTCAACTGCAGGAAAGGCTGGGAAATGGTATAACTGCTGTATTCATTATCTATTGCTATGTAACAAATTACCTCAAAACATATTGGCTTAAAACAACAATGAGCATTTATTACTTCACAGTTTCTATGGGTCAGAGTTTGAGAAGCGGCCTACCTGGGTGAGTCTCTTCCTCTTTTGTGCATGATGGAGTACGTACGTGATTCCTAGAGCTCCTGCAGCCATTTTGCCACCATGAGGGAAGCCACCTTGAGAAACCAATATACATAGAAGAGATATGAAAAGAATCACAGAAGAATAACCATATGGATGATTAAATTAAACAAAGGGGTTCTAAAATTCCCTCGGAAGTGTAAAGAGCCAAGAATACTCAAGAAAATTATGAAAATGAGCAATGAGGCCAAGGGATTGCCAGATCAGACAGGCATTAAACAGAGATGGCTGGAGGTGGCATTATAGAGATGTGGCATTATGAATCATTGGAGACAGAATAAACTATTCACCAAATGGAGGTGGAAAAATTGGCATTTGGTTTCCAATAAAAATTAAAATAAAAATCCAATCATAATGAAAGCAATCACAACGATACTGGCTACCATTTGTTGACAGCTACAAAGTTTTAGAAATGTACATTTGATTATTTATGTCTATTTTCACACCAACCCCACGAGGTAGGTATTATCATTTATTATTCCCACTTGACAGATGAGAAAATTGCATCTCAGGAAGGCAGACCACACAAGGCTCTCAGTCTCCTGGGCACTGAGTAGGAGCCCTGTTTCTCCTCCCCACAATAGCAGGACGCTGTCCCGAGAATTCCAGTTCAGGCCAGTGGTTGCCTCTCCCAGGAGACAGGCCCCATCAACGCCAAGCCAGGCCCCAGGAACCAGAATTCCTCCTTCACCCCTGACTGACCCTGGGGCAGATCTATGGCTGATTAGACCCCAGCTAAAAGCACAGAGGCCTCTTTGTCATTGCTTTAATGAGAAGCCAATCACCAGGTCATTAGTGGGTGGAGGTGATGAGGAGTTTGGTACCGGGGTGGGAGGGAGGAGGGTGCTCTTGGCTTCTGGATGATTTATAGCTGCAGTGCCAGGCTGCCTGGGGAAGGGAGCAGAGCCGCAGGAGGATGAGAAAGTTAGAGCACCTCAGAGGAGCCAGGACCTCTTATGAGAGCATAGCATGCTGTTTTATTTAATCCTTGCAACTAGTCTGATGAAGCAGTATTATTGCATATCCCCATTTCACAGATAAGGAAACTGAGGCTCAGAGAGGTTAATTAAGCATTTTACCCAAGGTTATACAGTTAATAAATGATGGTCTTATTCCAGAGCCCAAACATCCACTTTGTTGTTCACTGTTATAGGCACAGCAGAGGTGAGTGTAGGGGAAGGTCCAAGAAATAGTCTAGCTTTAGACCAAGAGGGAGCAAGCAGTCAGGAGATGCCTGACTGAGCGATGTTACTTTGTGGGCTGGGAGTAGGGGCAGGGGAAAGGGATATTACATAAGCTTGGAAGAAAGTACCCCTGGGATGCTGAGTAAGTCTGCCAGAAACAGGATAAAAATAACACAATAACTAAATATTATGAAGTTTGCCAGGCATTGCACCAAGGGCCTTCCAGTTGTGAGGCAGTTACCAATCCATTTTAGAGCTGAGGAAACTGAGGCTCAGAGAGGTTAAGTTACCTGCCCCAGGTCTCAAAGCTGGTAAATGGTAGGGTAGGTACAGGGACTGATTTGGGAGTAAGAGCAGCAACAGGGCAGTTACTTCCTCTCTGCTCTAGATTGTCTGGATTTGGGTCATAAACAACAAAACCCAACTTGGTTCACTTAAGAGGAAGAGGAAGTTGCTGGGCAGCTCTGAGATAGCTCACAGGATCAGTAGAAAATTGAATGGGATTAAGCTTGGGAAACTCATTAGAATTATAGGAAACTGGGTGGCTGGAACCACAGCCCAGCCAGGAAGCTCCTGAGGATGCCCCCACAGGACACTGGAAGCTACTGGCCCAGTACAGGCAATTTCTCCCCAAGAGCCTGTTTCTCTGGGACACCTGCTCTGTATTCAATTCAAGGAGTCAAGTACCTAGACTCCTGTCTGTCCTAGCTGCCAGGAGTCTCTCCCACCCAGAGCCCCACCATGGAGGCGTCCCTCCCCTAGACAGACAATTAAAATGCTGCAGAGCAAACAACGACAACAAAAAAACATTCACTGCAAGCCCCACGTGCCCCAGGTCTCCCAGCCCCTGGGAAGAAGTGACCAGAAGGCCATCAACTCTCTGTCCTTCCTGAGCCTCCTCCCACATCCAGAGTAGGACTCTGCATTTCAGAGAGCCCATCACTAGGGGCTGCCCAGAAATCTCAGGCCTCAGATTCTTGAAGGAGGATATGGAGATGGTAACACTTTCCTTTTCATCATCTGCTACCTCCAGCTGGCCACCGCCATGTGCCAGTTCTACTTTCCACACAGGTGTGGACTCCAGCCCACCTCTCTCCCAACCACCTGCATAACTCAGGGCACTCCGCTCTCACCTGGATCTTTACAGTATCTTAACTGGAGTCTGCCTTAGATCCCTTCTCCACACTGTTCGAAGGAGCTCTAGCTACCATCCAAACATGACTGTGTCATTCCTTAACTTAATATCCTTTTGTGGTACCCAGTTATCTACAGGATGAAATCCAAGCTTTTGGGCATGATGCCTAGTAAACCCCCAGCTTCATCTCCCATCACCCCCTGCTTTCTCATATCATGGTTTGGCCAATTTACTGTATTTTCCTCATCATACTATGATGGCTTATGGAATACTCATCCAGCAGTCAGAGAAAGAGAAAGCTAATGGGTTTTCTTTTGTATTTAAGACTCATGAAGTGAGGGGATGGAATTATTTAATGGCTTCCCATCTCTTGCCAAGTAAAAGTTCAAGATATTGCAGTAGACTGTGCAACCATGTCACCAGCTGGAGCTCACCTCTTGCTCCGCCCCAGCCCCACTGGCCACCTTGCTGCCCCTGGAACTTTTAGACACGCTCCTGCCTCAGGGCCTTTGCACATGCTGTTCCTGCTGCCTGGAAGCTCTTCCTCAAGATAGCCACAAAAATACCTTGTCTCATTCAAGTCCTTACTCAGATGTCACCTTCTCAGGTGGGCTTTCCCTGACCCCTCCCACCCCCACATTCTCCACTTTCTATCTTTTCTGATTTTATCTTTTCTGTACCATTTATCACTTTCTAATATATTCTAATAGTACTTATTTACTACATAAATTACTTATTTTCCTTATTATTTGCTCTCTGCACTTGATATGACTTCCGTGAGGCCAGCTTTTTGCCTGTTTAATTCACTACTCTGCACCAGTAACTAGAACAGGAAGCAGTCATCACATTTTTGTTGAATGAAGGCACAGAGCCTGAAACTGAGCCCAGAACTGCCAGATTCCACATTTCCCCCACGCCAAGTTTCTCTCTAAGTTGAACGCTGAGGATCCCGGTCTGGGAGAGAAGGGAGGCTGTGGGCCTTTCTGGAGGCCAGCTCTCCGGAGATGACGGGGTTCTCAGGACGCCCTGGACTCGGTTTCTCCGGAAGGCCCGTCCCTGGATCCCGGCTTTCTCTCCAAGGTGGGAGTTCTGTCTTCCCTCGGGGGAGCGACGCCGGAACTTCCCGGGGAAGAGCAGGAATTTCTGAAATCCAAGCCCCGCCGAGAGGTAATAGGTACCTTCGCGGCCGTCAGCGGAATCTCCCGGCCCTAAATCACGAGCGCGGCCCCTCCTCCCTGCGCCCGCCTCCTGGCGGCCCGGCCGGGAGAAGTGGCGCTCCCCGCGGGGGCGGATTCCAGCCGCGCGGCGGGAGGGACGGGCCGCCGCTGCAGATGCCGCGGAAATGCCTGCCCCGCCGCCGGCCTTTGAAGTCGGCCCAACCCCGCTCGAGGCCCCCGCGAGCTGCACGCCCCGGGGGTCGCAGCCGGGGATCACACGGGTCCCCTCGGATTCCAGGGATTCGTGGGAAGGGGGCCGAGTGGGGCGGGGGCGCTTCTCTCTGGGAGCCCCGGCCATTTGTCAGGAGTGTGTGGCCTCAGAATTATTAACTTGGAGCCGAGGGTCATTTCCTGACGTGTGCGGGGAAGGGCGGAGGAGGCGGCCTGGAGAAGTAGGACACGCGGGAAGGAAAAGCCAGAATTGTTTTAGGGAAGGGATGGGACGGCAGGCCTGCTCCCGGCATCGGGGAACTTGTGCCCTCGGGACATTGTCTTTACTTTCACTGACCTCCTTTTCATATCGATTTGAGGGTTCATGGTCGGGGGCCAGCAGAGAAATCTGTGGTTCAACCTCGTTTTCTTTCCTTGCTGATATTCTACGACTATGTTGTTACATTTGAGCCCCAGAGTTGTCTATTGCCGTGAGTATTTTTTCCTCCGTCCAAGTATAGGTGGGCACGTTCTCAAGTTAATGTGCAAGAAGAAGATTGTGTGTACTCAGAATTATCTTTGACTAAGACTTAAATTAACCTTAAATAAGCCATTATGTGTGCAATCCTGAACATTCTTAAGCAAGGTGAAATTTAGATTGGGCTAGATTCTGGAAGAACAAATATATATTTCTGAACATCTGAACCACTTTGCTCTTAACTCAGAAGTTTGAATTCAGTAGATCTGCGGTGGGGTCTGAGAAGTTGTAATGTACTGCTGCTGCCACTACAACCACATGGGTGAATACAGCTTTGGCAATTATCAAATTCCCCCCAGGTGACTGGGGGTGGGGTGGGGAATTCTATGGCATTTCTTTTTGGCTGCAAGGTTTACTTCCTTCTATTTTAATATGGAGCTATATACTTTTTTTTTTTTTTGGCTACACCGCATGGCATGTGGGATTTTAGTTCCCTGACCAGGGATTGAACCCATGCCCCCTGCAGTGGAAGCGCGGAGTCCTAACCACTGGACTGCCAGGGAAGTCCCATGGAGCTTCTATATACTTAATATACGTGTTCATGGCTGTCAACACACGTGACAGCCTATAGCACTGGGCCTGGTATTTAGTACATGTTCAATAACTGTTTACCAGATTTGAATATAGAGCTTGTTTGATCAGACCAGTGAGGAGTTTCCAGAGTTTCGTGAATATCTTTTTTTCTTTTTTTTTTTTTGGCTGCGTTGGGTCTTTGTTGCTGCACGCGGGCTTTCTCTAGCAGTGGCAAACAGGGGCTACTCTTCATTGCGGTGCGCGGGCTTCTCACTGTGGTGGCTTCTCTTGTTGCAGAGCACAGACTCTAGGAGGGTGGGCTTCAGTAGCTGTGGGGCACGGGCTCAGTAGTTGTGGCTCGTGGGCTCTAGAGCACAGACTCAGTAGTTGTGACACACGGGCTTAGTTGCTCCGTGGCATGTGGGATCTTCCCGGACCAGGGCTCGAACCCGTGTCCCCTGCATTGGCAGGCGGATTCTTAACCACTGTGCCACCAGGGAAGCCCTCGTGAATATCTTAATATCAGGGATGGCACCATTTATTCAATATTCAGCAAATATCTCCTTGCATCCACTATGTACCAGGCACTGTGCTAGGTACTGGGAACATAGAAGCGACCTGGATGTGGATCCAGCATGAACATAGAAGTATTGAATACGATATGTAGATAACCAACAAGGACCTACTGTATAGCATGGGGAACTATACTCAATATTTTGTAATAACCTATAAAAGAATCTGAAAAGAATATATATATTCTTATATATATATATATTCATACATGTACATACATATATATATCTGAATCACTGTGCTGTACACCTAACACAACACTGTAAATCAACTACACTTCAATTTTTAAAAAAAGACATATAAATACATGGGAAAAGAAGCATAATATGATCTGCTACATGCTAAGGTGGGGTAAAGCACAGAAGGGGAGGGTTCGGGGCTGGCTTCACAGAGGAAATGTTGGCAAGCAGCCAGGGCTGGTGACCCACTGCAGGCCACTGAACTCAATCCACATCTCCAGCAGGCAGAGGCCTAATGCCTTTCCAACACGTGCATGCAGGTGGCTGCAGGCTGATCCCGAGTGCCCTCAGGCTACTCCTGGCTTACAGGGCCCTGGCTTACCTGCAGTGGAGGGTCAGGTTGGCAAGTGGGCACTGGCCTGTCACTTCTGCTCTCTGATGCTCCCCCTGGGGTCCAGCAGCCGTCAGTTCAGCTGGGGACAGAGTTAGAATTAGCCAAGGAAATCCCAGGTAGCGAATCTCCGTCCCAGGAGGCAGGCAGTTGGGCTGCTTCGGACTGCTCCTAGCTTCCAGCGCAGATTCTCTATATTTTTCCTGCTTGTCTGTCTCCATTTGGAGGACCCTCCTTCCCCCCTGCCCCCACCTTCCCAGTCTTCTCTACAGCAGCCAAGCTTTTTATTTTCACACGCAGTTGAAACTATTTGACTATCTCGATGACTGTGGTTTCAAAGGGCAGATGCAAGGCCTCTATTACCTACAGGTGGTCGGTGGAGGCTGTCCGCACTGGGGGTGGAGAAGTGCTCACTGAGCCCAGAACGCAGGCCCAGCACAGAGGGGTTAGGAGCTCTGTGCTGTGTTAGGGGTTAGGTCTTCAAATAGGAGCCACGCTACCTGATTTGAAATCCTGGCTCAGCAACAGCTCAGCCCTCTGACTTGGGGCAGATTCCTTAACTCTCTCAGTCTCAAGTTTCCAGTCTGTAAAATGGGTATTATAAAAATAGAGCCTTCCCTATAGGATTGCTGTGAGGCTCAGGCTCAGGGTAGAATCCTGCTTGAGGCCTGCATTTCTGTATGATTGTGTGTCTGTGGTTTCTAGGGACGGTGGGAAACGGCTTGAGAGGTGAAAACATCCAGCTGTAGCTGCTTCCATTCACTTTTAAATTTCACAGACATTGCAGATTTGGGGACTAGAGCCCTAGAAATACAGTGTCCTTAGGGTGCTTACAGTCTAGCAGGCAAGGCAGAAAACAAAACCAAAGAACGGCCCTATTCTTTTTCTCCATAGAGCAATTCATAGTTTGAAGTAATGGGGTTGTTAGTCTGCTGTTGGGCGAGATGGATGTGAACTCCATATCCATCCCAGCTGATCACACAGTCTTGGCATTTTGGAGGCATTTGGATTGTGGCTGGGAATGATATTGACCTTGGTGCTCCATACAACTTACTTGTGGATGCCGGAAATTCCATTGCGGGGGGAGTCTTTCTCTAGGACTAAGCATTATTCTTTTTCTGATACCCTGTGTAAAATTAAAAATCCCTGGGGTGGGGGGTGGTGAGTGGGTTCACTGAGGTCATAACATGGCAGTGCTGTCTTTTTTTTGTTTGTTTTTAACATCTTTATTGGAGTATAACTGCTTTACAATGGTGTGTTAGTTTCTGCTTTGTAACAAAGTGAATCAGTTATACATATACATATGTCCCCATATCTCTTCCCTCTTGCATCTCCCACCCTCCCTATCCCACCCCTCTAGGTGGACACAAAGCACCGAGCTGATCTCCCTGTGCTATGCGGCTGCTTCCCACTAGCTCTCTAGTTTACGTTTGGTAGTGTATATATGTCCATGCCACTCTCTCACTTCGTCCCAGCTTACCCTTCCACCTCCCCACAGTGCTGTGTCTTGAGCTGCTCAAGGACTCTGGACTCCAAAAGAGGCCCTGATGGGTACCACAAGGGGAGCCAGGGGGCCACCAGACAATCACCATCACCCTCTGAGTCAGCACTCAGCCCAGCTCTGCCTGCGGAAGAGGGAGTTAAAGAGAGATAGGAGGTGAGTTAAGGCCCAAGCAAAATCCAAACTCAGAATCACAGCCAGCCTCACTCTGGGAGCTGAGAAAGCCAGAAGTTCCCGGTCCATCTCACCTGCAGGCCCTGCTGTAGCTGATCTGCCCCTCCCTTATCGGTCCCGCTGGAACAGTCATGCTTTCCTCTGTGACAGCCCCGTGGTTGCCCACAGGACTTGACAAAACTTTCAAGGTTCTTTAAACACACTCAACTACAAAACTGGGGCCCTTCTGTGCACCTATCAGCTCTCCTGCCCGGAGGCCAAATGTGGCACTCTTTTTGGGGTCGGGAGGAAGAAGGTGGAACCCAGGCACGCCAGAGAGGCCCTGGAGTGAAGCAGGGCAACCTCTCCCCGCGGCTGGAGCACTGCCCTGGGCGTGGCCCGGCTGCCCATCTGATCCCTTCCTACAAGAATCTGCATGCGTCCTCCCTTCCTTGCTTCCTTCCTCTGGGTTCCTCCCTCACCAACCTACCTGGAGGCAGGTAATAAAGCAGGAGGAGGGAGATGGATGGATGGGGAGGGCGGAGAGCCACGTGGTGCCATAAAGCCCAGCCAGAGGGCCTGTCCCGGGAGTGTCCAGACTGCAGGAGTCAACGCTCGGAAGGTGGACTGTCAGGCTTGTGAGCCGGAGCCGGGGCGCCAAGGCCCGGGAGAAGGCCATGCACCGAGGCGCGCCGGGACCAGGCCTCAGGGGCCTGAAGGGGGACGAAGGCTCTGCCCAGGACTTGGGGAGCTCTTGCCTGGAGGCCGGGAGGGATTTTGGGGTGCTGAGAGAGAACAGCAGTCCCCGCGACCTGGGCGAGGCAGAGGAGGTGGTGGGCAGCAGAAAGCGCAGCCGGCCGGTGCGGTCGAAAGCGCGGCGCATGGCGGCCAACGTGCGAGAGCGCAAGCGCATCCTGGACTACAACGAGGCCTTCAACGCGCTGCGCCGCGCGCTGCGGCACGACCTGGGCGGCAAGAGGCTCTCCAAGATCGCCACGCTGCGCAGGGCCATCCACCGCATCTCGGCGCTCTCCCTCGTGCTGCGCGCCAGCCCCGCGCCCCGCTGGCCCTGCGGGCACCTGGAGTGCTACGGCCAGGCCGCGCGCGCTGGGGACGCGGCGGACGCGGGCTCCAGCCCGCCTCAGCCTGCGCCGCTGCCCGCCGGGCCCTTCGCGCCGCGCTGCGCCTCGTGCTTCCTGCACACGCCCCTGGGACAGGCCAGGGCGGTGGCCGAGGCGCGGGGCGTGGCCCAGGCCTCCGCGGGAAGCTGGCGCCGAAGTCTCGGGGCTCCCTCTGCCTGGCCGCGGGGCCACCTGCGAGCGGGCCCCGGGCTGGGCTACCAGCACTCCTGACCCGGCGCCGAGAGCACCCGCGGGCCTGGAGGAAGGCCGGCCTGGGAGGAGCCAATGACCTGATGACTACAGAAGGGAAGATTATAAAATCATCCTGGGCATAGCTGAATGGGCTGAGGCCAGAGGGGGAAAGGAGGCGCTTTGCCAGTGGGAAGGAACTCTGGAGCCCGGGGCTGCACCCCTTACCCCCCCGCCCCCAATCCTAGCCAGGGTTGGCAGCTCCAAAAGGAGCAGGATCCTGCTGGGTTCTTACCTTTGGACTCGATGAACTCTTCTTGGAAAGTGACTTTTGCATCCCTGTGCCTCTAAGTCCTGCTGTTTGTTAGGAGAATGGGGACTTTTGGACAGGGGGGTGATGGTATGTGGGAGTGTGGGTGGCAGCTGGTGTGGTCTGACGGCACAGTGTGGGGTCCCCTCCCCCTGCCTGTGCTGATGCCCCGAGTCTGTGATCCGGGAGAGGCCATCAGGAGTAGCTCAATAAAAAGGAGAAGCTATGGTCTCTGTCTGCTACCAGGACTCTATTGGGCCCAGTAGCCCAGGGTGGCAAGAAGGCCTGAGGGGCTTGAGGCCTGGAGGCTCACCCTGGAATGTTGGGCCCTGGCCTGAGTGAGGCCCACAGGTAGGTACTTGAAGACACTGGTTCCTGGTGAGACCCCAGGTGTGACGGAGCATTGTGAGGGGCGCTGTGGGAGAAGACATTATCTGGAGACAGGAGGCGGGACTGGGAGGCTAAGGATGTGGTCAGCCTCCTCTCTGGCCCCCCGGCAGAGCTGCTGTCTGCAGTGAGCCACAGAGATGGTGGCAATGAGGGCGGAGTCTGGGCCAGTCTCAGGGAAGGAAGCTGAGGCCAGGGCCAAGGATTGGGGGGTAAGTCCTGCCTGTACCCCAAGCTTTGGGTGGATGGAGCTCCCAGGGAAGAGTGGGCCAGTGCAGCCAGGGCCTCTGTGATGAGGCGCAGACTTGGAATCCAGGAAGGTGGGCCTCGGGCCAAAGCTGCTGAGGAAGTGGGCGGGACAGCCAGCCCCCCAGAGAAGTCTGGAGAGCTGCTCTGCATCTAAGGTGAGCGCTCCGGGCTTGTGTCCGGTCTCACTTGGGCTGACCCGGCTGATGTTGCAGGTGCTGCTTGCTGGGGTGAGGACCCAGGTGTGCCAGGGGAGGCCTGAGGGCTTTCTGGTCTCCTTGGAGCGCTGGGCTCTTGCCAGCTTGGGGTGGGGGGAATTATGCAGCTCAGAATGGGGGACCCCACAGAAGCTGGAGAGATGCCTATAGTCACCCAGGGAGGAGTGAAGTGTCCCCAGAACAGCTGAGATGAGACTCACCGTCCTGATTACAGGTGTCTTTGCTTTCTGCAAGTGAGACACTGGCTGGCACACTTGGCATCAGGTCCACAGGCCTCAGGGCTCCAAATTTCACAGGGCAGGTAGATACAGATCACGGGAAGGCTTTGACTCTGGGGCAGAGGGGTCTTGGGGCCTAGCTAGGAGCAAAATGTGGGACTCTGGCCCCAGGCCTGCCCGCTGAGCCTGCCCTATAAGAGAGAGGCAGTGTCACAGTCTAGGAGCGGAAAGGAAAGAGCCAGACCGGCCTGGGAGCCAATCTCTGTTCTGCCACTTACTACATGTGTGACCACTTAACCTCTCTAAGCCTCTAGTGCCTCACCTCTGACACAGATGATTCCACCTCAGGGTGGCGGTGAGCATTAACATTCGTTCTAAGGTACAGTTTCTGGCAATGAGAAGGTGTCCCACAACTTAGTACTGTTTGCATATTATAATTTTATGACAGACCAGCCTGGACAATGCTTCCACCTTGCTTCAGCCTCAGGTTTCTATTCTCTGGAAACATAATAAAATGACCATCAAGTCCTGCTTTCCAAAGTTCCAGGATGGAAAGAAACGACGTTCTTCCCCGCTGAGGGCGCCCCCAGGGCTTTGAGCCTAGGTACTTCCATCCGTACAATGGGCTGAAATAAGTACTCACATCATAGACTGTTGTGCAGACTAAAGGAGAGAATGCATTTAAGGCCCTTAGCACAGTGCCTGGCCCACAAAGCACTCACTGCATGGAAGCTATTAAGACAAGTTCTATTCACAGGGTTGTTATGAGGAGAGAATGCATGGGAAGGTGTTTTATAAACTAAAGCCCCCAACACGTTAGTTAGTAACATTGTTTCATCAGGGCTATTTGTTTGAGTGCACACATCTGCATATTTCCAAGATGATACGTATTTGCCTGGCATTCTCAGGTTTTTTAACATGTACACACTTTGTGCATGCTTACAGAGATGTGTAGATCTGTGAATGTGTGTGTGTGCATATGTGTATGTATTGACCTAACAGGTACCCCCTCCTCTCCCTGATTCTTTAGGGGATGCTAGGCCAGAATACCTTTAATTATGTGCCTTCCAGGTTTTCTGGAACTCTTGCTTGAGTTTTTTAATCTGCTTCCTAAGACCATATCCGTTCTCCAAGATAACTGATTTGCTGTGGAAAGAAGATAAATCTGTGATTGTTAAAGAAATGGAAGTTATCAACCAAGGCCACATAGGTTTATTCAAATATTGAGAAAAATAATACAAGGAGAGGCACTGAATGAATATAAAAAGGAAAGTTCTGGAAAGAGAAAACACATATAAGAGAGAGCTGCTAAAAGTTATGGCCAAAAGATATGAATGACTGATACCTAAAGACAGAAATTATGTATCTATAAGGTTAATCCCAACAGATCCCTCAAATAGTGTTCAAAGCAGAGAGAGGGTTCACTTTGACAGGGCAGAAAATAATAACAATTTACAGCACTTTTAGCAGCTTTACAGCATAATGAATGAGACATGCCAGCAAAGTAAATAATTGTAAGACCCAGTGTTGTCAGGGATATGGAGAAAAGGGCACATTTACAGATTTCTACTTGTACTGTGTGTCTGTTCCCTTTTTGGTAGAGAACAATTTGGCAAAATCGCAGTAAAAATACCCCAAGGGAGTAATCCAAAAGCAAAAACAAATTTGCAAAAAGGCAGTCCCATCGGCACTGTACCTATCGATGAAAGATTTTGAAACAACACAGATGCCCAACCATAGAGGCACGGGCAAAGCATTCTCTAGTGTTGTAACAGGATGCCAGTTATGGTGAGTTCGGGGAGCGGATCACAAACTGGTCTGTACCTGCTGATTATAAGTGTGGACAAGCAGGTAGGTGCAGGAACAGACCTTGAGAGAATTTGGGAGGATGTAACAGGGTTAGTATCCATTAGGTTTTTTTTTTTTTTTGTAAAGATTTTTTTTGATGTGAACCATTTTTAAAGTCTTTATTGAATTTGTTACAATATTGCTTCTGTTTTATGTTTTGGTTTTTTTGGCCACCAGGCATGTGGGATCTTAGCTCCCCATCCAGGGATCGAACCCTCACCTGCATTGGAAGGCAAGGTCTTTTTTTTTTTTTTAATCTTTATTTTGTTTGTAATTTAATTTTTTAATACATTAGGTTCTTATTAGTTATCCATTTTATACATATTAGTGTATATATGTCAATCCCAATCTCCCAATTCATCCCACCACCACCACACACACTCTCCCCTCTTGGCGTCCATATGTTTGTTCTCTACATCTGTGTCTCTATTTCTGGGAAGGCAAAGTCTTAACCACTGGACTGCCTGGGAAGTCCCTCCATTAGGTTCTTGATAATTGTTTTTAAAAGGTGAAAGTTTTGTTTCCTTAGGGCACCTTCCAAAGAGGAGTAGGGAAATGTTTTGAGCACAGACAGCAAGGATTCCTTTGGAGGGACCCCACCTCACTGGATGTGAAACTGGGGTGCTTGCTGATGGGTGCATGACCACATCAAGTTTTGCTCACACTTTGCACGTATGTGTGTATGTGTGTGCAGACACCAGAAGGCTGCCTGGAGCAGTGGAGCTGGGCCCAGGCAGGCCTCAGTGAGAAGTGGAGTTTTCTTAATTACTCCTGCCTTGTCAGCCCCATATGGTTTCCTGACACCCAAGGCGATGCTGGGGATAAAAAGGGCCTTGGGGGGAATTCCCTGGCAGTCCAGTGGTTAGGACTCCACACTTCCACTGCAGGGGGCACGGGTTCGATCCGTGGTCGGGGAATTAAGCTCCGCACGGC
The DNA here is from genome assembly GCF_937001465.1 of Orcinus orca. Classification (NCBI taxonomy): domain Eukaryota; kingdom Metazoa; phylum Chordata; class Mammalia; order Artiodactyla; family Delphinidae; genus Orcinus; species Orcinus orca. The sequence goes on along the minus strand of NC_064577.1, from coordinate 6,588,829 downwards.
TGAACAAAAAAGGCCATGGGTACAGGTATAGGGGGGCTTTTTACCTCTTCTCCTTGGATTAAGCTCGAACTTACCTACCCTTCTGAGGTTTGCTTCCCTGTCCACCCTGTCCACTTTCCACTCCACTGTTTACACCTCAGCATCCTTCACACCCGGGGTGTACCAAGGGTGGGACAGGCAGAGGTGGACTTAGCGTCGGTGTGGACACACCCTGGGCATTTTATTGGCGTCTTCATCTTCCTCTGGTTCATTCAGCCAGCCATCACTGCAAGTCAGGCCCTGGGCGAGGGAGCTGGGGTCACACCTGCCCACTCCAAGACGTCACAGCCCATCAGGGAGGGGGCACAGAGAGGGGAGTGACTTTCTTCAGTTCCCTGCATCCACACTAGAGAACAGCGAGGCCAGCCTGCAGCAGAACAGAAAGGCCGATACACCTGTGTAGCTGCAGGCGCTCACAGCGCAGGCCGCCACCTGAGGCCCGCGGGCGGTGTGAGGGCGGAGTCGGAGTCGGAGCTCAGCGCCCTCCCTTCTGAAGGCTGCAGCGGGCCCAGCTGCTTGCTGCTCTGCAGAAAATGGGCCCAGGGTTCCCAGATCTTCATGTTAAAAGTCTGTGAAATGGATTTTTTGAGCCAACACTGTGCAGGCCAAACCCGTGGGCCTCCATCGAAGACCTCAGTTGGGGTGGAGTGGGGAGGCCGCACCTGCAGGCGGGGGCAGGACCGGGCCAGAGGAGGCGCAGCTGGCTGGGTTGGGCTCACCAGCCCCGGAGCCCAATCCCGGGGCTCCTGGTCCTCGCCTCTGCCCCTCCCCCTGGTTTCCGCTCCCACTTCTGGTCCTTTCCCTCACCACCACTCGGCCACTAGGTGGCACCACAAGCCGAGGATCTCACAGCAGACAGAGCAAACGCGGCTCCCAAGTCCCTGAACCCCAGCATACCTGGTAACCTCGCTGCCGTGGGCCACCCTGAGGACTTCTTGGCTTTTTCTTTTCTCTTCGAGTTTTTATTAAGTCAAAAAATCCCTTTATGTCAGGTTCCTTCCGTCCTCCAGGCCAGTGCTGCCCAATAGAAATATAATGCAAGCCACGTTTTCCATTCTCTAGCAGCCATATTAAAGAAAGGACACAGGTGACATTAATTTTAAGAATGATTTATGTAGCCCAATATATCCAAAATATTATCATTTCAATATGCGATCTATATACAGTGTATTAATGAGATATTTTACCTTCTTTTTCTCGTACTAAATGTTTGAAATCCAGTATATGTTTTATACTTACAGCACGTCTCAGTGCGGATGAGCCACATTTCAGGCGACTGGTAGTCACATTGGGCTGGAGGCTATGGAATTGGGCTGGGCAGCGGTAGGTCCACAGGGCCTGAGTCCTTCACTCCAAGAATCAGCTCCCAGGTTGTAACATGGAATCCTGTCTAAGCTGGACACGGACTTAGAGTCCAGGGGTCTCAGGCACCCAACCTGCCACCCTCTGCAGGAGGTCTCTTATTTAAAATGACATTAGCCACTCTCTGGAAGTGAGAGAGTGGCATGGACATATATACACTACCAAATGTAAAATAGATAGCTAGTGGGAAGCAGCCTCATAGCACAGGGAGATCAGCTCGGCGCTTTATGACCACCTAGAGGGGTGGGATAGGGAGGGTGGGAGGGAGATGCAACAGGGAGGAGATATGGGGATATATGTATATGTATAGCTGATTCACTTTGTTATAAAGCAGAAACTAACACACCATTGTAAAGCAGTTATACTCCAATAAAGATGTTAAAAAATAAATAAATAAAATTGGAAGTTCCTGGGCACAAGAGCCCAGCTCACTCCCTCTGCCCCATCCCTGGCCTGGGGGAGCCCTCCTCCCATCCCTTTGTGGCCAGCTCTCCACTCCCTGCCCGTCACACTCTCTGCCTCCTTTGCCTGTCACGGCCCTTGTTGGAAGCAGCATTTCTGAAGCCAGCTTGATACACAACCCAAAGATAATTCTTTCCACTAAAATGGCTCATCTTGCTCCAAGCCAGCCCCTGGACTTGGACCAGGGATTGATATCTGATTGGGAAACAGCTTGAGATGACTCTGGGCCTTGCTTTTCTAATCTGTGATGTCAAAGGATTTGAACGCCACAACCTCTGAGACCCCTTCTCACCTCTAACTTCCCACCCCCAACCCCCATGACCTATGCCCTCCTCCAAACCACACACAGACACACACACACACACCCTGGTGGTTCTAGGTCACCTTATAAAACAATGTAAGGAGAGAGATGGGGACATAGAAAGAGATGCAGACAATAGAGAAGGTGGCAGAAATGGAGGGGGGAGACATGAGAGAACAAAGAGACAGAGGACAGGCAGCCAGAACCCGGGCCCTTCAAGTCGGCATCTGCGCTAAGGAGCTCCTGAAACAGGATCTTTGCTGGCTTTTTTTTTTTTTTTTTTGCGGTACGCAGGCCTCTCACTGCTGTGGCCTCTCACGCTGCGGAGCACAGGCTCCGGACGCGCAGGCTCAGCGGCCATAGCTCACGGGCCCAGCCGCTCCGCGGCACGTGGGATCCTCCCGGACCGGGGCACGAACCTGCGTCCCCCACATCAGCAGGCGGACTCCCAACCACTGCGCCACCAGGGAAGCCCCTTTGCTGGCTTTTTAAAAGCACCTTAGAAAAGCTCTAATGGCCATGAGATGGGGCCAACACTCCTCCCTAATAGCCCCTCTGCCCCACCCCTTTGTGAGCTGCTCATACACCCATTCAGAGGGTCCAGGCAGAATCCAGGGGCCACACTATTAGTAGCCCCTCCGGAGTTAGGAGCCAGGCTCTGGTGTGGACGCCTCTGGGCGTTGGAGGTCAGGGTCGAGGTGGGATGCAGTAGGTCCAGGGGCCAGCGTTTCCCAACAGATAGGAGAAGCGGGAGCCTGCCCCAGTAGAGGAGCAGCAGAGGGCTCAGTCTCCCGTGACAGTTGAAGACACACCCATTTGGACCCTCTCTGTCTTTCTTCCCCATCCAGAGCCCCCACCCTGAAGAGCAGGTCCTGGGTCAGTAGTGGAAGCCAGAGGCTGGCCCAAGTCCCCCTGGGCTGGGCTGGGCTGGGCAGGGCTGAGCTGAGCTGGGCCGGGCTGGGGCAGAGGCGGAATGCTGCTGGGCGGTTCTCTGGGGAGAGAGGAATTGAAAAGCATCTCTGAGGAGGGCAGGGAGGGAGGGAGGCTGGGTGATGTACACACACACACACACACACACACACACCCTCCCTGACTTAGTCTAAGCCTCACTCCGGAGAACAGCAGTCTTCTCTCTGCTCTTCGAGCTGCTTTCTGTTGCTTCCCCGCCCATCTGTGCTGTCAGCAGCATCGGCAAAGTTGGCCTCAAACTTGAATGGAGCTGAAGGCTCCAGCTTCCCGGAGCTCCATGGGGCAGTAGGCCGGCCTGAGACTCTGAACTCAGCTGGCCCGGAGAGGCTGACCCTCCCAGCCCCCAGCTGGCCCTTGCTCTCCTGGGTGACACGTCTGCCCCTGACCTGTAGGCCCTGAGTCTGGGCTGAGGAATGGTGCGCTGAGGTCCCTCTGGAGCCCCTCGTCCCGGCCTGGAGCTGGAGCAGCCCAAGGCCCAGGCCAGCATGGCCCACCCCGGGCAGCCTCAGTTTTCCCCGGCGCAGGAGCCAGGCACCGTCTCACCCCTGGACCTGCCGGAGATGGAGAAACTCCTCACCAAGGTCGGGGGCCAGGATGACAAGACCCTGAAGCTGTCCAAGTCCCCCTCGGGGGCTCTGGACCTGGAGCAGGGCTGCCACAGTCTGCCCTTCAAGGTGGTATCCGAGGGGCACCGGGAGGCCTCGCTCCCCCAGGCATCCTCCCGGGCCAGCTCGAGGCGGGCATCCTCCATTGCCACCACCTCCTATACCCGGGACAGAGAAGTTCCCAAAGATTACCTCGTCCTTGCCATCACCTCCTGCTTCTGCCCCATCTGGCCCCTCAACCTCATCCCCCTCATCTTTTCCATTATGGTAAGTGCTACTCTTTGTTCCAGGGCAGGGGCTGGGCCTGGGGTCAGCAGCCACGCTTCCCTGCAGGCACCAGTCTCCCTGCCTGGGAGGTAGAGAAAAGAGCTGGGTGCCGGGGGCTTGGGGGAAGATTCCCCTTCTCAGCTGGTCTATTACTCCCCCTTGGAGAGGGGTCCAGGGGCCTGGAGATCTTCTGTTTGCTGTCCTTCATCTCTGCTCCTGGACATCACAGCTTGACTTTGCACACATCCCTGCTGGGAAGGGGATTCCAGAGAGCCACCTGGAGCTAAATTCTGCACAGAAATACAGCCAAGTTGGGGGTCTTGCCTTTGCAGGGGTCGGGGGCGTTGTCCCAAGGAGTCATTCCTGAGTGGGGCTGTGAATCAGCAGAGGTTGCACCTGGCATGGGGTCCCAGGGCCCCATGTTCTCAGGAGGGGAGCCAGGCACCCCCCCCCCCCGGAGTTCTGTCAGCCTCTGGCAGCTCTGGTTTCCAAGATCAGGCAGTGGCTTCCCTGCCATGGACTGAGGGCTCCGGGGCCCGGCTGCCCCAGGGCTGCTCCTCTGGGGGTGACTTCTCGCTGGGGCCCTCTGGGCCTCGCCTTTGCACCGATTTCAGCATGTCTTCAGGGTGGGGGGGGCCTGGGCCAAGGGTGGGAACACACATGTGTCAGAGGGCATGGCTGGCCTGGCCAGGGAGGGGCATGGGGGCTAGTCCTTGCTTCCCACACACTCATGCTCTAGGGTTTTGAGTAAATTACCTTAGATCATCTCCAATCCAAGTCATCTGGATAGAGCTACTTATAGAGGAGCCACAGAAAATGTTGGTACGTGTTGGCAAGTGACTTCTGTGGTCCAGGAGATTGTGAGAGAGACACACAGAGAGAGGCTGGCAGGGAATGACTTTCAGAATGAGGTTAGCAGCAGGGGACAGTACACTGAGAGGGGAGACACTGTCTGCTTCCCCTCTGGAGTGACTCCCCTGCTGAGTCATCATCATCGAGCCCCCAGGAGCTGTGGTCATTCCTGCTGCCCCACTCTCCTCTGAGAAACCCCCTATTTCCTCATACGTCTCTATCCACTTCACCGAGGCCCAGTCTCCAGCCAGGGGGGCCTTCCCCAACCCCCACCAAATCCAGCACCACCTGCCAGGGCTTCAGGGGACACTGGCAGGGACTTGGTGTGGGCAGAAGAGCCAGGGCTGGGCCAGGCCTTTGAGGAACTTCCTGTGCTGCCTGTTGCTCTTGGAGGCAGCTGGGGGCAGAGCCGGGCCATAGGGGTGCAGCCAGTGGCTGTGGGCAGGGCCAACCTCTTGGTTACAGGGAGAAGCCCCAGGAGGAGAGACAGGCTTTGCGGAGGGAATCCACACAAGGACCCAGGAGAAAACGTTCGCTAGAACCCATCTCCTGCTGGGGGTGGCAGGGTGTGAGCTGGGTAGGAGCTGCCTTTGTCAAGGGAAACCTGGGCCCAAGGCTGTGAGACCACCGAACCCACCCCCAGTGCATTTCTACATCCTTCTCAGGTTCTTGAGTCAGGTCTGATGGTCACCGGGCCTGGGGCAGGGAATACAGTGCTAAACCAGATGCCATCACCAATCCCCACGAGCCTCCCGATCAGTGGGGAGAAACTTGTAAACAGATCCTTACAACACATTGCAAGAAGCACCCACGCTAGACAAAACCACAGGGTATTCTGTGGCCTCGGGCAAGTCACTCAAACATCTTTTGTCCTCAGTATTCCCATCTGCAAAATGGGTGTCAGCATAACACCTAAATTATAGAGTTGTGTGAGGGTGAAATGAGATGAGCCATACAAAGTGCTAAAGCACCCAGCACATAGTAAGAGCTATCACGTGATGGTAGTAATTAGGTGAGTGTCTCCCTGGCGGGGATGGGAAGCCATCACGTTTGTTGGTTTTTTTTTTGGCCGCGCCACACAACATATGGGATCTTAGTTCCCTGACCAGGGATCGAAACTGTGCCCCCTGCATTGGAAGCATGGAGTCTTAACCACTGGACCACCAGGGAAGTCCTGTTTGTTGTTTTTCTTAGAGCTTTGAAATATAATTCACATGTCATACAATTCACCCATCTAAAGTGTACAATTCAATGATTTTTAGTATATTCACAGACAAGCGCAACTATAACCACAGTCAACTTTAGAACATTTTCCTCACCTCCAAAAGAAACCCAGGGCCTTTTTTCTTCCCCATCCCTCCCAAACCTGAGCAATCACCCATCTTCTTTCTGTCTCCATGGTTTTGCCTCTTCTGGACATTTTATAAGCAGACATACCTCGTTTTATTGTGCTTTGCCGCTATTGCATATTTTGCAAATTGAAGGTTTGTGGCAACCCTGCATCGAGCAAGTCTATTGCCGCCTTTTTTTTTTCCAACAGCATTTGCTCACTTTGTGTCTCTGGGTCACATTTTGTTAATTCTCGAAATATGTCAAACGTTTTCATTATTATTATATTTGTCATGGTGACCTGTGATCAGTGATCTTTGATGTTACTAATGCAAAAAGATCACAACTTGCTGAGCAATGATGATTAGCATTTTTTAGCAATAAAGTGTTTAAAAATTAAGGTATGTACATTGCTTTTTTAGATACAGTGTTATTGCACACTTACTAGACTACAGAAAGGTATAAACGTAACTTTTATATACACTGGGAATCCAAAACATTTGTGTGAGTCATTTTTTTGTGATATTCACTTTTCTAGTTCATAGGACACTCCCATGCCCTGGGGAGGGAGGGGTCAGTTATTTATCTAGAGCTGAAATACTTAGTGCCACTCAAACAGTAGCAGGGGTGAAGGAGAGACAGAGAGTATGGAAAGAGAGTTAAGTCTCCATGCTGGTGTCTCCAGGTCCTGGCAACAGACTTCAGAGCTCCTCATCTGAAGTCTTCCCACTGGTTACCAAGTGAAGGATCAAGCCCTTGACCCCAGGGGAGAAGGAGACCCACAGCCCTGACAGCCTGGCTAGAGCTGTCTGCAATGCATGCCCTAGTATGAGGCTGACAGAGTCTAGCTAATTGTTCCCATTTACCAGATGAGGCAACTGAGGCATGTAAAACAGTGCCTTGCCCATGGTCACACAATTGGCAAGAGGCACATCACCTGGATACTGAATCCAGTGTTCTGTTGATGGCCCCACCCTGTATCTACCTCTGGGACAAGGATGGTGTGTCCCTCCCAGGAAAGGCAAACCTTTTAGGCATTTATGCAGGGAGGGAATAATTCTACTTCCCTCCCTCTTTTTCTCCCCCACCTCCCAGTAGCCTCCTCTCCACCACCCACTCACTCCATCAGTGGAAGACTAATGGACCAGCAGTGTCCTTCCCACTGTAGCTCTGACAGGGCCCTGCTGGGACCAGGGCTGGGATCAGGGGCTCTACCTCAGGAGCTGTGATCACAGATGTCCAGGCCCAGGCCTGCTCAGCACCGCAGCTTCCTGTGAGCTTCCTGGGGTGGCCAGGGCAAGGTTGGCTTCATCCATTTTACCCCTGGGCCAGGATGAGAAACGGCCATGCTCCCCGATCCAGCAAGATCTCCTGTCAGTGAGGGATGCTGGGCCCCAGGCAGTGGGCCTTCAGTTGTTGATAAAAGAAGCATCAGATAGACTTGGGTGTGTATCCCATCTCTAGCCCTTTTAAGTCACATGACCATGTCCAAATCATTCAACCTCCTTCCTTAGCTCCAGTCTCCTCATCTATAAAACGTGTAATAAAACCACCTACCTCACAGGGCTGTTGGGAGGATTACATGAACTAACGTGTGTGCCAAAGCCTGGAACATAGTAAATGCTTAATAAATGGAAGTGGTTGCTATTATTATTAATACTAAATGAAACTGCAATGTCAGCGGACAGGACAAACCCCCAGTGAACAGGCATTTCTGGCTTTTAGCAATTTGGATATAATGGAGTCTCACCCCTCATTACAGCCTTGGGAAAGGGAGGCGGCCCTGTCTGTGGTTTTGGTTGGAGCCTCTGAGCAGTCCCTTCTCTGTAGGTTGTTCCTACAGCATGTGGGAGCGACGCAGAGATCCAGAGCGGCTTCAACGCTTCCTTACTTAGGCATTTTCAACAACTTAATTATTTAACTGATGTGTTGCAGGCTCATTCTCATTCATTTATGATTTATCCATTCACTCAACAAGAGTGCTAAGTCCTGACCAGGGCTGACGGTCAGCTGGTATGTAGGCATATGGCTTAAGTTATTGACATCTTTTTTCCTCTTTTTTTTGGCCATACCTCGTGGCTTGTGGGATCTTAGTTCCCCAATCAGGGATCGAACCTGGGCCCTTGCAGTGAGAGCACGGAGTCCTAACCACCAGACCACCAGGGAAGCCTCTTGACATGCTCCTGAATAAGCTGGTAAACAGCTGCGGTCTCAAGTCCCTAAGTCTTGCCAATCCGTCCCATCCACCACTGCAGCTGCCCTGACTCCTTCCCCAGGATCCTCCACCACCCCTCCCCTCTCTCCAGCAACAGGGGGGTTAAACTGTAGTCAGGGCATTTCAGAAACAATTGTGTCTATGCAGAGACAGTGCTGGGAAGCACATGGAGAAGCACATCCTTTTGCCTTGATCTACTGGGAGATGCTTGATCTCTGTGGAAGGGCCAATAACTGATCAGCCCTGGCACGTCTTGTCAGTTCTCCTGAGATCTGCTAGGCCTTGGCCTGAGCCTCATGGGTGGAGAACGCTCGTTCCTGAGAAGCTCTGTTGCCACCCTCCTCTGGCTGGTTTCAGCCTCTAGCAGCTGTCATCAGCATCCTTCTCACCCTATCCTCTCCCCAACCCCACCTTGTCCTTTCCCCACACTCAAACTTTTTTCAATATCTTTCCTCACTGATCTATTAACCTGAATTCATTTTCTCACTCACCATCCCCACAGTCATTGCAATCACAAATGATCTATTAATTCAGTCATTACAACCATTACTGCAATTATTATTAGTTGCCTTCAACTTGAGCCATTTGGTGTAAGAGGAAGTTGATGTCACTAACGGGGATGCAGAGCAGCTGGTAATTTACTCATAAAAAGAAATGAAGGGTTTTCCTCCATCCCTGGAAACAAGGGATGGATCTTTCATTTGGTAACTAATTGGGGGGGGGTACTTCAGAAATGAGTGCCAGCTAGCAGTGGACAACTTCTCATGTTCTTAGAGGCAGTTACTATCCCTCCTGTCTACAGATTGGAAAACTAAAATTTACAGAATAGTTGTGAGGTTTACATTGCATAGAGTGTATAAAGTGTCTGACACAACAAAGAAGCCACAATCAGGTCTGCCCTGTCCCATGCAGCCATTCCCACTGTGTCTCCTTCAGTGGCGTCCCTCAGGCTTGAAGGAACACGCACGACCTTCCATCAATCCAAGGATGCATGGATTGATGGCTCTGCGGATAAATAAGCGAGACTGGGCTCAGTATAACTGAAAAAAATTCTCTCTCCCTCTCACCTTTCTTCCTCACCTCTCATACCCAAGAAACTACCTGTGTGCCTCTCTCCATGGCCCTGAATCACTACTGCACAGACATTTTCTGGAAAATGGGGGGCAGGACTCATCTTAAACCCTCTGCCCCTCCCCCTGATGCTATATTTACAGCTGAGAATGAGTCCTGGATAATGATTCAAGGTAACCCCAGGATTTCTGAAGCTGAAATTCCTGGAAATCCCAGAAGTCTTTCTGTATGTTGCTCCCTCTTCCTCCCAATGTTGCCTCGGTGTTGATGTCCTGAGTTTGGTGACCTGAGCTTGCCGTCCATTAGAGCATTTTATCCTCTACCACTCCTACGAGGCAGGGATTGTTATTAGGCCATTTTACAGATGAGGAGATGCAGCTGGAATATAGAACACCAGGCAGGCGTGGTGAGAGAAGCAACTGGAGAAATGGAGAAAGGCCAGATCAAGAAGGGCCCCAACTGTCACAAAACGGAATCTGGATTTTGTCCTGTAGGCACTAGGGAGCCTACAACTGGGTGAGACAAATAGAGGATTTCTTCAAGACAGGAGAGAAAAAGATCTAGTCAAGAAGGAGAGGGTAAAAAAAAAAAAAAAAAGGAGAGTGTGAAAAGACCAAGGAGTGATTGGTGCCCCAATGTCCCTGGGCAGCAGAGAGAGGCTGAGGTCTAGACTTGAGCTTGCATAGTTCCTGGCACAAGGTAAATGTTCAAATAATGCTAGGGATTATGACCATTCCAGTGGGGGTGGAGGAATCTCAGTGGGCTTCACAGAGGAGGTGGCATTGGAGCCAGCTGTTGAAGAATAGAGAGGATTTGGACTTGAGGTGTTATGGGGGAGCAGGAATGTGGGGGGAGAAATAGCACGAGCAAAGGCAAGTGGAAGTCGGTGCTCATACCCTGAGCAGTTCAGATCGGCTAGACCCAGAGGTTGTGGAAGAGAATGGCAGAGGGTAAAACCAGGAAATGCAAAGCAAACCTGAGTTTGGACTCTGTTCTGCAGACAGTGGGGGGCCGTGGAGGATGCTGGACAAGAGTGATTGCCTCAGCCATCATCATCTCTCTGAGACTTTGCCTCAGCTCCTGGCTCTCCTGTGATCCCCCACTACAGTCAGGGGGGTCTTTGGGAAACCTGCATCCAATCATACCATCCTCTGCCCCATCCTTCCATCTTCACTGGCTCTCACTGTTCTGGGATAAGGACTGACCTCCTTGCTGTATGGGCAGAGCCTTACCTGGCCTGGCCCTGCCCGCCTCTGCAGCCTCCTCTTCCTCACTGTCTCAGCCCCGGCTGCACTGGCCTTTGTCAAGTTCCCGCCTGCTTCCTTCAGTCAATAACGATTTATTGAACATCTACATATTTGCCACGTAGGGACTCCCTCTGGGCCTTTGCACATGCTGTTCTCTCTGCGCAGAACACTCTTCTTCCATTTGAAAAGAAAGCTATTTAATTCTTACTCATCTCTCATATCTCAGTCCAGATGTCCTCCCTTCAGGATGTGTTCCCTGACTCTCCCCTTTTATAAACTCTCATAGTACCAGGTACCTCTCCTTCGGAACGCTACCCACACTTGCAATTTTGCTTTTATTTGTGTGGTCACAATGGAGGCCAGCCTCCCCCCAAGGCTGTAAGCTCCATGAGCATAAGAACCGGGGCTCTCTTGTACACCGCTGCACCCCAGGGTCTTAGCACCATGCCTGGCATGAATATCTATAGGGTGAAATGGTGGTGTGGGGAGTAGAATGGAGAGGAAAAGAGCTTGGAGCCAGGGGGACCTTCAGGAGGCTCTTGTCATGGCTTGAGTGAGAAGTGGCCCCTGGAACTAGGGCAAGTGCAGCGAAGCTAGAGAGGAGAGTTGCAATGGAATTGACTAGGAGAGGAAACTAATTAGTAGAGTAGGATGGGAGGGGAGTTATGACCCAGTGGGAGGACACTCCAGGCTGTTGCCAATAATTGGGGCTTGAGCACGTGGAAGGCGGAGTGCAAGGCAAGGAGCAGATCTGGGAAGTAGGAAGCTGTGGTTTGGGGCAAAGTGAGTGAGGTCACACTGGGGCAGGCAGCTGGCACTGGCCTGGAAGGAGCTTGGCACAGGGAACCATGGGGTGGAGGTGGGGAATCAGAATTCTGAGAGATGAAGACAGGACCCAGGGAATGGGGGGTGCCCCAATGAAGAGAACAGAGGGGGAGGTGTCGCTTCTGTGAACTTCAGCGTCTTTAAAAATGGGCAACACTGCCAACCTCATAGAATGATTCTGAGGCTAAATGAGACCACTTAGGCATAGTCGTCAGTAAGCTGCCCGGCACAAAGTAAGGGCTCAATACATCCTTGTCATCATCATCACCATCATCGTCACCGTACTTGATGGTTCCATGCTGAACTCAGGAGCCTCCAGTAATCAGAACATAAAATAACCAAATAAATGGCCTGAGGTCTTGTAAGTCGTCACACCTTTAGTACACTCCTGCCTGTGCCTGTTCTATCAATAGAAGTCCAAGTTCTAGAGCTGGAGGAATCTGGAGGTCCCAGGCCAGCCTGGGCAGTGGTGAGGGGGGAGAAGCTTGGGACACACCTCCTACTGCTTCCCCCAGACCCCTCATGATCCTATCTGTCCCTATGTCCTCTGTCCATCCCCATCCTAACCCACCTGATTTCACCCAATTCAATAGGGCCAAGAGAAGCCGAGCTCACTGAGAAGGAGTGAAATATCAGATAGGGGCCCCTGTGAAGCCATACATGGCTCCGCCCCAGCCCCAGCCTTCCTGGTTCAAACCCCAAATGCCTCGCCTTTCTGGTGTGATCTGGGAAGTGGACTTGGTTGAACAAGGATGTGGTTCCTGGGTGGGATATAGGGAGAGGGAGGGCCAGTGATTTCTTTCCTTTTATGGCAAGAGGGGGCTCACAGAGCAAAAGAGGCAGGTATGTCAGGCCATAGAAAAAGCCACAGGGGCTGCCTTAGTGCAGCTGTAGGAATGAGCCTTGGGCTGGGGTCCGCGGGGGCCTGGCTTATCTCTCCTGCCAGCTCAGCATGGCCTGGACCTGGTCCACCCTCCCAGGCCCTCGGTCTCCACTATACCACCCTGCCCGTCACTGTCCTGAGATAACACCCTGCATTGCTTGGTCATGCTTCCAGCTGTCCCCTGCCAGCGAGGGGCAGGCTTAGTTACGGGTCTCCTCAAGAGGTCTGGCCACTGGAGTCCTGAAGGAGCCCCCTGCCGCTCCCCTATGGAGGCTGCTGGAGTGTGGGCCGCAGTGGGGACCGGGTGTGTTCCAGGGGCTCAGTAAGGGGCCCCCTCCAAGGCTGCCAAGGACAGCCTTCCTGAGGTCTCTGCCACCTTCTCTCTGCAGTCTCGAAGTAGCATGCAACAGGGAGACCTGGACGGGGCCCGGAGGCTGGGCCGCCTGGCCGGCATGCTCAGCGTCACCTTCATCATCCTGGGGGTCGTCATCATCATCGTGGCCGTGGCTGTCAACTTTGCAGGTGAGGCCCAGCCGCACTCCAGCTTACTCAGTGAGGACTGTGGAAGGCTGTGGCCCAGCGCCCTGGGACAGGGGTGCTGGTGGGGAGAAGGGTAAGAGCACGTGTGGGCCACAGCCTTTTCCTCTCACTCAAGGAAAGCAACCCAGTCCCCTGCAGGGACTGCCTGAGTGGGGTTGGCTTTCTGACTTTCTAATGCCTGGAGAATAGATCACTAGGAAAGGGCGTGGGAAGAGCACGTGCCCAGGAGTCAGAGGCCACGAGCTCTAGTCTCAGCTCTGATGGTCCTGGGTCCCGCACCAGGGTCTGCCTGGGTTGAGTCTCGGGGTTTTCACGTCGAAAGCGGTAGGAAGAAGCCTCCAGCACAGAGGCTTTTGTGAGCATCACCTGAGATGATGCATGTGACTCTGCATTGTAAACTGGGGGCCTGCCAGACAGCATCCCTGATGAGACAGCCAGGACCTACTGGAAGTCAACCATGCACGTGCTGGAAGTCAGGAAGCAACACTTCTGTGAGTGCCCAAAGGTGGCCCAGGGAAGTTATCCAAGCAGGACGACCATTTTCAAAGGTGACACTCAGCTGCTCACAGAGCCCAGGCAGCTTTGAGAATTTCTGGGCTATGCAGGTCAGTGTTGTCCATTTCCCTCTCGTCACACACTCACATTGGGAGCCTCCAAGCATCTCTGCCCCTTTGGTGATCAACGTAAGCTGTTCCCCTAAAGACCTTGCCCCTCAATGTGTGCTCCATGGGCCAGCAGCCGTGGCTGCTGACACCAGGAAAGGGTTGGAAATACAGAATCTCAGGCTCCACCCAGACCCACTGAATCAGAATCTGCATTTTAATAAGATTCCCAGCCCAATCGTTAGAGTTTGGGAGGCACTGATCTGGAATACAGAGTTTTCAACTTGGGGTAGAAAGCCTGGGATTCAGCCATGGGGTCATGGGGGACCTTGGCCTCGTAGGAGAGGGAAGAGTTCAGGTCTGTAATCAGTCTGCCTGGGTTCAAAAGGCAGGTCCTCCATTTCATCTGTCTGAGCGGAAGCATGTTCCATAATCTCTGAGTTGGACAGGTGTGCAGGTGCCTGAGAAGCAGGAACCCACTAGCCCAGGGTATGAACCTCAGTATCACCTTCCGACGTCTCAGTCTCTTTGTTCTGCTGCTGCTTGTCGCCTTAGCCATGACTCTTTCAATGGCAAGTGACAACCACTGGACTCAAATTGGCAAAGGGGACTTTAGTTTTCACTAAAATATTCAAGCAGCGATGGTTCTAGCCTCAGGGGTCCACGCGCCTACCTCCGAACCAACCACCGAGGCCCCGGTCCTGTCCTTGGCAGGAGCTCACTTCCACTGGAAGCCCCCAGCCAACTCACCCCGGTACCATTTCCCGCTAGGAAACAAAGACTCAAATCCTCAAAAAAGGGACCGGAAGACCCTATGTTCTGAGCTCTGTTCTGCCATACCTGTTCTTTTCTTTACAGTTCAGAAGAAATAAACCTAACTAGGGGGCTGTGCTAGCAGAAGCAGGCCCCCACCCACTGGAAAGCTCCACACCCACATGCCCCATGTACCTCGGAGGACAGGATGGTGACTGCCAAGTGCCCACCTGTCCCCCAGCTCCAAAAGTACAAACTTGTAGGGAAACCCCCAAGTCACCCCATTGCCAGCCCACATCAAATGGGAAAGCAAGAGGAAGAAAGGAAGGGAGGAGATGAAATTGACTGTGAAACCAGTGAATACTGTGGTTTAATCTCAGATGCACGTCCCGGCATTTTAACCCCAGGGTTCTGGCTGGTTTCTCATCCCCACGATTTCCTGGGACCTGCCAAGCAGCACATACAGCCAGAGTGAGAAGAAACCAGCCCCACAAGCAAGACTACAGCGGGGAGAGAGGTAGCACAGTCCCTGCGTGTCTGACGACCGGGAGAAAAGACGCGGGCCTTTATTATCTTTTGTATTTTTCTTGAGGCAGGATAAAAAAGACTGTTTGCATGCCTTGTGCCACGTGCCTGCTGCGATCCCAGCCAGTACCCTGAGCTCAGAGGCCAAGCTTCTGCTCAGCACATGCCCTGGAACCCCTCGGACACACAGGATGTGCAGCTGCTCTGGAAAGAGGCAACAGCCATACTTCAATCCTACATCCATCGCAGGGTGCAGGCACCGAGCGGAATGTTGGTGGAGACAGAAACGGGGACAGCATGACCCACAGACCTCTTCCCAGACATTTCAGCCTCACGAGCATCTCGGCTGAGAAGTCTGGTGTCAGAGCATCTGCCAGGCTGACGCAGTCTGCCTCTAGTCCCTACCTGGGCCGTAGCCTGGGCACCAACCAAGAACTCCCGGGGCCTGACCTTGCCTCCAGGACAGCCAGTGAAAAGGAACCCAGGCCTGAGCTCTCATCCTGACAGGCCCTCCCTGGCTGTCTGGGGCACAAACTCAGAGTTTCATGCAGAGGGGCTCAGGGTCCCCATGCAGAGGGGCTCAGGTGGGGCCTGGGCTCCCAGCTCCCAGCCCAGCTGCATCTGATGCTCTGTGCCTCACCCTGTGCCCCTGGCCAACCACAAACAGCGAAGGCTTTCCCTGGAGCAGGCTTTGGGACCACCCCTGGGGGAAATTCCCATGGGCTCCCAGGCCATTAGGGGTGTTTGTGCCTTCTGCAGGGGCGTGGGCCAGAGTTTTTAATGAAGGTTTGTTGTTCATGGGGTCTAGAGAGTTTCAAGATAGAGGGAAGAGCTTGGCTGAAGGGTCCCATCTTTGGGGACCTGGGCTTAGGAACACATCCACATGCCCAGAATCAGGGGCCCAGACACCATGGCCTTTGTCTCAGGACCTAATGGGACACCTGGAAGGAGTTAAGCAGGGCCCCTCAGATTTCTCCCGGGTCTTTCTTGCTCCCACTTCCCCTGTTGGCTTCAGCCCCCAAACCCTTGGAGAAGGATGCTACAGGCCTTCCCACCCTGTGAGGCCCTGCCTAGCAGCTAGGGTTCCAGGAGGTTGGAAGGGCAGGTTCTCAGGGCCCCAAGTTGGCCAAGAATGTTTCCTCTGTGCCTGTTCAGGACCCTCATGCCTCCTTTCAGGGTCCCTGCCCGTCTCTCCCACCCTCCTCAGAGGCTCCTGAGGAGGGAGCATGTCAGCACAGAGGCTCTGTCTGCCGGGAGGGGCTCTGGGTCCTGGGTGCAGCCCCAAGCCTTCTAGGAGGGCCTGTATGAACGAAGGGAGGGTTCAGGGCCCAGGGGCATGGGCAGATCCCTCTAGGGCTGGCATTCCTGTGTCAGTCACCCACCCAGGGAATAAACTCCAACCTCTCCCGACCCTAAAGGAGGGACCAGCTGGATTTGCTTTATGGGACCTTTGAGGCCAAAATAGAAATGCCCGTGTTTGTCGGGGCGGGGAGGAAGGGGATAAGCCCAGAGTATCTGTGTCACTTTCAAGGTCAGGTCAGGCCAGGGGAGTCATGATGAGGTCTATGAATCTGACATTCACCGGCCCCCACCCTGGAAGGAGGGGTCATGAGTCAGCTGTCTTCCGGCAGGTCCCAGGGGTCCCCAGCTTCAGCACCCCTGGGAGAAGAGAGCAGTGAACCAGACTGTTTAGGTGTGGTCTTGTGGGAAAATGATGGCAGAGGTGGGACCGTGGCCTGTGTGTGCCCTGGGACTGTCACGCACACCTAGACCTGCCCCCCCATCTATAGTCTCACCCACAAAAACAGGCCCTGCCACGCACGCACTCCCACAGATACACACACTGGTTCCTACTCCAAACCCAGGATAGTGGAGAAGGAGAGAAGCCACAGCAGATCACTGCAAACGCAGGCACGGCAGGAGCATCCTTCCGTTCAGGCGAGAACGACTTGAGAGTCTTCTAGTCATACTAAGGATGTAGCTCAGAGGCCTCCAAGGTGTGCGGGAGGGGCAGAGGCCTCGGGAGACCGGCCCTTCCAGCAGAGAGGAGCCCAGGGCCAGAGGATGGGAAACCCTTCAGAGGTAAGGCTGTGACGGAGGGACCCTGCTGCCTCCCACCCACAGGTCTCCTGACACCCCCAGGCCTCGTTGAACATGAAGGGACAGTGGCCCTGCCATCCTAGCGCCTTCGTGGGTCCAGTACTGGCTGCATGAACACAGTGGTCCCCTGGCTTGGGGCACTGACCCAGCCCCTCCCCAGGTCCCCTAGGGAACAGCAAGCACCACCCCCTGACCACCACCGGCCCCCACTCACCAGTTCTCTCTGTATTTCTCGGCATGGAAAGAAATAAAGCTGACCGTCCAAGCCCACCGAGGGTCTTGTTTGTGCCGCTGGGTTCAAAGGGTTCCAAACAACTTGGGGGGCACTGGGGAGCCTGGCCATCCAGGGGCTCCATGGCCACCATGAAGCATTCCCCTGGGCAAGCCATCTGTTCCCACCCAGCCTCAGTTTCTCTGGTGAGCGATGCTGGTCTTCCCTTGGTCGTTCCTTCTGCCTCTGAACAAAGGCCTCAGGCATTGAAGAGGGCAGGAGGCTGTGCTGGCGTCTTACAAACCTTGGTAAATCCACACGGCCATCCGAGGGGGTCGCTAGTGTTATCCCGGGGTTCCGATTAGTAAACTGAGGTTCAGAGAGGTTCAGACACTGGGCCCGGGTCACACCATGCCTGGCATGCAGAAGGTACTGAAGAAATGTTGGTGAATTGACCGTATCCCTAGGTCTGACCCCAAAGTTGGCTTCTTGCCGCCATGCTTTGCTGCCTGGACAGGAAAGGCTGTAGGGGGCAAAGGGCGTAGGGGGACATGTGTCTCAGATTCAGCAAGGGAAAAGCTGCAGCTTCCACAATGCAGAAGCCTGAAATCACAGATGGCTGCGCCCTCTCTCTACCTTGGACTCCCCACCTGTGAACGGTGCGGTGATCCTCTCTGCACACCCACAGGGCTGCCGGAGACCCAGTGGCGTGTCCTGGTGAACCGTGAGGGCTGGATACACGTGGGGAATGCCAATAACAATTTCCCAAGGCACAGCCAGGAGAGCACCCCAGAACCTGGGAGGTGCTGGGCATCCCAGGCTGGCCCTTGAGACTCTGCTCCCCTCCATCCCCAGCCCTACCTGCCTCTCCCTGACCCATGACAGGAGACCACCCCGTGTGCCCAGGAGAGGTCTCTGGCCCAGGCCTCAAACCTTCACTCCTTGGCTGTGTCAACTTGAGCAGCCCTGGCCTCTCTCTGGGCCTCAGTCTCCAGGTAAAGGAGTGAGCTGTGCGGGTCTAGAGCGGGCTTCTTAATCCCTCCCGGCGGCACGCTGGAATCACCTGGGAGCGTGGGCCACGCTGGTGCCTGGCCGCCACTCCTAGTGAATCAGGTTTAAGTGGTCTGAGGTGTGGCCTAAGCTTCCAGAGCCTTTAAAGATTTCCAGGTGATCCCAATGGTCATTTGAAGTTGGGAGCTATGGGGCTGGGCCCTCGAGACTTACTACTCAGCATTAATGGGCGTCGCCAGGAGCAGTCAGAAATGCAGAAGCTCAGGCCACACCCCGACCCAGAATCTCTGCCCTTTCACAAGATCACCAGTGGTTCCTGTGCACTGAAGTTGGGGACGCTCTGGGCTAGACGCCGGAAGCCGAGTCACGTGGGCCAACTTGCTGCAGTCTCCCCTTAGGCCGTACCTTCTGTGGGGGCGGGTCTTTTATCTCCCCTCTAAAAATAATAATTGTTTTCCTTTCTTTTTCGGCCACTCCGCGCGGCTTGTGTGATCTTAGTTCCCCAAACAGGGACTGGACCCAGGCCCTCAGCAGTGAGAGCACAGAGTCCTAACCACTGGACCGCCAGGGAAGTCCCATTCTCCTTTCTTTCTTACAAGGGTCTACCGAAACAAATGGAGAAAATCTAGGCAATACTGAGAAGCAAACAGAAGGACATTAAGAGAAACCCCAAGTAAGTTGCGGGGGGGGTCTCATAGCAGAAAAATTCTTCACCCTGTTTCCCAGAGTGTTTGTGAAACTGAGTTCCCCTTTAACGGAGTTCCCTTAACGAGTTTATGATTGATCTCTCTCTCCAAAACTTTATTCCCTTTCTTGTTCCCTCTGACCCCAACCCTGAATGAACTGAACATTAATCAACCAGAATCAGATGACTCAGACTGCTGTTGTGAATATCAACACCAAGGTACTAGAACTGCTGTTATAGATCTCGTCATTAACCTGCAAATTCAGATCATTTCTCTAGGGCAAGATGAGCTAACAGACCACCTGGCTTGGGAATCCAGAGACATCCTGACTCATGAAACTATGATTAAGAAATGTCGCAAGACAATGATTAATCCCAGCCAGTTTGTTATTCCCTTTAAAAGAAACAAACCAACTGCTAACTCAAAGACCAAGTTGGAGTGGGTCTGAGGCCTGTCTCCCACCCCCTTGCTGGGTGCTCTGTAATAAACCTTTACTTTGCGGCAAACTCCTGCTGTCAGAGTCCGGCTTTCTGTGCTGTGGGCACACTAGCCCTTTGCTCCGTTACATTTGCCTGTGAGGCTGCAGCGTGCAGAAGGTGGCCTGTGTGGGTATGGGTACGTGTGGGTGGTGAGTGTGCCCCCAAAGCACAAATCCCTAGGAAGCCAGGACCTTCTCCCCTCTCCCAGCCTGTCACCCCTCACCCCCACCCCATGCACCGGCTAGAACCTGCATGGGGCTGGCGGAGGCAAGCAGGTGTTTTAAAGCTGCTTGGATGGAAAGTTCTACTCGCAGTCAAAATTAACACCCTGGTTCTCTTGGGTCTCCATCCCCCAGCCCCTAGGCCCTGGAGGAAGCGTGAAGAAGGGACCTCGAGAAACTGTGATGCCTCTTGCACCCCTGTCCTCTGGCAGAAATTCCTATTCCCAGGGTTGGCCCAGGTACACATGGTTCCCCTGTACTGATGGCCCAACAGGCCCACTGCAGGCAGAGGAAGTACGGAAATTGTAAAAGGCCTTCCCTTCCTGGCTGTGTTTGTAGCCCACTCCCAGCCTGGAGCCCTGAGGACAGCTGGATTGCAGAGGCCCGGGCACAGCTGACTTCCCCCACTGGCCTGCCCACAGCGCCCCACTGCGACAGGGCTGCCGAGGGTCCCTCCCCGGAGCTGGGGGACAGAGCTGGTCAGCTAGAAGCTGGGCCCTGCCAGGGTTTCTGCCTCCTGCATTATTGATCTGCTGCCTGGCCGTGGACGTGAATAATTCATCAGAGCAGGAAGCCTGAGGATCGCAAACTCTAGGCATCTGGGCCCCTCCCCACCTCGAGCTCTGGGTTTACTCTGCATTGCCTAATGCGCTTCTAGGAAGGCCCCTGCTGACTCTCCAGTTTCTCCTCCTGCCAACAGGGCAGGCTTAGAAAGACCTCGAAGGTTTGGGGTTGCAGCAAACCCAGCTGCCCACAGCTCCGGGAGCAGAGCGTCCATCCCCACCATGCTCTGGTCACCGGGGACTCGAGGCACACGGCCTGAGCCCTTTAGCCCCTCTGATTAGGAGGATGAGTCGGGTGTGAGAAGGCCTAACACCATCCGACCCGCAGCACCTGCTTAGTAAACACGAGTCATTATTGCTGTTGAGGCCACTTGTCATAAATGGGGGATTCTTTGCTGCCGAGGTCTTGGTGAAAGGCTGAGGGCCCCAGCTGGGAAGGAGGTGAGCATTGGATGATGGGTGAGCATGCTTGGGGTGGGGGGCGCTCAGCGCACAGGTGTGTGGGACCCCCGGATGTGGGTGCCCGGGAGCGGGGCTGGCCGTGTGGGACAGGGGGTGGTGGTAGTGGGCAGTATTGAAAAAATGACTCAGAATCCCTCCAGTGATTTTCCCTCTGACCGAATTTTTCCAAACCACAGTGTCGGGGGCTTCAAATCCCCCAGGGAGAGGCAGGGGGTACTGCACGTGTTGGAATCTGCCCGTTCCCTGATGCTGGGGCTTTTGCGCTGAGTTCTGTTTTGATGGTTCCACTTAACACGTATTTAGTAAGGGTGATGTCAGTGTACAGTCTCAGGCCAAACTCAGGTGTGCAAGAAATGTTTGCTTTTTTTCTTTATAATTCAGTTTAATCTCTCTTTTGTCTCCATTCTGCCTAGTTGCAGAAAACATAAGCCCAGTCATTTCAGAGTTCCTTCCCCTTTCCCTGGGGATGACAGCAGGCCGGGGTGTCCAGGACACAGGTGGCAACAATCTGGTCCTCGGTGTCGTCTAGAGGCATCCCCGTTCTGTCACCCTCAGTCCCTGCAGATGGCTGCTGAGTCAACCTTCAATGTGCCGAAAATATTTACTATCTGGCCTCTTACAGAAAAAGTTTGCCTATCTCTGATTCAGAAGGATTTCTCCAAATGATCTATTTATGATTCTCCACCCTGGGCTATAAGGAAAAGTGTCAAGTCTGACAGTAGATAGCAAATCCTCTTTCAAAGCAAGAAAAAAGCCATTTCGTACTCTTCAGCAATTGCTACTAAAAACGAACTGCAAACAGTAAGCATGATAATAATAATGCTGGTTTCCATGTTGGTCATGCCAGCTCTTTGCAGGCCACATGGTCTCTGTCGCAACTCCTCAACTCTGCTGTTGTGGCACAAAGGAGCCATAGACAATACACAAAGGAGTATGGCTGTGCTCCAATGAACCTTTGTTTATAAAAACATGGGGTGCACGGGAATTGGCCCATCGGTTGTAGTTTGCTAACCCTGCTCTAAACCCACTCAATATATTAGTTTCTGTGGCAAGAACGGGCTAGCTTTTCACTAAACCCATTTTCCTTTGAATCTTGGGCACCTAGCTACATTTCCCAGCTTCCCTTGCTGTTAGATGTGGCCATGGGACTAGGTTTTGGCCAAGTGAATGTGAATGGATGTGATGTGTTTCATTTCCAAGCCTGGCCCTTAAAAACTTCCCCCAGAATCCTCCATCTCTCCCATCTGCCAGCTGATATCAACTCCCAGGGAAGCCTTGGAAGCCGCTCATTGAAGACAGCAGAGATGCTGTCACCCTGGGTCCCTGGATGACTACATGGAACAGAGCCCCCCTCCTCAATCCCAAGCTACTCATTGGACTTATACATGTTATGCCACCTAAGATTTCAGGGTTTATCTGTACCTAATTCAATGTCCTTCCTTTTTTCTACCCATTTTACAGATGGGAAAGTAAGGTGAGCTAATTTAAGACGTGAAATATCAAGGTATTGGCTAAGTAATTTAAGTAAAGTAATGTCAAGTTATAGTTCATTCGCTGAACAAATATTTGTTGGCCTACTATGTGCCAGACACTGTGCTGAGTGTTGGGTATACTATGCTGAACAAAACCCAACTGGGTGCCTACGCTCAAGGATTTTATGGCCTAGTGTCTGGAGAGATTAAACAAATGAATACATAATCACAATCTGTGATGGGTGGTAGAAAGTGTCTATGAAAGTACGTGATGGAGGGAACTAACACAGATGATGGAATCGGGGAAGCACTCCCTAATGAAATGACATTTACACCGAGTCCCGAAGGAGTTGCCCAGGTGTGGAAGTGGGGAGGGCATTGAGACAGAGCCAGGCCAACGGCTGGCACGGGCCAAAGTCCAGGTGGGAAAGTGCTGGGCTTATCACATGGCAATATTAGGAAGGCCAGTTAGTGCACCTGCCTCCTGGCCCATCGGTGATTAATCCCTTATTGTAGGTAGATTAATGACAGTGCTGGGGCTGATTGTTCATTTCCCACGATAAACACCATTTAAAGAAGAACAAACGAAAAGTCAGATCATCAGTATCGAAACTGGAAGCAAACATGGACTGTAATTCAGTCCAATCCAAAAGCTCTTACTGCAAACTCCCAAGTGCCAGGCCATGGGTGGGAATCAGGGGCAGGGAGAGGAGATAGGAAATGCAGTTCCCATGTCCAGGAGATCTGGGGGCCTCCGAGGAGGTGTGGGAAGCCCGCCAGGTGCTGGAGACACAGTGACCACCCAACAGGGAGACAGGGAGGCTGAGGGCAACATGCCTTGGCCCTGTGGTCGAGAAGGGGTCTCCACAGATAAGGGCTCTGTCGTCAAATAGATCCGGAAAACACTGAGTTAAATAAAGCTAAATACAGTTGCTTGACTGTGACACTCCTCAGAGCTTTGAACACATCGACGTGCAACATGAATCTGTGAGAGAGGCTAGGGACATGGTATTTCCTAAATTTAATGCACCACCAAGCCCTTTCTTTGAGGTGCATTTTCTTGCGAACCTACTGTAGATTTGCTAAGCCAAGCATTTCCCTATGTTATTAAAGACTCTTTGTCAACATCTTTTTTAGTGGCTGTATAATAGGTATAAACCATCACTCATGTATTTACCTATCTTTACTCCCATTGCAGGGCATGTAGGTATTCAGTTTTTCTCTCTCCATTTTTTTTCCTGCCTATAATTTAAAAACAGGGCTTAAGCACTAGGGGAGGAAATTCTGAAAGTGCTCCAGGAGCATCTCTTGCTACTTGGGCCTCACTGGGTTCTGTTGCTCTCAGGAACCAGGGAGAAGAGCAATGCCTGGGGCTGACTCGTTGCCATGGCAACCACAGAGTCAGGAAGAGGGAAGATGCTGGCAGGTGGGACTACACAAGGAAGCTCCCAGGGTCTGGTGGCTGGGACCCTGAGCCCTGAGGCTGACCAGGTCTGACTGTTGGGGGACCCCCCTGGGAATGATGGATGGGCCTCTAAACTGCTTTTACTTTCTTCATGGCTACTGGCAGTGCCAGGCTACCAGCCAGAAGCCTCCTTCTCCACATGAATTTGCCTGCTGGGGCAAAGTGGGAGGCAGGGGTCAGGAGCTGGGAAAGAAGGGTGGCTGGGAGTAGATTAGCCCATATTTCTGCCTTCTCACTGGATGAAGAATTTTCCTGTACACATTTCTTAACCGGGTTTGAATTCTAGGATCCTCAAGGAAGTTTTAACAAGGATCCCCTTGTGCACAGTTGCCTGTCAGGGGAAGAGGTTTCTGGGTGAGAGGAGACTTGGTCTCCTTGGGACTGTCCCAGTAATGCAGTGGGCAGGAGGGCAGTGGTGCAAGCACCAGTGTCCCAGACGCCTCTGTCTGCTGCTGCAATGCTCGCCTGACTCTCAGGCCCCTCAGATGTGGTCAACAACCCTCCTCCATGAGAACTTTCTGTGCTCTCAGGCCCATGCAGTATGCATTCTTTAAACTTTTTTTTAAACATAAAAACTATACAAGTGATAGACACCACACTGATATCAGCAGTCACACATGGGGTGGGGGAGTGGCACTGGGGCAGTGATCAAGTTTTTATTCCATATACCTCGTATCCATGGAATCTTACAGCAAGCGTTTATATCTGTATTACTTGGACAATTTATAATTTAATTTAAAAAATCTTCCCCATAATCCATTAGCTGAAGCAATCAATGTGAATATCTGAGTATATTTCTTTTAGGCTTTTAAAAAGGAATTTGTTTTTAATATGCAGCGAGTTGCCTTATAATAAAAGGGCTCATCTAAGTGCTCTTAGCATTGTACCTGGACTTTGCAGCACTTTTAATTAACAGGCCCCTTACATTCCCTCAAGCCCACCTCCTTACATGTGCCAGTCTCAGCACTACAACACAGGCGCCACGGGGGCAGGATGGAGTGGGTGCTGTCAGAGGGGCTGGAAGCCCCCAGAAGCTCTTCCCCTCCTTGGACTGACCGACTGCCCAGACAGGTCTCCAGAAAAGCTCTGTCCATCATCCGTCAGCATGGTCTCCAGGACCTCCCCAGGGCTCACTCTTGACCTTTGCTTTGGAGTCAGTGCTTGCCCTTGGTCCTTGCCCTAGAACTGGATGCTTCTGTCTGGCTCTTGTCTGGAGTTTCCTCTCAACCCCAGCCCCAGGCCTCCTGGCTGGAACCCTGCTCTCCCATGACCCCAGCTGGAGGCAGATGCCCCTGGTACCTCCTTCCCCTCCTGAAGTCGGAGCTCCTTTCTCTTTGCTCACCTTTCTGAGGGGCTGTAGTTGTAGCACTCCGTCCATTTAAGGGACAACTCGGATGCTGGGAAGTCTACTGTAGTGGGATTAAACCTGGATGGAAAAATGGGCCTGTGTGATTTTTCTCTTTTACCCCTCAAACCAGACCTCACAGGCCTCCCCAAACCCATCCATCTGTTGGGAAGCTGAGGGAGGTCCCAGGTCTGGCGTCCTCTGGCTGGTTGGCCGGGAGAGACACTCTGGAGCCTCAGGACATTCCCCAGAGAGGGGGACCCACAGTTCCAGGCAGGGCCAGGCTGCCCTCCCAGGGGAACCAAGTGCGGTGAACTCATGTTTTGATCGCGGCCCGTGGGAGCTGCTCTGGCGCTGGTTGAACAGGCAGGAGGAAAACAGGCACCGAGGAGACCGGCGCCTGCTCCCTGTGCAGCGGGTCGCATTGCAAATGCAACATAACGACGACAGGGTAGAAAGTGGGGGACACAGAGGGAAAATCTCTCACCAGCCACCTCCCCCCACTTTTCCACTGTCTGGTGTGTACACTCTCCCTCCTGGGTGACTTCCACCAGAGTGTGGAGTGGTTTTTTCCTTCCTTAATTTCATTCTGATTACAAAATTAATACAACTTCATTGTGGCAAACTTGGAAAATGCAAAAAGCGTAACAAACAAAACAAAAATGTCTCCAGATTGTGTCCGTCAGCTCCTCTCACACTAAGCAGCCTTATTTTTAGCATCTCACTTGCCACCATCACCTGAATTCATCTTATTGACTTCTTTGTTTGCTTGTTTACTATTTCTCTCCCACCACAACCTTAATTTTATCCTTTTTTTTTTTTTTTTTTTTGGCCACGCCATGCAGCTTGCGGGATCTTAGCTCCCCAACCAGGGATTGAACCCAGGCCCTTGGCAGTGAAAGCGCCGAGTCCTAACCACTGGACCACCAGGGAATCCCCAGTGCCTTTTTTTCTTTTTTTTTTAATAAACTTACTTTATTTAGTTTTATTTTTGGCTGTGTTGGGTCTTCATTGCTGTGTGCGGGCTTTCTCTAGTTGCGGCGAGCAGGGGCTACTCTTTGTTGCGGGGCACGGGGTTCTCATCGCGGTGGCTTCTCTTGTTGCGGAGCATGGGCTCTAGGTGCGCGGGCTTCAGTAGTTGTGGCACACGGGCTGTAGAGCTCAGGCTCAGTAGTTGTGGCGCACGGGCTTAGTCGCTCTGTGGCACGTGGGATCTTCCCTGACCAGGGCTCGAACCCGTGTCCCCTGCATTGGTAGGCGGATTCTTAAACCACTGCACCACCAGGGAAGCCCCCCCACTTTTTTTTTAAGTGTCTGCTGTTGGGTTTTCTCTTGGTTGGTTGCTTGTACACAGTGTATACAAGTTAAGTTATACAGAAGCCCAAGAAAGAGTCTGTCTTAAGTCTGCCTTGTACACAGCTAATGCCCAGGAAAGGGCCAGGCACATAGTAGGTGCTTTATTGCATGTTTGATGAATGAATGAATTCAGAGTGATGTGTATGTTTTCACTCAGTTGTGATGACCCAGTTCATGCTATTTTGTATACTGATCTCTTCATGTTCTTCATGCCAGTTGGGGTGGCATTGGGGAGGGAGGGCTGGTGGCTCTGGGCCCAGGCTTAGGCACAGGCAGGACAGGGAAAGGCACAGAGAAGGTGGTCTAATGACGTTGATGTCAGAGTCCCACATCTGCCCCGTGTGGGGACTATATCTCATAACTCTTTGGGGTTGTTTGTTCAGAAATCTGAGAACTTAACTGAACTTGCTCAAGGCTTCAGAGCTGGTCAGCAGTGGAGTTAGACTTGGAACTCCAGATACAATAATAAAAGCTTCATCTTTTAGAAAAAAAAAATCAAATCAGAAATATGGGTTACATATAAAAGTGGCTTTTAATTAAAAAGAAGCTCTGAAGCCCATCTCAGGGACCCAGATGCCCTTTTCATCTGGACACTGTTATATCAAAAACCTTAGCCTCTGCTGATAAGAAAATGTGTTTCACAAGATTGAATTCAACAAAGAGGTTTGATTAGCTGATTAATTAACCGAGGCAAAGTTCTCACAGGAATTTAAATTGGGCGACCCTGGTCTTGTTCAACACAGGAAGATAAAGATTCTCTTGCTGTCAGATTGGTTTAATGTATGAGTTTGCCTTTATCCATCTGAAATGTAAAGCTCTATGTTTGTAAAATATATTTTAGATAATTGTGAAAAAATTGTGGTTCAGTCAGGAGATGGTAATAGTTCAACTGTTATATATTCATATATATTTACAGTTGAATATATACCAACTGTATATATTCATCACTTCAAATGAAATACATCAACTGCACTTGCTAATTAAAAATAAATCGGGGGGACTTCCCTGGTGGCACAGTGGTTAAGAATCCGCCTGCCAATGCAGGGGACATGGGTTTGATCCCTCCTCCGGGAAGATCCCACATGCCACAGAGCAACTAAGCCCATGAGTCACAATTACTGAAGCCCATGCACTCTGGGGCCTGCCTGCTGCAACTACTGAGACCGTGTGCTGCAAGTACTGAAGCCCATGCGCCTAGAGCTCGTGCTCCGCAACAAGAGAAGCCACTGCAATGAGAGGCCCGCATACCCCAACGAAGAGTAGCCCCCGCTCGCCGCAACTAGAGAAAGCCCGCACACAACGAAGACCCAATACAACCAAAAAAAAAAAAAAATCACCCCACTTTTCTGGGTCTTTGTTCTTTCAAAATCAAAAAGTATGTCAGAGAGGCTTTTGAGAAGACTGTTGCAATTTGCTGTCTCCCACCAGCAACAGTTTACAAGTGTGATCCAACAAAAGAGCTTCTGACAGTTTCTAGTTTAAAATCAAGCACAGGTCTATCTGTCCCCCAAATCCAGTCCCTTTCCCAGCTGCCTCCTCCGATGCTGTCAGTCTTCTTTCTGGTCACCTCCAGCCATCAACACTTACCCAGCCAGAACTATATCTGGTATGGATTGAACTTCATAGACCAAATCATTTTAACAAGAGGTCTTCGGGTTCTCATCTCTGGATAACCACTCATGTCTCTGGGAAGTCTGTTCCTGAAATTTTCCTGCACCTCAGTCCCGGCCCCAACAGTAGCCCTGCAGGGTCCAACCACACCAAAGGCAAAGTCCTGCCTGCCCAAGGAGCCTCCTTGAGAAACCCACGGCCCAGCAGGCTGGAGTCCCCAGAGAGCCCTGTGCCCCAGGACACCTCCCTAGCTCAGAGGCGTCTCCCCAGGGCAGATCAGGGGTGCGGGGAGGTGGGGGATTTGGTGGTGGGGGGCTGAGCCCTGGAGGCTCATTCTCAGGACACTTGGTCCTGCAGAGAAGGAAAACCACCTCCCTTGAGACTTCTCCCTGCTTAAGGAGGGATTCACTGATGCAGAAATTAAGAAAATCTTCCTTCTGGGGACAAGGGCATGTGACTGGAGAGTAAAGAGACATGAAAAAGTCACCCCTTTTAGAGATGGCTAATAGTGGGCAGCTAGATGGAGCGCAGGTGAATTAAATCCATAGTAAACTGCAGATTTTCATTTTCACCAAAAACTTCAGTCTCATTCTTAATGCTAATTACCTGGGGAAAAATCGTGAGATACTCCATTCCACTCTCAGAAGCTCTATTTTAGACTAACAAATTCACATTCAACTAACATTTATTAAACATCTACTATGTGCCACTTACTTTCACATACACTATCTCATTAGATCCTCATGACAACCTATTTTAAACAGGGATTAGTCTTCCTATTTTTTTTTTTTTTTTTTTTTGCGGTAAGCAGGCCTCTCACTGTTGTGGACTCTCCCGTTATGGAGCACAGGCTCCAGACGCGCAGGCTCAGCGGCCATGGCTCACAGGCCCAGCCGCTCCGCGGCATGTGGGATCTTCCCGGACCGGGGCACGAACCCATGTCCCCTGCATCAGCAGGTGGACTCTCAACCACTGCGCCACCAGGGAAGCCCCATCTTACTCATTTTTAAGCGTATGATTCAGTAATGTCAAGTGCATTCATATTGTTATGTAACCATCACCACCATTCATCTGCAGAACTCTTTTCGTCTTGCAAACCTCAAACTTTATACCCATTAGGCACTAACTTCCTATTTCCTCTTTCCCCGTGTCCCTGGCTACCACCATTCTACTTTGTCGCTAAGAGTCTGACTGTTCTAGGTATCTCACGTAAGTTGAATTATACAGAATTTGTCTTTTTGTGGCTGGCTTATTTCACTTAACACAATGTCCTCAAGGTTCATCCATGTAGTAGCGTATGTCAGAATTTCCTTACTTTAGGGCCGAATAATGTTCCATTGTACATACATACCACATTTTGTTGATCCATTCATCCATCAATAGATACCTGGGTTGCTTCCACCTTTCAGCTATTGTGAATGCTGCTGCAATAAACCTGGGTGTACAAATATATCTTAGACACTCTGATATCAATTCTTTTGGGTATATACCCAGAAATGGACTTGCTGGATCATATGATAATTCTATTTTTAATTTTTTGAGGAACTGCCATTCTGTTTTCCATAGCAGCTCCACCATTTTACATTCCTACTAACAGTGCACAAGGGATCCAGTTTCTCCAAATCCTCACTGATACTTTTCTTTTTCTTTTCTTTTTTTTTGGTAGTAACCATCCTAATGGGTGTGAGAGGTAAGCCCACAGTTTTATATCCTGCACATTGTCCCTAATAACAGGGAAGATGTAAAATGAAAAGGGCTCTGTTCATAGGGACAGTGATCAGAGAGACATCAGAATCTGCCAGTAAAAGGCACTGAAATAGGGCTTCCCTGGTGGCGCAGTGGTTGAGAGTCCGCCTGCCGATGCAGGGGACGTGGGTTCGTGACCCGGTCCGGGAAGGATCCCACATGCCGCGGAGCGGCTGGGCCCGTGAGCCATGGCCACTGAGCCTGCACGTCCGGAGCCTGTGCTCTGCAACGGGAGAGTCCACAACAGTGAGAGGCCCACGTACAGCAAAAAAAAGAGGCACTGAAATATTAAAAAGGCCTAAATAAATGGAGGAAAACACCATGTGCTTGGATAGGAAGTTTCAATATTATAAAGATGTTAATTCTCTTCCAACTGATCTATGTATTCAGTGTAATCTCAAAGTCCAGCAGACATTTTGTGGAAGCTGACAACGTGATTCTGAAATTTATATAAATTACAAAGGACCAAGAATAGCCAAAATGATCTTGAGGAAAAGAACAAATCTGCAGGATTTTTACTATCAGACATAACATCGAGTGGTTGGTATTGACTCAGGATAGAAAAACAGGCCAGTGGAAAAGAATGAAGGATCCACACATACACGGTTTCTTGATTTATGACAAAGCTGACAAACCAGTGCAGTGAGGAAAGGATGGCCTTTTCCAATTAATGATGCTGGATCAACCGCATATCTGCAAGGAAAAATGAATCTTGACCTCTACCTCATATTGCACACAGAAATCAACTGCAGAATAATTATTACATTAAATACAAAAAGTAAAACAACACAGCTTCAAGAAGAAAGTACTGGAAAATGTATTCCTGGCCTTCGGAATAGGTAAAGATTTCTCAACAGGATATAAAAAATATCAGCCATAAATGAAAAATAATGATAAATTGAGTTATATTAAGATGAAGAACTTCCATTCATCAAAATCATCATTAAGAAAGTGAAAAGAGGGTTTCCCTGGTGGCGCAGTGGTTAAGAATCTGCCTGCCAAGACAGGGGACATGGGTTCGAGCCCTGGTCTGGGAAGATCCTACATGCTGCGTAGCAACTAAGCCCGTGCGCCACAACTACTGAGCCTGCGCTCTAGATCCCACGAGCCACAACTACTGAGCCCACGTGCCACAACTACTGAGCCCACGTGCCACAACTACTGAAGCCCACGTGCCTAGAGCCCATGCTCTACACAAGAGAAGCCAGCGCAATGAGAAGCCCACGCACCACAACGAACAGTAGCCCCCACTCGCCGCAACTAGAGAAAAGCCCGCGCACAGCAATGAAGACCCAACACAGCCAAAAATAAATAAATAAAATAAATTTATAAAAAAAAAAAGTGAAAAGACAAGCCACAGAATGGGAGGGTATGTTTGCAATATATTTATCCAATAATGGCAAATTTAATTGGAAAAAGATAATTCAATAAATACATGTGCAAAAACTTGACGGACACTATACAAAGGATATCTCCTCAATAGTGACAGCATATAAAAAATGTTCAACCTCATCAGGCATCAGGGAATGCAAGTTCAGACTGGCAGCACCAAGGTGAGGATGTGGAGGAACTGGAATATTCATACGCTGCTGGTGGGAATGGAAACTGGCACATTCACCTTGGAACGCTGTTTGATGGTGTATCATAAAACTGAGTATATGCACAACCTGGAATCCAACAATACTACTCCTAGGGATATAGAAACAACAGAAAAGTGCACATGTGTGTCCCCAAACCCACATTCAAGAATGTTCAGAGCAGCACAATTTGTGATAGTTCCAAACTTAAAATAAAAATTATCCACCTACAATAGAACAGCTAAATAGAATGCAGATATTCATACAATGGAATACTCTAGAGCAGTGGTAGACATTTGTGTGCATCAGAATCACCCGGAGGGCTTGTTAAACTACTGGTTGCTGGGCTCCACCTGCCCGTCCTCTGGCACCACAGAGAACACAGCTCACATTTCTTCTTCCCCTTAGCTGTCCTTATCAGAGTTGAAGATGGCTCCCAGCCCCACCTTGAATGTTCTCTCCTTCCCTGTATCTGCAAAAGAGGGGACTCAGGAGGCATGTGGCCTGGTTTCTGACCATTGGTGCATACACAAAAATCTCTCTTCTGTCAGGTCAGCTCTGAACCCCTGCCTTTGTTGATATACTTATGAGCATTTCCTCACGTAATCCTGACAACATACTTAGAGCATAATTTTGACATAATTATGGCAGCCATCTTTATCTCCATTTTATAGAGAAGGAATTGATCATTAGCTGGATTAACTGCAAGGTCATGCTGCTAGGCAAAAGTAGAGATGAGATTCAAACCCGTATCCTCTGACTCTGGATTAATGCTCCCTCCTCCATAGCTGGCTGCATCCCCAGAATCCCAGGCACGTTTCTCCCTCTTCTCCAACCATCTGGGTACCATCACGTTCCAGGTCTAAGGCGAGGCCCTCTTTCTCCAGGAAACAAGTACTGTGACTCAAAGCAAGATGTTTTTGCCTGATATGAATATAGTATTGTTTAGCTACATAATGTGCTTCTGGGCATTAAAAGTTCATCCCCGAAAGAGCTCGTTTAGGCAGTGTCTGCTGAGTCTGTGGCTAATTGGCTGTCTGGGGAGGTGGATGCAGCTGCAGCGAAATGCTGATCTTCCAGCCTAATCGCTTGGAGTGAGCTGGGAGACCATTTCCTCCATGCATCAGCATTTTTCAAACAGCTGCTTATGACTTTGGCAGAGCCCAATGGGAAGTAGGAACTCCTCAAGAGCAGCCTGCAACCTGAAGAGATTCAGCACCCAGGCCAGTGATTCCAGCCCCACTGGAAGACAAGAAGCCATAAAGCAGAGGTTCTCGGCCCTGGCTGCAAGTTGAAATCACCTAGAGAGCTTATAAAAATTCCGATGTCTGGGCTCCACCCAGTGCAATTGGATTGAAACTTCTTGGGGGTAGAACTGGAATATATATATATTTAAACCGTTCTTTCCCAGGTGATTCTAATATGCAGCAAGGATTGAGAATGATCATAGTAATGAATCAACAAATAGGAGGTGGAGTGTTCCAAAGCATGGACCATGAGACAGGGTTTTAAAAGGAACCTTTCAGGGATTTCCGTGGCTGTCCAGTGATTAAGACTTCGCCTTCCAATGCAGAGGGTGCAGGTTCGACCCCTGGTTGGGGAGATAAGATCCCACATGCCTCGTGGCCAAAAGAACAAAACATAAAACAGAAGCAATATTGCAACAAATTCAATAAAGACTTTAAAAACGGTCCACATCAAAAAAAAAAAATCTAAAAAAAAAAAGGAACCTTTCAGGGGAGGTCATTTAGTACCCCTCCCTCACCAACCCTGCTTCCATAAAACCATTCCTGGTCCACTCTAAGTGGATGAGTGCTACTCTCTCTACTCTGGCACTGTCCTCCTTGGACTCCCTTCTTCTTATATCGACAATAGCCTAGAGCTTTCTTCACGGCAAACTGGAGAGCTCAACTGGGTCCAATTAAAAAAAAAAAAAAAAAAAAGCAAGCGGGCTTCCCTGGTGGCGCAGTGGTTGAGAGTCTGCCTGCCGATGCAGGGGACACGGGTTCGTGCCCCAGTCCAGGAGGATCCCACATGCCGTGGAGCAGCTGGGCCCGTGAGCCATGGCCACTAAGCCTGCGCGTCCGGAGCCTGTGCTCCGCAACGGGAGAGGCCACAACAGTGAGAGGCCCGCGTACCGCCCAAAAAAAAAAAAAAAAAAAAGCAAACAAATACATACATACACACACCCAGAAGGAAACGATGAGGCTGCAGACATAACAGTAGTCTGGGAGTTGGCAGAATGTATCCTGCTTGTAAGATTTTTAAAAAGAAAAGCCAAGTGTTGCTCAGTTATTTACAATGGGATAAAAATGGGAAACCACTTTATAGTTAAAAAAAATAGTGTTATAGCCATACAATGAAACAATCAGAAGTTGGGCATCTGCATAATGAAATTCAGTGCAGCCATTGCAAAGAATGCTACATATGAAAATTTAATGACACAGGAGGCTGTGTATGCTGTATTACATGAAAAAAACCTGTTTGCAAGATAATATGTACCAGAGGATCCCAATTTAAAAATATATGCATGTTTAAGTGTTTAGATATTTGAAAAATGAAAAACATTCCAAGGGTTAACAGCCATTATCACAGAATGTTGGGGAAATAGGTAGTTTTTATTTCTATTTTTCTATTTGATCCTTATTTCTATAATAAACACATCAATTTTGTCAGAAAAAAAGTAATAAAAAAGCTTAGATGCTGAGCCAGTGAACTGATCCATAAAATTCTGCTGTTTTCAACAGAGGGATGCACAGAGTTTTAGGCTGAAACAGAGTTTCACAGCATAATCAATGACATTCAAATAATGACAACAATATAGATCCTTCCCTGGAATAAAGAACTTCTTTAAGGCAAATGTCCACATTTCCTTGGAGTCAAATGTTAATCTGATAGAACGCAGCCCCGACTAGGAGATAGAATTTAATTTATGTGAAATTTTTATGAACTAATTAGTGGGTTGGATCAAAGAGCAGGACCAGAATAGTCACAAAGAGGTCTTAGAAAACAAAGCATTTGTCAATTCACTACTGCTTTCTTAAAAGGACATGAACTTGGATGAGGCACTTGCTTACCCAGGGTCTGCAAAACAACACCTACAAGCCTAAGTCACGTCCCAAGGTGGGAAGCAGGGCTGGAAGCAGAAAGCAGGCTGTGAAAAGGAAAACTTTACCAAATCATTTACCACAGACAGGCTGGGAAAGCCACTCTTGGCTTCTCTTTTCATAGGTCACCTTTTGCAGGGAAGGGGGAGGAAATTAAAAAGCTGGAACAGTATTCACTTAAATATAAATACTAAGTCGGCTTGATGGGGTCTTAGAGGAGCCATAGCCCAGACATCACCACCATAAATGATTAAATACAAAACACTGTAAAATGCTCAATGTCTCATTAATAGTTCAGAGCTCCAGTTTCCTACCAGTGAGGAGTTTCTGAAGTGCTCTTGGCTAAACAGAACAGTCTCCATCCATCCATTAAAAAACATGCTTTCAATACTGTCCTTTTTCAGAGCAACCTACTTCTCTTTTTAAAATATAATTTAGGGACTTCCCTGGTGGCGCAGTGGTTAAGAATCCACGTGCCAATGCAGGGGACACAGATTCGATCCCTGGTCCGGGAAGATCCCACAGGCCGCAGAGCAACTAAGCCCGTGTGCCACAACTACTGAGCCTGTGCTCTAGAGCCCGCGAGCCACAACTACTGAGCCTGAGCAACAACTACTGAAGCCCACACGCCTAGAGCCTGTGCTCTGCAACAGGAGAAGCCACTGCAATGAGAAGCCCATGCACCGCAATGAAGAGTAGTCCCTGCTTGCCACAACTAGAGAAAGCCTGTGCACAGCAATGAAGACACAACACAGCCAAACAAACAAATAAATAAATAAAATATAATTTAAACAAAAAATGCGGTATATGGAGGGTGAGACATTGAGTCCTTCTCATCTGTGCCTTCCAGTCTGCTCATTCTGTTTCCCAGAGGCAACTGCTCATACCATCTTCTTGAATATCTTCCCTCAAATTCTGCACATAAAATAAACAACCCATAAAAACAGGGAAAAATTTGAACAGACATTTCACCAAAAAAGATACACAGGTGACAGATAAAGACCTGAAAGATGCTCAACATCATTAGTTATTAGGGAAATGCAAGTTAAAACCACAATGAGACATCACTACACACCTATGAGAACGGCTAAAACATAAAGGCATGGTACCAAGTGTTGGTGAAGATGTGGATGAACTGGAACTCTCAGACTGAATTGTAAAATGGTATACTTTGGAAAACCATTTGACAGTTACTTAGAAAAAGAATGATCTCTTGGTACACTCACCAACATGGATAAATCTCAAAATAATTATGGTAAGTGAAAGACGCCAGACCCATACCAAAAGAGTACATATTGTATGATGCCACTTACATAAAACTTTAGAAAGTGCAAACTAATTGATAGTGACAGAAAGCAGAGCAGTGGTTGCTTGGGGAACCACCCAGGGAAGGGGTTGGAGGAAGGGATTTACAAAGGGGCACAGGAAACTATTGGGGATGATGGATACATTCATTGTCTTGATTAGGGTGATCAAATGGTTTAAACATACGGAGTTTATTATATGCCAGTTATACCCAATGAATCTGTTTTAAAAAAACCCACATGCATAGGTGGGTTTGACACATGCATATCATTTCCCCACTTAACATATCCTGGAGATCATTCCATGTCAGTACATAGCAAGTTACCTTTTCTTTTTAACAGCTGAAGAGTATTCCGTGGTATAGATTTACAGAATTTATTTAGCCATCCTTCTTCTGATGGACATTTAGGTTACTTACTATGTTTCTTTTACAGTCAACGCTGCCATGAACATCTTTATATATACATCTTTTTGCCCCTGTAGGATAAATTCTTAGAAGTGGACTTTCTTATTAGTCAAAGGTTTAATGTACGATTTTGAAAGACAGTATGAAATGGCCCCATTTCTCTCACAGGCTCAAGTCCTGCCTTGTTCTGAAATGGAAGGGATGGTCCTCACACGGATTAAAGAAACTGCCATGCAGCTTTCTGAGATCCACAAAGTGGGATTTCCTTGGCAATTACGCTCCTGTGAGCTGATGGTGCAGTCCTGATTTGCAGTCACTCTTTGATTCCAAGCTTTCTTTGGCAACAGGATTGTCTTGCAACAGTTGTGGGAAATCAGGTGCCCCGTGCCAAGGTGCCTAATTTATCTGACTGAACCCAGGGAAAGGAACCTGAAGGGCTGGGCTGCTGTAAAGCAGTGAGGCGGCAGTTAGTGGGGAAGCCACAGCATCTCATGACATTCATTTCCAGCGTTACAGCCACTACTTTAATGCAGGGCAACCAGATCCTTCCATTTATCTTTCTTTCTCTCTTTCTCTTTCTCAATAATTACTGAGCACCTACTATGTTGATCGATAGGGACTGTGGGATCACAGAGGAAAACAGGAGGCACAGAGGAGGGGAAGGTCAGAAAGTCTTCCCAGAGGAAAGACCATTTAAGTGGAAAATCGAGGTGAAATTCACACAACATAAAATTAATCATTTTAAAGTGTACAGTTCAGTGGCATTTAGTACATTCGCATCATTGTGCAGACATTACCTCTGTGAAGTTTCCATTTTGTCCCCCCAAAAGGAAACGCCATACCCATTAAGCAGTTACTCCCCATAAACAGGGTTTAGAAACAAGGAGGAAGCATTGCACAGGCAGGCTTGGAAAGGAGGCCATTCCAAGAGAGGAACTTTACAAAGGCCTTGGGACATCAAGTCACTTGGGATGGTGCAAATGTGTGTGTTGCGGGGGTGAAGAAGTGATGAGATGAGGCAGGAAGGAAAGGCTAGAGGGTCAGGGAAGATCACATGTGCCACCTTTGTCCCGGAAGCAGCTCACAGGAGGAATCGGTGGTTCCGGAACCCATTTGAGTAATCTTCATGCCTGGGGGGATACTGTCAACTTTAATACGAATTCAGTTTGAGCCAGGGTTTCTCAACTTTGGCACCACTGACGTTTTGGGGCTTGATAATTCTTTGCTGTCCTTTGCACTGTAAATTTTTTTAGCAGCACCTCTGGCCTCTATGCACTACCAGTAGCATCTGCCCTACTCCACCCCAGCCCAGTTAAGACGTCTCCAGACATTGCTAAATGCCCCCTGGGGGGGGGGCATTATCATTTCCCCACTTAACATATCCTGGATATCATTCCGTATCAGTACATAGCAAGTTACCTTTCTTTTTAACAGCTAATAAGTATTCCAGGGTATAGATTTACACAATTTATTTAGCCATCCTTCTTCGGATGGACATTTAGGTTACTTACCATCTTTCTTTTACAGTCAATGCTGCCATGAACATCTTTATATATACATCTCCCAAATATATATACGTATTTATATATAAAGAAAAAATGTTTTTTCTTTATGTGTAAATCTCTCCAAGTTGAGACCACTGGAAGAACTCTGACCCCATACTTCACCATTCTAAGGAGCGGGCAAACCACATGGTGCTGTGAGAGGCACCCCTTCCAGCTGTATGGAGAGCAGGACACAACACAGAGCAGGACCATCTCTGGGAACTGGTCAAACACAAGCAAATCAGCGTTAAAACTTTGTGGCATTTTAAAAATTCCTTCCTCCATTTATTCAACAACTTAATGCCTACTATGTGCCAGGGAGGCTGAACCTCCTGGCCCAGGAGCTCCTTGGCAAAGATCCCTGTGTCCAAGGGTGACACAGAAGCAGAGCAGCTGGTGGCTTCAAGGAGGACTACACGGACTCAGATGGCAAGCGTTATCAGTGGGGTCCGGTGCGGATTAGAGTACCTGCCCCAAGTGTTCCGGACTGGGAAAGACTCTTGGGAGCTTTGCATAGCCCAAGAGGCAAAGGGAAGGAGATTCAATTATGAGCAGGATTATTATTTTTTTTGCTAAGCCCAGTAGGATGGGGCCTCTGAGTCAGATTTAATTGAACTTAGTTCTGTGACAGTTTCTGCATAAGGTTCATAAACATGACATTAAGATGAACAGACCACTGCCCTGGCTCTCCAGGGATTTGCAGTCTCATGGAAAACTCTCTGCCTCCACATTAGTTCTTGAGAACATTCTGAGGAATTTTGTCCCATTGTTATCCTTGATCTCTACAACTGCATCAAGTTACTGGAGTCCATTCTGCAGATAAGAAAACTGAACTTAGAGTGGTTTAGTGACTTGCCCTTGGCCTAAAAGGATCAGACCCAGTGCCAGGATATAGTCAGAAACTCCAAGCCTCGTTCTTTCCATTGCACCAGGCGGCTCTGCTCATTCACGAGAGATGAGGAAACTCTGGTTAGGCAAAGGGCAGCAGATGGCTATCAGGAGTACTCTAATCTCTTGGGCTTGTTTCTTTATCTGTAAAAGGAGAATACTGCCTCACTAAGTGAACAGGATTTTTTATGTGTGATGTATGTAGGCACGCAGGTATGTACGTACAAAGCAAAGTGCTGCTATAACACACTGGCAGAGATAGAAGGAAGCTGCCAAATATTTTTTTCTTTTAATTAATTAATTAGGCTGTGTTGTGTTGTAGTTGCAGCATGAGGGATCTTTGTGGCGGCATGCGGGTTCTTTTTGTTGCAGCGTACGGCTGTTCATTGCGGTGCGCGGGCTCCTCTCTGGTTGTGGTGCACGGGCTCCAGGGCGCACGGGCTCCAGAGTGCGCGGGCTCACTAGTTGCGGCATGTGGGCTTAGTTGCCCCGCTGCATGTGGGATCTTAGTTCCCAACCAGGGATCGAACCTCCGTCCCCTGCACTGGAAGGTGGATTCTTTACCACTGGACCACCAGGGAAGGCCATGCCAAATATTCTTGAACAGAGTGATGACAGATTAGAAGTTGTTTAGGAACATAAACTAGGCAGCTAAGTGCAGAGCGGGTAGAGGGGTTAGATGGGAGACAGCGCAGTCAGCCCAGAGGGCTGTTTGCCACAGGGAGAACTGATTGAGAACTGATTCCAGGGCGAAAATCCCCCAAATGCCATATTCTCGGCATGTTATCCTTAATGAGAGAGAGAACTGTAAAAAAAAAAAAGCAAATGCCACATTCGTTTAGGGATAACTTGTCACTTTGGGGGAAATAATTATGGTTAAACCATACTTTTTTGGCACTGAGTTAAAAGTAGTTACCAACCATATTTGCCTGCTCTCTCAAGCTGTAAGCAATTTCATCAGTAAAAGACTAATTGAATGTTTGAGAGTATCTAAAAGAAATGTACCAGTTAAGACAAAGTGACTGTTTCCTAAGAGCTTTATACCTCAAAGGAGAGAAAATGAATACCACAGATCGGGATAACAAATTAGAAGGCAATTTTACAAGGGTGAGGAGAACATTGTCAATGATCTCTGGGATTCCTCTAAGCAAAAAGTTACAACAGACTTTCAGCTTCCTATCTTCCTAGCTTTTAAGTGTCTTCCGAGAGTTAGTAATAAAGAGCTTTGCAAGCTGATCATCTCTGCCAAGGTGAGAAATCTTAGTTGAGTAGAGCTGAAGGCATCAGGCTGAAGTGCATTCCTCTTTGGTCCAACTCGGCCGGCAAACCTTTATCTTAGGAAGGAGGAATACACTTGTTTTTCTCATGGCTCTTGCTTTATAGAAACAAGAGAAAATGTCCTGATAGAAAACACCTTCAGTGAGATTCCCCAGCCGCCTTTGTTTTTTTTTTTTTTTTTTTTAACTTCTAGGCGCCTCTGGTAGCAGACAAGGCATGTTGGGGCAGAGCCTCGGATCCTAAGGAAAGGCCAGGTTAGGTAGGAGCTGGCAGCCCTTCAAAGCCATGCCACCTGAAGGGAAATGTACCACGACACGGTCTGGGTGGCACTGACTGAGGATCTGTGCTGAGGTGCTTTGTCAGGCTTGGCCTCAGCCATCTCTAGGAAGACCTCCAAGGTTCTAAACTAGAAGAAATGGGCAGGAAGTTTGGTCCAAATTAAACCCATTAAAAAAAAATTTCCTACAACTTCAATGCATTATTTCTTGTAAAGAAATAGTGATTTACAAATGAGAACTCTTTATTAAGCCCTTGGCTAGTAGCTAGCATTCCTTGAAAATAATCAAGCCACAGGGCTTTAAATATTCTAAATGTATTGCCTCTAAAATCAGGCGAAATTGGTGGTTCTTCTATAGCTTCTTTCCTAATCATGCAGCATGAGTTACAATATATTTTGTGGAACTAGGACAAGGTTTGGCACCAAAGAGCCCTCAAGATTCAAATCTTTAAACTGTTCACTCTGATTCTGAGCAAATTAGTCCTCGGCACTAGTTTGTTAATCTGTAAAAAGGTCCAGATCCCGAGGAATAGGTGGCTTTAGAGGCCATGTGAGTGGATGGGCGGGAAAAGCTGGGGGTGGCCCACAAAGGAAGAACAGCGTGGTCAGATAAAAAGGATGAACGGCGGGTGCGGAATCATTACCAATGGGGACAGGTTTCCTTTTGGGATGACAAAAATGTTCTAAAGTTAGACAGTGGTGCTGGTTGCACAACTAACATACTAAAATCCATCGGTACACTTTGAAAGGGTGAATTTTGTGAATTGAATTATATCTCAATTATACTGTTATTTTAAAAAATACTTACTATTAATTATTTATTTCGGTTGCACCAGGTCTTAGTTGCGGAACGTGGAATCTTCGTTGCGGCATGTTTAATTGCGGCATGCGGACTCTTAGCTGTGGCATGCATGTGCGATCTAGTTCCCCGACTACATTGGGAGTGTGGAGTCTTACCCACTTGACAACCAGGGCAAGTCCCTATGCTGTTATTTTTTAAAAAGGATGCAGAATGCATGAATGAGAATATTTGGAGAGGTAATGGGAAGTGAGGGATTTTCAAACTCTTTTGTGGGGTGGGGGTCCTCAGATCTATACAATTAAATGTCATTATTTAGGGAGGGCAAGAACTTGTTTTTATTGCTAAATTCTACTATTTTACATTTCCATCATACTTCCTGAAGTTTCATTTTGCTAAGAGATTCTCCTTCACTTCTTGGGCTAAATTATTAGTGGAATATTCCTATGATGTTTTTGAATGATAGGTGATAGCTTTTCAGTGCCTGTACTGTTTCACCCCGGGTTTTAGGACACCATGAAAAATACTTATTAATACCAAAGATTTCATAACACTACCCCAAACTGCCTTGATGGCACTATTCCAATACAAACAACAGACACACCATTCATATTTCTAATTTATTATTAAATTACATAACAAAGCTTCTATACAGTCAGAAAATGCACATTTAGATGAGAACAAAAAATTAAGTACAAATACAATAAACCTGGTTCCAAGAAGCCATTTTAAAAGCAAAAAATTAGAAAGTGCATTTGGAATAGATTTTTTAAAACCTGTATTGGCATTTTTCATGAGGAAACATCTTCCATCATGGTAAAGTGTGATTGGAATTGATTTCCCTCCCTAAGAGCTAAATAGGATAGGAATAGATGCAAATACTTTGATACTAAAGTAATACTTCTGATACTTTGTACTAGGCACAAAGAAAATGAGAAAGATCCCTTAGGACATGGCTCAGCTGTCTCAGCTTCTTATCCAATAAACATCCTCAAGAGTCACTTGTTCCTCATCTTCTTTTGCCCTATAAAACTTACGGGTGTGCAGATTTATAAAGGAATAACAAGATTAGTTTATAAAGATCATGATGAAAAGCTCTATATCTTTTTGGAGACCAGGCTAAACA
The DNA here is from genome assembly GCF_937001465.1 of Orcinus orca. NCBI lineage: Eukaryota > Metazoa > Chordata > Mammalia > Artiodactyla > Delphinidae > Orcinus > Orcinus orca. The sequence goes on along the minus strand of NC_064577.1, from coordinate 6,546,947 downwards.
ACCCCTACCCCAAAAGGAGAATAGAACACAATCATTTTAATTCCCAGCAGAATCCATTTACTCTTTACATTTGCCACAAAATTCAGTGTAACACTAGACATGGCCATTTATCCTCAATAGCTTAATATTGCAAGTTAGAAAATGCGGTCAATTTCCAAGAAATCATATCTGGCTAGTGATCAAACATGAGGTATTAGAAAACCAAAAAGGCTAGTCCAGTTCTTTAAAGTCCTTTTCCTCAGGTTGAGATCATTAACAATGAAATAGAAAATTAATGGTGGGAATGCAAGTCCAAGGTGCCTCAATTCCATAGAGGCCAAAAGTCATTGCATCAAAAAGCTCCATAAGTACATTTTTGTATTCAGCGTCCAACAGGAAAGAACTAAAATCAATATTAATTGGTTCCAGATACAAAAAGTGCCCTCATGATGACTCCTCTCACTGCTCATCTCCACTCTCAGGATTGTACTCCCATGTCTGATCTGAGTACTGGGCAGTATGGAAAAAGGCATTCTCTATAAAAGTGAATTTTGGTAAGCAGGAGAAATGAATAATGGAGAAGAAAAGCCCATATTTTTCTAACATTAGAAAAATATGGGTATGCAATGCTGCAAATTACAGGGACTCCTTCAGCATCGTTATTAATAACAGTAAGAAAAATATAGAAATAGCCAGGAGAGATCAACTGAAGCACTTGAATATCTGGGCTTGAACTTGAGTAATAGATTCATTAAGCATTTTAAACTAAAGTTATCAGTGCACAGTAAAACAAATTCTCAGAAGTATACCTTTTGGAATTTTCTACCCTTTTTGTTGCCATGGTTTTTCATACTTTTAAGTGAAATGGAAAGTTTTGAGTGGTTATTAAGAAGATCCCAAAAGGAAAGATCCATCATATAAGACAATAGCTGAGAGAGAATAACTTCCTCTAAGAGGTAACCTTTGGGACAAGGAATAGAAAATTCCTTGGACCTGGCTCTGATTGGCTCTAATAAGCAATTTACTGTTGGCCCCTGAGCCTAGTAACTGGTTTGTAAGGACAGCAAAAAAGTTAAGAAAACCAAGCTGCTAAAAAAAAAAAAGCTAAATGGCACGAAACTGAAAGAGTTCAAATCAGCTATCACGGGATCCAAAATAAGCCTCTACCTGTAAATGGCACACTTCTATCCTCGCTCTAGGGCCTCCTTCTGCAAAAGAAGGAACCATAAAGGACAGAGGAGCACAGCCCTAGCGCTCTACGTTTGGCCCTGGGTTACCTCACTATGGGCTACAGCACTGGGAGGTTAGTCAGACCTACCTGACACCAACATCTACACCACGCTTTTTCAACTTCCTCAGAAGAACTAGTTTCTTTATTTTCATAAAGAAAATAATCAACATAATTCTATTACTTCATTTAAGCACAACCCTAATGGAAAGGCTTCCCAACCATCAAAAGTGTTTGTTTGCTCAGCTGCAGCAAAAGCTAGATTAGCTTGGGTCCTAGTTTTAGTCTCACACCACCACCCATTAATGAACACACCAAACAGACCAGTAAAAAAGACTGGTAGTATAATTAAATAAATAACTTTATTTATACTTCAGATTTTCTAAATGCCGACTATATAGCAACCAAAGTCCCATAAATTCTAGCTGAGGCACAACCACCGATCAAGACCCTTTGAAAAATCAAAGATAATAAAGTGTCAGGGGAGAGAAGTTTTGTTCTCCCAACAGAGAACTAAATAAATGAACTTATTTCTCTGATGTTTTAAGGTTCACACTGGGAAAACTTAAACTTTCTTTTAAGGGCATCCCCAATCAACCGACTGATCAATCAACCCATATTTAGAAAAATAAACCCCATAGTTAAAAAAAAGTATCAAACACTCTTCCTACCCAGAACATAGTAAAACTTTGACACCAGCATGAAAAACCTCTCCGTTTCTGCACCAGACCAGAGGTTAGTCTACCCATCAGCCTGTAATCAAATTCATCTGAATATCACCATCAACACTCTGTGATGTAGTTAAGAACTACATACTAATATCCTTTTATTCCCCATGGCATGGTCTTAAGCCAGTACTATAAATACCATAGTAAATTCCAAAGGTGAAGAGTAGCCTTCTTTCTTGGTGAGGAATACAGCTGTTGGAAGTCTTCGGCCTATTTGTGGTAGTTCAGTTAGAGAAGTAATAGATTTACAGAAACTGAGAAATGGTTAAACTTGAAAAGATTTCTGGTGGGTGGTTTAAAATTTTGTCACTGTCCAGGGTGCAGATAGAGATAGATTCTGTTATATGCACCTTCAATAATAAAGCCATTCTCTGGATGTTTGAAAAAGCTTAAGAGATTTGGAATGAATAGGTTTTCACAGAACACAGAATTCCTGGTACATCAGACAGTGGTTCTTAAACTTTTGCTCATAAATGTGGAACACTTACAAATGGAATTATCTGATGGTGACCCCTCACTCAGTGTCTTTTTACATGTGGCCTGTTAAAGAGATCTCACTGAAAACCAAGCGTTCCCCTCACTCAGTTGCCGGTGTTAATCCTGACATGATGAAGAATAGTTGCAATGACAGACACTGGCTTTTTGTCATGGTAGAACTGAGATTTCATTTTCTTACAGTAGTAAATATTAACCCAATGGAAGAGATTAACAAAAAACAGTGACTGACCAAAAAAAAAGCCTGTCATTCTTGATGATTTTCCAGGAACACAGTTAACCCCAGAGTGTGCACTATTAAAAAATAAAATAAAGAAAAAAGCTTTTTTGCAGTACTTGTCTTCTATTTCAGACAACCTCAACTGTGTTGAAGTTGGTCTGTGAGCATCTCAAAGATTCTTTGAAAAATGTAATTTTTCTGGAATACCGAAAGAGTTGGGGACAAAGTAGAAATTTATAGCACAGATTATCAAGAAATGACTTGTGATTTCTCATCATGAGTGTAAAATAGAAGGACAAAAACTATTTTTATTCACAACCCCATCTGGTGGCTGAAAGGAAAGCAGTCTTTGGATATGGAGAAACCTGGTTTTCTGAAGAATCCAGCTGTAAGACCGGGCTTGTCATCAGCCTTCAACACTTTCACCGAGGCACGGAAACTCTGTTTCTGATGGGTTTACTTACCTCTTCGGGAGACAAAAGCAACTGAAAACATTTATTATTTTTTTAAAACTAAAAACAGAAGGAAACGTGTGTTAGAAAAGATAGCACAGAAAACCTGTGACTTCAGCTCAACCTGACCATGTCACAGAGTCCGTCACTATCAGTCTTGAATTAATCCTGCCGGTCAGGCTAATTATCAGGTCAGTCAACTTCTCCTTCCTACTTTTTCTTATTCCGGATCAGGGTGTGAAAGTGGTGGCTGTCAAGAGTCCCTGGAGATGTCTCATCAATGGAAAGCATACAGCAGCAATAGGATGGTACAGACACCAATAACACCACCCAGGATGAGTGAGTCTCGCCGCTTCCTAAGGTTGATCCTCTGGATAAGGCTGTTCACAGCAGGAAAACGATCTTTGGGAAATCTTTATTAAGGTCATATTTGGAAGAAGCCTCTTTAGTGAAAACTCACAGGAATCACAAAAACAGAGATCAGTGGAGTCCAGAAACGATAAATGATGAGAAGAAATAGAGGGGAAAAAGGTCACACTGAGGGAGCTACAGCAAACACAAATGCCCTACTGCTCAAGGGCAAATTCAAGTCTCCTAGTAAACTGCAGTACACAAGAACCATGAAAAGAAAAAAATTAACAGCGAGAGAAGAAACAATGATGACTGCTACCATGTACCGAGGGATTGCTATCAGGGTGGGAGCCCATGTGGTCGGGAGAGAGGAACCCTGCAGGGCACGGAGGTACAGGTGCAGCCAGCTACCACCACCATTATCCTGAGGTTCCTGTCTTTCCTTTTTTTCCTTCTCTTTCTCTCTCCCTCTCTTTCTTAAACCCCTTTTCTCAGGAGACTGGGAAGTTTTGCCAGAAAGGTTTTGAGGAATATGTGATCTTCTCCCCAAGGTGATAAGCCTCCTTGGATTCAGGTAATTGGTGGGAACAAACTCTTAAGTGTCTCTATAATCAAGTACTGGTTAATTATTTAAAATTTTAAATTTACTTTACAGCAGTAGGCAGGATACCGTAAGAAAGTGGGTTAAACTGCTCTGGCTGTCCTATTTGGGGAACATAAAGAAAGGAAAGAAAATTTTCAATTTTAGGAGTTTTATAGCAGTCACAACTGCATTTTACTTAGTACTGTAAAATATCTTCATATCTTACTTGTTGGTATGTTGCAAAGCACACGCTTCTGCATCCTACATTGTTTTGCATTTCTAGCACTGGTTTCTGACTACACACCTGCAGGTGCATCCTCTTTGTTAATAGAGGTATTGTATCAAGGTCAAGAAAAGCAACAACAAAATCACCTAGGTTACTAGAGAGCTGGAATAATCCCTACTCCCGGTGAATCCTCACTGCATTTTCCTGTAAATAAATGACTCTCAGCAGGGACTGTATTGTGTATTTATATACTCTACATATTGTATGTAGAGGTTATGTTTTTTTCTAATCTTGAATTTTCCTGTGCCTAATGAAGAGAACTTTACACACTGTAGGCATTAATGTGTTTTTCAAATTAATCAACAAAAAAAAGGGGACAATTTGCAGAAACAACTTTTAAAATGCAGAACAGAAAGCATGAAGTAATGTGCAAAAACTTATACAGTGTAAGGTACAAATCTCTTTTAAAGCAAATGCTTAATCTTTTCTTGCTTGGTAAAAGAAGGGTCAACAACCCCGTGAGAGAAAGTAAGAAAACCTTTGACATTAGGAAACCCTGTCTATAGTGGACATATTTCTATCTAGTTTATTACCTTAGGGGAACCACCCCCCTCCTTCTATAATAATCCAGTTCAGTTCATGTAACAGGGTGGGGCTGACCTTGTCCTCTGACATCAGGTGTACATACGCACTCAGGATTGGCCAGAGAGAATACTCACTCCCCTTGGCCAATGGCTGGGTTAGGAACAGCTTGAGGTAACTCAAGCTAGGGCAACCACAGTCCTCTTGGGACATGTGCCAGAGCTGTCAGAAAAGACGCCCTTTTTCCATGAGAATTTTTGAACTGGTAGGAGGTGACTCTTGTAGCCATCTCTATCAGCACGAGGAGGAATCTGCCTGAGAATGAGGCCAACACACAAGAAAATAGAAATAAGAGATGGAGTAGGGGAACAGAGAGGAAAGGCAGATTCTTGATAATAAAATCTGAGCCCCTGCTTCCAGCTACACCTTAAGCCAAATTCTACCCCTGAATTTTACAGATATATGAACAAATTAATTCCCTCCTTTTCCTCCTTAAGTCAGTATGAATTAGGTTTCTATTACTATCTCTCTATGGAGTCCTGACTAACTCACACCCATTTTATTTGATTTTTTTAAACATAATTTTGGGAATGATTCTAATTTATGGTACTGTAAAATGAGATAATGTATATAACAGTACCCTGTTAACTGTAGAGCCCTATATAAAATATAAATGATTTTGGAGGTGTGGTTTTATACTTAGGGTGACAAAGCAAGAACAAAATTCACCAAAAACTGGAAAATACCAACAGCCTTCAGGATATTCCTTTCCTTAGGCAAATAAGGTATGAAACTAAAAGTGACCTTAAATTATCTAGGACCAGAAGATACTCAACTTTTGAAAATTAAAGGTCCTTTCCCCCTTAGTAATTGGGGGAGGAAACTTTTTTCTCTAAGAAGGCTTGACTTCTCAAAGTAAACAAAATGTTTTAGCTTAGCAGGCTTATCAGTTTCCCTGCTGGGTTTCTCAGAAGTAGCAGTAATCCTACTTTAAATTGGGAAACTGAAGAATTAAAAAGGTAGAGGTCACAATAAACAAGCAGCAAATCTATCCTAGAGTTTAGCTTGTGCAAAATGAAACTACGCCACCAGCAGTGACAACTCATTTACATGTATGGCTGTCTACTTCCCTCTCTTTCTAAGCATGTGCCACTGACTTATTCTCCAAACTGAATAAAGAAAGAAGAAAAAGCACATAAATTATGATGTTTAGGTAAAAACTGTGTACACTGTGGAGTTCTAAAAGTTTAAAAGTTCAAGAGTTTTTAAAATGTAAAATAATTCTGTGAATTTGAAAATTCACATAATTATTTTCTAGATCTACTAGTATTAACCCTCTGGTGTGCAATCTTTTACATATGGCATTAAACAGTATGATCTTTCAGGAGTGCAGGGCATATCATAATACAGAATTACTGATGGCCTCTACTGTTACTGATGATGGCAACCTGTCCAGAAGAGGGGGAGAGTGGTGAAGCACATACGCAGACTTTTTTCCCCCAAAAAACCCCAGATTTCAAGCTTTCAAAAAGGATACTGGCCAAAGTGTTCATTTTGCTCTGAATTGACTTCAACATTCCTCTCTGTGAAGTCATATTTTCTTTTGTTGCCATAGCAATGCTGCAAGGGAGGAAAAGAGAAGCTCAATAAACTGATGTTTCAAGATGATCCTGCATGCATCCATCATACTCTTAAAAGTAAACAGAAAACTAAGGTGAGCACATCACCTTTGAAAAGCACTGGGCAGGAACATGGAAGAAAAAAAATCACCTCCCAAGTCATCTTCCCATTGTCCTTTTTCTGAATGACCACTTCATCCCCAATGCTATTCTCTGATATTCTTTTGGACAAGGCAGTGGACTGTTTCCTGTGGATTGCTTTTTTTTTTTTTTCCAAAGTAACAAATGAAATAAGACAACTGACAAATCACACATTACAAAAGCTTCTTAAAATGTTTTTAAAAGGGGCCAGGTACTAAAATATCCTTAATCAGGAAAAACCCTTGAGAGAGAAGTAGGGAATTACAATTATAAAAATAGAACCAAAGGTGCAACATATCACAAAATATTTATATACAACCAGCCCTTAACTTATGGAAAGATCACGTTCCAGGGGCTTCCCTGGTGGTGCAGTGGTTGAGAATCTGCCTGCCAATGCAGAGGACACGGGTTTGATCCCTGGTCTGGGAACATCCCACATGCCGCGGAGCAACTAAGCCCGTGAGCCACAACTACTGAGCCTGCGCTCTAGAGCCTGTGAGCCACAACTACTGAGTTTGCGTGCTGCAACTACGGAAGCCCGTGCGCCTAGAGCCCGTGATTCACAACAAGAGAAGCCACCGCAATGAGAAGCCCACGCAGCACGATGAAGAGCAGCCCCCGCTCACCGCAACTAGAGAAAGCCCACGCACAGCAACGAAGACCCAACTCAGCCAAAAAAAAAAGAAAGAAAGAAAGAAAGAAATTTATTTAAAAAAAGAAATTATGTTCCAAAACTCTATTTGAGACCCAACCAAGTAGATTTTAGGACACACATGCAACATTAAGCTAGTTTCCAAGCCAGGTGACAAAGGTCACAGATTCATTAAGCAAATGAGAAAGAAGGGAAGTCACTTTTTCACTCTTTGTAGAGTACAGTTTCTTTCATGTAACTACTTAGATGTGCTTTTTAAAGAAATCTCAGTTAATATCTTTTTGCTATCGCTGCCAGGATTATTAACTTTCAATAGTCTTATCTTCTTGGACATTAGTATCCTAGAGGGCAGGGTCAGTATACATTTTGATACGTAACACACAGGGGAGCGTTTTAGATACTGATATTATAAAAAGCAGTAGGAAATAGGAAGTTCTTCAGTAATTCTGAAAATACGTGAAACATTAAAAAAACCGAAAAGCAACAGAAATGAAGATATTCTGGGAAGATGGTAGAGCACAAATTCTTGACCTTATCTCTGGCCCAGTTTCCTCTATGGAAGAACACAAGACAAAGGCAGACATGCCAGGGAGGGTCCATCTGAGGTCCCAAGTTCTCTTGAGATCTCGAGGGAAGAAAGCCAGGGAGGGCTACACTCTCTCAAGCAAGGGAAGAACCAAAGAACTGATGGCAGGGAAGACTATATTTTTCTTCAAGCCTGGGGCAAAGATGTAGGTTTCACTGCATCTTGAGAAGCCCAGACAGTGGAAGGTAAGGGTCTGCATGCACAGGGGCTGCAGTGATGTACTGAACTGCTCAGTCCCTACAGCTGGGAAAGGCCTGCTACACACAGCCAGAGAGACCTATAAGCAGACAGCTGACATCTACAAGCTGGTGTGACAACGAGCCCCTAAGAGGGAAAACTGCTGGGCCATCTACTGCCACCTGTATGTACCTGCTTTAGGGTCTCTAACAGCCTGACCTACCAGAGGGCTAACTGAACACATTTTTGGACAGGCCAAGACCAGGTATGCTTCTGGAAGAAAATGCTAGAGGGAGTACTTGGAGCAAATGACAAATGAATCAACTGAAATTTCAAGATCTGAGAAGGCAAAGAAGAAACAAAAGTGTGTAGGGAGATATATAAAAGGATAAGCATTGTTTGGAATAGTGAAAGACAAATGAAAAAATACTCCCCACCATCACCCCCTCCCCGCAAAACCTGGTAACAACACTGGAATGGTTTAGTAGATTATGGTATACCTATACTATGAAATAATATTTGCTTATTAAAAGAATGAATCAGAATTATTTCCATTAACCTGGAGGGATGTTTATGATATACTGAATGATTTAAGTGAGCCACAGAATGTGTATAGTATTAGTCCTTTTTTAAGAAACACTCAAAACATCTTTGTGTATGTTTGTATGACAGTGAGAAAGCTATCAGAAAGATACATAACTGTCAGCTAATACAAGTTACTTCGGGGGGTAGGAATGGCGGGGCACCACCAGGAGACAAACTTTTTCTTTATACATTTTAGAATTATTTAAATTATTATAGTAAGAACATTGTACTTTTATAATACATAAACATCTAATAAAGAAAATCAAAAAGAAAATTAGAGGAATTCCACCTGAGTGATTAAGAAATGTTAATAACATTACTAGCACCAAATCCCCTACTGTTATTCACCTCAGTACCATTATGAGTCAAGTAATGATTTATAAAGGTTTTCCCAGATCCTAGAAAATCTAAAGAATTGAAGGGATCAGGTATATCGGAAGACAGAATGAACATTTGTGGAAATTTGTAAAAGGAGTTGTCAGACCCCTAAATTACCTGTTCCAAACCATGCAGGCAGGTGACTGCCCTCAGTTCAGCAGAAAATCTAACCAAGAAGAGACCTACAGATACTGACATTTTAAAGCCCCCAATGAAACAGCCAGGCCCCTTCCTGATCACCCATGGTGAAGCCTCCCACTCAACAAATCCTACCACCCACGCACACAGAATGAGCGTCCAATCACTAGATTTGGAGCCTCACCCTTAAATATGAACAAAGAGCCAAGGTTCACCAGACATTTGAGGAGAGCCTCTAACATAAAACGCAGAGATCCAAACAAACCAACCAGCAAACAGAAGAGTGATTCTGAGGAAACAGAGGCAATAAAGGAGGCTCATGAAACTCTAAAATCTAATTATATTTAATGCCCTCCGAGATAAAGTATCACATCCATGAAACATACAAACATAAACGTGTGTGTGTGTCTATCCCTTTAGAGAGCTCGTGTAAATTACAAAAAGGAGAGTGGAAATAAAAACATAACAGAAGCGTTAGAAGGAAAAATTGAGTAAACTTCCCAGAAAGTAGGAAAAAAAAAAAAAGCAAGACAGAGAAAAGGTAAGAAAGGATCAAGAAAAGGTAGGGAAGTAAGAGGTACAAACTATTAGGTATAAAATAAGCTACAAGGATATATTGCCCAACACAGGGAATATAGCCAATATTTTATAATAACTAATAAATGGAGTAAAAACCTTTAAAAATTGTGAATCACTATATTGTACATGCATATCTTATAGAGTATTGTATAGCAACTATACTTCAATAAAAAAATAAGAAAAAAGGGGGGGACACTTCCCTGGCGGTCCAGTGGTTAAGACTCCGCGCTGCCACTGCAGGAGGTGCAGGTTCGGTCCCTTGTCAGGGAGCTAAGATCCCACATGCCACATGACGCGGCCTTACAAAAATAAAAAGGAACTAGGAAAAATGCATGTTGTGGTTCCACCATTCAGGGGTTGGTTACAGTAGGGCAGCTCCCTAGACCATCATGGACTTCCACTGCCCAAGATTATCCTTGGTCAAGAATAGGAACCCCATTTCCAGTGTCCATAACCAGTGTTCTACAAGCAACCACCCTTCCCTTTACAGGGATTAACACTTACCCATATGGCCCTCTCACAACTTACTGATTTAAGTCATGGACAAGTTAGGTGATGGCACATACTAACCTGCTATGGTTAATATCATTCCACTTTTTCTAAATGCCCAATTACACATGTGTCTGCCTATATCTATGAATATGTTCATATTTTTATTATTTTTACACAGATACAAAGAGAGACATAGAGAAAAATATGGAAGAATACATACCAATTATTAACCAATCTAGTGGCTGTATTTTAGGTGAATTCTTTTTTTCCCATTTTATTTAGGTATACTTGACAAATATAAAGTGTATATTAAAAAGAAAAAAGGATCAAGAAGAACGAGGGAAGAAAATGATAAACATAAGAAAATTTCTCAGATCTGAAGATAAGTTTCCAGACTGTAAGAGCCCACCAAATGCCTAATTCAATGGACTAAAAAAGATGCATGTCAAGCTCATATGGTGAGATTAAAAACAAACAAAAACATAAGGGAAAAGGGATGATCTTAAAAGCTTCCAGAGGAAAAAAAAATGCTTAACAAATATAAAGGACCAGAAATTTTAATTGGCATTGGACTTAAAAAGCAGCACTGGAAACAATGCTTTCAAAAATTTCAAAATTATTTTCAATCTAGAATTCTATATCTTAGCTAAACAATGAATCAAGAATATGGGTAGAATAAAGACTTTTTTTGATGTGTAAAGTCCAAAAATTTTACCTCCTATTCTTTCTGAGGAAGCTACTAAAGAACATGGTCCAACATAATGAGGGAATAAACTAAGACAGTTGAAGACTTTTATTTTTTAGAAATAAGTGATCCAATAGAGGAGGTCATTTTAGGATAATGGTGAAATGACATCCCAGGACCAGTACAGTGAATGCACCAGGTCTAGAGCAAAACCAGTCAAGATTAGAGCAGAAAGAGGCGGGCAATGTCAACTTTATAGCACATTGAATTTTAGATCCAAAAAGTAAAAAGATCACAAGAATAAGAGTCAAACTAACAACATCCTTTGCACCATTAGTTCTTATTCATAATTTTTCAGGTTAAGTGTATATCTATGATAGAATACAATACATTTAAAATTGGTTGTTTTATAATAAATTTACTTTACCAGGTATTTTTAAATAGGTATTATGGCCTTGTAAAAAGTTACAATTCAAACCTGGGCTGAGATATCTGAGGCCAATCTCTGAATCATATATGCCTCTGTTTTCTTAAACTGGGACTATCACCATCTCCTATGCACTCTGACTCAGAAGCAGATAGGGAAAATTAAAAAATAATTTCCGCAAAGCACTTTGTGTTCCTTGGAGAACGGATATTATCATCATACATTATGTTATTATCTTGTTGAATATGCATGATTTCCAGTACCACACCAAGTATATCTAGATATACTTTCCCATCTTATTCCATCATCTGGAGTCAAGCTGAGTGAATCTAGGCTGTTGTTATTTCAAGGGTCAAATATGCAGAGGCAAAACATAAGCTCCAAATAATATATAATGCTTTTAAAATGATAAATTATTGATGTGTTTACTGGAACTTCAACTTTCTCACACGTTCTGTGAACTAAACTCAGACACTTATTTTTTCAACAACAGACAATACTAGTTATACATTTAAAGCTTAAGAATACATTTACAAATATTAAAAATATTCGTTCTTTTCAATAAACTGGTGTCAGCTTATATTCATTTGTGTACATATTCTAAAAATACAGCTCTAAAAGGAAAAGGTAAAATTTTACATGTAAATATGTAAAAATAATTATTTGACACTTTAATTTTATATTATCCATAAGTAATCATAACTAGCTTTATATTCAATAAAATTTCACTTGTGATACCTATCATATTTTGAAACAAAGTGAAATAGTGAAATAAAAGGCCTTCTAATTACATGTTTTTTTGCTTTTTAACTAGCAAAATAATAATATCAGTGACTTGATAGTTCTCAAATGTTCCTATCCTATGAGGTACTCCAAATTTTTATACTCATATCACCTGCCCTTAAAAAGGCCAGCTTGGAATCGAAAAGCTTAAGGCAGCCTGGTGCTAGAAGATAAGGTATAAAGGAAGAAATAAAAGGATGAAAAAAAAGGAAAAGGGTTATAAGGAAACCTTAAGTAAAGAATCCTTTGCAAAATGTGACCCAACTTTATGTGCTGATGAAAGGTAAGGAGTCACAAGGGAGATATTTCAGTTGATAATTAGGCAATTTTGTGAAAACGTTGGTCAGATGGAAGACCCAGTGCATGCAATTCAAACAAAATTCCAAGATGTGATAACTGCGTATTATTATAAAAGATAATTTATTAAGATTATTAAATAATGATAGGATCCATTTAATAAAATAAGAATCCATGAGGCCATTTCAACATAAATATTTAGGATATGAACACTGAAATATTTAGAGGTTAAGAGGCAACATGTCTGCAACTTATTTTCAAGTAGTTCAGAAAAAAAATTGCAAAAAAGCAAATGTGGCAAAATGATAACATTTGGGGCATCTCGGTAAAAGGTATAAGGGAATTCTTTGTACCATTGGAACTTTTCTGAAATCCGAAATGAAAGCAAAATAAAAAGTTAAAAAAATATATAAATAATAGAGCTGCCATTTTCAAATTACCTAGTATCAGCCAGGCATTGTATTAGGCATTTTACTCATATTATCTTTAATTTTCAAAACAATCTTCTAGAGTAGGTATTATCATCAATCCCATGTTTTTAAACACATAAGAAAATGAAGAAACTTATCCAAGACACAGATCTAATTAAGTAGCACAGCCAGGTTTCAAACCAAATAACACTCCAAAGCTTGTCCTCTTTCTGTAAGGTAGTAAATATAGTAGTGGTTTAGATAGAGCTCTTATTCTACAGTTAGAGACTCAGATTTGAGGATTTGAATCCTCAATACTATTTGTTAGTCATGTGACCATGGGCAAATTACTTACCTTAACTTCTTTTTTGTTTTGGAGATAGTATCTAGTGATCAGTGCCTATCTCATGAGTTATTGAGGAGATTAAATAACATACAGCATGTAGAACACTTGAACACAATACCAAAGCCTATGGTAAGAATACAAATGTTTGTTGTTTTTCCCATGTACTTCGTTCTACCTTTCCTGAAAAACAGTGCTGTAGACATTGCTGAATTTTAAAGAACGGAGACCGTTCCTAGTTAACTTACTTTTTTACTGTCTTAAAATAGGTACTTAAAAATTCACCAAACCTAGAGACTTAAGCAGTTCAAACCAACATATTTCCCTTACCTTAAGCAAGAAACTACTTTAATGTTATTACAGATAATAGTAATTACTACAGGTTTTCTATAGCTGCTGTAACAGAAACCAAGTCTACATAAATGGTATACATAAGACATTTAACAAATCACATGTTCAAGACTGTTTTCATTAAAAAATAAGAATAAAAAGACAGAGGCTGAAAATACCGAGTATGAATTAATCAGAAAAATTGACCTAGGTAAAACAGCTCAATTCTACTAATTCTGGAAACAAATGTTTTAGGCTTCAAATGTATTTTACAAGGGAAAGTCACAGTAAAAATACATTACCATGTAATGAAATTCTCATCTTTAAGGAAGATGAACTGACTTTAACTCTAGTTATAGAATTAACTTTATCTGTTCATTTATATGCAAACAAACAAAAACAAAACATTTTTCCTACCTTATTGTCTCTTCTATTAGACGATCTGAGCTGCAAATAAAAAGAAAATTCAAATTCTGGAATTATTAAACGCACATTTAAAACTTGCACTTAATTTTTCTACATTTTACAGATAGATTACATTTCCAACCATTTATGTAGAAAGAGCACCCAGACTTTTGAAAGCGTCTGGAGAAAATTCTGGACTCTGAAATTAATTAATCCACATATACAGTTTTCATCTTACTTTTATTTGTTGGCTTAAATCTGTTTCTTCCACAGAGATACTTGATTATTAAAGTCAGAACAGTTTTAATGACAGCACAAATAAATAGAACTACTTCTTTAGTTTAGATAGCTCCAAGTTGTCACCATTGTCTATTCAAAACTTAAGAATTACAACCAACTTGTTGAGACAGGATAGGCAAATATAGTTCTAATGCCTATAAGCAGTAATTATTCATATCTTAAAGTTCCTTCCTTTTTTGAAACACAAAATCAAATCTCAGCTTGCCACACTTTAGAATTCAAGAATCTGAATAGGGACTTCCTTGTGGCACACTGGTTAAGAATCCGCCTGCCAATGCAGGGGACACGGGTTTGATCCCTGGTCCGGAAAGATCTCACATGCCGCGGAGCAACTAAGCCCGTGCGCCACGACTACTGAGCCCGTGTTCCACAACTACTGAAACCAGTGCACCTAGAGCCCGTGCTCTGCAACAAGAGAAGCCACCACAAAGAGAAGCCTGCGCACCACAATGAAGAGCAGCCCCCACTTGCCGCAACTAGAGAAAGCCCGTGCACGGCAACAATGACCCAATGCAGCCAAAAATAAATAAATAAATAAAGGACCCTTCACTTGTTTTAAAAAAAAAGGAACCTGAATAAAGACACCAATGCACCTTTGATCCGTAAAATATTTGCCTTTATGCATCACACACTGGAAACAAAGAAACCCACCAAAAATCCATTTTAGGGAGGAATTTACAGGTAGCTAAATTGGGTAAAGGGGCAGCTTTATAGCAGAAAGTAGGAAAACAAACTCCCAGACATCTGTATCCATTTGGTAGAGTGCATGGAACACAGCAGGGACTCAAATACTTGTATGTTTTTTCCAACTACCTCTTTCCAAAAGGATTTCTAAGTTTATTGTATAAATTAATAAACTGAGGTTTTATTATAAGGTAGTGGACCAGGAAATCTAAGTTACTGTATGAATTAGGGAACAAAGATGAACTTTAAAAATGTCATAAATATCTTATATAAATGCTATGATTAAGAATTTCAAAAATTACAAAGACGGTGGAGGGATTAAGAGCCAGACTATGTGGCTTTCTGAATGGTAACTGTATCACCTATTAGCTGAATAAACTCCATTCATTAAAAGCATCCTGGATAGTGTGGATACAATTCAGCAACAAAGTGGCTCCATAAAGACAGCATAATCTAGTTAAAATTGAATTTAAAATTATATATAATATATAATCAAGTGGAATTATCCTTCTTAAACAAGTACTTCATAATAGCCCAGAGGCATTCCAAAGAGTCATCTAGAGTCTATATTAAGCAACAAGTTTCTGTTTCTTTCAAAACTGATTTAAACTGGCTGAAAACAATGAGCTAAATTTCATCACCAATTACTGTACCAAGGAATCACTAAAGCCACACTTAGATAATAATTCTGTTTAAAAAATAACTCATTTCCCTAAATACACAAACTGCAAATGACACAAATTTCAAGCACATATTTTAAAGTAGTTTTAACCAACAAAATGTAAGAACTTGGGAAAACCACTTAGGTAACACTAATTAGAATCTTCTTTTAAAAGAGTAGGTGAATAAGTAAATAATAAACGAGAAAGTAAATAATAAACAAGTAAGCAAGTAAGAAAACGAACAATCAAGTGCATAACGAATAAAATTTTAAAACTGATCCTTTTGTAAACTGCAAAAAAATCTGATGAGGTTGTCACCAACCAATGAGATAATTTACATCAAGCACTGTGGTGATACAGTGTTTCACTTACAGTTAACCAGAGACCTGTGTCTTATTTATTTCTATATAATATCTTCTAAGACATGTTAACAATACAGTTAAGCTGCAGTAGGATACAAAAAGCTGTTTAAGCGCTAACAAAGTGTTATTTTACAGATAACATTTGGAAAATACCGAAAAACAAAGATGAACGTAGAAATCATTTGTAACCACTCTTCCATTAACACTGATATTGTGGCATATTTGTTTCTTGTCTGGGTAGACCAAGGAGTAACTCTACTTGCTTTTTTCATGGTTTATTTAGCAGAGGAAAATTTTGTTTTATAATCCCATGAAGTTACCTAGAGACAAAAAAGTTAAGCACCTGACAGACTCTGCCCGTTTCAGTCAGGGAGAGAAAAAAGAGAAAGATAAAAGCTAAATTATTAGCAGTGAAATCAGAGAGCCACATTTTCTATTTTTAAAAAATCAGTAGACTTTTTAGAACAGTTTTAGGTTTGCAGAAATATTCAGCAAGAAGTACAGGGAGCACATATACCCATTCTCCCCCACCTATTATTAACATCTTTAGTGTGGTACATGTGTTACAACTGATGAACCAATACTGATACATTATTAACCAAAGTTCATAGTTTATATTAGGGTTTACTCTTTGCAGTTGTACAGGTCTATGGGTTTTACAAATGCATAATGTCATATATCCACCATTACAGTATCATACAGAATAGTTTCACAGCCCTAAATATCCCCTATTCTCCACTTATTCATTCTTCCTCCTCTTCCCACCCTGAACCCCTGACAACAGCTGATCTTTCTATTGTCTATAGTTTTGACCTTTCCTGAATGTCATGTAGCTGGAATTATACAGTATGAAGTCTTTCTAGACTGGCTTCTTTTATACATTTAAGGTTCCTCCATATCTTTTGGGGGCTTGATAGCTTGTTTCTTGTATCACTGAATAATATTCCATTGAATGGATGTACCTACAGGTTGCTTATCCATTTACTTATTGAAGGACATCTTGGTTGCTTCCAACTTCTGGCAATTATGAGTAAAGGTGCTATAAACATTCATGTGCAGGTTTTTATTTAGACATAGTTTCAATTCGTTTAGGTAAATACCTAGGAATGTGACTGCTAGACCATATAGTAAGATTATTTAGCTTTTTAAGAAAAACTGCCAAACTGGCTTCCAAAGTGGCTGTATCACGTTATATTCCCACCAGCAATGAGAATTCCTGTTGCTCCACATCCTTGCTAGCATTTGGTGGTGTCAATGTTTTGGATTTTAGCCATTCTAATAGGTACATGGTGGTATCCAGTTGTTTTAATTTGCAATTCCCTAATGACATATGATGTTGAGCACTTTTAATATGGTTCTTTGCCAGCTGCATACCTTCTCAGATGAAGTGTCTGTCAGACCTTTTGCCCACTTTTTAACTGTTGAGTTTTAAGAGTTCTTTGTATATTTTGGATAACAGTCCTTTATCAGATATGTGTTTTGCAAATATTTTTTTTCCAGTCTGTAGCTGTCTTACATTCCCTTGATAGTGTCTTTGGAAGAGCAGAGGTTTTTCATTTTAATGAAGTAGATCTTACCAACTTTTTCTTTCATGGATGGTGTTTTTGGCATTGTATCTAAAAACTCATTGCCAAGCCCAATGTTACCTAGATTTTCTCCTATGTTATAAAACTTCTATAAGTTCTGTATTTTACATTTAGGTCTATGATCTGTTTTGAGTTATTTTGGGGAAAGGTATAAGGTCAGTGTCTATATTCATTTTTTTGCATGTGGATGCCCAGTTGTTCTAACACCACTTATTCAAAAGACTATCCTTTCTCCACAGACTTGCCATTGCTCTTCTGTCAAAGATCGTTTGACTATATTTGTGTATCTATTTCTGGGCTCTCTATTCTGTTCCACTGATCTGCCTGTCTGTTCTTTCACCAATACCACACTGTTTTGATTACAAACAATATACAATAGGAAGTCAAGTTTAAATGGGGAGAGTTTTTGTTTCTCTTTTTCTCCTTCAAAGTATTTTAATAAACATTTTTGTGCAAAAAAAATATTTTTTAATGTCAACAAACTTGTTTAACTATAGCAGAAACAAAAAGCCTAAGAGAAAATGTGAGGAATCACAGTTTCCATTTGTTGTTCTTTAGATAAATGGTATACAAGGATTGAAATCCTAAAAACCTACCTGAATTATAAAGAGTATGAAATATTAAGGAAGCATTTTCTAATTTGTTTCTGAGACCTCTAAAAATTTAACTTGTATATCAATATAAACTAATCTGCTTATGTAAATAAAAATGGAAATATACTTTTCATTGTATGTATATGTTTTTCTCTCTCACATACTTATAACTCAGAAAACAGTTCTTTCATAAATATAATCATACAAATTCAATAGTATCAGCAATCATGACATTCATGAAACTATAAAGAATAAAATGGCTAGTTGCTTTCTCTTACACCCTAGAACCTGAGTTTTATTAGTCAAGGCTCAAGCACTTGACTATATGAACTCAGCTCATGGAGTTGTCATAAGGCTCAAAAGCGATAGTGTAAACAAAAGTACTGTGTAAACTGTATAAGCCTACAGATACATGGCTCATGTAGATCAAGGAACTTTCATGCCTCATAGTCTCTCTCTTGTTATGCAACCCCTTTCCTGATTTTCAACATAAATTGCTTTCATTTCAAAGTCCAGTTCAGAAGTCATATCCTTTGGGAAGCCTTTCCCATTCTACCTATACATCAGGCAGAACTAATACTTCTTTATACTATAATGTGTTTTCATAGCTCCTTGCTCTTCATCAATTCCTTTAAGATTATAACAAGCATTTAAGATATATCAGACATCATACTATGCACTGGAGGAAAAGTATTTTAAATGTGTAAAGCTTAGGAAGTTTTTCACATGTTATCTCACATATTTTAAAAAATATAATATTTGGGGGACTTCCCTGGTGGTCCAGTGGTTAAGACTTCACCTTCCAATGCAGGGGGTGCGGGTTTGATCTCTGGTCGGGGAGCTAAGATCCCACAGGCCTCGTGGCCAAAAAACCAAAACATAAAACAGAAGCAATATTGTAACAAATTCAATAAAGACTTTAAAAATGGTCCACATCAAAAAAAATCTTTAAAGAAAAATAATATTTTTAAGAGTATATGAGGGCTTCCCTGGTGGCACAGTGGTTGAGAGTCCACCTGTCGATGCAGAGGACACGAGTTCGTGCCCTGGTCCGGGAAGATCCCACATGCCGCGGAGCGGCTGGGCCCGTGAGCCATGGCTGCTGAGCCTGCGCGTCTGGAGCCTGTGCTCCGCAATGGGAGACGCCACAATAGTGAGAGGCCCAAGTACCGCAAAAAAAAAAAAAAAAAAAAAAAAAAGAAAGCTAATGTTAATCTTGAATGCCAAGAGTCTACTATATTGTTCCATTCACAGATGTTATAATCTGACCACTATTTAATTGACTTGTATGGTATTTATTAAATAATATATATAAACTATGTATACCAAAAACTTTTGGGAGAAAACCACTCCATCAAAAGGTCACTAAATTACGGTGATCATATATCTCATATTTCTCAAATATGGTCATGGTCTGTTAATACATTAGAAATGCATTTCATCAAGACTATTCTGGCATCAAAAGTATTTCAAATTTTATTTAAGAAAGGTAAATTGACAGTGCATATAAAAGGTTTCCTCCTTCAGTATTTTCTTTTCTTACTCTTATAATCCCCGTTATGTTCTGCCTTATACAGAAATGCCTCACAGTTTACAAAGCCTTTTTACATGCATTAGCTCAGCAACTCTGTGAAGTAGATACCGTAAGAATCATCTTGGAGAGGTAGTGCAGTATAGCAGAAACAACACAATCAGAGGACGTAGGTTTAAATCTCAGCTTTTACTAGGCATGTGACCTCAGGGAAATTTAACTAAAATCATGAAACAAACAAAAAGTGAAAAAAGGCTGGTGAATTTAAAAATTCAAGTCTAAACATAGCCTAAGACATAAGAAAAGTTGTCAGCAGATAAAACTAAGCCTCCACCTGAGAATTTTCTTTACTCATTCATGGACATATTTATACTGAAGTGTACAATTATAATACAAATATGTGTGCCATCTCAGATAACTCAATCATATCTGCTAAATAGTTAATGGATTGAAAACAAAACAAATTCTCAACTAAATAATGTAACTGATCCTGTTTAAGTGTAATTTGCTTTGTACAACAGTCCCATATTTGAAAAGTTATATGAAACAAATTCTTTAGATTTTTAGAGTGCTTTTAATTTTGTAAAATGCCTTAAATCTTAAGTCATTCTTCCTCAAAATCATCTAACATAAGGGAACAGCTACTATCCCATTTTAAAGATGGAAAAAACAGAGAAAGGCCAGGTCACTTGCTTTTCAGAGAAGTGAAAAGTCACTGGTCTTTCAATTCTCATTAGCATTACACCATGCTGGCTCCCTAATACAAGAAAAAATAAAGATTTAAAGAAGTAAATCACAGAGAAGGCAGTGTGATGTGGGACAAATATGGAAATAGGTTAGGAAATGTGGGTTTAGTAAGAGCTATACTATTAAATAGTTATGAGACCTTGTCCTCTCTGAATCTTGTTTCCTCATCTGTAAATAAGAGAGATGCTTGACAGACTTTTACTATATACCACGTAAAAATTTGATTTTTAAAAGGTATTTCATGGAGAATTCATTTTGCAAAGCACAAAAAATCACATCAATAATATCCCCTTCAGTTCTCAAAATCAGATTTCATATATACATAGCATTGGAACCAATACCTTGTACACAGTATGTATTCAATAAATATTTGAGGAATAAGTATATGAATGAAACAGATTTTCTACATTGGGGCACACATGTATATACACATATGTATATGAAACCAAAATTAATACATCTTCTACTTATATCCAGTTATTCAAACAAGTAAATATTAAGTGTTCATGATATAACAGGAACTGGGCACCCAACACACTGCCAAGAACTAGATGAACTAGGCCCTACCCTCAGGAAGCCTAAGAAAAGTCAGATAATTAAAAAAATAAACAAAAAGAACAAATTATTACAGATTCTCATAAATGCTATGAAGGAAACAAAAAAAAGTACTTTGTTAAATAACAATAAGGGAGAGTCTATTTCAGACAAGATAGTTAGAAAAGGCCTCTCTGAAGAGGTGACAAGTGAGCTTAGACCATAAAGATGTCAAGGAATAAGGTATATGAAAAGCTAAGAGAAGAGTATTTTAAGCAGATAAATCAAAATATAAGAACAAAGAAGCAAGAAAGGAAAAGCCTTGATATCTTTGGGAAAGGAATGAATAAAAACCAGTCAGGCTGGTACCTAATAAGTAGAGGGAGAGAGTGATACAGATGAAGGGATAGAAAGAGATAAAACATGTTGGTCATGTAGGGCATTATAGACCCATAAAAAGTTCATAATTCATTGGTAGGGGATGGAGGGAGGAATGAAATATTAAAGTAAAAGTCCACTTCAATAACTATCACTAGAAAAAAGGATTTTGCTTAACTATACTATTTCTACGTCTATGGCTTAGAGTATAGAAGAGAGTGTAGTAAACTCAAACTGAAGTGACTAAGTTGGCTGATAACTTCCCTGGAGCCCTGTATATGCCGCATTCTCTTTCTTCTGATAACGAACTTTCCAGTCCATTGGCCACAAGGATGGATGTGTGACAGGCTGGGCCAATCACAATCACCTATCACCCTCTGGCCCAGGAATAAATGAAACAGAGCCATAGTCTTACATCTACAAAAGAAACCGAATTTGTAATTTAAATATCTTGCCACAAAGAAAACTCTAGGCTAAGATGGATTCAATAGTAAATTCTATCAAATATTTAAGGAAGAAACAACACCAAGCCTGCACAAACTCTTTCAGCAAACAGAAAGAACTCATTTTAATGGTGCCAGTCTTACCCTTCCACTAAAACCAGGCAAAAACACGTCAAAGAAAAGAAATCTAAAGATATTCTTCATAAGCATAATGTAAAGATCTGATCAGTTCAACAGATTAAAATACATGAAAAAATTCAACCCCATTCAAGATAAAAACTTTTAGCAAGAGAGAGCCTAGAAGGATATGACACTTCGATAGCAATAAGCATATCTAGCACCCAGATCTTAGTTTTTGAACCACTCTCCAATAAGAGGAACCAAGGCTGCTTGGAGAAGTGGTTGGTTCTAGAGCCAAGGCAGGGAAAGTACAAGATGAGCCACAAACACTGTCGTGCCAGATAGTACAGGAAGTGCTCAAAAAAAGGATGGGGCATGTCAAATGACAGAAGCTAATCTGCAGGAGCTCCCAATGGCCAAAGGTGAAACAGTTTGAAGAACAAAATAATGATAGTGCTGGATTATAACCCAGAGTATAAAATAAGACTGAGCCTACCTGGTAATAAACAGTACCGTAAAGTACACAAAAGCACAACCACTTGTAGAGGATGCACGCACGTGACAATGTACATCAGACACGTGAACTAACTTACGTGACTGGACATGCGAACGCAGGTTCGCGTCTTTGAAAGTTCACAACTTGAAGGTTCGTATGTAGGGGACTTACTTATTGTTTCAGCACCATTTGTTGGAAATATTCTTTCCCCCATTGAATTATGCTGGCACCTTTTGTTGGGAATTAATTGACCACATGTTAGTTGGTTTTCTGAACCCTGTTCTGTTCCATTAACCTATATAGGTCCATCTTATGCCAGTAGCTTACTGTTTTTATTATTATAGCTTTAGAGTAAGTCTTGAGTTGAGATGTGCAAGTACTCTACCTTTGTTTGTATTTTCTAAATTTTTTGGCTCTTCCAGGTCTTTTGCATTTCCATATAAATTTTACAGTCAGATTGTAAAAAAATATGCTGGGAATTTAAATAAGATTACATTGAATCTATAGAACAATTTGGGGAGAATTGCCATCTTAACAGTAGGAAATCTTCCAATCCAGAAACATGGTATGTTTTCCACTTATTTAGGTCTCCTTTAATTTCTCTTAGCATTTTATGGTTTTCAGCATAAAGGTCTTGCACAAATTATATTCAGTTTACTTTAAAATATTTCCTATTTGGGGACGTATTATAAATGGAATTAAAAATTTTTAATTTTCTAATTGTTTTTGCTAGTATAGCAATAGAATTTATAATTATATATAACCTTTCATCCTGTGACCCTGCTCAATTTACTTACTAATTTAATAGCTTCTAGGTAAATCCTTTGGGATTTTCTATTTATGTAATCTTGTTATCTGACAAAAATAGTTTTATTTCTTCCTTTCCAATCTGTACTCCTTTTATCCCTTTCCTCCCTTATTGCACTTGCTACGACCTCCAATACAATGCTGTAAAATGTGGTTAGTGCCAACTTTCTTGCCTTGTTTTATATTTTAGAGAGAAAGCATTCATCCTTAAGTCTGATATTAACAGTTTTTGTACATGCCTTTAATCAGGTTGAGGAAGAAACTTTTCCTTCCTATTTTGCTTATGGTTGTTTTTCTGTTGGTTGGTTTTTTTAGCTTTTTAGTTTGAAATAATTTTAGACTTACAGAAAAATTGCAAAAAATAGTACAGAGGATTCTCGTATACCCTTCACTCTGCTTTCCTAATGTTAATGTCTTACATAACCCTAGTACAGTTATCAAAATCAGTGAATTTAACATTAGTACAAGAATATTAACTAAACTACAGACTTTATTCACCAATTTTTCTACTAACGTCCTTTTTAACATCTTTATTGGAGTATAATTGCTTTACAATGGTGTGTTAGTTTCTGCTTTATAACAAAGTGAATCAGCTATACATATATATATATCCCCATATCTCTTCCCTCTTGCGTCTCCCTTCCTCCCACCCTCCTCCCTATCCCACCCCTCTAGGTGGTCACAAAGCACTGAGCTGATCTCCCTGTGCTATGCGGCTGCTTCCCACTAGCTAGCTATTTTACGTTTGGTAGTGTATATATATGTCCATGCCACTCTCTTACTTTATCCCAGCTTACCCTTCCCCCTCCCCGTATCCTCAGGTCCAATCTCTAGTAGGTCTGCATCTTTATTCCTATCTTGCCCCTAGGTTCTTCTGATCATTTTTTTTCTTTCGTTTTTTTTTTTTACTTTTTAGATTCCATATATATGTGTCAGCATAACGTCCCTTTTTATGATCCAATTCAAGATCCTATATTGCATTTAGTTGTCATGTCTCCTAAGTCTCCTTCAGTCTGTGACAAAATGGCCTAACCTTAATTTGTCATGAGAAATATCAGACAAACCCAAGTTGAGGGACATTCTACAAAAATAACTGACTAGTATTTTAAAGTGTTATGGTCATGACCTTATGCAGTTTTAGCAAGAATACCATACAGTGATGTCAGGCCCTTGAAGCATCATGTCAGGCTGTATATCATGTCAATATGTCTTATTACTGATGTTAACCTAGACTGCTTAGTTAAGGTGGTGTCTGCCAGGTTTCTCCACTGTAAAATTACTATATTTCCTATTGTAATTAATTAACGTAGGGGAAGATGCTTTGAGAATATGCAGGTACCCTGTTTCTCCTCAAAATTCCCACTAATTTTAGCATCCATTTAGTGAATCTTTCTTTCCCATTATTACTGTGCTGTTCACCTACTGATTTTCTATTTCTATCAGTCCTTGTACATTTATTTTTTTATTTTTATTTATTTATTTTTTTTTGCGGTACGCGGGCTTCTCACTGTTGTGGCCTCTCCCGTTGCGGAGCACAGGCTTACAGATGCGCAGGCTCAGCGGCCATGACTCACGGGCCCAGCCGCTCCGCGGCATGTGGGATCTTCCCGGACCGGGGCACGAACCCATGTCCCCTACATCAGTAGGCGGACTCTCAACCACTGCGCCACCAGGGAAGCCCCTTATACATTTATTAATTGGAATTCTATAAGAAAGAATATTAGGAGCTTTAATATTCATATTCATAGCAGCTTTATTTGTAACAGCCCCAAATTGAAAACAACCCAAATATCCATCAATGGGTTAATGGATAAACAAATTGTGGTATAGCATCATAAAATGGAAAGTACTCAGTTATAGAAAGGAACTGACTACTGATATAAAAAACATATAGGGGCTTCCCTGGTGGCACAGTGGTTGAGAGTCCGCCTGCCGATGCAGGGGACACGGGTTCATGCCCCGGTCCAGGAAGATTCCACATGCCGCGGAGCGGCTGGGCCCGTGAGCCATGGCCGCTGGGCCTGCACATCCGGAGCCTGTGCTCCGCAATGGGAGAGGTCACAACAGTGAGAGCCCACGTACCACAAAAACAAAACAAAACAAAACATATAGATGAATCTCAGAAACACTACGGCCTCTCAGTTCATCCCTCCACTGTTTTCTCTTGCTCCCCATGAGGCTGCCCTTTCAGGGGCATGAGTAAGGCCTGTAATCTGGGAGAGGGTTTGTAGACAGGCAATAAATGAATGATATTTCTAATATATCTACATTGATCATTTATCAGGAATGATACAGATTTTTTTTTAAAAAAAGATATGATCATAAGGTTCAAGTTTCATCTTTTCCCAAAACCTTTTCTTATGTCGACTTTAGTGAATACCTACTCATCCTTCAAGACTCAAATCAAATGCTTTATTTCTATAAAGCCCTTTCAGAAGCTTTAGAGTTAATCATTCCCTTTAATGTGATACTATAGTGGTATGCACAAACGTCTCCATACATTAAACTTAATTACAATGCACTGTAATTACCTGTTAACATTTCTCTTCTGCCCCCCAACTCCCATCCTAGGGGAGCTCATTAGAAACAGGGCAGAACGTCACTAGGCTTTATCTCTTCTCTATCTCCAACACCCAGTACAATGCTTTCCACATTGTAGATGCTCAACAAATGCTTGGTAAAACAATGAAAACTGAATATATATATACCACATCTTCTTCAACCATTCATCTATTGATGGGCACTTAGGTTGTTGCTGTATCTGACTTATTGTAAATAATACTGCAATAAACAGAGGGGTGCATCTATCTTTTTGAATTAGTGTTTTCATATTCTTTGGATAAATACCCAGAAATGGAATAGCAGGATCATATGGTAGTTCTACTCTTAATTTTTTGAGTAATCTCCATTCTGTTTTCCATAGAGGCTGTACCAATTTACATTCCCACCAACAGTGTATGAGGGTTCCCTCTTCTACATACTCTTACCAACATTTGATATTTCTTGCCTTTTTTATAATAGCGATTCTAATAGGTATGAGGTAATATCTCAATGGATAAAGAAGATGTGGTAAATATATATACAATGGAATACTATTCAGCCATAAAAAAGATTAAATATTGCCATTTGTGACAACATGGGTGGACTTTGAGGGTATTATGCTAAGTGAAATAAGTCAGATGGAGAAAGACAAATACCATAAGATTTCACTCATATGTGGAATATAAAAAATGCAAACAACAATAAAAAACCAAAATAAATGAACAAACCAAACAAAACCAAATACATAGATACAGAGAACAGAGTAGAGGTTACCATAAGCGAAGGGAAGGGGAAGGTAAAATGGGTAAAGGGGATCAACTGTGTGGTGGCAAATGCGAACTAAATTTTTGGTGGTAAGCAAGCTGTAGCATATACAGAAGTAGAAATATAATGCTGTACACACAAAACTTCATTATATAATGTTATAGACCAATGTTACCTCAATAAACAACAGTAACAACAAAAACTGATACAAAAAATTATATGTACATTCAGATAAATGCAAAGAAACAGATGGAATGCAACTGGAATTTGAAAACTCCTATCTAGAAATGAAGCTTAGGAATAAATAAACCACTTATTATACTAATGAAAATCCAATGAGCAATAAATGAAGGGAATGATTTAAAAACACACTCTGAGCTTTAATAGATAATCAGGGTTAGCTGATAGTTATTTATTCCTACATACCATTTTGGCATTGAAGGGCCCCAGAGGGCTGGAGTCTCTGTCACCTAACTCTAGGTACACAATTCTAGTTACTAGTCTACTTTTCTGTTCTAATACTGCTACGGGCAAGAATGGCTCAATGTAATTTGAGAACTGGTCTACTACATGTCAGACACTGTACTAGGCAAAACCTTTACACATTATCTCTAATTTTAAGTGTTTTAACACTGTGCAAAGTAAGAATTCAATTTTCCCCATTTAAGACAGTAGAGAGTCAGAGGGTTTAAGGCCCTTGCCCCCAAATTTACAGTTCACACCAGGATTTAAACTCAGATCTGTTTGGCTTCAAAACCCATTCCCTATCTATTATACCAATTTAAGGAATAAATCCATTAAGGTATCTTAGTCAAGATAACAGTGGCGAGTTAATAAAGAGGAAAAACTAAAATGTCTATTTATATGTTCTTACGATGTGATCCAACTAAATGAAATGATAATTTAGAAACCGACATATTATGTAATATTTTAAATATTTTGACTACTTTGAAATACTGCCAAAGGTCTGTTTAAAATGTCAAGAATTTTTAAGGTGATGTGCTCAATATAACCAGTCTGCAATTCCAGTTGTAATCATGCCATTCCCACAAATCAGAGTACTTCCATGAAAACAAACAGAGCCTCTAAGTATGGATGAAAGTCCTCAGCTTACCTTCTTAGCTGGGTCTATATAACTTCAGAATTTGTTCCTCTTTCTTCAACTCTCTCATTAATTTTATTATTCTTGGCAATATAAAAATCTCACCAGTTGGGCTTCCCTGGTGGTGCAGTGGTTGAGAGTTCACCTGCCGATGCAGGGGACATGGGTTCGTGCCCCGGTCCAGGAGGATCCCACATGCCGCGGAGTGGCTGGGCCCGTGAGCCATGGCCACTGAGCCTGCGCGTCCGGAGCCTGTGCTCCACAACGGGAGAGGCCACAACAGTGAGAGCCCCGCGTACCGCAAAAAAAAAAAAAAAAAATCTCACCAGTTGCTTTTCCTATAAATTTTTGAATGAAAATTTCAATTTCTTTCAATTTCTCTTTGCTAGGTCTTCTTTATAGCTGCCATCTCTGGGGAGGAGGAATTGTTGTTATGATGCATGTCAACGACAAATAACTGGGCTAATGTGAGAGGGTAGACGACAAATAAGTTTCACTTGGTGGATTAGCTCTAATTAATTTCTGCCTGGAGAACACTATGTAAAGGATTCTGAGGCTACATCAGAAGGCAGCCAGGAAGGAAACAAAGAGTAGTAAGAAAGGCAAGTGGAGAACCAGTAAATTTCAGTGTTACAGTGGCCTAGGTTTTCAAGGAGGGAAGAGATTAAGAGTATCAAGTGAGGCAGAGCAGTCAAACAATATTAGATTTGGCCTTCAGGAGCTCATTGATGTCCCCAGTGACAACATGCTCAGTAGACTGTGAGGGAAGAAGTCAATAGGCTAAGGAGGAAATGAGTACTGACACAGAGACAGCAAGTGTATCCATAAACTAGAGAGACAGAGCCAGTATAGAAGATGACTGAAGAGTAAAATAGCTGAGGTAGCAGGTAAGGACAGAGATAGAAGCCAGACGGATGTATTAGCCTTCCCAGGAAAAAAACTAGTCCTCTAAAAACTACAGGAAAGGGGTAAAGAAGGGTATTCCTGTATGTGAATTTGTACTAAGGAGAAAGAACCTTAAAAATTCAATGAAGTAGGAGCTAAGGACCTCTCTTTTGGCCACGCTGTGGCATGTGGGATCTTAGTTCTCTGACCAGGGATCGAACCCGTGCCCCCTGCATTGGAAGCGCAGAGTCCTAACCACTGGACCACCAGGGAAGTCCTGGTAAATTTCTTGAAAAGAATGAGAGAGACAAGTAAACTGGATCAAGCAAGCAAAAGGTACTGGGCAATGCTGAATACTCAGACGAGGTTGGAAATAATGAATCTAAATTTTTAGATTGGGTGCTTTCTCTTTAACCCTTAAATAGAGGTGCTTTTGGGTATATTGGGTGCTTTCTCTTTAACCCTTAAATAGAGGAGTAGAACAGTAGACTGTGGATCGGGTTGGCATTTTACTAGGGTACAGAAAAAGACAGGAGCACAGAAAAGGCCAAATGTTGGGAATATTTCAGTTGATCAACTATGAGATCCAAGCTAGCGAGGGTAGGAGAGGTTAAAGGTAAGAAGAAAAATATAAAAGAGAAGCTAGTGAAGCTGCAGATAGTCTTGGAAGAATAAACTGTGTTGGTCAGAGTGAAATGTTAGAGTTGAAGATTTTTGAAGTGATAGAATCACAGATGAGAAGATGGAGGCAGGAGCCTTGGTAAAAGGTGGCTAATTTTCACGTGGAGGTGATGATCACTGGCAGTAAAGAAGTCCAGCAAGAGGCTAGGCTCGTTCTATTTGTGTATACTTATGTCCTAATCCAAGTTTCTCACCACTACTCTGAAATTTGTCAACTTCATTAAGGTAAATGTGGAAGACATGTTTTATTCAAAATGACAAAATTCTTCTAAAGAAAAAGCTGTAAAAACAGCAATAATACAATCAGCCCCACACCCTTTAAACTAACTCAGATACTCCTTTCAAAAAGGAAAATATAAGGGAGCAATGAAAGAGAACAAACATATAAAGGAAATTAATCTAAACAGCAACCAAAGAGCCCACAGGAATGCATCCACAGTACAGCAAAACACAAACAGCTACAAGCTTGACACTCATTCAAAGCCAGCATTTTCTTCTGACATACTGAGACTCAGGGAAAGGCAAGTTAAAAAAAAAAAAAGCTAGGGACTTCCCTGGTGGCGCAGTGGATAAGAATTCGCCTGCCAATGCAGGGGACACGTTAGATCCCTGGTCAGGGAAGATCCCACATGCCGCGGAGCAACTAAACCCGTGTGCCACAACTACTGAGCCTGCGCTCTAGAGCCCACGAGCAAGAACTACTGAGCCCGTGAGCCACAACTACTGAAGCCTGAGCACGTAGAGCCCGTGCTCTCCAACAAAAGAAGCCACTGCAATGAGAAGCCAGCGCACCGCAATGAAGAGTAGTCCCCACTCGCTGCCAACTAGAGAAAGCCCACGTGCAGCAACAAAGACCCAATGCAGCCAAGAATAAATAAAATTAAATCTTAAAAAAAACAATGAAAGCTAGCTTATCCACCAAATAGGAAGAGAAATGACTATCTTCTCTAAGATAAACTGCTATAAGATAACAACATTTATTTTTAGACAAAAAGAATATTAAGAAGAGCTTTAAAAGCAATTCATTACCAAGTCAGTTTTTTTTAATAAAGTTTACCATTCATTTATAAAAACTGCTTTACTCTTTTTCAAGACAAAAATATGGATTTTTTTTTTTTTTTTTTTCCTGTTACGTGGGCCTCTCACTGTTGTGGTCTCTCCCGTTGTGGAGCACAGGCTCCGGACGCACAGGCTCAGCAGCCATGGCTCACGGGCCTAGCCGCTCCGTGGCATGTGGGATCTTCCCGGACTGGGGCACGAACCCGCATCCCCTGCATCGGCAGGCGGACTCTCAACCACTGCGCCACCAGGGAAGCCCAAAAATATGGACTTTCGAAGCAAGTTGTAGAAATTTACATTAACATGAAAAAATATTTTATGAAGAATCAAATAAAAATGTAAATATGCTTTTTGCCATAAAAAGTATGACCCTACTGCGCAAAATCAAATGAGTTACCTGAGTTACTGAGTAGTTTAAAAGAAAAAACACCTTTATTCATGAAAGATCAAACTAAAAAGTACCCTAACAGCAAATCTGGCCTCTTCATTACAAATGGTCTTGCTGCAATACATAATCTCTTGCTGTCCATTTCACTTTTAGGTTAATTTAACTATTACTTCTTCTTCTTCTTTTTTTTTAAAAATTTTTTTTGCCACTCCATGTGGCTTGTGGGATCTTAGTTCCTGGACCAGGGATCATACCTGGGCCCACGGCAGTGAGAGCTCACGTCTTAACCACTGGACCACCTATGCTTCTTGTGCTTGGCTGTTTGACCTATGTTTTCTCTAATGAAAATATATTTCTTATTTAAAAAAAAAAATCTATTGCCTGAGAATTTTCGCCTATCTTCATGGCATGAGTTAGAAAAAAATCAAGTAACTGTTCCTGAGAGCATTGGCAGAATATGCTACTAATGGGACTCTAAAGTAGCAAAAATTTAGAGGGAATTTTGACAATACTAAATCAAAAGCTTTAAAAATGAATGTATTTTTTAATCCTACAATGCCAATTCTAGGAATTTATCATAAGGAAATAATTATGGATATATGCAAAGACTTCAGTATGTACAATAATAAAAACTAGAAATAATCCAAAAGGCCAACACTCATTAGGTTACATGAATTATGGTTTATCTGTATTATAGGATATGTAGACTATTAAAAGTTAAAAGAACTATTCAAAAACAAACAACAAAAATTGTCAAATAACATGGGAGAAGGCTCACAACCTACTGATGAGTAAAAAATGGTATCGCATCTGTACTGATAAGTGTTTCAAACTGTCTTTTCTGTGTTGCTGAATTATTATTCATACTTTCTAAAATGAGTACTATAAAAAGTACGTATAGCTTTTACGTTAAAAAGTTATTCTAAAAAAATTCTTCCTCAAAGCACTTAGCAAATGAAAGAGAGACAACATTGAAAAAGAGAAACTTTTTCATATCATTATTACTTTGTATATATGTTAGTCCATAATTTTTTATTATTTTATTACTTCACAAGTATTTGTAATTTACACAAAATATTGATTTTTCTAAAACATATTTGGAAGCTCTGTGCTTTAATACTGAAAGCAATGACTAAACTCTTGTTATTGAGATTAAGCCTTAGTGTTAACAATTCCCCTCATTTATCAGCTCATGTTTCACTCAACTTCATCCTGCCTCAGTTTCTCTCTGTACGGAGTAAGCACATACTAACTTCTCACAAGAATGCTGAAAGGAATATATGTAAAGTATATCATACATAAAATCACCTGGGAAACAAAATGGTAAATACCTTTTGATTGCCAATTTTCTTATCATTTTTATAACCCTAAACAAATTACTTAAGCTGTGTGCCCCTGAACTATTATATTTATTTTCCTGTAAAATGGACAATATTAAACTCCTGAAGGGTTTTCTCTGAATTACTAAAATGAATGCAAAACTAAAATTTTTCATATAAAATTTATAATAAACAATATGTTCTGAAATAATGAAATAAAGAATATCAATTTATATAATAACTCTGGTATACTCTTTTCAGCATCAAAACATCCTTAAAGTAATTAAACTATTGCATTTCTGTTTAACTTCTTTTGGGGTTGATAAATATAAAAATGTTAATGCAAGCTAATATTTATTTTTATGCTACTTGAGTATCTTATTCCTTAAATTACTCTGTACCCCAAGAATATATTAATATAGTTTTCGATATAACGCAAAATTCTTTTTATGGTGGTCTCTATCAAATACAAAAAGAACTACCAAAGCTATAAATAACTATAAACTAAACATACTCTAGGAAAGGCTGCCCCCTTGTGCCAATCAATAATATTTAACATTTTAAGAAATAACTTTCTGACACTAGAAGCACTCAGACTTCTACTAAAAAGGTCTTGATCTTTCCATGTTCTGATTTCAACAGCTCATATTTAAAGTGGTAATCTTTAAAGAAAAACAAATTGAACAGCACATTAAGCGCATATGGACATGACTAATTTATGACATTCAGCAGCAAATATCAACATAATTCATATCATTTAACTATCATGGATATTAGCTGCTCAAGTGCTTAGAGGCTGAGCTCAGAGAGAGAAGTAATTTTCTGATCCTTAAGTTCTATAACAAAATACAAAGAAAGTAATTAAAGAAACCAGTGTATTTCAGAAGGAAAATAGATAAAGCAGGGATAGAGTATGGTGGCTTGTTTTTATATGTGTGTGTGTGTGTGTGTGTGTGTGTGTATCTCGTTCATCCAAGTTTTTAGGTATTTTCTTCTGAGTTCTTGGGAGATAAGATATTTTCTTTGAATTTGATGTATGGCCAATTACCCTTTGTAAAGCTTCTTGACATATATAAGTGGTATCAGGCCATTCAAACATAAGTCAGTATCAATATTATTACTATTATTATTACCAGTAATCTATAGTAGTGGACAAAGTATTACAGCAATAGACTCACTAAAGAAAACAAACATTAAGGCAATAAAAGACATATTACAGGTAACAAGTAATGAATGCATATTTTGTATATCTGATAGCATCATATTGTTCCTAATTATGGTCAGAACAGTTGCAATTCTATTTCTACCCAATAGGATCAGTAGAAGAATTAAATGAATTAGCATTGATAAAGCACTTACTATAATAAACACCATAAAATGTTTGCTATATATGTGAATAAATAAGTAGGTACTATATAGTATGCATATTTTCAATAATACCTACTTTCGAAGGTGGTCATGTTCTTTCAAAAATAGTTCAGTTCTTCTGTTGTTTACTCCAGACCCACTTTTATATGACCTAGAACAAAAATAAAGAAAACTTAAGAACATTTTTGGTACATGTTATAAAAAAGGATTAAATGATTGACTCAAGTAATATCCAAAGTGGACAAATTGAGCCTCTCCATAGTTTTGAATAAACAATTATAATGTATAATCCTTTTCATTTCCTTCTAAAAATAGCATCTATCATAAATAGATAAATATGACTGGCTCTCTAACTTAGGCCTAAGACTTTATTATTTTTCACCAAAATAATCCAACATTCTTAAACAAAAATCTTACTTTTTCCTTTTTTTGATTTTATATACATTTATTAATAACTCTTCTAAAAGTGTTTATTTTGTATCAGTTGCCAAAAATTCCAACTCACTAAAAGTACATGAAAAGAGAATATACATTCATTCGTTTATTCATTAACTCAGCAAATATTTATTCAACATTTGTGAGGTACCAGACATTATAACAGTAAAACATGCTACCTAGCCACAAGTTGGTCATAGAGAGTTTAGAGAGGTACATAAATTATATAATTGTGATTCAGTGTAATAGGAACTATTATGATAATAGTTATATACAAAAGAAGAGAGTAGTCATTTCTATAGGGCAGGGGGTAGATTAGAGAGACTATGAGAAATACAGAAACATTCTTAAAGAGAGAAAATCCTCAAAGGGTACCCTGTAGAACGAGTGATAATTTAGTTATAAAAAGTGGAAGATTATTCCAGGAAGGAAGGAGAGCGTGTGCAGCATCATGAGGTGTGGAAGAACAGAGTGTCTTCAGAAAACTTTGCATTGTCCATCTTGAAGAGTAAGGTTTGGGAGGATACTGTAAAAGATGAGGAAAGGAGAGGCCTTTAAAGCCATTACTTTTCCTTTCTTTGTCTATTATCTCCTATATCTTTATTTTCCCCAAGTGGGAATAATACTTTGTTGGGGTTTTTTTTGGTTTGTTTTATTTTTGGACGCATTGGGTCTTCGTTGCTGCGCACGGGCTTTCTCTAGCTGCAGTGAGCGGAGGCTACTCTTCGTTGCCGTGCTCGGGCTCTAGATGCACGGGCTTCAGTAGTTGTGGCTCTTGGGCTTGGCTGTTCCGCTGCATGTGGGATCTTCCCGGACCAGGGCTCGAACCCGTGTCCCCTGCATCGGCAGGCAGATTCTTAACCACTGCGCCACCAGGGAAGTCCGGGAATACTACTTTGGACTGATTACTACACAGCACATGGGGAGGGGAAGCTATTGAAATGGAATGTTTCCCTTCACAATGATACATGCAGTCCATCAACTGAAGTCTAAGGAACACAAAAAGGAAGCTAAAGATCTGCCAGTTGTGGCATACTTAAGGATTTCTATCCTGGTCTTAAGTTCATTACAATTTACTAGAAAACGCTTTGTATCATTACTATCAACACACGTTTCAGTTCCTTACTTACAAAGTATCAAGAACAAAATAAAAAATTTAAGTAACTGCACATACACCGCAGTAAGACAAAAGAGGGTCATGCTGGTAAAACTGAATCACTAGCTGAGAGTAGGGCTGATGTGCAAAGCGCAGTGGGAAAGAAAACACCAGGAAAAGCAGCATGATATAACCAAGAACACACTGGACTTGGAAGACTGATGACTAGCCAGTTAACCTTAGATAACTCTTAATACCTAGTTTTATAAAATGGGACTAATAATTTATATCTATACCCAAAGATTATATGAGGCCAAAAAAGAGAGAATATATGAAAAAGCAGTGTGTAACTGCAGAAAAAATTCTTAAATGTCAGTTATTACTACTATATCTCATTTCACTAATCATATTCTGCCATGTATTATATTAATTTGAGTATGTGCCTTACTCCCCTCTAGCATCTAGAGGGCCATGTTGATCTTTTCATTTCTACCTTCTACTGTGACTGACATATTATCTTACTCATGGTTGGTAATCAGGAAATAGTTTAGTAAATGGATGAACATGTTTCTTTTATGATCATCTTTTAGAAAACAAGTTATTACATTGGAATGTAGTCTAACAATTCCCACAAACTGAATGGTAGTTAAAAGCCTACACATCAAAGGCTGTCCGCTACACTGATTCTCAACGCATTCTTTAAAATACCTATGTAAATAGACTATACAGAAAACAGACACAAGACTTATATATGTGCCAGAGAACTAAAAATATTCCAAAATTCCTAATATGGCAAAAATGTTTCATTTTTTTCACTCCTATATGTTATACAAAGTACATATGACTAAATATAAGAAACACAGATAAAACACAGACAAACAATAAACATTAATTTTCCAAGATAATTTCTGGAGGTAGAAACACAACTGGTGACTGGATAATCCTGGTTTAGAGTTTTGGACAAAAATTTTGCATGGGATGAATATTAAATGATCTCTCCTGCAAAACTGTCTTACTGTTACAACAAAATAAAGGAACTCTAAGAAAATATTTATCAGAGTACACATGATATATATCAGTTCATGAGATGGTAGTACACATCATAGTTCATGAAACATAAGTATCATACTTATGAAACTTAAGCTTATCACAAGTGAGACAATGATAGCCATCAACAGATGGTCCAAAAGTGGAAAGTCTGCAGCTTTAATTAGATGCCCAATGGATTTAACCCTGTCAGTCATGTACAGCTGTGAAAAACATTTTGAAAATGTGTATAAAATGCTAGAATATATTATTAAAGGTGAGGTAAAGGAATGGAAGAAAATATTACATTTTTAAAATTATGGCTTAAGAGCAGCATAAAAATGTTGGGAGTCTTTAAATAATTTGACTAAAGTTATGAGTCTGTATGAAATCTGGAAAAAACAGATTTCAGATTCCAGGGAAGTAAAGGCTACTTTGATAGCTACCTAAGTATTGATATGTAATTGTTGGGGCAAGGGAGAGGGTAGGGGGATAGACAGTAATCAGGAAGGGAAACACGGACAGCTTCATTTATTGGTAACGTTATAATGCTTAAGGTGGGTGGTAGGAGATCAGAGAAGAACTCACCAAGACATCATCTAAACTGGACTTTGAATTAAGACAGGAAAGTCAAGGTTGGCAGGAGCCAATGATAAAACTAGGGGAAACTGGAGATAAGACAGCAAAGTAGATTAGGACTATACTGGAGCAGCAATGTTTAAAGAACAGTGAAATGGGAATTAGAAACCTTGAAATCTAAACCATGGTTCTGCCACTCAATTTGCTATTAATCATGGATATACTCTAAATCTGATTCTGAATAAACATCCTACGAAAAAATATAAAAGGTAACTTACTCAATATCCTTTCGTACTGATCCCATGAGATTCTCCCTTTCCCGTATTGCCACAAAGTTTGCTTTGGTTTTATGGAATTCATGTGTATAATCCTGCAATCAATCAACATCTAGAATCAACACTAGCTAACTATAAATTTTCACCTTATTGAGCCAGTTATGTATTGTTATATTACAAATTTCTGCCCAGAAAACTGCTATTTAAGAAATCAAATTGCCAAGAGGTAAAAATAACATTATAATCACTTTCCTGAAGAGTGACCAACTTCTTTCAAATGAAAACAATTTGGAGGTAGGGGAACAGTGCCACTAAATCACTATCCTTTGTATCCCCTAGTACCTTGTCTTATGGGGCAGAATTGTAAAGAAAAAATAATTCTCAGATAACATGACTTCAAATAGCCTAGGATAAAACTTAAGAGGCTCCTTCTACTCATCAGTGTACCCAATGGGGCTTATTTTCAAATTTCACCTTTTTGGAACTCCTGCAGAAATTTAATTCCTAAACTAATCAAAAGAAGAACAGAAGAGAGCTATAAAGAATAAAATAATTTTAAATATTTTCCTTTCTTTTTCTACCATATTTTTGTTGCTAAGGAGTATTCATTACTTTAAAAAATTCAGATCAGTATATAAAAAAGATAAAAAACATAATGCCACCTCCCAGAGAGCCCTTTAAAAACAAAAATAATACATGAACATGGGGTACCATGAACTAAAAGAGTACCAAAAAGAACAGAAGTAAAAACCATCTTGCTCCACAGTTCTTAATATTATGATCACTGTCTTTCAGTTTCTTTCAGGAAATATGTTTTTGCATATATGAGTTTATTATTTCTTTCATTTATGATAAAGAAATCATACTATATTCTGCTGCAACCTTATTTTTTGTAGTTCATAAAGTATGAAGTAATCCTTCCATATCAGCAAATTGAAATCTACGTTCTTTTTAATATTTAATAGTTAATTTTTAAATTATGACTATAGTAATTTAATAAATTCTCTACTGATAAACATTTTAGTTGCCTTTTTTTTGCTGTTAAAAAAATGCTTCAATAAACACTCTTGTGTATATATTTTATTGAACTAAATGTATTTAAAGGGTAAATGCCTAGCAGAATAACTGGGTCAAAGAATCTTACATGAATTTGATAGTGTTAAAATGCCTTCTAGAAAGACTACACCAACTTACATGCCCAGCAAATGGATGAGTGCCCATTTTTCTACACTCTTGCCAACAATGGGTTACAAATGCTTCAATATTTGCTAACTTGACAGGTGAAAAATCATATCTCATTTTTTTCCCATATCTCATTTTGATTTGTATATTTTCATTTGGGAATGTGGCTGACCATATTTTTATGATTTTGGCCACTCATTTTCTGTAAACAAGTTCATATCCTTTGCCCATTTTTCTACTGGGTTGCTTTTTTCTTATTTCTATTATCTCTGTATATTAAGCAAACTAGTCATTTATTATAGTTTCTGGTATCAGGTCTTGCTTAGGGAAGTCCTTTACTACCCCAAAATGTACAATTTCACCCATGCTTTACTCTGAAATTTTATTGTTTCTTTTTCTACATATAAATCTTTGATCCATTTGGAATTTACTCTGGATAGGAGGAATGAGATAGAAATTGAGGGGTTTTTCCCCTCAAATAGTTAGCAAATTGTTACAGCTTTATTTATTTTATAATCCCTCTTTTTTCCATTGATTCAAAATAGCCTTTATCAGAAAGTAAATTTTCATGCATGTTTGAGTCTATATATGAACTCTACTCTATTCATCTACTTTTTCTCCAGAATCAAACAGTTTTATTATTCTAGCTTAACAGGTTTTAACAGGTGGCAGAATTAGGCATCCTTTACTACTTATCTTCATTTTCACATGGGTTTTTTTCTTGGTTATTCTTATATAACTATAATTCCAAATAAACTTTGGTGTCATTTTGCTGTTTTTTAAAAAATGAAACAAACAAAAACCCCTATTATTTCCACTGGGATAAGATTCAATATATAGGCTGATTTAGAGAGAAATCATCCCATCCAAAAGCAGAGTAAGGGCTTCCCTGGTGGCACAGTGGTTCACAGTCTGCCTGCCGAAGCAGGGGACATGGGTTCGTGCCCCGGTCTGGGAAGATCCCACACGCCACGGAGCAGCTAGGCCCGTGAGCCATGGCCGCTGAGCCTGCGCGTCCGGAGCCTGTGCTCCGCAACAGGAGAGGCCACAACAGTGAGAGGCCTGCGTACCGCAAAAAAATAAATAAATCAATAAAAAAGCAGAGTAAACCTTCTTTTATGTTCCTCAGTAGAGTTTTATACATATAAATCCTATACATTCTTATTAGATTATACATAAAATTTTAATAGTTTCTTCCATTGTACTTTCTAACAGATTACTGTTTGTGTGTAGGAAAACTACTTGCTTTTATATATTAATTTTATAAGTCATCAACTTACTGAATGTTTCCAATTTTTTTTTTTAGTTAGTTTTCTTGGTTTGTATTAGCTATATAATCTTATCATTACCACAGAATACAGATTTTGTCTCCCTTTTCAGTCTTTATATCTTGTTCTTTTTATTGTGTAACTGAACAACCAAGAACTTCTAAACAATGTTAAACATCTATGGGGATTGTGGGTATTCCTGTCTTGCTTTTTTTTTTTCCAAATATATTTAGTTATTTACTTTTGGCTGTGTTGGGTCTTTGTTGCTGCACATGGGCTTTCTCCAGTTGCCGCGAGCAGGGGCTACTCTTCGTCGCAGTGTGCAGGTTTCTCATTGCGGTGGCTTCTCTTGTTGCAGAGCACAGGCTCTAGGCGCATGGGCTTCAGTAGCTGTGGCATGCAGGCTCAGTAGTTGTGGCTCGCGGACTCTAGAGCACAGGCTCAGTAGTTGTGGCACATGGGCTTAGTTGCTCCACAGCATGCAGATCTTCCTGGACCAGGGATTGAACCCATGTCCCCTGCATTGGCACACGGATCCTTAACCACTGAGCCACCAGGGAAGTCCCTCCTTGTCTTGTTTTCTTTTTTCCAGTGGGAAAGCTTTTAGTGCTTTATTATTAAGCATTATGACAGATTTTAATCTGATGTACACATTTTTGCATTAGGTAAATAAAGTATCCTTCTAGTCCTATTTTTAACAAGTTTTAAAAATTAGAAATGGTGGAATTTTTTCAATATTAAAAAATTTGGGGACTTGCCTGTTGGCGCAATGGTTAAGAATCCACCTGCCAATGCAGGGGACACAGGTTTGAGCCCTGGTCCAGGAAAATCCCACATGCCGCGGAGCAACTAAGCCCATGCACCACAGCTACTGAGGCTGCACTGTAGAGCCCGCGAGCCACAACTACTGAGCCTATGTGCCACAACTACTGAAGCCCGTGTGCCTAGAGCCTGTGTTCCGCAACAAGAGAAGCCACTGCAATGAGAAGCCCACGCACTGCAACAAAGAGTAGCCCCTGCTAGCCGCAACTAGAGAAAGCCCATGCACAGCAACGAAGACCCAACGCAGCCAAAAAAAAAAATTTGCCTTCCTATTTGTACCACTATATTTTTAACACCTCCCATGTAAATCTTTAAAAGTTTTTTCATTTTATTGGTATACTTTTAATATTTTTCTCAAACAATACACTAAATATAGCAAATTACTTCTCTTCCATGTTATCTCCAAAGCTTGATGAAAGTATACTCTAAACCACCATATGACTGCTTATGCGTGACCACTGGCTATTTCACTGTTTCAGCTAGCTAGCAAGATCTTCCACAGTAGAAGTATACTTACCTACTGATGAATATTATTCAATTTTACCAGGCAAAAGCAAGAGCTGCTAACCATTTTCAGAATTTTATAATATCAAGAAAAAAAAGTAAAACAGGACAAACTTCTATAGCATGGCATTTATCCTCTTACAAGATTTTTCCCTTTGTTCCCCTACATACACGTGAACACATTCTATTCATAGAGTTAAAAAAAACCCTAAAACTTCCTATAATAACATAAAAATCTCAAGCCCAATGTACTACCTGCAATATGTCTCTATGTCGCTGTAATGTATGCATCAATGCTGCATTCAAGGAGGGGACACCGGCACTGTTGGTATATTCTGCCATTTTATCATTTACTCCTGTAAGCTAAAACAGAAAAAAAAAAAAAAGAAAAAGAAAACCAATAAAAATATTTTAGAAAGCACTGTAAAGAGATAAAAGTAAATTATATGCGTATATGCCTTTCTGGCTAACAGCAAAAAACAAAAACAAAACCAAGAAGACAGCAGGCAAGGGTTCAGTATTTCCCCAAAATAATCCATAAAGGCTAAAATAACATCCATAGGACCTGGGAATGGCTGTCATCAAAATTCAAGTGGCCTGGGGAGGCATACACCTTGAATGAAAGGGTGATTTCAATAAATACGTCTGCATTAATATAATCTAGTACCATATCTAACAGGTACACAGTTATTAGCAAAACAGCCATTTAACAGAAGGTACTTACCCTTGCCAAAAGCTGTTCAATCTCAATCGCCATAGTTTCAAACATTCTGTCTTGGCTTGATCCATTTAAAAGGGGTGTTGTGTCAGAGCTGAAGAGAAGTTCAAATAAAGAGTATCCATTACTTAAACCTAATCCTTTAAAATATACTTAAAATAATAAGGTAATTATTCTTAAAGAGGTCAAGTGGAACCCCGGAGACATTCTTTTTGTTTCATAAGAAGTTATAATTTTATAGAAGTTTTTCTATAAAGATCACACATCCTAAATATTAAATTCAGTATAAAATATAATTGAATGTAAGACTGTCCCAAGCTTTAATACATCCAATCTTAATAATGCAAAGAAATTCTAAATGCTTGTTTACTGTTTCCCAAATGAAAGTAACTTAAACTATGGCAGTGCCCAATTAAATGCTGTATCTAAAGGAACAAATTATGTGAAATAAAATTGCAGACCTATGTAGTACAGCATCTAAGAAGAGCCATAAAATGTATTACAA
This sequence comes from Orcinus orca, assembly GCF_937001465.1. Lineage (NCBI taxonomy): Eukaryota > Metazoa > Chordata > Mammalia > Artiodactyla > Delphinidae > Orcinus > Orcinus orca. The sequence continues at coordinate 6,505,315 of NC_064577.1, read as the reverse complement.
ATTATGTTAGCTCTGTGAGGAATAACCTTTAAAATTTTTACCTCAATATGGTTCCTGAGACCTTAATTTAAGTTCTTTTTTCCTTCTATGACTCTTTCCAAGAAGAAATAAAATTGAGATTTAAACAATCCACAGATTGGATAAATAGTTATTAAATAATCAGGAACTGGCTTTAAGTCTAATACAGATAGCCACATCCAGCAGGGAAGTTTTAATACCAATCCTTTACATTTCCACTTATACTACATAATTGTTTCTGTTTTGCTTTGCAAAAATGTATTTAACTGTCTTCTGAAATCTTAATAGTCAATCCTAACTTTTTACAAGTGAAACTATGTTTGACAAATTCAAATTCTAAAACCACATGTCTTGAAAGTTTCATTTGTCTCTTCTGAAAAACCATTAACCTTCATATATACCATATATATATGTTATATATATAGTATATACCACAGGTCCCAAGTGGTATATACTATCATATGAGCAGCTGCAGCTCAATACTGATCTTAGTTATACTGAACACAGATAAATACCAGGAAATGACTATGCTCTCCAACCTTACTGAAGACTTTTTCTTGCCCTGTGACAGTTGCTTGGGTGCAGTAAATGAAAAGATTAAATAACCAGTTTAATGGTAAATTTACCTTAGCTCTTTCCCTTTTCCACATACACATCTACAGCAATAGTAACAAGCAGTGAAATAGCCAATAAGGAGGATTTTTATTTTAGGATGTTTAACTAGGTCCAAATTTTTATTTCTTTAAAAATTTTAAGTTATTTGCCTTAAAATATCTCATTCTTGATCATGTGTCAGAGCCAACCCAAGGTTCTCTGCTTATCTCAGAACATGCCCACGTGAAATGCTCTATATACTACTAATACAGATCCTCCCCTACCAGAAATAAGGAAAAGAACAATGGGCCAATAACATAAGCTCCGTCAGGAGGAAAACTGCCTATGTCTTGCTCACAGATATATGCCTATCACTGAGAATAGTGCTTGGCACACAGTAGATGCTCTTTAGATACTTGTTGAATGGATGAGGAGGCAATCTCTACACTCACCATTCTCAGGGAGGTATGAGTCCGGGGAAAAGGTCAAAAACATACTCTCCACAATACTAAGATTCAGTTAAATTTAATTCATTTTGTAAGTACATGGTGATTCATAAGATCATAAAGTTCTCAAAATACAAAAAGTAAAAAAATTACTCCTGAAAGAAACTTCTGGTTGTCACTGAGTTTATTCATTATGATGTGCTTTCAACCTGGGCAACAAACAAAACTTTAGAATGCACATTGGATCTTGGTCCTCATGGCTCTAGGTTTCTCATTAAAAGGGACAGTGAGGCTGAAGTAATTCCACAAACTCATTTCCAATTTGTTGTAGAATTTCTGAGGGAATGTTCTTGAATAGTTTCCCCTTTAAAGGAGTCATAAAAGTACAGGCATACCTTAGAGATATTGTGGGTTTAGTTCCAGACCACCACAATAAAGCAAGTATCTCGATAAAGTGAGTCACACTAATTTTTTGGCTTCCCAGTGCATATAAAAGTTACGTTTACAATTTACTGTAATCTATTAAGTCTGCAATAGTATTATTCTAAAAAACCAATGTACCTATCTTAATTTAAAAATACTTTATAGCTAAAAAATGCTAACCATCATCTGAGCCTTCAGTGAGTAATCTTTTTGCTGGTGGAGAGTCCTGCCCTGATGTTGATGGCTGCTGACTGATCCGGGTCCTAAAGGCTGGGGCGGCTGGGGCAATTTTAAAAAACAAGACAATACTGATGTTGCTGAACTGATGGACTCTTCCTTTTGTGAACGATTTCTCTGCGGCAGGCAATGCTACTTGATAGCATTTTACCCACAGTAGAACTTCTTTCAAAATTGGAGTCAATCCTCTCAAACCCTGCTGCTGCTTTATCAACTAAGTTAATGTAATATTCTAAATCCTTTGCTGTCATTTCAACGATCTTCATAGCATCTTCACCGGAAGTAGATTCCATCTCAAGAAACCATTCACCTTTAAGAAATTTATATATCTACAGGAAACAACGCCTCATCTGTGCAAGTTTTATCATGAGACTGCAGCAATTCAGTCACATCTTCAGGCTTCACTTCTAATTCTAGTTCTCTTGCTATTTCCACCACATTTGTAGTTATTTCCTCCACTTAAGTCTTGAACCCCTCAAAGTCACCCATGACGTTTGGAATCAACTTCTTCCAAATTCCTGTTAATGTAGTTATTTTGACCTCGTCCCATGAATCATGAATGTTCTTAACGGCATCTAGAATGGTGAATCCTTTCCAGAAGATTTTCAACTGACTTTGCCCAGATCCATCAGAAGAATCACTATCTACGGAAGCCATAGAAATGTATTTCTGAAATAATAAGACTTGAAAGTTGAAATTACTCCTTAATCCATGGGCTACAGAATGGACATTGTGTTAGCAGTCATGAAAATAACATTAATCTCATTGTACATCTCCATCAGAGCTCTTGGGTGCATTGTCAATGTGCAGTCATACTTTGAAAGGAATCTTTTTTCCTGAGAGTAGGTCTCATCAATGGGCTGAAAATATTCAGTAAACCATGTTGTAAACAGATGTGCTGACATCCAGGCTTTGTTGTTCCATTTATAGAACACAGGCAGAGTAGATGTAGCATAATTCTTAAGGGCCCTAGGATTTTTGGAATGGTAAATGAGCACTGGCTTCAACTTAAAGTCACCAGCTGCATTAGCCCCTAACAAGAGAGTCAGCCTGTCCTTTGAAGCTCTGAGGCATCAACTTCTAACTATGAAAGTCCTACGTGGCATCTTCTTCCAATAAAAGGCTGTTCTGTCTACACTGAAAATGTGCTATTTGGTGTAGCCACCTTCATTAATCACCTTAGCTGCATCTCCTGGATTACTTGCTGCAGCTTCTGCATCAGCACTTGCTGCTTCACCTTGCTCGTTTATGTTATGGAGACGGCTTCTTTCCGTAAATCTCTTGGATCAACCTCAACTAGCTTCACACTTTTCTTCTGCAGCTTCCTCACCTCTCTCAGCCTTCACAGAATTGAAGAGTTAGGGCCTTGCTCTGGATTAGGCCCTGGCTTAAGGGAATGTTGTGGCTGGTTTGACCTTTTATTCAGACCACTCAAACTTTCTCCATATCAGCAATAAGGCTTTTCACTCTCTTATCATTCGTGTGTTCACTGGAGTAGCACTTTTTAATTTCTTTCAAGAACTTTTCCTTTGCATTCAGAACTCGGTTGTTTAGAACAACAGGCCTAGCTTTCAACTGATCTCGACTTTCAATATGCCTTTCTTACCAAGCTTAATCATTTCCAGCTTTTAATTTAAAGTGAGAGACGTGCAACTCTTCCTTTCACTTGAACACTTAGAGGTCACTGTAGTTATTAATTGGTCTAATTTCAATACTGTTGTGTCCCAGGGAATAGGGAGGCCTGAGGAGAGGGAAAGAGATGGGGGAAGGACCTGTCCACGGAGGAATCAGAACACACATAACATTTATCAATTAACTTTGTCATCTTATAGGGGTGCAGTTTGTGGTGCCCCAAAACAATTACAAAGTAACATCAAAGGTCACTGATCACAAATCACCAGAAGAAATATATCCTAATAATGAAAAAGTTTGAAATGTTGCGAGAATTACCAAATGTGACACAGATACACGAAGTGAGCAAATGCTGTTGGAAAAATGGCACCAACAGACTTCTAAACACAAGGCTGAAACCTTCAATTTGTAAAAAAATGCAATATCTGTGAAGCACATAGAACAAAGAGCAATAAAACAAGGTGCGTCTGAATTAAGATCGTGATACACAGAGAACACAGGAAAAGCATCATGTAATCGTATCTCTTAACAGTTTGGAGTTTTAAAATTGTATACTCACTGGCGTAGTCAAATGGGAGACTTAAATTCAGGAAAAATGCTTTCTAGTGATAAAATAAGTTTACTCATAGAAAAGAATATTTCTCATTCTCTTTACCTGTTAAATAAAGGCAAGCCGAAAGCAATGCATTGCAATCAAAGCTATGTGACATGCCAATAGCTTACTTTTAGCTCCTAAAGTCAATATGTTGGCCCTGCTATCTTTAATTCTTTAATCATGTGACCTTGTAAAAAGAAGCAACACTGGCTATAGTACTGAAATAAGACTTTTGTTGGAATGTACACAGAAAGGTTTGGAGCATGGGCTCAGGATATAGAAAGATCTGGTTTCAAATCCAAGCTCAGTTTTTATTATTACTAGCTGAAAAAATATCCCACCTACCACCAATCCTCAAGAAGGTATGTAAAATAAGTAAAAATGTTCCCAGCAGCCTTTATATAAAGCTCTTAAAAACAGGACCTGAGGCATGATGAACACTCTTGTGTTTAAAATTATTAAAATAAGCAAAAATTAGAAACAACACTCATCTACAGAATAAACTGATACAAGCACACAATGTAATACTATATGCAGCAAATGAATATACTAGAGTTAAATGTATCCATAGCTTAATCTCAAAAATAATGTTACACAAAAAAGCAAGTTGCAAAATAACTCTTATGAATTGTTCAGGAACACAAATATATATGTAGTAAAAATATATGGAGGTTACCCGGAGGGAGAAAATGGGATGCCATCAGGGGCCTCAACTGAATTGGTAATGATTATTTCTTAAAGTGGGAGATAGGCACATGGGGATCCATTATATTATTCTTTATATCTTCCTAAGTGTCTTAAATATTTCCTAATATTTTTCAAAACAAAGTGGATGGTCTAAAGTGAGTTTCAAAGATAAGAATACATTTAAATATGTTCAAAATAGTAGTATACCAGTTTCTCAAAAAAGAACCAAAATTTAAAAGAGCTTCGATCATTAACAGTGAGGATACACACTGCATTAGATTAACTCTAAAACACCAGAATACCAGTAGGTATACTGTGCATTTGAGTAGTCTCTCAGATCCATTTAGCAATCAGAAAATATAAGAAATACAATGTGGGCAAAGCAACATTTCCTTATACTGGCTTATTTCTGATGCAAACTCACTCTTAAGCCTTAGCATTTTCCTCCTGACAACAACACAGTCTTTGCCTAAGGATCCCAAATAAATGTTCATCTCAAGACTTAAGAATTTTTATAAGTCACTAAAAAACAAGGCAAAAACAAAAAATAAAATACCAAAAATTTACCAATAGACCAAGTTACAGAGTTATATATTTTACTTTATTTTTTTAATGCTTCAAAAACATTATATAGTTTAAGGCATAATAGAGAGAATCTGGTAGTACCTATACCTGTCGCGTCTTCCATCTCGGGCACTGCTGTGACTGTAACTTGTACATAGTTTACTGAAGGAAACTAGTTTCAGGTCAAGCTCATTTTCCAGCTGTCGAGCCTGTTTCCTGAGATCTTTAACAAAATTACAAAAGCAAATAATTAGACACAAAAAATCCATCAGTAGATATAAAAATCACAAAACTTTTCTGAAGAAAACAAACTATGAAAATGATCATATATCTAGAGTCCCCCTTAAAGAAAAGTATTAAAAGAAGCAAACCAAACACCTACCCAGGAAAGCAAATTGTCACTTATTTAAACTTCAGATGAGGCAAAAAGGGGAGAAACAGTGGGAAATGCAAATTTTCAGCTTTATCCCAAAGACAGCTAGACAACAAATGCTGTTCTAACATCCCTGAAATTACTTATATAGCAACAGCTAAAATTTTTAATTTTAATTCAGGGGAAAACAGAAGAGAATACAAATCACAAAGGAACCGAGTATGGTTTATGACAAGCATTATATCAATTTACCAGCTAACTTTATAAGAAAGAAACCATCACTGTTTTTGACAAGGATTTTCCTATCTCTTTATGTTCCAAAGCTTTATTAAGCTTATGAAATTCTTAACAGTACAGTGAGTAAGTGCTTGAGTGTAAAGAAAAAAATCACTGACAAAGATTTAAAAAACTGTCTTTCAATAAGCTTACTGAAAGATATTTGGAGAGGATGAGTTTGGCAGTAAACGATGTGCTACCGACAAGGTCAAATATAAGTAAAACAGAAATAAGAGTGTAAGTTTTTAAAGAACAGAAGCAAACAAGCATGCAGAGAAATTGGTATAATGGTTTGGCATCTAAGGTGGTTGAGTGAGAGGAAGCCCATATCTAGATGTGAATACTCTCATTAATGGTGAAGTAGAGGTCAAAATAAAAGGGCTGAAATACAGAAGGCATAGTATAAAGATCTCATCTTTCAGGAACAAGAATATGAAACATTATTTCAATATACTTATCAGCAACCAGAAGTAGGAAGCAGCATGCAGGTAATACAGGGGAGCACATTTTCTCAGAGACCAAACCTCAGTTAGAATCTCAGCTCAGCCTAAAGTTCTGAAGTTCTGAGAACTGGCTCTGATTTATTCACAATCTACTTAACCTATGAATCTCTGCTTTTTGTTTTTTAAACCCCTAGCTTCAGGGTTTTCCTATGCATTACTAATCATGTGTTTAAGGCACCTGGCACAGAGTAGGCTGTCAATAATAAGCTGCTATAATTATTAGAGCATGACGCTTCAAGAAAGTATAGCCTAATGACTAATGTTCAAGATACCAATAGCCACTTCTACATAATTTTAAAATATTTTCTAGCTAGCACACACATTTCAAATAACCGTTTTAATACATGTTTTAAACTATAAGCATGCTTCTCTGTAATTAGTAACTGTCTTCTATAGTAGAAAACATCAAGTAAAAGCATTTTGAAAGTATAACAAGCAAGTATGGATGACCTCAGAATTAAGTATTTTAGACCAAGTGGCTGATAGTGACAATACTGCTATTTGTGGTGGGTTCCAGAGGCTTCGGTGGGTAGCAAGAGGAAATAGGTTAAAAGGGAAAAGGGATTCGGAGAGTAGTTTCTATTTTGCAGTAAAGCAAAGAGACAACTGAAAGAAAAAGGTCAGCCTTCTCTGATCTCTGCTTATCATCATGGTCCAGGAATGAGTTTTACATGAGCCCATTTTATCAAACCATATTTTCAGATTAAATAAACTTGCTTGTCAAGTCACAAGATTTTTTTTGGTAGAAGAGGTAAAGCAAATGCAATAATTACAACTCACACTGGTTCTCTCAACTTTCTCTTTTTAAGAAAACCGATTTCCAGAGCAGAGGGTAAAGTTATTTCCTCTGCCTTCAAACCCGACTCCACACCCAATCCTCGAAGTCCCAGCCTGAAGGTGCCAAGCAGACCCAACAGGAGGGAGACATTCCGCTCACACAACTTCCCTCGATGGACCGGACTGACAAGTTTCTCCTTCCTCTTTTCCTACTCAACTGCCCAACAGTTACCTCAACTCTAAGGCGCTGATACCTCCAGTCTCCTGGACTCGGCATATTCTCGCTCAACACTCGTTTCCTCCCAGAGTTCACACCCAACCCCCTTCGTCCGAGTTCCGCTCCCCCCTCAACCCAGCTCTCCTCCGGCGACTCAAACCCTCTTCCTCTCGGTCCCGGCTCAGCCCTCTCTGCCCAACCCCTGCCCCAGGTCCCGCTGTCGCTCAGGTCAGTCCCCTCCCCAGACCGCACGGTCTCTACAGCCCCCAGGCCCGGCGGCTCGCACTAGCCCGGCCCTGCCCGTCAACTCGGCCGCTCCGGAAGACAGGCTCTTCCCCCTGCTGCCTCCGCCAAGACCCGTCCTCGCTCAGCTCTTCTGCCCCTCGGCGAGACGCAGACGGAAGTCTCCCCTTACCTTCCCAGTAATTGCTGGTTCCTGCCGCCATCTTTGTTGTCCAACGTCAGTCGGGATAGGAGAGTAGAGGCGATGCAGGCCAGAGAGTCATTTCCACGCCTTCTTCCGCTTGGCGCCAGGGCCGATGGGATACGTGAGCTTCCACAGACACCGCCACCTGGCGGTCAATTCATCATTTTACACCTTTTGAGCAGCGAGACTGACAACTTCAGGTTTAGCGCCTGACACTCCCTGAACATCTGCCTTTCTGGTGTTGGTATCCGCTCTCCGCGTCCTAAACCTACATCATCGCCCTCAGCTGGGCTTATCCCCTCTCCAACAGGGACCTCCCAGGCTGAGAAGAAAGTTATCCTTAGACACAACTACCTGTTTCCTTCACCTTCTCTCAAATGTGCATCTTCAGCCAGCCTCTTTCTCTTCTCCAAGCCAGAGGCTCTTTTCTTCCCAAGACCAACCTCTTCATGCTACCTCTGCCTGTGTTCCATTATCCCACATCTCTGATATATGTGCTCTTCTCCACTGGCCGCCTTTTCCTTTACGGTAGAATCCCAGCCCTCTTTCCTTCCCAGCCGCCAAATCTAAAAAGTGTGTGCTAACTGCTTCCATGTGCCTCATCCTGACCCCTCAACCTGTTAAAATCAGCTGTCCAAACTCACTCTTTATAGATACATAAATTATCACAGTTTGCTCGTGTCCACATTTTACCAGTTCTTGTGAAATGCAGAAATCTTACGTCTTGTAAAGGTTTTAAAATCACACCTGGGGCTTCCCTGGTGGCGCAGTGGTTAAGAATCTGCCTACCAATGCAGGGGAAACGGGTTCGAGCCCCGGCCTGGGAAGATCCTACGTGCCGCGGAGCAACTAAGCCCGTGTGCCACTTCTGGGTTGCCAGCTTCTCCAGCATCCATTATGGGATATATGAGGCAACATCTATTATGGGATATATGAGGCAAAAAGAAAACCAAGGAACTCACCACAGTGTCGTTCCTTGGATGCTGGAGGTCCCTTGGAGGTTCCTAGCTGGTCTGCCTTCTTCTCTCCACCTTTCTGAGTCTTCTTTGTTTTATATATAACGCATGAGGTTTTTTGCTGTGCTTAGTGGGAGGAATAGAAGAGAAATACATCTAGTCCATTTTGTTGAGAAATGAAAGCCTCCGTTTAATTTTTAATAGATTTTAATTATCTGCTAAAATTCTTCATCTTGGGGGCTTCCCTGGTGGCGCAGTGGTTGAGAGTCCGCCTGCCGATGCAGGGGACATGGGTTCGTGCCCCGGTCCGGAAGGATCCCACATGTCGCGGAGCGGCTGGGCCCGTGAGCCATGGCCACTGAGCCTGCGCGTCCGGAGCCTGTGCTCCGCAACGCGAGAGGCCACAACAGTGAGAGGCCCACGTACCGCAAAAAAAAAAAAATTCTTCATTGTTTTATACTTTTTTGAATTTATTCCTTGCCATTGTTTTAAAGTTTCTGATTGATAACTGAAAAATCTGTAACTCCCGTGGGACTGTTTCTATTTTTTTCTTGATCTTTCATCATTTGAGATGTGACAATAAAAGTAACTTTTAACTGGATGCTATATGTTATGGATTAAAATTTGTAGTAATCATTTGAGGCTCTAGATGGTATCTTGCTCCAGGCACAGTTTGCTGCTTCTTGCAGGCAGTTCAAGTAGGGGCAGATCAGCTTACTCCAGTATGGGATGGGACTAATACCAAGTGGGATTCTACATAAAAATTGGTCTGTTTCTGACTAGCCCTTACTTCTAATGTGTAGCCATTCAAGTGTCCTAACTTAAAGTTGACCAGTGCCCACTGCCTTGATAGGTGCTGAATTCATATTTCCTGCCACACAGTGGTACTGCCTAAAGCTTCTGCATGGTTCTCTGCCTCTTGCCTGGCCTCTCTGCTACCAGGCATCTCTAAACTCTTAGTCACCACTTATGAATCAACCAATAACTTAAGGTAAAAACTTCATTATTTTCATCCCTGAATTCCCTTTGCTAGGATCTTGACCCCTAAGTCTTTGTTACTTTAGTAGCTCTCCAATCCTTCAACAGGTTTTTTGGTGGTTGTTTTAAAATCCAAGCTTTTCTAATTATTCTTGATGGGAAGGTCTTTCTGTTTTAATCCACCCATAACTGGAAGTAAAGCTAAGTTATGTTATTATCTCTAACTTATCTGTAGATTTTTTGTATTTTTCACATGCACAATCATATCTACAAATAATGACAAATTTGTTTCTTCCTTATCAATATTCATATCTGTTACTGATATTTCCATGCTTCATGGCTGAGATCTCTTCAGTCCATACAGCAAAGTTCACATGCTTTAGTGGGGTTTTTGTTGGTTTGTTTTGGTGATAGGGAGGGGTCATAAGTGTTCCAATTTTGCAGTTTTCATTTATCTTGCAGGACTGTAAATTTTCCTTTTTCTTTTCTCTCTCATCACCTAATTGTCAAAAGGTCCATCTCCTTTTTCACTTTTTTTCTGTATTTCAGAGACTGCCCGCTTAGATTACACCAGCCTCTTTAAATTGTGCTCACTTTGAAGCCCCTTCTCTATGGTTTGTGCTCTGATCTGCTTGCACATATTTTTTAGAGCATTCAGACTTATGGTGCACTTAGTCTTTTTGGCAGTAGTTTTACACTAACTTTAGGCTCATTTGCTGGCATCCTTCTCCTCTCTTTCTTGAAGTTCATCTCCCTCTGCCTTCTCTCCACAAAGCCTTGCTCTGAGGTGGGACTGGGGCAGGCATATGAAAGTATATGCAGAGATTTGGTGATTTTTCTCATTTTATTGTTAGTGAAGTTTCAAAATTGTCTGGCTTCAAGTTACACTGAGGTTTTTGTATAGATTTACTTTTTCCTTCTTGTTTTCTGCCTTATTTTACAACGAAATATTGGGAGATGGGGAGCTTAGGTTGCCACCAATGTTTTCAGCTACCTGGACGTTTACCTTCATTCTTTTTTAAATTTTTTGGCCGCACCATGCGGCACGTGGGATCTTAGTTCCCCGACCAGGGATCGAACCCATGCCCCCGGCAGTGGAAGCCTGGAGCCCTAACCACTGGACTGCTAGGGAAGGCCCTCACCTTCATTCTTGAAAGATGTGTTCAATAGAGAATTCTATGTTGGAAGTTAATGTCTTCCCTGGCACTTCCAAAGTTTAATTTCACTGTGCTGGTTTCCTTTGTGGGGAGTGATTCTAATCTCAGTCTAATTGCTAATTCTTTGAAGTTAATTTCTTTTCTTTCTGCTTTACATTTTTTTCTCTTTGTCTTTGATGCTCAGCAGTCTCACCAATGTGTCTAAGTGTGGATGTTTACTTTGTCTGTCTTGGATGGAGTTTCATCTACAGATATCATTTATCAATTTTGGAAAATTCTCCATCGTTGTCTCTTAGTTTCCTATGCTTCATTCTTTCTCCTCTTTCTCTCTAGAACAAATGATCAAACATGCATTCGTCATATTTTTACCCTCTCCTTCCTATTTTCTACCATTTTGTCTCAGCTGCAGAGGAGAGAATCTATAGATCTGCCTTCTAGTTTCTGCTTCTCTGTGTCCAAACTGCCATTGCCAACTATCCATTTTAGTTTCTGTACTTTCATTTTTAGAAGTTCTATTATTTTACCTGTGATAGTCTCAGGTTTATCTTTTATTTCTTTGAAAACAGTAAGTTTATTTGCTTTACAGTGTTTGATAATGTCGTCATCTGAAGCTGGTGGGCTTTTTCTGCTTTTTTTTACTGGTGGTGTCTTATTTCTCTACATGCTTAGTTACCTTTTTCCATGTTTGGTCATCGCTCTTGAAAAATAGTGAGATCTCCAAATCTAGGACGGAGATACCTTCCGCTAGAGAAGATCTAAGTTGAACTAGAAGTAGTCCCACGTGGCTTGACACCTGGACTACCCAGGCTCTACATACCTGACTAGGTGCTAGACATCGTGTTCCCTCCTATGCCCACTCCTTTTCAAATGTGTTCAAGTCCCACTGAATAGCAAACTGTACAATCCTTTCTCTTCTGCCCTCCCAACACCCACACCCTCCAAATAAAAGTCCAGCAGCCAATTCTATATTATCTTCGCAACTTTTCGGGAAATCTAAATCTTCTAAATTATTTTTAAAATCTAGCAGTCATCCAATTCATCTATTACCATAATATACCCACTCCCCATCTATCCTATTCCCTAACTATCTTTAGGATCAATTTTTCTGGGCACCTGCCATCTTTCAAACACCAAATCAGAAGTCATTTGATCTTGAGAAACTCTAATAGGAATCATACAAAAATAAGTGATGATAATACTTATAAGTATTGCAATAACTGCAAATACTCGAAATTACTAGTGGTTCAGATCTAATAATCTAGACCTTCCCTGTGATTCTTTCACTTTGGCTCAACCTCAATGACAATCACAGAATATAATCCATGTTAAAACAATTTCTATTTAATCCATAATCTCTTTCTACATGTTCTATCTTAAATTTCTCCTCCTACTACTTTTATTTTCCACCTACAGCTCTGACTATATCAAAATCTCTTCATACGGCTTCTGATTGAATCAATAAACTGTCTCAGCTGAATGTGAGGCATCCATCTCTATATACTCCCACTTCCAATGATCACATTTTTCAATCTAATCAAGCTTCTCACCCTTCTGCTTTCAAGCTTTTTCCAGGCTGGCCTCTAACCTTGAATGACTTTCTACTCTAATTCTTGCTTGCCTCGTTGACCTTTGTTTACACAGGGATAGAGAATAGGATTCCAGGCACAATGCCAAATAACATGCTTACTTTTAACATTCTACTGATTAATGTAGGTGGAAATTGTGATACTAAAGTTAAAATTTGGCTTTATAGGCTGATTTCATTGGTTTTGAATTGGGAGTTAATGGTGTATTTATCTGAGGCTGTAAACAGCATAGCATCCATTGGCATTCTAACTGCAAGTGAGAGTAAGAGGTGAAGACCTACATGCTAGCATTTATTTGTAACTGAGTAGTGTATTAGCATTGAGCATTCATGTTTACTTTGCTGAGAACAATCAGCTTCTAGAAATCTGAAAAACTGAATATAATTGGTAGGTTACTATTTATAACACAAACCAAAAGTTTCTTGATTGAGTTATGAGAAAACTCCAGACAAAAATTCAGGAAAATATTTCAAACGTTGGGGGAAAAAGAGCCGTCTTTATGGTTCCTATTTCTCGCAGCACTTAAGTAAGGCTGTTTTCACTGAATAAGCATAAATATAATCTAATTTTATTTAAAAACAAATATGAAGCATTTGGCACAATTTAAAACTTTACTGCCATGCTATAGACAATTTATGGAACCACATAATGGAAACGTTTATTTCATTTTTAGTATTCATGTCTAGGGATTTCTTCTACATTTAAAAGGCCACCTGTAAACAGATCTTTGTTCATATATTTGATAAAATAACTTTCTTTCACAGGGATCAGAAAACAGCAAATGATGCTGGTTACCATGGTAATTCAATTCTGAGTCAAATATTATGTTGGGCCCTTTGCTAACATTATTTCGCTTAATTCCCGCTCCAATCCTTTCAGGTATTATTCCTTAACCAGTAGAGAAACTAAGACTCAGAGAATGTTAAGAAGCTTATACAAAACTAAGTCACACAGGAAGCAAGAGCAGAGCCAAGAGTCAGTCTGAGATTGGTTCAACTCCAAAGTCCATGATCTCTATGCTGTACTTCCTCTATAGCAGACTTTCTTTTCAGAGGAACCCGTCACTATAGAAGTACAGCTTATTTCCATTTCTGTTTTTCTGGTCTGGAGTATGAATTCCTTGTCAGCAGAGCCCACGTTTTTTATATAACTTTGTTTTCCCAATTCCTATTAGAGCAGCAGTATCAACAAGTTATTGCTAAATGAAAAGGGGATATTAAATTCATTGCCACTGTGCCTAAAAGTGCCAGGACACATTACTCTAACTCGGCTCATCTGTAAAAAGAACCAAATTTTAAACAAACAACCTTGAAATGGGTACATAAACCTTTCAATGGCCACTTTTATTATGTTCATTGTGGAATGACTGGACACATATCAATCTAGCTGAGCTGTGGCTACTATGTAATTATTCCAGAAACATAGTTTTATTTTAAGTCAATTCATGAAGACAGAAACACTCTGCAGCTAACAACCTGTATTCCTTGCCTGGGACTATTTTTCCCCTCATCTAGGTAGAAAAACTAAATCCATAACTTTCGAATTGGAACAGTAACTTTTTCTGGTCTATTGCTTTTGAAAAAAGATTATGAGACAAAACACAAAGAAAGACAAACATCATAAAATAACTTTTATACAGGATTAGTAGATCTGTTTACATATAAAAAACAGAAAGGCCCTCATTACATTTAGATTTCACATAAATTACACAGATTGACTTTTTAAAACTACTATTCAACTTTGTTTAAAGTCCCTTTTAAAAATTTCATTTTGAAGGCACAGTGCATGAAAATGAACCAAAGACTGAAGCACTTGAGATGAATGAGTTCTGGGCACCTCATATAAATAGCTATAGATTGTTCTGGAGCTGGGGAATGTCACTCTGAAAAAATGGGGAGGTGAAAAGTTGATTTTTAATCTGTGTGTAAAAAAATACCATTATGGCATACCTCCAGAAAGTCTGCAGCATGGCCAGCATAGAAGGTAGCTAGTATACTCATGTTATGCCATTTGTAAAAGCCATAATCATACATATTTATATAATTTATATCCAAATGCCTCAAAATGGTAGCCTATTTTCAAGTTTCACAATAGATTCTGCCAAATGGAAATCAACTAGGATAATATTCTGAAAGTCAAGTGGAATATTAATGAATTATTGCTAAAAATAGGAGGATTGGATGTTGGGAAACATTTCTTCGTGAACTGGAAATCCAAGTTCAGCTGACATTAATCAAGGGCTCTAATCACCCCCCCAAAATCTGCTTTAATTAAAGCAAATCAGAAACCAAATACTTATCAAAAATTTGCTATATAGAAGATCACTGAACATCAACCATAGTGGACTTTTTTGTAGTAACATTAAAGTTGCTACTGTTAAAAACAATTCCACCAGAGAACCATAACATAGGGCACTATTACAGCATTCATAGCCAAGAAGCTTTTAATACAGCAAGGACAGAACCTGGCACAAGTGCACTTCAGGCCACAAGAAAATAAAATGATTTACTGCTGAAAATAAATGGAAATAGAAGAACAGGTCCTGGTTACTGAGTAACCTGGTGTTAGCTCAGAAACACAATAAGCTCAGGCATAAGCACTACCTTTTATTTATTTGTCAACTCATAATTAGTTTTAAGTTCAATATTCATTAATTCAGCAAATCCCATTCAGGTGAAAGTTACCAAAGATTAACCAATCAATCACACTGGGCCAAATATACATTACGTTTCCTTTCTGGAGGATGACAAAGTCCCAAAGCACATTCCCTCCAAAGAGAATTGCAAGCATTCCTCAACTGGATGGGATCCCGACTACTACTCAAATGTTCAGCGAAATACATCAAAACGAAAGGGTCTTTCCTTCTGAAATTAACTTGAGTTCATCTTATTGAACTGCATAATCAGTACAAGTGCATTTACATAGGCAGACACTTTGAACATTACCTACTCAATCACTTTGCTTTTATTAAGGAGCTGGGAGGGAAGAAGGCTCACAAACTGATCACCAGGACAAAAAAACAAAAGCCTTGTGAGTAAAGAAAGGCACAACTCAGGCTTGGGCAAATTTCTTAATACTGTGATACTTACTTGCCTCCATGACTCCAAGGAAATGGAAAGTCTCTAGGAGAAATACTGAAGAAATGCATTCCCCATGCCATATGGCTTCAACGCCTTAAGCAGTTGATGTGGTCTCATATTAGATTAGATCCACAAATAAAAGACAAAGCAGGGCAGAGAACACAGTCTTAGTAGTCATTACCCTGTACATTCATGTTAACAGGTAACATAGGCTGAGAAGGCCTTGTTTTCCAGAGCAATGCATTATTTAGAAATTCATTAGAGATTCAAGATTCATAGCAGAATTTGGTTTTCCTTTCAGGAAAAATTATTAAAAGAACTACCTGTATGTTCATCTCTAAAAATAGTTTACACATGCTTAAAAGGCAATGGACTCCAGCCACTGTGATGTACAGTGAAAGACATGTTTAATTTAAGACAGAGATGAATTTAAAAGGCATCCTCTAGTGAAGACCAATGCTAATAAAGTAAAGGTTGTCATGCCAACTTTGTTTCACTTCTACCTGCAATGTCCCAAGCAGAGCCAGCCACTCATAGGCCCTTTGTTGGTTTTCTGACTTTGCACTCAAAAATAAAGCTGCAAAAAGCGATACCACCACATCATCCCCTTAAGGAAAATGTAGAGCATTATTAGAAGAAATTAAATCATGTATATTTCATTAAGTATTAGCACCCCACAAACTCTGTCCTGTGTACGTGGTGGGCTAAGAGTGGGGTGGCAAGGGCTCAAAATTTCGAGTTGTTAATAACAGGATTAATACCAGAATGGCTTAACCCGGAACCACCCAAATTAGATCACAGATACTCATTAATAAATGTCATGACTTCATTATTCCTGCTAAAGCAAATCTCTGTTTATGAAGCCACTTTGGGTACATTTCTCACAATACTTGGTTGAATGACCTAGATGGGTGGTAAACCACCTCCACATGAAGGCTTTGGGATGATAGATACATTAATGGATATAGAATACAACTTGAAAAGATGAGAGCAAGTTTTTTGATCCCCTGATTTAGTACAAGTTCAGCAGCAACTTGGCCATTAAAACATTCAAAGGTATTAAACCATTAGATCATTGGTAAGACTCATACTTACAAAAAGCATCATTTCCATTGAATAGCATGATATGACAGACACAATAAAACGCAAATCTTTTAGGCCTTTGCAGTAACCCCACTGGCACTGAAGATAACACTTTCTCACTACAGTGTTACTTTTTTTTTTTAATGGAGGGAGCCATATTTAAGTGCTTTCAACTGAACTTTTAACAAAATTGGTTGATCAAGAAGAGACCATCAAATGAAACATTAGGACAAAGAACCCAATCACACGCAGAGGCCTTTACGCATAAGGTTGGCCAAGCTATTTCAATAACAGGATGCTATGATAGGGCGCTGGCTTGGGCTAACAAGGAGCGTAGATATTCTGCGTTCAAAGGTAGGTTAAGAATGTGCAAGTAGGTCTCTTCCACGCTTCCAGGTATTTTCAGTAGAATTCAGATCTTGTCGATTGCCAGGTCATCTGAAAACCCTAAGTGTACAACATAGAAAAAGGTTCAAATTTAGGAAATAGTAAAGAATTAGGCATTCCTAGAATAAACTAGTGCTTCACAGATAAAAGCAACAGCACCTGTGGGTTTTTACCAAGTTAAAAGATAGGCAACACGAGTTTTAGCTTTTGCTAGATCTCCCTCTCAGCTCTACGCAAATGGACACTGAGATCTTTTACAACAGTCAACAAGTTCTCCCTTAAAATGGGGATGTTTACAGCTTTGCTAAACCTTACACAAGAGGTAGTGAAATCCTGCTTAGAGCACAGCCCACCAGTTCTGATCTAGCCTTGGAACAGGTAGAAAGCCAAATATGGAAGCCCGTTTAATCATTTCCTAATGTTACATAAGTTTCAAAATCAATCCAGCCTCCATTAAACCTGAATAATAAGAGAAACTCCAGCTATTTAATAACTAGAGAAAAGTACTCCTCAATAGGTTGAAAAAACCTCGAGTTTTTAAAGCTTTATGTCAGATTCTGACTGCTGTCCCTGCCTTAATGTTTCTGGATTCTTTTGGCCATTTAAAATAAAGAGAAAAAGCTAAAGCCACTAGTAAACACCTGGTGTGCAAAATACAACATCCACTAGTTGGCTTTCTTCAGTTATAGCATAAGCTCCAAACAGCTCATCTTAAATTAAGAAGAAAAACAAAGTGGCTGTCCCATCTCTGCATAAATAGAAAGCAGATTTTTTTTCTTTTTAAGGTAAGAGTACTTTAAGGAGGGGAAGTTCAAAACTGCCAGCCAAATTCACAGAGAATACAGATTTAGCAAGTTAACTTCCCAAAGCTCTTTGAAGAAGCAAAATAGTCTCTCTTCTTAATGCAGTGTCTCCCAAAAGGAACTGTAACTTTGCTTGGTACTTATGCTGGGAGAGATGCAAGGTGTGTGTTTCAATGTTTGCTGGAATATAATGTTTCCTCTTCAGTGTCTGTTTCATCCTGGAACTCGTGGCTTAAGAGAGACTTCTTGGAGCCGGTTGACATCATGCGAATTTCATCTTCATATTCATCATGATGCTGCCTGAGCCGATGAAAGCCATCCTTGTGTCTGTTAGACTTGATTGAGCAGATACACCAAATAATGCAGGCTGTTAGGATCAATGCCGACATGGTGGCACCTGTCAACCAAAACCATCACGTGAGTGGTGTTCTAGTTGAAGAATACATATAAGCAGCTGCTTACAATAGCACTTTTTATATTATGCCCTTCATTTATTTTATTTTATTTTCATTCACTTAAAAACAACCTTTTTTATTACAGAAGTGGTACATGTATCATGTGCAAAATTAGAAAAATACAAACAAAATACTAAAAACCCATACTCCAAACTCCACTTCACATCTCCATTACCCCGAGGTCATTTTTAACAACCCTAGGGCATATTTTTTCTGGATTTTCCTTCACGTGTGTGTATGTACACATATATTTTTTCTTTTACCACAATGAATTCAAACTGTGTCTACTGTTGTGTAACCTGCTTTTCATCAATCAATGACTTCCACTTTTCCTTTCTGGTAAATTTTCATCTCATCCCAAATCCCTCATTTATTTAAAATATTTTTACATAAGGTTATCAGAGTAACAGTCTAAGTAACAGAAAATAATACCAATAAAATCATAATAAAAATTAAGTTCATGAGACTTCCCTGGTGGTCCAGTAGTTAAGACTCCAGGCTCCCAGTGCAGGGGGCCTAGGTTCGATCCCTGGTCAGGGAACTAGATCCTGCATGCATGCCACAACTAAAGATCCCACATGCCGCAACTAAAGATCCCGCACGCGACAATGAAGACTCTGGGTGCCGCAACTAAGACCCAGCGCAGCCAAATATTAAAAAAAAAATTAGGTTCACAACAGCAAATGGGTGGCAGAGCCAGATTTAAACTGAATCCCAGCTCCTATGTTTCTAAGCACTTAGTGATTTATGCTTTATCCGATTCAAGTTAAGAACTCTACCATAAACACCCCACAACAGGCTCTATGATTTGACCATGTTTCCAATATACCACTCTCTCTCAACTAAGGATCTCTCCCCAACACACCCTGTAATAAAACTTGGTTACTTTGCATCAGGTCCAAGTTGTACTTAGAAATGAACCAAGGTTCTTTGTGTCAAAAGATACAATACAGCAGAGTATTTATTATTTTACCACATTTTTTTCTTTCTAAACTTTCAGTGATTCAAGCAATGGCACACATTAAGCCTGGAGAAAACAAATATTCCCTCCTTCCAGGATCATGGAAAAAATAGAACTAATATAAGTCAAAGTCCAAGGGACTTATGATCTTAGTATAAAGCAAATCATTCATTCAATCAACAACTCTTCATTAAGACCCACTACATGCCAACCCATGGTTCTAGGCACTGGGAGGCAGATGAAATCCCTGTCCTCTCAGAGTTTATGTTTTAGTGGGAGAGATCGAATACAGACAAATAGATGAGTAATACATAATGGAACGGCAGGTAGTGATAAGGGCTTTAACAGAAACGAGCGGCGGTGAGATAGTGACAGGGGTACTATTTTAGCTAGGGTGATCAGGGAAGGCCTCTCTGTGGAGGTGACATTTGAGTACAGACCTGAAAATGTGATGGGGCAAGCCATGAGAACATATGAGGAAATAGTGTTCCAGGAAAATCATGTTTAGATAGACGTTAGAAGAAAAGTGATTATTTTCGGGTGATTATGGAGGTGATCCACTCTCAAATTGAAATGTCAGGATTGGTTTTAACTTCAACTACTGAAGATTTAAATTTTTTTACCTGATACAGTTACCACAAGCTCCCTTGGCAAACCAAATATCCGGTTATCTGTGTCAAAGACTATTACCACAGAACTGGCTGCATCATGATGCACAAAGACCTAGGAAGATAAAGTGCAAGAATTAGGAAAAAGTTTACCTAAGGTATATTGTATCCCTGCTATATTCCTAGGGCCGTTATAGCAAACCAAGGAGATGGTTCATTGTCATCTAAAGTACACAAAGTGCTACAAAAATTTCCCTTTTGTTGCTAAAGGATAGAAAGATAACAAGTACCATAATCAAGAGGCGGTCACATTTTTCTTTATTCCCCACAAGCTTTCGAACAAGAGTTTCAAATTAAATATAAGTATTATTAATAATAAAAATTTACATGAGACCACTCAAGTTGAGTTTCTTACCTGGGAATGTTGTTGCTGATACCCATCGGCAATGGCATTGATGTTATGGACACCTGGGGCTAACAGTACGTGGAAATAACCTCCCTCTTTTGTGTGTACTTTTATTCCTTCATTGAGCACAATGACTGCTTTAGAGATTGGTTTTCCAGACTTATCTTTAACAAATCCACGAACTCCCTTGTGAACCTTAAAAAAATAAATGTTTAAGATATAAATTTATGTTTTCATAATGCCAGATATGCTAGAGGCCATAACTTGAGGCCTGACAAAAACAAACAAAACAACAAAACCCTCTGTAAGTCTAGCTTATTCGTCCCTCCCCACTGACTCTGACCTTGTTTGCTACTCATTCACTGCTTCAGAGGCACGGAGATGGAAATAAGGGGAGAGAGGACTCTGATAGAGTCAAAGCCTAAAATGTTTGAACCCAAGTCTTCCGACGTCTTGAATGCTTTACTTCCCACCACAGGACACTGTCTCAAGTAACTCCGTGTGATATTCAAATGGAAGAACCTGCAGCATCTCACAGGGTTAAATTACCTCAATATACATCAGATATGCGAACTCATGGCACCTGTTTAGGCAATAAAAAATGAACAAAACTCTCCTTTCTACATACATTTAAAATAAACAATACAAAATTTTGGTAAAAGATTAAGAAAATATTTTGATAAACGTTTTCAATGACCAGATTCCTGGGAGTTTGCTTCTAGTTAAAAGGGAAAGACTCACCTCCACCAACATGCTAAGAAGAGATTTTTTATTTTCTGCCCACAACGAAGGGAGTTGTGCTGCACTAGGAAAGTAGCAGCAGCTTGTGTATACTGTGATTTCTGGACAGTGGCCATAGGTAACACTATAATCCTGGAATATAAGATTCAAAAACAAATGTAGGAAAATTAATAAGTAAAAGTAAGAATGAGGCTATGTAATATGACAAATGGAAGGAATGGAATAAAAAGAAAAGCTGGGTGATGTAAACAAAGAATCTGTAAAGCATTTTACAGCAAATACAAATAAACCACTTGGTATTATAACCAGTCACAAACATGGCCACCCCAAGAGAGTTCTTAAGATCAGGGACTATGTCTAATTCATTTTTATATCTCCAGTGCTTCCTACAGTGACTGGCAGTAGAGGGGTTCTTATTAGGGTTTGTTGAATAAATGAATAAGTACACGCAGAGGGTCAGCTTCCCTCTAAACCCTGGAACTTCACTGCTGTTACTGCTGGGTTTTTTTTTTCTTTTTTTGCGGTACGCGGACCTCTCACTGCTGTAGTCTCTCCCGTGGCGGAGCACAGGCTCCGGATACGCAGGCTCAGCGGCCATGGCTCACGGGCCCAGCCGCTCCGCAGCATAGTGGGATCTTCCAGGACCGGGGCACGAACCCGCGTCCCCTGCATCGGCAGGCGGACTCTCAACCACTGCGCCACCAGGGAAGCCCCTTACTGCTGTTTTTGAGTTCTTAGAGGTAAAAGCACAAGTATTTGCTCTCTGATACCCTCAATCTGCAGGCTCGAACCTACCATACAGCAATATAGCAATTATTTAGGTAGGAACTACTTGTGTGGACAGGTTCCAAAATCTAACTTACCACTTTTTCACCCCAAACCTGTTCTTCTTCCTAATTCAGTTAATGACAGTAACTCATTTTCTCACACAGGTATGAAATCTTTTGTCTTTGACTTCAATTTTTTGCTGTCATCCAGAATTTGCCAAATCCTGTGAATTCCACTTCTACAATATCTCTGGAACTTCATCCCTTGATTCCATTCCCATTGCTACTACTCTAATCTAGGCCCTCAGTAGTTCTCGTCTAGGCTATTCTAAACCAGTCTCCCTGTGCCACAGTCTCTCCTTCCTCCAAACCATCTTAACCCACTGTTAAAAGATTTCCATAGAATAGCTCAGATCATGTCACTATATCCCTGCTCAAAACCTTTCATGGCTTCCCATTCCTTACTAAAAAAACAAAGCATTCAAAGCTTCAAACTCTCTTTCCATTCTTGTCTTCTGCTGCTCTCCATTACATCCCATATTCTAACTAACGTAGACTGATTCTTTAAAAAAAAACATTTATTTTGTATTGGAGTATAGCCGATTAACAACATTGTGTTAGTTTCAGGTGTCCAGCAGAGTGATTCTGTTATATGTAGACACGTATCTATTCTTTTTCAAATTCTTTTCCCATTTAGGTTATTACAGAGTATTGAGCAGAGTTCCCTATGCTATACAGTAGGTCCTTGTTGGTATAGCAGTGTGTACATATTAGACTGCTTCTTGACCTCTGCCCTTACTGCTTCCTCTTTATGGATGTCTCGGTTCACCAGCTCTGCATCCCTAATGCCATCTCATCTATGAAAAGAAGGCTACATCTCTGACTAGGTGTAACCCTTTCTGTCTTTAATTTCTCATGGCACATTGAGATCTCTTCTAGATCACAGTGATTAATTCTGTAACATAGTTATTTGTTTAATGGGCCACAGAATATTCTCTATCTTTCATATAGAAAAGTGCCTCACGCATAGCAAGTTCTTAATAAATAAAGGAGGGAAGGCAGGCAGAGAAGGGAATGAAGTCAATTTTCTGGTTGTACGTGTGAACGGAATGATGAGCTAACCACCCATCTGCTAACAACTCCTGACTAATTTGAAATGGATGGACAACAAATGAAAATGCTCTCAGAAAGAAATTAAAGAGACATTAAATGCAAAGACATGTTGTATTCTTGGATAGCAAGACAATACTGTCGAGATGTCAAAACAACCCAAAGTGATTTATAGATTCAACACAACCCCTAACAAAATCCCAACAGCCTTTTTGCAGAAAAAGAGAGGCCAATTCCAAAATTCAAGTGAGACTGGAAGGACCCTTGAGTAGCCAAAACAATCTTGGAAAATAATAAAGTTGGAGAACTCACAGTTCCCAATTCAAAACTTAGTACAAAGCTACAGTGTTCAAAACAGTGGTCCTAGAATAAGAATAGACATATAGAGGCTTCCCTGGTGGCACAGTGGTTGAGCATCTGCCTGCCAACGCAGAGGACACAGGTTCGAGTCCTGGTCCGGGAGGATCCCACATGCCACGGAGCAACCAAGCCCACGTGTCACAACTACTGAAGCCCACGTGCCTAGAGCCCCTGCTCTGCAACAAGAGAAGCCACCGCGATGAGAAGCCTACCCGCTTATGAGAAAGCCCGCGGGCAGCAAGGAAGACCCAACGAAGCCAAAAATAATAAAAATAAAATTAAAAAAAAAAGAATAGAGATATAGACCAATAGTATAGAATTGAGAATCCAGAAATAAATCCATACATCTACGGTCAATTGACTTTGACAAGGATGGCAAGACTATTCAATGGAAGAAAGAATAGTCTTTTCAACAAATGGTTCCGGGACAACTGGACTTCCATATGCAAACAAATGAAGTTGAACTCCTACTTCATATCATATACAAAAATCAACTCTGAATATATCAATGACCTAAATATGAGAGCTAAGTCCATGAAATTCTTAGACGAAAACACAGGGGTAAATCTTTATGACCTAGCATTTGGCAATGAATTCTTAGATATGACAATAAAGCATGAGCAACGAAAGAAAAAAACAAATTTGGCTTCATCTAAATTAAAACTTTTGTGTATCAGAAGTTTTCTTGACATTATCAAGAAAGTGAAAAGAAAACTTACAGAACAGGAGAAACTATTGACAACAGAATAGGAGAAACTATTGACAAATCAAACATCTGGTAAGGGTTTAGTATTCAAAATATATAAAGAATTCTTATAACTCAACAACAAAAAGAGAAAAACCCCAACTTTAAAATGGGCAATGGATTTGAATAGACATTTTTCCAAAGAAAACATACAAATGGCCAATGGGCAAATGAAAAGATGCTCAACATCATTAGTCATCAGGGAAATGTAAATCAAAACTAAAGTGAGATACCACTTCACGCCTACTATGATGGCTATAATTTAAAAAATGGAAAATAAATGTTGGTGAGGATGTGGAGAAACTGGAACCTTTATACATTGCTGATAAGAATGTAAAATGGTTCAGCTGCTGTGGAAGTTTGGTGGTTCCTCAAAAGTTAAGCAGAGAATTGCAATATGACAAGCAAATCCACTTCTAGGTATATACTCAAAAGAATTGAAAACTGGGGCTTAAACAGATACTTGTACACGAATGTTCACTGCAGCATTATTTTCAAGAGTCAAAAGGTGGAAACATCTGTCCATCAAAAGATGAACTGATAAACAAAATGTGATCTACACGCACAATGGAATATTATTTAGCCATAAAAAGGAATGGAGTAGGTGATGTATGCTTCAGAATGGATGAACCCAGAAGGCATTATGCTAAGTGAAAAAAGCTGGACACAAAAGAAAAAATATTGTACAATTCCACTTACATGAAATATCCAGAATAGGCAAATACATAGAGACAGAGAGTAGATTAGAAGTTACCAGGGGCTGGGAGAAGAGGAGAATGGGGAGTTATTGCTTTGGGGCACAGAGTTTCTGTTTGGGGTAATGAAAGTTTTGAAAATAGATATGGTGATAGTTGCATGACACTGTTAATGTAATTAAAATATCACTGAAATTATAATTAAAAATGGCTAAATTGGCAAAAAAAATTGCTGTCAGGGGTTAGTTAGTTAAAGGGCTATCATGTCAAGGAAGCCACAAAGTAGATGCCATTCACTTTACTATATCAGAAAAGTCACCTATTCTTTCACTCAATGTCCAATATGTATTTATAATTCCATTCTCACCATATTCTATAAAGCATACCTTCATGCTGCCCAGGTGACTGTGCCATTCTGCTCCACGCATTACTCCTCCTGGAATATTCTCATCTATAAAAGCATTGAGAGATGTAGGATCAACAAGATCATAAGGCAAGTCCTCATCCTCTCCCAAAACAGCAACAACAATAACAAAGGGTAGGGAAAATACCTACCTGATTTGTTTGGGCAACTGGGCTGACCCATATGCATCGATGGATGATTATTTGCGTAAAGAGATGCCAAATGCTTTAGAGTGTCTTTGTTTTCCACTACAAAAAGAAAAATACAGAAGTTAGCGGAGAAATTGAAAAGATTTGTCTCCAAGTTCAACTTCATGGACACAAAAGTCATATTCCTTTCCTTCTAGTAAATCTTGTACCTCACTGAAGTTTATTGAGGAGTTATTATAATTAAGCACACGGTTCTGTTCACTCCAAGATAATCTGACCAAGAAGATAAGCATCTTCCTTATATTAAAAGGCACTAACGGCGAGTTTAACAAGTTATCACACTAAAATACAAACCTATTTTGGTATGTTTTACTACATTTGGGGGCAACTGTGGCCTAATTACAATATACCTTGTAAGCTGCATTGCAAGCAACACAAATTATCTCCATATACAATGCCTCAGTGAGATCAACAGGCAACTGTTTAACTCACCACAAGGTGCAACCAGTCAGTCAAGGTTTAAAGCAGGAGAGGGCAATTCTGTATTGTTAATGTTTGGTTACATAATATGGATTTCTTGGGGTGGGCACTGTGTCTTATTCCCTTTTGTATTTCCAATGTCCAGAGATATAATAATTGTTCCATAAATGTTTATGGAGTAAAAATTGAGCAGATGTGACAAGATGGCTACATTGAATAAAGCTAGGCCATCATTAGATCTGACCTCCCTGTTCCAAGTAACTGAACTGTTGATGTATGTACAGACTTCTTAGGCTGTTTATTCATGCAGTGTGCTCAAATGCTCACCATTTAAAAATTTTTTAGAAGGGATGTTACCTAATTGAAATTTCCTATTTAAGCTTAAATAGTATATATGTAAAGTGACACTCTACATACCTGTTTGTACTGGCTTGTCATATGGGTATGTGACCAGCACTGAACCACCATCTAAAGCAACAGAAAGACTGAAGTCCTGTTTCTGAATCAAATTTTCAATGATGGCTTTAGTTTCAGGTTGGGAGGCATTATCTAAAAATATAGAAATGTCAAACATAAAATACCAAGTTTTAAAATTTTAGTATGAGTAGCTAAGAAAATATTCCCTACTTGAGCACAGTCAAAAGGCTAACTTACAAAATCTGTAGATAAATACTTTATTACTCCATAAGCCACTACCTCACGCAAGAAAGATACTTCCTAGGAGGTAGGTTATTTTGAGTTTTACACCCTTTAGGATAATGTTGAAAGGTTAATGACTCTAACCAAGTTTAAGAAAATTCTTACTGGAAACAAAAAGGGATGGACATATCCTCTTTTAAAAAATAATAACCTGTCCTTGAAAGAAAATAAGATTTTCAGAAATCAGGGTATTTTCTGAAGCATCGTTTGCAAGAGCAAAAAATTAAAAAGAAACTAAATGTCTATCAGTAGGGAAATTGTTGAATAAACTAGAGTACTACCATATATTAATAGCATAATAAGATGCCATTAATAAGAATGTTAGAGATCTATGAGTATTGAAATAGATAGATGTCAATGATATATCCAATAAAAATGTTGCAGAACAATATGTATAGCTGATGATCCTATTTAAGTAAATAAGAAACAGGCCCCTTCAAATCAATACACACATACATTGTGTGTGTGTATACGTGTGTGTACACTCATATATAAGAGAGTAGAGAGGAAGAATATACATCTCTGTATGACTATGATGAAAACCTCCCCCCCAATATTATTGATTGAATTTCTAAGAAAAAAACTTGAATTACTTTTGCAAATGAAAAACAAGAAGAATTTGAAAAGTTTTCTAGATGTCTCTATTCATTTATATTGTACATCCTAGACAAGAAAGCACCCCTTACTCATCTATAAAATAGGATCAACCAATCTCCTAGCAAAGAGAAATAAAATTATCTACCAAGTACTTTAATGACCTAAATATTGGTCTTACTTGTGAAGTCTGTATCCAGGTCTTTGCCACGAGCATTTGTCTGTCCTATCTTTGAAGTACAGTCTTTCTCTTGTGCTCTCTCTCGCCCATCTGGATTTAGAGAAGGGACAATCACAATTCTAGTCCTGTCGACCAACTAAAACGGAAACAGAAATCAATGAGTTTATTAGCTCTATGTGGAATCAAAAGGTACCCTCCCATGCTTCAAACAGAAAGTCTTTATTGTTTGTTTTAAACACAGATTTAAAAGGCAGAACTGAAAAATAAATAAAATTCTCTCTTGCTCCAAAAAAATCAAAAAAGAAACAAAAAACTGCACAGCTGCTGTTCCCAGAGACCTCCCAATATCTTACAACAGGGTCAGAAACCACTGTCTGTAGGCTAAACCCAGCCTGCTGCTTGCTATTGTAAATAAAGTTTTATTGGCACACAGCCTTGCCCATTCATATGACTTTTTTTGTTCTGCAATGGCAGAGTTGAGTAGTTGCAACACACAGCATCTGACCCACAAAGTCCAAAATATATACTATATGGCCCTTTATAGAAAAAGTTTGCTGACCACTGGCTTAGATGAATCATAACTGACCAATAAATAAAAATAATACAAATACAATAAACACAATAATATTGTATTTATAATAATATTATACTTCCAGATTAAAAACTGGAACATATAATGTGACAAATATCAATGTATGTCTGGAAACAATGAGACAGAAGAGTTGAAATCAGCATATCAAAAAAAAATGAGGTGGGATATTTGTCTTACTCATAATTTCTCCCTCAAATGAGCCATATCCAGAGGTGTTAATACCTACATTTATGGCATGAATTTCTGATATAATTCATCCTACATATTTCTAATAATAAATCAGAATAAGTGATCCCTGGTTTATTTATTCTAGTAAAATTGTCAGTAGCTTGAAAATATATTTGCAATCCTTTAATTCATTTATGCTGGAATCTCTGAGGGAGATTTTTTTCCTATATGCTTGGGCTTAACCATATGTCTCTGGGTATACGTATATTTTCTTGAACTCTCCAGACAATTCCGGCACTTAGCTCAAAACAAATGGCAATCTAAAGTGATCTAAGCCTAATTAGACCAGTGAGGCAAATTCTAATAAACTAGGAGTTTTGAAATGCCTGGTAGGTGTTTTACCTGGGATATATAGTCTCTTATAACCTTAAGATCAGTAGGTAGTAACTCTGGCTAAATGTTAGAATAACCTAAGGAGCTTTTAAAGAAATATTGATGCTTCTGGGGATGGAGCCCAGGCATTTGGTATTTGTAAAAGCTTCCCGGATGTTTTCAATGTATAGCCCGGGTAGAGAACCACTGTCCTAGGTAATCTCCCTTTTAAAAAAGAACAACAACGAAAATCTTTGAAATACTCCTGCAACTCACATGAAGAAGTCAATGGGATCTGCTTTGCTGAAAATGGTAAAATAATTTTTGATCAAGTCTGATTTAAGTTCATCTCACCTAATCCCACATCATGGGATCCTAATCATGACATCAATTCTTTCCAAATTTCTTTCAGGGGAGGCAGTAGGGTAAAACAGAACAGCACAGGCTTTAGAGTGAGACAAGCTTGGGTTTAAATCCCTGCTTTACCACTTAGTAGCTGTGTGACCTCCTGTAAGTTATCAAATATCTCTGCCTCAGTTTTCACATCTATAAAATGAAGCTAACATAATTGCAGGGTTGAGGATTAAATTATGATGTATGTAAAGTACCTAGCACATAGTAGGTATTAAACAAATACTAGTACTTTTTCCCTTTCCTAAATTCTATACAGACAGTGCCAATTAGTGAGTGTTCTAGACAGATGCACACTCTTTCCTTCCTTTCCCTAAGACAACACAGAAACTAGGTTGCTTAATCATACATAACCAGCTTCTGGATCAACGTTCTATTCTATAGTCACGAGCGACTAAAGTAGGCACTGCCATATCACTTTTTCTAAAATCTCTTAGCATCCAAGGTGTCCAATAATTTCATCTTTATTACATGAAAAGAAACCCGATTTCTCTTCTACCTCACTTTTCAATATAGTATCCTAGTTATAAATAATTGGCAATGGAAGTCCCTCTAATTAGAATATACATCACTGTGAGTAAAGATTGGAAGGGTAACATAAAGGAATAGAGGACTGAATGCAAATCTTTATTATTTTTTTCCTCTATGGCTCTTAATACATACAAAGAAATATAATAGAAAGACACTATTAACAATGACTATATACCAAGGTCCATTTTTAAAGAGTAAAGTGTATAATGACCTTAAAAGTACCTCTGTATAAAATCTAACAGGAAGTTAAATTTTTAAAAAATGGTGCCTTGATATCAGTGTATCACTGAGCTTTTTCCTTTTAAAGCATGTCAAAACAGGCTATTTTCTTACTTGGGTAACAGCTGGGTTCTTTTTGTAGTTTAGGCAGAGAAATTCTGCCAGAGCCAAAAGAAGTTCAGTTCCAACTGGAGCATTTCCATGGATACCAGCAACAAAACGAATCTTTGGTTCTTCAGGCTCAGATACATTGGGCTTATTGGAGATTTCAAGGGACCAAATGTGACGATATTCAGCACTCTGTCCCAAACTTTCAAAAACCAGAAACAAAAAGTCAGCAAGTAATCAAGTATTATGTTAATGCTGCCTTACAGATTTTAAAAAAAACAAATGAGAACAAAATTTGAAAAGTCTTAAAAAGTCTTTAAAGAGTAAATCTTTATGTCAGACTACTTTAAGAAAATTAGGTTCCCTTAATCAAAGAAAGTCAAATAGATGTGAGATACTATCAGATTTAGGAAAGATCATGATTTAGTTCAGCATTCCTCCAAATTGTCATTCTCCTATCATCTTCATGATATTTACCCAATCTTCTATAATCTATACTACTCTTTAGTTAATATATGTCTTTTTTTTTTTTTTGGCTGTGCCGCCTAGCATGTGGGATCCTAGTCCCCTGACCAGGGATCGAACCCGCGGCCCCTGCACTGGAAGCATGGAGTCTTCCAGTGAAGTCCCAGGGAAGTCTCTAGTTAACATATGTCTTTTAAGTTAACTCACTTAAATTTTTATTATGGAAATATTTAAATATACACAAATGTAGAGCACCTTACTTTTAAAATCTAAATTAATTTACACAAATAAGACATTTTATACTTTAAATGCAGTACCAAGATTACAGCAAAACTAATTGAAAAGGCCTGCTTTCTTTGATATAAAGGGAGATTTACAAGAGTTAGATAGAAAAAAAATACTGGCATTAAATTGAGGATTAATAGAATAGACAAAGTACCACTATCTCACAATGGTATTTAATGATACTAAGCAACCGTTGGAGGACCACCTAAAACTGCCTTGTGTCCCACCACTGGCAGGTGTTGCATATTTGCTGGGGAACTATTTAACTAAGAAGTGCATGTTTAATTGAAAGGTTAAAAAAAAACAAATGAACTAAGTAAATGGATAGCAAAATAATGTCCAATTTTTTGTTTTAAAATAAGGAAGTCTGTAACGTCTATATGGCACTAACATGGACAGTATTAAAACCTGACCTGGGCAGAAATGTTCAAGAGTCAGTTGCGGAAGAGAGGTAATTGGTATTGCCAAAGTAAATATCAGTCTTTGCAATTACAGACATTATAAACCAGTATTTGAGAAAGTAAATTTACTGGTAAAATTAAAAGAACCAATGAAGGAAAAAAAGTGAAAAAGTGAAAGTCTAGTTAATGTTCATTAGGTTTGTAGTAGAGAACTGTAAGTTCAGGGCAAAAAGTAAAGGCCCTAAAATAGGCAAATAACAGGAATCAACAAATCAAGGAAATAGTTTTGAGACAGTGAAAGTGAAGCAGAGAAGCCTAAGAAGTGAAGGTAAAAGTTGTCTCAGCCATCAGTTTTACATAAGCCGGTACTGCATGTTTTCCCAGAACCCTCAATCACATATGTCCCTAAGGCTTCAGGGAACCATGACTGTGAGTAGAGACTGAAGCACAGAAAATGATAGCCAACCAGGCTTCATTATTTAATTTGAAGAAAAGGTTAAACCTGATCCCTGACAAGTGAGCTCATAGTTCCAAATTTGTCCCTGCCCCCAGCAAAATGAAACAAACTAAATAATATTTAGTCAGAACGTGAATCTGCAACTGAGAAGTAGAAAGGGTTTTGAAATCAAAGTAATCATTAGAAAGAATGATTTTACATTTTCTGGAGGCACAAGCCACACACTGCTAAACTAACAAGTAATTCTGCTCCAATGTTTCTCATAAGAGTTTCCAAGATTCATTGATAGAAAGATCTCCAAGCAAACATCTGTTTCAAAATAAGTGAAATCCAACTCTCTATACATTCAGCTCCCAAATATCTCTAAATAAATTACAAGAACCATTTAATGTGGCTTATGCTAAATGTAACCTCTTTAAAATAAAGAAAGAAGGAAGGGAGGGAGGGAGGGAGGAAAGAAGAAAGAGAGAGGGAAGGAGAAAGGGAGAAAGAAAGAGGAAAAAAAGGTAGCAAGAAGGGTGACACTTACTTGGTAAGATTTGTAATATGTGGGTAGTTCATCACAAGTCCTCTCAGAAACTCTGATAAGTCCTTGTATGAATGGTATCGATAAAGAGCCAGATTTGAGGAGGAGCGTAACATGAAGCCTTCCAAACCATTCTCAGCTGAAAGGTCTTTAATTAAAGTTTCAAACTCTTTAGTAGTGGGATCGCTGGCACCCTCATTGTTGGTGCTGTCCCCCTTGCCTTTCTTTGATTCATTGTTTGAATCTGTTGAAGATCGAACAAGTGTGAAGTTGACCTGAACAGCACCTTCACTGTTTACCGTCACATTCTTGGTAACTGGATTATACCTGTAATAAAGGAGACAGATCAGAGCCACGCTTCTGCAGCTGGAGTACCCAAACCCTGGGAAAACAGAGGTGTGCAGAGGATATGTGAATCCTAGAGATAAATGTGGTGCATCTCCCTAAAGGGTCAAATTGTTAACTTTGTGAGAATTTAAGATTTGTTTTAAACATTAATGAAGACCATCCAAGGGTAGACTATAAAACATAAATGAGTTTTTAAGATTAAATATATGACTTCAAAAGAAAGCTCATGCTTGCAGTGTATACGCCCATATTTCCTGGAATCTGAGTTCATTTGTCTGTCATCAGGGAATATGATGGAAAAAGTTTGAGAAGTACTAACTTAGGACATTCTCTGCCAAACGCATCATTCTTGCCCCATTTTTCAGACACCTTGATGTTTTGGTTTTTCCAATACTATGCCAAAACTGAAAAAAACCAGAATAGACTTCTTTACTCGTTAAAGTTCTAACCCATTCATTTACAGACCACTTGATATTTGAAAACCATTTTTTAAAAAAAGGTAACAATAACTTTAAATGTTTCCATGTATTTACCCTTACTTCAATGAGTGTTCAAACTAACTCTTCAGAAATAAGAGAGCTAGTAGGGGGAGGGGAAAATATTCTGTGGGAACACCTACATGTATCAAATATAAAAAAGAAAACTACAAGAGGATAAAAGTTATAAGTTTCGACTAAAAAGTAAGGTGGCTCCAGTTCTAAGGTATTTGTAAAGGAGGAGGAACATAAGGAATATTAAGTTTTTTCCAAGGGAAAAGGTCATAAGTTAATTTTTTCTTTTCAAGTAAATATATCTTTGTGGTGAGAAAAACTGTAAAAAATATGAAAATGGCTTTTCTCAGAGAATTAGCAGTAAGTAAGAAAATCTCACTTGATGCGAGAAGGCAAAGGTACAATAATAAAAAATAAGTGTCTGTGAAAGAGTTTTAAAAGGGTACAGATGTAAAGTGGTGGTATTTTGGGGACAACATGACTAGAAGTATGCAGAACAGAAGTCTTTTTTTCCCTACTAACAAGTACTTCCCAGAACTGTTACCCATAGTGAAGGAAATCAGTCACTATGGCTTTACATCTGGACAGGGGAAGGTGACCTGAGAGGATGAAGGTAAAAGAGGCTACTGTTCAAAGTGAATAATTTCACAGATTTCTTACATCTGACGGTTCATGTACTCACTGTGCCATCAGAGAAGAGTCAAA
The DNA here is from genome assembly GCF_937001465.1 of Orcinus orca. Taxonomy (NCBI): domain Eukaryota; kingdom Metazoa; phylum Chordata; class Mammalia; order Artiodactyla; family Delphinidae; genus Orcinus; species Orcinus orca. Next base: position 6,472,083 of record NC_064577.1, on the reverse strand, counting down.
TGTGTAACCAGCTCTAGACTTCTCAGCGTTAAACTCAAGGTTGCTTAGCCTCTACAGGGCTTTCTGGCAATAATCTTTTAGAATGGAACTATGCTTATTTCTTCTCCAAGCACTCAATTACAAAGCATTCAGTAACTCACCCTCGAGCAGATGCTGTGATTTTATAAGTTCCTGGAACCAACAGACGCCAGTAATCTCCAGTTTTGTAAGTAGTTACTGGGTGATTAATTTCAGCAACACTAATGGTGGCATTTAATATACCTCTGCCATCTGTGGCATCTAGGACGAATCCTTTGACACCCTGATGAACCTGGATAAAGCACAAGCACACCCAGATTTTACTGATAAAGATCATCATCTAATTATTTTGGAAGTTCACATCCAAAATAACAGATTGTTAAATAATGTAAACATGTAGAACAAATAGGAATTCAGGAGCTCAGAGTAAAGCTAAATGTAACCGCCCATTAAACAAAATATTTCAGTTTCTGAAAGGCTAGTTTTTCATAAGTTAGATTTGTCTTTATCTTCCTATCAGCTACAGAAAGACATTTTGAAGACAAGTGGAGGAAATTTGAACATGGATTAGGTATTAGGTAGTATAGGGAGTTACTGTTAATTTTCTTAGGTGAGATAATAGCAATTGGAGAAGTCAGGTAGGAGAATTAACCTTATTTTTAGAAGATGTATTCCGAAATACTTTGGGATAAATATCATAACACCTGCAATTTATACTGAAATAGTTCAACAAAGGTGTGCGTGTGTTTATATATATATAAAATACAAATGCAGCAAAGTATAAAAATTGTTAAACCTAGGTAAAGGAATAGTAGTATTTATTGTTAGTCTTATAATTTTTCCTGATGCTTACAAATTTTCAGAATAAAATGTTCTAAAAAATTAGTATGCAAACTCACAGCCATTATGCCATTCTACTCAGCAAAGTACTGGCACAAAGTATTAGTCAGATTATCCTAATAATTTTAACCACTATTAGCATATTTCTTATAGTCTTTACCTATTGGCCACGATGCACATCCAAACAAAAGGAAATTAATCGTTTCACAGTAAACCAATGGCGAAAAAAAAAAAATTTACCCCATAGCCCATCTTTATCACTTGACAAATTCTTAGGCATGTACCCAATCTATAGTAGCCCTTTATAAAGACAAGGGTAAAAAGTGACCACTAACCATTAAGTGCCAAACATCATCCCTATATTGTTTAATCATTTTTAACTCTTCTTTGCGCATATAAATAAACTCATTTACATCCATGAATTTTCTAGATAAATACACGAAAACATGAATAGGTCAAACTGGAATTCAAATGAGGTGTATTCTAAAATCAATGCATGAAAACCACATGTACACACAAAAATCTTCTTGCTCTTGGGAGAAATTTCATGTCACTCCAGAATCGTCACCTGTTTCAGAAACTGGATTAGAGATCTTCGATTCTGTTCCCAAAATTTGGGCAGATCTTTCTCAAATGGGTATTTCACACAACCAAGTTCAATAGTCACTTCAAAGCAGTTTGTTTGTAAATAGTTCCAGTCCTGCATACCACCTGAAGGATAAAAATTTTAAATTAGTTACTCTGAAGAAGTTCTAACTAGCTCAGATCCCAAATCGTAAGCAACATTCCTAGTAAAAAGCCAAATTCATCTTTTATCAGCATGGCTGAAAACCAATAATGCGTTCATTTGAGAGCTCTCTGATGCTTGTGGTCCAGGTAAAACATCTGTACTTTCATGTTCAGGAAGAATTCAAGTGTAGCTCACACTCTTCTTCTTAGCACATCTAAAGTTCTTTGTAATAGCCAGCAGTAAAATATAACACTTTCATGAGGTTTCAGTACATTATTTTACTCAAAGGTCAAAGTACACCAAATATTAAAAATAGTTGAAACGGTAATTTGAATATTTTAAACTATTTATACAATATTTTTAAAAGAATGATTCTTTCTCAAAATTAAAAAATCAGTAACAAGCAGTACCATCCAGGGGGACAGAAAATCCATCAAGTTATACGGTCTTAATATAAAAAATGTTTACCTGGGACATTGTACCAACTGGCTCCATTTGTTATTCCATGAGGAAAATATTCATTAGGGTACATATTCTTGCAAGGTCTACCTTGAAACATCTGGGAATTTTCCTGGGAAAAAAAAAAAAGAATCTTTACTTGTATTTGTTTGTATCTGCATCAAAAAACATGGGAAGGATAAAGAAAGATAGGAAGAGTGTTTAACAATAGGGTATATGTGGGGGTGGATGGAGTCATGGGAAGCAGTGACTTTCTACCTATTTTTTAAAATCAAAGCTAAACAGTTTATGCTCTGTAAAAAAAAAAAAAGTGAAGACTTCATTTATTACTTGTAATTACAAGTAATATAAAAATCCAACCCAACCCCTCTCAAAAACAAAAACAACACTGTTCATATTCGTACTTTACTTCATGATCTCAAGAAGCTTAAAGTCCAAAAGAGGTAATTCACACACAATGGAAAGTAAGCATCTTTCTCTGACTTCTTGGGGACTAAGGTAGCCCCGCTGTGCTTTGACTGCACTCTGTACAATTATTTTATCCTGTTAAAACTGGTTGCACCTCTTTTCCCCCTAAAGACAATACACTACTCCTTGAAATAGTTTGTGTCTTTGTGCCCTCGGCATCCAGCAGTGTCTACATAGCACGTGTGCAATTGCTTGTTCAATGGAGAGTAAGAAAAACTGCCACAGAGGCACAAATAAACACTACTGGGAGCTAGAGGAGAGAAAGATTATTTCTGACTAGAGTGGCAGGGGAATTTTCCTGAAGAAATTAAGCTTTGAAAGGTGGTCAAAACTTCATTTCTCTCTTTTGTAAATAGAAAAAGAAAAAAAGTACAGAAAAGTGTAAAGAGAAAAGTAATTTCTCACTTTCCCATCACTGAGAATTAACCATTTAACTTTAAAATATACAAAACAACCCCCTTTCGTAAACTTGACATACCAATTACAGGCTTATGATCCCACCAATGTTATCAAATGAAAGCTATTGTTTTAGGTTACTGGAATATTTGTGTACATGCTCTTTTGCTCTCTGGTTTTTCCACTAAACACTTGCACACATCTTCTATGTCTCTATACCCCCATCTCCATTTCTATCAATATCTATCCATTTGATTATAAATTATATAGATGTACTACTGTACTAATTAATATAGTATGTATATTACAAACCTGCATTAAAAAATCATTTTAAAAACAGAACGTCTAATATAGTCTTCCTACATCTTAACGGATCATCTAGTATAAAACCCACTCTAGACACCACAGTTCTAGGCAATTACTGTTAACATTTTGACTTTATTCTCAGAGCAATAAGGAACTTCTGAAGATTTCTGATGGAAGGGTGATATATGATATATTCATGGCTCTAGGAAGTTTATTCCAATAATAATGTGAAAAAATGGACCAAAGCCAGGGAGACTCATCAGAGTACTACTGAAATAATCCAACTGAGAGATAATGAGCATCTGAAAGGTTGTGACAGATAGGTTTTACCATGTGTATTTTACCATCTTCTTTAATTCTCACTACTCTACTTTGATAATCTTTTTTGAAAAAACTAATTAAAAATTTTAAAGCAGTTTGACAACTTAAAGAAGACAGGGGGTGAGGATGTAGGTGTCCAGTCTCAGTCCACATATAAAGAGTCTAAAATATATACCAAGACAGTAAATGATTCTCTTCTTTTTGCTTGGCTATAGTCTCTAATCTTTTTGTAATAACTTTCATTATATGAAACAACTTTTTAAAGAGGCATTTACATAGTGGTGACAGCTAAAGCAACTGGATGCAATTGCCAAGACAGTAAAAATGACTAAGGACAGAATATGGAGGCGGGAAAAAAAGTAAAAGAGAGAGGTTGAGCCACTGAAAGAGAAAAAAGGAAGCAAAGCTCTCTGCTATATAATGTAACAGAGATCAAGGGGAGAAGACAAGAGTGTTAGACTTCAGAGGTCAAGAACATTTTAAAAAAATAGACTTCTGGTAACCTTTGAGGGGGCACTTCCAGGTAAAACAATGTAGGCAGAAGACAGATGACAAGAAACTGAGGCATGAGAGAACACTAATGAAGTGGAGATAAGCAGAGACTATTCACTTTTCTTATTCTTTTCTTTTGACTTCTTTTGAACTAATTTTAGAGTTGCAGAAAAATTGCAAAAATAGTACAGAGAGTTTTATATGCCTTTGATCCAGCTTTCCCTGATGTTAGCATCTTATATAACCATAGCACAATGATCAAAACAAGGAAATTAACACTGGCATGATACTATTAACTAAAAAAACCTATATTTTATTCAAATATCACCAGTCTTCCACTAATGCCTCCTTGAAATTTTCTCTTCACTTATGTCACACTGTATAGCTCCATTTTCTCACTTTCACTTAATTGAATTCATTGAATTTCATTATACTTAAAATATAATAAAAGTTATTGTAGAAAGATTAGAAAATTGAGGCAAACCAAAAGAAAAAAATATAAACCTAGAGATCACCAATCATTTAATAGTTTGGCATATAACTTTTGATGTTTTTTTAGCCTACATACGAACTGAGCATGGATACCCCACCCCTGAGTCTTCTCTAGGTTCTCAAAATCTGCTTTATTGAAATATAATTCACACCCCACACAACTCACGCATCTGAAGTATACAACTCAATGGTCCTTGGTATATTCACTCAGTTGTGTGACCATCGCCACAGTAAATTTTCGGACATTTTCATGACCCCAAAATAAACCTGTACCCATCAGCACTCCCCATTTCCTCCCAACCTCTTCCCTGCCCCTCCCTACATCCCAAGCCCAAGGCAATTACCAGTCTATTTTCTGTCTCTATGGATTTGCCTATTCTGGACATTTCATATAAACGGAATCACACAATATGTAGTCTCTTGTGACGGGCTGCTTTCACCTAGCATGTTTTCAAGGGTCATCTAAGTTGTAGTTTGTCTCAGTACTTTATTTTTTTTTATGACTGGATAGTATTCCATTGCATGGATATATCACATTTTGTTTATCCACTTATCACTTGATGGACATGTGGGTTGTGTCCATTTTGGCTATTATGGATAATGCTGCTATGAACATTTGTGTACAAGTTTTGTGTGGGCTATGTTTTCATTTCTCTTGGACATATACTTAGGAGTGGGATTGTCAGGCCATATGATAATTCTATATTTAACATTTTGAGGAACCGCAATTGTTTTCCAAAGCAGTTGTACCATTTTACATTCCCACCAGCAATGCACAAGGGTTCCAATTTCTCCACATCCTTACCAACCCTTGTTCTTTTTTTTTTTTTTTTTTAAACTATCATCCTAGTGGGTAAAAAGTAGTATCTCGTTGTTTTGATTTGCATTTCCCTTTTTGTGAGCTTGTCGGTCATTTGTATATTTCTTTGGAGAAATGTGTATTCAGATTCTTTGCCCATTTTTCAATTGGATTGTCTTTTTATTATTTAGTTGTAAGAGTTCATTATATATTTTAGATAAAAGATCCTTATCAGATATATGGTATTCTCCTATGCTGTGGGTTGTCTTTTTACTTCCTTGATTATTATCTGTTACATGTTGAATTATGTCTCCTCCAAAAGATATGTTGAAGCCCTAACCCCCAAAACCTCATAATGTGACTGTATTTAATTACAGAGGTAATCAAGTTAAAATGAGGTAATTACAGTGGGCCCTAATCCAATATGACTGGTATCTTTATAAAAAGGGAAAATTTGGACACAGACAACAGGGAGAATACCATGTGAAGATAGAGGACTGGGATAATCCATCTAGAAACCAATCAATGGCAAAGACTGCCAGAAAAACACCAGAAGCTAGGAAGAGGCAAGGAAGGATTCCCTTCCAGGTTTCAAGGGAGCATGGCCCTGCCAACATCTTGATTTTGGACTTCTAGACTCTAGAACTGTGAGACGGAAAATTGTTACCGCAGTTCTAGGAAACTAACACAGTATCCTTTGCAACAAAAATGTATTAAAGTTTGATGATGTCCAGTATGTCTTTTTTCTGTCACTTGTGCTTTTGATGTCACATCCAGGAAACCATTGTCTAACCCAAGGTCACAAAAATTTATTTCTTTATTTTTTCCTAAAAGTCTTACAGTTTACATTTAGGTCTATGATCCATTTTGAGATTATTTTGGGGTATGATATGAGGAAGAGGTCCAAATTTATTCTTTTGTATGTGAATATCCAGTTTTTCATAACCATTTAGTGAAAAGATTTTTCTATCCTCATTGAATTGTTTTGGTGCTCTTATTGAAAAATCACTGACCATAAATGTAAGAGTTTATTTCTGGACTATCAATTCTATTTCTTTGATGTGTATATGTCCATCTTTTTTTTTCTAACATCTTTATTGGAGAGTATAATTGATTGCTCTACAATGGTGTGTTAATTTCTGCTTTATAACAAAATGAATCACTATTACATATACATATATCCCCATATCTCCTCCCTCCCACCCTCCCTATCCCAACCCTCTAGGTGGTCACAAAGCACTGAGCTGATCTCCCTGTGCTATGCAGCTGCTTCCTACTAGCTATCGATTTTACATTTGGTAGCGTATATATGTCAATGCTACCCCCTCACTTCATCCCAGCTTACCCTTCCCCCCTCCCGCATCCTCAAGTCCATTCTCTATGTCTGCATCTTTACTCCTGTCCTGCCCCTAGGTTCTTCAGAACCATTTTTTTTTTTTAAGATTCCACATATTTGTGTTAGCATACAGTATTTGTTTTTCTCTGACTTACTTCACTCTGTATGACAGACTCTAGGTCCATCCACCTCACTACAAATAACTCAATTTCGTTTCTTTTTATGGCTGAGTAATATTCCATTGTATATATGTGCCATGTATATGTCCATCTTTATTCCCGTATCACAGTGTCTTAATTACCACAGTCTTGAAGTAAGTTTGAAATTGGGAGACGTGAGGTCTTTAGCCCTTACAATTTATTCTTCACTTTAGAGATAATTTTCTTTTTCTTCCATTACTTTCCTGAATTCTACCAATTCTCTTTCATTTCTTCCTGTTTCTTTTTCCATTCCTGTTTTAATTTTTTAAATATCTGAGCCTATGTGGTTTTTCATATTCTCAGTGTGTGTTTGGGTATAGTCAATCTGCCTGGAGTGTAAACTTATAGTTTTCTTCTGCTTCTTGATTGTTTTTTGGTAGTGGTAAGGTTTCCTCAGGTGATATATGTGAAATTCCATTTCCTGATTTTTTCTGCGATGGTTCTTCATGGGTTTTTTTACCTCTTGTTCATTTTTTTTTTTGCGGTATGCGGGCCTCTCACTGCTGTGGCCTCTTCCGTTGCGGAGCACAGGCTCTGGACGCGCAGGCTCAGCGGCCATGGCTCATGGGCCCAGCCGCTCTGCGGCATGTGGGATCTTCCCAGACCGGGGCACGAACCCGTGTCCCCTGCATCGGCAGGCGGACTCTCAACCACTGCGCCACCAGGGAAGCCCCCTCTTGTTTATTTTTATTATACTGAGCTGTTTCACATGATTCCTAGTTAATGGTGCCCTTTTTCTGTCAGTCTAGAAGTCAAGGTATTTTAATGTGATTTTTGTTTGTTTGTTTGCTTATTTGCCTCGGTATAAGGGTGGAGCTCTGAGTCCACTGATTTTATGGTTCTCTTCTGTCTTGGACAATGCTACATTTCCCCCCTTTTCTCTTTCCCCTTCACTATCTAATTGTCAAAGGCCACTTCTTCATTTCTTTTTGCTTTTCTTCTCTCCCAGAAGTTGGGAGATTGGAAGATTCTCCTTTAAATCCAGCTTTCCTTTTAAATTGTGCCTATTCCTTTAAGTACACCAGGTCCTTTAATTTGCATGTACTTTGAAACCTCTTCCCTATATTCCAGTGCTTTCATCTGCCCAGTTACTATCTTAGTATTTTCAGATTTAGGTTTCAGATGTAGCGTGTTTTCAATGTTTGGTGGTCCTTCCGAATCACCTTTATGCCTGCTGTTCCTTAAAGCCCCCTCTTTTGTCTTCACCGATTTTCTTGGTCTGCTTTTCCTTACCATGAAGTCTTGTGGCAGGGGAAAGGTGGCTGGGCGCACAACAGATCATGATAGATCACAGTCAAGAGAAAGGAGGCTGGAGTAATGATTGAGGAATTTAATTGTCACCTTCCCATTTACAACAGAAGAAACAAAGACAAAGAGGAGGCAGGGTGCTGTGGGATCAAGAAATGAAGAAGCGTGATCAGCCAAGATGGTGGAGTAGAAAGACCCTGAGCTCACCTCCTCTCACGAGCACACCAAACTCACAACTATTTGCAGAACCACCATCAGTGAAAAAGACCGAAACCTATCAGAAAAGATCTTCTACAACTAAAGACATAAAGAAGGAATCACAACAAGATGGGTTGTGGACCATCTCGGACTCGTGATATAGTCAAGTCCCATACCCATGGGTGGGCGGCCCACAGAGTGGAGAATAATTATATTGCAGAGGTTTTCCCACAGGAGTGAGAGTTCTGAATCCCCATCCCGCTCCCCAGCCCGGGGTCCTGCATAGGGAAGATGAGCCTCTAGAGCATCTGGCTCTAAAGGCCAGTGAGGCTTAATTTCAAGAGTCCCACAGGACTGGGGGAAACAGAAACTTCACTTTTAAAGGGTGCACACAAAATCTCACACACTCTGGGAGCCAGGACGAAAGCAGTAATTTGATAGGAGCCTGGGTCAGACCTACCTGCTGATCTTGGAAAGTGTCTTGGGGAGGCGGAGGGCAGCTGCAGCTCACCCTAGGGACATAGACACTGGTGGCAGCCATTTTGGGGACCTCCTTCTACTGCATGGACACTGGTGCTGGCAGACACCCCTGTGGAATCCTCCCTCTGGCTCATTAATGCCAATACCTGGCCCCGACCCAACAACCAACCTGTAGGTGCCAGTGCTGGGATGCCTCAGGCCAAGTAACTAACCTGGCAGAGACACAGCCCCACCCATCAGCAGACAGGCTGCCAGAAGATCTCCTGAACCCACAGTTGCCTCTGGAAATAGCCCTGCCCACCAGAGGGCCCAGGACCCAGCTCCACTCACCAGTGAGAAGGCACCAGTCCCAGACTCCCCTGGGCCCTGACCCTGCCCTCCAAGAAGCCCACTGTAGCCTATGGACCAGCTTCACCCACCAGGGGGCAGACACCAGACAAGAGAAAACTGCAATCATCAACAGATGAATGGATAAATAAGCTGTGATACACACACACACACACACACACACACACACACACACACACACACACACACAGCGGAGTACTACCCAGCCATAAAAAAGAATGAAATTTTGCCACTTGCAACAACATGGTTGGACTTGGAGGGCATTATGCTAAGTGAAATAAGTCATACAGAGAAAGACAAATACTGTATAATATCACTTATATGTGGAATCTAAGAAACACAACAAATTAGTGAATATACCAAAAAAGAAACAGACTCACAGATATAGAGAACAAACTAGTGATTACCAGTGGGGAGAGGGAAGGGGGGAGGGGCAATGTAGGAGTAGGGGATTAAGAGGTACAAACTATTATGTATAAAATAAGGTACAAGGATATATTGTATAACACAGGGAATATAGCCAATATTTTATAATGACTACAAATGGAGTATAAACCTTAAAATTGTGAACCACTATATTATATACCTGTAACTTATATAATATCATACATCAAAAGTACTTTAAAAGAATTAGGAGGAAAAAAAGAAATGCAGAATATGGGTAAAACACAAATAAACAATAATTGAGAAGACAGAATCAGAATGAACACACATCAGATTATTCACAGTTCCACTTTAGTTCAAGGCAAAGTGATCTACTGAGACTAAGACAAAGCTAGGATTAGAAGGCTCAGGAAGAGGATGAAGGCTCAGAATCACCATAGTGGGAAATGAGCCACGGAGTCACGTAGCAAAATGTGAACTATTGCCAGGTAGAACTGAGGGCTCAGCTGAGGTTAGAGAGCACTATATATACATAGTGTAGTCAATTGCCATGACTGTGTGACTTTTCTGGGATGTAGAAGAGAGATGATTGTAATTACTAAGGGTTGGACATTGGCAAGGCAGGTATGTCAAAAGGGTATAAAAGATCCTAAGGTGTAGGTGAGTGCATCACTGAAAGGTATGTCCATAGGTGTAGGCTGGGTAGAAAGGAAATCAAATCAAAAGGGTCAAAGGTCAAAGAAATATAAAAAGAGGCTAAGGAATGAGAAGTTACAAAGAGGATGAAAAGTGGAACTATAATAATGGACAGAATGTGATGGGGATATGTGTATAATCTGATCACTTAGTTTTTATTTTGATGATTGGAGGGTATCTCATTTTTGTTTTATTATTTCATGTACATCCCTCTAAAACGGCATGCCCAAACAGAAGACAACTACACTTTAAGGTGAAATAATAGATGCACTCCCCTATTAGAAACTCTGAACAATCTCACAAGATGCACTTGCAGAGAATGAGGGAGTGGGAAAAATAGAATGACAGAAAGGTGTGATTACAGAGCACAGAGCTGCAGTAATAATCTTCATTTATCTATGACCAATAAAGTCACAGACTGAGTCAGTAGTAAGACCAAAAACTGAAACTAACAAGCCTAGTTCCCAAGCCTCAACTTTTAACATGCTTTCTAAGAACAACTTTTAAACTAAAATTTCACACATACATACACACACAAATATAACATTTCTGATTATGAAAGTAACGTGTGTTCATTATAGGAAGTTTAGAAAATACAGAAATTTCTACTTGCTCCTTTGCAATGTTACTACTAGGCTCTTAAATACCTTAGACCAGGGGTCCCCAACCCACAGGCTGCGGACTGGTACCAGTCCCTGGTCTGTTAGGAACCGGGCCACACAGCAGGAGGTGAGCGGCCACCAAGTGAGCAAAGCTTCATCTGCCGCTCCCCATCACTCGCATTACTGCCTAAACCACCCCCCACTCCCCACCCCTGTCCGTGGAAAAACTGTCTTCCCCGAAACTGGTCCCTGGTGCCACAAAGGTTGGAGACCACTTCCTTAGACTATAGGTTGGCAATTTTTTTCTGTAAAGGGTCAGATAGTAAAAACTTTTGGCTTTACAGGCTCTAAAGTGTCTGTTGCAATGACTCAACCCTGCCCTCTGCATCTATTGAGATGATTACAGCGTTTTTCTTCTTTAGTCTGTTAATATGGTGAATTACACTGACTATTTTCAAATGTTAAACAAGGAAGCAGCAATGGACAGTATTTTAAAGAATGGATGTGCTGTATGTCAATAAAACTGTATTTACAAGAACAGGTGGTAGGCTGGATTTAGTCCCAGAGCTGTAACTTGTCAACCCCACCTTAGACTACTTTACAAGGTTTATATTTAAGTACTTCTCAAATGAAATAAACTAGCAGTTTGTTTAATTTATTATGTTCCAGGTACTGTGCTAAAAGCTGTAGATGAAAAGACATTACCTGAACTTCATGGCTAATGGGGAAACACATGCAGTATGTTTAAAAGTGAGGTGGGAAACAGAGGAGAAAAAGAGGTAAGGTTGTCTGAAAGGAATCATGGAAGGCTTAACAGAGAAGAAAGCACTTGACCTGAGTCTTGTAGGACTTCGTTTTAACGCACTTTTTTAAATGAAAAATGAATTTTTATAGCATTTTATGTTTAAGCACAAGCCTACCTTGGAATAAGAAAGTGCTATTTGTTGAAATACAGCATCATCTGGTGATTTACTATATGTGGCAAGCCCTTGTTCATCATCATCAAAAGGGTAGTTAACCACCAAAGAACCTATGAGGGAAATGAGCAAAATGTATTGTGTTATTTCTTTCAAGATGGAGCATTAACATAAAGTAAGCTTTTCACACTACTGCCAGAGACAGGAAACCAATACAAATTTCCAAGGTTAATTTCCTCAATAGAAATGAAAAAGTTGCTAATTTCCTCAACAGAAAATCAAAGTGGATAAATAAAATATTAAATAGCTATGCATGACACTTAAAGACTGCCTTAACTGGAAAGGTCTTGGGAGTTTGCCTGAACTTACAGGCATACTTTACATGTCAGAACTGAAACCAGAAGTATACAGCCTTAATTTAAACAACTTTACTTTTATAATATTTAGGATCAGAAAAATTGAGCAAAATTTGGTACTTTTTCACTAAAATTCAGACATTTATAAGGTCATGTCACAGAATTTTAAACTAAGAAAGGACTCTTGAAGTCCGATTAACCCACCCTCTTCATTTTGCAGATGTGGAGTCTAAAATGGAGAGGCTAAACAACAAATGTATGGATAGTAGAGCCAGTCCTGACCTTCATTCAGAAAAAAATGCTAAAAATTTCTCTTATGCTCATATTATAAATTAGTCAACTGGAGTTATATCATATGATTTTTCATGACCTAAAATACAGAGAGTGATGTTTTAAAACATATATAAAGGATATCAACTCCCTTCATGCTCCCCCTAGGACATAAAGCAATTAGGGTGCTTCTCAGGCAGGAGCCCTGAGCCCACCTCCCCCACCATAGGATCAAATCCCTTATTTTCCTATTAGTCACATCATTTTCATTTGTCCATGTGCCCATTTATTCTGCCTTGATTAGGCCATTCATCTTTGCCTTTTTTGTCATGCCACTTCCTGGGCATGGAAGTGAAGGAACAAATTCAACTTGAATCCAGATGAAGTAATCCTGTGATAACAAATACCAGCAAACATTCATATATTTAAAAAAAATTTTCTTTAAGAAACAAGTATGAAGAACTATGCTCATTTTATTCCCCAAAATAGTTCTAACAAGATAAGTGTACTTCAACACCTGTTCTTAGACAAATTACTCCAAAAAAATTTAATTTTACCCTGGATCTATGACTCATGCCTAAAAGTTACAACAGAAAAAAGTCAACTTCTACTTAATATTGTCTTTCAAATGGCTAATTTTATAAGGGAAAAAAAAGTCATAAAAGACTTACAATACTCCTACAAAAGTTTATTTAAAAAATAAATAGTATTGGGACTTCCCTGGTGACGCAGTGGTTGGGAATCCACCTGCCAATGCAGGGGACACGGGTTCAAGGCCTGGTCTGGGACCGCGGAGCAACTGGGCCCGTGCGCCACAACTGCTGAGCCTGCGCTCTGGAGCCCGCGCACCTAGAGCCCGGCTCAGCAACATGAGAGGCCACCGCAATGAGAGCGCCACGCACCACAACAAGGGCTTGCCCCCACTCCCCGCAACTAGAGAGGGCCCGCGCGCAGCAATGAAGACCCAACGCAGCCAAGAATGAATGAATGAATGAATAAATAAATAAATAAAAATTAGTATCAACACAAAGAGCATTAGCTATTTTAAAAAAGATAAATCTGACTTCATCAATATTAAAAATTTTGTGCATCAAAGGACATTATTAAGAAAGTTAAAGTAAACCTATAGAATGGGAGAAAATATTTGCAAATCAGCAATTTGATAAGGGTCTAGAATCCAGACTATATAAAGAAGTCCTGCAACTCAACAAAAAGATGAAAAACCCAATTAACAATGGGCAAAAGACTTGAACAGCTATTTCTCCAAATAAGATATACAAATGGCCAAAACAAGCACACAAAAAGATGCTCAGCATCATTAGCCATCAGGGAAATGCAAATCTAAATTTCAGTGAGATATCACCTTTCACCCACTAAAACGGCTATAATCAACAACAAAAAAATTAACAAGGTGAGGATGTGGAAAAACTAGAACCCTCATACATTGCTGGTGGGAATATAAAATGGTTCTGCTACTGTGGAAGTTTGGCAGTTCATCAAAAAGCTAAACACGGAATTACCATATGATGGTATTTCCATCAAAAAGCCAAACATAGGATAACCCAAAAGAATTGAAAACAGGGACTCAGATACTGTCTGCCAATGTTCATAGTAGTATTATTCATAATAGTAAAAAGTAAAAACAACCCAAATGTCCATCAACAGATAAATAAACAAATTGTGGTATATACATACAATGGAAAATTATTCAGTCATAAAAAGAAATAAAGTACTAACATATGCTACAATATGAATGAACCTTGAAAACACTATGCTAAGTGAAAGAAGACAGACACAAAAGGTCATATATTATATGATTTCATTTCTATGAAATATCCAAAACAGGTAAATCCATAGAGACAGAACACAGATTGGTGGTTACCAGGGCTTGAGCGGCATGGGGAATGGAAAGCAACTGCTTAATGGGTAAGGGGTTTCCTTTTGGGGAGGTGAAAATGTTTTGGAACGAGATAGAGATGGTGGTTGCACAGCATTGTGAATGCACTAAATGTCACTGAATTATTTACCTTAACATGGTTAGTGTTATATGAATTTCACCTAAATAAAAAATTAATATCAAAAATTACAAAAAGAAATATTACTTTTCTCTATATTCGTTCAAAATCCTTCTAAATTGTTAAGTTGGCAGCAAAGAATTCCTCTGTTAAATTTCTTTGCCAAGATTTCAAAACTCATTTAAAGATTTTAAGATGAAAATGCAAAATACGTCATGGAAAGAAACATATCTACGTGATTGAAGAAGTATCCCCCACCATGCCAAGGTCTTGATACCACATGTAAACATCTGTCAATTATTTTCACTGGAATGTAACTAGTATTAAGTTTTCAGCTTTAGCCAACATGACGTGATGTATTTTTTACAGATTTTTTTTTTTTTTTTTGCAGTACGTGGGCCTCTCACTGTTGTGGCCTCTCGCATTGTGGAGCACAGGCTCTGGATGTGCAGGCTCAGCGGCCATGGCTCACGGGCCCAGCTGCTCCGCGGCATGTGGGATCTTCCCGGACCGGGGCATGAACCTGTGTCCCCTGCATCGGCAGACGGACTCTCAATCACTGCGCAACCAGGGAAGCACTACAGAATATTTTTTAAAGCTCAAAGTAAAAAATATTTTCTGTCAAACATGGTATACAATTAATAAAGTAAGAAAAAAGCCAAAAAATTATTTTGCTAACCAGGCTGCAACTTCATAATTCCTATTTGGGTCTTTGAGAATCGTCCATGATTACCAATTATAGAAGCATTTTCTCCTACTATTAGCAAGCCTTCAAAGTCATTTTTGGAGAATCTCAATTTACTTCTTAAATACAAATATCCATAAGTGTGTACTGTCATTTCTAAAATGGCAGGTTAATCTATATGCCATCAAATCTCGACTGTGATACTTCCTTGGATAATCCAACAAATGTGGACACTAAATTTCTTACCTATTGCCCCTGGTGTTAATACCTTCACTCTTTTTTAATTTATTGAGATATAATTCACATACCATACAATCCATCCACTTAAAGTATATAATTCACTGTTGTTTAGTATATTCACAGGGTTGAATATACAACCATCACTACTATCTAATTACAGAACATTTCATTACTGAAAAAATAAACCCATACCCATTAGCAGTCACTCCCCATCCTCTCCACCACTATCCTCTACAGCTTGAGGCAACTGCTAATCTATTTTCTATCTCTATGGATTTGCCTATTTCTGCACATTTCATAAAAAATGTAATCATACAATATATGGTTTCTTATGACTGGCTTCTATCACCTACCATGCTTTCAAGACTCATCTATGCTGTAGCATGCATCAGTCCTTCATTCCTTTTCACAGCCAGTTAACATTCAATTGTATACCACATTTTATTTATCTGATCGTTAGTCGGTGGACATTTGGGTTATTTAATACTTCCTGGTTATTATGAATAGTGCTACTATGAACGTCCACATACCAGTTTACATGTAGACATGTGTTTTCAGGTCTCTAGGGTTTTGACACTTATTCACACAACCCTAGTTGGACATTGTGATGATTTTTTGTTGTTGTTGTTGTTTATTTATTTATTTTTGGCTGCATTGGGTCCTTGTTGCAGCACACGGGCTTTCTCTAGCTGTGGCATGCAGGGGGGCCTACTCTTTGTTGCAGTGCCCGGGCTACTTGTTGTGGTGGCTTCTCTTGTTGCAGAGCACGGGCTCTTGGCACGTGGGCTTCAGTAGTTGTGGCACCTGGGCTCAGCAGTTGTGGCTCACGGGCTCTAGAGCACAGGCTTGGTAGTTGTGGTGCACAGGTTTAGCTGCTCCATGGCAGGCGGGCCCTTCCAGGGCCAGGGCTCGAACCTGTGTCCCCTGCATTGGCAGGTGGATTCTTAACCACTGAGACGCCAGGGAAGCCTCATTGTGATGATTTTTAATCTTAACCTCTCATCCTATTCAACTAAGTTCCTGCTGAATTATATGGAGGTGTATAAGCTCAGATACTACATGAGAATGAGGTCATTGTGCTACAGTTAAATACACAGCAGATAAAAGATAAGAGAATGTCAAAATCTAAACCTACATAAAAGGGCATATTAAACTTTAGGGAGAAATAGGACTAAACATTTGGATCTGTTAGTGTTTAATTTTTATAAATGACAAAGAACATGTTACCAAATTCCCAGTGAGAGGGATAAATATAAAACATTTCTGAGGGATAAATATAAAACACTTGAAGAACTAAGTGAGAAAGAAATGGAGGGAGGGAGAAGGAGGAAAAGGGAAGGAGAGGTGGAGGGTGAGAGACAGAGAAAGAGAGGGAGGCAGGGCAGATGGAAGGAGGGAGAATGGAAGAGTACTGGGAGAGGGGAGGGGTGGGGGAGGAACGGGGAAAACAGCCAGGAAACTGGCTTAAAAAGTAATGAGAAAAGACCTTTATTGTTGTCTGCCATAAAAGCAATAACAGGCTTAAGATAGCCTAAGACTATAAACAGATAAACTTCCACTGGGATTTTCAAATGCTCTCAACAAGAATTAATTAGTGGAATATCAAGTTGCTATTACCTCCATGCAGGTTTGCTGACAGCACAAATGGATAGGCCTTCATCCAGCTCATTACAGCAATAGTTTCTGGTTGGGTAGGATCTGTGATCTGAATGAACTGATCTGGGAAATTTCGGTTCAGGTCAAAGTTGTTGCTGTTATTTCTGCCGACTACACTTATTGAATCTCCTGTATGATAAAAGATTCAAATTTAAGCCATGTTTCATTTATATTTTAATCCAATACATACGACTTCAGCTATCTTAACTCAAAGGTAAGTGTGAACACATCAGGCTTCACTATGATCAAACACACTATGATTGAAACCGAGTAGGACCCTGTGGGGCCTTCCCAGGTTAAAAAAGCCCCTCTGTATCCCGTATTTCTTGTTTGTAGAAAAAAGGCTTTAGTCTCCTAGGCCTTCCCTGAGTTCCAAAGAGCAGGTATAAGCAGTTACTAATTAGGGAAGTGAGGAAATTCAGAAGTAAACGAAAAGCAGTTAAGCAAGAAAAGTAATGACAACGATTCCCGATTAAAAACAAGAGTCCTAGTTCTTACTCAAGGGATATACATAACAATCTAACATGTATCCTTGAGTCGTTCTGCAGGATGTAAGACCCCGACCCAGTAGGGGGAGGTGACTATGTGCTGAGCACAAGCATGTAGACCCTGGACTGGTTGGAACCAGAAGGCTGATGATTAAGATTCCCGAAACATCACCCTGCTACCTCCACACCACCAATCCATCAGAAGAAAGTCATGCACCCTGTACCCTCACCCCAAATGTTGCCTTTAAAAATCCTTCCCTGAAAGCCATTGAGAAGTTCAGGTCTTTTGAGCATGAGCTGCCCATTCTCCTTGTTTAGTGCCTGCAGATAAATCCTGTACTTTCCTTCACCACAACCTCATATCAGTAAATTGGCTTTGCTCTGCAGCTGGTGAGAGGATCCAAGTTCAGTTGGGTAACGTGATTAAAACACACATCGTTTTTACATTGTACATTAAAAAAAATGTATCTCTTCTAGATCTTCTGAATAGAAAGGTAAAACCATTATCCTTTCATTTCTGCCTCTGGTCATACTTTGAGGGGAAAAACTCCAACCATACGAATTATATTAACATATTGCTCATCTGTCGATAATCCACATACAGTGACGTGATCACAATGTTGAGTGGGCATGACTGGCATGAGGGGGGACTCTATTGTACTGGCATACAGGTCACTAAAACAATGTAAATAAACAGACCAAATGAAAAGAAAAAAGTTGCAGTATGCTCACATTAAAGTGATAACAAAAAGGTAAAGTTAGTCAAGAACATAGTTGGAAGGGAGGAGGAGAAAGGGTTCAACTTAAGCTTATTCCATTTTACTATGGGATGAGAGCCCTATTATTGTCATTATAATGAGAAAATGAATGCAAGTGAATGAAGAAAACCTACTAGAGGACTCACTAGTAGTAAGTAGTTCCATCTTTCAGAAAGGTCTCAAGGGAGGAATGTGGAAGGAATTTGTGAGGCTGACAGAGAATAAGGTCCTTAGCGAAAGAATCTAAATGATATATATAAGGATTAACCTGGTCATTTACTAATTGATTCTCTCAGTGTTCAGTCAGTGAGAGTAATAAACCACGTGGCTGCATATTCATATTGTGGTATCTTTTCTACTCACTGGTATCACTGCCTGGAAGGAATCACAGGCCAGGAAAAGATGGATTCTCACTCTCCTAGTGTTCTGCATAATGTGGCCCATGTAAGAAAGTTGCTCTCCCTGCCCTTACTATAATGCCCTAGGAAAGATGGGCTAGCCCAGAGGAGGCAGAGGAATGGGAAGCCAATAACTTAGCAGGTTTAGATTATACATGCATGGGGAGTAGAAATGGGAGTCAAAACAGAGTCACTGGCTTAAAAAATATTTGGTTTGATATTTCACTTATGAGATAAAGTTCCCAATACAATAATTTAACAAAAATTACTGTTAAAGTGGAACAATTTGTAAAAATCTTACATTATTTTAGTAAATAAGAGCCATTACCAAAGTGGAGAACTTCATTAAATATAAACTTGATGACATAATTGTTGAATGAACTAGCCTATCTTACAAGAATACAAAAGCTAGAACCAAGGATAAATTATAAGTATAAAAATAGGAAGAAATTTCAGGGAAACAACCAGTTCAAATTCTTTTCTATCCCCAAATAATTATGCCATATAATAATCAAAAAGGTTAAGCATTAGTAGACAGCTATTCTTTACCTTCCTGGGCCTTTTCATACCCATCAGGATTCATGGATGGCATAAGGTGAATTCTAGTGTTAAGAACCAAATCTGTTACATCGGGATCTGTTCCAAAGTTCTTACAAAGGTATTCGATGAGGTTCAGTAACAGTTCTCTTCCAACCACTTCATTTCCATGCATATTTCCAATGTACTTAAATTCTGGTTCACCTGAAAATAAAGTAATTACATGGAAGATGTTTTTTCCTCTTCATTAATCCTAGACTCTCTCTACTTTTTCCCCAACACATACAAAGACCCTAAACCAAAGATTTAAGATGTATTTTGGCAAAAGAAACAGGAAAAAGCATCTTATAAAGCAGTCCTTAGTAATATATACGTCTGAGCAAGCTCAAAGCATATATATGTATGTGTATATATATATAGATATATATACATATACATACGTATATATGCCATATAATATGAAAATAAAAGTACTATTAGCAGAAAGAATCTAATTATGCAGTATGTTAAACTTTGTGCATAATATGGATTATCAAATGGATTTTCCTCTTTTCTAGGAAAAAATTGGTTACATTTTCTTTGATCCAGTTATATATACAATAGGTGACCTTTCTAGATGAAGCAAAGCAATATAGCACATAGCTCTGAGAAGCAATCTGAAATTATGTGTGAAACTACACCAATTACCTGGTTCATGGACACCTGGATTATCAGATATCTCCATTACATAAAGTTCTCTTGACTCTACCGATTTTCCCAATGAATAAAGCCGGGTGATGTTAGGATATTCATTGGCAAACCTTCTCAAGAAGATTTCCATATCAGGGAAATGGTGGTGGTGAAAGTCCTGTGGCTGAACTGGCTGGTGGGAGGACTGTGTTCCAAGAGGACTATTAGGTATAGCAACCGTGCTAGCAGTTACTACAACCTCAGTTGTGTCAGGGACTACTGAAGCCACAGTTGGCCGAAGGGGAAAATTCACCTTTGTGGCTGGTCCTTCTTTCACTATTATGTTATTAACAGTCAGTGGCATATACCTGAAGAGAAAAATTTGAAAAAGTAGATGGCTTGGAGTTAAATTGAAACAGACAATGCATTAACATTATAAAAGTACAATAGCCTTTTCATACTCTTGCGCTTGGTCTATCGAAAATCAAATCAAATAAAGATAAATGTGTAAATTCAAGACTTTTAGAGTATTGTCTCACAAAGAATCCCAGATTAAGTATTTAAAGAACTATTTCTCTTACCATCCTTTCAGGTTCCACACATTAGAATGCTTATAAAAAATTACATTCAGGGGCTTCCCTGGTGGCGCAGTGGTTAAGAATCCACCTGCCAATGCAGGGGACACGGGTGCGAGCCCTGTCCAAGGAAAATCCCACATGCCAGGGAGCAACAAAGCCCGTGCACCACAACTACTGAGCCTGTGCTCTAGAGGCAGAGAGGCACAACTACTGAGCCCACATGCCACAGCTACTGAATGAAGCCTGCGCACCTAAAGCTCGTGCTCTGCAACAAGAGAAGCCACTGCAATGAGAAGCCCGCGGACTGCAACAAAGATTATCCCCTGCTCGCTGCAACTAGAGAAAGCCCGTGCACAGCAACGAAGACCCAACGCAGCCAAAAATAAATAAATTTATTAAATAAATAATTTAAAAAATTACATTCAAAGGAGAGAATACGATGAAAAATGAAGGTCGTTAATCCATTGTAACCATTGCTACAATACTCAAAGTAGGGATAAATGATCCAATTCTTTGTAGTGCCTTATCTGACTGACATTCCAACTACTTTACCAAATGGGAAAGTTCAAAATTAAAGGTAATTTATTTGCTAAAGGTAAATCCTTAGCAAAATGAGCTTCCAGAAATGCTCCCAGAGGAGGTGGGGAACCACTCATGTCATGTATTAGAAAGCTGATGGTGAGACGGCTCTTCAAAATGTCTTTCATGGAGCCCTGAGTTTCTTCTACCTTGGTATTCAATTAGCCTTGCAGCAATGCTTTACACAGCTGACCACCAAGCTTTTTTTTTTTTTTGCAGTACGTGTGCCTCTCACTGTTGTGGCCTCTCCCGTTGCGGAGCACAGGCTCCGGACGCGCAGACTCAGTGGCCATGGCTCACGGGCCCAGCCGCTCTGCGGCATGTGGGATCCTCCTGGACTGGGGCACGAACCTGTGTCCCCTGCATCGGCAGGCGGACTCTCAACCACTGCGCCAACAGGGAAGCCCCATCAAGCTTTTAAAACTGTCCTTCCTCCCAATTTTACAACGATGCTTCGTATCCAGTTGTATTGTTAATGTGACAGAAGATCCACCATAGTATTTTCTCGTTATAAAGGGGGAAAAAAATCAGAAAACAAGGAAAAACAAAAGCCAGATACAGTAAATAAGATCTCCAAGAGTATATTTCTCTTCTTAGATATAAACGGAAACTTGACATTTTAAGAGTCTAGTTTAAATTCTTACCCAGTTAAAACTGCTGTAATGTTATAAGTTCCAGGAACAAGTAATCGGTGGAAATCACCAAATCTTCCTGTTGTGATATTATGATTAATACCAGCCACTGAGATGGTTGCATTCTCTAAGCCAGCTCCTGTTACTGAATCTTTAACAAATCCTTTAACTCCAATGTGGACCTAAAAAAAACAAGAATCAAAGTAGACTGCTCACAGACAATCAGTTTGGAAGGCAAGAGAAAATAACCTCTCTGCATTGATGCTAGAAGTTTTTTAAAATAAGCTTATTCCTCTAGCTCCCTGAAATAGTTTTCAATCTCTCCAAGTTAAAATAAAATATAGACCAAAAAAATTAAATCCTTAAACTTAAGTCATCTGAAATCTAGACTGTAAAATGCTTTTGAAATTCCTTCTCCTCAAAGCCAGACTTCTGCTTTTATCAGCAAGATATAAGTAATCATTTCTGATTTATCCAGTAGTATATTAGCCTGCCTGATATTTAAATTAAACTTATGTCCGTGGTTCATATAATGATAAAGGTTCTCTAGCAAATATGATCGAATGGCATTGTAAGAATCTGGTACTACAAATTTTGCTAATTATTTCAGGTGGTAAAAGTGTTGTAAGACAGTCAAAAGAAGCCCTCCAGAGGAAAAGAGCTGGGGGGAAGGATAACAGAGGCATGGCTAGAATATGTTCTAACAGATTCTAATATAATAATTTCTAAATATAATCTACAATCTTAAATAATAAAAACAGAAAAATAAAGGGTATCTAGAATAAACTGTTGTTCATATACACAAATTTCTCCCTTATTTAATCAATTATTACCATACGCCAACCTTCCATTCAGCTTTTACCTTTTCAATCAATGTGATCAAAGACTCACGATTGTTCTCCCATTCTTGTTGAAGCTGCGAAGCTGGTGGGTACTTGCAACAAGACAGTTCTAATGTGATTTCAAAACAGTTGGCCCATAGATAATTGTAATCTTGCATGCCACCTGAAACATGAAGGAAAAAATAAGTTTATTCTCAGAATTCTACTCTTAAAAAGACCATAGAAATTAAATCAGTCATCTCTGCATGTATAAATTCTCTTTTCATTAAATTGTTTGAAATTGGAGAAGGCTCTTGAATTATAGAGGACACTAACAAGGAAGGCGAAAGGAATACACCTTGGAAAGGAATATACATAAAGGAAATATATTTGATTGATAGGATAAACAGTTATAAACAGCATGAATATAATTGTTAATAACAATAGCAATAATGATAACCACTCTACATTTGAGTGTTTACTATATGCCAGCTCTGTTCTATGACCTTTATGTGTATTAACATTTAATCTTTACAAAAACTTTTTGAGGTAGGTATTGCTATTTCACCCATTTTACAGATGTGAGAAGTAAGGCACAGAGAGGTGAAGATTTTTGACAGAATGAACATGAAGAATACTCAAGATCTTAAAGTTATAAAGGATATTCACACCAAAGCATTATTAAGGGCTTACTATTCTAACTGTACTCCCTGTATCACAAAGGTGACAAGAAGGGCCTGGATCAAAATGGTAGAGTAGAAAGATCCTGAGCTCAACTCCTCACATAGGCACACTAAAATTACAACTACTTACAGAACAACTACCTCTGAGAACAACCTGAAGAATAACAGAAAAGATTTTCCACAGCTAAAGACATAAGGAAGGAGACACAACAAAATGGGGTGGGTGGGTGGAGATGCAGTCTAGTCAGGGCCCACACCCCTGATGCAACGACGCACAAGCAGGAGGAATATCACAACTGTGACAGTCATCCCTGAGGAGCAAGGAGTCCAAGACCAACACTGAGCTCCCTAGACCAGGGTCCTGAATTAGGAAGACAAGCTTCCAAAATGTCTGGCTTAAAAGCCAGTGGGGCTTATGTTCAGGAGTACCAGAGAGCTGTAGGAAACCAAGACTCTGCTTATAAGGGTACATGCAAAAATACACTTGCTCCAAGTCCCAGCACAGAGGCAACAGTTTGAAAGGCACCTGAATCAGACACACTTGCTGATATTGGATAGCCTCCAGGAGAGGCAGGAGGCAGCTGGGACTCCCCCTGGGGACTGAGATGCTGGCAGCAGCCCATTTTTGTGATCTCATTCTATTATGCTGACACCAGCATTGACAGGCACCATTTTGGAATCCTCTTTCGAGCCTGTTAGAGCCAGGGGCCTGCCTCACCCATCAGCATGCCCACAGTGGTCAAACAATGCTGAGCATCACACTCAATCATGCCCGGGCCTGCCCTGACCATCAATGTGCCCAAGCAGTTGGCCCTGCCACAACAGAAAGGCACAAGCAGCCCTCATAGGGAACACCCCTGAAGTGTCTGCCTAGAGGGGAGCAAGCTGCTGGGCCCATAGGACATCTCCAACATAAAGTCACTTCTCCAAGATCGGAAGACATAACAGACCTATTTAATACAAAGAAAATCAACACAGAAAATTAGGCAAAATGAAGAGACAGAGGAATGTGTTCCAAATGAAACAATAAGACAAAACCTCAGAAAAAGACCTAAATGAAATGGAGATAAGCAATCTACCTGATAAAGAGTTAAAGGTAATGATCATAAAGATGCTCACTGAACACAGGAGCAGAATGGATGAACACACTGAAAACTTCAACAGAGTTAGAAAATATAAAAAAGACCAATTAGGGCTAAAGAATACAATAACTAAAATGAAAAACAGGACTTCCCTGGTGTCACAGTGGTTAAGAATCTGCCTGCCAATGCAAGGGACATGGGTTCAATCCCTGGTCTGGGAAGATCTCAGATGCCGAGAAGCAACTAAGCCTGTGCTCCACAACTACTGAGCCTGAGCTCTAGAGCTCGCATGCTGCAACTACTGAGCTGTGTGCTGCAACTACTGAAGCCTGCACACCTAGAGTCTGTGCTCTGCAACAAGAGAAGCCACCGCAATGAGAAGCCTGTGCACCGTGACGAAGAGTAGTCCCCGCTCGCCACAACTAGAGGAAGCTCGTGTGCAGCAACGAAGACCCAATGCAGCCAAAAATAAATAAAATTTAAAATAAATAAATAAATAAATAAATAGAAAGGGACACATGAACTTTTTTAAAAAAATAAAAATAAAATGAAAGATACACTAGAGGGAATCAACAGTAGATTTGATGATACAGAATAATGGATCAGTGATCTGGAAGACAGAGTAGTAAAAATTACCCAAGCTGAACAGGAAAAAAAAAATTAGGATAGTTTAAGTGACTTTTGGGACAACATCAAGCATATTAACATTTGCGTTATAGGGTCCCAGAAGGAGAAGAAAGATAAAAAAAGAAGAGAACTTATATGAAGAAATAGTAGCTGAAAACTTCCCTAACCTGGGGAAGGAAACAGACATCCAGTTCCAGGAAACACAGAGAGTCCCAAACAAGATGAACACAAAGAGGTACACACCAAGACACATATTTAAAATGTCAAAAATTAAATATAAAGAGACTCATAAAAGTATCAAGAGGAAAAACAACTAGTTACATATAAGGAAACTCCCATAAGACTATCAGCTAACTTTTCAGCAGAAGCTTAGCAGGCCACAAAGGAATGGCATGATATACTCAAAGTGCTGAAAACAAAAAATACAACCAAGAATACTCTACGCAGCAAGGTTATCATTCAGAATTGAAGGAGAGATAAAGAATTTGACAGACAAACAAAAGCTAAAGGAGTTCACCACCAATAAACCAGCCCTTCAAGAAATGATAAAGGGACTTCTCCAAGCAGAAAAGGCCACAACTAGAAGTAAGAAAATGAATAAAGAAAAAATCTCAATGGCAAAGACAAACATATAGTAAAAGGTAGTGGATCAACCACTTACAACTCTAGTAGAAAGGTTAAAAGACAAAAGTAGTAAAATCATCTATATCTACAATAAATAGTTATGGGATACACAAAATAAAAAGATATTTAATATGCATCAAAACATAAAATGTGGTGTAGGGGTGGGGGAAGTAAAAATGTAGGGCTTTTAGAATCCCTTCAAACTTAAGAGATCATCATAAAATAGACAGCTATATACAAAGGTCATTATACATGAACCTCAAGGTAACCACAAACCAAAAACTGGTAAGAGATACAGACAAGAGAAGGAAGGAACAAAGAACAACTAAAAAAACCCAGAGAAACAATTAACAAAATGGCAATAAGTATATACCTATCAATTATTACTTTAAATGTAAATGGACTAAATGCTCCAATCAAAAGACACAGGATGGCTGAATGGATAAAAAAATAAGACCCATATAAGAGACTCACTTCAAATCTAAAGACACACACAGACTGAAAGTAAAGAGATGGAAAAAGATATTCCACTCAAATGGAAATGAAAAGAAAGCTGAGGGAGGAATACTTATATCAGACAAAATAAACTTTACAACAAAGACTGTAACAAGAGACAGAAAAGGGAATGTCGTAATGATAAAGGGATCAAGCCAACAAGAGCACATGACACTTGTACATATCTGTGTGTCCGACACAGGAGAACTTAAATACATAT
The DNA here is from genome assembly GCF_937001465.1 of Orcinus orca. Taxonomy (NCBI): domain Eukaryota; kingdom Metazoa; phylum Chordata; class Mammalia; order Artiodactyla; family Delphinidae; genus Orcinus; species Orcinus orca. The sequence continues at coordinate 6,445,940 of NC_064577.1, read as the reverse complement.
AGAGAGCAAATATTAACAGACATACAAAGAGAAAGACAGAACACAATAGTAGTAGGGAACTTTAACACATTTTCATAAATAGATAGATCATCCAAACAGAAAAATCAATAAGGAAATACTGGCCTTAAACAACACATTAGACCAGCTTGACTTAATAAATATATACAGAATAGTCCATCCCAAAACAGCAGAATATACATTCTTTTCAAATGCACATAGAACATTCTCCAAAATAGATGACATGCTAGGCCACAAAACAAGTCTCAATAAATTTAAGAAAACTGAAATCATATTAAGCATTCTTTTCTGATCACAATAATTAGAAATCAATTACAATAAGAAAAATGGGAAAAACACAACCATGTGGAGGCTAAACAACATACAACTAAACAACCAATGGGTCAATGAAGAAATCAAAGGGGAAATAAATAAATACCTTGACACAAATAAAAAAGAGACAGCCCAAATAAATAAAATCAGAAATGAAAGAGAAGTTACAACTGACACCACAGAAATACAAAGGATCATAAGAGATTACCATGAAAAATTCTATGCCAACAAATTGGACAACCTAGCAGAAATGGATAAATTCCTAGAAACATACAATCTTCCAAGACTGAATCAGGAAGAAATGGAAAATATGAACAGACTGATTACCAATAATAAAATTGAATCAGTAATCAAAAAACTCCCAACAAACAAAAGTCCAGGGCCAAACAGCTTCACAGCTGAATTCTACCAAACATTTAAAAAAGAGTTAATACTTATCCTCCTCACACTATTCCAAAAAGTTGAAGAGGAAGAATCACTATCAAATTTGTTCTACAAGGCCAGCATTACCCTGGTACCAAAACCAGACAAAGACACTACAGAAAAAGAATATATCCCTGATGTACACAGATGCAAAAATCTTCATTTGTTACAACTGATGAACCTACATCAACACATCATTACCACCCAAAGTCCATAGTTTACATTAGGGTTCATTCTCGGTGTTGTATATGCTATGAGTTTTGACAAATGTATAATGACATGTTTCCCCATTACAGTATCATACACAGTGGTTTCACTGCCCTAAAAATCCTCTATGCTCCACCTATTCATCCCAACCTCCTCCCTAACCCCTGGCAACCACTGATCTTTTTACTATCTCCATATCGTTTTGCCTTTTCCAGAGTGTCATATAGTTGGAATCATATAGTATGTAGCCTTTCCAGATTGGTTTCTTTCATTTAGTAATAGGTATTCAAGGTTGCTCTGCGTCTTTTTTTCTTCTTTTTTGGGCTGCGCAGCTTGTGGGATCTTAGCTCCCTAACCAGGGATCGAAACTGGGCCCCCTGCAGTGGAAGTGCAGAGTCCTAACCACTGGACTGCCAGGGAATTCCCTCCTCCATGTCTTTTCATGGCTTGATAGCTCATTTCCTCTTAGTGCTGAATAATAGGCCTTTGTCTGATGTACCACAGTTTATTTTACCCATTCACCTACTGAAGGACATCTTGGTTGCTTCCAAGTTTTGACAATTATGAATAAAGTTTACTATAAACATCTATGTGCAGGTTTTTGTGAGAACGTAAGTTTTCAACTCCTTTGGTTAAATACCAAGGAGCAAAATTGCTGGGTTGTATGATTAGAGTATGTTTAGTTTTGTAAGAAACCACCAGACTATCTTCCAAAATGGCTGTACCATTTTGCATTCCCACCAATAATGAATGAGAGTTCCTGTTGTTCTACATCTTCACAAGCATTTGCTGTTGTCAGGGTTCTGGATTTTAGCCTTTCTGATAGGTGTGTAGTGGTAACTTGTTTTAATTTGCATTTCCCTGATGACATATGACGTGGAGCATATTTTCATGTTCATTTGCCATCTGTCTATCTTTGTTGGTGAGATGTTTGTTAAGGTCTTTGGCCCATTTTTTTAATGCAGTTGTTGTTTTCTTAGTATTGAGTCTTAAGAGTTTTTTAATATATTTGGATAACAGTCCTTTATCAGATGTGATTGCCTTCTTTTTTAGGCTGAATAATATTCCTTTGTATGTATATACCAAATTTTCTTTATCCATTCATCTGTCAATGAATATTTAGGTTGCTTCTTGGCAATTGTGACTAACACTGCAATGAACATGGGTGTACAAATATCTTTTCAAGATCTTGTTTTCAATTCTGTTGTATTTACACCCGGAAGTGAGATTGTTGAATCATATGGTAATTCTATTCTTAACTTTTTGAGGAAGCTCCATACTGTTTTCCATAGCAACTGCACTATTTTATATTCCTACCAACTGTGCAAAGTTGTGCAACTGCACTATTTTATATTCCTACCAACTGTGCAAACTCCACATCCCCATCAACACCTGCTATTTTGGTATTTTTGATAGTGGTCATCCTCAGAGGTATAAGGTGATATCTCATCGTGGTTTTGATTTGTTTTTCCCTGATCATTAATGATATTAAGCATCTTTTCATATGTCTGTTGGCCGTTTATATGTTTTTTGAAGAAATGTCTATTCAAGTCCTTTGCCCGTTTATTACTCAGATTACTTGTTGAGTTGTAGGAGTTCTTTATATATTCTGAATATTAACCCCTCATCTGATATATGGTTTGCAAATATTCTCAGTAGGCTGCCTTTTCACTCTGTTGATTGTCTCCCTTGCTGCACAGAACACTGAAGTGTTTTGAGCAGAGGTGTGGTATAATCTGAACAGCCTTTTTTAAAGATCATTCTGACTGCTGAGTGAAAAATGACTATAGGGAAACGAAAAGGAAAGCAGGAAGATGAATTAGAAGAGAATGATGGATTTGACTAGGTTGCTGGTAATGGAGATAAAGCAGAGAGATTTGGATGTAGAAAGGACTTGTTTAAAAGGAATCAAGGATGATGTCTAGATTTTTGGCTTGAGAAACTAGGGAGACAGTGTTATTAGTGTCATTAACTGAGAGGATGAAGGAGAACAAAGGAAACAGATATGGCATGCCTAAGGCTCTGTCTTTGATCCTCTCCTCTTTCTTCACTTATGCCCTTGGTGTCTCATGCAGCCCCATGGGGTTTAAATATTATCTGCCGGCTGACAACTCTCAAATTTCTATGTCCAGCCTACACCTCGTTCCCAGAATCCAGACTTGTCCATCCAATTGCCTATTCAATATCTCTACTTGGATATCACAAACCTAACATATTCTCATATTCCCTAAACCAGTCTCTCCCATGATGGTCAATGGCACTAGAAGAATTTAGTTGCTCAGGCCCAAAGCTCTGGAGTCACATCCCACATTTAAAGCATCAGGAAATCGTGCTAGTTCTAACTTCAAAATATATCCAGAATCCCAAGATTTCTCCTCACCTCTACTGCTGCTGCCCTGATACAAGCCACAATTGTTTCTCCACCTGGATTTCTGCAATCACTCTTAATAGGTCTCCCTGTCCCTGCCCTAGCCGTTCTATGTTCTTTTCTCAACAGAGATGCCAGAGAAATTCTGCTAAAATGTAAGTCGGATGTTATTCCCCTATACGATGACTCTCTATTTCACTCAGACTAAGAGCCAAAGCCTAAGCCTCTGCATGATTTGTCCACCACCACTCCCCTTCCCTCTCTAACCTCCTTTTATACTCTCCCCATCACTGGCTGTGCACCAGCCACACTGGCCTCACCGCTGTTCACCGGATACACTAGGTACCTCCTGACTTTGGGTCTTTGTTCTAGCTGTTTCCTTTGCCTGGTGTGCTCTTCCCCCACATATCTCTACTTGACTAACTCCTTCCCCTCACCTTCAGCTCTTTGCTCCAATTTCAACTTGACAATTAGGCTCACCTTGATCTCCCCACTTAAAAGTTGCTACTTACTTCTCCCCATCGCTGTCCCCAAGCCCATCTCACCAGCACTCTCACCCTTTTCTACTTTTTTCTTTTTTTTCTATGGTACCTAACAATTTACCTATTATGTTTCTTATTTACTGCCTGTTCCTCCTTGCTAGATTATAAGCAACACAAGGGCAGAATATTTGTTATGCTCATTGATGGACATTCCAAGCACAAGAACAGTACCAGGCACATCGTATTCCTTCAGTAAATATTTGTTGAAGGAATGAAAGTAAGTAGGCTGGATCAGTGGGAAGTTAAGACTTCTGTTTTGAATGCATTAAATTTGAGATTCCCATTGACCATCCATGTGGAGATGTCAAATAGACTTTGTCTTCGTAAAATATATGTGCAGGTTTACCACTACCACAAGCCCAGTAACTTTGTCTTAACCTTTTTTCTTAGAAGGCAAGCTATCCATCTTTTGGTTTTCTCTTATCTTCCAGCATCTTGGCACTTACTTTGGGTCTGGAAGAAAAATGGTGAGATGCTGATTTTCACATCCCTACCAGTCATATTTCGTCATTAAGTGACGTAAGTCACCTTCAGTCATTGTTGACCTCAGATCATCTTTGGTAACTCTGACTCACATGTACACATGTGAACATACATATGTTATTCATTGTATATCATATTTATTAATCACCAATATTTACTACTGTATTGGTCACAGTACAATGGTCATTGTAAATCATTAAACTAAGATTATAGGGATTTATAAATAGGAGACATATTTCCATTCAGAGTTTAGAGTCTTGGTGAGGAAAAGAAACACAGAACACATACAAATAATTTCAGAGCAATACAAATGTGAACTAATCTATTTTTCTGCATATATAAAAGTTAATAGAAAAAAAATCTTCCCATCTACGGAAAAAAAAAACTTAATAGCTGAATTAAATTGCAAACACAGTCAACTCACGCTTTAATTATGCCAGAATGCAGTGAAATAGACTACTTATAATACTATAATCACCAGGCTTGAGTCCTAGCATTCTTTTGTCTACCCCTTAATTGTCTTACTTCAGCAGTAATTTAAGAAATACTAGCTAACAGCAACAAGAAGACAAAGCTTACAGTCATATTTTAGAGTGTTATCTAATCATCTTTTTAGATGTAACTTTAATAGGACTGTAACTAGCCAGCTCCAATCAATAACACATACAAACATATGCCCAGGGTAAGGGGCGGGGAGGAAGGACAGAAGTCTTTTAAAAATAAAACCTAATTCTCAGAGAAGAAACTACATTCAGTGGCCTCTGGTCCTACAGATCACATTTTATATAAATAATGATTTTGTAGCATATAACTTACGAACAATCTAAAACTAAAGGTCTGGGCTTCCTGGTGGCGCAGTGGTTGAGAGTCTGCCTGCCGATGCAGGGGACACGGGTTCGCGCCCTGGTCCGGGAAGATCCCACATGCCGCGGAGCGGCTGGGCCCGTGAGCCATGGCCGCTGAGCCTGCGTGTCCGGAGCCTGTGCTCCACAACAGCAGAGGCCACAACAGTGAGAGGCCCGCGTACCACAAAAAAAAAAAAAAAAAAAAAACCTTTTAAAAATCATCTAAAAAACTGGAAACAAATGGGATATTAACTGAGTTATGAATAATTTAAGATTTTTTTTCAAGATGCCACAAATAGGCATTATTTGCCATCTGTATTAAACTTCACATTATTTTTCCAATACTAAATGTCAAAGACTGTGTAATAAGTAATCTTAGCTAAGTAGCTGGTCCAGATCCGTTGTCTTGATTTTTTCCTTAACAGAAAACCTACTTATGCAAAGCTAGAGCTAGAGTTCACTGTCACAGAGAACACTGATCTGCAGATAGGCCTGACATTTCTGACAGCTGCAGCTACTACCAGATTCAGTTTATTTTTTTAAGCTGACACGTTCTGTGGCTCAACATAGACTAAAGGATAAAATGTCTGATTTCAGAACATTATCCAGTCAAAGAAAATTTTAATTTTGGGAATGAAACATTCACCATAGGCATATCTCAAAGCAATATAGCACTTTATTAACAGTATAAAGGATCTGCTATTTATCCTACTCATTAACAATCATAAATAATCAAGCCTCTAAAATCCATTAGTCTCTTACTGGGCTATCTAAACCAATGACCTTCAAACTTTTTTATTCATAGGAAAATAATCTTGAAAAATTATGCAACATTTCACACATTTTAAAGTTGGTACCTAAAAGTTTTGATTTTAAATTTAAACAGTAACAATGTAATTTCTTGCATAATGTAAATTTTTATTTTTTAAATAAAGCCTTTACATTGTTATTTTAGGTGGATTCAAATAAATAAAAATACTACAGAGATTTGATTCCTAGAATCATCTTTTAAAACTTGCATGAACACTCTTCTTCAACAGGATGGATTTTATAGCTTTCTTTTGTAAAAGAAACTTGAACTTTTATTTCCATTCCACTTGCTCCACAGATTGTTATTCAAATGGGACATACTTTTTTTTTAATAGATCTTTATTGGAGTATAATTGCTTTGCAATGCTGTGTTAGTTTCTATAGCACAACAATGTGAATCAGCCATATGAATACATGTGTCCCCATATCCCCTCCCTCTTAAGCCTCCCTCCCATCCTCCCTATCCCACCCCTCTAGGTCATTGCAAAGCACCAAGCCGATCTCCTTGTGCTATGCTGCTGCTTCAAATGGGATATACTTTTATGCTTGAAAGTCCTTCATTGATCATCCTATAATACTTCAATCTATAATAATATGTATGTATGCATATTTAAATTTCTCTTAATTTCCAATGACATTAATGCCCTATTAAATTTTTGTTTTCTAGATTGAATTATTGGGACTTCCCTGGCAGTCCAGTGGTTAAGACTTCACCTTCCAGTGCAGGGGGTATACCTGGTCGGGGAGTTAACTAAGATCTCACATGCCCCGAGGCCAAAAAACCAAAACATAAAACAGAATCAATACTGTAACAAGTTCAATACAGACTTTAAAAATGGTCCACATCAAAAAAAACTTTATAGAGTGAAGTATGACAATAACTACTGGTATACAATTTATCAATAAAGGCATAGTTTTATTATCAATTTCAATAAATAATAAACCTAACAGGTAATAATTACTGAAAATATATCTTTTCATGAGACGTTTCAGTGATGCTTTTATGATACCATTAAAGTAATCACCAAATTGTCCCTTTTGTTTTTGGTGCACTTTGTAAAACCCTGAGTTAACACATCATAGTGTGATTCAGATGGATAGAAAAAAATAGGCCTATCTTCAGTCAAGTGGAAGAAGAGGATATGAGATTGAACCTCAGCAGCCAGTATCTTTCTCAGGCATGGAAGATCTGGAAATTTATTTCCTTAAAGTTATCCAAACTAACTGGTCTCTTCCTCCTCCCCAGCTTGAAATACACACCCAGCTTGAAAACCACTGATTTAGACTATTTCCTCTACTCCCAAGGGAAACTGGCAAAGAAAGACGAAAGGTATATATTTTGGTTTTAAGCCTACCTACCAATCTAATTTTTCTATACTCAGAAAATATTGAATGCAATGTATTGTGAAAGCTATGATGTTTTCATTCCTTTACCAATATTAAAGAATAAGACTAAAAGTGTAATCACTAGGAATCTGTCCAGTACTACAACAAATTGTGATCAATACTAATTGTTATGGGTGGCTAAATCTTCCGATCAAAGAATCTATTCATACCCATTCAACTCCTTCAATCCATGTGTCTCACAACTAATCTTCGTATGCCTGAAGATACTCAATTCATCTTTATCATGGAACCAATCCCTATTACTGTTTTCACTAGAGAGATCTAGCTTTAAGGAAGTGGAGGGTATTTAAATAAATTCAACCATTCATTCAAAGATGGTGCACTAACAACTCACTCTTATGCCTCATGCAGAAAGCCAATGGAAAAAAAATATAACCAATGCTACAATGTTAAGACTTGAACATAGCAAGTTTTTTTTTTTAACTTGCCTCAGTAGGCCAACTATAAAGTATCAAACTGTATGACACAAGAACCCCATAAACCTTTTACAGAAAAAAAAATGCAATGTATTTTTTTCATTAGGAAAAGCATTTTAGCATGCAGGAATATAGATAGGCAATTTCTATTCTATATTTAAATTTGGAGCTTACTGTTATTTCTTTAATAAAACTACTTCAAGCTGGGATGAAGTGAGAGAGTGGCATGGACATATATATACTACCAAATGTAAAATAGATAGCTAGTGAGAAGCAGCTGCATAGCACAGGGAGATCAGCTCGGTGCTCTGTGACTACCTAGAGGGGTGGGATAGGGAGGGTGGGAAGGAGATGCAAGAGGGAGGAGATATGGGGATATATGTATACGTATAGCTGATTCACTTTGTCATACAGCAGAAACTAACACACCATTGTAAAGCAATTATACTCCAATAAAGATGTTTAAAAAAAAGAATGTGGTGGAATAAAATTTAAAAAAAAAAAAAAACTACTTCAAGGGATAGTGAAAAGTTCTCACAACTTTGACTTCTGTGAACAATTTATTTATAAATAAGTGGGTTATTAAATGATAATTTTGCACTCCTTGAGATATTTTTAAAAGCTAATCAGTATGATGGTCATAAAAAATTTTAAGTGGAAGATCTGCATTAAATGAATGGAAAAAACAGAGATTGCCCTTGAAAGAATTTTTCCCATATTCCTGGTCTTTAAATTCAAGTTTGCTTTCACCAAATCTTAACTGAACTTGGTCTTCATATTCTGAACAACTTATCTTATGAAAATCTATTTCCTTCACCACTCCCACTGAATATACATTTGCTAATGATATGATTCTACAAAGTTAAACTACGTTACACAGTCCTGTATCTGTTTTCAGTTTTGTCTAACTTGGTCAACACTCTCTCAGGCAGGTCTTTGAACTGTATTTTCCTTTGGTTTTTTTGTTGTTGCTGTTGTTTTTAAGTACTTTCCTATTTTCTACCACCTGTAGTTAAAAAAAAAAAAAAAAAAAAAGCACATCTAATTTTTAGACTTTGGATCTGAAGATTTAGGGGCCATATCCTAAAACGGTGTTTGGTTCTCAACCTTGAGGAAAGTCTACTATTACATTACAAAATATACAAGCACACTGCTCCTAAAGGTTAGATTTTTATATGAGGCTATACTTCAGTTTACTAAAACAAACAAACTTATGACTCAAGCAGAAGAAAAAATTCCGTTTGAGTATCATTTTAAGTTTTTGCTTTCCTTTTAAATGAGGTGGCACTCAGATAAAAGAGAGAAAGAGAGAAAGGAAGAAAGATTCAAGTAGCTCCTTAATGTACAAGATCAGATAAAACCAAAAGCCCTTTATTAATGCACATTTGATTATCAATAGTATTCTTAAAATATGAACAGGCTGACAATATCTAAACTGTTGGCATTCCTTAAAGAAAACATCCCAGTACAAAATGCCAGAAGTACATTCACTTTGGAGATGAAAAAGCACCCATCTGTTCATATATATATATATATTTTTCCCCCCTAGTTGAATTTCTTGCTCCAAGCAATTAAATGATCCTAGGAAACAATATCAATTCAATTTTCAAAATCAGGCACACTGCCATATGCTTTCCACATATCTCATAATGCCTAAATCTCTTTATAACCTTGACCTCTTTCCCAAGTTCCAGAGCCTATCTCCCAACTGTACATCAAGTATTTATAACTAGTACATCCAGTACCACCTCACCTCCAATTTTCACTCCTCTCACATCTAAAGAGAAAACACACACACACAAACACACCCCTTCCAATTAGTTTTTTCCCATTTCCATTATCATTCTTACTTATCCAGACTCAAAATCTCCAAGTTATATCTTTAATTAAGTCTTTCTTTGCCTTGACACTCTGTTCTACTATCTAACTGACGGTCAGTTCTGCAACTCTTCTTGCACAATTTCTTATATATCTCATACTCCCTTTTCATTCCCATGGCATCCCTCTAGATAAAGCCCATATCTCCAAAAAAAGACCTTACTCCGAATAACTGTAAAAACCTCCCTAGTCTCACTTCCTGTAGGACCCTTTCCCTGCCAATACATTTTGTATAACGATAACTACAAAATGCATAGCACCACACTGTCCTTATCAAAGAATTCACGCTCTGGCAGGAGACACAAAAAACTAACGACATAAGTAGATAAGCATTACACTGATGTTAAACAAAATGTTCTAGGAAGGTAAGAGTGACAGTTACTACAGGGGAGGTTTTCAGAGAAGGTTACAGCTGAACTGGAGAAAAGCATTTCGGACAGAGAATAGCCTAGTATGTGAAGGTTCACATTTTGCAGGAAGGACAAGTCATTCAGTGGTAGGTGAAAAGAAGGAGAGAAGACTAGAAATGTAGGCTTGAGTCAGACTGTGAAAAGTTTAGACTTGCTCCAATTAAAATGTGAAACAAGCAAAGATATAAGAGTGTGTTTGCTAGTTTGCTTTTAATATGTAATTTTTAAAACAAAAATTAACACAAGCACTAATAGAACTAGACACATCTACCTTAAGTGTGACCAATGGTAAATCACTTATCATATACACTTTGGATTAGTAAACAGACTCTGCAGGAAAATTAGATATGAGGACAGTATTTTGTACATGGTCATTAGGTCAGATTGGTTTATGTTATTTAAATCCTCTGTGTCCTTACTGATATTTTTGTCTTCATGATCTAACAATTACTGAGAAAGGCATGTTTAAAATCTCCTACTGTATTTATGGATTTGTCTATTTCTTAATACCAGATATTATATTTCTTCAGTTCTGTACCATCCATTTGATTTTTTTTTATTTTATATAGATTCCAATTTCCTGGTGTCATAAGAATTACAACATAATGCCCTATTTAATGACAGAGAAAATGCTGCACAAGAATAAGCTTTTCAGTCCATTTTTGGACCAAATCTAACTAACCTTTTATGCTGTTCAAAACAGTTTGGTAATTATTTTCCCCAGGCTCTTTCCTTTCTGTCAGCAATCTACTTAAAGCCAAACATACCTCAGTATTTAAGAGCACATCAGTGCTACTCAGTCTGACCTCCACTTTACGCAGAGAATGGCTGCCCACATGATCAAAGGAGTTTAAAGTCGCACCAAAAATCCTGAATTAGTTACAGATATGTTATCTGGTCACATTTCATAGCTCTCTTCTCTTTCTAGATGGTTACTTGCCCTTTTAAAAATTTCTGTAAGTTGAAAGAGGGCAATTCTTAAAAGTTGACTGAAACTATAATTCAGTTTCATTAGGTTTGCTTTGGAATAAACATATTAAACCATCAGATGATTTTTATAATATCTTCAAAACCATGAAGAAAGAAAATAATAAAGAATGGTAAACAAAAGGCATACAAATCAGCACATTGTGGTTAAAAAAAAAAAAAAAATAGAAGAAGGCCTGCCCCGTGAATAAGTTCAGCTTAGGCTCTCACAGTAACAGGCTTTAGCAGAGGAACACGACTGTTCACAGGCCTTATTAGGATAGTCATTCCCCAGATGGATCCTGAGGTTTGAGAGACATGTTGAGAGAAGCAAGGCCACCCACGTAGGCAGCTAGATATGCTGAATCAACCCTGGCAATGAAGGTGAAGGTGGTGGGGGCAAAATTACCTCACATCCCCCATTACTAATAGACTATCTGATCCCCGAGAGCAGGAATTGTTTCTGTTTTGCTCACACTGTACCCCATCACTTAATATAGTGTATGGGATGTGGCAAGTGCTCAGTAAATATTTGCTAGGTTAATAAATGATTCCGCACCAGTTATTTCTTCTCTAAGGCCTTGATTTCCTATAAAGCAGAAGGGTTGGACTAGATCAATATATTCATTTTCAGCTCTAAACTTCTTTGAGTTAGAATTTTTTTTTTTTTTTTAATATTTATTTATTTATTTTTGGCTGTGTTGGGTCTTCATTTCTGTGCGAGGGCTTTCTCTAGTTGTGGCGAGCGGGGGCCACTCTTCATTGCGGTGCGCAGGCCTCTTACTGTCGCGGCCTCTCTTGTTGCAGAGCACAAGCTCCAGATGCGCAGGCTCAGTAGTTGTGGCTCGTGGGCCTAGTTGCTTCGCGGCATGTGGGATCTTCCCAGACCAGGGCTTGAACCCGTGTCCCCTGCATTGGCAGGCAGATTCTCAACCACTGCGCCACCAGGGAAGCCCTCGAGTTAGAATTTTTAAATACATCACATGAATGTCAGTCAAGTTATTCCAGGACATCCGGGTCTGAATATATGCCTAGTCACAAGGTTTCACAACATCTTATCGCAGTCCAGTATAAGACAAACAATGAATTTACCCTGTTGAAACTACTGAAACTTAATACTTATGTTTCATGGGTGCACATATATGTTGAAACTTATGAAATTGTACACTTTAAATGTGTCCAGTTTATTGTATGTCCATTATACCTTGATAAAGCTATTAAAACACACACACAAAAGAAACTACCGAAACTGCTCAATATTGCTAAGGCAGTAAAAGATATAAGCTACCTATTGTAGAAATAAAATATGCCTGACCATCTAGCTAAAACAGGAGAGAAGTAGATGTTCATAAAAACAATAATAATGGCAACGGCAAAATTTAGCTCCTTTAGATGTCTGAAGACTCAGAAAAACCCGTTGCCTGGCTTAACCAAGTAATCTTACTATGAAGGAAGCACACTTACTTTTTAAATAGTATAACATATATTTACCTTCCTTAATTATTTGTCAATTAGAAACTAATTTCTAACCTTTTACAACTTCCTCCAAAAATGAAAATTTAATTATTTTTTAGTCCATTATTTTAAATAGTATCTCAAATAATGAAGCAACTTGACTACATCACAAAACCACTAGTTCATGAAATCAGGTTTTATTATATATACTTGCTAAAGGGAATTCCCTGGTGATCCAGTGGCTAAAACTCTGTGCTTTCACTGCGGACGGCGTAAGTTCAGTCCCTGGTCGGGGAACTAAGATCCCACCAAAAAAAAAAAAAAAAAAAAGAAAGAAAGAAAGAAAAAATAGAAATATATTTGCTAAAGATTGAAATGAGATTAAACATTAAAGTACGTCCTTTATCTTTAAAATTTTTTAATGGTTTTCAAACCACTTCTAATTGTTCCAGGCAGAAAGCCTGGCTTCTAAATATTTCAAAGCCCTTTCTAAATAGTTCAAATCACTAGTTATATATAAGAAACACTGGTAGAAACTATACGGGAATAAGAAGACTCTAGAAAGTATCAAGTCCTCAAACTTAGCACCCAATTTGTGTACACTTGGCTTGACATAAGAAGTCAAAGAGTTATTCAAGTATTTATATGAAGGCACATGAAGAGAAACGTTGTAACATACTTTATAATGTGACTAACTGCCAACAACAAGGTAAGGGGAAATCTAAGGCATTCACCGTGGGCAGATTCTAAGAAGAGAAAAACGTTTATACTGATGACTTTCCCATAGAGTGACTTGTTCCTTCTGATTACTCTTAATTAAATTGTCTAAGCCTGGGCATAAAAATGAAAAAGTCATTATTCAAAGGATACCAAAAGTTTAAAAAGAACAATAGCTGTTTTTGTAACATTTAAAAGAAAAGGTAAACAATTCAAGCTTACTTTAACATAAACATAGCATTTCATGAGAAATTGCTGGTGGATATGTAAAGTAGTACAGCCACTGTGTAAAAAGCTAAATACAGAATTACCATATGACCCAGCAATTCCACTCCTGAGTATTTGAAAAGATTTGAAAACAAGGACTCAAGTAGATACTTGTACACCAACATTCATAACAGCATTATTCATAGTAGCTAAAAGGTGGAAACAACGGATGACTGGATAAATGAAATGTAGTATATACATACAATGGAATACTTCTCAGCCATAAAGAGAAATGAAGTTCTGATACATGCTGCAAAATGGATGAACCCTGAAAACGTTATGCTAAGTGAAATGAGCCAGATGTAGAAGGACAAATATATTAACTCTAGTTATATGAAATATCTAGAGTAGGCAAATTCACAGAGATAAAAAGGAGATTAGAAGTTACCAGTGGCTGGGGGTGGGGGTGGGGGCAGTGGGAAATGAGTGGGGAATAGGGAGTTTTTGCTTAATGGTTACAGAGTTTCTGTCTGGTATTTTTAAAGTTTTGTAAGTAGACGGTAGTGATACAGACGTACAACATTGTGAATATAATTAATACCACTTAATTCTACATTTAAAAATGGTTAAGGGCTTCCCTGGTGGCGCAGTGGTTGAGAGTCCGCCTGCCGATGCAGGGGACGCGGGTTCGTGCCCCGGTCTGGGAAGATCCCACATGCCGCGGAGCGGCTGGGCCCGTGAGCCATGGCTGCTGAGCCTGCGCGTCTGGAGCCTGTGCTCCGCAATGGGAGAAGCCACAGCAGTGAGAGGCCCGCGTACCGCAAAAAAAAAAAAAAAAAAAAAAGGTTAAAATGTCAAATTTTATGATATATTTTTTTCAACCACAATTTTTAAAAAACAGCATTCCACAATCATCCCACATATTAAAATACAAAGGGAAAATGTGCCTTTATGTAAAATGGAGAGAAGTGGTGGTCATCACATTAACCAAGCTGCCCAACTTGGCCACTTGCAGCCTCACTTTATGTGACTCCTGATGGGACTGATATAATGATCTTGCTGGAAATTCTGACCTGATAATCTTATCAGGAAGAAAGCAGCAAATCTAGAATATGGGACGTTCTGTAGGACAACTGGCCTGGACACTTCAGAAATTTCACCATCATTAAGAAAAGAGACTGTTGATATGACTGTTCTAGATGGGGGAAACTAAAAAAACACAAGAGCCAAATGCGATGCTGGGACCTTGACTGCATCTGATCTGGAAGAAAAGGAGCTATAAGAGATATCTGGGGGATAACAGAGGAATTTTGAGTTATGAACAGCATGTGCGATGATAGTACTGAATTACTGTTGATTTCTCAGTTACAATAATAGTACATGGGTTATACAAGAGAATGTCCTTGTACTTAGGAAATACATACTTGGGAGGTATTTACAGGTGAAGTGTCATAAAATCTGCAACCTACTTTTGGATCATTTGGCAAAAGAGTGTGTGTGTGTGTGTGTGTATGTGTGTGTGTGTGCATACACGTGAGAGGGGTTAGAAGGGGGAACATTTGGGGTAAGATAACAGTTGGTGAATTTAAATGAAGGATATACAGGTGTTCATGTAGTTTTCTTTCAATTTTACTGTGGGTTTGAAATTTTCAAAATTAAAAAACAAAAGATTAAAAAAATCAGAATTCAGACTTCCCCAGTGGTCCAGTGGTTAAGACTCTGCGTTTCTAATGCAGGGGGCACAGGTTTGATCCCTGGTCAGGGAACTAAGATCCCACATGCTGTGCAGCGCGGCCAAAAAAAAAAAAAATCAGAATTCCTCGAAATTTCCTCTTTCCACCAGAGTATACTTAGGAATGCTAAATGTACACAGGGGGAAATATAGCATATTCAGGGCTTTACATACCTTCCACATCATACCAATGCGCACCATTTGTGATCCCATCTTTGAAAGTCTCATCTTCATCTCCAGGACAATGAGGGGCACCAGTTTTCATTATGGGGTGGTTTGAAGCATAGGCTTTTGCCAAGTATTTAAATACTTCATCATCTGAGGTTTTGCTATATATTCCAGTAGCCTTATGTTCTGGAGAATCATCAAAAGGATAGCTTGCTACCACCGAGCCACCATGCAGATTTCCAGAAAGCACAAACCTTTGAAAACATAACCAAATCACATATCATTTTTTAAAGGGAACAGAAAACATGTATTTTAAAATTCTACATCTTTTATAAATGAACTTAGATATTCCTCTTGACACCTAGAAGACAACTCTATCAGCTGTTAGACTAACAACAATAAAAAAAAAGAAAATGGAAAGAAAGTATTATTAACTCAATAAATTTCAAACAGTTTTTACAGTCCAAGTTAACTTCAAATAACTTTAAATAATTTCCCCATCACTGAAAAAAATAGCTGAATAACACAGTGTAAATTAATGTTTCAGGAGACATCTTATTCAGGGAACTGTAAAATCATGTATTAAGTTGAACAATATGAACTTGCCACTATTCAACCATGTCTTGACCTACAAAAATTACAATTTCATAGAGTTCAATCTAATTCTTGTACTTCATATTGTGTTAATTTCATAGAAAGCATGGCTGGCATAAATAAATATTTGTTGAATATACGAGTTAGGTTAATAAGTTTCATGCTTTTTATATTACTGTCCAGAGAGAATTTTTAAGATAGGGAGTCTAATTTAAAACAGGATGTGCTTTGCCTCATTCCATTTTCACAGTACACTAAATTCACATTTTCAGGAGAGAAGCCACAGTTGAGAAAATTCAGGGGCGGGGAAAGACCTGAGCTGCTTTCAGATAAAAACAATACAGCACATTGCATCACTGTAAAAGCAGCTCTCTTTCTAGGAGCAAGGTTCCTGGTTGGACCATTAAAAAATAAACTGACATGGAGACAAGGTTGCTTCTATAAAAGAAACATTTTAAACTTTTTGCATTTTTATTGATACTTTTAAGCGAACCCATTTACAATTTGGTCAAATTTATAGATATAGAAATACTGAAGAATGCCTTTTATGGTAAAAGGTAAAGGCAAAAACATGCCAAAGTCCTATTTATACATTTTTCACTCAGGTAACAGTTCAAACCATTACTATGAGTGGAGATTAAACACTTTTCTCTTTGCACTCAAAATTAGATTTTTTGCTTCTGCCTTTTTGTGGCTGAAATAAACTGACCTACAGTAATTCTAAAGGGGGTTGATTTATAACATTTCTTTCTATATGTTTGAAAGAAAATTAAGTCTACGATATGTTTAATTTGAAAGGTTAAGTATGATCAGTACCTCCCAGAGGAGGTCAAACAATGAAAATTACTTGTAACACAGAATCTATTTATCAGAAGACAGAATTTAGCTGATAAAGACAGTGATTAAACACCAGAATAGACTATGAAAGAAGACTAGTTTTACATAATTAAAATTAGCACAGTTCTAGATACCAGAGGGGAATGCCATTTGGTATAGTGGCAATAGCACAGGCTTTAAAACCAGGCAAATATGCGTAAGAACATTTGGTTTTGCAGACACGTCACTCACTAGTAACATGATCAGAAGTTGCTGCCTCTAAATCCATTGAACCCCAGTTTCTCTCTCATCTGTAAAATGGGGATTAATGCTACCTGCCTCCCAGGGTTGTTACAAGAATTAAATAAGATAATACATGTACAATTATCTTCCAGCACAATGACTGCTTTATAGCCCCTGCTCAGCAAATGTTCATTCCTTTGGAGACCTCTAGCATCCTGCTTAGGGAATCACTGCCTTACAGACTATAATTCTACTCACCAGTTCCAATGCTACAATGTTACAGAAACAAAAACTAAGCATCTATTCTAACTCCAATTTACCCATCCCTCCTCCATAGCAAGTTATTAACAATTTACTTTTTGGTTTCTATGCCTAAAATAATTTAAGTACTTCCCCACCACCACCCCACACTGACTTTGGGAAAGTTACAAGAAGGCTGGCCCAGTTCAGACAATCAACTGAGCAACAAATTTTCTTGAGTGTCAACTATAAGCCAAATGTTCTATAGGCACTAAGGAATATATTAGTGAAGAAACAAATACAAAAATGCCCTCATGGCATTCATAGTCTAGTGGGAAAAAAAAAAAAGGGTAACTGAATATTCTAAATAAGTGAAGCATGTTACTTTATACGTGTTCAATTAAAATTTTAAATTCCAAGATTCTCTATTAAATGCTGTTTTTCACTTTGTTTGACATTTCTTGTAACACTTCTCAGAAATACTGTTGAAATGGCCTAATCAAATACTTTTAGAACAATGAAATATTTGCAATCTACTTGAGTGATAAAATTAAATTATTAGATTTTCCTTACTCTACTCACATAGTTTTAAAAGCACCAATGCCACTCTGGTAAGGGCGATTTCAAAAGAAAGTGATATCTATTATAGTGGTTGTAAGATTATTTCTTTTAGTCTTTGTCAAACCAACTTTGTATATCGATCCAATTTTATTTGAAGGGTATTTTATGGTTTCCAATCAAATCAATTCTCTTAAGTGTTTCTCACACTTGACTTCAATATCATATATCATTCCTTGCGTAAGATTTAAAGTAACTGGTAAATATATCATAAAAATTATAAACAAGAGTCTGTGGATATTAAAAAGTCAATCTCCAAGTTAACTTTATTATGGTCCCCAGATAACCTTGTAAATAACTTTAAAAAAATTAAGAAAACTTGATATCTGATGAACTAAATTCTAAAGGTTTCAGGAAATTGTAGCTATACACCTACCCCAACAATATGATAATGCTTTTCACAAACATACCCAAAAAATCATTTATATGCTAATCTGCTATTAAAGTCTAAGCAGGTATATTTAATTAAAGAACTGTGCCAAAAATATGAGGGTGAAGTAAACTATAAAATCTTTATTTTAATGATGGAGTTAAAATCTTGTATATTTTTTGAGCAGATGAGTCAATTATCAGTAGTACAAAATCATGGATTGGATGAAGTATAAAGTGAAACAAAGAAAATAAACTCCACTTTCCCAAGCAGGAGGAAATGAGTGTTAAATTGTTACATATCCAAAACAACAACAAAAATCTATTTCTAATACAGCTGGGTGAATAGGATATCAAGAAATTATTCAAATGATTTATTTCACGAAATACATTGAAAAAGGTAATTTCCCTGTACCGACGGATGTCTGTGGTTTTAGAATTTCCTATCCATAAAGTTGTCTCTATATATTTAGGAATCAATCTCAAATCGTGTATGTGCTTGCTTTTTTTACTTTATTCACATATCAATGTCCCTTGTTACTGATTAATCATTAAATAATGTGCATCTTGAGTTATTTATGATTGAGGATGGAAGGATGTACTTTTCACCCTATATACTCACATACTTTCCCTTCTGATTAGAGTTACATTTGAAAAGAGGGCGGATATGATTAGGGTAGTCCATAGCCACAAAATAGAGCCACTTCCTTTGTAATACCAACTGACACAGATGAGCTTTTAAAATCTTCACAAGCTCCTATCATTGAATAGCCAGCCCAGACCATAACTTTAATCATTAAATACTGGTGATATGGAAGAGTTATCCAAAGAGCACATTTTTGGTCCTAGATTTAAAATTTAAAGCTTTCAGTATAGTCTCAAGGTGACTTGCACCAAGACAAAGCTCATTTTTATTTCTGGTCACAGCAGAAGTAATACTGAATAGAAAAATCTACTCACAGAATTTACATCCCTGCAAAGGTCATGATGGGGCTTTTTAAACGTGTCCTTCAAGCAATGCAAACAGTGAATTTGATATATCATCTCAGAAAGGCCCTGGCCATCACAGCTTCTGACAATAAGCTGTATGTTAAAGTCACACTTCTTATGTAAATGTTCAGAGGTCCTGACACCATTATCTTTATTTTTTTATTTTTTATTTTATTTATTTATTTATTTATCTATTTTTGGCTGCGTTGGGTCTTCATTGTTACACTTGGGCTTTCTCTAGTTGCGGCGAGCTGGGACTACTCTTCGTTGCAGTGAGCGGGCTTCTCATTG
Organism: Orcinus orca; assembly: GCF_937001465.1. Classification (NCBI taxonomy): domain Eukaryota; kingdom Metazoa; phylum Chordata; class Mammalia; order Artiodactyla; family Delphinidae; genus Orcinus; species Orcinus orca. The sequence continues at coordinate 6,426,415 of NC_064577.1, read as the reverse complement.
CAGTGGCTTCTCTTGTGGCGGAGCCCGGGCTCTAGGCACGTGTGCTTCAGAAGTTGTGGCACACAGGCTCAGCAGTCATGGCTTGTGGGCTTAGTTGCTTTGCGACATGTGGGACTTCCCAGACCAGGGCTCCAACCTGTGTCCCCTGCATTTGCAGGCAGATTCTTAACCACTGCGCCACCAGGGAAGTCCCGACACCACTATCTTTAAAGGAAAAATCTTCCCAGAAAGCATGTGAAATTAATACCTACAAGGGATCTCAGAAGGAGTAAAGTGAAAGGTAGGAGATAAAAAGAATCTAGAATTGTCATAATGGCCATGAATTTTTCAAGGTCTGCTATATATGCTGAACCTTGTAGAGGAGATGATTCCAAGTCCTAAAGGGAAACTTCTTTGCTCATTATTGCTTGTATCTTATCTGTCACTCAGATATCTTCTTCAAATCAGTACGGAAAGATTAATTGCTTCACAAGCCTTATGAAGACACAAAAATGGGGATATGCTGGCAAAGCCGATGCTTGACAAAAGGAAGAGGTGCATGGTCACTTCAGATATTATTCCACCTGGAATAAGTTCCTTCTTCCTTTATTCCTCTCCTCCACCTTTTTGCTGAAAATCCTACCCATCTCTCAAGACTCAGTTCAAGTTCTACCTTCTCCACAGAGATGACCCATATTATTGTAGCCCACATACATTTTGCCAGTAGGAACAATTCCTGTAAGGTTTAACTGGGTACATAAACACACCATATATATATTTATAATATTTTCTTGTTATACACCAATTTCTTCAGGTCCTTGTGCTTCCTTTAAGTTTTTAAATCTCACAGAGTGGTTACTAACACTTAAGGTGTCTATTAAGTGTGACAATTAGTCATTTGGCCCTGGCCCACTAATAATGTGCACAAGTGGCAGCAGAAACCCTTCGGAGTCTAAAATGAAGCTGCTTACAGATGAAGGTTCCAGATCTGTACAAGTTCTCCAGCCAGCCATACCTATATGCTCCACAGCTGAGTCAGAGGTAAAGACTGGAAGTGAATCAGTTTCGGTTAAATAACCAAGAAGAAGACCCCGGGAGTGCCATCTGTCATTTCTAGGCTACAGTCTCCCTCCATGCCCGTTAAGAGCACTGACTAAATGCGTGAGTTGAAGTCCCAGCTACAGAACAGGGATGTTAATGCTGTCTGTCTCATCAGGTTGTGGCCAACATAAACTGAGATCATGCAGTCCACGGAAAGGGCTTAGCACAGTGCCTGTAGTAATAAGATAATCGCAATCTTGTCAGTTTATGTATAAAATAAGTGAGCTGACCTAGGTCATCCTTAATGTCTCTTCCGTCGCTCATATCCTACGATCCTGTGAGAACAGGGGCCAGGATGCTAGAAGAGTCTCCCCTCCGGCCAAACAGCGCTCTCTGCATCCTTTGAACAAATGACAGCCTCTAGGCAGCGCTTCTCGGACAATTAGCCGGACAGGAGGCTAAGCGGCCTGGGCCCTGTCCCCGTTACGGGGTGTCGCTCTCCGCCCTCACTACCCCCGTCCCTTAGGCCTGAGAGCACCGTTTGAGCGCTTACTGAGTGCCGGATCCAGCCTCTGCTCTGGAGGCTCACTTGGATGGGGAGGGGGCGGGGGGGAGGAGGCGGCGGTGGAGGGAGGACGACACTCACTTGTTCCTGCGGATCCACTCGATCAGGGCGCGCACCTCGGGCACGTCGTCCAGGGACGGGGGCTCACCGGTGCTGAACTGGTCCGGGAAGCTGCGGTTGAGGTCGCGGCCACGGCTGTTGTCGCGGCCGCTGGCCCCGGGAGGGCCGCTGTCGCTGAAGCCGCAGTCGCCCTCGTGGGCGCGCTCGAAGCCGTCGGGGTTGAGGCTGGGCAGCACGTACACGTCAGTGGTGTTGATCAGGCGGACCAGGCGCAGGTCCCCGCGGCGGTAGCCAGCCGCCAGCTCGCGGGCCAGGTAGACGAGCACCTGGCGCGAGACGGTCTCGTCGCCGTGCATGTTGCCCACCAGCTTCACCTGCGGCCGGCCGGGCAGGAGCGGCCCCGCCGCGTCGGGCCCCGTATCGCCGTCAGAAGGCGGCGGCCCCAGGCCCGCCGTGAGGCGCAGCACCCACAGCGGCCGGCCCTCCACCGAGCTGCCGATGCTGAAGAGGCGGGCCAGGCCCGGGGGCCCCGCGGCCGCCGCCTCCCTCAGCGCCAAGCCCAGCTCCTCTTCGTGGTAGTAGCGGTCGAACTGGCCCTTGACCGCCTCGGCGCCCGCGCTCGTCGTCGTCGTCGTCGCCTCCGCCTTCTTGATGTGCGCTGCCCGGGCCGGGCTCCGCAGCAGCAACAGCAGACACAGCAGCAGCGAGACGCGCCCTGGCCGCCAGGGCGGCCGCGCGTCCCAGCCTCTCGCCATCTTCCAGCAGCGCTGCAAACCCGGACCCCGTTCCCTCGGCTCCGCGCTCCGGGAGGCCTTGGCCAGCCGGATCCCCTCCGCTCCTAGCAACCCCATCCCGCCCTCCAGGCCGCAGCCAATCGCGGGCGGCCCTGCTGCGGCGTCACGCCGAGGGGCGGGGCTGTCCTTAAAGTAGCCGATTCCCTCTGGGCGTGCCTTCCTTCTCTCGGGGAAGAGTTTGGTCACTCTCTTCAACGGTCTAGGTTCCTGTCGCTCTCTTTCCCTCCTCCCCGTTTCCCTTCTGCGTTTGCTCCGCTTCTCCTCTACTCCCTCAGTCTCTTCTTTCTGGCTTACCCCTTAAATTCTCACCCCTTTTTCTCTGAGTACTCTCACTAGCTTCCTTCCCATCTTTGTTGCAGCTTTTCCTAGCGGCGCTTTAACGCTTAGAACCGAGAATTGAAAGAATCAAAAGGTTAGAAAGACTCAAAGGACTCGAAAAAATCCAAAGGTTCTAAAGAATCTACCTTGGAAGAGCTAAAATACGCCTCAGCCCTTTGCACCTTGCACCCCTTCCATCGGAGTCTGTCGCCCAGCGCCTCGGCAGCGGTTGAAGAGACTGGGACACTTGGAGTGGCAGAGGGCTCACTACCTCATTTCAGTTTTTAGTCTCTGTTGAAAGAAGGTGTCTCCTTTATGTACAGTGGAAATCTGCTATGTAGTAGGCTCCCTTTGTGTTAATGGATATATTTCCTTGGTGTTACCCCAGTTTATTTCACTGCCATTGGTTCCTGTGTGTGCTATTCTCAGCCCTGTAGGCAGATTTCATTTCATGATTCACTTGCCCACCTCTCACACCTCTCCTGAGCGAGATACTTGTTTAACTGTGGCCTTAGAATAACATTTTAAAAGCAGCAGGTATGACATTTCTGGAGACACTTGCTTGGTGAGAATAATTCCGGAACGCCTCAAAACTGACAAGTACCCTGTTTTATCATCTGGAGAAGAGGCCTTTAAACTGGTCTTCAAAGTAGGCTTAAATCACTTTAGCTTGAAGAAACACAAAACCTCACAATCCTTTTATCAAGTGTGAAATTCTACCCAACAAAGAACATAATTGCAATAACTGTTCTGGTTCCTTCTTTCAGAGCCAAGCGATTCAAGTCTCCTTCCTTGAACTATGATTGAACCCTAATATGAATAGTAAAGGGTTCATTCATTTATCAGATTTTTACTGAGCAACTATTGTGTGCTAGAGCTACGTGCTGGTAAGCAATTCACTCTGCTCAGTTAGAGGTTGGATACAGTTTGTGGTAAGTGGTACAATATGGATATGGGGGCCCAGGTGAGGGAAACCTCATTCAACCCAAGGAGGAGTAAGGGAGAAAGAGAGACACTAGGGGAGGAAGGGAGGTATTCTGGACAGAAGGAAGAGCAAGCGCCGAAGGCTTGAGAGCAAATACTGCACATTTTGAGAACTGCATGCAGAGCAGGATTGTGAAGGAGCTCACAGGTATGAAGGACACAAGCCAGAGAAGCAGGACCAGAACCCAAAGAGCCTCACAAGCCAGACTCTGGGGAGCACTTGATCTGTAAGACCACGGAGAGCCACTGATGGATTTTAAGCTAGTTTAGAAAAATCCCTCTGACAGTAACATGGAGAATGGAGTGGAAGGACTAAGACTCGAGACCAAGAACCCTGTAAGGAAGATATAATCCGAGAAGACATGAGGCTCTGAACCCTCAAGGACAGTGCCAGTGGAGGTAGAAAGAAGGAAATGGATTTGAAAGACCTTTAGGAGAGAAAGTGGACAGGATCTGGTGACAGAGAGAGACAGAGGGTTGTAGGCTGACTTCAGGTTATAGCCAAAGCAACTTGCAGGTGTTCACTGAGGTGTAGGACAGGAGAAGGCGTGGGCTTAGGTGAAGATGATGACTTTAGCACACAGTCACTCTGGTCCTGTGAGCTCCTCTTCTCCTCCCTGCCTGTTTGGTTTAGTGCGCCTTTTACACAGCAGCTGCAACTCATCAGAAACAGAGCCCCAACTCTGTACAGAGACCACTCCTCCCTTCCCCCCCTCCAACCCGGAGTACTTAATCATTACACTGTGTACTTTTAGAATAATCCAAATCAAAGAAGCCCCAGGGGACATGTTAACCTCTAATCAAATATTTCCTTTTCTACCGTTTTCACTCTCCTTTGAAGCCTCTTCCTGCCAACTCACTCCTGCAGCCTCACCTAGTGAGGCAATAAATAAACGTGTGAAGGCAGTGAAATAATGTGATGTAACTTGAGCCACCACCCTCCCAGGAATCCCTGGGCCTCCTGCCTTGTGATTGTAGCCTCTTTTGGGTCTGGAGTCTCCATCCTAAGCAGGTACCCTGTGCTGGTGGTTAGAAATGAAACCCAAAGCTCCCAACCCGGTCACTGCTCACTGGAGGGGAAAACTCCAACTAAATAACTCCAGCTGCCCCTGAGAAATCTTAACCTTGTGACAGGTGTCCCTTTTCTCCTTCCCACAAGGAAAGTCTTGGCCTCACAAGTGAGGGAACTTGGGGAAAGGCTTCTGGTTCACAGAAGCAGAGTGGTAATGACCTGGATTTTTGGAAACAGGGCAGAGCTTTTGAATGGCCTGCCCGACTTCAGCAACCACTTTTTCTAAAAAGACTCTTAGGTAATTGAAGCACACCATAGATCATGAACCTGTAAATGTCACACTGTCTGGCAGAAACATCCACAGACTGACACATTCAATTTGGCAAATGTTTATGGAGCACCCATCTAGTGAAAGGTCTGCTGTGCTGGGTGCAGGAGGATTGGAAGACGAATGAAGGATTGTCCTCTTCTAGGAGGCCAGAGTCTAGTGAGGGAGATATAACATAGACAGGACAGAATATTCCCATGAGGCCAGTGCTATGTAACAGGCACTGTGCTAAACCCTTTACATTGGTTGATGCATTTAATCTTCACAACAATCCTGAGTTATGTACTATTATCTTCCCCGTTTCAAAGATAAATAAATATACTGAGGCACCAGATCTCACAGCTGGCAAGCCAAAGACCCAGGACTCAAACTCAGGGAGTCTGGTTTCAGAGTCTGTGTGTTTACTCTATGATAAAGCTGCTTCTATGTAGTGAACTAAAACAAAACAAAATGAAACAAAAACAAAAAAAACCTTCTATTGGAACACAGAGGAAAAAGCAACTAATTGTGATGGGGAGTCAGAAAAAAGTTCATCAATACTGTTAGACCATGAACTGAGTTCAAATCCTAGATCAGCCATTTTCTAGCTGTTTACGGGCTCCGGACGCGCAGGCTCAGCGGCCATGGCTCACAGGCCCAGCCGCCCCGCGGCATGTGGGATCTTCCCGGACCGGGACATGAACCCGTGTTCCCTGCATCGGCAGGCGGACTCTCAACCACTGCGTCACCAGGGAAGCCCACCTTGAGAGCTTTTTGAAAATACAAGTGTAGGGGGGAATGGGAGTGGCTGCTTGATGGATACAGGGTTTCCTTTTGGGCAATGAAAAAATTGTGGAACTAGATAAAACTGATGGTTGTACAAGATTGTGAATGTACTAAATGCCATTGAAATGTACAGTTTAAAATGGTTAATTTTATGTTATGTGAGCTAAAATTAAAAAAAAAAAACAAAAAAAAAAAAACTAACACCCTGAATTCCCTGAGAGTGGGGAGGTAATAAAGAGCATGTATGAGGGTGGAGGAGTTTCAGAGAGAAAAGGAAGACTGGAGGAAGTTCCTGAGAAGTGTGAGACTTTAGGAGAGACACACCTTTAAGATAACTTCAGTGAAGACTTACCATACTTTTCAGGAATCGGATCTGGATTTCCTTTGGATGTGACCATGCTGAGACAGGGCTGAGTAGAGCTTAGTCTTACTTGGGTTATACCTTATACCTATTGTATAAGTCTGCCCGAGGCTGGTCCTAGATTCTAGCAACAAATTCAAATGAGACCAAGCGCTCTCTTGCCCAGACATAGTCAGGTATGCCCTGATCCAAAGACATCTTCCAATAAAAACAGCAATAAACTAGGACTGTGCGCTCTTACATAAAGGCCCCAGAGCACAACTCACACCTCCCAACCAGAAAAATATTGTTACCAGGGATGCTCTGGCAGTCAGCAATTGCAGCCTCTAATTTTGATGAAAATACTTGCCGAGACTGGATTGGCACAAACAAAGCACATTCACACCCAGCCAGCTGGACTCTATCTCAAGAGTACAAGATGAAGAATTTCCAGAAGGTGAAGAGATTGATACTATTTATGGGAACAATCTGCAGTCATCTCTCTGTTACAGGTCTGGGTGAAAACGGTGTAAGGGAATGATAGCAGTTACCAGGACAAAGCAGTTACTGAAATGCTGCAAGCCCACAGAAAAGCCAAGGCTCCCCAGGAGACCCTGAGTGCCAGGGACACAGAACAAAGCAGTGGGTTTGCAAAATGACCCTTATAAGAAGGAATTACTAGCTCATATGCTCAATAGAGAAGGGAAACACTTTATGCAGAAAGGAAAGAATGACAAGGAAACCAGATAAAACAGGTGGAACTGATGCAACCAAAGACAAGACAGCATAGATGGCAATTATAGCAAATCTCTAGGGACACCAGAGCAGATGTTCCTGTCAGGTTCTCTAATGCTGCTTCCCAATGCCATCCTACCCCCCAACTCCCATCTTTGCTCCTTACCCAGCACTTCATTCTACTCTACAAGTCTTCCATCCATTTATTAATTCATGCAATAGAACTTGACTAAGCACAGTCTCTGTGCCAGATCCAGTACAAGGCTCTGGACATAGAAGTAAGGAAAACACAATTAACAGCAGATTAAGAAGAGCCTCAGCGCCTTAAGAACTAAAGAATTATGGTATCCCATTCCCAAAATAAAACTCAAATTAGAATTTTATTTTTCAAAATGACACAAACCTTATATATATTCCAGAATCAAAATAGCTTCCTTCTAGATTTGAGGATGAGAAAGTTCAGATTACATTAAAGATGAATGTTTCTCTCATTTTGATGTTCCTGCTTTGCCAGTGCCTTAAGGGGTAACCTAGCTATGGGCCTTTTCCCAGCCCTTAAAAAGCTCTCAAGAGGGAGGATGATGCTTGCCTTTCTGGCTACAATGGCTGCTCTTCTCTTTCCCAATTTCTGGTAACCACCATGGTTGTTAATGAGTGGAAGGAGAATAGGATGGCAGCAAGGGGAGGAATTAATATGCTGGAAAAGGGGCCAGCTTCCTTGATGACAAAAATCCCACAAAATCATCTGGGCTCTCACATCAGGACACTGAATGAACTTTTAGTAGTTGAGCTTCAAGATGTGCCGAAGGTTTTGAGAGGAGGAACACCAAGATATCAGAGGGATGAAATGACTTCCATCCTAATGATAAACTAAATCATTTCATACTTTTAACACTATCTAAACATATAAAAATTGGGAGGTTATATGACCCAAATCATAAAGCTATGGCTTCAGCAAAAGTGGCCTTGTCCATCATATCCTTGAACTCCAGAATTAGAGATCACTTCTTATAAACAACCTCAGGGACCATTAGAATCCAGTGGCTAAAGTCTGGGAATAATGTTAAAACAGGCAGAACTTGAAGAATGGCAGGTCCACAGAAAAGCAGTATAGGTATGGGTCAAGACCAGGGAGGAAAAGAGAGTTCCTGAGATGGCCTCCAACAGCTAAAATAATTAGGCTTGGAACCTGAGAACTGTAAAGAAAGAAAGTTTCCAGTTATAAGCTGGGGACTCCCCTGGTGGTGCAGTGGAATCTGCCTGCCAATGCAGGGGACACGAGTTCAATCCCTGGTCCGGGAAGATACCACATGTCGCGGAGCAACTAAGCCCATGCACCACAATTACTGAGACGGCGCTCTAGAGCCCGCAAGCCACAACTACTGAGCCCAAGTGCCACAACTACTGAAGCCCATGCACCTGGAGCCTGTGCTCCGCAACAAGAAAAGCCACCACAATGAGAAGCCCACGCACCACAATGAAGAGTAGCCCCCGCTCGCTGCAACTGGAGAAAGCCTGTGTACAGCAACAAAGACCCAATGCAGCCATAGATAAATAAATAAATAAATTTATTGTCTCCTTTTTATTTTGCCAGGTGAGACACAAAAAAAACAACAAACAATCTGCCATCTACTATTACCTGCATTTCACAAAAGGAGGGATATTTTTGAAGGTAAAAAAAATGGAAGAAGGACATAGTCTCACGATAAAGAACAGCTCTTTACCCCAAAATGAGAATGAAGCCAACATGCAAAGAGAGGTAGAGAGGAGAGGACACAGGGAGAGTGATCTGAAGGGCAGTTCCACCTCTGACCTCCATGGTTTGGTTGCAAAAGGCAATACATTTTGTTTCCACTTAGACTAGTTTAAGTTGTGTTTCTTTAACTTTTATCCAAAGAATCCTATCCTAGCAAAGCCATCTGGCAATATTACTGAAGGAAATTAATTGCCTGAGGAATTTATTAAAAGTTGCACAGGTACTACCATACATCAACTAGAATGGTTAAAATTTTTTAAATTGACAATACCAAACAGCGAAAATGTGGAAAAACTGGGACTCTCAGACATTGCTGAGGACAAGGGGTAAGATGATAAACATAAAATAAAACAACTTTTTGTCATTTTCCAATAAAGTTACACATACACCTTTCCTATGAGAGAGATTCCACTTCTAGGTCTTTACCCACAAAAAGATGTACAAGAATGTTCTTAGCAGCTTTATTCATGATAGCTGCAAACTGGAAGCAACTCAAATGAGAATGGATAAACAAATTGTATATATTTATAAAATGGTATAACACTTAGCAATTAAGGGTAATGAATTACAATAATGTGGCTGAAACTCAAAAACCTTACATTGAGCAAAAAATGCCAGACACAAGAGTACATAGTGTATGATTCCATTTGTATTAAGTTCTAGTAACAGGCAAAACTAATCAGTTATGGTGATAAAAATCAGGAGAGTGGGAGGAGGAGTTTGTTTGGGAGGAGACATTGACTGAAATAGGCACAAGGGAAATTTCTGAGGTCGTAGAAATGTTCTATAGGGTGGCAGTTACATTGATCTATATATTTGTCAAAGCTCATCAAACAGTTCATTAAAGTCTGTGCATTTTATGTAAATTATACCTCAATAAAAAAGAATATTTGTACACCCATGTTCATAGCAGCGTTATTTACGATAGCCAAAAGGTGGAAGCAATACAAGTGCCCATTGACAGAAGAATGGATAAACAAAAGTGGTGTATACATACAATGGAACATTATTCAGCTATCAAAAGGAAGGAAACTCTGGGCTGCCCTGGTGGCGCAGTGGTTAAGAATCCACCTGCCAATGCAGGGGACACGGGTTCGAGCCCTGGTCTGGGAAGATGCCACATGCCATGGAGCAACTAAGCCCGTGCGCCACAACTACTGAAGCCCGTGCACCTAGAGCCTGTGCTCTGCAACAAGAGAAGCTACCGCAATGAGAAGCCCGCGCACCGCAACGAAGAGTAGCCCCCACTTTCCGCAAGTAGAAAAAGCCCGTGCGCATCAATGACGACCCAACACGGACAAAAATAAATAAATAAATTTATTAAAAAAAAGAAAAAAAGGAAGGAAATTCTGACACACTCTACACCATGGACGAACGTTGAGGACATTATGCTAAGTGAGAGGAGCCAGTCACAAAAAGAAAAATACTGTATAATTTCACTTATATAAAGTACCGAATAGTCAGATTCATAGAGGCAGAAAGTAAATGATGGTAGCCAGGGGCTGGGAAGGGGAGGAGGGAATGGGCCTTATTGTTTAATGGGTACAGAGTTTCCTTTTTGCAAGATGGAAAGAGTTCTGGAGATGGATGTTGGTGAAGGTTGCACAACATTGTGAATGTACTTGATACCACTGCACTGTATACTTGAAAATTTTTCAGTAAAATTATGGTAAATTTTAAGTTATGTGTATCTCAGCACAATTTTTTTAACATCTTTATTGGAGTATAATTGCTTTACAATGGTGTGTTAGTTTCTGCTTTATAACAAAGTGAATCAGCTATACATATACATATATCCCCATATCCCCTCCCTCTTGCATCTCCCTCCCTCCCACTCTCCCTATCCCACCCCTCTAGGTGGTCACAAAGCACCGAGCTGATCTCCCTGTCAGCACAATTTTTTAAAAAAAGAGTATTGAAAAAAGTTGCACAGGGACTATGATTGTCTCCTTTTTATTTTGCCAGGTGAGACACAAAAAAAACTACAAACAATCTGCCATCTACTATTACCTGCATTTCACAAAAGGAGGGATATTTTTGAAGGTAAAAAAAATGGAAGAAGGACATAGTCTCACGATAAAGAACAGCTCTTTACCCCAAAATGACATTTGGACATGTTCTCCCATGTTATTCTTACTCTTCTTATTTCATTACAGATTAATTTTTTTTTAAAAATTCCCATATCAGCAGCTGTTTGGAGACCAGAGTTTGGAACTGCTACCACTAGCTACTACAAAGTGGGGGTGGATGGCATCAAAAGCAGTGATAAAAAGCCCGAGCCCACCGAACCATTATTTGACCCAACATGACATTTCCGGTGTCCTGAAACTGTGTTTTCATTCACGTGTAGAGACTATCACACAAAAATATCCCAGGGACAGCTTCTGAAAGACTGAAGATCAGAGAGACCTCTTCACCAGAGGATGACAGTGAGGACTGGGGACACAAAGTTCTTCTCAACCTGACACCCTCAGAAAGCACACTTGTGACTTTCCTGCATCTATGTTCTAATTTGTGTGCCTTATATAGGGCGCCTGCTTAGCGTGCAAAAGCTCTTGCAGCTGCAGCTTCACAGAAGCCAGGAAGTGAAGCAACCCAAAGTTGACACAGCCAGGAAGGCTGAGTCTGCGTGGGAAGTGGCAAGGTGAGAAGAAAATGCAGTAAGTGTGAAACCACAAGGAAATTCAGAGCTGGTTCCAAGGTTCAACCTTTGCAGTGAGTGGCGTCCCAGAAAATTCTGGGTGCCTGAACGCTAAGTTTCATGTGCCAGTTTAGGAAAGAGGTGAACAGGCATTGCGAAGTCCAGGAATTTTCAGGGTCTATATGCATTCTACTGACTTCACATTCTTTAAGTAGCATTAAAATATTCTATTAAATTAGCACAACAAAATTCTTATTGATACATCCAGAATGATTTATGTATTATGAAAGCAAGATACAGTTGAAAGGAATCAGTGTCATGTGATTTAATATGATAATCCCAGCATTTGTAGACATATAGTACATCAAATAAGACTTTAAATATATTTTGTATGATGTTTCCTCCCAGGTAAGTAGCCACAATATCAGAAAAAAAAACTGATGGGTTACGACACATTTTTAAAAATAACATACTTTCAGAAAAATCATAAATAAGAACAAAAACTTTTTTATGTCCCTCCAGTGGGGATTCCCTTTCATCCTGCTCAAGCTCTCAAACCCTATGCCAGTTTGTGCACCCATAGGACGGCTCTCCTCCACCCTCCTTGGGCTCTGATACCCTCACCGGGTCACCCCTATGCACGGACATTTTCCTCAACTGGCTCAGACTCTAAACCCTACTCTGAGCCACCACCATCACCACCGCTCCATGAGGACACCATTCTCACCTTGCACAGGCTCCAGCTCCTTGCATTCCACCAGAGGCACCCTGCTCAGATTCGGACACCCACCCTGTGCTGAGTTGCTCCCCTGAGGGGATGCTCTCCTTGCTCCACTCAGGCTCTGACACCCCATACTGGGTTGCACCATTGCATGGATGTCCTCCTCACTTTGCTTGTCAGTTTATCTTCCTTGTTCAAACATGTAGGTCATATTTTGCAATATCTGTAATTGTTTTGCCTTATTTCTAGATTTACATAGATTAGACTTCACGACAAGTCTTGTTATATCCTATTTTCCCCATTCCCTTGTTTTCTGTTCTGAAATGTCTTACTTGGCTGGATTTTATCATCAGGTAGCTTTTTTTTTTTTTTTTTTAATGTCTGCATTGGGTTTTTGTTGCTGTACGCGGGCTTTCTCTAGTTGCGGTGAGCAGGGGCTACTCTTTGTTGCAGTGCACAGGCTTCTCATTATGGTGGCTTCTCTTGTTGTGGAGCACAGGCTCTAGGCCCGTGGGCTTCAGTAGTTGTGGCACGCGGGCTTAGTAGTTGTGGCGCAAGGGCTTACTTGCTTCACGGCATGTGGGATCTTCCCAGACCAGGGTTCGAACCCGTGTCCCCTGCATTGGCAGGTGGATTCTTAACCACTGCACCACCAGGGAAGTCCCCAACTTTTTCTAAAAGTATTTGTATGTGCCTTACCTGACCCAAGCCGTGGCATTTTTGAGACTATTTGTTGGTTTCCTTCATACACAGAAATTTGGCTGGGTATAAAATTCTTGGGTCACCTCATTTCTCCTTAGAACTTTGTAAACATTGCTCTATCATCTTCTAGTGAGGATCATTGCTGTGAGTAAGTTTGAACCCAGATTCACCTCTTCCTATTACACGTGGCTTGTGTTTTTTTGCCTAGATATACATAGGATTATTCACTTAATTCATGAGTTTAGTCATTTCATGTGGCCATGTCATATCTCTATGCTTCTGTGTTAATTTTTCCTACAACACAGTGTATCCTTTAAATTTGTGGATTCTGTTCTTCATTTCAGGAAAGTATACTTTTCTCTTTGAATACTTTTATTCTCCATTTGCTGTACTCTCTACCTCAGGGACACCAAATACATTTATATATAGTGGATTTCTCTTGTCACTTATCAATGTATATCATTTCTATAACTGCAAAATTCTATGTAGTTGTAAGGTGTCTTAGCTCAGGTTTCTACAACAAAATAACATAGACTGGGTAGCTCATAAAAAACAGAAAATTGTTCCTTACATTTCTGGAGGCTGGGACGTCCAAGATCAAGGCACCAGCAGATTTAGTGTTTGGTGAGGGCTCACTTCCTGGTTCATAGATGGCTATCTTCTCACTGTATCCTCACACAGTCAAAGGGGCAAGAGAACTCTCTGGAGTCTCTTTTGTATGGGCACTAATCCCACTCATGAGGTCTCCACTCTCATGACCTAATCACCTCCCAAAGACTCCACCTCCTAATACCATCCTATTGAGGGTTAGGATTTCAACATATGAATTTTGAGAGGACACAAACATTTAGTCCAGAACATAAGGATCCTAATTATTGTTACAAGTGTGATCCAAATATGGGAATTTTACTGTTCTTTCTCAGTTCAGGTCTCAGATACTAAAAACTTTGTGAATGACCTTTAGTGTGTGTTTGAGTGTGTGTGTACACATTTGAGTATTATGTACTTTTCTTATGAAACAGTAAAAAATAAAATCAAGCATATGCTACATGTGTGCCACTGTTTACAGCAATATTGAAGGGGAGAAAATAATGTTTATTTAGGAACAGACATACCACAAGGTCCAGGTTTTATAAGCATGTGAATGTGTGATAATGGTGTTGTAGGCTGAGATAAAAGATAACACAGTAGTCAGTTTGTTTTCCAAGAACTACAGTGACCAAGCAATACTTAGAACTAATTTTTAGTTAACGTTAAATAATGCTTCAAAACTGTACAAGGCAAAGACATAAGCACTTTACATGTGTTAACTCATTCAATGCTCAAACTAACTATACAAAACAAATATTATTAGACCATCATTCAATAAAGAGATCAAGCCTCAGGAAAGTTAAATAAATCTCCAGAGTTGCCTCACTGCTAAATGGTAGAGTGGGTTTGGAACCAGAGTTTCCCAAAGCAGTGTTTCCACATTAATCCTCTCTCTCTCCCATCTTCTGCTATAGTGGGAAGTCCTGAAGGACAAAAAGAGATGTGTGTGCCTCTAAAGGGTATTCATATTTTAAGAAGTCAAATCTGTTGGTTCCCACGAATGCATATTATCTTTACAGCAATATATGTCAGAATTGTAAAACATATGGACTGTAAAACTTCTCTAAAAAGTCATTTTTAGTCACTGTCACCCGGCCTTTTTTCAACTGTTCCCTAGATCCTTTCAGTTAATGTTCCAAAAGGCACTCAAGTTCAACATATTTAAAGGGAAATCCATTGTTTTACCCCCAAGGACTTTTTCTTCCTCTCAGTTTATTCACTGACACCTCCCTCTCCCTTGCTTTCTACGTACCATTAGTCATCAAAATTTATTGCTCCTGTCTTTTCATTCCCTCATTTTCTTTTTCTTTTTTTTAAAATACTTATTTATTTATTTTGGCTGTGCTGGGTCTCAGCTGAGGCACGTGGGATCTTTGTTGCGGCATGAGGGATCTTTAGTTGCGGCATGCGAACTCTTTTAGTTGCGGCATGCACGTGGGATCTAATTCCCCGACCAGGGATCAAACCCAGGCCCCCTGCATTGGGAGCGCAGAGTCTTAACCCACTGGACCACCAGGGAAATCCCATCATTCCCTCATTTTCTTGAATCTGTTCCTTTCCATTCAAAATGTCACCACTCTAATTTAGCTTCTGCCCTGACATGGAATGTTGCATTGTTCGAGGGCTTGATTAATCTCCTGTCCTGTCATCCTTCTGCCCTCTCTCTACTTTTATCTCATACACAGGTTCAGACCTGTCTTTCTAAGCAGTGGTCTTCAAACCCTTTTGAAAGCACACTCTACCAATAAAAATGCTTGAGCATGAATTCCTACTATATTTATTTATTTCTAACTAATGTACACATATGACTAAATATACATGTACTTTGTAAAATGTACAGAAAAATAGAAAGTAAAAGGAAATAGAGAGGAAATGACTACTTTAAATTTTTATTTGCTTTCTTAAAGGTACAAAATCATTTTTGTTCTCCCTATAATTGAATAAATGTCACTGTTTTTTTAAATTATTGGTTAATAATTTGTGATGCAAAGATTCACAAGTATGTTTCTAACTTCACCGTCTTTTGAAAATAGGTTTTAATTGTCATCATAGCCGAAGAAGATATTCACAAAGTTACATAGTACCAAATGCACCAAAAATGCATTACTGAATCCTATTTTTCATTTTCATCCACCAACTATGCAAAGTGTTTTTTTTACAATTAATCTTTTATTTATTTATTTATGGCTGCACTGGGTCTTCGTTGCTGCATGCGGGCTTTCTCTAGTTGCAGCGAGCAGGGGTTACTCTTTGTTGGGGTGCACGGGCTTCTCGTGGTGGCTTCCCTTGTTGCGGAGCATGGGCTCTAGGCACGTGGGCTTCAGTAGTTGTGGCTCGCGGTTCTAGAGCACAGGCTCCGTAATTGTGGTGCATGGGCTTTGTTGCTCCGTAGCGTGTGGGATCTCCCCGGACCAGGACTCCAACCTGTGTCTCCTGCATTGGCAGGCGGATTCTTAACCACTGCACCACCAGGGAAGTCCCATCAAAGAGTTATTCTTGCAAGCTCATTGAAAGATATTATAAGTCTACATCTGGAATATTAATAGGTTAGAAGATTGTTTCCAATTTTTTAAGCATGTAAATATAAATTTTTCATAGGCAATGATACAGTTGTATTAATTTCAGGAATAAAATAATAATGGAAACATTTCCAGGCATTTCAAATAAAAAGCTCTTTCAATAAAAAGTGTTTATTTGCAAAAGCAGTTACTTTTTCATTCATTGTTAACACCATCTTTTCCTTAAAGGTACTGGTTAAATAAATGTATTTATTATTTTAATATCTGTTAGGTAGCACAGTATTGAAAGTCACTTGTCATTACAGAAAAGGTCAGGAATTTTGGAACACCGGTCTTTTTGTAAGAGAATAAGTAATTCACCTTTTTTTTTTTTTTTTTTTATGCGGTACGCGGGCCTCTCACCGCTGCGGCCTCCCCCGCCGCGGAGCACAGGCTCCGGATGCGCAGGCTCAGCGGCCATGGCTCACGGGCGCAGCCGCTCCGCGGCATGTGGGAACTTCCCGGACCGGGGCACGAACCCGCGGCCCCTACATCGGCAGGCGGACTCTCAACCACTGCGCCACCAGGGAAGCCCGTAATTCATCTTTAAATTGACAATTCTTTTAACTCCTTCACCCTCAAGTGACCCGTGAACCTGTTTGATACAATTGATTTTTACTGTTGCTCCCCATCTCATTACAATATTATAAAGGTTCTGCCACTTAAAAATTTGGGGGGGTTTGTTTTTGTTTTTATGAAAATGCTCTTAACAATGACACCCTAGAGCACACAAATTCCTCTCAGGAGATTTCTCTTACCATTATGACACAACTTCTGTACAGACAAGTGTGGCTACCGGCATGAATTGATATATTAGATATCAGTAAAGTTTAATTTTTTTTGAAGAAAAATAAATAGAAATTGTAATATTTTTTCTGTATCCTAAGGCAGCATCTAATGTACACTCAGGAAAGAGCACAGGTACCCCCTTTGGAGGCCACTGTAGTAAAACATTGCTCTGACCCTGTCCCTCTTCTGCCAGGAGGCCAACGTCAGCAACGCACTGTTTGGCCTGAGCCAGTCTTTCTACTGGGCACAGTCTGACCTTAGCAACTTAGTTGCCAGTTATGGTTTTCTCGCCTTGTGTCCTCATTCGTCAATGCTTGGGATTGAGTCCCGGATTGAAAATAAATAGATGATAGATACATAGACAGATAGATAGGTAAATAGATAAAGGAATAACAACAACAATAATAGCAAATACTACAGCGCTTACTCCTTGCCTAGTATTGTTCTGCGTGCTTTACATACATTTATTTAATCCTCGTAACTCTCTAAAATAATATTATTATCCCCATTTTACAGAAGATAAAACTGAGACACAGAGATTATACAACCTCCCCAAAGTCACTGACTAGTAAATGGTAGAGGTGGGTGGGTTGGAGTCTAGGCAGTTTAACACCAGAGCCTGTGCTTATAGCACTTCATTGTTCTGCCCTGTCTCACGCCAACTTGTCATGGCTAATTGTAACGGGGTGGAGAGGCATTGCTAAGTCAGACAGCTTTCAGCCAATAACATGGCCGATCCCAAGTTCAATATGAGGCAGTGCTGCTCCTGAGTGGATCAGATACTCAAGTTCAGAAACACTGGCACTGGTTGGGGGTTGAAATATGAAAAAAGACTGGGAGCCAGAAATGGTTCAAAAGCTAGAGTGAAAAACAGAGACTGTGGTTGAGTCCAAGGAAAAGGATCTGGTTGCCAAGGAATAGGGTGACAGAGGATTATGAACAATAGTCACCAGCTGTTAATGCTAACTATGTCCCAAACACTGTCTTATTCACCTTATGTTCATTGTCTCTTTATCTCTTACGGTGGCCTTGTAAAGAAGGTACTGTTATGACTTCAATTTCTAAACAAAGAAACTGAGGCTTAGAAAAATGAAGCCATTTTCCTAAGCCCCATGGCTAAATTAAGTGGCTCAGCCAGGATTTGAACCTAGGTATGTCTGAATTACGTATGCTAAAGGATGGTTTGGTGTGGAGGAGTGTTCCAACCACTGTCTCTCCATAGTTTCTATTAGTTTGCCCAAAGCCACCTCAAATACCTCAAATAAATATACAATCTAAGGAAAAACAACTCTGTGAATGCAATTTCAACACAAGACCTCCTCCAGATTGCTGTATCTTTGATCTGGTCCAGTCTTATTCCAAAGGTGTGCTCTTAACGCTGGAGCGCTATACCTCCTCACCACTGCAAGTGTCAACAGATAAGAAAGACAAGAGTAAGCATGCACTTGCACGCCCCTCCCCTCAACTTTGAGTTTAGAGCAAGTGACACAATGAATCCAGAATTGCGTATGGTGCCCAGTGGCAGCTTTGGTGGGAGAAACATCCATTTGCAGGGGCTACAGTTTCAGCAGTGGGGTAGTGTCCAGTGCCTCTGGGGACCGTGGTCCAACCTGTGGCATTCAATGTTTCAGCACTTGTCACAGAATCTCCCTGGACTGACTTATGGCAACATTTAGGCTGTGGTCCTGACTGCTGCTGGGACTGCCGCCACCCCCTGCCACCCCGACTTCTTGTTTTGACCATTTTCAGAGCCTATTTCTCCATCCTTCCTAGCAATAGCTCTTCAGCAAATTTTCTTTTGTGCTTAAATCACCTAGTTTCTGTTGCTTGCAACTAAGAATTCTGACTGAACAATGATCAAATTTGCATTTTCATTGTTTCTATCACAGTGCACCATATTTCCAAAATTTTAAAAAGAATTAGTAGTAGATTGGTTCAAGATGGCAGAGTAGAAGGACGTGCTCTCACTCCCTCTTGCTAGAACACCAGAATCACAACTAACTGCTGAACAATCATCGACAGGAAGACACTGGAACTCACCAAAAAAGATACCCCACATCCAAAGACAAAGGAGAAGCCACAGTGAGATGGTAGGAGGGGCACAATCACAATAAAATCACATCCCATAACTGCTGGGTGGGTGACCCACAAACTGGAGAACACTTACACCACAGAAGTCCACCCACTGGAGTGAAGGTTCTGAGCCCCACGTCAGGCTTCCCAACCTGGGGGTCCGGCAACGGGAGGAGGAATTCCTAGAGAATCAGACTTTGAAGGCTAGTGGGATGTGATTGCAGGACTTCAACAGGACTGGGGGAAACAGAGACTCCACTCTTGGAGGGCACACACAAAGTAGTGTGCACATCGGGACCCAGGGGAAGGAGCAGTGACCCCACAGGAGACTGAAACAGACATACCTGTTAATGTTGGAGGGTCTCTTGCAGAGGCAGGGCATGGCTCTGTCTCAAAGTGAGGACAAGGACACTGGCAGCAGAAGAACTGGGAAGTGCTCCTTGGTGTGAGCACTCCCAGAGTCCGCCATTAGCCCCACCGAAGAGCCCGGGTAGGCACCAGTGTTCGGTCCCCTCAGGCCAAACAACCAACAGGGAGGGAACCCAGCCCCACCCATCAGCAGACAAGTGGATTAAAGTTTTACTGAGCTCTGCTCACCAGAGCAACAGCCAGCTCTACCAACCACCAGTCACTCCCATCAGGAAACTTGCACAAGCCTCTTAGATAGCCTCATCCACCAGAGGGCAGACAGCAGAAGCAAGAAGAACTACAATCCTGCAGCCTGTGGAACAAAAACCACATTCACAGAAAGATAGACAAGATGAAAAGGCAGAGGGCTATGTACCAGATGAAGGAACAAGATAAAACCCCAGAAAAACAACTAAATGAAGTGGAGATAGGCAACCTTCCAGAAAAAGAATTCAGAATAACAACAGTGAAGATGATCCAGGACCTCAGAAAAAGAATGGAGGCAAAGATCGAGAGGATGCAAGAAATGTTCAATAAAGATCTAGAAGAATTAAAGAACAAACAAACAGAGATGAACAATACAATAACTGAAATGAAAAATACACTAGAAAGAATCAATAGCAGAATAACTGAGGCAGAAGAATGGATAAGTGACCTGGAAGACAGAATGGTGGAATTCACTGCTGCAGAACAGAATAAAGAAAAAAGAATGAAAAGAAATGAAGACAGCCTAAGAGACCTCTGAGACAACATTAAATGTAACAACATTCACATTATAGGGGTCCCAGAAGGAGAAGAGGGAGAGAAAGGACCTGAGAAGATATTTGGAGAGACTATAGTCGAAAACTTCCTTAACATGGGAAAGGAAATAGCCACCTAAGTCCAGGAAGCACAGAGAGTCCCATACAGGATAAACCTAAGGAGAAACATGCCGAGACACATAGTAATCAAATTGGCAAAAATTAAAGACAAAGAAAAATTATTGAAAGCAGCAAGGGAAAAATGACAAATAACATACACGGGAACTCCCATAAGGTTAACAGCTGATTTCTCAGCAGAAACTCTACAAGCCAGAGGGAGTGGCATGATATACTTAAAGTGATGAAAGGGAAGAACCTACAACCAAGATTACTCTACCTGCAAGGATCTCATTCAGATTCGATGGAGAAATCAAAAGCTTTACAGACAAGCAAAAGCTAAGAGAATTCAGCACCACCAAACCAGCTCTACAACAAACGCTAAAGGAACTTCTCTAAGTGGGAAACACAGGAGAAGAAAAGGACCTACAAAACCAAACTCAAAATAATTAAGAAAATGGTAATAGGAACATACATATCGATAATTACCTTAAACATGAATGGATTAAAGGCTCCAACCAAAAGATACAGGCTCACTGAATGGATACAAAAACAAGACCCATATATATGCTGTCTACAATAGACCCACTTCAGACCTAGGGACACATACAGAATGAAAGTGAGGGGATGGAAAAAGATATTCCATGCAAATGGAAATCAAAAGAAAGCTGGAGTAGCAATACTCATATCAGATAAACTAGACTTTAAAATAAAGAATGTTACAAGAGACAAGGAATGACACTACATAATGATCAAGGGATCAATCCAAGAAGAAGATATAACAATTATAAATATATATGCACCCAACATAGGAGCATATTTTCTAAATAAAAATAAATGAATAAATAAGAAAGTGAAAAGACAACCCACAAAATATTTGCAAATCATATATCTGATAAGGGATTTGTATTTAGGATATATAAAGAATCTTAACAACTCAAAAATAAGAAGAAAAATAACTCAGTGAAAATTTGGCAAAAGACTTGAAGAGACATTTTTTCAAAGAACAATTGCAAATGGCCAATAAGAACATGAAAACATGCTCACCATTATTACTCATTAGGGCAATGCAAATGAAAACCACAATGAAATTGCTAAAAGGTACCGAGTTTCTTTTGGAGACAACGAAAATGTTCCAAAACTGATTGCAGTGATGGTTGCACAACTGTGAATGTACTAAAACCCATGGAATTGTACACTTTAAATGGGTGAATTGTATGCAGGTGAATTATATCTTAATAAAGCCATCACCGGAAACCCACAATGAGATGCCACTTTACACCTACTAGGATGACTAAAATAGAAAAGACCAACGATAACAAATGATGACAAGTATGTCGAAACATTGCACCCCTCATACATGGCTGGTGGGTTCATAAAATGATGCAGTCACTTTGAAAGTTCCTCAAAATGTTAAACATAGGGTTACCATATGACCCAGCAATTCCCCTCCTCAGTATATACCCAAGAGAAATGAAAACATAGTCCACACAAAAACCTGTCCATGAATATTCATAGAAGCATTACTCACAATAGCTAAAAAGTGGAAACAATCTAATTGTGCATGAATTGATGAATGAATAAGCAAAATGTGGTATACCCATACAATGGAGTAATATTTGACCATCAAAAGAAATGAAGTCCTGATACATGCTATACCACAGATGAATTTTGAAACCATCATGCTAAGTAAAAGAGGTCAGACATAAAAGACCACATATTGTGTGATTACATTTATAAGAAATGTCCAGAATAAGCAAACCCATAGAGACAGAATGTAGATTAGTGGTTTTTCAGGGACTGGAGGGAAGGGGGAAATAGGCAGTGACTACTAAGAGGCACAGGGGTTTTTCTGGAGTGATGAAAATATCCTAAAATTAGATAGTGATGGTTGCACAACACTATGAATATTCTGAAAACCACTGAATTGCACACTTTAAAAGGGCACATTTTATGTGAATTTTATATCAATAAACCTATTATTAAAGTTTTTTAAACAAATCATTAATATGGTAATGTGATACCATAAATCAGAATAGCATTATAAAGTCAAATAGTGAACAGGACTCTAGTGAAAATATAGAGTATGATTCTGTGTGTTATAGAATAAGCATCTGAAAATACGATTAAATTGCACAGGTAAGCAAAAGATAACAGTGCGAATAGTAAAAGGGATGATGAGTATCTGAAAATTGGATATTACTGGGCTAGCAAGTTATTCATCTGTATTCCTCAGTGTATTATTTATTATGAACTTGTTCATATATGAGCATAAAGCCACCCTTGATTTTTTATTGTCATTTTCAAACAAAAGTGACCTGCCTAGTAAAGAAATAATATTTTTCTAGAATAAGAACAAAACAATACTTTCCAAATGGAAGAATTTTGTTTCTAAAGGCAGGCAGAAAATATCAAAACTATAGCAACATCATTGCTATAGTAATGAAAGCTACCTTTCTTCAGCAAAATCAGGCTGTAAATCATTCTATTGCCAAATAGGTATAAATCCAATTACGAAGCTAATGACACATTTTATGCTTGAAGAGAAAGGGAACAAAAGTCCTTTATAAAGTCTAGGCAATTGCAAAAATTCAATGGCATACAATGTGAAAGAGCAATTACTATCATGTGTGCATCCTGGAAGCTATTGCCCATTGCACAGGAAGGAAACGGCTGATATGCTATGTACAAATCAGCCCTTGACATATGTGTGCTACATATATGAGGGGAAAACCCTCCACGACATTTAATTCTATTTATTGCTACAGATGCATGCTACAGGAGAAGAAATTTTTCATCTACAAAAATTACTTTCTGAGAAAATATATGTTGGAGTCGGTACTGATGGAAACCTGGCCATATGTTTAGCAAAGAAAGGTTGCACTTGAATGCCAATCTTCTGCTTCATTCCTAGAGAATGATTAGCAGACAACATGCACCCTGACCTTGAATCAAGGATAAAGGCAAGAGTGAAGATCGCAAATATGTTCAGGTCACAACCACTGAGTGAATGTCTTTTTAGCGAGAAGAAACAAGATTCTGCTTTTCTAAGTGGAGACATGTTGTCTGCTGAAGAAAGTCACTCCCACACATTTTTTTAAATAAAGGAAGGGATTTTTGGTATTTCTTCGTGACACTCATAATGCCTGCAGAGACATTTCTCTATTTTCAAGTGGATTATCTCGGCTCTGTGTTCACAGTCTCGCATGGCCTGAACCTGTCACTTCAAGATGGATATAGCAACAAGTTTTAAAAGTTGAAAATAAACCAGCAGAATTTCTTAAGAAGATATAAACAAGCTGAATTAATTATTTGTTGCTACATAACAACTTATCCCCAAACTCAGCAGTATAAAACAACAAACAGGGCTTCCCTGGTGGCACAGTGGTTGAGAGTCCGTCTGCCGATGCAGGGGACGCGGGTTCGTACCCCGGTCCGGGAAGATCCCACATGCCGCGGAGCGGCTGGGCCCGTGAGCCATGGCCGCTGAGCCTGCGCGTCCGGAGCCTGTGCTCTGCAACGGGAGAGGCCACGACAGCGAGAGGCCCGCGTACCGCAAAAAAACCAAAAAACAAACAAACATTTATGATCTCACAGTTTCTGCGGGGCAAGAATCTGGGTGCAGGTTAGCTGGGTGCCTCTGGCTCAGGGTTCCTCACAAGGCAGCGGTCAAGCTATTGGCTGGAGCTGCAGTTGTCTCAAGGCTCGACCGGAGAAGGATCCACTTCCAAGCTCACTTGGGTGGCTGTTGGCAGGACTCAGTCATCCCTGGCTGTTGGCTGGAGATGGCAGTTCATCCAGTGCCACGTGCCCCTCCATCCACCCCGAGGCCATCTCACAACATGGCAGCTGGCTTCCCTCAGAGTAAGTAAGAGAGTAAGAGAAGGCCAGCCAGACGGAAGCCACAGTCTTTTCGTAACCTAATCTCAGAAGTGATATCCATCCCTTCTGCCCTAATCTATTTGTTAGAAATGAGTCAGTAGGTCCTGCCCATGCACAGGGAGAGGAGATTACACACAGGTATGGAGACCAGGAGGTAGGAATCATTAGGGCCCTCTCAGAGGCTGCCTGCCACAGTAACCATATACTTCGTGGTGTTGTTTTACTTGGACCAGGTGTCACACAATTCACCAGGTCTTGATCAGTGAAGCTCTCTACTCCTCCATTTGGCATGGGCTGAATTCTCAGTGTTCTGTGATCCAGGAGGCCAAACTTGACCAGCCATGTCAGTTGCTGAAGATGGGTGTAAGGTCTAAATCAAAACCTCATTGAGAAGTCCAGTGTCTGTGCATACACCTGTATTATAGAGCTAGTGGGTATTCCTCCGCCCCCTTCAGCTGGGATGGCTGTTTGGTGGGAGAGGTCTAAACCTATTGTTCTTCCTTCCCATGGCAGGAATAAAGGTTGTCTTCAGTTAGCGTGCCATTTCAGCTGGGATACATTGAGAAATGGATTCATCCTAGTTCCTCAAATAGAGTTGGTCTGACCTGACTGAAACAGCAATAGAGTGGGTTTGACCTGAGAGGATTCTCCATCGTTATGCATTGGGAGTAGGCTTTCAAACTTTAGGCATTTTTTGTTTCGGCCAGTCAGCCCAAATAAGAGTGGCTTGAATTAGGGCAGTTAGTCTTTCATCGATCTGCTTTACCAGGGAGGAGTGACTGTTGGTCATCCTCCAATCTCCATTTTCCTCTTTGTCCTTAGTAAAAAAAATCTCAATTATTAGCTGGGCACATGGCTGCCAGGAGAAAGGACAACAATGGTCAGTTTTCTTGCAGTCAGATATGGTCATGTGACTGTGTTCTGGCCAATGAAATATAGGCATAGTTGGTATAAGCAATATAAGTAGATGGTGTGAGCAATTTTGAGGAAGTGACCCTACAGGAAAGCAGTATACCCTTCTATAGCCTTTTTCCTTTATGTTAGCTAGCATATGCATGTAATGACTGAAACTCTAGCGGTCGTATTGAGTTAACCTTGGGAGTAGAAGCTATGCAGGATGAAACACCATGAAAGAAGGACACTCTGGCAGACCACATCAATCTTGGGATGACTATCTTTGGATTTCTTATATGTGAAAGAGAAATAAATTTGCATTTTTGTTTGAGCCATGTCTTGATTTTTCTGTTACTCCTGACTGAAGCTAATCCTAACTACAGATGTGGCTTTGTCCAAGTGCAGATCCTAAATGTATGCAATTCACATCTAGTCTTGCTATGACCTGAGCTGCCCCACTGCTTCCTACTTCTCTTCCTGTGGGCAGGTATTGTTTCTAAGTATAGGGCAGAAAGCTATAGTAAACGTTGCCAGGTTCCCACTGGTAATGGGTGAGGACCTAGGATGGGCTGACCGGCTGTATCCAGATTATGGGGCAATCTGCAGTGAGCTGGATGTACCTGTTGAACCCCAGGGGTGGGACTACATCAGGGCAGGGGCTAGTCCTTGGGGTTCTCTTCGGGTAGCAGGGCTAGCAGGAGGCTGTGGGACCCTGAGCTCTCCTGCCATCTGCCATGGGTGCTGCCTAAGTCCAAAGGCCTGACAGGTTCACAATCTGTAGGTCAAGTCCCTGTCTAACTCAGATATGCAGAGCCAGCAGGTACCTTTAAGAACAAGGGGTGGGAGTTGCCAGGGACAAAGAAGTACAGATAAAAGATAAGCAAAGCTGTCTTCTGAAAGTAGGCAGGGAATAGACACAAACAAAAAACCCATATCAAGCACCAACGTGCACAGTCTTTGCGTTGTGTATGCAATGCCAGCCAGAGGGCCCTGGGAAACAAAGGCCATGTCTGTTTTCCTTTCACAGCCTCTGCTCTACGGTATCAATGACCTTCTCTAGTGAAACCCACACCCAGGCTTATGCCAGGGCTATGCTCAGCTCTCACTCTCCTTTTCGCGGCATACCAAGAAATAACTTGCCTCAGGGCACACACAGGGGATGTTTCTGGGGCATTTTGTGCCGATGAGAGCAGTGGAGAATCCAAGGTATCCACCAGTTTCTTAGGTTCAAAGTATTCCTATTGTAAAATGCAAGTCCAGCCTTGTGGAAAGAGCAGGAATTCACCTTAAGGAACAGGAGAGTTTCAGCAAATTTATTACCTACTGTCAAAATTCTAGACCATGCACATTTTTCTGAATGCTCTGAACTAAATTTAACTTTAGTTTGATAAACTTACTCCATTATCTTCAGACTGTTCTATCTTGGTATGCACTGGCCCAAGAATACCTCTTGTTCAAAATCCATTACCAGTGCCAATTATTTTAAAATACATTTCCCAAAAATCAGGCAAAGGGACCTTCACTGGTCCAGAAGGGGTCAGTGTGGGAGGCTCGGTGTGGAATACAAAGTGTTTGGGTCCTCAAGTCAGGCAGACCTGCACTGAGATCAAGACTCTCACACTGGAGTCCAAAGATACTATCTGTAGTTGTGGAACAAGAAATGAAGGGGTACATCCATTGCTTAGAGTTACAAGATGACCAGCTGAAGAACTAAAAATATTGATAAAACCTTGCCGGGAAGCAGCTTGGGAGATGAAAGGGAAATGCTGTTAGTGCACTAGAGCCTGTTCTCTCACAGCAGGAGGTCAATTGATAAATCAAGCAACGATATTCCTGCACTGTTGGTGGAAATGAAAATTGGTGAGGCCACTATGGAAAGCAGTATGAAGGTTCCTTAAAAAACTAAAAATCGAGGGGCTTCCCTGGTGGCGCAGTGGTTGAGAGTCCGCCTGCCAATGCAGGGGACACGGGTTCGTGCCGCGGAGCGGCTGGGCCCGCGAGCCATGGCCGCTGGGCGTGCGCGTCCGGAGCCTGTGCTCCACGGCGGTGAGAGGCCCGCGTACCGCAAAGAACAAAAACAAAAAAACTAAAACTTGAGTTATCATATGATCCTGGAATCCCACTCCTGGGCTTATATCCAGAGAAAACTCTAATTTAAAAAGATACATGCACCCTAGTGTTTACAGCAGCACTATTTACAATAGCCAAGACATGGAAGCTACATAGATGTCCATTGACAGATGAATGGATAAAGAAGATGTGGTATATATATGTGTGTGTATGTATATGTATATATATATGGTGTGTATATATATATGTATGTATATATATATACGTATATATATATGGTGTGTGTATATATATATATATATATATATATATAGGAATATTAGCCATAAAAAAGAATGAAATAGTGCCATTTGCAGCAACATGAACGGACCTAGAGACTATCATACTAAATGAAGTAAGTCAAACAGAGAAAGACAAATATCATATGATATCACTTATATGTGGAATCTAACATATGATACAAATGAACTTATTTACAAAACAGAAACAGACTCACAGACATAGAAAACTAACTTATGGTTATCAAAGGGGAAAGGGGGGTGGGATAACTTAGGAGTTTGGGATTGGCAGATGCAAGCTACTGTGTATAAAATAGACAAACAATAAGATCCTACCATATAGCACAGGGTACTATATTCAATATCTTATAATAAACTGCAATGGAAAAGAATTTTTAAAAAGAAATAATGATATTTTTTCAACACGTTTATGATGTGCCAAGCACTGTTCTAGGTATCAAGGATACAAACATAAAATACTAAACTAAAAAAAAGCCACTGTACTCATTATTCTACTAATAAGCCTATTGGTTAAAGGTGGAGACATTAAGATGACTACCAGAAGAAACAGTAAAAGTCTGAAAAGAGTTCCTTTGGGGAGTGGATTTAGGATATGTATATACACACCTTTCTTAGATATAAAAAGTTTTAAATTATCAACAAAATATTCTACTACCTACTAGCTATATATCCTTGAATAGATTAAATCCCCTGGGCCTCTGTTCTTTTGTCTGGAAATTGGGAATAATGACTATTTATTACAGGACTACCTGGCATAAAGTAGGCATGAAAATGTCAGTCCCTCCCCTCTGTCTCCCATGTAGTA
Organism: Orcinus orca; assembly: GCF_937001465.1. Classification (NCBI taxonomy): domain Eukaryota; kingdom Metazoa; phylum Chordata; class Mammalia; order Artiodactyla; family Delphinidae; genus Orcinus; species Orcinus orca. The sequence goes on along the minus strand of NC_064577.1, from coordinate 6,398,448 downwards.
TTTTGTAGCTCAAGGTCTTCAGGCTGAGAAGTGACATCCGTTCCTGGGTTTGACTGGCCTGAGCAAGTCACATGACTTTTCTTTGCCTGCTTCTGTCCATCTGACACAAAGCTGCTCATCTCAAATTTCTCTGAGTGCTACAAGAACGGGATGTACACTGGTGAAAACTGAGCATTGTGAAAGAACACTGACCCAGTATTAACATGGTTTCCATTTGGATGATACTGTGCAGTTATTCGTGTCCTGTTTACTGCTCACTTATGGATAGCTAAGGTAAATCCCCTATCCTGACCAGTATTATTGCCTCAGAACTTTCACAATTGGCTACTTTAATCCCTGAGGCACTGAGGGCCTCATGATGCAAGGGAGAGAACAATTGTGAATGAGAGAGAGAGAGAGAGAGAGATCACTGTGTGAGATCACGATGTAATTAGTAGAAAAACACCAAAGATGTCGGCACGACAGAGCAAGGACGACTGCTGACATCCAAGCTGGCCGTAAAGGGGAAAGTGTGCATATATGATCCTCTGTGTGTCTACACATATACAAATACGCAGGGGGATGTGCCTGCAGGTTCTGTGATGTGTCAGTGGGTGGGGTGGCGCAGGAGGGGGAGAGTAGGTTAGGGGTGGGGTGCAAGCAGCAATGTGCTGGTAAAGGTCTAAGAGCCCGTCCTGGAGAGGAGAGCCCTGATTTGTAATGGTTGCCAATTTCAATGGTGTAAATGCTCCCAATGAGGCCAATTTCAATGTACCAAGTTGAAGTCACTGAATGCAGAGTTGAGAAGAAAAGTGCAGAGGCAGCTCTTACTAGTCGGTACTGGCAGTTCCACCACGTTGCTGGCTGCAGGTTTCTAGCACCATATTCTCTTTCAAAAACAGAAGCAACTCCTTACATTCAACTGCTTCTACATTTGTGGATATTGCTTTAACTGGTATTCCAAAATCCAATCCATAAATCCCAAACAGAATTGTTCATTCAACCCTGGTTGATTATTTAATCCTTTGTAAACTTCATGGTTTATCCCAGCTCACAGGAATTCTGGAACCAGAGTTTTGTTTGGTTGGTTTTTTCCTCCGAAATCTACACAATGGTTGGCAAGACCATTTGTTTATTCAGAAAGCAGCCAACAGGATGCTACAGGCTTGTTAGTTCACCTGAAGATTTGGCAAACTTCTACTGGCCAAGGAAAGCTCTGAGCAGGCAAGAAGGAGCCCCCTCACTTCTGGTGCCCTCACAGTTACAATTCTTTGGAAATTAAGTTGCTGTCTGGTTCTTTGGCACATGTATGAATCTCTTCCTCATCCCACAGAAAACTCTGGTTAGTCTCCAGGGACTTTGAAACTCTCCCCCACCTCCTTCCTCCCTGACATCCTGTATCCTGGAGCCAGACAGGCTAGATCCAAGCCCTATGGGGCCTAATGTTTATATACTCAGGGGTCTTCTTTAAGGAAAAGAATTACAAATATAATTACAAATATAAAGCTACTGAGGTCAGGGCCTTTAGAATGAGCCTGTGCAAATGAGGGTCTCCAGCTGAAGCATCATTGGCTTCCAGTAAATATGCCCCTGGAGCCAGACTACACTCAGAAGGAAATTGGATGTTTGCCTGGTGTTGGTGAGTGGTGGAATGTCCTGCATTTTTTTTCCTTTTGGTTGAGGAGGAAGCTCCAGACCCCTGCTTCTGTTTAAAAACTCTGCCTTTGAGCCTGACACTGGAAGACATTATCCAATTTCTTCTTAGAAAGCCATTTTATTCTGCATCATTCCTGCTGTGTCACATGGCTACTTCCCCACTGCTTGATACAGAATACGCCAGTTATGCCTGTAACAGGCAGAGATCTGCCCCATTGGTCCATGGAAATATCTTCTCTAACCCCTAGCAAAGTCTAACTTCAGAATCACTGTGGATAAAAAGGGACCTCTAGTGGTCAATCTCAAAGGTCACATCACTGCGACCTTCTACCTATCCTCTGAAAGGTGTTCTGACCTGTCAACTCTGGGTTGCCAGTCTAAGAAGTGAAGGAAGTAAAATACAGGATAGTTAAGAGGAATTTTGCATTTTGATATAGGTAGGGTGTGGAGGGTAAGATGGCTTCCACTGCATGGCATGTAGAAGATGTAGTGGATGGTTTTCTGTATACTTGCACTCAAAATCTATTCATCTCCTAGCATGATTGGACCCAGTGCTGTGCCAGGGAATGAAGGGATATAGGGGAAGCAGAAATGTGATTTCAGCCCAAAGTAGTAGATGTTCTGCATTTTGAAAGCTGAACGTAGTACTGTGAAAGAGTATGTTTTATGTTTTTATTTTATTTTTTAAAAATTTTTTGGCTTCGTTGGGTCTTTGTTGCTGCGCATGGGCTTCCTCTAGTTGCGCCAAGCGGGGGCTGCTCTTCGTTGCACTGCAAGGGCTTCTCATTGCGGTGGCTTCTCTTGCTGCGGAGCATGGGCTCTAGGCGCGTGGACTTCAGAAGTTGCAGCACGCAGGCTCAGCAGTTGTGGCTCGCGGGCTTAGTTGCTCCGCGGCATGTGGGCTTCCCCGACCAGGGATCAAACCCATAGCCCCTGCAATGGCAGGTGGATTCTTAAACACTGCGCCAGCAGGGAAGTCCCTGAAATAGCATATTTTAATATTTTATTAAAATCTTGACTCTTGAGAAGCTAATTGAAAAAGCAGAGATGACCTCCCCAGAGAAATATCCACACGTGCTCGCACACACGTTTTTGCCTGAAATGCAGGGATTTTACTGACACTCTAAAATTCATCCCTAGTGGTTCAAGAAGCCAAGTTAAGAAACTCTGAAGTAAGGCATTTGGAAAAGGATACAGTGTGGCAGCGAGGAATCCTGAATGGATTCTAACCCTGTGTCACTTTAGGAACAAGTCGCTTTACCCCTCTGAACTTCACTTCCTCACCTATTAAAAAACAGGAGGATTAGACAGAAGTAGAGTTGCCACATAAAAGACAGAACACCTAGTTAAATCTGAATTTCACATAAATAAAGGGTTTTTTTTAGTATAAGTATATTCCAAATATTGGCTTTGTCATAAATTAACAGATAGTAGGTGCACAGGACATAGTTATACTAAAAAATTATTTGTTACTTATCTGAAATTCACATTTAATGGGTGTCGTATTTTTATTTGCTAAATCTGGCAACCCTAGACAGGTGGCCTTTCAGGTCTTGATTTAAGGTCTAGGATTTTTGGGGATGAAGGAATCCTAATGGAGGATGGGAAGTTAGAGGATCATTAATTACTGTTTACAAGCTGGAAATTCTGAAGTTCCATGACCAATTTTAAGCAGTTTAGTTGAAACTGTGTCGGATTCTAGATGGAAAGGCACCACACTGGGTCCCTGCATTGCTCAAAGAACCACTCTGTCATTGCAAGGCTGTGACTACCAGATTTCTAAGTTTTCTTTTACATTAAAACCCTCAGTTGTATTTCCAGTGACCTGGCCAGATGACCCTGATGGCCTGTGACCCTCCACCCATTTGCTGAGCTGCTGCCTCTGTCACATCAAGCTTGGTGACAGCAAATGTGAAGGCTGCAGCTCAAAGGCCTTTGGGGATGGCACGCGTCAGCAGTCAGCTGTGCTGCCCATCGGGTCTTTCCTCCTCGTTGTCTGTTTCCCTCTCTGTTCTTCATTCCCACACAGCAGGAAGTACTGTGAGGTCTGTGCACCAGCAGAGTCATTTTCCCACGGGGCAGCCCTGTGTACACATTCTCTTCCAGGGCAGAGCACCCAATTTACCTCCGAGTAGGCATCCTCCCCATCTTTCCCCCCCTCCCTCCCTTCCTTTTTTCCTTCCTTCCTTCCCTCCTTCCTTCCTTTCACTACTGTTTCCTGAGTACCCACCATGCACTAGGCACTGTGCTAGGCACTTACCCTGAGCTGAGGGGCTTCTACCTTCATCACCCGCATCAATACTTAGTCCCATAGTCCATGGTTCGCAAAATGAGACCCCTGAACCACCATGTCAGTCACCTGGGAGTTTGTTAAAGATGAGATTCCTGATGAAGGAAAGGTGCCCAGAGACTCCACAGGTGCTTCTTGGGCTCACTTAAATCAGATGGCCATGGCTGCCAGTTCTTGGACCCCTTCCTCTGCCCAGAAGTACATGGGCCTGATGTGGAGCAGACTGTTTCTACTCTCAGGAATTTCCACATTTGAGGCTGCCTGTCTTCTGTCCCTCTGGGCCTGAGCCACTTGTGGAGGACGTGGAGTATTGGACTCTGTTAATACTCCAACCAGCGAAACTACTTAGGCTTAATGGTTAACTACTGGGCTTAACTACTTATGGCAAAATGGTTTCCTCTCTCTGTCGGTCCTAGGAAAGAGGAATGTTCCAGGGACAACTTATGTGTTCTTGGACAAAGCACGTCACTTCTTTGACTCTCCAGAAGGGGCTCCATGATAACGTTTTTTAATCTGAAAATGCACTCTAACTGGCTCCTAATCATTGTTAACCCTCTAGAAATGTAAGACGCTTGAAGACCAGGAGGTTTGTTTTGCTCATCTTAGTATCTCCCAGGGTACCAACCTAATGTTGTGGAGTTAAAGGAGCACCATTCGTTTTATAGACATTATCCATTGTATAGTTATTAAAACAGTTCTCCACAGATGGCAGGAGAGTGACTTGAAAAGCCAAGTCTTACTAATTCATGACAAAGCTACCATCTTGGTTTGGATGGGACTGGCAACCCCATTGCTTAGAGTGTTCAGCACATAGCAGACACTCAATAAATACTAAATACTTTTCCTCAACATTTTATTTATGAAAATGTCAAACATACAGAAGAGTTGAAAGAATAGTACAATGAATATCTATAGACCACTACCTAACTCTAGATTCAGTAAATGTTAACATTTTGCTGTATTTGCTTTGTGAGTGTGTTTATTTATTTTTGCTGAATCATTTGAAAGTTAGTTGCAATCACTGTGACACAAATATTTCAGTAGGCATCTCTTAAGAATGAGGACATTCTCCTATATAACAATAATACCATTATTACACGTAAGAGTAATTAACCGTTATTTCCTAACCACCTAGTACCCACTTGCAGAAGTTGATGTTGGTGCCCTACTCACATCCCCTTGGCCTGCCTAGAGGTCACCCGCAAACAATTCCCGTATAGCCAATGACTTCCTGAGGGTCTGCCTGGACATTCACAGCCAGACCAAGAGAGTGCACTCTGCCTTCACAGGGTGGGCTGGAAGTGCTGGGGAGTCAACACCCCAAAAGTGCCCCTTAACCAATGATGGAGGAAAGTTGGTAGATAGATACTCAAGCTTCCTTCCCCCGCCTAAGTTGATTCTGAGGTGTGTTCCACAGAGCTTGTCAAAGGGTCCACAGCAACAGTCGCCCATAGTAACCTGTTCATTAACACATCCTTTATTAGTTTTCCTTCCTTCCCTATCTCACTACCTTACTGTGCTTCCTGAGATCACCTTTAAATAAACTACTTGCATGCAAAGTTTTATCTTCAGGTCTGCTTTGGAGGGACCCAGAACCAAGACATCAATCCTCTGCTAAGTTCATTTTAAAATGAGAACAAGGGCTTCCCTGGTGGCACAGTGGTTAAGAATCCACCTGCCAATGCAGAGGACATGGGTTCAAATCCTGGTCTGGGAAGATACCACATGCCTGGTCTGGGAAGATACCACATGCCGTGGAGCAACCAAGCCCGTGAGCCACAACTACTGAGCCCGTGTGCCACAACTGCTGAAGCCCGTGCGTCTAGAGCCCATGCTGCGCAACCAGAGAAGCCACCGCAATGAGAAGCCCGCGCACCGCAACGAAGAGTAGCCCCCACTCACTGCAACTAGAGAAAGCCCGCGCGCAGCAACGAAGACCCAACACAGCCAAAAATAAATAAATAAAATTAATAAATAAATGTAAAAATCTTTAAAATGATAGCAAAACACAGTGCCCTTAGATCCATACAGAAGCAAACTCAAAATCTGCTTAGATGGAGCTTGCAACCCAGTCAACAGGAAATGCTCTTAGTTATGATTCTTACTGGAAGAATGCTATAGTGAGGCTGTGTTTATTTATTATGCCCTGCCCAGCCTATATTAATAATAATAATAGCTAATGCTTAATAAGAGCTTGCTGTGTGGCTGCTTCACATGCTTTATTTCATTTAATCCTCAAGTGACCTTGTAGGGAGGGCACTATTATTATTCCCATTGTATTGATGAAGAACCTGAGGACCCTAGGAGTAAAAACGTTTATGAACTCGTACAGCTAGCAAGCAGCAGATCTCTGGTGTTCTTAACCAATGTATTAAAATGTACAGATGACCATAAATATTTTTTCATTCTATTCTTGTATGAATGGGAACAACAGTACTTGCCAGATAAAATTCATGTTGCAACAACACCATAAACATGTATTTTTAAAAATTTCTTTTATCGAAGTGTAGTTGACTTACAATGTTGTGTTAATTTCTGCTGTACAGCAAAGTGATTCAGTTATACATATATATACATTCTTTTTCATATTCTTTTCCATTATGGTTTATCACAGGATATTGTACATAGCTCCCTGTGCTACACAGTAGGACCGTGTTGTTTACCCATTCTATATATAATTACATCTACTAACCCCAAACTCCCAGTCCATCTCTCTGCCTCTCTCCTCCCACTTGGCAACCACAGTCTCTTCTCTATGTCTGTGAGTTTGTTTCTGTTTCGTAGATAAGTTCATTTGTGTCATATTTTAGATTCCATGTATAAGTGATATCATAAACATATGTATTTTAAACCAATTAAAAATGTTATCTTCATTATTCAACATAGTTTTGGAAGTCCTAGCCACGGCAATCAGAGAAGAAAAAGAAATAAAAGGAATACAAATTGGAAAAGAAGAAGTAAAACTGTCACTGTTTGCAGATGACATGATACTATACATAGAGAATCCTAAAGACGCCACCAGAAGACTACTAGAGCTAATCAATGAATTTGGTAAAGTAGCAGGATATAAAATTAATGCACAGAAATCTCTGGCATTCCTATACACTAATGATGAAAAATCTCAAAAAGAAATTAAGGAAACACTCCCATTTACCATTGTAACAAAAAGAATAAAATACCTAGGATTAACCTACCTAGGGAGACAAAAGACCCGTATGCAGAAAACTATAATACACTGATGAAAGAAATTAAAGATGATACCAACAGATGGAGAGATATACCATGTTCTTGGATTGGAATAATCAATATTGTGAAAATGACTCTACTACCCAAAGCAATCTACAGATTCAATGCAATCCCTATCAAATTACCAAAGACATTTTTTACAGAACTAGAACAAAAAAATCTTAAAATTTGTATGAAGACATAAAAGACCCCAAATAGGGGCTTCCCTGGTGGTGCAGTGGTTGAGAGTCTGCCTGCCGATGCAGGGGACACGGGTTCGTGTCCCGGTCCAGGAGGATCCCACATGCCGTGGAGTGGCTGGGCCCGTGAGCCATGGTCGCTGAGCCTGTGTGTCCAGAGCCTGTGCTCCGCAACGGGAGAGGCCACAGCGGTGAGAGGCCCACATACCGCAAAAAAAAAAAAAAAAAAAAAAAAAAGACCCCAAATAGCCAAAGCAGTCTTGAGGGAAAAAAACAGAGCTGGAGGAATCAGACTCCTTGACTTCAGATTATACTACAAAGCTACAGTAATCAAGACAATATGGTACTGACACAAAAACAGAAACACAGATCAATGGAACAAGATAGAAACAAGCCCAGAGGTAAACCCACGCACCTATGGTCAACTAATCTATGACAAAGGAGGCAAGGATATACAATGGAGAAAAGACAGTCTCTTCAATAAGTGGTGCTGGGAAAACTGGACAGCTACATGTAAAAGAATGAAATTAGGACACTCCCTAACACCATAAACTCAAAGTGGATTAGAGACCTAAATGCAAGACCGGACACTATAAAACTCTTAGAGAAAACATAGCAAGAACACTCTTTGACATAAATCACAGCAAGATCTTTTCTGATCCACCTCCTAGAGTAATGGAAATAAAAACAAAAATAAACAAATGGGACCTAATGAAACTTAAAAGCTTTTGCACAGCAAAGGAAACCACAAACAAGATGAAAATACAACCCTCGGAATGGGAGAAAATATTTGCAAACGAATCAACCGACAAAGGATTAATCTCCAAAATATATAAACAGCTCATGCAGCTCAATATTAAAAAAACAAACAACCCAATCCAAAAATGGGCAGAAGACCTAAATACACATTTCTCCAAAGAAGACATACAGATGGCCAAGAAGCACATGAAAAGCTGCTCAACATCACTAATTATTAGAGAAATGCAAATCAAAACTACAATGAGGGGCTTCCCTGGTGGCTCAGTGGTTGAGGGTCTGCCTGCCGATGCAGGGGACACGGGTTCGTGCCCCGGTCTGGGAGGATCCCACATGCCGCAGAGCGGCTGGGTCCATGAGCCATGGCCGCTGAGCCTACGCGTCCGGAGCCTGTGCTCCGCAATGGGAGAGGCTGCAACAGTGAGAGGCCTGCGTACTGCAAAAAAATAAAAAAATAAAAAAACTACAATGAGGTATCACCTCACACCAGTTAGAACGGGCATCATCAGAAAATCTACAAACAACAAATGCTGGAGAGGGTGTGGAGAAAAGGGAACACTCTTGAACTGTTGGTGGGAATGTAAACTGATACAGCCATTATGGAGAACAGTATGGAGGTTCCTTAAAAAACTAAAAATAGAATTACCATATGACCCAGCAATCCCTCTACTGGGCATATACTCAGAGAAAACCACAATTCAAAAAGACACATGCACCCCAATATTCATTACAGCACTACTTACAATAGCCAGGTCATGGAAGCAACCTAAATGCCCATCAACAGATGAATGGATAAAGAAGATGTTGTACATATATACAATGGAATATTACTCAGCCATAAAAAGGAGCAAAATTGGGTCATTTGTTGAGATGTGGATGGATCTAGGAACTGTCATACAGAGTGAAGTAGGTCTGAAAGAGAAGAACAAATATTGTATATTAACACATATATGTAGAACCTAGAAAAATGGTACAGATGAACCAGTTTGCAGGGCAGAAATTGAGACACAGATGTAGAGAACAAACATATGGACACCAAGGGGGGAAAGCCGTGGGAGGGTGGGGATGGTGGTGTGCTGAATTGGGAGAGTGGGATTGGCATGTATACACTGATGTGTATAAAATTGATGACTAATAAGAAACTGCTGTATAATAAATAAATAAATAAATAATAAATAAATAAATAAAAATGTTATCTTCAAATTACTAATTCTTGAAAGTGTAAAGCAAGGATTCTCAGTCAGTTGAGAGCCTCAAAGGGATAAAACTTTCCCCTGCCATGCCTGTCTTAGCACAGCTTATATACTACACTTGGGTTGCCAGTGGTAAGTAATATTTTTCCAGCATTATTTAAGTTGTGTGGAATCTTCCAGTGTTTCAGCCGCTATGAAAATCAGACTCCCCTCAGACTTGCCCTATCACAATTCTCAGGCTGTCAGATTATCAAGCACAGCCTTCTAACTTGAGCATGACAACTCTCAGTGAGGTGTGCTACAATTTTTGCACAAGGTCAGGCTTTCTTGGAACAATTACATCCTTGATAGTAATACCTGGCCCCACCCAGTAACTTAAGTACACAGAAAAACTTGGATCTTAAGAAGATGCCTTTCCCAATTACTCTCTTCTCTAAGAATCCACAAAGAGAAACAGACTTTGAACCCAATGTACATTATTTACTTGACCCTACTGTCATAAAGTGTTCAAATTCAAGTATTATAAAGATGGTAACAGGAAAAGGATTCAGGGTTCCCAGATGGAGGAACGATTGGCCAAGGAAGTCAGCTTTCAGAGCTCAGTGGGTAAGCGGTAAGACTTTGTCTTGTATAGAAAGTAAAGAGTCATGAAAATTAAAAACAAATCAAGTGAGAGAAATTCCTTTTGAAAAGTTGTTGTCTTAATGGGGTGGAAGAGAAAGGGAGATAGCAATCATCCTCCTTAATAGGGTAGGGTGAGGTCTGCTAAGAAGCCCACACTCCCACTGTTTACTAAGCATCTACAGTGGATAGTGCTTGAGAAAACTCTATTAATGACCAAATTCTGAAATCATCACTGTTAACAGTGCTGTATTGGAAATCTTACTGACAAAATTTTTAAATTATAAAAGAATCAATATTATTTCTAATAGCATCTTACTGAAAGATTGATGAAGACATGCCAGCCAGAAAGAGTGAGCCTGGCAGGAATGAAACTTGCTCCTGGCAGGACAGGCCTGGCATGGGGAGGAGCAGAGCCAGCCCCCAAAAGTCATAGGTATGTTCCAGCTCTTGAAGTTTTATATTTGTGTTAAGAGGACAAAACTCCAAGTTGCTGAGGTCTTTGGAGTGGACAGGGACAGGAAGGGATTAACAGCAGTTTCTTTAAGGGAGATAATGTTTACCTAGGCAGCAGCATGGTGAAGAACATTGCTTTAGGAGTCCTGGGTTAGAATCGTCACCCTGACATTTACAGATCATGTAATTTGACATTTGGTCAAATTATATAATCTCTCAAAACCTTTAGAAATGACCTCAAGAAGCTTGTTAGGGGCTTAACTGAGATTGAAATAATGTATGTAAAGTGTTTAGCACACTGCCTGTTGCTTAGAAAACATTCCATATGTGTTTCTATTGTATTTATAGTGATACTCCTAAAAGGAAGTAATAAGTACATGTTTCTCCCAGATGGAAGCAGGGAATATCTTTGGGAGAGAGATGGCAGCAGGAAAAGTGCAGAAGAAGGGAGAAAAGAGGCCTTTGTTATTTATTCTTTTTAGCCTATACTGAGTCAAGGGGGAAGAGTGTTATGAGGGGTGGAGGGAAGGGGGAAAGCAGAGATTAATGTGGTTTAAAGCTTGAGGCTGGGACTTCACTGGTGGTCCAGTGGTAAAGAATCTGCCTTACAATGCAGGGAATGCGAGTTCAGTCCTTGGTCAGGGGACTAAAATCCCACATGCCATGGGGCAACTAAGCTTGCGCACCACAACTAGAGAGAAGCCCACGCACCACAACAAGGATCCCATGTGCTGCAACTAAGACCCGACACAGCCAAAAATAAATTAAATAAATAAATAATAAATAAATCTTAAAAAAAAGACTAGAGGCCGTGTTCGAATTGAGTCTTTTCTAAGGTACAAACCATTTGAATCTATGTGATTTGGAACAGTTTCAAAAATCCTCTATTAGCAGAGAGCAACTTTATGAAAAATGACCCAAGAGAGGCTTTCAAGACAAGAATTACTTTGTTCAGCAGAGGCTATCTGAGCAGAAAGGAAATTTCACTTTTCTTACTGTTAAAATGACATTCTATCAATGTCTCTAGGGAAGACTGGTTTCACCTTCCCCGGGGCTGCTCTGTAGCTACCCTCTGTTTTATGGCCTATTTCCTTGTGGTTTCGTTTTTTGCTGTCTTTTAAAAAACCCCTAATACGGGCTTCCCTGGTGGCGCAGTGGTTGAGAGTCCGCCTGCCGATGCAGGGGACACGGGTTCGTGCCCAGGTCCGGGAAGATCCCACATGCCGCGAAGCGGCTGGGCCCGTGAGCCATGGTCGCTGAGCCTGCGCGTCCGGAGCCTGTGCTCTGCAACGGGAGAGGCCGCAACAGTGAGAGGCCCGTGTATCGCAAAAAAAAAAAAAAAAAAACAGAAACCTAATACTAGAAGTACTTTGAACTTAGTAGTCAGAACAAGATTGTTTAATTAAAAACTAGAAATAGTACCATTATAACTGGGATGACTCATCTGGGACTTTATTTTAAATATATAATAGACAAGAGGAGGTTCATAAGCTCAGTGTAGACCAAAGTGCAGAACCAAATGCACTCTTTTTCCCCCAGCAGATCAGACTTAAATTCATTAAACATGGCATGGAAGACCAGCAGCCTAATGCAAATGTACAGATTTCTTCTCTTAGTGATTTTATTTCTGCCACATGAGATGACAAGTAAGTTAATACTTTTGGGCTTCTTTTTAAATAAAGAAAATTTCAGATTATAAAATGATTGGGGGCTTTGGGAAAATACAGAATCCAAACTGGAATGATTACACAGTTGGTATGGCTCAGAGTACAGAAGTCAGATAAAATAGTGAAAAATTAAGTGGAAAAATATTTTTATGGTTCTGATATTATAAGACAGGGTTGAAGTATTTTATTCTCTCCAGAGCCACAGCCAGAATTTTCCTACATTTTAATGCATTTCATTACTAATCATACCTAAAATAAACCTCTGCTCTTTATCTGAGCATACAACATACACGAAAATCTTTTCTATGTTTGCTCCCCACCCCAACCTGGAAATACCTTTTTCCTTCTTGATTCAAAAAGTGATAAGCAGTCACTGTAATATAAGTTAGGAAATATATAAAAGAATAAAGAAAAGTAAAAATCCCCCCAAATCCCATCATCAAGAGATAACCACTCAACGTTTTGATGTATATTCTTCCAGGTTTTAAAAAAATGCTAGGCAGCAATCACCAGTAGTTCATGCTTTTTACAGGAAAAGTTAACGCATTTACAGAATATATTAACAAACGATACACTGGGGGCAAGTTTGTGGCAGCTAAAGTCATTTTTTAGCTTTGTTACTTGCTTCTAAATGAGGAAAGTACAAACTGAAATTTAGGTATGTTACAATGGATTTCTAAAAATCAGAGGTAAAAATTAACTGCTATATATCCTGATCATCCACCCCACAACAACAGCTTTACCACACAAACCACAGATGTTTAAACATCTTATTTTACTACACTGTCAGTATAATAGCGAAACATCAGATATACAAAACCAAATTTGTCTATAATCCCATCATCTAATCAAAAATGTTTTCAAAGTAGCTTTTGCCCATATGCATATTCAATTTTTATATATTTATAGGAATTGTTAGAGACGTACTTTACATTCTGCCTATTCACCTAATATTATGTCTTAAATATTTTTCCATTTTGCTCTTTCTTTCTCCTTTGTATTTCCCCACTCCCATCCCCTTACTATGCTATTTCCAAGCACTTGAAATAAACAATTTAGATCTGGTAACTATTTCTCCACTGTTTTCTCTATTTTTATCCATCCTAGTCAATATATAGATAGGATTTTCCCAAGACTTGTCCATATATATATATGTATACATATATATATGTGTGTGCATGTATGTGTGTGTGTGTGTTTGTATGTATAGATGGGGTAATTCCATACATATTGTTCTCTAACCCAGTGGTTCTCAAACTTCTCTGCATACTAGAATCACCTGGGAGCATTTTTAAAACCCCAGTGCCCAGGTTACACTAATATTAATTAGTCAGAACGTCTGGGGGTGGGAGCCAGGCATCAGTACGTTTTTGAAGATCCCCAGATGATTCCAATGTGCAGCAAAATTTGGTAACCCTCATTTTTTAACCTTTTCCTTTTTTAAATTAATAATCCTTTTTCAATCTTTTCCTTGTAAAATTGCATAGCTCAATATGACTATTTTTAATCATTGCAGAGCATTTCATTGTACCGATGTAACATATTTAACCAATTCTCTAATTATGGTCATTTAGATTGTTCACTCTATCTTAATAGTTTCCTCCTGCACTCCCAGGTTCTGTTTTAACTGTGAATGGTAAAACTGAAAACTATATTCTGGACACTGAGCCTGGCCTCGAAGAATCTCTGAACTGTGCTGTTCAAAACCATACCAGAGAAGAAGAACTTCTCTGGTACCGCGAAGATGGGAGAGTGGATTTGAAATCTGCAAACAAGATCAACTCAAGCTCTGTCTGTGTCACTTCCATCAGTGAAAATGACAACGGCATCACCTTTACCTGCAAGCTGAGGAGGAATCAGTCGACATCCATCTCAGTGGTGCTGAATGTCATTTGTGAGTGAGGGGAAAGAAACTGCTAGTTAGTCTGTGTTGTCTGTACTACACTAAGTGGTAGATGAAATCTGGGTCTAAAGAGTATGTGTATTTTAACATTTGCTTGATACTGCCCAATTGCCCTATTTATGATCCCACAACATTGCATGAGGGTGCCTGTTTCCCACACCCTCATGAGCCTGAGTATCCTCAAGCTCTAAGAATCTGCCAGCCTGACTTGAAATTTTATTTTCATTTTCTAAATCAGGAATGAGGGTGTTCACCTTTTCATAAATGCATTAGCTTTTCATGGTTCTTGTCTGCAAAATGCTTGCTCATGTCCTTTACCCATTTTTCTATTAGGTTATTTGCCTTTTTCTTATTGATTTGTATAAGCGCTTTGTACATTAAGGAAATTAGCCTTTTGTCATTTTGAATGATAAGTATTTCGTCTATTTATTTTATTTTTATTTTTTTATTTTTTATTTTTTTGCGGTACGCGGGCCTTTCACTGTTGTGGCCTCTCCCGTCGCAGAGCACAGGCTCCGGACGCGCAGCCTCAGTGGCCATGGCTCACGGGCCCATCCGCTCCGCAGCATGTGGGATCTTCCCGGACCAGGGCACGAACCCGTGTCCCCTGCATCGGCAGGCAGACTCTCAACCACTGCGCCACCAGGGAAGCCCCTCATCTATTTATTTTTGACATTTTAAAATAGTTCTTTTTTTTTTTGCCATATTGAAATTTTACATGTTTGTGTATTTAAAATTACCAATCTTTTCTTTCTTAAACGTTTTTCTAGCTTTTGTGTTCTACTTAGAAAGATATTCATTGGCAATCTTTTAACATCACCTTAAACCCTCAAAGGTGAAGCTCTTTGATATTTGGGTTCCAGGTACTGGTAAGCCATTGGTGGAACTATCTGAGGTTAGTCATCCTTTGAATGAGTCTACGGAGGTGATCACGTAGGTGGTTTGGGTGGAAAACTGGTTCTACGTGAGGGGGGTGTGGATAGTGTGGTGAGGGGTGATGTGAGTAAGGGTGATAATATGGTGTGGTCTGGTAGAAAGAGCTCTGGACTTGGAACCTAGTAATAAAATGTCAAAGCCATTTGATCCCATGAGCTCAGCAAACTTTTCTGTGAAAAATTGATGCCATTGTTCCTGAGATAAAAGGGTGGGGAAAATGCCAAGGAATCCAGTACTGGAATCTGCTGGTATCCTGCAGCTTGGGCTTCCAGAGTGAATCACTTACATGTTTCTGGGCAAAGGAGCTTTGCTTTTTATTTCCTATGAATTGATAAAATGTGATTTTTAACAAGCTATCTCTTGTCAACTTTGTTAGAATCCAAGACAATCAGCATACCTTGGAGGTTTTGTAATCCTTATAAAATGACAGACAAGAAAACTGAGGCCCAGCATGAAGGCCCTAATTATCACATCTGGAACTGAGAACAGAAAACAAATCCCCAGGCTCCTAATCTAGTGCTCTTCCCACTGTAACCTTCTTAAGAGAGACGCAGTAGAAATGCCGATAATATGATTCAGTGGCTTAAAAAAATGATTTTCAGTTTCCCAGCCTGATTCCACATTTAATATTATCATCGTTGCACATATATAGAAAAAAAAACCAATTGGTCAGTGATTCATAGTGACAATAATTGACACAAACTCATCAATCAATAAATTAAGATAAGGTCATAAAGTGACAAGAATATCATGTACAATCTTGTGTATTATGGATTATTGTTATAAATGGCAGACCAAGAACTCAATGGAAACTTGATAATACACAATTTGAGGAGGGTGTGCAGAAACTTCTTTTATAACGTTGTTGCTGAAAGTATAAATTGAGACCACCTCTTTCGCAATATCTATCAAAATTTAAAGTGCACCTACCCTATGACCCAGCGTTTCTGCTTTGAGATGTTAACCTTAGAGAAATACGTGCACACATGCATAAAGAGACATATACAAGGATTTTTTTGGACTTTTCCTTTTAGATTTTATTTAAATATTTGCTAAACATCTGGTCACATTTTTCTCCTTGTTTTTGCTTTTAGTCTTTAGAATATAGTCACTACACAGGGTTCTGTCCTGAGCCCATACTTTTTTTTACAAGGATGTTTATTGAAGCACTGTTTAGCATTTTAAAATGAAAATAACCTGATGCCCATCAAAATAAAATAATTAAAGAGTCATATATTATACTATAGCACTCTAAAAGCAATGAGCTGGAATTCTGTGGTTCAACATGAATATATCTCAAAGCGTGCAATTGTTGAGAGAGTGAAGTCTTTTATGTAAACACTTCTCACCCTCCTAGAACAATACAATATATTTCCTATGGGAATATCATATGTATTTTTAAAATACTATTTAAAAAAAAAAAGATCTGCAAGTATTTACATCAAACTCATAGCACTGGGTGTCTCTGGGGAGTCAGGAAGTGACCAGGATGGAGTCAAGGAGGACCTTAACTTTATCTGAAATGTACTAATACTTTTAAAAGGGAATGCTCATGTAGAGCCGATATGCTTAAAAATTAATTTTAAATAGTTAAATAAAAAGGAACAACTATCTGAATACCATATAACATTCTTGTTGGACATGAATACAGAATTCAAACACATTCCAAAGAGCAATAAAATGTCATTCTTCTGAGAGAGCTATTAATAGCACAGCCTACTCAGGGTCTAATTATTCAGTGTGCAGATTATACAAGCTCCTTTTTTCCCTCCTTCTCTGCGTCTATCTCTTTCCTACTGCCCACTTTTCATGCATTTTATTACTCTTCTGTAGCTTGGCCAAAAAAATGCAAGGAGCATGGAGAAGAGGGGAGAGTCAGTTCAGCCATCTCTCCCCCTAGATGTTGGAAAGCCCTGGCGGTAGTAAGGGTTGGAATCATTTGGTGAAGATAAATGTGTTTGACAATCTATGGGTCTACAGATGTCCTTATCATGACGGGAATAAGAAGTTGCTCACACAGAAGGTTGAGTGGGACTCAAGGTTATGCTCACCTTCCATGGATGCCAGAGTTGCCACGACTGGAGTGCCTTCTGATAGAAGGACATTATTTCTAGAAGATCATTGAGGAAATGCAAATATGCGTTGGTAAATCTCTGGCCAGGACAAGTATGGTTATTGTTCCATGTGTTACAAATTGTCTACTTAATACAGATTCATTATTATATACATTTGTTTCATGGTTTGTCTTCCCCACCACATTAAAAGTGCTATTAAGTTTGAAACTGGATGTATGTTATTTACCATTGTACCCCTGGTTCCTAGCCCAGTGCTTGCCATACAGTAGGTACTCAATAAATTTTTGTCAAATAAATGAATGACTACATGAGATAGACTGAAGGGACATCTTGAACACTGGCAATAAACTACTGCTTATCTGCTAATTAAACTTAAATGCTTGCGTCTTGCAGTTCCTCCTCTCCTAAGTGGAAACGACTTCCAAACAGCTGAGGAAGGCAGTGATGTGAAGTTGGTTTGCAATGTGAAATCCAACCCCCAGCCTCAAATGATGTGGTACAAAAACAGTGGCTTCTTGAATTTAGAGAAAAACCATCACCAAATCCAACAGACAAGTGAGTATCTTCAACTGTCAATCACCAAAGTCAAGAAATCTGACAATGGAACCTACAGCTGTATTGCAAATTCACTTATAGAAACGAAGACCAAGGACTTTCACCTTATTGTCAAAGGTAACTCTATTGTTTATTTACTGAAATATAGTTGATTTACCATATTATGTTAGTTTCAGGTGTACAGCATAGTGATTTAATATTTTTATAGATTATACTCCCTTTCACATTATTACAAAACAATGGCTATATTTCCCTGTGTTGTACAATATATCCTTGTTGCTTACACACAGAGTTTGTATCTCATAATCCTATAGCCCTATCTTGCCCCTCCCTCCTTCCCTCTCCTCACTGGTATCCACTAGTTTGTTTTCTATATCTGTGAGTCTGTTTCTGTTTTGTTTTATACATTCATTTTTCTTTTCCACATATAAGTGATAACATACAGTATTTGTCTTTCTCTGTCAAATCGACAGAGAGCGTAATACTTTTGCGGTCCATCCACAAAGGTAACTCTTTTTTTAAGTAATATCTAGCATAGTACAAAACTCAGAGAGATGCTCAGTAAATATTTTCTGTGACAACTAATGATGATGACAATTATGATTAGTAGCTAGGATTTTCTTTGGAGAATTATCTCGATCCAAGGAATTCTAGTTGTTTCTTTTAGGGGAATTATTCCCATTCCATATAGGATACTGCTTTTTGAGCAAAGGTCCTTTTCTAGAATCAAGTAGTAGAAGACAGTTCTGGTTGGCTTTTATGGAGGAGTATTTCCATGAATTTTCCTAGGCAACAAGGTTTGTAGGAACTGGACTTTTTTTTTTTTTATTTGCCTGCGTTGGGTCTTCATTGCTGCGCACGGGCTTTCTCTAGTTGCGGCGAGCGGGGGCTACTCTTCGTTGCGGTGCGTGGGCTTCTCATTGCGGTGGCTTCTCTTGTTGTGGAGCACAGGCCCTAGGCGCGCAGGCTTCAGTAGTTGTGGCACGCGGACTCAGTAGTTGTGGCTTGCAGGCTCTAGAGCGCAGGCTCGGTAGTCGTGGCACACGGGCTTAGTTGCTCCTCGGCATGTGGGATCTTCCCGGACTAGGGTTGGAACCCATGTTCCCTGCATGGGCAGGCGGATTCTTAACCACTGCGCCACCAGGGAAATCCGGAACTGGACTTTTGAGTTAACAGCTTAGTGACTAACGGAAGAGAAGTCATAAACACATAGAGGAAAAATATACTGACTAGATAAGAAAATAGATCTATAAAATCACTCCTAACTCTGAAATTGTAACCTATAGGCTAATCAGAAAAGTGAGTGAGGGAGAATGGGGGAAACAGCTTCTTTCTCTTGGCTTCATGCTTCTTCTACCCAGGTTTATGATCTCTGCAATAACAAGGAACAAAAGAAGCTCCACGTGTCTTTCCCTCCTCTTATTTCTCACTCATACAGAAAGAGGAAGGCGAGATACCTGGAGGGGCAGATGCAGCTAATGCTCACGCACACATTTCCTGGTCTGGGGCCAGGATGCTAGAAGCAGCCGGACAAGCTGAGGCTCCCACATCTTGTTAGAACATCATTCACTTTGTCATTTGCCTCTCTGTGCCACTCATTGCCTTTCTTGCCAGTCCTCAGGAAGCCAATTGAACCCCAGCCAGAAGCGCTGGACATGTGACCATAGGGCTTCTTATTACTGTACCAATAGAGTGGCTGGTGGGTAGGAAGGGCTGCCAGTTGAATGCCCATCACTGTGATTACTGGTGCGTTCAGTAATTTCTCCTGCAGAACAGTGACAGTATGCCCAGGGGCTACTTGCTTTAAAAACCAAACCCACGGGCTTCCCTGGTGGCGCAGTGGTTGAGAGTCCGCCTGCTGATGGAGGGGACACGGGTTCGTGCCCCGGTCCGGGAGGATCCCACATGCCGCGGAGCGGCTGGGCCCGTGCGCCATGGCCGCTGAGCCTGCGCGTCCGGAGCCTGTGCTCCGCAACGCGAGAAGCCACAACAGTGAGAGCCCCGTGTACCGCAAAAAAAAAAAAAGAAAAAAAAAGAAAGAAAAACAAACAAAGAAACCCACCAAACCCACAAACTCTTGGTTAAGAAAGAATCATAATTGCTCTATGTCACATTAAACATACAGCTTGTGTGGCAAGCAGGATGCCAGCTTGGCAAATTAGCTTTCATGGGCAGAATCCTGTTTGGGGTTGAGCTCTTCCAAACCAACTGGTTTTTCTCATTTCTTCCTGCGTTATTACTTGCCTGGCTATTGGCTGCCTTAGGAGCATAAGCACTCCGATGCTGGTGCTCAGGCTAAATGCCAGGTTTGCCATGAGCTCTCCCAGCTTCACCGCTCAGTGGGGTAGTTTATAAATGAGGCTGTGCAAAGTGAGAAATGACATCACGGATCTTTTCTTGAGCACAAGATTTTAGCCACGTGTTGAGATTATTTTACCGTAATGAATATGGGCTGGGTTGCGTTGGGGGGAAATACCAGATCTGGTTATAAATAAGAGAGTAAAGGGAAGAGATGCAGTTACACTTTCCAAACTCACTTTCAACAGAAACTTGGAATCCAAAGTGAGCCAGTGGGTCAGGCAGTTTATTTCAGTTTGTTTATGGAGTGAAAGCTGTCACGTGTGGCTTCATTTTATTCAGCTTGGTAAAAATATTCTGATCTGTGACTGAGTTCTGATTTTTTCCCCCAACTATACCACCTTTGCCTCTCCTTCATTTTGACATCTTTCCTTGGCACTATAAGTTCATGGGGTCCCCAGTAGGATGCCCTTTGGTGTGTCCCAGGGCTGGCTATTACAGAGTCAGGGTTTACAAGAAGTCCCAGGGACTTTCCTGGTGGTCCAGTGGCTAAGACTCTGTGCTGCCAATGCAGGGGGCCCGGGTTCAATCCCTGGTCGGGGAACTAGATCCCACATGCTGCAACTAAAGATCCCACATGCCGCAACTAAGACCCAGTGCAGCCAAATAAATAAATATTAAAAAAAAAAAGAAGAAAGAAAGAAATCCCATTGAGAAGAGCTTCTCCAGAGGGTTGGTGTCACCCACACCGTCATGAGAATAATTTTTAGCAACAGCCAAAAGAGAGCAAAAGTAAAGAATGCTTAATCTACTCCCTAAAATTATCCTGAGCCGGACACATAATGGAGAAGACAACAGTTGAAAGGTAAATAGTGTGTCATACAATTATGGAGGGATAAACCCCATTTCATAATCTTGAGGCAAATAGGGCTTGGGCTTTGAAATTAGATTAATCAAAAGTCTTCTCTTCCCCTTCTCTCTTCCTTTCACCCTTCATATACTATCTCGTAACACTTTGTCCTTTACAACACTATCTCAATCTGCGGTAGTTTTTTTTTTTAATGTCAGTCTCTCCCACTAGAATATGAGCTCCTCAGACACAGGAGCCCTCCATGCCTGTCCTATTTTTTCAGGGCTAAGAACAGCACCTAACACACAGTAGTCATTTAGCAAAAATCTATTGATTTCATTCACTCTACAAACTCAATTATACAATAAATAGCACACTCTTTATTTCCTATAAATTCCAAAAATTTTATCTTAGCCATGATTGGAGCCCCTTTCCCTCCTAGGGTGTCATCAGAATCCAGGAGCTTAGACAGAGTCATTTAAATACCTTTGTTGACCTTAGCACTCTTACTTTTGTACGTTTCACCCCATATCAAATATATTAACATGAAGTATTAAGTATACTTTTTGGCTGTAAAAATTTGAAAGGGTATTTAAAACTTGCATACATTTTAAATTTTTCTATAAATAAGTTATTAATTTGGTTCTTAAGTTTTAAATGTTATTATTATTATTTAACAGTTCGGTGATAGTCGACACAAAGTTACATTTTATAGATGCTTAAACATTTATGCATTTTGATTAACTTTGCCACTTTATTTTCATATTTTGGAGCCAATACTTTTTTTTCCAGTCTCAAATATTTTCATAGGCTCTTGGAAAGCTTACAAGCACAGGGACTGCACCTATAGTACAAAATGGCTCTGAGCTTACCTGGTGTTCACAAAACAAGGGAATGGGCTTTCACTTCTAGGTGGCTGGTGTCTTCCTAGCCCAAATTAGAAGTAGACTCTCTGTTCTTCCATATCATTTAGGGAAAGATAAAAATCTTTGCCAAGATTGGGAAGGCTGATGCTTAGAGTTCTACTTTCCTAGGGGCAGGCACTATGCAATCACCCTGTATAATGTCTTGTCACCTACCTGGGGCACAATCACAGCACAGCTACAAGGGTCCCACTGTTCCTCCCTCCTTAGTCCAGCAGCTTCCTCACCTTTTCTCTTCTTCCTCTTAAAACCTTCCTGCCTCTCTTTCTCCTTCGAGGATACCTCCCAACATCTTTCGGGCTTTTCAAATGGCAGGAAAAAGCATTGATTTCAGCTTACTTCTGCTTTCCGCATGGCAAAAATTATGGATCAAGCACAAAATGATCTGACTTTGGGGAGTTATTCATATTACAATAAATTATCCTTCCAAAGAGGAGTGGATTCAAAGCCTGTCTCTGCTAGTTACTAGTTCTGTGACTTTGGACAAGTAAACTCAAAGCCCCCGGTTCCTCGCCTATAAAAAAGAATGATAATAAAATTCTTCAGGACTGTTTGGAGAATTTAATTAAGAGGAAAAATGTTAAGTGCAAGGCACCGTGGCTGGGACATACTAGAAGTACATAAATTAGAAGCATATAAATGTTAACTTTCTCGTTTCCTGTGTTTGCACTTCCAACAGATAAAGCTTCATCTGTACCAATAGAACCCATTATTGCTGCATGTATTGTGGTCTTTCTGACCTTGTTATTTGGACTGATTGCCAGAAGAAAAAGAATGATGAAGGTATCTAAGTATTCTAAGCTAAAAAGTCATCTAAACAAAAGCAGAGAACTGGCTATATAAGTGACTATAGAATTAGGAACCATACTTGAACGATCTGGTCTCTCTCCCATGAGATCTAAAATGGAAGTTGCTTAAGGGAATAAAATTGTACATCTATTATGAGTACAGCTTTACGAAGAATAGAGTAGAAGGATAGAAGTGCATGTGGACAAGACCTGAATGAAAATAGCTGTGGTGTTAGAAGTAGGTGCTGATTTTTCTTCCTTTTAAATTTCTCTTTATTGTTGCTATGGTTCCTTTGGTACAATAAATAAATAAATATAGAGGCGCATCTGCTCTGGATTCAGAGATCTGTGTGAAAAACACGGCACTTACTGCTCACCTCTTGAGTACAGCCACATGCCCTGGTTGTGGTGGGCTGGAGTTTGAATTGTTGAATGGTTAACCTTGCTGGTTAGCATGATGCAGAGGACCTGCATGCATAGGTTAATGCTATGCATTTGACTCCACCAGTTAATCCAGTGCCAAAGGCAGGCAAATGTGGCAGAAAGCCTCTAAGGAAAGGCCAGTGTGGAATTACCTTTTCTTAGGTTAAATAAAAATGATTAATGTGGTCAAAGAAATAAGACCTCGACCAGTGCAGAGGTGGCTGTATTCCCAGCCACCTCTGTATTGGTATGTATTTTTCTACATAGATGATTAACAGACATTTGGGTTTCCGGTCCCTTGAGCCACCTTGATGCATTCAAAATGTTTATTCATGGGCCTTAGCAAAACAGGCAAATTCATTGCCCTTGTCCTGTTTGCTTTTAGCTCTGCGTAAAGGATACAGATCTTCAAAGCAGAACAGCTCTGTAAGTACTCTGGGCTGGGGTCAACGATTTTCCATAAGCAGATGGGTAGCAGTCAGTGGTGCGCATCATAAAGCCCATCCTGGGCAAACTCCTCCTGAGATGGAAGGTGCTAGAAGGTGAAGTGGTTCAGAGGAGAATGGAGGGTGGAGGAGAATCTGCCTCCCCTTTAGAGGAAGACAGGTGAGGCTAGGTTGGAAGGTTGCTTGGAACTGACCACACCTTTGGTCTTGAGCCTGCTTTTTCTTTAAGCAATTTCAGGCTAATTCTTGTGCAAACTGCCTTTTATCGCCACACAATGTAAATGTCTGAGAGAGCTTACCCTGGAGGAAGCCACTGCTGCATTCTCCTTCACAACTAGGTCAGAAGCCACATTCCTCATCCTAAATACCGCCTCCTCTTTGGAGCTTCCTTTAGACTGTTGGCTCCAGCATACCTGAAGCGGGCAGTGGCTAAAAAGAACAGAGGCATACTTTCCAAGAGTATGAATTTTGTTTTGATTTTTTTTCTTAGCGTTATGATCACCTTTATAATTAATTTCTTGATTCATTTCAGATGAAAAAGCCAAGATGACATCTAATACGGCAAGAGTTTTGCATCAGGACCTCCTTGATTTATGTAGTCCCGTCTGTATTTATTGCTATTACTAAGTTCATTCCTGTCAAATTGTCAGAGGTTATGAAGAAGTGTTTCATTAAGCACTTAGAAGTAGTTATTATGACTAATTTAATATACTTGCAAGAACACTTTCAGGAAGAAAGCTGTAAAGATTGAAAGATAAGATTTTTAAAGTCTTCTCCTTGAAGGATATGTCAATTAATTGAAATTTGTCCTGAAAAGATTGGTAACCATTTACATTTAGTGTGTATTCTTCTAGATAGGAGATTAACAGACATTTGGGTTTCACAAATCAGTACACTACCAAAAAAAACTGGGGGATGGGGGCAACATAGAGGGATCAATTTCTAAAGTTGCCAAGGAAACACATAAGTAATATCAATTATATCTACCTTCACTGTCATTTCAAAAAAGAAATGTTCTAGGACTAAAAAAGGAAGGATATAATCTCAGAATATAAAGTATTCCTTTAAATGGAAAAAATTCAGTATTATAAAAAACAACATATGTCCTTATTTTTCTCATCGTGGTTGACAGTCACAAACTTTGTGAGTTTTGTGTGGTGATGAAGATGAAAACGGCAGGGGACAGGGGATAGCATGTTTGTTTCCTAGTATCCTTTGTTCTTTTCGCATAGCCACTTGCATAGATCCAGCGATATTATGAATCAGCCTGTACTCTTCTCATATACCTTAATTTAAAATTGCAGCTCTCCTATTATTTATCGCTGACTTTCCCCACTTCCATTCTTTCTTCATTTTTTTCCCTGTAAGAGTCTCTGCTTCAGTTTCCCACACAGCTGGGGTGGGTTATAGGGAGAGGCAGCCTTGGCCAGAAGCACCCTTGATTGTCTCTGCTGTGCTCTCACTCTATCTTAGAAAAAAATTTTTTTGTCTAATGTTGCAGGAGCTAAATGTGCCACAGTGAAAGAGAAAGAGAGAGAGCTGCTTGCTGTCAGACAGGTGGTTAAAATCCCTTTATTGCCTTAGAAGCAAAGAGAAGAAATGAGCAGAATGTATTAAATCTTAACAGTCTTTTGTTTCTAAGAAGAACAGACACATCCTCCTGTTAGGCTCCTCTTTGCTTCCTTGGAAACGTCAGCATGAAATGGAGAGAGAGACCATTAAAAACTGTGGTTCACAGATTTCTCTGTCTTCTTGGAGGCCCTAGTAGGTTTTGTGGGGAAGCCTTCAGATCATTTCCCTCATTCAGGATTTCTCAAATTAGAATTTGGAAGCCCTGTGAAAATGCTGTAAGGATAAGGTAGGAGGACTGTGAAAATCTGAAAGGTTAGACAATTAAGTAGAACCCTGGAAACGAGAAATTAAAAAACGGTGGGTTGGGATAGTTTAAAGTGGAAGAGGAAACAGAAAAACTTAACTTTTTTAATTGGACTTGGAATCAGGAGATCTGAGTTCCAGTCTTGGCTGTGTTACCTTGGGCAAGTGCTTTTCCCTCTCTTGGGCCTTTGGAAAATAAGGAGGTTGGATTAAGAGGAGGATTAAGATGCATTTTCATTTTAGCTTGAAAATTCTGTGATCCTAAAAAGATTCCCACATAGTTTAATGTCTAAAGGAGTTGGCAAGAAAGACTGAAAATGTAATACCTTTGCCCCGCCTAGCAGAGTCATGAATCAGCTTTGTTCTAGGACATATAAATATCCTTGAGAATTACAGGTCATCAGGAAAGAGTTTCTTCACCCTTGTTAAATACAATGACCTTGTACATTAGCACAGAGAAGGAACCTTAACTAGTTTTAACAGAGCACAGCAATATTATAAATAGTCATTGCCTCTCATTTTGCCTTACAGTTTTGAAACAGAGTCTGTACTAAAACTATGTCTATTATTTAAACTTAGAAGTTAGCCTAGAGCCTGTCTTAGAAAGATGTGAAATTCCAGGATTCAAAAGAAACCCCATATGTAAATCAACTATACTTCAATTAAAAAATAATAAAATTTAAAAAATAAAGACACCCCATAACCTTTCCCCAATGTTTTCTCTACCTACTGTGAGGTACGGGGAATTCCAACATTCCCTCATCTGGTTTTGACCCTTTGGACTACAAATACCAGTGGAGAAGTGACAGAAAAATCCAGTTGCTCCCCTCTCAACCTTTTTATCAATAAGGACAACTTTCATAATTATTATTTTTCTCCTTCTTGGGCCCCATATTTTGAAAGAACTGGTCTATCAAACAAATTTTACTTATTAAATAAGAGTTATCTGTTTTCCCAATTTAAAAAACATTTATCAATAATACCTACTTGTCAGTCTAAGCTTCTTTTATGACAATACAATTACCCACTTGATGTAATTCCATTTAAAAGAAAATAAATCTCGTACTATAGTTAACCTGCGCAGTTTTTTAGAGGTTAACAATATAATCATTGCAATCAGGCTTTTTGAATCATTGAAAATAGCTTACAACTATTACCAAATAGTTCACCAACTTTACGCCTTTCATCACCATGATCATGACTACTTTCCTGAACCTATTAGCCAGGGGTCATAAAGTCAAATTCTTACAGGGGTCAAGCAGATCAATGAGTGAAGCAGGCTAGATGTACAACAATAGGGAGTGGTGGAGAATGTGGCAAATAGCACATCTATGTCTAAAAGGGGGCTGATAGTTACCACTGGGGACAGGTCTTCTGATTCTGTAAGAGAAGTCAGAAATCTGGATTTTTATGTGTAGTCCTCCTAATTTAAAAAAAAACTTTAAAAAAACTCTTGTATATCTAGGAGTAGAAGAATATTCTCACCCCAATATGTGTTATTCTCTGTTAGGTAAGTTAAAACCTGGTGTTGACTTGGGCTTTCATTGTTTCATGGAGATTTTTGTGAAACAGCTCTTGTAATTTTCACTCATAGTCTACTATTCCCCGAAGCTCAAGCATGATCACGATGAACCAAATCAGAGGACAGTTAGTTCTGCAGAAATACCTCAGAGATATTGCAGATACACTGCAATAAAGCAAACATCTCAAAAAAGTGGGTAACAAATTTTTTTGGTTTCCCGGTGCATATAAAAGTTAGGTTTACACTTCACTGTAGTCTATTAAATGTGCACTAGCATTATGTCTAGAAACGATGTACATACCTTAATTTAAATATACTTTATTGCCGGGACTTCCCTGGCAGTCCAGTGGTTACGACTCTGGGCTGCCAATGCAGGGGGTATGCGTTCGATCCCTGGTCGGGGGACATAAGATTCCCACATGCTGCGGGGTGCAGCAGAGAAAAAAACCCAAAACTTTATTGCTGAAAAATGCTAACCATCATCTGAGGCTTCAGTGAGTTGTATGTAATCTTTTTGCTGGTGAAGGGTCCTGCCTCAATGTTCTTGGCTGCTGACTGATCAGGATGATTGCTGCTGAAAGGTTGGGGCGGCTGTAGCCATTGCTTAAAATAAGGCAGTAATGAACAATGAAGTGTGCCACATCAATTGATTCTTTCTTTCACGAGTGACTTCTCCATAGCAGGCAATGCTGTTTGATAGCATTTTACCTGCAGTAGAACTTCTTTCAAAATTGTAGTCAATCCTCTCAAACTCTGCCACTGCTTTATCAACTAAGTTTATGTAATGTTCTAAATCCTTTCTTGTCATTTCAACAATCTTCATAGCATCTTCACCAGGAGTAGATTCCATCTCAAGAAACCATTTTCTTTGCTCATCCATAAGGAGCAACTCCTCACCCATGAAAGTTTTATTATGAGATTGCAGCAATTCATCACATCTTCAGGCTCCACTTCTAATTCTAGTTCTCTTCCTATTTCCACCACATCTGCAGTTACTTTGTCCACTGAAGTCTTGATCCCCTCAGTCATCCATGAGGGTTGGAATCAACTTCTTCCAAATTCCCGTTAATGTTGATATTTTGATCTCTTCCCATGAATCATGAATGTTCTTAGTGGCATCTAGAATGGTGACTACTTTCCAGAAGGTTTTCAATTGACTTTGCCCAGATGCATCAGAGGAATTACTATCGATGGCAGCTATAGCCTTATGAAATGTATTCCTTAAATAATAAGATTTGAAAGTTGAAATTACTCCTTGATCCATGGGCTGCAGAGTGGATGTTGTGTTAGCAGGCATGAAAACAGCATTAATCTCATTGTATATCTCCATTAGAGCTCTTGGTGACCAGGTGCATTGTCAATGAACATTGTCAATATTTTGAAAGGAATCTTTTCTTCTGAGCCATAGATCTCAACAGTGGGCTTCGAATATTCAGTAAACTATGTTGTAAACAGATGTGCTGTCATCCAGGCTTTGTTGTTCCATTTATAGAGCACAGGTTTTCAACAGGTACCAAAAAACTGGAAAGCATTTCAGATAAGATGTTAATAGCGCAAAGATAGATACATGCCTCAGTGAGACAGATTGACCCTTATACTAGCTAAATGAGAGCAATACTCTGTAGGACTGTTATTTTCTGAAGTAAAGTTGATCTGTTTCTCAATTTTATGTGTATAATACTCTCCTGGTGCTAGCTTTGGCGAATTTTGAAATGTTGGCCCCAGTAATGATTGTGCTAGTTCATAATCTTTAGATTAGATTATGAGTATAATCCCCAAAAGCGTTAGAAATATTTCCAAGCAGTTTCTGATCTTTTGTTTTGTTTTCTTTTTTGTTTTTTGTGGTACGCGGGCCTCTCACTGTTGTGGCCTCTCCCTTTGCAGAGCACAGGCTCCGGACGCGCAGGCTCAGCGGCCATGGCTCACAGGCCCAGCCGCTCCGCGGCATGTGGGATCTTCCCGGACCAGGGCATGAACCTGTGTCCCCTGCATTGGCAGGCGGACTCTCAACCACTGCGCCACCAGGGAAGCCCCTATCTTGGTTTTTGACATGCCTTCCTCGTTAAGCTTAAAGTAAGAGACACGCGCATCTCCCTTCATTTGAATACTTCGAGGGCACTGTAGGGTTATCAATTGGCCTAATTTCGATACTGTTGTGTCTCGGGGAATAGGGAGGCCTGAGGAGAGAGAGAAACAGGGGAACAGCTTGGTCGATGGAGCAGTCAGAACACACTCAACACTTATCAACTGTTTGCTGTCTCATATGGGCACAGTTTGTGGCACCCCAAAACAATTACAAAAGTAACATCAAAGATCACTGATAACAGATCACCATAACAAATATAATAATAATGAAAAAGTTTGAAATATTGTGAGAATTACCAAAATGTGACACAGAGACACAAAGTGTGCAAATGCTGTTGGAAAAATGGCACCAATAGACTTGCTCGATGCAGGGTTGCCACAAGCCTTCAATTTGTAAAAATCACAATATCTGTGACGCTCAATAAAGCGAAGGGCAATAAAACAAAGTATGCCTGCGCTGTGCTGAGGACTTTACCTGCATTACTTGATCCTGTGAACAACCCTACAAAGTAGTCATGATTGTCTCAACTTTGATGATGAGGACACTTGGGCTCAGAATGCTTAACTAAGTAATAGAGAGGGACTAAGCTGGAATTCATACCAAGCTGATCCAAAGCCTGGGACCTGGAGTAGGAGAGAAGCTATCACAGAAGGGGCAAAAGTTGAATAATAAAGACAAACCACCTCTCTCATAATTTCCTGTTGTTGCAACAACCCTAACAGGTAGGTGTTGGAATCCCCATTTTACAGATGAGGAAACTGAGGATTAGAGAAACAAAACAACATGCTCAAACTCACACAACTAGCAGGAGGTGTAGTTGGGATTTGAACTCAAGGCAGTTTGACCCCACAGTCCATGCTCCTTCCTCTACATTGCAGTATCTTGGAGACTAAGGATTAGGATAAAGCTACCAGAAAGCGACTGAGAACATCTTACTGCTTTAGGAGTTTGGGGGTTGTAGCAGAGATATTCATCATTCACTGAATATCCTTGTGCTCTTCACATTTCCCTGCTCGCTTGCCATTAACTAGCCCATGTGAATAGTTCTAGTCAAGGGGTTATGGATAGAATTAACGGTGTCACTTTCAGACAAAGCAAAGCAGAATGGATGCATATTCTTTCACTTTTTCCTTCCTCTGACATGGCAACTGGGGAGAACATCTGTTAGTCTGGGATTTGAATAATGATGTGGAACAGAGCTACCTGCTCACATGTAAGTGAGAAGTAGATCCTTGTGTTAAACCACTATTCTTTAGGGTTAATTTGTTACTGCAGCATAACTTAGCCTATCCTGACTAACACAGGTATTTTCATTGGCATAATTCAAATACTCAGAAAACTTTCATTATAATAAGAATTCAGGGGAAAGTTTAATCTAGTTTAATGAAATACTGCTTAATTTCAAGGGCAAGTTCATAATAATCCCCATCCCTCCCACCAGGGACCCTGAGTCATATAAAATGCTGAATAACCTGCAGTAAAATCATAATTTTCCCTCGGAATAGACTTACATCTATTGACAACACATCTTTAAGGAAATAGGGCAGCAGTAGTGCAGCTAGAAAAAAATTAATTCATTTGTTTCATTTTATTAAAAAAGACAAATTATACTTAATCTCATGCCAGCAACTACAGAAAATAAAATCTATATGTTAATGACAAATTCCTTAACACTCATATAATCTTTTTTCAAGAGCCTATCTCTGAAACATCAAGGTTGTTGTATAGCAAACATCATGGGTAGTTTTTTTGTATGTAATACTAGAAAACATGAAGGACACTACTGTGAATTCTCAAAAACCTGTGCTCTCAGAGGATTGTGTACATATTAAGAAAAAATTGGAGATCTGGTGTTCCTGCCAACAGATTCCTAAAGTGTTGCTGTGGAAACTCATGAATTATTTGTCTTTATTTCTCTGGGCAATCTTGGTAGTAACAATAGTGTCAGCCTCTGTTTAAATTATAGGTATTAACAGCAATCTCTTATATTTTCATGTTACCTTATAGTTTATAAAACATTTTACACAGGTCTTGTTTGATCCTCACAGTCACTCTGGGAGACAGGTAGTGATATCATTATTTATGATGATTTTGGCTCTAGGTGAGTACTACAATTGCTCTCGGTTTTGTACAGGACAATCATTCAGCCCTTTTGCCTTATGGGTAATCACTGTATGCCAGTAAGAATTGAGATAGGAGATGAGAAATTAAACTAACACATGTAATTTTTAGAACTTCTCAAAACTGAGTTCTCTGAGTTACCTGAAGTATAGTGACATCACATAGCAATAGTTATACTCCAATAAACACTTCCCTTATATTGTACTATGCTAAGCACCTTATGTATAACTTACTTAATCTTTATAACAATCACATAAGAAGGGTCCTATTTTTATCACACCCATTTTACAGGGGAGGAAAACTGAGGCACAGAGAATTTAAGTCACACGTCCTGGGTCACACAGTTTGTTAGTGGCTGAATAAGAATTGAGACCAAGGTTGTATGGTTCCTGGGTCTTTAACCATTAGACAAAATTGCCTCTTACATTAATGACTAACTTACATAGTACTTCCTACATGGCAGGAACAAACATATATAAACTCATTTAATCCCTATAAGCAACACATTTAACATTTGAATTCAAATCGAAATTAGATTTAGGAGATAGAGAGGAAAAAGAGGATGGGTAAAAAAGGAGGGGTGCGGAGAGAGAGAGAGAGACAGACAGGAAGAACAACTTAAAAGTGCCTGCAATGAGACATGCCATTCAACTGAAAGAACATGTGCCCTGAAGTGAGCATGAGATGAGGAGGAGAATCAGCTCCCCTGGCCAGTCCCAGTTAATTCCCTCATAGCTCTCAAAGTGTGAGCATCTCATGTGCTGAGGAAGAATCTAGTGCTCACAGATTTGCCAACTACTTCATTTGGTTCTCAACCGAAGAAACAGCAATCTCTTCCCATACTGGAATAGAAACCTGCCCTGCAGTGCTTATTAAGAGGAGGTGTTTGGGTCTCTGAAGTGATACTTTCCCAAAGAATTTCCAAGGATAGTGTTGACTATAGTCTATTTTTGCCTGACTTTGGAACTTTATCTCTGAATAAGCTGCAACCCACTTGTATCACTGAACATGAGCCAGGTCAAAGGGAGTAGCTGGATTCCTATAGCTGTAACGCAACTCTGCTGCATATATTCAACATTGCTCATGGAAAAGTTTCAGCTACCAGATGTACATGAAGCTACCACATGTACGAACAGAAAAACAGGCCTCTCCTCCTGGCTCAGCCACTAAAGAGCTGCTCAGCTCAAGGGTGTCACATAATCTTTCAGAGACTCTGAACTAAGGGACTATACCAAAAGACAATCTCTAAGATCCTGCGAGCCCTCATATTATATGACTGACATTTAAAAAAATAATTTAATGGTAACAAAACTTAGGAAGTCTTACCTCCTTGTGCATCATTCTGCAAACTGTATGTTCCTCTTGCAACAGATTCTCATCCCAAAACAGGTCATTTTTCACTCCAGCTGTCATTTGTAGGCAGTTTATAGGCAGCTCAAGGGCATCATTTAAAACACTGCACTAAAGAGGATATAGACTTTGCTGTCGATAAAGAATCATAGCCTTGAATTCTTGAATTTTATAGTTATGGTACTCATAAAAGTGTTTAATAACAAACTTGGCTCACTTGGAAATCACCAGTCTAAAGGACTTTGCCCCAATCTGACATGTGGATCATATTTGTTTTTAAGAAAATATTTAACAATTTATTAACAATTTCATATTTCTGCTTAAGATTTCTGCACAACCTATTTCAATCACTCTAGATGTAGGCATAATGTGTTTTATGATTCCACAATGCTATTAAGTTAAGCCTCTTGGGACTTCCCTGGTGGCGCAGTGGTTGAGAATCTGCCTGCCAGTTCAGGGAACACGGGTTCGATCCCTGATCCAGGAAGATCCCACATGCTGCGGAGCAACTAAGCCCGTGCGCCACAACTACTGAGCCTGTGCTCCTAGAGCCCGTGAGCCACAACTACTGAGCCCACGTGCTGCAACTACTGAAGCCCACGTGCCTAGAGCCCATGCTCTGCAGCAAGAGAAGCCACCACAATGAGAAGCCCGCGCACTGCAATGAAGAGTAGCCCCCGCTTGCCGCAATTAGAGAAAGCCCGTGTGCAGCAACGAAGACCCAACACAGCCAAAATAAATAAATAAAATAAATCAATTAAAAAAAAAGTTAAGCATCTATTAAGCTTTTAAGGCTTCTATCATTGACTTTGTTTTGTCATGATGAGTGGTTATCATGATTTTCTACCTATATTAGACCAATTAAAATGGGCCAATGTGAAAACTTAACAGCTGCATACGTATGGGCCCAAGAAAAACTTCCTGATTATGTTCCATTTGTCAAAGCCTAGAGTAAAAGCACCCATAAAACTAAACCATCCACAAATGGAATATCCACAATGGTTACTTCATTGCAAATTGAAAAATGACGTTCAGCAATTTATAAATCTGCAAGTTTATTATTTAAACTGACATGTCTCAAGTACTTGTTTCAAAATTCTTTCACTTACATTATATCTTTTGATCCTTAGGCTTAGAGAGCCTGAACTCTTAGTCTCTGGAATCAGACTACCTAGGTATATATCCAAATTCTACCACTTTACTAGCTGTGTGGTGATAGGCAAGTTACCTAACCTCTCTGTTCCTGCATTCCCTCATCTATAAAATGGGGATAGAAATAGAATCTACCTCCTGACTTATGGTTACTATGAGGATTAAATGAGCTGAGACGTGTACACTGTAAGTCACACTAAGCACTCACTGAATTTTAGCTATTATAGCTACTATCCCACTTTACAGAAGAAACTGAGCCTCAGATTAAATGATTTTTTACACCTATAAACAGGAGTTGGGACTTAAAAACAAGGTCGAATGAACTTCAAACCTTTGCCTCTTAACTCCACATTGCTTTTCTTATTTAAGAGAAGAAACCAGGCTTTCTAACAGAGAGCTTTTAAGGAACATATTCTTTTCTTTTTTTAGTCCTTAAAAGAGAGGACAAGTTTTTCATCTACTTTCAGGGTGAGATGCATATTATCTTCTTTTAGTTTTTTATTTGCCCTGTGAATGTGTCCAGTTTTACTTTTATCTGATGAATTATTCTTGGAACAAGGAAGAAAGAAAATTAAATGAAAGAAAAATAGAATGAGATGCACAAATGGGAATCTGATGAGAAAATATTATAAAGAATGTGCATTAGAAAAGGTGGATTTGAGTCACCACCTCCTTCGTATTAACTATATTTCTCAGATTTTTATACTTTGTCTCAAGAAACACCTCTGAAAAGAGTACAAGAATGTCATAATTATTACACTTAAATATTTGCTTAAGATAGCAAAGAATGTAGTTCATGAACAAAAGAAGAAATAAAGAAAGCTCTGGTTTTGTTCATTGCACCATTAAGGAAAACCAGTCTAACAGCATTCCTAAAAGGAAACCGGGATCTATGGTCTCCAATGATGCTTATTATTTTCTCTCAAGTCCAATTTCTCCTTTTTCATCTCTATCATTTTCTCTTCCATGTGCCTTTCTTTTCCTTTCATACTCATCTCAATCTTTCTGTGATTCTGCAATTTAGGTTTTGGTGATCACGGGTGATCATTTTCTAAAAACGATTAGTTCAAAGAGAAGCATTCTCAGAGTAGCCCAGCTAGGGCCTCCTTGTGGCTAGATCTTCACAGCGTTATATCGGTTCCTTATTCTGTTGTTGTTCACAAGGATCTGGCAAAAGGAAAGAAAAACAAGGGCAATTTCCCTGCATCTTCCAGAATAAGGTCTTAACCCCCAATGGACACAATGGGCTCTCCGCGTTTGGCCCCTGCCTTCTCGCTCTTTAGTTCCAACCATGCTCAGTGTCTTCAGTTCCCAGACAGAGACTTGCTGCCTTAAATTCTTCTTAAAAGAAGAATTACCTCCAGGTAGAATGCCTTTCCTCAATCGTTATCATTTAACAAACCCTTAATTGCCCCAAATTCAAATCATTTCTCCTCTCTTCCAAGGAGCTCTCCCTAAACCTCCCGGTCTGACTTACATATTCCTCTTTCATGCTCCACATTACACCATGCAAACCTCTACCAGAGCATAATGGTTAGGGTTAGGATTGGGGTTAGGGTGATTCACCTCCAAAACATATCCCATTTTCATCCACTTCCTTTCATCTCCACTGCTGCCCTCTTGATCAAGGTCACCAGTCACCTTTTGCCTGGACAATTATAGTCTCCGAACAGGTCTCTGGCTTACATTCCCATCTCCCTTCAGTCTCTCATTTACACTGCAGCTAGAGTGACCTTTTTAAGAAGAAATATTTCATATATACAAAAATATAGATAACGTATGAAATCAGGTGTAACAAATAAGATGAAAACCCACGTACCCACCACCAGTTTAAGAAACGCAATATTGCCAATATCTTTGAAGCTGGCTGTGTCTCTTTCCCAAAGGCAAACACTACCTTAAATTCGATGTTTAATATTCCCTTGTTTTCTTTTTTTAACATCTTCATTGGATTATAATTGCTTTACATTGTTGTGTTAGTTGCTGCTGTGTAACAAAGTGAATCAGCTATACATATACATATATCCCCATATCTCCTCCCTCTTGCGTCTCCCTTCCACCCTCCCTATCCCACCCCTCTAGGTAGTCACAAAGCACAGAGTTGATCTCCCTGTGCTATGCAGCTGCTTCCCACTAGCTATCTATTTTACATTTGGTAGTGTATATATGTCCATGCCACTCTCTCACTTCATCCCAGCTTACCCTTCCCCCTCCTCGAGTCCTCAAGTCCATTCTCTACATCTGCATCTTTATTCCTGTCCTGCTCTTAGGTTCTTCAGAACTTTTTATTTTAGATTCCATACATATGTGTTAGCATATGGTATTTGTTTTTCTCTTTCTGACTTACTTCACTCTGTATGACAGACTCTAGGTCCATCCACCTCACTACAAATAACTCAATTTCATTTCTTTTTATGGCTGAGTAATATTCCATTGTATATATGTGCCACATCTTCTTTATCCATTCATCTGTCGATGGACACTTAGGTTGCTTCCATGTCATGGCTATTGTAAATAGAGCTGCAATGAACATTGTGGTACATGACTCTTTTTGAATTACGGTTTTCTCAGGGTATATGCCCAGTAGTGGGATTGGGTTGTTTGTTTTTTTGATATTGAGCTGCATGAGCTGCTTGTATATTCCCTTGTTTTAAAAACAAATTCTTTTACCACGTATGTCTGTATGTCTAAACAATACATTATGTAATTTTGTTTGTTGTTGAAGTTTTAAAAAGTGGTTGTGTGTCATTTGCTTTGCAATTTGCTCTTTGCACTCAACATTATGTTTCTGAAATTCACCCACGTTGATTTTCATCTTCTCTGTAGTAGTCCATTGTATGAATATGTTACAATTCACACACACTCCTGTTGATGAACTATTGGGTTTTTTCCAGGTTCTATGCAATCACCAGCAATGCTCACATAAACAGTCATGACTGTGACGCCTAGGGCACGTATGCAAGAATTTCTCTAGGGCAGGGCTGTCCAATGGAACTTACTCTGATGATGAAAGAGTTCTGTATCTATGCTCTCCAATATAGTAGCCGCACGTCATTACTGAGCACTTGGAATGTGACTACTACTATTGAGAAAGTAGATTTTTAACTTTAATCTTAATGAATAAATTTAAATAGCCACAAGTGGCTAGTGGCTAGTGGCTACCATACTGGACAGTGTAGTTTTCGAATACAAACCCACGAATAAAGTTTCTGGGCTATAGAGTACTTGCATCTTCAACTTTACAAATATTGACAAATGTTTTCCAACTTGGTAATATTATTCATATCTCCTCAAGCAGTATGTAACGATTGCCAATATTACTTTTTAATACCTGCCTTTAAAACTTTTGCCTATCAAGAGATAACATGGCATCTTACTAAAATTTTATTGTGCATTTCCAACATTACTGTTGCCATTCATTCTTCCTTTTGTGTGAAATGCCTGTTTAGGTCTTTTTTCCATTTTTTATTGGGTTTTTTGTCTTTTTCCTACTGATGCTTAGGAGCTCTCTACATATTTTTAGTATTATTTTTTAATTTGCCTTGACACTGGATCTGTTTAACTAGGGAAGCCCCATAGAAGCAACAGGCAGAGGCATATCTGCAAAGGCAGGTGATGCCACTCACTGAATTTATATGCATTTTCTTTTCTAAAAGTGTGGATTCATGCTAGAATCCTGCTTCTTGTAGCTTTGTTCCATGAGATGTCACAGGGCTCAACAGTATCTTTTCTGGATGGAGTTACAGGGGTAGGTCTGAACAATCCTACTCTTAGGGAAATGTCTTCCTGGCTTGGTCATCTGGGGCAGACCCATTGCAAAACCAGCTTTCCTCTGCTCTTCTTCTCCGTGCCCACACACGGGCCGAGTGTATGGGTGTGAGTTGCTCGGTGGGAAACTGGTACTAAGGGTGACACCCTGGCAATGAGGGCAGAGCAGGAGACCTGGCAAAGTGATGATGATAGGAATTTCTGGGCATGGGGTGGGGAAATGTAGTCATTGGCATGAAAAGGGTAGCAGTAAAACTGGCCCCACCACCTTCTCCAGTGATTCCATCCCTCCTCTTTTCCAGTGCTTATATTCTAGCCATGGTACCTTCTCTGCCACATATTTAATTTCTCATCTGTACTGGTTCCTGCCTTTTACCCTCCAGGTAGACATTAGTTTTCCTTTTCTCCCAAAAGACCTTCCCTGGTATTTCCTTCCCTCTCAACTTACTGCAGTGTGGTGGCTTCTGTCCACCCCACCATTCACTGAAGCTGTCCTCTCTAAGGTTGCCTCTGACGTAGTTACCAAACTTTTCTGGAGCTTTCAGTCCCATTCACCATCTTCTCCTTGCCTTCCTGGGATTCCAGGGCATAACTCTACAGGTCTTCTCCTCCCTCTCTCAGTGCTCTTTCTGTGATTTACTGCTAGCTTCTCTGTCTTCACCCATTCTTTAATACCACTATTTCCAGAGTTAATGGTACCCCCTTATGGCATCCTTGTAACAAGCAGTAAAAGGTTCACCGTACTCTGATTGGGCGCAGGCCTGGGCCAGGGCATGTGGCTTCAGGTCCCATTCACCCCACTCAGCCTGGTACCCTTGTGCCATTAACACCCTGCACAACAGCATGCAGCTGCCCAGGGTACAATCTTGGTGCTCATCTTTTTCTTCTTTATTCTCTTTCTCTGTGCAACCTCGTTGACTTTCATGGTTCGAAGACCTGTGTAATTCTAGACATCTTTTAATCTGCCTCCTGGACTTCTTTTCCTGGGTGTCCTGTGGGCATCCCAAACTTGCCAAGGCCCAAACTAATTTCATTACCCACTCACTTGCATATTCCCAAACATATCGATTTTTCTGTATTCCTTCTCTAAGTTAAGGACACCACCATGCATCCACTCCTCAAGTGAAAACTTCCAGATTATCTGTGCTTCCTCCTTTACCACAGTTTAAAGCTTCTATCATCCCCCAAGTGCACTGCTGGGTTAGCCTTCTAACTAGTTTCCCTAGGTCCAGAATCTCTCCCCTCCAAATCACTCTCCCCACTACTCTTGCATTTCTTTCTTTACATAGAAATGAGCATATGGTTCCCTTGTTCAAAAACCTACATTGGCTTCTAGTTAACCATAAGATAAAGTCCAGATACTCAGGCATGGCATACAAAAGCCTTCATATTCTGGCCCAAATCTACCTTTCCAGTCCTACACTTTGTCCCTGATCTCAACACCTTCCCTGATCTTAACCACATCAGACTATGATGCACAGTTTCTTGAACATAATTTTGCCACATGCTTTAATGCCCCAGTGCCTTTGCTGGTGCCTTGCATGCCCTTCCTCTGTGTTTTGCCTTGTGAAAGCCCATCATCCACTCTTTAAGACTATGTTCACTGTGACCCCTTTTTTCAGGCACCTCTGGTCCAATTAACAGCTCCTTCCTCACTGCTTTTACATCTCTACTGTTATGTTAATACAGATTCTCCAAAAGTTATTTTGCATCTTTTTCACTACATCGTGTGTTTCTTAAGGGCAAGTTTAAGCTTAAGGTCTCCATATCATCAGCAGTTTGCCCAGTGACTGTACATGGTAGATATTGAATAAAATTTTATGAGTTGAATTGGGCAGGATGCGTGAACATCATTTTGTGAAAGGACCAATGATTTCTTTCAGCATAATTTTCAACCTGTTCCTTTTCTTCAGACATCAGAAGATTCTCAGAATGGGACAGCTGATGGGCCCTGTTGGAGACAGTTGCTATGTCATATCCCCAAACTTTGGCTAGGTCTCTCTAGAGACACAGAGACTGTGATTTCTCAAATGACTGATTGGTGTCTGAGTATGGTTTTTCCCCAGATATTAGAGTTCCTTAGAATCAGAGATTATTTTCAATCTAGGACCTAGATGCTAGGTTCCACAGAAGACTCTCACTGCTCTAAGTAGCAGAGTCAGGCTTTTCAGTAGTAGACAGATCTATCTGGATTTGTTTCATCACCTTTGGGTCCCATCCCAACAACTCACTAAAGTTTGAGATTTCAGAGCACGAAAAACAACATAAAAAGGCTTCACTATCTCAAAACCTTGTTAAACTTCTCAGTTATCCTGAAAGCCTGGGGACGGGGGCCCGCTCATTTGAAGGTTTTGTAGAGGGCTGGACAAACAGTATCGATGCATCAGACTGACTTCTGTCACTTCCCTTAGCTAGGTAGGAGACACTCACTGACTCCATGAAGCCCAGAATGGGTAGTTTCCTCGAAATGAGCAATTGTATGTTTTTTATGTTGTTGGTTTTTTTTTTTTTTTTTTTTTTTTTGTTTGGCTGCTTTGGGTTTTTTGGCCGCGCGCAGGCTTTCCCTAGTTGCCGCGAGCGGGGGCTACTTTTCCACGCAGTGCGTGGGCTTCTCATTGTGGTGGCTTCTCTTGCTATGGACCACGGGCTCTAGGCACGCAGGCTTCAGTAGTTGCAGCATGCGGGCTCAGTACTTGCATGGGCTTAGTTGCTCCACAGCATGTGGGATCTTCCCGGACCAGGGATCGAACCCGTGTCTCCTCCATGGGCAGGCGGATTCTTCACCACTGCACCACAAGGGAGGTTCCAGCAATTGTATGTTTGTTGAACCCTGGTAGCAACTGAGTGGGTAAGAAAGAGCTTGATTCCATTTCCCCTCAAACACAAAAAACATTGCCATTGAAAGTGCTGTGGCTGGTCGGCCAAGGATGCCTATTGGAAGAGCTTTCGGGTTCATTTCTGAAACGAGTCAACCCATTCTAAGCCCAGTGCTTAATTATGCGGCCCCTGAGCCCGCCCTACCGCCTTGGAGCCCCCTTTTGGCCTCTGAAAAGGCTTCATGGGGCCAATTTCACAATGCTAGGGTATTCGGTCTCCGGGCCCAGCATGTAACCCCTCGAGTTCCACGCTCGGGGCTGACCTTAACCCAGGAGGGCGCCCCGGTGGTCAGGAAGCGTAATCACGGCTGGCTGTGGACGCCGGCTCCGCCGGGGCCGACGGCTGGCAGCGCTGAGGGAGAGCTTGGGCCTGAGCCGAGGGGAACCCGCCCGTGGCGGGGGCGCAGGCGGCTGCAGCGCGTCACCGACCCGCCCCCTCGGCCCTCCCACGGGCGGGGCCAGCCCCGATGGCGCTGACTCAGCAACGCGTGGGGGGAGTTTTGTCCCTCCGCGGACCCCGTTTCTCTCTGCCGTCCGCCACCGCTGAGCCGGTTTCCTCTTTCCGGCGGTCGGGGTGCGAGAGCCAGGTCGGGCCGCTTAGGCAGCGAGCTGCTGTGCAGCCCCGGCTCTTGCCTGAGGACCCCGAAACTACCGTTCCCCCGCCGGGCAGCGTGGGCGCCATGAACGACGCGGGTGAGGCGCCACTCCTCCCCGCCGAGGGTAAGCAGGGGGGTGCGGGTGGCCTCTGGGGACTCAGCTGCGCCCCGGAGGCCCGGCGGCGGGGAAGGGCCGGGGCGGCGGGGAAGGGCCGGGGCCGGGTCCCGGGGCGATGGTGAGGGTAGAGCTTTCTGGGTGGGCTGGAGCGGCCCGGAGGGAGGCAGCATCGTGGGCGAGGACGCCGTTGAAGGGCTTCTCCGCTGGTATGGTCACCACGGGATGCTCTTACCAAGTTAGAGCCCGAGTGTGGGAGTCCCGGATCAGCCCTTCTCAGCCTCTTTTTGATGTTATAATCAATCCCGTTTGGTTTTTTAGCAGGACTGAATTCGGAGAAGGTAGCTGCTCTGCTTCAGAAACTGAATTCCGATCCTCAGTTCGTACTGGCCCAGAATGTCGGCACCACCCACGACCTCCTGGACATCTGTCTGAAGAGGGCCACGGTCCAGGGTGTTCAGCATGTGTTCCAGCACGCCGTGCATCCTGAAGGCAAGCCCGTCACCAACCAGAAGAGCTCAGGTGAGGTCTTCAAACTTCTTGCACGCTTCCCTTGACTTTATTGACAGCGTCCCATTGTGGTGTCTTACCTAAGAATGGCCTTGGGGAGAAGAGGTTTGGATAGAAAGAAGTTGTAGTGAATTTTTAGAGAACAGGCGCCAAGTACAGGCAGGTCCAAGAAGGTTACTTTGTAACTTGTTTTCGTGCTCTGTGGTTCGTTAATATATTTGATTTGAGCACTAAAGTGACTGACTAGCCCATGGTCATCTGTTTGAATGTAATTCACGATATTCTGTCTTGAAGTTATGTGACTGCAGCCCCATGTCTTGGAGATATATGTTCTTGGTACGAAACAGATCATGCAAAAAGGTTCATGCCCTAGAGGACACCTCCACGTTTCCCTGAAGGCCATGTACAAATGTATGGAATGGAAAAGACACAATGTAATTGCATCAAAATGTC
This sequence comes from Orcinus orca, assembly GCF_937001465.1. NCBI lineage: Eukaryota > Metazoa > Chordata > Mammalia > Artiodactyla > Delphinidae > Orcinus > Orcinus orca. The sequence continues at coordinate 6,356,784 of NC_064577.1, read as the reverse complement.
ATCAAATGTTATTTTTAAGTGTACCTTTTGGTTGCAATTTGAACACATGTGCTAATGGGCTAAGTTACCACCAGTAGACTAGTTTGTAATACAGAAAAATACTCATTTCTCATGCCTTGCTGGTCAAGAGCTCTTGCTTTGCTATCTGCTATCTAGCACCACTAGAAAACAGAAAAACAGCTACAGTGAAAGATGGGTTATCCAGGAATGTAAATAAGGACATTCTCATGGCAGAATTGTACTAAAAGGACTTTTTAAAGTCTATCCATTTTAAAACTACTCCCAGTCTATTTATTTTGGCAGAAAGTAGATCACTGCTTGCTTAAAGCCAGTCAGAACTCAAAGTGTACATTTATAACATGGATGTATTTTATTGTATGTAAATTATACCTCAGTAAAGGTTATTTTTAAATTTTAAGAAAAAAATTATGATCTTGCAGTAATTAATGTTTTGCCACAGTAGAAAGTGCTTGTGGTGGTGTGGCCTGTCAGGCTACAAATTATCCAGTTAGATCCAGTTAGTAATGTTATTAGTGGTTCTACATGGTTTAGATTGCAGTGCCCTTTTAGGGAAAAGCCTGGAAATGTTCATCTAGAACAGATCATGTCTTACGTATCCTGTAATGTCACTTTTATTTGCAAGAGGTACAAATAGCACATGAGCTATGTAGGTTATTTTCCTGCAGTTTTCACATTAACAGTTCATCCAGATTTCCTCACTAGAAAATAATAGTGTGCTTATGAGAGAGGTGGCATACAGATAAAACCAAGGTAGAGATGAGCTATACTAAGTCATTAGTGACTTTTTAAAAAAAAATTTATTTATTTTATTTATTTTTGGCTGTGTTGGGTCTTCATTGCTGCGCGCGGGCTGTTCTCTAGTTGCGGTGAATGGGGGCTACTCTTCATTGTGGTGCGCAGGCTTCTCATTGCAGTGGCTTCTCTTGTTGCGGAGCACGGGCTCTATGCGTGCGGGCTTCAGTAGTTGTGGCTCGCGGGCTATAGAACGCAGGCTCAGTAGTTGTGGTGCATGAGCTTAGTTGGTCCGCAGCATGTGGGATCTTCCTGGACCAGGGCTCGAATTTGTGTCCCCTGCATTGGCAGGTGGATTCTTAACCACTGTGCCATCAGGGAAGCCCCATTAGTGACTTTTGAAAAACACTGTGTGTAGTTACTTATTTTTAATTATTTTTTCTTCGTGTAAGATTACTGTTGTTCAATTGTAGAATATTTGCAAAATACCGATGAGTAAGTATTCTGTCAGGTCTTTATTCTGTGTGTGTGTGTTTAACATAAGTGATACCTTACATATTGTTAGGTAACCTCCCTACCTTTTTCACTTACCAATATATTATGAATGTATTTTCATATTAGTAAAAAAGTTATGCCCAGATAAAAGTCAAGGTTTTTCCCCTCTGAATCTTCCTTAGAAAAGAGTTACCCTATGTGTGAGGCTTTACAAAGACTTTGATAATGAGCATTCTCAGTTAATTTAATTTGAAGTAAAGTACATTTTGGCAAAGACATTAATTACTCTGAAATGACCTTGATCCATGCTAGTTTGGGATACTTATGGAGATCATTTGATTGAATCCGTTTTTTTAAAAAGCAGAAAATTTGAATGCACTATTTTTCTAGGACATGACCTCACGTGGAAATGTTGGATATCCTTGTAAATAGACCTCTAAAGATCACTTGGTGAGAGATGAAGTACAGAAGTACAGAAGATGGTGACATTGTGGAGTGTGTGATTATCCACTTACAGGACAAATGACGAATATGATTATATGGTGGTGACATAACATTTTTTAGGGACAGCATTATGCATGGATTCAAAGCATTGCTGTGACTCAAACGTAGATGGAAGAAGGATGATGTGTTCTGTTTGAAAGAGTGGATCTAATAATGGTAAAGGCACTGATGCCAAGATGCACGTGAAAAGTGTGTATCAGTGTGAAAATGACATGTGAAAGTGGAAAAAACAATGCTTCTGCATCAATTTATTATATTAATATGATTTGAAATATCTAAATATTAAAGCTACTAAATTAAATATTATAGGCAGACAGTTACTATTTCATCTATATTTTTAAGTGTTTATATAATCCAGTTAACTAAATAACTTAAAAAAAAATTCTCGTTGGGGGCATGGGGATTGACTTATGTTAGAGTCATCTTATACTGAAGCATATACTATATATTCCACATTAAAGGGTGGAGACTTTTTAAAGGTTTTGCCACATATTGCCAGATTGCCTTCAGATATTTTTTACCTGTTTAGATTCCTATCCAGGGTATATAATAATGCTGTTTCCCCAGGTCCTTGCCAATATTGGGCATTATTAATTGAAAAATAACGTTTCTCCATTTAGCAGGTGTCTTATGATGAACTTTAAAAAAATGTTTCTTGGCTATTTGTATCTTTTTTGACTATTAAATTAGCTGTTCATGATCTTTGCTCATGTTTCTCTACCAGTATTTCTTTTTCTAATGTAATTTTCTTAGGTGATTTGTAATTGATTCTTTATGTGATACGTAAAGCGATTTTTTTATATGTTAAGGATATAAACCTTTGCATATATATTGCAGATAGTAAGTACTACCTTTCTTGTTTTTGTTTTTGTATCTTTCTGCTCTTTCTGATTTGGTCTTAAATTGTCCAAGATCTTGTCATAGATTCAGTGTTGGGAAATACAGTTGGAACAATGGAATCTATGTGAACATTCATCATAATTTCTTGATTTGCTTTCTTTTTTCAGGGCGATGCTGGATCTTTTCTTGTCTGAATGTTATGAGACTTCCATTCATGAGAAAATTAAATATTGAAGAATTTGAATTTAGTCAGTCTTACCTCTTTTTCTGGGACAAGGTATGGGACTGATCTTGAAATATTCTTTTTGTTTCAATATCAACCTTGGTAGGGACTATCTCTTCGTTTCTTGCTTTTCTAGTTGTAGTCTGCCTTCCATTATAGATGGGACAGCATTTATTCTGATTTCCAAAGTATCAAAAGTTGACTCTTTCCAAAGGCAGAACTACTTTTGGTTGGTAGGTGGCTACTTTTTGCAATGAAATAATAAGTCTGATGACTCACCTTACTACTTCCTTGTTTCTTTCTTATTTAAAATTTTTTATTTTGTTTTCAGTGATTTCCCCTTTTAGCATCTTTAAGTAGATTATTTGTATTTCTAGGACCTAATTCCCTTTCTCCGGGTAATACTTGTCTGAAAAACAGTAAATAATTTTATTCCAGTTTTTTATCTTTAAAGTGTATGTTATATGTGTCCATTAGATCTTTATTGATTGAAGACTCTAAATATCAGATTTTTCTGTTTCAGAATAAAGCAGTGCCTTGATTTGGATAAACTATTACAATGTGTACACACAGATAAAGGAAAACACTTCAGACATTCTCATGAAGCCAGATACTGCCTTTTTTTTTTTTTCCCCCCCACACACCACGTGACATGTGGGATCTTAGTTCCCCGACCAGGGATCGAACCCATGCTCCCTGCAGTGGAAGTGCAGAGTCTTAACCACTGGACCCCCAGGGAAGCCCTAGAGATACTGCTATGTAATTACCAACTTTAGTTTAAAAATACCTACACTGTTGGGTCTACAGTAGTTCCAGGACTCATATTCTGTTGATAATGCCAATAAAGATATTAGCTCTCTTCTCCTTTAATTTTATTTAACTTCTCTTACTCTAGGTTGAACGCTGTTATTTCTTCTTAAATGCTTTTGTGGACACAGCCCAGAAAAAGGAGCCTGAGGATGGTAGGCTGGTGCAGTATTTGCTTACGAATCCTGCAAATGATGGAGGACAATGGGATATGCTTGTCAATATTGTTGGTAAGAGCCTTTCTCTAATGAAACTGAAACCCAGCATGATCAAGCACGGCTCTGTAGTTAGGCATAGGCCATTTATTTGGTGGTTAAGTACAGAGTAGAATTGGTCCCCAGAGGGTTATACAGTTAGCTCTAAGAACCTTTATCTCACACTCTTACCTATTAAGTACCTTTCTTAAATTAGAGGTAAGGAGATAGGTACTGTGAAGGTTGAGTTAGAGAAGAAAAGGTTGTATTAAGTAGAACTAACTTTCTATGAAAAAGTTTATCTCTTATCCGTTGATGTAATCAAGAAACGCGTTGAAACTGCAACTGTTTGAAAATGTCCTCATTCAAAAAATTGTCTTTTGGAGAAACTTCATCATGCTGAATACTTTACAAAGTGTATTAGATTAAAAAGAACAGAATTAATTCAAGATAAATGGATAAATAGGCAGATTAAATGACCTGTTTAATAATATTGTAAGGTCATTAAGTTTTCTGAGTTAGACTAGCAAAATATGGCCCTTTTTTTTTTTTTTTTTTTTTTTTGTGGTATGCGGGCCTCTCACTGTTGTGGCCTCTCCCGTTGCGGAGCACAGGCTCAGCGGCCATGGCTCACGGGCCCAGCCGCTCCGCAGCATGTGGGATCTTCCCGGACCGGGGCACGAACCTGTGTCCCCTGCATCGGCAGGCGGACTCTCAACCACTGCACCACCAGGGAAGCCCAATATGGCCTATTTTAAAAAGCAATAGTTATTTTTGCCAGGGTTCCTGTCACTGGAGTATACGTTTACTTTATTGAACATTAAAATTTGTTTTCTTTTAGAAAAATATGGTGTTATCCCTAAGAAGTGCTTCCCTGAATCTTATACAACAGAGGCAACCAGAAGGATGAATGATATTCTGAATCACAAGGTACAGCATATGGAGCAGGGTGGGATTGCTTGTAGTATGCTTACCTTAAAACTCCTAACTGATTTTCCAGGGACATTCCTGGGCATTTCAGTATACACAGTCTATGTATAACATAGCTACTCAGTGTCTATCCAAGGCAATGTAGTCTCATATTAACTTTAAAAATAATTGAGATTAGGGTGGTTTTTTTCCTTCTCTTTAAAAATCTCCCACTTTTATTTCTATTGATTTTAATATTTTCTTATGGGTACTGAGGAAAGAAAGTCCCATTCTCAGCCACAAGCATGCTAACTTGGTTCTACTGGAGGTGGACTGGGGCAGCTTTATGTTCTAGTAAAACCAAAAAGAACTCTTTGGAAGACTTCCTCAAAGAGTGTGCAGAGTTCTGCGGCTTCCCCAATCTATATCAGTGTAGTTTATCCATTCACTTAACATTTGATGTAGTCACTGAACTGCTTTTTATTGCCTCAGTTGTCTTAATGAATCATTCTCTCTTCTCTACATAACCCATTTTCCCAAGGAGGATTGTGAATCCTACAGGGATGCTGCTCTGCCAGCCAGACATCTTTTTTAAGAACTGGGAGTTGCCAGAATCTGCTGTCTTGATCTATGAGGCTAAAATTGGATTTGTCATCCCTGGGAGAAAGACTACATTTTAAAATAAACTGTAAATGTGTTTCCTCAATATTAGAAGTAGGTTATTTTCCACCCAGGAAACTGGGGATTATTATCCACAGGCTAAAAGGTCATTGATAGTATAGCATTGAAAAAAAAAAAAAAATAGTATAGCATTGGATTCCATTTCAGGTGGGAGCAAGATTCTCTTTAGCACGGTGGTTAGGTTTATGACTCACCTTTATCTTTGGCATCTCTCAAAATTGAAAACAACAAAAATGAAAAGTGTATTGGGGGTTGGCATAGCCATGGTCACAATGATTTTGCAGAGAAGAAATGGACAACCAGTAAAATTGTAAATTAAAGTCTATTAGAGTGACTTACTGGCATAATCAGCTTGTCTCTTGCTTTTTCAGAGGGCGATGGCATTATGGAGTTACATGTTTTCCCCATCCCCAGACATGTATCACAGAGGGTGCCATCAGTTGCAGAGCAGGAGCAGTTCCATCTAGTATTTTTGGGGAGTGATCGATGTCTTTTCTCCTTATGGAGAGTGTTTTTAGCTCTGTGTTTAAGTGGACTGGTTGGGGAAAAATGCATTTGCTTTTATGAACTTTGCCCGGGGTCTTGGCTGAGTTATACTTCAAAATAGAGCTAGCACTGGTCTATTAGGCTCATTTATAGTTGAATATGGGTAACTGAATAAGTTTCTGTCATAGATGAGAGAATTCTGTATACGACTAAGGAACCTGGTACACAGCGGCGCAACCAAAGGAGAAATCTCAGCCACACAGGATGCCATGATGGAGGAGGTAATAACAATTATTTGGATTTTTTGTGTCCCTTCTAAAGAATTCTCAGAATATTCCTATGTGTTACATTGATTGGGAAGCGTGGTCATTGTAGTTAATGTTGAATTGAATTGAAAATTACTTAGTTTAGGGACTTCCCTGGTGATCCAGTGGGTAAGACCCTGAGCTCCCAATGTGGGGGACCTGGGTTCAAGCCCTGGTCAGGGAACTAGATCCCAGATGCATGCCGCTACTAAGTAGTCCTCATGCCACAACTAGATATCCTGCATGCCACAACTAAGACCTGGTGCAGCCAAAATAAATAAATAAGTAAATATTAAAAAAAAAAAAAAAAACGGCTTCCCTGGTGGCGCACTGGTTAAGAATCTGCCTGCCAATGCAGGGGACACGGGTTTGAGCCCTAGTCCAGGAAGATCCCACATGCCACAGAGCAACTAAGCCTGTGTGCCACAACTACTGAGCCTGTGCTCTAGAGCCTGCGAGCCACAACTACTGAGCCCGTGTGCCACAGCTACTGAAACCTGCACGCCTAGAGCCCACGCTCCGCAACAAGAGAAGCCACTGCAATGAGAAGCCCACGCACCGCAACAGAGAGTATCCCCCACTCGCCCCAACTACAGAAAGCTCGCGTGCAGCAACGAAGACCCAATGCAGCCAAAAATAAATAAATATAGAATCTTTAAAAAATAAAAGAAAGAAAATTACTTATTTTACAGCTGAAAAGCCTGAGGTATAAACTTTGCAGTTTAGTATGAGGCTTATATCTTCTATTTCCCAATTTATTATTCTATAATTCACTCTTATTCATTTCATAAATATTGACTACGTGCTATGAGTTTGCCACTGGGAATACAAAGATGAGAAAGACATGGTCTCTACTTTCAAGGAGCTCAATCTCTTGGTGAAAGAAACACATGAATAATTATAATAAATCCTATGCTAGAGATGTGTTATAAAGGATTTGGTGGTCATAGAGGAGGGAGTGACTAATTCAGTGAACTGAAGGTTTCATGGGGAAGATATTGGAACCAGCTCTTGAAAGAGCAGTAAAGATGTACCAGATGGGTAACTGGGAAAACCATTCCAGACAACAGGAATTGCATGTACAGTGGCATGAACAAAGGTGGAATCTTCAGAGAACAGGGTAGCTGAAACATAACATTTTGTGAGTGTGTTTGGTAGTAAATTAAGCTAGAAAGGCAGAGCTGTGAGGGATCTTAAGTAGATGCCAGGTCTTTTGGGTTTATTCTACAGGAATAAAGATGAGAAGCTATCAATGGTTATAACAGTTAAAATAATGTATGTGAAAACATTTTGGAAAACTTAAAAAGCATTAAATATAAGGCAGTAATATTTATTATCAAGTCATTAAAAATCTTTATTATTAAATACTATTCATAATCCAGATGAATATGTATAAAACTGTGAAATCACTTTGAGAAAAGTACAAACCTTTCCCTTTTTCGTCTAGTGGGCCCATTACTAGGAATCACTCAACTAACAGTCCTTTCAAGACTGTTTGTATGGAATTAAGATGGCCTAAATTTTTTCACTGCAGTGCACAACATTAATGCTTCACTCGTGTTTTCCTTTGAATTTTAGAGAGGCAGCATAGTGTAGTCGAGAGCATGGTCTCTGGAGTCAGGCTATCTAATCTCCTCATTTAACAGCCATGTGACCTGAGACAGGTTCCTGAAGCTCTGAAGTCTCAATTTGTTCAAGTGTAACACGTCCAGCTTGATACAATATTCATTTCTTAAATATTGTTCAGTGGATGAATACAGAGGTTTCATTTTGCTAGATACATTTAAATTATCTCATATTTACCTCTTTATTTACTCCTTAAGTGTTCTTTGTTAAGAGAGGTATCTGATTGTAGTAGAAGAAAATAGGTTTTGGAGTAGGACATGGGTTTCAGTTCTGGCTCTATCACTTAACAGCTTAACAGATTTTGGATAAAATACTTAACCTGTCTGAGATTCCGTTTGGGGTTTAAAATATATTTCTCATTGGATTTTTGTGGGGATCAAATAAGGAATTAAGTATAAGAGTATAAGGCATAGTGCCTGGTACATAGCAGTGGTCCAATAAATGTTAGTTTTTTCCCTTACTCCTTGGAATGATCTCTCCTGTTGAGGCCATACCTCCTGCATAATTTGCCTTTATTTATGATTATAGTAAGATGGTGGGGTGTAGTAAGGATGAAGGTTCTATAAAGAGTCATGGAAACAGGCTCAGATAATACTTATTGCAAAAAACAAGCATTCTGTTGGCTTAAGATGTTTGCTTTAATGATCTTTTAAATGATATGTCTAAAATCCATGTTCTGACTCTGGGATTAGCTGATAAGAATTAGGGCAGGTTCACTTCCCTGGTGGTCCAGTGGTTAAGACTCTGCGCTTCCAGTGCAGGGGGCGCAGGTTCGATCCCTTGTTGGGGAACTAGGATCCCACATGTGTGGTGCGGCCAAAAGAAAAAAAAAAAAAAAAAGAATTAGGGCAGGTATATTTCACATATCTTTTTTCTCCTGTTCTTAACCTTGGAAAAATAGTACACCACTACCTTACCAAGTCCTGAGTATGGATGTTTTATAAATAGGGTTGTTTACTTAATGATTCTAGGTAAACTGTTGACTACAGAATTCTGTGTGGTATAGGTCTTTAGATTTTTACATCCCATAGATAACTCTTTATTTAACCTGACTCTTATGTAATGAAGAGTCTAGCTGTGGTTTTAAAGCCACAAATTAGTACGTATGTTTTGCCTAGCCTTGTAGGCACATCAAAATGATGACTTAACAGCCATGAAGCTCAGATAGCTTTGAATGAAATATATTTATGCTAAAGGCATTCTTTCTAAGAGAAGAGAAAGGCAGGTTGTTTGTTGTGATGACAGGCAAGGCAGATCTGGAACCGTGTAGTCACTTCTTTTTTTTTTTTTTTTGTGGTACGCAGGCCTCTCACTGTGTGGCCTCTCCCATTGCAGAGCACAGGCTCCTGACGCGCAGGCTCAGCGGCCATGGCTCACGGGCCCAGCCACTCCACGGCATGTGGGATCTTCCCGGACCGGGGCACGAACCCGTGTCCCCTGCATCAGCAGGCGGACTCTGAACCACTGCGCCACCAGGGAAGCCCCCGGTGTAGTCACTTCTGTTGTAGTGTTTTCTTAGTGTGTCTACTCTCTTTTAGCCTCCAGATTCCCTTAGGATTATTAAGTGTATTCTCTACCAAAACTCTGTCTGTTAAAAAGCAAAACATAAAACAAAGACCAGAAACAATATTTATCAGTGCCATAGGAAGAGACAGGGAGTCATTATGATTTACTCAGGAAATTCTATAGCAGTGGCTCTCCGCTCTTAAAAACAATATATGGGGGCTTCCCTGGTGGCACAGTGGTTGAGAGTCCGCCTGCCGATGCAGGGGACACGGGTTCGTGCCCCGGTCTGGGAAGATCCCACATGCCGCGGAGCGGCTGGGCCCGTGAGCCATGGCCGCTGAGCCTGTGCGTCCGGAGCCTGTGCTCTGCAACGGGAGAGGCCACAACAGTGAGAGGCCCGCGTACCTCAAAAAAACCAAAAAAACAATATATGGGCTTAGGCTTGCTTCAGACCTAAGGTCAAGGTCATTTTCCTTGAGATTAAGGCCTAGTTATCTTTCTTTTGGATGTATACCCATTTATTTTTTCAACTGAACAATTAACTTCTTAGTTTGAAACATACAACATATTTGAATTACATTTGCTAATCATTCTACCCTGTTGCACATTAGAGGCTTTTGAGTGTTACACCAGGAGCATGAATAATGCTTGTGCTTTTAAACTTCATAAATATAAGAAATTACATACTAACACAGGGAAGGATGACATAGAAAATCCTTGTGAGCCAAAGGTTATCACTGCTAACACTCTGGTGCATTTTCTTCCATATTTTTTTCATTTAAGATCATATAAAAATAGCTTTAAAAATGGATCCTATACACTGTTTTATAACTTGGTTTTTTCATTTTCTTTGTCTTTCTCTAAAGCCTATAGTTTCTTCTAATACAATTTTTAAAGGTTACTTTCCATTTACAGTTATTATAAGATATTGGCTATATCCCCCATGTTGTACAGTGCATCCTTGAGCTTGTCTTACACCCATTAGTTTGTGCCTCCCACTCTCCCGTCCCTATATTGCCCCTCCCCCCCACATACACTGGTAACCACTTGTTTGTTCTCTGTATCTGTGAGTCTGTTTTTTTTTGTTATATTCACTAGTTTGTTGTATCTTTTAGATTCCACATGTAAGTGATATCATACAGTATTTTTCTATCTGACATTTCACTTAGCATAAATATCAAAAATAGAAGAAGATATACAGTGAGAAGTCTTCTCACCCTATTCTCCATCCTTCCAATTACCATGTACCCCCAAATTAGTTTTATTAGTTTTTGTTACTAGTTTTAGCTGTTAGTCATCCTTCCAGAGATTTCTTTTTTAAAAAACATAATAGAAATAGAATTTTTGAGTCAGGGAGAATATACATTTGTAATTTTGATATATAATGCCAAATTAACCTCTTTGGAGGGTCTATCAGTTTACGCTCTCATCAGCAATATCTGACAGAACCTGTTTCCCTTTAGATTTATCAAGGCAGTGCATTTATCAAACAATCGGATCCTTACCGATCTGATAAGGTACACAGTTGACAGGTAAACAGTCTGATAGATAAACTATCTCATTGTAATTTTAATTTATATTTTCTTACTTTGAGTGGGGCTAAGCATCTGTTCTGTGAACTGTGTATTCTTATCCTTGTTTTTTTTCTTGGTCTTTTATCAATTTCTAGGTATTCCTTAAATGTTATAGAAATTAGCCCATTGTGATATGAGATGCAAAATTTTTTTCTTAGTTTGTTGCTTATCTGTGATATGCTTTTTTTTTGCTATGCAGAATTTTTTTTTTTTTAAGAAGATGTTGAGGGTAGGAGTTTATTAATTAATTTTATTATTTATTTTTGCTGGGTTGGGTCTTCGTTTCTGTGCTAGGGCTTTCTCTAGTTGTGGCAAGCGGGGCCCACTCTTGATCGCGGTGTGCGGGCCTCTCACTATCGCGGCCTCTCTTGTTGCGAAGCACGGGCTCCAGACACGCAGGCTCAGTAGTTGTGGCTCACGGGCCTAGTTGCTCCACGGCATGTGGGATCCTCCCAGACCAGGGCTCGAACCCATGTCCCCTGCATTAGTAGGCAGATTCTCAACCACTGTGCCACCAGGAAAGCCCTATGCAGAATTTTTTACTTATATATAGTCAAATTTGAAATTTTTTATGGTTTTTAATTAGAAAAGCTTTTCTCAAATTAAAAAAGAATTTTTCTTCTAGTACTTATAGTTTTGATTTTTGTGTTTGAATCTCTGATCCATTTAGAATTTATCCTGGCATAGGGTATGAGGTATGGATCTAACTTTTTTCCTCTCAAGGCTACCCAGTTGACGCACATCTTTTCAAATAGTCCATCCTCTCCCTACCCCTTAATTTGAGATGCCATCCATCATTTCTAAAGTCTCCAGGCATGCAGTTCTGTTCGTTTAGTGTGTTTATTCATCTGCCAGTAACTCTGTATTTTAGTTACTGAAGCTATTTACAGTGTTTTAGTGTTTGTAGAGTTAGCCCCATCTCATTGTTCTCTTATTGTTTTCCTGGTGAATTTTGTTTTGGCATTTGTCGAATTGTGGCATCTGTACCATTAAAAGCTTCTCAGGTGATTCTGGTTTAAGAGCCACTGCTGCTAAGAAGTCACATTTTTTAATATGGTCTTGTCTTTTGGATTCTGGAAGAGGAAAGGAATTATTATTTTGATAGTCGTAGAGGACATTTCTGACACTGAATAGGGGACTAACCTTTCCCTTGAGGTTCTTAAAGGAAATAGATTATATTCACAAATTGCATTTCCCTTTTGAAGTAAAGCTGCACTTCAGGAGATTGTTAGTTAAATAGGTGAAACTGGAAGGAAGAGAGGTAGGAAGACCAGTTAGAAGCTGCAGCAGTCCAGGTGGTACTAATTTGGCCTGAACGAGGATAGTGAAGATAGAAATGGAAGTGAGAGAAATGTGAGACATCTCAGAGGAAAAATCCGTAGCACTTGGCAACTTATCTGCCAAGCGTTCATCATTACAAATAACTTTAAGGTTTTAAGCCTGGCAACTGGGAGAATGCTGCTGTGGGTCGCACACGTCAGTAAGAGAAGCTCTTTTCAGAGGCCACCGTGAAGAGGAGAAATACTGACTTCAGAGTGCCTAGTCCCAAGGCACTGTCCAGTTGGAAATGGGTTTCAAGCATATGGAAATAATTCCAAAGTTCAGGAAAGAAAATGATCTAGAAAAGTGATAGTGATGCTAGTACAGGTGGCTGAAGCCTTGCGAATTTTTGAAATTCCTGAGGGAGAATGGAAGGATAGAATAGGTCTGAGTAAAGAATTCTGGAAAATAATCTGTTTCCATAAAACTTCTATTTCTATAAAAGTGAGTGCCAGAACTGTGTGATGTAGGTGCTGGTCATCAGTGTCAGATGCTGCAGACAGGCCAGAGACTCTGAGGACTGAGGAAAGGCTGCTGATTCCTGAGTAGGGGTGTGTGGAATGGAGAAGGGAAGGAGCTAGGTGGAGAGGAGTCAGACCACGGCACGGAGAGGCGGGGAGTTTCAAGAAGCTCGGCAGTGCGGAGGAGAGAAGTTGATACGCATTTATTCCATAAGTATTTATTGAGTACCTACTAAATATTAAGCATGTTCTAAGCACTGTGGGGGCAGTGATGACTGAAACAGACCTGGTCCCTGCTCACATGGATTTTACATTCTAGTGGAGGGAGACAGACGATACACAAGTATATAAACAATCTGATGTGATATGTACTCTGAAGAACATAGAATGTGGTGATTGATAGGGTGGTTAAGAAAGGCTCCCTGGCAGTCCAGTGTTAGGGCTTGGCTTTTACAGCTGTGGCCCCGGGGTTCAATCTCTGGTCAGGGAACTAAGATCCTGCAAGACGTGGCACAGCCAAAAAACTAAAAAGGCCTTTCTGAGGTCAAATATGTGCTGAGATATGAATAGCAGGAAGAATCCATCCATTCAGAGATCTGGACATAGAGCATAGCAGGCTGAGGAGACAGTGGGTGCAAAAGCCCTAAGACAGGAGGAAGCTTGGTATTTTTGAGGAACAGAAAGAAGGCAGTGTGATTCGAGCTTGGAAAGAGAGTGGGAATGGCTGGAATAGATTTCAGAGGAAATGAGAACCGGCTAATATAGCACCTGTGAGCCATGGTAAGGATATTGCATTTTATTCTAAGTGAGCTAGGCACCGGGGAATTTAAGCTGAGGAGTGACATGGTTTAATTTTTGTTTTAAAAATATGACACTCTGGCTGTTTTGAGAATGGATGGTAAAACAGTGGGAGAGGAGGTAGGGGGACCAGTTAGGAGGCTCTTGTGGTTGTGTAGATGAGATATCCTAGTGGTTCCGACCAGATTGATGAGAGTGAGGATTAAGAGAAATGAATACATTTGGGGGTGTATCTTGGAAGTGAAGCTGTCAGGACTTGCTGATGTGGAGGACAAGGAAGAGGGAAGAATTGGAGTGATGTATGGTGTCTGAAGTGGGAGGGCTTACAGATAGGAGAGAGGGCTTTTTGGCAGTGATGAGGAAACCTGTGTGTGGTAAGGGATAGCAGATGCGAATGAGAGAAGCAGTAATTGAAGAAGCAGGGTTTTGGAGGAGGGAAAGAATAAATGTGCTCTAAAGTAGTGCTTTCGAACTTTAATGTACAGTTGAATCCCCTGAAGATCTTGTTAAAGTGCAGATTGATTCAGTAGGTCTGGGTGGGACTAGAGAGTCTGAATTTCTAACTATTTCTTTGATTCAGCCACCACTCTAGAAGGAGTCTCAAGATGATCATTTGACTCTTAGTTATCATCTGTATGACCTCATTTTCCTTAACATCACAGAAGGGCACATACCCCTTAAGTGTACCTTTTTATGTCTTTCCCTGCCTGAAAATATATTTGGTGCCCCCAGAAAGTATCTCCTTCTCTGCCTGCTTTTGCAGGCACAGGTAAGATTTTTGTTTTTAAAACAGATCCTTGCCTTTCTTTCATTCCCCACCAGAAAGCAGTAGAGAGCTGTCTTCTCTCTCCTTTCTCTGCATTATCAGCAGTCACTAAGGTCTCTACTCCTTCCCTCTTGTAACTGGTTCATTTACCCTTAGCACTGAACTTTCTTCAAAGTTCAGCTATATTCTTTGACCACTTTTGTGTCCTTGCGGTCTGTGATCAATAGGTCATTTTACCTATGAGCCTAATTTCTCCATCAGTGAAACTAAAAAGTCAGAGTAGGTGATTTCTTAATGGCACTGTAGCTTTGTGTTTTTATAACAATAGAAGTAAGATATTTCTACAGTGCTTTAGACTTTACTAGGCAATACAGTATTGTAAATACAAATGAAGATTCTAATATTCTGTCACTTCTGCAGTAATCATTCCAAGCACTGAAATCTTTTAGCTTTACCAATTTTGCTCCATTTCAAGTAGCTTGGTTGTTACCATTGCACTACCTTCCCATTCTAGCATTTCTAATTATTACAGTTTCCTCCATTCTGCGTCTGCCTGTAGCTGGCTTTCAACTCTCACCCTTCTAAGTATTCATGACTGACGCTCAACTATTGCATCCTGCCTTCCTCCTCTCACTTGATGTCTGTCTCCAGTTTAGCCATGGGTATAGGAATTGACTCCATCCCACGTCATTTGTCTTTAAATTGGGGTTACACATTCTTTCCCTATGTCCTGTATTTCATGCTTTCTGTGTCCTTTTTCTTTTTTCCATTCCCTTTCCTGGTTTTATTATTTACCAGTATTCAGTTCTGCATAATGACTTGTGTTCAGTGTCCAGTATCTTTTTTTGTCCTGAATACCAAGTGCATCTTGTGAGAAACAGGTGACACTCCCAAGTTGCCCACCAGAGAGCAGACTCAGATATCCAAAGCTCACTGCCAGCTTTGTACTTTGGGAACCGGGAATATTATTTCAGAACAGCAGAGTCTCTTATCAAGAAATGTAGTATCAGCAGGGGCCCTGGAGACTATACTTTGGAGAGTTTTTAAAAATTAGAGCTTGTTTAACTATTGTTAGTTGACTTGGAGCCAAATATTCCTTCCAAAGTGTTATAAACTGACTTGAATCTGAATGGCTTTGGATAATTATAGTCATGGTAAACAAAGCAACATGTCTCAAATTACAGTTTTACTAAAATCCAAGAGAAAGAGATGTCACCCTTATCCTCATTCATGCCTTATGTGTACCTTTGATAAAACTTCAGATTTATAAATCATATGCAGTAGGGCATAAGTATTTGTATTCCAAAAAGATTAATCATAGAATTCATTTAGATAACTAAAATGCAGGTTTCCTTTAATGCATTTTTGGGGAGAAGGAAGGAATGATTTAACACTTTTTACTTTAGATAGGGAGTCAAATGCATAATGAGGTATATGTAAATTATAGTGTAAAACACTCATTTATATTTAGAATGTGTTTAAAAGTAAACAGAAATTCACTTAGTTGTCTTAAATCTTCATTAGGCCTAGCCCTAGCCTCCTTTTTTTGGCCAGAGCCTAACTGAACTGGATAAACCACCCTTGGGTGACTGAGAATTAATCAAGATGACCCCATATAAAATGTTCATACACATGTGACAATGATTACTAGTTAAAAATACACATCATTTAAGTCTATAAAACCTTCCTTATTTAAACATGTTCTGGTTATATACTTTCACTGTCATTGTGTTTAGTTACCAGTGGCAGTGTCCTCATGATGAAAGGTGCCATTTGTGGCCTTGGTGCTGAGCAAATACAAAACGACTCTCTGGTCCTTATGAATCCCAGACAGAGCTCATTAGTCCATGGCTAGATTAGCTCAATTACAGTTGCTAATGTGATACCCTGCTGCTGCTTTTCTGTACTAGAAACCAACCTGAGAATGATACATTAGAAGAGAGGTGGGGCTTCCCTGGTGGCGCAGTGGTTGAGAGTCCGCCTGCCGATGCAGGGGACACGGGTTCGTGCCCCGGTCCGGGAAGATCCCACATGCCGCAGAGCGGCTGGACCCGTGAGCCATGGCCGCTGAGCCTGTGCGTCCGGAGCCTGTGCTCCACAACGGGAGAGGCCACAGCGGTGAGAGGCCTGCGTACCACAAAAAAAAAAAAAAAAAAAAGAGGTGGTTTAAGGAGCAGCTGTTCAGGCTTATAAAACACAAAGTAAATCCTAGTAAAGGAAGATTCTCTCTTGGGAAACAAAACATAAAATGAAAGGCTAACATAACTTCATCTGTAGGCTAATCTGTTTCTGTTAAGATGGTAGAGTCAGGCTCTGTCTTCCAAAATAACACATGAATTAAGAGTCTTTTTATCCTTAATTATAGGCCTAATGTCATAGGCAGGCCTACATCTAGTTTTCTAGCTTTGGTTCAGAGAATAAGTTTGAGTCTTGGTATCAGGTTCCAGTCTGTCCCAAGGCTTTTTGAGGCCTAGAATGAATGCACTGGAGATGATGAAGAGAAATAAATACAATTCAGTGGCTGATGATAACATATGGATGCCGATTTAGAATTGGGGGATCTTGGACGTGTGTTCCCTAAAGCCCGATAGGGACTGGGGTATCTAATGAATTTACCTAAAGGTCAGTCGGGAGAAGTCCTGGCTACTCAAAACAACTACTAATGTACAGCTAAGGAGTGTCAAAAACTAAGCTCCTTAAGTGGTCTTTCTGGCTGAAAGTGGTGGGGTTGGGCGTATTAAGAAATCAGGCCGTCATAGATCATTCTCTGGTGATTCTTTCTAGAGCAGAGGCAGGAGCCAACATTTCTGAAGGGAGTGGAAGGTAAAGTGAGGGAAGAGGGTGGGGTCTATCAGGTTAAGGACAGCAGAGTTCTCCAGAGTTGGGGTCCAAGGAGAGGAGGGGAAGGAAAGGTTTATTTCTTACAGGCTATAGCTTTGTTTTATTCTCTAAGCCTTCCCTTTTGTTCTGCTTTTAGGGTCTGCCCAGTTTGAACTCCTAAATTTAAGTTTTACACCAGTCACTGGAGAAGAACTTTCAATTTAAGAAAACTGTTTTTAATGTGGTTCTTCTAGTGTTTGTTGGGATACGTCTAAGGTCTAGTTTCCGTCCCTGGTAGATTAAGTCTAGCAGGGGAGACAGTAGAGAAACACAAATGACGCTATGGAATCAAATGTTAATTTTTCTAGCTCACACTAATTTCTCCCTTCTCTGAATACTTCTGACATAAAAATTTAATTAGTGAAAACTTTCTGGAAAAGGGTCATCCTGCACTGAGCTTTTTTTTTTTTTTTTTTAATTTTTGTTTTTTGGCTGTGCCACATGGCTTGCGGGGTCTTAGTCCTCTGACCAGGGATTGAACTCGGGCCCTCGGCAGTGAAAGTGTGGAGTCTTAGCCACTGAACCGCCAGGGAATTCCCTGCACTGAGTTTTATAGCATGCGAGTAGGATTGGGTTTTGAGGAACAGAAGAGACAGTAAAGTTATGAAGGTGACAACGAGCTGAGTGCATTGAGTGGACAGTAAGGAGAGACATAGACAGGCCTGACGGGTGAGCAGGCTCCATGATGGGAAATAAGGTTGGGTGAAGTTACAGAGAGCCTTTAAAATCCAGCCGTGTTCATCAGAGAAATGCAAGCTAAAACCACATTGGGGATACCACTACTTACCACCAAAATGGCTAAAATTAAAAATACAGTGCCAGGCTCGGCAAGAATGTATTGTTAGAACCACTGGAACTCCCTTCCTTTGCTGGAGAGTATGTAAATTCCTTCAAGCCCCTGGAAAACCGTTTGGATAAAAATATTCTTAGCTGCTTTATAGATAACCCTACACTGAAAACAACTCACATGTCCACCAACACAAGTGAATAAATTATAATATATTTACACAGCAGTAAAGACAAATTAGTGATACCCACAGCACCATGAGTGAATCTTACAGGCATTATGTCAACAAAGGTTACCATACACAGTGAAGAATATGCTGTGTGATTCCATTTATATGAAATTAAAGAACAGGCAAAAATAATCAGTGGTTATATAAGCCAAAATGATGCTTAAACAAAAAAAATGATGCTTACCTTGGGGAAGGTGTGGTTATTGATTAGAAGGGAGCTAGGGAACCTTTGGGACCCTGGAAATATTCTGTATATTGATTTGAATGGTGGTTACATGGGTGTATACCTATGTAAAAAATTGAACGGAGCTGTATATGTAAGATTAGTGCACTTTGCATACCTGTTGAATATATGTTATGCCGAAATAAAAAAAAGACAAGTAGATCAGGTCATGGAGTTTAGATTTGTTATGGGAGGTAATAGGAAAGCATTATTGAATCTTCAACAAAGAAGTGACTTGAAGAAAGGGTGGTACTTCTGAAATTATTCATCCTGTGGTGGAGAGTGGAACAGTGTTCACATCATTTATCATATCTAGGTCTGACATAGTGCTAGATGCTATAGGAGATACAAAATATCCATGACCTGGTCCTTATCCTTGAGAAGTTTATGACCTTTTGTAAGAGACAGGTTATAGGAAACTCACAAAGTTACAGTAAACGATAAATGCTTAATTCATGGTGTTATAGAAATAGTGCTGAGGTCAGACCTGGGTTCAAATCCTAATTTTGCGATTTATTGGCTTTAGGACTTCAGTCAAGCTATTTATTTCCCTGAGCCTTGGTTTCCTTATCTGTAAAATGTGAACAATACCTACCATTTTTTTTTAGAGGATTGAGAGATATGATATTTAAAAATTGTAGTACAGCACAGAAAACAGTCAATAAATGTTCCCTTTTTTGTTTTAAACCCTGTACCAATGGAGCAATACTTTTTTTTTTTTGGACAGTGTGTGACGTCAGTTTAGACCATGGTTCTGCCAGTTACTAGCTATGTGATCTTAAGTAGGTTACTTAGTTTCTTTGAGTCTCAATCTCTTTTGGGGGAAGAAAAGAAAAAGGAGGGGAAATTATGCCTTGAGAGAGTTCTGTGAGAATTAAGTTAACCTAGCAGATATATAGTATCTAGCACAAAATAGTCACACTTAATAAATACAGGATCCGTTTCTTTTGACTGTATTGGAGTATATCAATACAAATGTATGGAGCAAATAATACAGGTAATAAGATTGGATTAGGGTGGTGCCTGGGGTGGAGAAAGAAGAAGCAGATCGTAGTGTGTATTTTTTAAAAGATAAAGCAAATTTGATACAGAAGAGGAAGGTATGTCTCTATACTTCTATTTTTGTCTTTCTATAAGATGAAAATAATATAAAATATTGAAATATCCTTGGATTGTAATAATGCTAATTGAAGGTTTTATGACATCATTGGATAGTATGTTTAGGTCTCACAACCCAAAAACTGGTACCTTACTACTAAATTTAGTCTTGTTCTAATAATAATTTTAATAGACATTGTCATCTAAGCTCCACCAAAAAGTTAATGACTTTTCTGTGAGTAGAGACCCCTGTCACAATCAAAGCAAAACCTAGAAGCATAAAGGGAAGGAAATCCATAAAATGTATGTAATTATTTGTTACTTGAAATATAATCAGCAGGGCTTCCCTGGTGGCGCAGTGGTTGAGAGTCCGCCTGCCGATGCAGGGGACGCAGGTTTGTGCCCCGGTCCGGGAAGATCCCACATGCCGCGGAGCGGCTGGGCCCGTGAGCCATGGCCACTGAACCTGCACGTCGGAGCCTCTGCTCCGTAACGGGAGAGGCCACAACAGTGAGAGGCCCGCGTACCGGAAAAAAAAAATTAAAAAAAATAAGAAATATAATCAGCAGAGCAGCAACCCAGGTCTTGTTGTGTATCAGTAGTGAGTGATTTCTTGGCTAAGGAAGTTTAACTTGCAGGGCAAATACTAAGCACTAAATATTAACATTTCAGAATTGTATTGTTCACAGTGTTTATTTAAGAACTCAGAAGTTAGCTGATATCAAATCCTTTTTTGGAGCAATTTTTGGAGCAATATTAGATTTCCAATTTTTGGAGCAATATTAGATTTCCTGTGAAATTTCTGGCTTGAACTTAGCCACTGATTTCTTGTGTTTCCGAAGCTAGAAGAAAATGAAGAGGTAAAAAATACTGCTTCTCCCTAGCCATCGCTCATCTGTCCTCCTTTTTTCCAGATATTCAGAGTGGTGTGCATCTGTTTGGGTAATCCACCAGAGACGTTTACCTGGGAGTATCGAGACAAAGATAAAAACTATCAGAAGATTGGCCCCATAACACCCTTGAAGTTTTACAAGGAACATGTCAAGCCACTCTTCAATATGGAAGATAAGGTTGGAGACTGGCACTGGCAGCCACTGGCTGTTTACTTTCAAATGCCTGTTGACTACAAGAAAGAATACACGATTCCTGGGTTACCATGCATGGTCATCAAACTAGACACTAAACACAATTTTTCCTCCTTCCTCTGAGGTATTTTATGTACCAATTCAGTTGGTCATATTAGGATCCCCAGTGCTCCTCTTCAGAGATTTTTCTAACTATGGGCCAGCAGTCAGGTTAATTCCCATATGCTCCCCTGATTTGGGCCCTGAGTCATTCTCAGGTGCGAAGACAATAAAAGTATACTGGGTGTTTCTTACCGTGGGTTCAGAGCATCACTCTACTGTGGGCCCCTCTCGGGACTCTCTTGCAGAAGGGAGCAGTGTCCCATCCTCGTTTTTCCCGCTCACTTCAGGGCTTCTCCACCTGCCTAGCAAGATGACTAGAGCCCCTTCTTCATTGGCATCTTGACCGTCTTAAAAGCACATGGCGTTGTTTTACGATTGGAGTCCCAACTCAATTGTGGTACTGCCAGATGTTGAGCCTTTCTGGTAACTTGAGAGCAGAGGTCTTGTAGTGATGGACTCGTGAATTGCCATCTTGCCTTACTCAGTGCACACAATTCTGCAGAATTAGTTTTGGGGTGATTCCTGCCAGTAGGAGAAACAGGTTGTTGCAACTCCCAAATATGTCCCTTATACTATTAGAATATACAGGGACCTCTCTCACATGACCTTGCCACCTTTTGTTTCTCATTTAACAATGTGTAATGCTTGTTCTTGTAGGCAGAGGCGCTAAGCTTGATAACAAATATATGAACTTAAAGGAGAGGTCTGCATCTTGCTTGACACTCCGGGTTTTATGTTCTAATCAACATGTTCTTGATCTCAATAGATTTGTTTAGTGAATGACCCTCGGCCCCACCACAAGTACAGCAAACTTTACACGGTGGACTACTTAAGCAACATGGTTGGAGGGAGGAAAACTCTATATAACAACCAGCCCATTGACTTATTGAAAAAGATGGTTGCTGCCTCCATCAAAGATGGAGAGGTTGGTATTGTTTCTTTGTCTTCTGCATAGGGGTTAAAACCTTTTCTTCCAACTTTTTTGGTGTAATAGGAAGAACTTATGTTGACTTCTTTCTTCTTCTTTCCTCTATTTCTAGGCTGTATGGTTTGGCTGTGATGTTGGAAAACACTTCAGTGGCAAGTTGGGCCTCAGTGACATGAATGTGTGAGTGCAAGAAATTTAAAATAGAAAATCATTTGTGGGTTGTGACTGTTGGAGTGCATTCTTGGTACGAAGTGACTCAGCTCAGGTTCACTCAAAGATTAAGGTTGGCCTGAGGGTGGGTCTGTTTCTTTCTATTTTGTAGAGTTTGAGGATTCACAGCAGAAACTCCACATATTTATATGCTCTAACCTGGGAAGTCAAGATCGTACTTCATATCTGAGTTGAAATTGTTGGATGTTCCTAAAAAGTCATCCTACATGAGAAAGACACTTAAAAAAAAATTTATTTTGATATAAAAAAAAAATAATGTAACACTCAAAGTAATATTGTAAAAGATACAATCAATGTGATGCCAAGTATTTGATACCAAGTATTTATCAAAGATACCACATACTTTTTGTCTTTATTTTTGTACAATAATTACTTTTTAAAAGACAACTTAAGGGACTTCCATGGGTGGTCCAGTGGCTAAGACTCCACGCTCCCAATGCAGGGGGCCCGGGTTCAATCCCTGGTCAGGGAACTATATCCCACATGCTGCAGCTAAGAGTTCACATGATGCAACTAAAAGATCCCACATGCTGCAACTAAAGATCCTGCATGAGGCAATGAAGATCCTGTGTACCGCAACTAAGACCTGGTGCAGCCAAATAAATAAATATTTTTTTTAAAAAAGGCAACTTAAAAGTTGGATTACTGGGACTTCCCTAGTGGCACAGTGGTTAAGAATCCACCTGCCAATGCCAGGGACACAGGTTCGATCCCTGGTCCGGGAAGATCCCACATGCCACAGAACAACTAAGCCCGTGTGCCACAACTGCTGAATCCCGCGTGCCTAGAGCCCGTGCTCCGCAACAAGAGAGGCCACTGCAACGAAAAGCCCGCGCACCACAATGAAGAGTAGCCCCAGCTCGCCACAACTAGAGAAAGCCTGCACGCAGCAATGAAAACCCAACGCAGCCAAAAAAAAGAAAAAAAAAGTTGGATTACGAAAGGTTATAAAAATAATAGTAACTGATTACTGTGTAAATCTGCTTAGTGCGTTTGGGGTTATAATTAAAGGTTTTCCAGATCTCTTGTTTGCTATTTGAGCCTTCTTAACTACTTCTATTGCTTTGATACCTTATGTATTTTGTCTTTATGACAACTAGGACTAATATGCATACATACTTTAAAGCATTCCTCCTGTTTGTTTATGACAATGAAGATTGATTTGTGAACTGAATCATTCAACTTCCTTGACTGTTAAAATATATCACTTTAGTGTTACTTGTAAGTAATTATTACTTGTAGGAAATTGAGTAAATATCTTGACAGTTAACAACAGGAGAAAGGAAGTCTGCTAAAAGAGAGAATTCATGAGGTTTTTTAAACTTTGAAAATATTCTCCAATATTTTGACACTATTTATTTAAATTTCACAGTTAGCAGTGGTCTAAATGAATTCAGAAACTGAGTGCTTCTGCCGGCTCAAAAGAGAGCATTTTTGAAAGAAATTACTTCAGAAACTTTTAAGTTTTCTTGCCAAAATGACAATGCAGGCTTATCTTGTCAGCTTTTTGATTTGGGGAATTTATGTTTAATAACTTTGTATTTTTCTGAGTACTCTTGTGACACAGAGAGAATGGAATCCCATTAAGAGACTAAATTTTGCATGTACCACATTCTGCAAAGAGCTACAGCCCAGATATATCTGGAGCTGCAAAGCCCCTTCAGGTTCTTCTATGATCCTTTTACAACCAGAAGCCAATTATCCCCCATGATTGTACTCTGTATATTCTGTGCTATTGTTCTCTTTTACAGCTATGACCATGAGTTAGTGTTTGGTGTCTCCATGAAGAACATGAATAAAGCTGAGAGGCTGACTTTTGGTGAGTCACTTATGACCCACGCCATGACCTTCACTGCTGTCTCAGAAAAGGTATGACCCTCAGCGTGCCCACTCCAGTGTTTGCATAGATGGATCTACATGCTCCTGCAGACCGTTTATTCCAGCAGAGCTTCTTCATAGTGTATATGATTTCTGTTAAAAGTTAGCAAGACATTGTACCTGCCTCACTTGGGGTTTGGCTGGATGCTCAGAAGTAATAAAAATAGAAACTTTCCATGAGGAGCAGAATTTGTGTCAGCAGGGAGTAAGGAAGTAACTGCTTTTCTGTAACTTTGGAAATTCCTGGTGTGAAAAGAGGTCAGCAAGGGAACTTGGGAGAGGATAACTTCAGTTTAATAAGGAATTAAAATGTACCCTGAAAGTGTTCATATCTTGATGACTTATGTTCAGACTCACCTTCCTTTCATTTGTCATTCAGATTCTTCTGCAGTAAAATGTCAATAACAGTAATTTGTAGACTCCATGCCCATTACTGGATTTATGCAGAGCTTCAGGAAATTGGATGTAAAAAGTATGTTGAATTTCCTATGAAATACTCTGACTAGTAATATCACTGTTTCTAAGACACAGTGTTGGAAACAACAACTGCAGTTTTATTTCACAAATAAGCCTTCCCATTTCTAGGCTATAAAATAGATATTTACTCCTGTGCTCAGGGATCATAAAGAAGAGAAGACTTCAAAATACTTTAGTTCTTTACCACTGCAAGCAGAAGTGTTCTTTTCCTAGCCTAATTGGAAAGAAAGTCACAGAATAACTACCTTGACCTTAGAAGCAAAATATTAGAAGGAACTTCTCATAAAATACTGTAAATAATGAAATAAAATTCTATAGTAAATAAACTAGAATAAAATACTACTAAAATACTTAGAATAAAATATTATTAAGTTGTTCATATTTATGTTTGGACCTTCTATATTGTAAAATTCAGTGGATTTATAACTAAAGCTCCTTAAAGTTAAACTTTTAAACTATTCAGAGGATTATTAAAACGGAAAACAAACTAAAAACCTTGTAATTTCCAAGAGAGTTTTGGGTTTTATCATTTTCCATCTCTATTATAGAGTATTCCTGTTTTTCAGAAATAAAAATCATACATACTCCATGTCATTTTCTCTGGAACTTCCATTCTTTCATTGGCATGGTTTATTAATATGCTTTTTTTTCCCCTCTGGGAAACGGAGCTACATTACCTGTAAATATTATAAAGCAGAATCGATACTATCATAACTGGAATTTTATATTGAGATTTTTCTCTTCCTTCTACTTTGAGTTTTTGACCACTGCATAACTAGTTTGCACTGCATTTGAATGATAATGCAGAGATAAATGCTAGTAAGTATTCTGGGATATTCTTTCTTGTTTCGGGTTTCTTGGAATCCCTCTGAGGGAGGTCCAGATATTATTCTATATTTGTAGATGACATGGCTTGATCTAGGTCATGCAGGAATTCATTGGCAAAGGAAAGAAGAAACATTTTGAAACTTACTATAATAAATGACTTTAGGTGATATAGATTCTAACAGTTATATTTAAAAGGAAAGTAAAGATGGACTATAATGCAGGGAGTAGAAAACCAAAACATTTAATAAGGTAGCCCCAGAATGTATAGTTTATTGATGTGGTTTTAAAGGTACCTGGGGCTAAGATTAAGGGGTAGGTAGTACAGATAAGGGTGTTTGAAACTTGTGGGTTTGATTGTTGGCTATTTCTGAGACTGAAAATTGCTGAGATTCAAGAAAACTCTCAGGAGTAAAATCAAATCCCATGTAGATGAGACTCGTGCAGTTTTATGCAGGTGGGAGTTGACAGATGAAATCATTAGGAGATAATTCAGGAGCCAGCTCTCTTCTCATGCTACCAAGATTTAAGTTGTTTTGACATCAGCTAATGCCCTGGGTAAACATGAGAGAGAACAGTCTTTTCCCAAGTGCAGCCTTCTTATCCCTCTCTGTGTCACTGTAATAAAGACTATAAATGAAGGTTATCATGATGAGTATCGTTGTCCCTTTAAGAAGATGAAAATTGAGCTTATTTTATTAATGAAAATAGAAGGAGAACGGAACTGCCTGGGTTTTGTTTTATGAAAATAGTGTTTGGTTTGCCATTCAACCTCTATTGTATTAAATTCAATATTTGTGTAACTGAATCAATAAAAGAACACATAGGAGAGTGTCATTGCTCGGTTCCCCTAAGAAAGAAAAGTAGGCTGTATTGATGAGAATGTGTTTGTTTTCTTTTTTAAACTCTTGACTAGGTCTTAGAATCATTTCTAAAATAAATACAGTGGGATACCTCCGCAAAGAATGCTGATTAATTAAAAGCAAGAGTCTCTGGCTTCAGATGGTGTTCACTGCTTTCAGTAATTTAATATTTTGTTTTTCTTAGCCAAGAGGCATTTTAGTGTGCTTATTTTCTGTATACAATAGAATGTAAAGAAGAAAATAGTATTTATCGCTTTGCTGGGTTTATTGCATTTTCACCCCAAGAGATTCAAACTCCACTTCTATTAGAGTATCCCTTTGGTTATAGTGGAAGATATATGGCCCTGGTCATGTATATCATTGCTGTATAGAGAAGGCTCTTTCTTCTGAGTGGCTGAATAAGAGCTAAAATTACATGACATCTCATCAGGACGGATCTAGTTTCAGACTACACACTGTCATCCACTCTTTTGCAGGATGATCAGGAGGGTGCTTTCGTGAAATGGAGAGTGGAAAATTCGTGGGGTGAAGACCATGGCCACAAAGGTAAGCTTAATCTGGTAATACTAACTCAGAGTGACTAGGTGTGCTCTACTCTCTGCCTCCTAATGTGAAGAAAAAGCTGCCCTAGTGTGGATCATTTTTATTTTTCAGTAATTGGTCCCATTAGCTAGATTATTAGCTAGACTATTCTGGAGAAAAATCTGAGGATCTCGTTTGCCCCCAGGATCCCTATGCCCAGCATGGTAGGCCTGAACTCCCTGGTTGGCTCTGAGATCAGTATGTGCTGGCATTTGTTCCAAACCGTGCTGACCCTAATAGACCTTCGTACCAGAATCACTTGGCCAGTAAGAAGTTGGAGTGCCCTTTGCCAGGACACTTGCTTTGTGGAGTTTGGTGCATTTTCATTTACTGCACTAACTCTAGAATAATCAGAAGCTTTCTAGTGGGAGAATGGGATTGGCAAGAAACTTTAGGCATGTATTGGAGACTCATGAGAAGTTGTGAAGTCTAAAGTTGTGAAGTCTAAATGCTGTGGTTACCATTTAGACGGTTTTATTCTGACAATCAAAACGCAGGCAGAAGTCGTAAGTAAATTATTGTAATTAGGCTTAAAGAAAAACCACAGGTAATATATGAATTGTAGAAAAATAAAAACTACAGATAAGCCAAAAGAGGGGAAAAAAATCTCTAATAATCCTGCTACCCAGCGATCACCATTGATTAACTGTTTAGGGTATATTCTTGCAAATCTTAGAGACCATATTTCTTAAGACTGTTTTTCATAATAGATTTAGTAGATAAAAGCCTTTTAAGGTATTGTTATGCTTTAATTTTTAGAGTTTCAAACCAAAAAGTGGCAACTACCAGAGAATATTATGCATGTCAGCATTATTTGCTTGTGTGTTATGCGCTGGTCACATCTTGTAGCAGCTGTTTCCCAGAGTCCATATTTCTTACTTTTAGCCAGTGGATTCTGGCTAGGAAGGACACATAAACCACAGCTCTCTAGACTAGTTAGAAGACTGGAAGGAAATAGGTAGGGAATCCAGTGAGATTACCCAGACACTTGGAATCAGACTTCAGCTATCTCACCCAAGCAGCAATCAGCCAGAAATTTTCTTTAAAAAAAGTAAAACAAAATGAAAGAAAAACAAGAAAAACAAAATAGCGATCTCAGCAACTCTTTACCTGTTGCTTCCCTCTTTGTTTAAGTGATTTTCCAGCTAAGTTCTTTAGAGCTCTAAGATTTCCACGGGTAAAAGGTGGAGGTTTGGAAGGGAGCAGGTGGGGCTTCAGTCGTTTATATTTGAAAACTACTGTCTTAGAAGAGCCTTGACAAGACTTGAGTATGCTGCGATTGAGTGGCACAGGCTAGTAGGTGATAGCCAACACCTAGAGGCCATTTAATCTGTCATTTCAAGTCTTTTCATCTCCCCATGAAATGCTCATTGGTGGATTTTGGCAAACTATCCCTGGGATCTGCTGTGAAACTCAGCTCAGTGATTATATGTAAACGAATATTAGCGCTGTTGGTGTGTATCTGTTCATCATCAGGTAGTTGCATGTCCCCCATCTGTGATTTCTGTTATTGTTCTGTGATTATGGGGCACTTGCTAAATTAACTATTATGAATTAAAGTGCAACATATTTTTTAATTGGTGATTTCTTATAAGATAAATTCATTTTAAGACACAAAAACATTGGGATCAGGTAGAGGTGGGTATAAGGAAACTAGCAAAAAGATTAAAAACAAACAACTCAGAATTCAGTTATATCCGTTAAGTTGATGATGGTTAAGAAGTGGATGCAAAGGAAAAGCTTGTCTTGAATTGGAAGGATTTGGTATTTGTAACATTTTAAAACATAAGCTATTGTTTCAGATGAAACTCTGTAGCTTCTGTTTCATTTTTGGTCTTACTTGGTCCCTGTAAATGGTTTGTTATTATAAAGATTAGTGTCTAGGAAAAGGACTAAAGTTATGGTTTGTTTAGACCAGCCTGGATCCGTTGGCTTGTTTCTGAGATATTTTTCTATCTATAACAGTCACTGAGTTTGTAGTTAGTAGTGATACCCATTTAAGAGAGGATAAACACTTGTAAAGTCAGGCAAAAGCTATGTGTTCTGTGTAGTGTGAGTTATTGTCTTTATTACTTTGAACCTAAATACCTACTCTTAAAGAGGATTCTAGGCCACTTTGCTAATTTATTTTTTTCCATTCAACTGTACCTCTTTACTCCTAACTCAATAAAAGTTTTGCTTCTGCTGATTTATTCATTCTATTATTATGTTGAGAGAGCTGGGGTCTTTTTTTTTTTAAGTTCAAAGGTTATAGCTTATTGCACTATAAAACATTAACCAGTTTTGCTTCCAACCCAGAAGTCTAATATTTAATTATTTACATAATTATACGAATTTTATCATTTATATTATAAAGCACACATAATTATATCACACACACACATTTTCAAATGTCCTTTGGCTCTTTGAACTGATTGTGTTATCTTACTGGTTCACTCTTGTAGTGAGTTGAATAAAAATCTTTAACACGTGTTCATTTTACATTTGCATTATATCACCATTTTACTTCATAAAATTTACTTTAATAATAATGATACTCCCTTCTTAGTTTTTTTTTTTAACATCTTTATTGGAGTATAATTGCTTTACAGTGGTGTGTTAGTTTCTGCTGTATAACAAAGTGAATCAGCTATACATATACATATATCCCTATATCTCCTCCCTCTTGTGTCTCCTTCCCACCCTCCCTATCCCACCCCTCTAGGTGGTCACAAAGCCCTGAGCTGATCTCCCTGTGCTGTGCGGCTGCTTCCCACTAGCTATCTGTTTTACATTTGGTAGTGTATATATGTCCATGCCACTCTCTCACTTCGTCCCAAGAGCTGGGGTCTTGATCCCTGTGGTCTGCCTGTAATCCTTCCTAGTGAAACCTGTCTAGTTAAGACTAAACTAACTTTTTTGTTGTTCTTGAGTAACTGAAATGCCTGAGATTATACAGAGTAAAGCATTTCAGTAGAGAGCCAAAAGATAAATTGAACTGAGTGGGGGTAGCGAATAGTTCATTCAAAGCCAAATAAATTATTCTCATGTGTTTCTTGGTAATGTTCTTTCTGACTTAACAGGAAGGAAGGAAAGAAAACATGATCTAATTTAATTGGCACACTTGGCCTGACCTTAGGAGAATACGTAGTATGTTATTATGCGGGCAATGTGTGTTTACCCCAGCAGGGCCCTCCCGTCTGTCATCCTGGTGGGCATTGGCTGCCATGTCTGAGACAGAACCTCTTTGATGCTCTTTCAGGAGACAGGACAACCATAAACAGCATCGCTAGGATTTTGTTTCTGTAGATAACATTGTTAACAGTTTGTTACTGTTCTCTATGGGGTTTCTGCTTGTTAAGATTGATGGTTTCTCAAAAAGCAATGTTGATAATACTACAAGCTGGAGGTGAACAGAGCAGAGATACCTGGGCAGGCTGCCTTTTCCCTCTGCCCAGTTCTGGCTTTGGTCTTTCCCATTGGTCATGAGACTAATAATTGAATCAGATAACCTGACTGTTTCCTAAAGGGGACAAATATTACCTCTGACCACTAGACACATAAAGGGAGAAATTAATTCTTATCTTATTGAAGCCATTGGGTTACTTCATATTGGGGAAGTATTCTAGTATTCTAGAATTCTAGTATTCTTAGTCAGATGGACTGAAAATCGGATACATATCTAAGATGGTGTACAACCAACGTGGCTTTCTTTTCTCCCCTACTTCTTGAAGTACTTGACTGTATGTTTATGGATCACATTAGAAATGGATTTCATAGTTGAATGAGGGAACAGACCTTGGGACTTGGTACATTGTCTTTCATTTTGAAAAGTTGATAGGCTTGTTAGAATCAAGTAGTTTGTAAAATGTTTAAAAATTTAAAATAGGGGTGATAACCTTTGGTGCTTCTTACTCTTAGTCAGAAATTCATCTGAGAAGAGCATAATCTTTAAGCCAAAATGACCTACAGGTCATCTCACTAAAAAGTGGTAGAGCCAGAATTATAATTCAGTCTGACATTAGAGCCTGTTTCTTAATCACTAAACTGTGCTTCCTCCAAGCTTCTCTGTTCTAGTAACATCTAGTCTACTCATGGACATACCAGATCAATTTATGAACTTGGTGACCAGAAACTAGTGGCTACGGGGACATAAAACTTGTATAAAGTATCTGGAGACGAGTAAATGTCTGCTGTCAGGAGAAAGGGCTCTTAGAGCACTGTTTATGTCTGGGAATCTGAACAAGGAGGGGAGGATGGAGCATCTCGTGAGTGGTTTGTGTCCAGAGTTAGCACATCGTGAGTTGGGCAAGTGAAAAACTGTATGTAACCACCAAAAATTTCCCAGGATTATTTTGTCCATGCTGCTTTATAAAATGGTTCTTTGTTTTTGTTTCTGTTTTTTTTTTTTAACTTTTTATCATGGACAATTTCAGGCATATACAAACAGAATAGTATTAAGAAGTCCCCATGTGCCTATAACCCAGCTTCAATAGTTATCAACATTCTGCCATGCGTATAACAAAAGTGTTGATACTCAATAAATTAAATTCTTGGATGGTCTCCCTAATGAACCAGTCTTATTACGGAACTTCTTTTTATGATTGATTCACTTAGTCATGAGATGATATGCCAGTTCTAAAGTCTGATACATTAGAGCTCTGAAGGTAGAATTATCATAATATAGTTCTTCATGCTTATAGTCTAGTTTCTTAATATGCTGAATAATACAACTTTTTAGTAAAGTTAGGAGGAATATTATTTTCTAACTCTGCAATGGTCATTGAAGGAAAATCTTTATCTTTTAAAAGTTTGTTTCTCTACATTTTCATTTTGAACCAAGATTAGTTTTCATTTTTCAAATTGTTTTTGTGCCTTTTTCAGCTTCAACTTTGAAGTTGTTTTTAACTCACATTCTTCATCTTTCCTTACAAATAAGCCTTTCTGTTCCTGATTTTATTTTAGTAAAATTTCCAGACTTCCTCATAAAAGGGAGTCTCTTGATGATTTCAGTTAAAGAGGCTTTGGCATGTTAGAGATTAATCTGGAAAGAAACTTATGTGGCTGATTCACATTACATCTGGACTTCTGCTGCTTTCTAAAAACCAAAAGAATGGCCTTTAAATTGCCTCACCATGTGATTTGGGGAACAGTATGTCCAAAGCTAGGCACAAAATTCATCATATCCTTCATATAACGTTATATGGTGGAACCAAGAGAGACAGTTACTACTTTCTTGATTATAGATCCTGCGCAGTCATTTGTCTCCTTATGGTTTCACATTTCTCTGTCAGTAACATGGATAATGACTAATTTCCTTATGAGGCCCTATAGTTTATATATAGCCATCAAACTGTATACTGTTACATAACTCTAAAAAGTTCAATGAATATTCCATATTTCTGTCAGAGGTACTCAGGACATAGAGTTCATAACATCTTGCTTCATAAGAATTCAGCATTTGCTAATGTATTTGTCTCTTTTTCCCTCACAGCATCATGTAGAGTAACTCAGGATATGAACACCCATGTTTGATGTGAAAAAATGAAAACACGCTGAGAGGTTTTAACTTGTTCAGGTTGCACAGTGTCAGAGAGAGGATTGGAATTCAGATTTCTTAATGTGACACAGGCAGCTTCCCTAAAAATGTATATTACCTATGAAAGATAACCAGTTATTTGCAGATCAGTTTGAGATTTAGTGGATTTCTAGCACAGATAATATAATTATAGACAATATTGAGCTGGACTTGCAGAAATAAGAGAAAATTATATGAGGTAAAAGTGGATGCTTCTGATTTCCTGTAAAAGAGCAAGATACAAATTTGTTTTGTCACCTCAGGGTTTTCATGTCTCTCCAGGCTTGGAAAAAGCGCTGCTACTGTCAGATTCGGGTATCTGAGTTCTTTCAGAGGGACTCCTCATCCTCCATCTCCATTCACCAACGAACCTGCATGACTCAAGCTAAAAAATAGTTCATGTGAGTGGAACAGAGGAAGATTGACCGTTGCTTCCTTATCAAAGTGTGTGACTAGCAGAGGGCTACATTTGTGAGAGGGGGACAAACTATGGAACAGAGGCTCCTCCTAACTTGCAAGCAGGCATTGGTTTCAGGGAGAAATCTCTTCACATTTAATACAGATTTGTGTGTGTGTATTTGCTTTCTCCTGTAGAGAGGATCTGTCATTTTCACCAGATTGTCTCCCAGGTGTGTTTGTATTGCTTTGAGGAGGATAGAGGTTAAGCACAGAACCTGGCACCAGATGCCTGGGAACACATCCTGGCAGTCCCTCCTATTGGCTGTGTAGCCTTGGTCATGGTATTTAACCTTTATAAGCCTTAGTTCTCTGATCTGTAAAATGGGGTTAATAATTGTACCTACCTCATAGGGTTGTTGTGAGAACTGTGCCAGGCATATAAGAGGTGCATGAAAATATTAGCTATTGTTGTTACTGTTGTTAATGTTATCTGTAGACAGGTGAGAGCAGGAGAGCGAGAACGTAAGGCTCTTTAATCCTTCCCTCTGGGAGAGGGCTGTCTTAACTTGCCCATGGTTCTAACGTCAGGTCTCTAAGAATTCAAGACCCTCGTGTGACCACTGGACTGCATACCAGTTTACTGGATGGATGACTCGTCATGTGGGCTTAGTTGCATGAAAGGGAGCAGTGGAGGCGAGTAAACCTAGTGCCCAGGAAAACCCATTAGCAATAGCATCACCACCTCACATTTATTGATGGGATGCAGGGAACCGTGCACAGACCATGGTGGAACGTATGTCTCTGACCCTCAGAGGAATTTATACTTATTCACCTGGGGCATGGAAGGGGATTTGAAGAGGGCTGTGATAGGACAAAAGTGGCATTCATGGTGTGCTCCTCAGACTGTAAGATATAGGATAAGTAGACCAAGAAAAGCAAGAGAAGGGATGATTTCTCCAAGAAGGCAGATGACAACAAAAGAGGGGGAACCGGGTAGAGCCCCCTCAGTGGGGAGACAATAGAAAGACATTGAAGCTGAGGTTGTTGAAATGGGTGAGGGGTTAGGGAGAAGTCATGGAACTAGGTGATGTCAGCAAGAACTTGGTGGTAAATAGTGCTGCAGGGCTTCCCTGGTGGCGCAGTGGTTGAGAGTCCGCCTGCCGATGCAGGGGACACGGGTTCGTGCCCCGGTCTGGGGCACGCGGAGCGGCTGGGCCCGTGAGCCATGGCCGCTGAGCCTGCGTGTCCGGAGCCTGTGCTCCGCAACGGGAGAGGCCACAACAGTGAGAGGCCCGCGTACCCCCCCAAAAAAAAAAATAGTGCTGCAGCAGGGCAGCCAGAAAATGAGTCAGTGGGAGAGGCTTTGGGATTGGACTTTAAGGCAGGTTTTGGAACCTTTAGGAGGGGTGAGGGTAGAAGCCCAACTGTGCTATTAATGCCACATCAGGAACATTTTGTACTTGATTCTTTCAAATGCTAGGTACAGGGAGTGGGGAGGCCAGGAATTGAGCTGGGGCCATTGAGGCTGTAAATCTTGTTCCGTATGGTGTTTGCAATTTATTATAAAAACAAGTTGCTTTTATAATTATAAGTGCAAAATAATAAAGGGGGTAAACTACGAGAGAGATGGTGAGTGATTGGAACAGGGAAGGCTCCTTAGTGATTCTTCAAAGGTGAGCAGAGTTTTAGGAAAGGCGTTAGGGTTGTGGCTCTTTTGGGAAGCGAAGTGGAAGGCCAAGGAAAGGGGAGCTGAGAAGCGTTGCTCTTGACCTGTGGTGCATGCTTCAGGCCAGTCCGAGGCCTGGGGCCAAGAAATAATGTGGCCTGCCATCAATGGAGCTTTTGAGGAATGATCAGAAAGCAGGCTTTGTCTGAACGACATAGGAGTAATGATGTTTGGGGTTAGAGAGAAGTCGTTGAGTTTTGGTGAGGAAACAGACCCTTGGATGACACCTCAAGTTGTGTTTTCTCCTCCTGTCCAACATCAGAGACCCTGGCGGGCTTTTGTGTGATCTCGGACTTGCCTGGCTCGTGCCCACAGTCCAGGGAAACAAAAAATCAGACTGGTTGGTGTGCTGCCTTCTCTCCTCAGCCCAGAGGTGGACAGGCTTCTTCTGGACTCCTTAGCAGAGGGCACGTCCTCAGGAAGTGTGCACTTCTGCAGACTGAACTTGTGTTGTGGTTTGATGGTTTAAAAAAATGGAACCCACAAACCAAAACAACCCTCTTTCCCAACCACATTTTCCATTCTGCCTTCTTACCAGGGAAACAGAATCTTCTGTAGCCTTTGTTTCTGAAAGAGGCTACAAGTAATATCCAGCTGTAAGAGTATCCCTTCTCTTATCAGCAAAAAGTTCAGGAACTTGAACTACAGACCAGACATTTGTGTTATACTCTGGAGGAAAAAGAAGCTTCTCCTCAGATCAGTGTCCAGATATCTGTCTCATAAGTAGTGGGTTTGTTTCTTTTTGAAAAACGTCCAGCCCATCCTGTTCTCCAGCCTTCTAAATAAATGCACTTAGAACACATGACATCTCTTTGATTTAAAGATACAGAATACCTCATAAATGGACCCCGCAAAACCTGGGCTCATGGCTCTTGATGTGGGGTGTGTGAGCAGATGGGACCTGGTTCCAGACAGTGCCTAGATGAGGAGCTAGATTAAGCAGTTATCTGTTGGCCAAAGTCATAACTACCTGCCACTCTCTTTGCCCCCCTGAGTGCGGAAGCTGAGCCCCATGGAAAAGACCGAATTTGAAGTTAAGACCTGGA
Source organism: Orcinus orca (assembly GCF_937001465.1). NCBI lineage: Eukaryota > Metazoa > Chordata > Mammalia > Artiodactyla > Delphinidae > Orcinus > Orcinus orca. Next base: position 6,321,620 of record NC_064577.1, on the reverse strand, counting down.
TTTCAGTTTGGGCTTTACTTACTTACTGGCTATGTGACTTTAAACAGCTCATACCAACCCCGCCTGCCTTGTAGTGTTGCTGTGAGGATTAAAATCAAAACAAGGATAGTGGATGTAAAATTGCCTTTTTTTTTTTTTTTTTCGATACGTGGGCCTCTCACTGTTGTGGCCTCTCCCGTTGCGGAGCACAGGCTCCGGACGCGCAGGCCCAGCGGCCATGGCTCATGAGCCCAGCCGCTCCGCGGCATGTGGGATCTTCCTGGACCGGGGCACGAACCCGTGTCCCCTGCATCAACAGGCAGACTCTCAACCACTGCGCCACCAGAGAAGCCCTAAAATTGCATTTTGAAGTCTAAGCTCCCTATAGATCCCTGTGTGTGTTTTGTTTTATTTTGCTTTCTAAGGTATAATTCTTTTAATAAATAATAAAATTACATTGTTCCAAAATCAAAATACAAAAAAGTATAAAAGGGGAATCTTGTTTCCATCTCTGTCACTCTCTACTCCTTTCACCTCCCCTTCTTTCAGTTTCCCATTTCTGTTCATTTCTGTTGTATCCTTCCAGTGTGTTTTAGTGCAGCAAAGGTAGCATACCTTATGCCCCACTCTGCATCTTGCTCTCACTTCACTTAACAGCATGCCTTTGGGGCCTGTCAGTGTGTTTTCACATCAGTACAGCTTCTTTATCTTCCATTGTCTGGATGTACCCTACTTTATTTAGCCAGTTCCCTTACTAATGGAACTTGGGTCATTTCCAGGCTTTTGCTATTACAAACTATATTGCAGTGAGTTAATATCATACAATGATTAGAATAGTGCCTGACAATAGTAAGAGCTGAATAAATATTAACTATTATTGTGCCTAAATAAACATGTATTGTCTGCATGTAAGTACTGTTTTGTCTGTAGGATGAAGTTCCAGAAATGGCATTGCTTAGTGAAGAGGGTAAATGCATTTGAATTTTTTCTAGGTTGCCAAATTCCATTCCATAGGGATTGTGTCTTTTTGTACATTGGCAGCATACTCTGTACAAATGTAAGGCATGCTTTACACAGTGGGTAACCAACAGAAGTGGTTGACAGATGGTCTCTACTTAATTACCTGTTGAAATTGTGTATGTTCATAGCTGGGGACTAGACTGTGCCGAGGCCTTACTGAGTGGTGGATTTTTCACTGAGTTTGTGTTTCTTATGTTTTCTTACCACTAACCCTACTTTTCTCTCTTATTTATTTTTTTAATATAGTAGCAGGAAAATGTTTGTAAGCATAACCAAAAAGTTAGAAGTCATAAAGGAAAAGATTGATACATTTGACTTCATAAAATATAAAAAATTTTAGTATACTAGAAAAATACATCATCAACTAAATTAGAAGGCAAATTGCATAATAGTATAAAAAGTTTGCAATCATTATAATATATTAATATAGAGAGCACTATTACTGATCACTGTGAAAATGACAAACACACCAGTTAAAATTAGGCAGAGGTCCGAAACAGACTCTTTATAAAAGAAAACTGTAAATAGCAAGCACACACAGACAGAAGTTCAGATTGAACCCAAAAGAAAGTTGTAGTTATATATACCAAGTATTGATGAGGATATAAAGAAATTAAATAGATAATTGAGGATGTACACAAAGGTTTAATTACAAAAATGTTTATAGCAGTGTTGTTTCTAAGCCTAAAAAACAATCCAGATTCCAACAGTAAGGGATTGATTAAATACAGTTTGGTTTTATTCATACAAATTCAGCTTAAAAATTAAGATGTAGATAGATGTATTTTTTTATCAATGTGAAAAGAGCAATATTGGAAAACAGCATGTGTGGTACTCTAATAATAGAGCACGTGTGATGTCTCATTTTTATTAAATGTACAGAATCTAAATGTACAGAGTGTATGTAGAGACTTTCATCAGAGGATGATAAGTCTGAATAGGGCTTATCCCAAGGTGGTGGGATTGTAGGAGTTTTAAAATGTATATTCATCTTCTTACCATCCACCTCTTCCTTCTTTTTCTCATCTTCCTCCTCCTCCTGTGTTTCCATACTTTTTTATAATGGGCATTATTTATTTGGGTAATCTTTAAGGAATCAAAAAGCAATATAACATTTCAGAATTTTGAGGGGAAAATCACCTACCCAGTGATATAAAATTATCATTTTGCCTTTTTTTTTTTCATGTTTTCTCCCCCTGTGTATCTGGATTTTTAACATAGTTATGTAGGATATGCCATTTTTATATACTTGTTTTTATATCCATGTTTTGTATCCATGTTGCTATGTAGTCTTTGCAACTTCATCTTAAATGCCTGATTAATGTTGGATGAAGTGGTTTCTCAGTATTTATTAGGAAGTTTGAAATACGAAACAAGTGTCAGTAAAGGCTTTGCTTTCCTTTCTGGGAGCCTTTCTTCAGCCTTGAGTTATCTGCATCAGGTGAAAGATTGGCAGTGACTTAATGAGGCTTCAGTCGTCTGGCTTCCTTAGGTCTGCGCTGCCAGACAGATCCATCACAGCAGAGCTGATGACTTGATTTTGTCATACCTTTTTTTAAAATAGCAAAAAAAAAAAAAAAATATATATATATATATATATATATATGCCACAAATAGTTTGTTATTGAGGTGAAATACTTCATAGAACAAAGCAAAAAATATATCTAATTCGTAAATGATAATATATTTATCACTTTAATTTAGTCTGAGAGGTTTAAAATTTAGACCTTTAGCAGGATTTCAGAAAACTGTTTTCTTAGGGTAAAGTTCTTCTTTCCCTTAAACGAACCCATTCGAAACTCTTCTGTTTCTGAGTGAATTTGGCCTAACCGGCCTAGAGCTGTATCCATAGACACTTTTTCCCCTTACAGACTGATACTGCCCTTTCTCTTTAACAAATACAGAAACATTGCCAGTGTCTTTGAGGGCCTGTTCACTTATTCTATTTCTTCCTCATAGCATGTAAACAAGACAAAGTTTAAACAAAATTTAATTTAGTTCCTAAAGCTTTCTTTATCCATTTATCTGTTTCCCTGAATGCCTTGTTCCCTGAACCTCGGGATCCTTGGAGCAGATTTGTTGTTTTCCTTTTTTTTTTTCTTTTTTCCTTTTTCCTTTGGGGAACACCAGTTTCTAATGGCCAGAGTACATAAGGGCTAGAAGCTGCAACTTTCCTCAAATCGAAATGGCCTCTTTCATCCTGCCTGAGTGGGTACCTTACTGCTCCTCTGCAGAGCCCTCACTTGGGTTTTAGACACACTGATCCTAATCTTCTCAGTCAAACTCCAAGACACGCAGTATCAACAGTTACAGCGGCCACAAGTTCATTACCTACCCAGGGCGCAGTTACTTGGCAGCCACCTAGACTGTGAGGTTTCTGTGGGCCCCCAAAGAACTCATATCCTGAAAAGAGAGACTAATCAAGGCAGGCCCTCTTGGCAGGGACACTGAAAGGGTGGATTACAATTGATAGGAGTTTTAATTTGTAAGGACTTACTCTTATCTCCTGCTTTTGGAACAAGATGGTGTAGATGTACTTATTGTCCATTTTCTCTGGGCATTCTTTGAAGACTCATTTGATTGTGTGATGATAGTATTGTCATAAGGATACAGAATTTTATTACACGAATCTGCCTCTATCCTTCACCTGCCTCACTGCCCCGAGCTCCTCTAAGGATTTATTCAGCGTGCATTAGGGTGAGGGGAAGGATGCCTAATGTCTCAAATGGTGTAGCGTTTAGTAGCCTGGTCTCCTGCCCACGAGAACTCTTAGACAAGGCAGATGCTGACTTTCTCAGGAAGTACGTACTTACATTTCTTGCAGCAAGAAATGGTACTGGTTGGCCCTTCAGCTGACCAAGGTTTGGCTGCTAGAACTTAGTGGCAGTAATGTAGGTGATGGTAGGGGCCAGGGACTTTGGAATGGCACGGGCTACAGCGTTTATCTGTGTTCTTCTTCCCTGAATCTCCTGTTGAGAAAGGAACACTGGATCGTGAGGGGATGAGAGCCCTTGCGCGCTTTCCCGGGCATTTTCTGGTGAGCGTAAACGTGCGGTGCCACATCAGGATGAGCTGTCTTTGACTGCTGTCGCAGGAGCAGAATTGGGCATAGACGAGCTCCCCGAAGCAGTTGTGTTTTCAAGTTAAATAACGTCCTCTGTCACACCATTTAGCTTATAAAATTAGACTTAACCGTCATGATGCCTTTTAATTATTTAAATCAGTCTTGCTTTTAGAGCAGCAGTTCTCAGAGTGTGGTCTGAGGACCCCTGCCGGGTCCCTGGGACCCTTTTAGGGCATCTACAAGGTCTTCCTTCTCCAACAACGTATCTGTGTGAGGCCGGATTTGCTTCATCTACTTCATCCAAAACAACAGATTGCACACAGAAGCAGGTACAAGAATTTAGCTATCTTCTGAATTGTAAAGTAATGCCACTTTCCTAACTAAAATTTATTTTGTTTTGAAAGATATAATTATTTTTCCTAAAAATATATTATTACTATTCACGTTTTTTAATTCTTATTTTTAAATGCACCAGTATTTTTAACTTTCTGTTTTAATTTTTACTACGGTAAATATCAGTAAGTATAACCCACATAAACACCTTTTTAGGGTCCTCAGTAGTTTTAAGTGTACAGTCTTGATCCTGGGGCCAGGAAGTTTGAGAACCAACATACTAGAAGATCACCTTAGGAGAAATACTACCTCCTCTCCCTTCCTCTTGGTCCTGTGTAGTGGGAAATGCTATAGCATAGACCTAGATTTGCACGGACACTTTCAGAGAAAAATTGCTCAAGTGTCTAGTATACAGCAGGTGCCAGATATGATAAGATGATTATGATGAAGAGGAAGCTTGCTAGTTCCTGTGAGTCCTTGGGTGTGTAGGTGCACGCAGTACCCCTGTGTAGGTACACAGTTTTGTCCTCTGTGCTCTTTCCCTGGCCCATCCTTGTTTTAAATACACACTCTTTCATCTCTTGCTTTAATTTTGCTCTTTGTATTAGCAGTGGCTCAGGTGAAGCATTTCCCCCCCCTGTTTCAGTTTGTTGGATGTGTGATCCTGAAGAGGAATTTGTGTTGTCCTAGCGGAGCCTGAGATGCAGTCTCCCTGAGGGGAAGAGGCAGGTGTCTAGGATAGGTACCTGATGACACCACACTTTTTCTCAGCTAAGCTCTCAGCCTGGGGTGTTCGTACAGCTGAGCCCCTCTCCAGTCCTGCCACTGGAGAGATCCACAAATCCCAGGGCCTTTGTGAGGAATGTAGGTCGAGCAACTGTCGCGTCGTCCGTTCTGCCTGATCCTCACCACAGATTTCCTCCTAAGAAAGCAGCGACTCCCCCAGTACCATCTGGAAATAAGTGGCTACCTGGGAATGATGATCAGGCCCCATCAGGATCCCCCTAATGGCTTAGCTGGTTGTTGTAGGAATTTATGGTAGAGAGGAAGGAGAGACAGCAGCCACGGATGCTGAGAAGGTGGGTAGGGTAAGAATCGAACTGGTATGCTTGCCCTTCTCACCCTAGAGATTAACCCCCTATGTATGTGTGGCTGTATGAACAAGAAACATTTCCACCTACCTTTAGGGTCATTGACCCACCTTCAGCAAGGCAGCCTGGGCAGTGGAATAGCAAGATCTGGTAGCAGCTTTAGGTCCAAGGCCCAGCCCTGAACTTCTGAACCCATGTGACCTGGGTACATCACTTAGTTACTCTGAGCCCCAGTTTTCTAATTGGTAAAAATATAGCCATCCTGTCTTGTCTGCTTCACAGGGTTGCTAATAAGACTTAATCAGATTAAGTGAGATTATAGATGGGAAAGCTGAAAAACATGTACAAATGTTAGTTTTGTAAAAGACTTTCTTGTAGCGCCAGTAAGGCTTCTGCTCTTTGCCCCCCGCCCTCTGCACTCATGAGGCTTGTAAAAGACTTTCTTGTAGCGCCAGTAAGGCTTCTGCTCTTTGCCCCCCGCCCTGTGGACTCATGAGGCTTCTGTTCTTTTCTCCAGGTTACCTGTGCATGACAGATGAGTGGTTCTCTGAATATGTCTACGAAGTGGTGGTGGACAGGAAGCATGTCCCTGAAGAGGTGCTAGCTGTACTAGAGCAGGAACCCATTGTCCTGCCAGCCTGGGACCCCATGGGGGCTTTGGCCGAGTGATACTGCCTCCAGCTTTTCCTCCTCCCATGGGACCTGAAGTAGCTGCAAAGGACAGATCCAGGGACTGAAGCCAGAGTTACACAGGTGACTGTGTGTTCCCACGGGACACAGTCAGACTCTTGGATTTCTCCTCCAGGAACCTCTTTGGGAAAGTGTGCTTTATAGTGAAACAAAATATTCTCTAAAGAAAAAAAGGGAAAGATCAGGTCGTACTATATCTACTCTCCTCATCTCCAACAGCTCAGGATCTCTTAGCATTTTAATCAGATGTAATTGTTTGTCTTAACTCTGTCACACCAGTTCGGTTCAGTGTCTGTTTTACAAGGCAGGAGAGGATGAGCAATTGAGGTGTGTGGAGAGAAAACAGACTTACTGCTCCTTGTTCCTAGAGTAGAGTGGGGGGAGGGTGCCCTAATATTTGAGCTCTCAAAACTGCATGCTGCCTGACAGTAACACTGTCCCTCCTAGGTGGCAGTCACTGAATTCGGATTTTTCAAGGTAATTTCATGTGCCTCTAATAGCCCAGGATTGGGAGGTTGATCAACACTGACATGATTCCTTCCTGTTGTTCTGAACTGTGGGGGAGCACAGCTCTACTTGAGTCATGGTTAAGTAGAGGGTTGGAGAAGGTAGGTGAGAGAACAACCACAAGCTTATCATGATCTGAATTATAACCATTAGAGGGAGCTCTCGCCAAGTGGTTTAACTTCTGCCTCTGGGTTTGGGAGTTGGGTGGGCATGAAAAGGGGATATCCATTCTTTCTGACAACTAGATGGTGCTGAGAAGCTTTTGAATAAAACACTTTGCTAAATGAGAGTACGTTGGCTTATTTGCTCTAAGAAGTGTGTGTTTGTTTAGCTACAAAGGAAAGCAACCAGGTGACTTGTGTTCTTGACAGTGAGAAAACAGCAAGATGGTTCAGGGCTGCCCTGCTTTAGCTTCTCTGTGGGATGTGTGATCCTTCCCAGCCTGTGCTGATCTTCACTGGCTTCTGCAGAGGGCTTCCAGGCACCATATTTAGGAGGGCTTGTGCCCCTGCCACTTAACCGTTCTTTCACCAAGATCCAGGGTCTCTACAAGGGTGGGAAGTAAGGCTCTGTTAGGTCCAGCTTTAGAATGGGCTGAAGAGTATGTATTTTTTTTTTTTAAGAGTATGTATTTTACTAAGACTGGGCCTTTCTTTCATTGAAAGCAAATAAATACAGCACCCTAATCAACATTTCCATCAGTGCCTGAGTCCCTACCTTTCGGGCTCTCCAAGAACTTTCTCGGTTCTAGCATGGAATATTGTTTGTCATAGCACTTTCCAAGATAACATTAGTTAAAGGCTCAAGCATTAATCAGTGTTTACAATATTCTAATAATCCTGTTCCAAGCAGGATAAATCCATTTCTAGACATATCATGATGAAACCCCAGAACAGATCTTAAAAGCATCCAGGAAGAAAATACAGATTGCCTGCAAAGAAAAGACAGATTGACAGCTAACTTCTCATCAGCAACTATATATGACAGCAGGCAGTGAAATGTACCTTCAAAGTACAATTAGAAATTAACCATGAACCTAGAATTTTATACTGAGTGAAACTGTCTTTCAAGAACAAGGGTGGGGAGGGGGGAAAACAAGGGTGAAATAAGACATTTTCAGTCAAAAACTGTTGCCCAAGCAGAACAATAGTGGTCTAATATAGAAGGTCTGAAATTCAACAAAAGAATGTAGAATCAAAGTGATAAACACGTGCACCATCTAAACAAGAAGTGACTGTGGGTAGTCTTACAGGGTTCAAAAAAAGATAAAACCAAAATACATGAAAATAGATAATGAGGGAGATGATTGGAATAAAATAAACATACTCTGAAGTCCTCGCATTACTGAGGAAGACGATAAGTATATTGATTAACTTTAAAATAAAACAAGATGGGGGGAAGAAAAGGAAACACAGGACAAATACCATGTCCAAATAAGATAGAAATCTAAATGTGTCAATAATTACAATGTCTATTTGTCTATTTAACAAATAAACCCATTTGTTAAATGTTTCAGAAAAAAGACAAGTTGTCAAATGGGATTTTTAAAAGAAATTCAGCCATAAGTTGATTACAAGAGACGTCAGTACCTAGGATAAAAGAGGATAGAAGAGATATATCAGGCAGGTACTAACCGAAATAAATTTGGTATAGCTATCTTAATAACCAGTAAAATTATGGCCACTCAGACTAATTCTGGGATATGTTTTTCACAGCCTCCCTGGAATTGTACAGCACAGTGGCTCTGGAAATAGGCTTTAAAACAAAAAGCATTACTAAGGATAGAATCAGTACATAATTATATGCCCACTTGATTCTCCAGAAAAATTGAAGGATTCTAAATTAGTATTCACCTAATAACCTCAAAATATATAAAACAAAAGCTGATGGCTACATGGAAAAACAAATAACCCAATATCATAATGGAAGATTTTAACACTTCTCAATTATTGATCAAGCAACCAAAAAAATCAGGTGAAGATTTAAGCATTTAATAAGTTTGATATAATAGACATCTAGTATCCTACCACATCTAACAACTGCTAATTCTTTTTTTTTTTTTGCGGTACGCGGGCCTCTCTCTCACTGTTGTGGCCTCTCCCGTTGCGGAGCACAGGCTCTGGACGTGCAGGCTCAGCGGCCATGGCTCACGGGCCCAGCCGCTCCGTGGCACGTGGGATCTTCCCAGACCGGGGCACGAACCCCTGTCCCCTGCATCGGCAGGCGGACTCTCAACCACTGCGCCACCAGGGAAGCCCTTCTTTTTTTTTTTTTGGCTAATTCTTTTTTTTAAAAATTTTTTTGGCCATGCCACATGGCATGTGGGATCTCTCATTCACCCCCGACCAGGGATTGAACCCATGCCCACCTGCAGTGGAAGCACAGAGTCTTAACCACTGGACCACGAGAGAAGTCCTTACTAATTCTGTTTTGAGCACATATGGAACTTCTGCAAAAATTGAGCAGATGCTGGGCAATAGAGTCAATCTCAACAAATTTCAATAGATTGTTACCATGCTGACCACACTCAAACCACAATGCAATCAAGTTAGAAACCAAAAATTAAAAGATAACTAATAAAGCTATAAAAACTAAAGAAAAATAACTAATTAAAAGGAAATTTAGCCTGAACAATAATAAAAATACATATCAAAATGAGATACAGATAAAATAGTACTTAGATTTTATACAGTTAAAAGTTTATTAGAATGTAAGAAAGGCTAAAAATTGAGTTTAGCATCTATTTCAAGAAATTAGAAGTACAAAAAAACCTGAAGAAAGTAGAAGGAAATAGGAAAGATATGTGCAGAAATTAAACATAGGATCAACATTGCCATAAGTGGTTCTTTTTATTTTTTGGCTTTCTTTTTTTCATTTTATTTTTTTATTGAAGTATAGTTGATTTACAATGTTGTGCTGATTTCTGCCGTACAGCAGAATGACTCAGTTATATGTATATATACATTCTTTTTTTATATTCTTTTCCATTATGGTTTATCACAGGAGATTGGATATAGTTCCCTATGCTATACAGTAGGACCTTGCTGTTTGTCCATTCTACATGTAATAGTTTGCATCTACTAACCCCAAACTCCCAGTCCATCCTTCCCCCTCTCCCCTCCCCCTTGGCAACCACAAGTCTGTTCTCTGTGTCTGTGAGTCTGTTTCTGTTTTGTAGATCGGTTCATTTGTGCCATATTTTAGATTCCACATGTAAGTGATGTCATATGGTATTTGTCTTTCTGACTTATTTCAGTTAGTATGATGATCTCTGGGTGCATCCGTGTTGCTACAAATGGCATTATTTCATTATTTTTTATGGCTGAGTACTATTCCATTGTATATATATACCACATCTTTTTTATTCATTCATCTGTTGTACATTTAGGTTGTTTCCATGTCTTGGCTATTGTGAATAGTGCTGCTATGAACACAGGGGTGCATGTATCCTTTTGAATATAGTTTTGTCCGGGTATGTGCCCAGGAGTGGGATTGCTGGATCATATGGTAGTTCTACTTGCAGTTTTCTGAGGAACCTCCATACTGTTTTCCATAGTGGCTGCACCAACTTACATTCCCACCAGCAGTGTAGGAGGGTTCCCTTTTCTCCACACCCTCTCCAGTATTCGTTATTTGTAGACTTTTTAATGATGGCCATTCTGACCGGTGTGAAGTGGTACCTCATTGTAGTTTTGATTTGCATTCCTCTAATAATTAGTGATGTTGAGCACCTTTTCATATGCTTCTTGGCCATCTGTATGTCTTCTTCAGAGAAATGTCTATTTAGGTCTTCTGCCCATTTTTCAATTGGGTGGTTTTGTTGTTGAGTTGTATGAGCTATTTATATATTTCGGAGATTAAGCCCTTGTCGGTTGCATCATTTGCAAATGTTTTTTCCCATTCTGTGGGTTGTCTTTTCATTTTGTTTATGGTTTCTTTGCTGTGCAAAAGCTTGTAAGCTTGATTAGGTCCCATTTGTTTATTTTTGTTTTTATTTCTGTTGCCTTGGGAGACTGACTTAAAACATTGGTACGATTTATGTCACAGAATGTTTTGCCTATGCTCTCTTCTAGGAGTTTTATGGTGTCATGTCTTATGGTTAAGTCCTTAAGCCATTTTGAGTTCATTTTTGTGCATCATGTGAGGGTATGTTCTAACTTCATTGATTTACATGCAGCTATCCAACTTTCCCAGCACCACTTGCTGAAGAGACTGTCTTTTTCCCATTTTATATTAGAAGTGGTTCTCTTAAAAAAAAAAGGAAGCAAATTAACATATTTGGCAAGACTGATCCCAAAAAAGTACATACACAGACATTAAAGAAATTGAAAGGAGGATACTATTATACTGCAGATATTTGAAAAAGAAAAGATACCCTTAATGTTGTCAAAAGTGACAGTAAAGGGATTTTTTTGGAAGACATAAATCCCCAAACCCCGGGAAGAAGGGAAAGAAGAAATAAACAGAAAAGCAGATTGAGACATTGAAAGGTTTAGCAGAACTGAAAAAGTTGAATCCTGAGCCAGTGGTGGAGATAGCTAGTGATAAGCAAACCAGTTTATAATTGCATAATCGCCCCAAATCTCAGATATGGTAGCACCAGAGAGCATTACTCTGGGAATTGGGAGTAAAAAGAGGGTTACTGAATGTCTGTTAGATTCCCTCCCTGCTTTGGGTAGCTAGGTGACTGCCCCTCCCCATCTCCGCAGCAGCCAATTGAAGATTTATTCTCCATAGAGAAAAGTAGTTTATGGCCTAGAGGTCAGAAACTGAGTTGAGGATGAAAGTACCTTAAGGGGTTCTGTGCCCTCAGTCATACTAGACTCCCAGAACCCTAGTGTGCAGGAGATTGGAAATGTTCTCTGGGGAATCTTGATTAGATTAAGAGGAAAGATGTAAAGAACTATTTTATGGCATAAAGAATTATTTTATGAGGCTGCCATAGCCTGACAAAGATAGTAAAAGAAAAAAATACATGCAACTCTCCCCCATAAACAGATGCAAAATTCCTAATCAAATATTACTAACCAAATCCAACAATATATAAAAAAGATAATCTTCATAACCAAATATTTAATAAAATCTATTTTCCAAATAAAATTAGGATCCTGTGTAGAGAAACAAAGGATGGCGGGTATGTCTTCTCTGCTGAAGATTAAAGGAAATGGGCCAGAGTTTTAGCCAGACATCTGAATTGGAAGAACTTGCTAACTTTTGGGTAAGCTCGGAAAGGAGAAGGTATGAATTGTCTTCCCCTGTAACTCTTTGAATGACACTCTCACCTCTGGAAGTTCCTTGCCAGCCCCAGGATTCCTCTTGAGACATGTAGAGTCATGCTGACCCTACACATCCAAGAAGCCAGGACCTGATGATGAGACATTCCTCCAGGATGTGGTTGTGGATCCTTCTATGTGCTCTGGCTTGTCGTCAAAGAGTAGCTGAATTCTTATTTGCTGTTGGCAGGGCCAGGGCACTTGCACTTTAATTCCCATTTCTCCGGCCGTGTGGCATGGGTGAGCCTTGTTGCTGACTATGCCATAGTCATTGGTTAAGTTGGATTTTTCCTTTTAAGTGATATCAGATTAGCATTCCCATAGTTAGGACAACTTGTTCAGAACCAGTCTTGCTTCTTAGGAAGATGACTATTCTTCCTTGGGGTCTGTGACACAATTTGATTGAGAACTAGGAATCAGTTGGCCAGAGTTGTTTCGTTTTGCTTTGTTTTCCTTTTCAAAATCCAAGCCCTTTACACATTACCACAAAGGGAAAGGAAGAGAGGGAGGGAATGTCTGATTCATAGAAGCTGCAGTTACTTGGGAACAGGATTGTGTGAAGATGGGAAGCCCTTCTGCACTCGTCTTTCTTGGTACGGTTTGAATGCTCCCTGCTCTCTCTCTCTTGCTTACTCCTGTAGAAAAACTCTAGTAGCTCCTCTTGAAGTGGATGGAATGGGCTCTGGAATCATCTCTCAGGCTATCCTAAGACAGTTTTTTGTTTTATTTTTTAAAATTATCTGCTTTGCAGAAGAATGGAGCATCTGAGGCAGGGTGGGTACATGGTGGAAAGTACCAGAGTGTGCGCTCACCTGGGAGGGGCCTTACAGGTTATCTCGTCCACACTGCCCCAAGATGGATAAGGAACCCTTTAAGTTCTCCTTGGACACATTCGGTGACAGGAGCGCACAGCCTCCTCCCTTGTGGCCCTGACCCGCCTCTCAGGACTCAGCTGCCTCCCTTCTCTTCTGTTCCAACCAACCGCCCTCCGCCTTGTTGAAATTCTTGTTTATTTGTATGTTTAGTTCTGTTCTCCCCAAAGTCAGTACTCCCTGTCAGCTCCCCAAGGGCGGGGGCTTTGTCTTGCTTGCCACTGCATTCACAAGCCTGGTTCACCGTAAATACGGTTGGCTGCCTGATTGAAAATGCCCTAAATTCTGACAGCTATACTCAATTAAAAGTTTCTACATAGGGACTTCCCTGGTGGTGCAGTGGTTAAAAATCCGCCTGCCAATGCAGGGGACACAGGTTTGAGCCCTGGTCCGCGAAGATCCCACATGCCGCGGAGCAATTAAGCCCGTGTGCCACAACTACTGAGCCTGTGCTCTAGAGCCCGCGAGCCACAACTACTGAGACCGTGTGCCACAACTACTGAAGCCCACGTGCCTAGAGCTCATGCTCCGCGACAAGAGAAGCCACTGCAATGAGAAGCCTGCACACCGCAACGAAGAGTAGCCCCCGCTCGCCACAACTAGAGAAAAGCCCTCACGCAGCAATGAAGACCCAACACAGCCAAAGGGAAAAAAAAAAGTTTATACATAGATCTGAAGTGGGCTTCCCGATAACTTGCCGAGTAGGGACAATTAGAATGAGAACAAAGCCCCCGTGGGTCTTCATATTTCAGTGCTTAACAGAAAGGTCTAGCTTTCCTGGTGACGGGCATAAGGGGAGTAGAAGAGAGGGGGAAACCCTCAAAAGTTTACTCCACTTTTTTCACTGCTTGCACCTTTCTTTCTTCAAATCAGCCCAGCAGAGTGAGTATCCCAGCGACTTTGGACTCAGGCAGACGGCTCGGCTGATCTGCCTGGAGCCATGTAAGCAGGGACAAGTCACCAAACCTCTCTGAGCCTCGGTCTCCACACCGTCTTTATTGAAAAGCATTTTGAAATGTATTAGATAGGAAAAGCCACAGCTTGAAAAGAACTATATCTTAAATAACACTTACAGCAAAATATAGCCAAAGGGTTGAAAAGACTGCATATTACCCACATGTGGTAGGAAAAGAACAAAAGAGGCTGCAGATAATGTGCCTGGGAGAGAGAGGCTCAGTAAGTGGGAGCCGTTGGTAATAACCAGTTCTCACAGAGCTTCTCCAGTGTGTCCATTGTGTGAGGCCCTCTGGGGCTTAAAGCAATTCCCTGCTCTCCAGAAACGTGCCGTGTAGTTGGGAAAATAAGATGTATATGCACGAGCCGGTTGCAACAGCAGATGACTTGTCTGAAGTTTTCCAGTAAATACCATAATTGTTAGGAAAGAGCTTGAAGTTGGAGAAGGAAAAGAAAAGCTGACCGGTTTTAAACTAACTTCTGACCACAGTGACCACAGACATCAAGGATGAGGGTGATCAGTTTTCCAAGAAGAGACTAAGGGAAAATCTCCCTATATGCAGAGGCCCAAGTTATCTTGAAGTTCCTGGAGGAGAAGAAGAGCTAAGGAGGGGGTGAGTGTAATCTTGAGCAGGCCAAGAAAGCTGGGAGTGGGACGGAGGGGAGAGGAATGACTTCGGGGGCTGGAAGCAGAGGACTTGGTTCTAAAAAGAGTCCTGTCCCTCTTGATCGGATCCTGAGCAAAGCCCTGGATGTCACCTCTTGGCTCACAGCATCCTGGTTAGAAAATTAGAGAAAACATTTGCCTCCTTCCTGAGGGAACAAAAGAAAATGACAGTGGTCCTGAGTAATTTGGCCCCGTTTGGGAAGGAAACATGTCTGCGCTGCGTGAAGTGGAGCTGAGAATCTTCCAGGCTTTTCCCCTGCTTTGCCACAAGCTCGGGGCCCTTAGAACATCTTCCTGTGTTCTTTCTTTCCCCTCTCTTTTTTTTCTTTCTTTCTTCCTTTTTTTTTAAAAAAAAACTTTTATAAATGTTTTAAAATGTTGCCTTTCTGAAAAGGTTTTATAAAAATATTACCTACACATGGCAAATATTTAAATAATACAGAAGGGAATACAGTGAAAAAGCAGGGTTCCCTTCTACTTTTAATGTCCCTTCCCTCCAAGGCACTTACGAGTCCCAGTTTCTTCTACATACTTAAAAGCGATTTCAATACGCAGAGAAAACTGCCTCACTCCTTTCACTGCTGGCTGTTTCTCCATTGTCAGATATGCCACGGTTTACTCACCAGTGCCAAGGGCACTGGTTCTTAGGACACTTTAAGTCTGCTAAGAGTGAAAGGCATTTTCCTAGTCATTCATTGCCAGTTCTCGCTTATGGGGCCTGCTGTATGCAGACACAGTGCTGGGTGTTGAGACGTGGAGAGAGGCAGAGCCCCTTCCCTTGGGAACTCAGAGCCTAGCGGAGGAGGTGGGCATTTAGGAGACATCTGAGGGCTCTCACAGGTCTGTGCGTGCACAGGGCTGGCGTCCCGCCCTGGTACTCTGTGCTGCTCCCGGCTGCGACTTCTCCGCCAAGGTGGAAAGTAAAAACAGCTGCCTTCCAGAATGTGGCCCTGGCTAAGGTGTTCAGAGTCAGGGGAGGGAATCCTGTAGCAAGGAAGTAAAAACCAAAAACCTTGGATCAAAAATATCATAGAAAGAGCACGGGGAAGTCACAATACCTGTAAAATCTGGGGGAACAGGGTTTGTTTAGCAAAGGCAGTAGGCTCATAAGAAATGGGAGAGAGGGGGCCAGGAAAAGGTGACCAAAGACACAAGTCATCTACTTCCAAATGTCCTCTGCCTTCCTCGGGGCATTCCTCTCCCACCCCCCCCACCCCCCCCCCCGCATGTCAAGTTCCTGGCACTCCTGAAAGGGCTTTTCGTCTCCTCCCCTTGGCCTTGCTTCATGGATCAGACACAGCCTCCCATGGGGGGCTCCTACGTAGATCTCTGTGGGCATGAGCCCAGGGTTCACAGTGGCAGCGAATCCTGCCCTGGAGGTGCTGTACCCCTCGCATGGTTGACCGTGGACCCCATCACCAAAACTATGCCACGTCCCAGGAGAAACAAGGGGGTCCTGTGAGACACTCTAAAGACTGGAGTACTGAGAAAGAGCCCACAAGAAGGGATGGGTGGGCCTTGTCTTCCATTATTGTGATTTACACCGTGTGTCCCAGCCTGGCTCCACAGGCGAACAGTTGCTGGGCCTTGAGACGCGCAGGAAGTGGGTCTCCTTGGTGGCGGTGTCTGTGTGTGGTGAGGGAGAAGGAGCTGGGGAGAGGTTGGAAATACTTAGACGTGCTCTTTACCTCTCAAAGCGAGACTGCTTATTCTGCAGCCTCATAGCAGGCTGGAGGCCCTGCTATTTCTGATCTAGAGCTAGTGGAGCAAAGAGAAAGTCCTGCTGAACCATGATCGCCCAGGTTCACGGCATCATTGACAGATGCACTGTTTTCCCAGACACCAGCCGCCGAGCCCCACAGGTTCTCCTTCGGTGTCTGACTCCAGTCTCTTCCCTGTGTGTGCTGGTGCCTGCCTGCCTCACACCTGCTTCACAACTGCACTCACGGTCTAAGGAACCCGTCTGCTTCCTCCAGCCCATGTCAGTCCTCCCTGGGAACACTGCTTTCGTCAATGCCTCTCCCGCTCAGGGCTCCCAAATGCCTTCCATGCTCAGCACAGCCCTTCTCCCTGACCCCCAAGGGCAGAGGGTGTGTCCTCCTCGGGGCCTGGCGTGGAGCAGGTGCTCAGTCGGGAAGGAGCTTTGATGGAGGCGGACAGCTGGGAAGGGTACAGGGCTGCCCTCTCTTGGGCAGTGGATAATGTCGGTCCACTCACCCCGATCGGGAGGCGAGGAAGGGCGGTCGAGTGGACCCCCCCCCCCCGCCCCCCGGCAGTGGGACCAGGTGCCGGAACTAAGGAGCTCCACCAGGGAGGGAGTCCGGATGCTGGAGAAAGACAGGGCAGACATGGCAACGAGCATGGGAAGCAAGACAGGGAAGACTTCGCTTTAGGGAGGAGAGAGGCTGGAATTGTTGAGGGGAAGCGGGGCAGCTGAGGCCAACTGGTCTCTGTGGGATGACACCCACAGGGACAAGAAGAAGCGACAGCACATGTGTAGAGAGAGGATGGACCGTCTGCAATAGTTCTGTGTGGACTGTGCCAGGGAGGCGGTGAGGAATAAGGGAAAGGTCCAGTCTGGGTAATCCCAATGTCTTTCTGATACCACCCCTCAGCCAGGGAGCGAGTGGGGAGAAGACTGGCCTGGGGTGGTCCAAGGCCGAGGAGGGAGGGAGGGTGGGGTCTCCCTGGGCGGAGAGGGCCCTGGTGTTACTGCACACACCAGCCCCTTCCCTCCCTGCGGCTAGGAGGTGCCCACCATCCTTGTGATCCCTATTTTACACACAAAGGAGCTGAAGGCCGCACTGGCTGAGATGAAGGGATTCACCTTGTGTGGGAACAAACCCCCACGGACAGCACAGGGGCAGAGCTGGAATTTAACCCAGGTCTTCGGGAGTCCCACTCTCTAGGCCAGCACCGCCCCCCCCCCCCCCCCCGCAAAAACAGCAGTTCTGAGAGGGGCCGGGGTGGCTGGGCAGGAATGGGTATTAGGTCCTCGAAAGGAGGCCAGGAGTGTTCAACAAGTTCATGAGACTCTGGAATGGTGTTAAAAAGTCATGTTGAGGGGGCTTCCCTGGTGGTCCAGTGGTTAAGACTTCGCCTTCCACTGCAGGGGGTGTGGGTTCGATCCCTGGCCGGGGAGCTAAGATCCCACATGCTGCGTCGCCAAAAAGCAAAGCATAAAACAGAAGCAATATTGTAACAAGTTCAATAGAGACTTTAAAAATGGTCCACATCAAAAAAAAAAAAATCTTAAAAAAAGAAGTCACGTTGACCCAACGTGGAGGACAGACTGGGTGGAGAGACAAGAAGAGCCTTAGCCAAGGGCTGGAGTCACGCACTGCCCCCAGTCCCCTCCTCAGAACCACACCTTACACTTGCGTAGTCCCTGTTCACACAGTGCTCACACATTGTGTTCATCTGAAGGGAGGCGCTGTCTAATGTGGACCCTGTCATCCCGGGATTTGGCCACGGGGTGAAATGCCCAAGATTGCCCGGGGAATCGCCAGCCAGCTCACCAGAGCAGCCCGGTGCTCTATGAAGCCCGTCCCGCTTTCCTTGCAATCGCCAGCCTGACGTCTAGGTGGCGCCAAAACCTCACACTGATTCCTCCCAGGTTGGGGCACCGCCCACGCCCGGGAACGGAGTTGTTCCAACTCAGTCCCTGCAGACTCCAGCTCAACTCAGCTGGCTGCCAGCTCAGCTTTCTGGGTTCCGTTCCGTCCAAGTACAGGGGCTGCAAACTTGCAATTGTTGTTTCTGTTCTGCCTTCTACTTGGCTGGGACCCTGGCCTCCTCTAGGGAAAAGTAGGTGGGTCAGCCCTCACCCTCCCATCTCAGCTTCAGGGACATCACAGAGCAAGTACTGCAGCTGTTCTTTTCAAATGTAAAAAATAATTTTACTGAAAATATAATGACATTAAGTTCACTTTTAAACTTAATTTTTAAAAAAATTATCGAAGCAATGTATTCACATGGTTCAACACAATAGGCTCCATTGACCCTCTTCAGATAATTAAAATATTGTTAACAATTCAGCCACTCGCCCAACACCACCGGCATATACTACGTTTTCCAGATCACCACCCACTGTTCTGATATTGCTTTTAACTGTAGCTGGTTAACAAAATGGGAAAGAATTCTTCATTCATTCATTCCTTCTGCAAGTATTTACTGTGAGTCATTAGGCTAGGCTTTATTGGAGGCACCGGGGAGGGCGAGGAATTAAACAAGGTCCCTTCTGGCTGCGCTCACCTCCCAGCGGTGGAGCCGGACGGAGAGCCAGGGGCTAAGTCCCAGGAAGGAAAATAGGGCAGGATGCGGGGTGAGGGTGATGGGGGGGTGTCAGTGGTCAAGAGAGATCCTTCTGAGAAAGTGACATTGAGCCGAAAACTAAATAAAAATTTGGGAGCAATTTGCTGGGGGAGGAACTACACCTGTGGGTTGTGGAGCAGCTCCTCCCGCGCAAGCTTAACGAACACGAGGGTCAGGATTCTTAGCGCCTCTCGGCCTGCTGCCCGCCCCTCACCGCCCCCGGCTCCCTCTCTTCCCAGGGCGCTGCCCCTTCCGGGGAGCGTGTGTGCGAGTGTGCGTGTGTGTGTGTGTGTGTGTCAGTGTGTGTGTTGCGGGGAAGGGGTCCTTCACCTCCCCGGGCCCCGGCTCCCTCTCCACTTCCACCCCCAGCGGCCCCTCCCCGGTGAGCGCGCCCACCTCCCCATCCCCTATCCTTCCCCTTCCCCAGGAGGAACGCAGAGCCGCAGCCGCGGGGAAACGTAAAGTTTCTGCAGCTCAAAAGTGACGCACAAATTCTTTAAGAGCTCTTTGGCGGCGGATATCTAGAGATCAGACCATGTGAGGGGCCGAGAGTACAAATACGGCCGCGCGGGCGTCGGCGTCGGCACAAGCAGCGACGCCCCGGTGCCTCGAGGGCGCGAGGGTCGCCCGCCTCGGAAGCTCCGGACCGGCCTCTGCGGACTCCCGGCAGGTGGGTCCGCTTTCCTCCCGGCTTTTAATGCCCACTTCTCTCCCGAACTTCATCCCGCCCGGCCTCTCCGGGCACCGGCGCGGGGGCTCTGGGCAGGGTGGGCGCGCGCGGAATCGGCAGCGGGGACAAGGGGACGCGGGCGGGCGACCGGCTCGGAGCGCTCCTTCGTCCCCGGCTGCCCGGCTTCGGGTGGCCCAGTAGCCCAGGAAAGCCCTTCAGGACGGTCCTGCGGTCGGGAGGAAAAGTTGCTTTACTTTCAACCCATGGCTTCTGTTTGCTCTTCACTGACGGCCATCGCGTGCAGGGGGCTGTGTGCAGGCATCTCTTGGGGGAGAGTCCTGGTGGATGCAAATGCCCAAATATCTAGAGAAATCTCTGAATGACACATAAGTGGGACGAGTCTCCGTGCCCTTGGGTAGTTTTCCCTGGCACAGCCGATGCATGCTCAGTCATTCAGAATTTATGTGAAAGCCAAAACTCCAGCGAGCTGTTTTACATGGTTGAAGTGTGTAACCATCAGTTGCTTGAAAAATGTGTATATTCAAATTTGCTTTTGAAAAGGATCTCTGGAGCTAAAGAACACTAAGAAACATTTCTTTTTGCCCTGGGTCTTCTGCATAATGAATTTCTTTTTCAGTTGGGGTTCTAAAGAATTTCAGGGGTGGAATTTCTAAGAGTCAGACATTACAAAGGCTTGTGTGTATGTATTTTTATGATCAATTTTGTCCAGAAAAATGAACCAGGTCAATGGATTATTTATGAGCCTGCTAGCTCTCATCAGAGTAAGAAGAGATCAAATATTTAATGTGTTTTGCCTTCAGTTACATAGGAAAAATGTCTAAGAAAACAACATTGGGATTTGTGTTTAATGAAGTGGAGGGCGCCATGGCACATGGCCGTTTGGGTTTGGGGAGTGGAGGGAAACACACAGCTTTGACTCTGTCCCATTGCTCGCTTTTGTGTGAAGCCACTGGTGCTCAAAGGTTCAGATTTTCCTACCACAGACTCGGGTTGGGGTGGCCGCTTCCAGCGTGGATGAGATGCAGGTTCTTACGGGGTTTGTGCAAGCTGTTTTGGGCACGGGTTTTCCTTTTTTTTCACTGAACCTGAGTAAGAGCAGGTTACTTGCAACTGCTTCACAATTAATCAAAAGTCCCCTCAACGCTCGGGTGATCCATCTAGGACATTTCAGAGATGTGACACCAGCACAGATATTCAAACCCATCTCTTTTGTCTCCTTGCTTAAAAATATTTATACTAGGGGTGGGCGGTGGGGACGGAGTAACATTGCAGTTTTAATGGAATCAGCAAAACCTCAGAAATTCCTCTTTGGGGAATTCTTAGAGTTGTCTGAGCATTTTGATGAAATTCGGAGAGGCATGTCAAAGAGTCACAAATGGGTGAGGTGATCGTGGAATGGGGTGCTGGCTGGAGGGTGTTGTCTCTTATGTCATGCTTGCAAAAACATCCTGGATGTGTCCCCCTCCAAAGAGAAATGCAGGTAATTCCAGACATTAAGCCAGTAAATGGCAGTTCTTCTCCTTCCTACTCCTCGAATGGTATGATTCGGGGGAACAAAGGCAGGGTTGCCTGAAGAAGTTTAATTTTAATTTGGCTTTAATGAATCAACAGGATATGGTCATGACTTGACTTTTTAAAGATGCTTGGATGGCCAAAGGGAAAATTATGCAGTCATGTTTCTGTCAGTTTAAGAAGGTACCTCAGACCTTAATTATTCCCCGTCACAGATCAGCTCCTCTGGGTCTCGAGGTCCTCAGCTCTAAGCGAGGGGTGGGGGGCCCTGCCTAACAGGATGTCTGCGTCCCCTCCACTCACTCTGTGACTGTGAGCCTAGCCTCTCTGCTTTAAGCAAACACGAGTTGAAGTGATGGTGCAAAATGCCTGGGGGCCAGGACTCTCTACCCAGATGTTTCCATCAGATTAGGGTCCTCTGAGGACCCCCGGCTTTCCCTCTAAGGCAGGGGCTTTGCACACTGACATGCACAAGTTAAGTCCTGCACCTCAACCCTGTCCAGCTGACAGGGGCCTGAGTTCCTAGACTCCTCGAATCCCCTTTGCAAACTGCCCAGGGTGTGGGGCAGGAGAAACGGCCCCCAGATGGTAGAGATTTGGGCTGGGCTGGTTTGCTTTGCAGTCACTGAGCTGTTGCCAGTGGGCTGCACTCCACTGAGGTTGGTGGTGTTCCACAGGACAGGCTTGGGAGTGGAGTCAAAGGTCTGATAAAGTGTCCCGTTTCTCTGTTCCTCCGGCAAGTGATACTGACTCACCTGCTCCTGTGGAGAATCCCATTTCTGGGTTTAACCAGGCCAAATAGCGCCCTAAGGAAAGGGAACTGCCATCTTTCTAGGAGGGAAAGATGGAAAATAGACCCAGGTGGAAAATAGATGAAACTTAGCATTTTAAAGAACCCTGGCATAAATGACTTCCTCTGGTCAGAGGGTGACCTGCTTTTCTAGGGTGGGCATGAGACCCAACGTCGGCCAGCACAGCCCCCCATTTCTAGGCAGAGCTCAGCGAACTGACGTGGGTCCACATGCAGGAATGATCTCTGAGTAAAGGCTCTGTGCACGGGGCACTTCCTCCTGCCTGACCTTTGTCAGCTGTCAGCACCTGGGAAGATGAAGGCTCACTTACTGAACGTCAACATTTTTGTAACCAAGTGTTTTGCCAGCCGGGTGTCTAATGGGGTGACGAAACGAGTGGAGATAAGGCCTGTGCAAGCAGAGGCAGTCCGGCTGCCTTATTTTCCTCTTTCCTTTGGCTCCCCTGGAACCTGGCAGCAGCTCCCTTGCTGCCACCCCAGCCCGGGACCAAGGGCACTTGACAGGGGGTACTGTAAGCCCTAGGCTTTCTAAAAGCCAGGACAGGATAGCTCTCCATTAACCCCCAAAACTCCTGGACTGCAAAGTGAGGGATGAACCCCAGCGACGTGGAGACACGGAGGTGGTGTCCCAGGGCCAGCTCGACTGCCAGGGTCCCCATGCCACTTGCCAGTGCCTGGGGCCTGGCACTGGAAGGCCTCCTGGAATCCTGAGGTCCAGTTCTTCGTGTCATTATTTGAGGTAGAAAGGGAAGAGGTAGGATCTGTGACGAGGCCGGTGGCAGATGCAGGAGAGCCACCTGTGTACCCTGGGCAAATCCAGAGCTGGAGCCTGGTAGGTAGGCTCAGTGAGAGGGAGCCAGTCAGTGGGCCTTTCCTTTCTCGTGTTGTCGTGTGGTCTTTCGGGGCATATTCAAGGAAAAAGAAGATGGTATTTCCTTTGCTATGGAGCTGCTGCACGAAAAGAAGATAAACTGATTTTTTTCCCCTCTAACTAAGGGATTCCCTAGAATTAGGGAAGGGCAGAGCTGGAAGGGGCCTCTCCGGAGAGCCGGTCAGAGTCCTCTATGGCTCGTTGAAGTTCGCCCACAGCCCCGAGTTCCAGGCCAGGCCTCGAACTTGAGTCTCCTGCGCATCTGTTTTTTTCTCTCCGCTGGGTGTGTTGTTTTAAACGCTAAATTAGCTGGCTCTCTCCCTTGTTTCAGAGGAGAGGAGCTGGGGCAGGAAGGAAAGGGGAGGGAAGAGACGGAGAGAGAGGAGATATGCTATTCCAGGCAGCAGGGAGGTTTGACTGACTGGAAGTTTCCCAGCTCGTCTGAGGGCTAGAATTATTTTTCTCCCCCCAATTTTTTTGTTTTATGATTTAAAGAAAATTTTTATTGGAGTATAGTTGACTTACAATGTTGTGTTAGTTTCAGGTGTACAGCAAAGTGAATCAGTTATACATACACATATATCCAGTCTTTTTTTTTTAGATTCTTTTCCCATGTAGGCCATTACAGAGTATTGAGTAGAGTTCCCTGTGCTCTACCGTATGTCCTTATTAGTTATGTCTTTTATATATAGTAGTGTGTATATGTCAATCCCAATCTCCCAATTTATCCCTCCCTCCTTTACCCCCTGGTAATCTTAAGTTTTTTTGTTTTTTTTTTAACATCTTTATTGGAGTATAATTGCTTCACAATGTTGTATTAGTTTCTGCTGTGTAACACTGTGAATCGCTATATATATACATATAACCCCATATCTCCTCCCTCTTGTGTCTCCCTCCCACCCTCCCTATCCCACCCCTCAACCATACCACCCGGAATGTGCCCGATCCCATCTCCTCCCAGTTTTTAATTTTGAAATATTTCAACTGAAAAGTTGGCGAAGTGGCCCAGTGAACCTTCACCAGTTGTTAACATTTTGCCACATTTGGGCCTGAGCTTTCTCTCTAATTAGACACATATCTAATTTTTACACATGTTAACATATATATAACTTGATACATTGTGTATAATATGATATAACTAATGTAATAATTATACTATATATATGTACATGTATATAATTTGTTGTTGAACCTGTGAGAATTCGCAGATATCCAAATACTTCACCCCTGGATACTTTAGCTCGTGTCTCCTAAGAACAAGGACATCCTCCTACATAACCAGAGCCCCATAATTATCACATTTGGAAAACTTAACATTGATAAAATATTTTACAAAATATACAGCCCATATTCAGATTTCCCTCACTATCTCAGTGATGTCCGTTTTAGCTCAGAGGGTTACTTTTTTTTTTTTTAATCAATTTATTTATTTTTGTCTGTGTTGGGTCTTCGTTTCTGTGCAAGGACTTTCTCTAGTTGCAGAGAGCGGGGGCCACTCTTTATCGCGGTGCACGGGCCTCTCACTATCGCGGCCTCTCTTGTTGCGGAGCACAGGCTCCAGACGTGCAGGCTCAGCAGCTGTGGCCCACGGGCCTTGTTGCTCCGTGGCATGTGGGATCTTCCCAGACCAGGGCTCGAACCCATGTCGCCTGCATTGGCAGGCAGACTCTCAACCACTGCGCCACCAGGGAAGCCCTCAGAGGGTTACTTTTTGAGACCATCAGATCCTAGGGATGGGAAATTACCTCTTGCCCTCATGTCAGTGCATCTGAGAACTAGATCAATTCTGTGTAATGATGAACTGATTTTTCATGAATGTTCCCGAACCATGTGTGTATGACACATTGTAAAGCACATTTCAGAACTTGACCTAAGAGCATAGGCACCTTTGAGCAACGTTACCCAAGTCACAAACAGCTTGTGGCTGCAGAGGCGGCCCCCATCCCCCACCCTGCTCTGCTGCTGGACCCCATCTCTCTCCTCATTTAGTTCTCCCGCTCCCTGCCCCACCCAGAGAAATGGGCCCGGTTCCCCCTTCCTTTCCTCTTCACTCACATTGTATCTAATTCCACTTCGAATCCCTTTCTCCTCCCCTTCTCTCTTCTACCAGCTGCCACTGGTAAATCTGCCCTCATTTCATAACACCCTCTCCCTGGGGCTGGTTTTCTCTCTCTCCTGTCTCTCCCTCTCTCGGCTTTCTTTGTGGGTCTAATCATGTCTTTCACACAAAAGTAGTCTTAGTAATATACCTGTGTTAAGGAAAAGAAAAATCTGTGTTTGGAAGTGCTCCCATTTTTTTTAAATCTTGATTTCTATTTATTGCATAAATTGCATTATAACAATAAAAGAGTATTTAGAAGGTGTAAGTGATACTCCTTGTTCTTTTTTTTCTTCTTTTTTTTTTTTAAAGGAAACTAACTTCTTTTTAATGATTATTTTTTAAATTTATATTTTGGCTGCGTTGGGTCTTCGTTGCTGTGCGGGCTTTCTCTAGTTGTGGCGAGCAGGGGCTACGCTTCGTTGTGGTGCGTGGGCTTCTCATTGCGGTGGCTTCTCCTGTTGCAGAGCTTCTCCTGTTACAGGTTCTAGGTGTGCAGGCTTCAGTAGTTGTGGCTCGCGGGCTCTAGAGCTCAGGCTCAGTAGTTGTGGCGCACGGACGTAGCTGCTCCGCGGCATGTGGGATCTTCCCAGACCAGGTTTCAAACCCTTGTCCCCTGCATTGGCAGGCAGATTCTTAACGACTGTGCCACAAAGGAAGCCCGGTACTCCTCATTCTGCCTAATCTAACACATCACCTGTTCGAGTTTCCCAAGCCTCTTTCCTGGCCTTGTCCATGTTGAAACAGAGTGAAGGCAGTTTTGTTTTCTGCAAAAAGTTGTAAATTGTGTAGTTAAATGTAATAAGGGATCTGTGTCCTCAACTTCTAAAGGCACCTCCACAGATTCTATACACAAGCTTCTCTACCTCCTTATCCTTCTCTCCTTAAATTTAGTTTTCCTCAGGAACCAGGAAGAATGTTAAAATAAACAACTTCTAATCAGTTTGTCACCTCCCACCCCCTTTTGTAGTACTTAACAATGCTGTGTTCTACAGCTTGCATCTTAGGTGTTTTTGCATTTTATGGTTAAACTAGGATTTTGTAAACTAGATTAGGAAATTAACCACCATTTACAACATTTCTTTCTGTAGGTAGAAAATATATTGCAAGTTCCAAACAAACAACTCACAAATGAATGTTTGGAACACAGACCTTTGACGGGCATACCTGCTGGTACTTGTTTCAAAGTCTAAAAGCACAACCTGGGCTCTTCTTTAATCCTAGACATGTCAGTCTTTTCCAATCCAGAGTTCATTAAAATTATTGTTCTGACAGTCCTCCCTCGGCCCCCGAGATGCAGATCTTCCTAATGGGTGAGGAGGGAGGAGGGGCAGCCCCCTGAGATTGGGAAGAAAGAGTAGAGCCTCACCTGAGGCTTACACCTGCCAGCATGGCAGCTGTGGTTCCCTGGGTCCCATGCCTGGGAAACCTGAAATAGACCCTCTGTGCTGGGAGCTGTGCAGTGCACACACGGGTCAGCAAGTATTTGAGTACAGAATGTATGAACCATGGCCCCTTCTTCCAGGCGGATGCAAAGCAACTAGACATAAAAGGATAACTAATGATACTTGAAAATCAGTGAGGAATGACAAATGAGTAGAGAGAGATCATCTTGGGCTGGGGTGGTGAGAGAAAGCTATATGGCGGGGGTGGATAGACACTTAAGCCACGCCTGGAGGATACAGGATGATTAGAGGGAGCGAAGGGGCAGGGTGGTGATGCACTGGGCATGCTCAGTGGCCCACCTGCCCCTAGTAACCTGGGGTACTTGTTAACAATGCAGCACCCACTGCATTGGATCTCTTTATTAGAATCTCCGAGAGAGCAGCCCAGGAATCTGCTGTTTACAAGTTTCCCAGTGACTCCAAGCCACTGATTGAGAGGAACAAGCAAGAACCAGTGAGGGCCTATGGAAGGGGATGGTGGCTGTAGCTTCTGGCTCAAGTGGCTCACTTGTGCTGTGGGCTACGAATCACTTAGCCCTGTGGGCCCCAGTTTCTCAGACTGGGGTGAGGAGTAGAAAAGCAGAATGGGTTGCATATATGTGGTGGCTTAGTGGCCATCAATTCACTGTCATTTATTGATGCTTTCCATGTGCTGGACACTGAGTTAAGTGTTTGTCATACGTTTATTTCATTTCCACAACAACCTTTAGGAAGCAGGAATTTTAAGGGTCTGCTTTTACACATGGGGAAAGTGAAGCTCAGAGAGGTTAAGCAACCTGCCCAAAGTCACACAGCCAGTAAGTGATGGGTCTGGGATTCCAGTGCAGATCTGTGCAACAGGAGAGCCATGGATTGTGGACACACAAGGACTGTTAAAAATGAAGGTAATTAGGCTTTCCTGTTTGTGTTCACTACAGCAGGGCTATTTATGCCTATCTATGCCAGATCCACTTCTTTTTATTAAAGTCAAAATAAATAATCCTCTGTACTTTTGCCCAGCCTCTGGAGTGATCTCAACCCCAGCACAAATGGCTAATCCTCTAAATTTTACACCCTGTGTGGTGAGAAGCTCGAAGCTATCCTCCCCCAGGGAAAGTTCTGGATGGAGACCCTTTTCCTTTCTCATGGTAACTGGCCCAAATGGCCCTGAGGATTATAGCCTATTTAATTCCTCTCCAAAAAATTAAATTGTCCCATACAAGGCCCTCTTTGGATAAGGAGATGGCTGTGATAGTGGAGTTCATTTCTATCCCTTACGTCCAAAAATCAAGATTTTCTCTACTCTCTCTGTTCAGATCATGAAGTCTCTATTTTGTTTGAAAGGCGAGTAGGAGTCCCATGGCTTATGACCCTCAGAGAACTCAACGGTCCCTTCAACAGGTACAAATACAAGCCACCATTTTGCACTGTGAAGACATGAGCCAGAAGCAGTGAAAATCCAGGGTCCTGTGACAGAAGCCGTGCAATAGCAACAAAAGGAAGACCTTTAAAACCCAAGGGCAACTTGGAAGCTAAAAATGCAAGGTATCTGAACATGCCGCGTCAAGTCAGCGGAAATCTTGGTTTACAACAGGTTGTGTGGCAGCACTAGGAAGCAGCACCAGACTCTCCCTTGTTCTGCATGTTGGTGTTTTCCTACCAGTCATATTTTGGCCTTGTACCATAAACTTCATGAAGGCAGGACTGAGCCTGCTTTGTCTGCAAGAGCCTAGCACATAGTAGGCAGACAGTACGTGTCTGCTGAATTAGTGCCAATCCGTGGCAGAGGGCCAGGTTCAGTGTTTACTGCATTACAGGCACCAGGACTCTGTAACTCCTATCATCCTTGGTGTCCTGGGAACTCTAGACTCCCTCTGAATAGAGAGTGCCAATTGCCACTTGAGTATATGACCTATAATTAATCTTATCTCAGTGGTAAACCCATAATTCATGTTGGTTTTGGGGGTTTTCTTTTTTGGTTTTTGTGTTTGTTTTTTTGAAAATGAAAATTGAGTGTCCTGAGAAATGAGCTCACTTTGATCTGGACATGTGAAGTCAAAGTACAAAATTTCTACAGTGTTTCTGCTTAGGATGTGCTGAGGCATCAAACAGACAAGTAGGGTCACGGGCATTTCCAAAGGTCTGGGTGGTTTCATGACTAATCACTGTGATTACATGCTTGTTCAGATACTGGTTCCCCTGGCTACAGAGACCAAATTTGTGGAAAGAGGAATGGAGATTTGATCAGGAGAAGTTTAAATAGAAAAAATCCTTTTTACTGGGGGGCGGGGGGGAGGTGGAGTGAATTAGCCCACTCTCTGGGCTAATACGAGCATTCTGTCAAGTGCATCACTGCTCGGCCCCTCGTGTGCGGACCCCTGGGGGATGAGGCTCCTGCGTGTCAAGCTGTCATCCTACCATGGAGCTGGGTGACGTGCATGGCCCCACCCACAGCTGGTCACCTGCTCAGCCCGAGAAAATGGCATACATTCAAGGTGCACAGGAAGGCTTCTGGGGCTGTTTCTGGCCATGGAGAAATTCAAGTCTGCCTAGAAGAGGACACAGCTGTAATATTGGACTCATTTGCAGTCTCTCTACCCAGCAGGATAAAAATACCTTTTAAAAAAGAAAGCTTTCAAGACAACATTCTTAGAAAGCAACCTTCTTAACATCTCTTCCTTCTATATTCCTGGGCCAGCTTGCTCTCAACTATTGCTATCTGCCGGTCTCAGTAGGAAAAGCTGCTCAGTGCTCTGTAGAATCAGGAAAATGGGAAAGGAGTCTGGATCCACAGGCAGCATCCTGCAGGCAGAAGGGCACCCAGGCCCGGCCATCTGCTCCTGGATGACAGATTAGTCTTTGGGAGGAGCTTCCTTCTCAAAGGCAGAGGAGTGATGTGAAGCAAAGGAGATGTGCATCTCCTGCCTGTTCGGTGGCTTCGTGTGGCTGTAACTTATCTATTTGTACCCCGGGTTCTATGATTGGGGCAGGAGCCCAATAAGACAACCCCAGAAAGCACAGCTGGATGGAGAGAGACCAGCCTCAGGGGAGAGGCAACCTGAAATCATGATTGGGCTAAAGGACCCTCTGAACAGGTTTTCTTATGACTTGGGCTATTTCAGCTGTTGATGAATTTTTTTTTTTTAATGCTGAGGGATATTTTAGGAAACAAGACCTTTTGTAATGCTCAGCAAAAATAGTCTGGTGTCTTATTCTTCTAGGAGTTGCTCATAACAATTGCCGAGAAATCAAGATCAAATACCTTGGGGGCTGAACCCCTGAGAACCCTGAAGAACATACATTGCCCAACCAAAGTTCACCAGCCCACACACATTTTCCAACTTCCTGCAGGGTGCCCCAGGGGAGGAAGTCAATGAAATCTAGAAAAATTCACACGACTTGCAGCAAGAGGGTGACAGAGCCACTGTATGGCTAAACGTTTATTCCCCCACCAATGTATTCTTCAGAGATGGGTGATGTTTCCCTTCTAGAGACTGTGGTGGACATGCCAGAGAAAGGTTGGGTGATACAGTTGCTCTCTGAGCTTCAATTTAAATGAGAGGAAAGTTGCAGTATTAAAGATGGGAAGATGTTCCTACAGAAAATTTTGGGTAAAATTTTGAAGGTGGAAAAAGAAAGACCAGGGAAGGGGGGCCTCGGTCATAGGCAGGATCTGTCAGCTGGGTGCCATCTGACCATCCGCATGTGGTAAAGCTCTATTTCTGCCATCTGGTCTGCAAGTTCTTCACTGTTTAATGTGGAAAACATGCCATTGATATAGGCTGGAGGGAAGTACAGAGGCCTTCTTCAAACAACACAACCAGAGACTGCCAAGTTCAGGTTTAATTTAGCTGTGTATTCAAATATATTGACAACTCATTTCTCTCAAAAACAAAAACAGAAACACCTTAAAATAAAAATCCCTTAGCCTGGTAGATGGTACCTTATGGTGGATGAGAGGATGTGTGGTTATTTAAAAAGTCCATCAAGTCTAGTTGAGGTCTCAGGGAACGGATGGGGGCAGGGAAGGCGGGACAGCAGCATAAGGATAAGCAGAACAGGTTTTTATCTAGATCACTCTGTCAGAAATTCATATCCTTCTATGGGTCATGTTTGTCTCCTTGAACCCGGGATAGGGTCGGTGGCGGGGGCCAGTTAGATAGGGTAGAACCCAGGACACCTACCCCAACCCGTTAACACACCACACACACACCCTCGCTACATAGAGATGGTTTCTCTTTTGTTGCTGTGATATTTTTGGCATCAATCAATCCCTTTAAAATTTTTATTTTCTACTTTACAGAAAGAAACTACCCAGTAAACATGAAACTCTAATTAGTTGCATCCCCTGTGTTCATTTCTGATCCTTGCCAATATTTATGTGCATAGCCATCAGTGTGAAGCTACATACTTTGTGTTCTAAGTTTTCACTCACTACGTTTTTGTCTCCACATTTCCACACGTGGATAGTTAAGTTGTAGTCATCGAAAGCCCCACCAGGGTAGGAGACATACACTCCCATTTTTTTTTTTTTTTTTACACTCACATTTTTTATGAGCTACCAGTTCCTAGCCAGCCTCCTACTGTTGGATTTGGAGGATTAGTATCAGATCTTTGCAGTTATACATAGCAGTAGCAGTATCCCTGGACATCTTTTCCTAGAAAGGTATAACGTGACTTGAGCTAAGCAGAAACAAAGTTCACACCCAGAAGAATGAAGTTAGCTGGAAGGTCCTGGCTCCTTACTACTTTATAACAGGCCATAGGTTTAAAGTCCGAAAGGGCTCGGATTTCTACCCCATGTTTGACATCTCAGAGAGCTGAGCTGACTTCCCTGTACCCTGGCCCATGGCAGTGACATGAAGGCATGGCAGCCTTGAGGCATGTGGGGACAGAGACACCAGTCACACTGGCGTGTGTAACCTCCACGCTCTTCTCTCTGGCTCTTCCAGCGTGGATGAGAGGCGACCCTGCCTGCCCACTGTTGCAGAACACAAGTGCATTAGCCACAGGAGTTGCTGGGGAGTGGCAAGAAGAATGAATGGGGAGCAGCAGTGACATTTAAGGCTCAGTGGGACTTGCAGAGGCATGATGGGAATGCAGAAAGGCAAGGCACAGACGGACTGGACACAGCTGGAGGCAGCTAGAATCTGCCCAAAGGTTTCTAAGAGCTGGGCTCCAGGAAGAGTGAAAAAGTCTACAGCTAAGGAGCTAGGGGTCCTCACAAAGGGTGGCCTTTTCATCTCTTTCCTATGCTCTCTTCCTTTTTAAGTCATACCTATGGTTTATATAAAATATACTTTGAGTGTTCAGTTTAAATGATGGAGAGGACTGTCCTTATCTATTTGTAGCCAGAAACTGCTTCTTTGTTACTCTTTTCCTAGCACAGCATCCAAGACAAAGTAAGTGCCCTGTGAAACTTTGTTGAAGTGAAGCTTTGTTCTTCTGAGTCACTGCTAAACTCCAGGGTGGGATTCCAGTCCCTCAAATTGAGGTCAATACTCTGTTCTTAATAGAGCCTAGGCAAAACCTTGGTTATTTGCTATTTTTGTTTGTGCTGTTGTTTTGTTTTTTCCTTTTCAATTACTTGGTTGTGATTTGATACCTTGCATGGGTTGAAAAATGTAGTTGATTTTACTTTACTTTAAAACTTTTTTTTGATAGGCAAGAAGCAGATTTATTAATATCCTTTGTAAAGAGTTTACAGGGGCTTCCCTGGTGGCGCAGTGGTTGAGAGTCCGCCTGCCGATGCAGGGGACACGGGTTCGTGCCCCGGTCCGGGAAGATCCCACATGCCGCGGAGCGGCTGGGCCCGTGAGCCATGGCTGCTGAGCCTGCGCGTCTGGAGCCTGTGCTCCGCAACGGAAGAGGCCACAGCAGTGAGAGGCCCGCGTACCGCAAAAAAAAAAGAGTTTACAGAAAATGGATCATGGGAGGATGGTCATGTCCCAGGTCTTGGATGAGTTCCTGGGACAGGCCACCAAGTGAGGGTCCTTGGCTTTGTGCAGGAAGAATTCAAGAGCAAGCCATAGTAAAGTGAAAGCAGGTTTATTGAGAGAGATACACATTCCACAGGCAGAATGCGATCTGTCTCAGAAGACGAGTGGCCGTAGTTGATTTCTTTTCTTTTTTGCGGCCATAGTTGATTTTATTGACTCTCATATAGCAAACAGGGTGTCTCACATTTAACAGATGCCTTCGTAATACCATTAACTAATGTAATTCAAGATGTATGATGAGTTACCAAAGACAAGTAAAATGCCTAATTCTGTTTTCCTTTCTCTGTGTGCATTTCCAACAGAGCTCTCAACCCCATTGATATCAAGTGCTGAGGAGACTCACAGATCTGAGCACTAAGAATTCAGGTCGGTCCTCGGCACATGGGCGTCAGCATCGTCTACTAGCTAGTAGGATGGAGACCACACCCTTAAATTCCCAGAAGGAGCTAACAGCATATGTGGATGGAGAAGACTGTCAAGGAAACAGTGTTCTACAGAGGGGTGTCCCTGTCCCTGGGGATAAGGCGGAGTCCAGCCAAATCTCGAATGGGTACTCAGCAGTTCCAAGCCCCAGTGCAGAAGACACTCAGCATTCCATCCCGGCTGCCACCACCACCCTAGTGGCTGAGGTTCATCCAGGGGAACGGGAGACCTGGGGCAAGAAGGTGGATTTCCTCCTCTCCGTCATTGGCTATGCTGTGGACCTGGGCAACGTCTGGCGCTTTCCCTACATCTGTTACCAGAATGGAGGTGGTCAGTATCATGGGCTGCAAGCAGAGGCTGTGACCCAGGGGTGGTCTGTAGATCCTCTTGGGAGGCCAGAGGATAAATCATGTCTTTTCTGTCTTGTTTAACTGATAATGCATCTGGGAACATGGTTGTTAGCCTTTCAAGCTAGTCTAAAAGACACATCTCCAGTAAACCAAAACTTTAAGTCAGCATGTCTGTGGCTCTCTGGGTCATGAAGTTGAATGAAAGCCCTCCTGAACCTGACCTCACCAGATTTTCAGCATCATTAATGCTTCATCTGTGGAAGAGCCGCCTTCTTATCCCTGCATTATACAAGTCCTGCTCTCCTCCACGTGAGACATGGGGGAATGAGCATCAGCATTATGCTGAGTTCCGGCTGGCTGGTTCTGCTCAGAAGAGTCCAGAGAGCTTAGATCTGTGAAAGGAAAAATTGGGAAGTGGCTCCACGTTCCCAGACCCTGCTGGGCCTTTGGACCCGTGTGAGGGCAGAGAGGGTGTCAGCTCAAGTCCACAGTCTTAAGTTACAATCTGGGCGTGATCCGTAGCTGAACCCAGCCACATTAATGCCAGCACCAAACCATATATGGATATGCCTTATAGCTCCTACAAGTGTTAGATTCTTGAGGCCAGAGACGATTTCTTGTTCCTCCTACTATTCCTAATGCCTACAGAGCAGTTTATTTGCAGATTATCAAAAATAGTAGCTGATTGTAGGCATAGATATGGGAGCCCCAGAGAGCAGAGCAGGTAGGTATGGGGCCTCTGTTTTGACAATGGACTTGCTATCAGAATAGGAAAAGGACCAGAAGTGGGAGTCAAATCTTTGTTTGTTTATTTATTTATTTATAAAATTTATTTGGGTGCGCCAGACCTTAGTTGCGGCACGTGGGCTCCTTAGTTGCAGCTCATGGGCTCCTCAGTTGCGGCTCGCGGGCTCCTTAGTTGCGGCATGCATGTGGGATCTAGTTCCCTGACCAGGGATCGAACCCACACCCCCTGCATTGGGAGCGTGGAGTCTTAACCACTGCGCCACCAGGGGAGTCCCAGTCATTTATTTTGACAGGAGCTCTGGCAACAGATTTAGGAGGGTAACTAAAATGAGGTTTGAGGGATAATTTGTTTGTGTCGCCTTCATTTCCTCCATGACCTGACACAGAGTTGCCTGGATCTGCTGCATCTTTTAAGGACCTGGGTCCATTCGGCAGCAAAGGCTATTCGGGGAGGGTGGGGGGTGGAGGGAGTGCCGGGAAGCCCAGCGTTCCTGGCCTGGGAGGGGCAGAAGTTGGAATCATCTTATCTCTAGTTTGGGAGGACCCGCCTGTAGCCTGAGCATTATATAAGCGGTTGGGTCACCGGTGATGTTTCCCCTACACTCATTCCCTACTGTAAAGCCAGTCAAGCAAACCCTTTGGACAAATGTCATCATGAGAATACAACATGGTTATTATTCTCAAGCCAGATTTACCCAGTGTGATTGTAAGTTAGATGAAACCTTTCTGAGTTGCACAGATTTCAGATTTCTAGGTTCAGAACACTTTATGGGAGGGAAAGTTATCAAGGAAATATCACAGCCGGCTCACCCTTTGGGCTGAAACTCAGGCTGCAGGTGAGCAATCCCCAGCACGGCATACCCAAATTCTGCCTCAGCCACAAAAGCCAGGAGACACCAGCATCTCCAGTGATGCAGCAGTTCTGCACTTTCTCATTCTGTAGCAAACTACCTGCAAATTTCAGCCACACCTGCAAATCTGGCTCAGGAGGGAGCATCCTGGCTCCGTGGAGTTATGGAAGTATAACCAAACATCAGTAGTCAAGTGTCTGGAGCCAGGGATACAGATGAACAAAGATACTAATTCAGTGATGTGCAGTAGTCAACAGACTATTGCAGCTGTTGTACAGGTTGTCGCAGGAGATCTGTTTCAAGGGTCCCAAATGCTGGTCAATGTACTGGTTGCATCAGAATCACCTGGAGAACTTAAAAAAATCTTTGTTTTACTCATACCTGAAGCTTCTGCTTCAGGAGGTCAGGGTGGGTGGGTGTTTTTTTTTTTTGGGGTGTGTGTGTGTGTGTGTGTGTTTTTAAGCTTACCAGTGATTATGATGAGTGGCTGGGTTTGGGAACCTCAGTTCTCCTCAACCCTGTCAGTTTCTAGTGGAAGAAAAAGAAGCCCAGAGAGAAGGGTCCTCTAGGCAGTTAGAAGTGGAACTGGTCCTAGGGCCTCTTCTGTTGACTCCCAGACCCAGTTTCCTTCCCACTTACTCTTTGCCTCCTCCCAAACCTCACTTCACTGTGGAGCTCTGTCTACTACTACTTCTGGCAAAGGATTAAGACCAGGGGAGCACCGTGTGAGGTCACTCAGGACAGGGTGGCTTCATGACTCTGGAGCATCAGATGGCTCTGTGTGTCCAGATCACTTGGGCTGTCCTGAGTCAGATGTGGGCAGGGAGTGAAACTGTCTTTTATCTGCCTCAGGGGCATTCCTCCTCCCCTACACTATCATGGCCGTTTTCGGGGGGATCCCGCTCTTCTACATGGAGCTCGCGCTGGGCCAGTACCACCGAAATGGATGCATTTCGATATGGAGGAAAATCTGCCCGATTTTCAAAGGTAACGGAAAGGCTTGGGTGGGTGAGTGGGTCCTCCTGGGAAGTGATGATTTCTATCAATGGGTCGAGCTGGACACCTTCTTCTGGAATCAGTTAGGCCTTAGGTATCCCTGGGAGATAACTTGAGTAATTAAGGTTTTGACTGCTCAAGCAGTATGAGATTGTTAAAAGCAAAATAGAATAAATGGCAATTAAAAATAAACGAAATAGAAAAAGCATTAATAGCACATGTACACATTTTCTAAAACATGTAACTCTGCAAATACAAATAAGGAATCTACCATATTGCCACTTTTCCACTGTCTCCTGGAGTCTTTGGAGGATGAAATGAATGGCAGCCCCACCTTTAGCCCTCACCCGGGCTGCAGTGCCCCTGACGCCCTGCCTAACTGCTGGGCTGCCCTTGAAACTTGGCCTCCCTCACCCTCTCTCTCCCAGGGATCGGTTACGCCATCTGCATCATTGCCTTTTACATCGCCTCCTACTACAACACCATCATGGCCTGGGCGCTCTACTACCTCATCTCCTCTTTTGCGGCCCAGCTGCCCTGGACCAGCTGTAAGAACTCCTGGAACACTGGCAACTGCACCAACTACTTCTCCGAGGACAACGTCACCTGGACACTCCACTCAACATCCCCTGCAGAAGAATTTTATACGTAAGTGCATGTAAGCGAGGGGGTGGCCTGTTAGGGGCAGGCCACACCCCTGGGCTTTGGCTTCTTAGGAGGGAGGTGGGAGCCAGGGGCTCTTCACCTCTTGGCTGATGGATTTCTGAGAGATGAAGCTATCGGGGAGGGGGAGTAAATGTGAGTGAGGGAGTTGGGAGTGCTCCACAGTCTGGGTCTCTGCGCCATCCCCCTCTTTTCTGTTGTGCCCAGGCCAGTCCCTACCTTCACATTCCAAAATTATTCCCCTGCATCAAAACTGCCCTTCTTCCTGGGCCCTCCTTGCAGCCAGCTGTCATGGAAGCAAAGCCTCCCACTACTTCAGTAGTTTGAAACTACACAAAGAGTTTCTGGTTTCATGTATTCACTTAATATGTGGGATCTACCCTTTGGAAGAAGATGCCTGGAGTAGGCAGTTTTCTTTAATGCTGGAATTTCAGGAAATAGCAGCCCAAAGGGAGCTGTTTTGAGGTGGGGAAGGGACCCACTGCCCACACATACAAATCCTCATGCACCCAGAAGCCAGTCATGTTAGTCATTCATTGGGTCCCAGCCTAGGAAGGAGACCTGGAAGTCTGCTTTTGGGTCGAGCGCTCTTCCCAGGCTTGGTCGGCTTGACTGCCCTGTTCTCTCCTTCAGGATGGGCAGAGCCCCTCCCAGCTCTTCCCGAGGCTTGCTGACCACTTGATCCTTGCAGTACTGTGTCCGTTTTTTCTCTTGGTGTCCTCCCAGAGGTATCACACGCAGTATGCTCAGGTAACTGCTCAGACCACGTCACTGGCCCTTCTTTCTCATTCACTCAGGCGCCACGTCCTGCAGATCCACCGGTCAAAGGGGCTCCAGGACCTGGGGGGCATCAGCTGGCAGCTTGCCCTCTGCATCATGCTGATCTTCACTGTTATCTACTTTAGCATCTGGAAAGGTGTCAAAACATCTGGCAAGGTGAGGAGGACTCTGGCTGCTGATCCAGGCCTACCAAGGGGCCCTGGAGGGTCTAACTCAGAATTCAGTGGCCTGGATAGCCAGAGACAGGGGGACATGTTTTCCTTTACACCAAACACATTCCATGATTTTCAGTGTCTCGTCACCAAATCGGTTAGAAAATTCTAGAAATGGGTCAATCCCAAGAACCATTATATGATTTTTTAAAAATTCCTTTAACACGCTGGTAGTGTCATAACTAATAATAGTGGCAATAATTTACTGAAAACCCATCATGGACCATGTACAGTGTTTTGTATACACTGGCTACTTTGTCTCCTGCTAGGTATTTTCCTCATCTTACAGATGGGGAGTGGGTTTAGAAGTAGTTAGTACCAGCAAGCAGGGAATCAGATCCCTGTATGAATTTAAAGGCTGTGATCTTTCTGCCACCTTGCCTCCTAAAATTACAGAAAAAAAAGAGGTAGATCTTCTTTCTTGGACGTTTTCAAGAATAAGACACCAGCATTCATGTGGTGATAACCTATGTTTCCTTCCTTACAGGTGGTTTGGGTAACAGCCACCTTCCCTTACATCATCCTTTCGATCCTGCTGGTGAGGGGGGCCACCCTCCCCGGAGCCTGGAGGGGAGTTCTCTTCTATTTGAAACCCAACTGGCAGAAACTCCTGGAGACAGGGGTAAGATAATGAGGAAAGCAGTGTGCACCTGTCTGTCTTTTTACTAACTGAAGCTAGTCCTCCGAATAGGACAGTAGGAACAACTGAAATTTGGGTTCAGCGGCAAGTCTGCAGTGATGCTTTAAACCAGAAATACAAGCATGAAAAGTACAGTTGAGGGGCTTCCCTGGTGGCGCAGTGGTTGAGAGTCCGCTTGCCGATGCAGGGGACGCGGGTTCGTGCCCCAGTCTGGGAAGATCCCACATGCCGCGGAGCGGCTGGGCCTGTGAGCCATGGCTGCTGAGCCTGCGCGTCCAGAGCCTGTCCTCCACAACGGGAGAGGCCACAACAGTGAGAGGCCCGCGTACCACAAAAAAAAAAAAAAAAAAGTACACTTGAGGCCACTGCGTTGGTTTATGGCTAAGTGATAGGAAGAGAACTCACATTTGTTTGCACTTGGTATGTGGCCAGCCCTGGAAGGAGCCCTGAGAAGCCTGTTTTTTGCCTCTGCATGTAGCCACATGGAGGCATGAGGGCGCTGGCCCCGCTGGTGCTCAGCGATGGCCTGGGTCTCGGCCCTGGCCCTTACCTCTGCTGTGTTGCAGGTGTGGGTGGATGCGGCCGCCCAGATCTTCTTCTCTCTCGGTCCTGGCTTTGGGGTCCTGCTGGCTTTCGCGAGCTACAACAAATTCAACAACAACTGTTACCAGTGAGTATCTGGGGCCCCCCCAAGCAAAGCTTGAAAGTGGAGTGAGTGTCAGTCAGCTGGTCTGGAGGAAAGCGATCAAACCGATGGCCTCAAACCTGGCCAGGCTTAGGCCACGTTGACACTCTGACCCTCAGGGGTGCCACAGGTGCCTGACCACTCACCTAGACCATAGCCTCACTCAGGGGTTGAGAGAGGCTCCAGGCCACTTCTGTTTTGTGAGATTCTCTATATGTCAGGAAAAATTAAGAAATTCCAAAGCAGGTTTACAGAAATCACAACATACATTCAATGTTTAGATTTGACCTGTTAATGTATTTAACAACAAAAATTGTGATAATTTATTTATGTATATATATACAAAAAGAATAATGATTGAACTATTTTGACCAACATAGAATGCCATAATTTTTATGTCAAAATCTCATTTCAGAAATGTGACAAAACAGGGAGCATGGCGCCAATTATGATTTAAATATCACTCCTCATCTTTAGAGTTAACTTTGTCTTAATATTCTATCACAGATGGCAATGTCCAGCAGTCTGATTGTGCTATTCGTAAGATAATTATAGAATTAATTTTTTTTAAAAAAAGGAATTTACATGCACCCTAAGCAATGTGGCCTTGCATTGGGACACCAGCCTAGAGTTGTATGGTGAAGTCCTCTTTTAAAAGTGTCAGGATATCTTTGTGGCACTCTTATAACCTCATTTACACATAATGTCAAAAGTCTAAATCTGAGGTCTTCACAAATGTAAGGCCAAGGCCTCCTCCTGGCCCCTGCTGCAACTCAGGCCCTGCTTCAGAACAAGCCTTGTTTGAAATCCAGAGGTCTGTGCTGTGCTGGTTTACAACAAAATCATCTCTTAAAACCACCCCTGACTGCTGTTCTCCCCATGCCATGCGTGGTGATAACAGCAGCTTGTGCTTCAAGGTAATGCAACCCGTCTGAGAGGCTGAGCCCTGGGAGGAGGGGAGGAGACACCCGGACAGGCTTGAAGTCCCTGTGAGCTCAGCCCACTCACCCTTGTCACAGCTGGAGACAGATGCTCCTTAGATTCCTGACTTGGAAATGTCTCAGGCCCCTTGGGTTTTCTGCTCCAGAGACGCCTTGGTGACCAGCGTGGTGAATTGCATGACGAGCTTCGTTTCAGGATTTGTCATCTTCACAGTGCTGGGGTATATGGCTGAGATGAGGAACGAAGATGTGTCTGAGGTGGCCAAAGATGCAGGTAGGACCTCGGGTTTTGTTTGGGTTCCTGGCTCCCACTGAATTGCTTTGCTGCTCTTTGGATCTTTACAAATATCTAACTTTTGCATTATTTCTAAATGTTCCTCTTAAAATTCTCAAAGGTTTTAGAGAAACTTACTGCCTTGGAAATTTCAACCCTTTCCATCGTGGTAATGGGGCAGCTCCCTCGGCACCCAGTACTGGGGCCTTGAATACATTGTGGGCTTGGAAATATGACTTGGATGATGGCTTTTAAAACTATTGGGTTTGGGGGACTTCCCTGGTGGTCCAGTGGTTAAGACTCCGTGCTCCCAATGCAGGGGGCCCAGGTTTGATCCCTGGTCAGGGAACTAGATCCCGCATGCATGCTGCAACTAAAAGATCCCCCATGCTGCAACAAAGATCCCTCGTGCCGCAACTAAAACCCAGCGGCAGCCAAATAAAACAAACTAACTAAAAAACAGTGTGGGGCTTCCCTGGTGGCTCAGTGGTTAAGAATCCAACGCAGGGGACATGGGTTCGAGCCCTAGTCCAGGAGGATTCCACATGCCGCGGAGCAACTAAGCCTGTGTGCCACAGCTAATGAGCCTCTGCTCTAGAGCCTGCAAGCCACAAGTACTGAAGCCCACTGGCCTAGAGCCTGTGCTTCGCAGCAAGAGAAGCCACCGCAATGAGAAGCCCGTGCACCGCAACGAAGAGTAGCCCCCGCTGGTCACAACTAGAGAAAGCCCTCGCGCAGCAATGAAGACCCAACACACAGCCTAAACAAATAAATAGACAGATAGCAATTCCTATTTAAAAAAAACAAAACAGAACAAAAAAAGTGTGTTTGGGTCCTGTGATGGGTCCAAGTCTAGTAAGCAAATGATTACTAATCCTTTGCAGAAAAATTAAATGTAGATGATGTAGCACTCTACTGTACTGTAAAGTTTCATGGAAAAAGAGTGACAGATGTTGAAGAAGAGGTTATGGGATCTTGTGGATGGAGTCCCAGGGCTTTCTTGCAAACATACATCTGTCTTTAGCCCGACATGGTGCTCTGATGAACTCCATGCCCCAAACTAAGGGCGGCCTATCTAGTCCATGAGAGGTTGAAGACATGTCCCTCATACTATCAAAAAGGACTTCAAAATAGCTGGAGGTCTTTATTCCGAGGCCGCTAGATTCTTCTGAAATCAGTATAACATTTCCTACTGTTCTGGAGCTAGAGAGAGAGCTAAACGCTGTGCGACTTCAGAGATATATCAATCCTCATGTTGAAAAAAAAAAAGCACTGAATTATTATATAGCGGACACTCCAATTCATGTGCTCAGCTTTGCTAGTCTTGAGGTCTCAGGTTTGCTTCGTTGCTCCATGTTGGTTGAGGGCGCATACACTTCAAGGTGGATACTATTCCCTTCCTGCCTCCCAGGATGTCCAGGTAGGATGGTGTGGGGTGTGAGGAAGCATTTGGTACGTGTCCAACCCTGATTCACATGTAAGGTTTTGTGACAGGAGTTGTAATTGTTGGTGTGGCCAAGTTTCTCCTGAGACATCTTTGTAGGGCAGGTCTCAGCGGCCACCTCCTCCTCTTTCCCGCTCTGTCTCAGGCCCCAGCCTGCTCTTCATCACATATGCGGAAGCCATAGCCAACATGCCGGCATCCACGTTCTTTGCCATCATCTTCTTCCTGATGTTAATCACACTGGGCTTGGACAGCACAGTAAGTGAATGGGGAGGGAAATCCGGCTCTAGGGAGGAGGGAGAAGGGGGGGAGGAGGAGGGGAAGGAAGATGTACCCATTCCTTCCCATCCTGGCCACCCCAGGCCATGTTGGCTGCTCCCTCTTGGTGCTCCCTCAGCCCCTGTTCACTTGGGTGCTTACTGCCCTCTAGTACATTAGAGGCATTCATGGGATATTGAGGGTATAGTGCCAGGCACAGGCCAAGAGCTCAGCATATGTGAACTGTTGTGCACTGATTGTGCACTGTTCCTTGACCAGACTGGCAGCACCTGAAGGCCAGGGCAAGGTCACACTTGTGTCTCAGTGCCCTGCAGCCCAGCATTCATATCATTAGTGTGGAATGAGTCTCAGCTTTCAGTTGGCATTTCTGGTGCAACCAAAGTCTCCCCAAGACACCTCATGTAAAGAAGTCCTGTCCATGTGCTATACTTTCTTTCCTTGATGTCCTTAGGAATGGGTTCTAAATGACAGGGTAAAAAACAGAGATATGTTTCCAGTGAGGGCCGGTGAGTAGGGGGAACTGGTCACGATCAGCTTGACAGGTCACTTGGCAATTTAACCCCTCCCTTCTGTTCACTGTCCTAGAGGTAACAGATTTGTCCCAAAGTCTACACAGTGACCATTTGTGTGCCCCTCTCAGTTTGCAGGCTTGGAGGGGGTGATCACAGCCGTGCTGGATGAGTTTCCACACATCTGGTCTAAGCGCCGGGAGTGGTTTGTGCTCAGCGTGGTCATTACCTGCTTCTTTGGATCCCTCATCACCCTGACTTTTGTGAGTACCAAAACCCTAAACTTAGAGTCAACCTCCCCTAGGGCAACAGAATGTTACAAGAAGCTGTTCCTTTCCATCCCACATGGTGCCCTGGCTTTGGAGCCAAAGGCAGAGAAGTTGTCACCGCTGTTAAAAAGTTAGTCATCAAGGAGAGGAAGAAAAGTTGTTTCTAGTGGCATCTGTCTGAAGAATCTGGGCGTGGTATCTGGAGGCTCAGCATTTTACAGCAAATCCAACTAGATTTAAGGCTTGACAGACTATCTGGAGGAAAACTAAGATGTGTCTTTTCAGTCTATTTCCAGTCCTTAGGGCTGCTTTCATAGGAATAGTGCCCTGATGTCCTGATATGCTGAACATCTGGAGGCTGGCATCTCATGTTTGTAATGTCACTTCATCTCCTCCAGAGAATTTGTAATGATAAAGAAGTTAGACCTTCTCTAGTGATTTTATTTATTTTTTTGGGGGGGTAGCTTAGGCACATACTGTCAAACTGTAAATCAGGCATCAGATAGTACCCATAGGCATTGTAGGCGTGTATCCTTCTGACTCAAGGCAGATTTTGTAGATAAACATCTTCAAGCCATGACCCCAATGGCTCTGGAGCTTCAGCAGGGTTGTGGGGCCCTGAGTAGGACCCAAGGGATATGTGAGTGAGGACAGAGGCAAAAACCATGACCACTGGGCCCGGTGTGTCTGGTATTGTAGATTTTCTGGGGTAGAATACACAGTAGGTATTCAGTAAATTGAAGAAAGTTGAAAACAGATCCAGAGGCGCTTTTGAGTTTGTCTTAAAGCTTAGTGGGGAGTGGAAACCAGACGAGTGACCTGTAGGGCGGGAAGAGGTGTGTCTGATGGGATGAAATCTTGCCCATCTGCCAAGGCCAGTCCAAGAAGTAGGCTCTGGGACACTTATGTTAGACCCAAGGAGAGAATTTTCCAGAATTATCCTAAGAAGTTCTTTTTGCTCCTGTTGTAAAGAGGAGGCAGTGCCTTAGAGGGCCTTTAACGGGGTTTGTGGTCTCATTTCCAGGGAGGGGCCTATGTGGTGAAGCTGCTGGAGGAGTTTGCCACGGGACCCGCAGTGCTCACTGTTGCCCTGATAGAAGCAATTGCTGTGTATTGGTTCTATGGTAAGATGCTCCCTTCCACTAGCTATGATCCTTCCTACACCAGCCCATATAGCCACCAGAATACAGAAGGGCCGATGTCGTCAGGGAAAAGCAGGCCAGTGTACAAGACGTCACCTGCTGCATCCCTTCTTCAAAAACAGGTCATCACTTCCTCCACACTCTGTGCAACAGATTGCCTGCACTCCTGGGAGGATGATTTTTTCTTCTGAGTTTATATGTTTACCCAGTGGAGACAGGGCTGAAGTGGTTCCCTATAGCTCATCCACAGTGGTTGCTTAAGATCCTGACAGGCTCTAAGAACTGGACAGACAACAAAGAACTAGTGCACAGTGAATGCATTTGCAGAGTGTACAATATTCTGCTGTTACATAGAGTGGCCCCACTTTAAATTTCACAAACGAGCACTCCCTCCAGAGCCCTGAGACAGAGTTTAGGAGCTTATCTTCTAGGGAAGAGGCAAGAATGTTCTTGTTTGGATTATCTGTCTTGGTAAAGCCTCCAATTTACACCGCCCCCACCCCCGGCCCCCCAATCGTGGGACGGAATCTGATAAGGGTGAAACCACCAGGAGCGGAGAGAGAGCTGACACAGGTTCATGGGCAGGGATCCCAAGAGCCCCTGGGCGAGGATGAGGAGGGCACAGGCAATGGAAATGAAGAAAACCAAGTTCAGAGATGCCTTTCTTCATCTTTAAAATCAAGATGTGATTTCATTCTGAAAATATTTTCCTAGTTTCTATGATAGCAGAACAGCTTTAGCATGTGTGTCATTACACATAATATAAAGAAGGGGGGGCCCACATTTTGAGTTGCATGTAAGCCCTTTTTTTTTTTTTTTGAAAGAAGTCCTCCCCACCTCCTCAGCACTTCGGAGGACCAAGTGCAAGGTGTGTGATGTTACAGACCTGCTGGGCACTTTAAGGGAAGCAACTGCAGAGCACCCTTCCTTCCCCTTGTCGATTTCTCCCCCAGTCC
Organism: Orcinus orca; assembly: GCF_937001465.1. Classification (NCBI taxonomy): domain Eukaryota; kingdom Metazoa; phylum Chordata; class Mammalia; order Artiodactyla; family Delphinidae; genus Orcinus; species Orcinus orca. The sequence continues at coordinate 6,277,289 of NC_064577.1, read as the reverse complement.
TCACTTCCATGCCAGTTAAGAAGAACCTTGATCTTGATCTGACATATGAATGTGCAACAGTGTGGTTAAAATTTTCTCTTCAAAGTTTCCAGCATATGGTTAGAGTCAGTCTCTGTCAAGTGGTTTCACCATTTTTAGACAAAATTCCACTTCCTTTTCTATAGTAACGATAAAATCAGATATATGCTGAAATCCTAGAAAGGCAGTGTGGGCACCAAGAGGGGGCTTTAGGTCCCTCCCCAGATGTCCACCAATCCTCCCACTCTGTGTAGAAAGAGCTTTGCTTACTGTAACGTGCATTTTTGTGACAAGTCCCCCATCTCACTTTCAGACCAGACTGGTGACCCCAAGCCCCTCCTTTGGAGAAACTCCAGAGCTGTTACTCTCTCTGAGAGTCAAGGGATAGGAGGACAGTCTAGCTCCTCTCTTGGTCAGTCAATCTCGTTCTCTTTTGGATGATTTTAGGCATCAATCAGTTCTGCAGTGACGTGAAGGAAATGCTTGGCTTCAGCCCTGGATGGTTTTGGAGGATCTGCTGGGTAGCCATCAGCCCTCTGTTTCTCCTGGTGAGTTGTCATTTCCCTTCTCCTTCTTGCCCTGGAGAAAGATTCACCCTCAAACACTCATAAAAAAATAAGTTTTATCGAAGTGTAACATATATATACAGAAAAGTGTGCAAATCACAAGTGTACATCTCAGTGAAATTCTATAAATTGAGCACCATTTTGTAGCTAAAACCATACCAAGAAACACATGACCAATACTTCACAAGCCCCTCTTGTGTCCCCTCCCAGTCACGTGCCCCCCATAGTTAACCACTCTTCCGGTTTCTGTCACATTATTTCATCCCTCCCCTGCTCTGTGATAATGACACATAACGTTCACTGAGTAGTGAGTGCCAGGCCAGACTTTACACTAAACTTAACACCCATTGCTGTTTCAACTCTCACAACAATTCTATGAAGTAGAGTTCTAGTTCCCCATTTCACAGTTTCAGAGAAATTGAGGTTTAGCGTCCAAGGTCACATGACAAGAACTGTTCAAGGCCGGGGAAGTATTTACTGTGCTGCTCATGAAGGACCTAACAAGGGTCCTAGTAATTCTGTATTCATTTTCTTAAAGACCACCCCCACCCCCCACCAGGTTTCTCAGGTGTAGATCTGAGTCAAAAGTAGAATCCATTCATTGTAGAATGAGAGAGCTCAGCTCCAAGGGTTGCCTGTTTGCCAGGACGTGTTCAGTGCTGACTCCAGCCTTGCTGCGTGTGCCCCCACTTCCCTCCTGGTACCCGTCTGAAGGAGATGTTTGCCCAAAGATGGATAAGCACCATGCTAACATCCCAAGTGCACTCTGAGGTAGCCTGGGGTAAAGTGACTCCGTGCACATCCGCAGGGATTACTCTCAGTTCTTTCATTTATCTGTAACTTGATTTGGGGTGGGGGGAGCTTTTTGGTCTTTTAGAGCCAGAGACTGTTCCTTCAGTCCAGCTCCTGCTTATTAGGATATCTGGACCATCCATTTCATCATAGGACATGTATGCATCTGTGCCTTCCCCTTCTTTCAAAACAACCCTTTTTGCATTCTATTTTGACTTTCTCGGGGTAGTTCTTTTTTGTTTTTTGCGGTACGCGGGCCTCTCACTGTTGTGGCCTCTCCCGTTGCGGACGGAGCACAGGCTCCGGACGCGCAGGCTCAGCGGCCATGGCTCACGGGCCCAGCCGCTCCGTGGCATGTGGGATCTTCCCAGACCGGGGCATGAACCCGCATCTCCTGCATCGGCAGGTGGACTCTCAACCACTGCGCCACCAGGGAAGCCCTCGGGGTGGTGCTTTATTTTTTGTGCTTTTCTGTACCTGCACATCTCGATGTTAACCTATAAGATGGACAGCGTGCTCATTCTTGCCTCCATAATGCTGCACGTGTCTCTCTCCACCCCAGAATCCCTCCTTGACTTCCATTCCCCTGGACCCTGGAGGTTTCCAGAACCAAAGCCAACCTTTGCCCCAAGCAGCAGATACTCTCAGGGCCTGGGGGCTCTGGTGTGTGCTGTGGGCTCGTGTTCCTCTAGATCTTGGCCTGGTAGTTCCTTATTACCTTGTCAGCTTGCTGTTGCTTTTTTGGTAAATTTAAAACAATGTATTTTTAAATCCAGAAATTTTAGTTGTTTTCAGTGAGAGGGTTGGTCTGGATCACTAATCTGCCATTAGTAGAAGCAGAAGTCCTGACATAAATGGGTTATTATATTGTTACCAGTGCTTCTTGATAATCTACTTAAATCTTTTCATTTGTTTTTCAAAGGAAGGAGAGATATTGGATTAGTTCCCTGAGGGAAGAAGCCATGTTTGTTTGTTTGTCTACTTTCATATTCTCCACACAGGGAGGGAATGATGTTCAGGGCTGAGACTCAGGAAAGGCAAGCAAGGCACTCATCCTGGATGTAAAATTTCCGGGGGTGCCAAAAAACTCAGTGGTCAAGATAAATACTACTTTTTTTTTTTGGCTGCATCGCGCAGCTTGTGGGATCTTAGTTCCCCAACCAGGGATCGAACCCTTGCTCCCTGCAGTGGAAGCATGGAGTGTTAACCACTGGACTACCAGGGAAGTCCCGATAAATACTATTTTTATGCAGTAGTTTTTAAAAATCAAAATTAATGCAAAAAAAATCCCTGATGAACAAAATACCAACGTTTTAAATAAATACGGGATCCAACCATATACTTGCATGTCTCACTTCACTCACCTTGCCCTAATCTGGCCCTGTCAGAGCTTGTCTTTTTAAAGTATTGCACTAAAATATTATATTATTATTATTTCTTGATTACTGAAATTCTGACATCCTCTTAAATGTTGTGCCCAAGGTGAATATCTCATATGCCTTACCCTAGTCCTGGCCCCAGGCTTTTAGTATTTTCATTTCTGTGGTTGTCTGGCAAACTGGGTGAACTCCTGGTGTACAGCCAATGAGTTTCCGTGCCCAGCAAAACCCAGGTACAGATCTGGGTTCAGGGACATGACATAATTCCTGTGAAGTTCACTCTACTCACTTCCTCTAAAGGTAAGTGCTCCAGGGCCCAATTAAGAGGAGGCAAATCTGTCTTCACTTCTGGGTTTACTTAACAGATCCCCTGCTTTGGGCTTTAGGTAAACAACAAGTAGCTTACTAAAAGTATTCTTTTTCACTGAAGCCAAGTTATAAAAAAGAAAAATATCGTATGTGAGCAAGAGGAGGTGGGGATGTGTGAGGGGGTGTCTGGAGCAATACTTAGTGGCCACAGTGAGAGCTTGAGGCCTCCCTGAACTGCATTAGGTTTCACACACCTGACATCAAGATGAGACGAGTTACAGCAGGGATGGCTCCTAACCAGACCCCACCTTTCCCTGTTTCAAAATTACCTTTCTCAGTAGCCGGGTCTGGGGCTGAGGAGAGTCTGTCCAGAGAAAGGTTTGCGATTGGCTGGGCTCCTGTTTTGAAAGCTTCCTCCTGGACTTAGGATAACACTGTTCTGAAGATGAATGTGTGTTTAACAATTTCCCATTTTATTATGTGAAGAGAAAGAAAAAAAAGATATAAATAGATGTTTAAGCCCACAAATAATTTACATTACTGTCTTCTTTATGACTATGAAATAATAAGATAAAATTAAATCAAGAGCAATAACGATTTCAGCACAGCGGTTACTAGGCAAAAACTGGTATTTACGCTGTCTCTGGAAACCAAACTGAAATAAGAAAACTCATAAACCGAGTACTGGGAGCACACCATGGAATTTTTCTTGGTCGGAATCTTCACTGAATTTTCACATCAAAAGTGTATTGAGCTGCTTTTTCCTTCCATTATTCTTTTCATTACAAGGGCCTGTGGCAGGCAGTCATTTATTATCAAGATGCCTCACGGCAGAGCCATCCTTGTTGAAATCCCAGTTCTTAGCCTGGGTTAATGCAAGGAAAGGGGGGAGAAGGAGAACTTACCTAGGAGCCTGAGTCTTCTCCAGGTCTTGAGAACCTTATTACGTCTCCTGGACCTAGGTACCTTCCATCTTACCAAAAACAATCACCGCAGAGAAACGCAGGAGGAAATGAAAACAAAGCAGAAAGAAATATGAAGCCCTAGGACTGGCAGGAGCTATGGAGAGGTCTCCCAGTTTATTCCTCCACTGTCTCACAAATCGGGCCTGAACCACTCCTGATGGATGCGTCTCTTCTCCTTTGCCCTGAAAGGGGCGCTGTAACCTCCCTAAATAACGTTCTGAGGCCTTGGCATCCCCACTGTAGGGGCTGAGGTGGGGGTAGGGAGGAAAATCAGGATAAGCCCCTAACCGCTTCATTGTTGGCAGCTGAGGCACAGAAATTAGTGACTTCTTTGTGTCAGAGTTCAATCTAGGATATATCACACTTAGGCAATTTCGTGAAAGTGTCTTAGCTTTAGTGTTCAGTGTTTGTGGTACATGGACTGTCTCTGTGTGGATAGCGTGAAAAATTTTTAATGTTTCTTGGAATTTCTGTTTTAGTTCATCATTTGCAGTTTTTTGATGAGCCCACCACAGCTACGACTTTTTCAGTATAATTATCCTCAGTGGAGCATCATCCTGGGTTACTGCATAGGAACCTCATCTTTCATCTGCATCCCGATGTATATAACTTATCGGCTGATCATCACTCCAGGGACACTTAAGGAGGTATGTGCTAGTGTGTGTGTGTGTGTGTGTGTATGTGTGTGTGTGTGTGTGTGTGTGTGTGTGTGTGTTCAGATTGGTAACTGTTTGGGGAGAAAAGGGTTCTCTTCTTATGCTCTATTCAAAGGATGTTAAGTCCACCACAAGAATTCATCAGGAGGCTCTTAGTCTTATATAATTATATAACTATACCGTCGTGTAGCCTCTAATAGCTGCCACTATCACCTTAAGGCATCTCCCATAAGCCACAAGTACAAAGGCGAAAGAGTGAGCTGGCCAGGTGGATGCACTGTAGCACACAGCTTGGTGTATAGCATTCTAAACATATCAGAAAACTGCTTTGCCTCCTGCATGGCATTGGGCATGCACATCAGATCAGTGGTGTCTGGAGCAATAACGCAAATTTGATTTAAGTGGATTTAAATTAAATCCACTTGGTTTAAGTGAAGATTATGATGGAAAATGCCTGTGGTCATTTTCTAACAGCAGTGTGACAAGGGCTTTTTTTAAAAAAATTTATTTATTTATTTGGCTGCGTTGGGTCTTGGTTGCTGCACGGGGGCTCTCTCTAGTTGCAGCGAGTGGGGGCTACTTACTCTTCGTTGTGGCGCGTGGGCCTCCCGCTGCGTTGGCTTCTCTTGTTGCGGAGCACAGGCTTCAGTAGTTGTGGCTCGCGGCCTCCAGAGCGCAGGCTCAGTAGTTGTGGCACACAGGCTTAGTTGCTCCACGGCATGTGGGATCTTCCCGGACCAGGGCTCGAACCCACATCCCCTGCATTGGCAGGCGGATTCTTAACCACTGTGCCACCAGGGAAGCCCTACAAGGGCTGTTTTGAAAATCACTAAATAAGGGTGTTGCAACAATATCGTAGTTTTAGTTCAAGTCACTGGAATGAAAAAAAAAGTTGCCATTTTAGCAAGATTCATGTCAGTAAATGAATAATGTGCTGTAAAAATTTCAATAACAGAATCTTACAATTTGTATAAGATTGTATGTATTTTAAAGCATCTTCATGTAGACTATTTTATTTTGTTATCAAAATACTTTGTGAGGTGGATGGGCAGGTATCATTAGCAGACAAAGATACTGAGTCTGGGAATAATGCTGCTCATAGTTTCCTTATTTCAGTGACTTGTCCAGGGATACACAGTACAGGGAGGCTCAGAATCCAAGTCTTCTGGTTTTTGGTCCAATGCTCTTTCATGTTTAGGTGCAGCTTCTCTTTTGTGTCCTCAGGGTACTAATAGTTTGCTAATGTAGAAATTGGCTCTAGAGGTTAGGGAGAGATGAGTTGCCACTTTTCATCCTGTACTGACAAGAGTTAGTGTTCAGGCTGCCAGGATTCCTAGCAATGTTACCAGAATCGAAAATGCTTGGGTCGTTACTTGTTTGGTTGTGTTTCTTGCCATAGTAAGGTTACTGTGGCAGTAGAGCCTGAAGGAGCGGCCACTTAGAAGTCTGTGGGTGGGTGCTTTTGTAGGAGACAAGCTCAAAGGTGAAGAGCGGTATTTGGGCAAGAGCTAGAGGGACCTGTGCTCTATAATGACCTGAGAGCATAGGTGGGCTAGTCTACGGACTCTTAGAAGCAAAACTTAAATATCAGATCATCATACTCATCTTCCTAAAACATTTCACAAGAAACACGAAGCAAGAGAATGTGAGGCCATTAAACATCATCTCTTTTCTAAGAACTGAGATTGCTTCTTTTTCCAAACAGAAAAACTGAATTCTAGGTGAACAGAATTAGTAACTCTGCCAGGAGTTACTAATTTTCTACACCCAAAACAGTCCTATCACAACCTCATTCCTCCCAAAGGGGCTTGGACTCTGGTGTTGCCTGAAATACACGCTCAGACAAGAGTCATTGTACTTGCTCCTTCAGGTTGTCCTTTATGGCAGTCATGATAGTCCACTGGCCCAGCTGACTCAAACCCAGAGTCCAAGGTCAGGGGTGGGAACTCTAGTTAGGTTAATAAATTTCAGTATTCTTTGGTCACAGACTGTACCTCAAGTCTTGATCATCTTTCTTGCAAATTCCCCGTTAGCCACAAGGAAATGCCACCCAACGGTGTATAATTAACAGAGCTCAGATCCATTAGTAGTAGAGGTAAGGCCGATTGCAGGGCCATGTTTGTCATAGGCCACCAGATGGGAAACAGTGGGTTACCAGGAAGCATCATGATATAGCTGGTCAAGGGGGACTAGGAGGGAAAAGACTATGGCAAGTCATTTACCTGCTCTGGGCCTTAGTTTCTTCATCTTTAAAATGTGCTCATTGAATTGGATTAACATTTCCAAAGTATGTTTTAAGGAGTAGTAGTAGTTCCACGGGATATGAATAAGTGTTACTGCTGGGGGAAAAAGGTTACGTGGTCAAATAATTTTGGAGAATGCTGGATTAAGGCAAGGTAAATAGGTCTCTTTACTACAGGATTTCTCAAAAGCCTTAACACGCCTATGTGCATGCTTAATTTTTGATAAGAATAAAGCATGCCATGTTTTTGCCAAGCACCCCAAGGGACTAAAATTTTTTGTGAATACCAGACTTGATGGTCTTGAACATTCTACCTATGAGGGAGGGAGAACTCATATAAAATTTTGGTATGGTTAAAAAGAAAATAAGTAAATTTCTTAACTCTTCTGGGCCCTAGCCATATACAAGGCTACAGTTTGTGGAGTGAGCCACCACTTACTCACCTGTAATTGGGAGGCTATCATGTGCATCTGCAACCTGGAAGTCTCAAGGTTGGAGTCATCAACTGGATTAGGTCACTGCCCCCAGAAGCCCCTAGTAACCTGCACAAAGACACTGGGAAGATGGTCCCTAATAAGTAAGCATTCATGAAGATGGCAACAGTGATCCATTGCTTAGATGACTGCCTTGCAGAAGGCCAGGGACTGGCAAATTTTGAGAGCGATAGTAACGTGGCAACTGGAATGCTGCTGAAATATGGAAGACGAAGGTGGACCTGGCATTTGGGGAGATCAGCAGCCAGAAGGGCAGGAGAATGGGCAGGTGGGGGCTAGGGCACAAAAGCCAAATGTTCTACTTTACAGTGTTGTTTACTGTGGGTCTTGCCTCTACCCTAGTTACAGTGATGTGTCCAGTTCCCAATTAGCAAGGCCTAATTCTCCTTAATCAATTATGGGTTACAGATTCATCTGTGGGAAAGGATGGTTTGTGAAATTTTGCTTTCTATGACTTGACATGTCCAGGAAGTTGATGAGCACTGCAGCAACTCGTTTTTAAATGGATTTCCAGTGTGAGATTTTAGTTCTTGAAATATTAAGGTCATTAGAAACACAACATGTACAATTTTGTGAACTTCATTACCTATGAGAATGGGAACTTTTAAAATTCCATAGGCCCTGCTCCCTAGAGAAGAATCAACCCCCAGAACCAGGAAATAAAAAAAACTGAAGGGGACTACATACTTCTTCAATCCAAAATAAAAAGGACAAGTAGCAGAGCTTCACCTAAAATCAATAAATCAAAATATGCTTTCAGATCCAATTTTGCCTTGCTCACCATATGTACAGACTTTTGGCATCAAAGAGTTTACTGAGCAACTTACTTAACAAAGATTTTCTTCTACGCTTCTGCAGTGCTCCCCACATCCCTGAGCTGCTTCGTGTCACTGATGCTAAGTTTTGCAAGGCAGGCTGTATATTTCACACCCAAGCCCAAGCATATTTCAGATCTGTCCCAAAGCTTCTGTGTACCTCAGCTGTTTCTAAAGTAAAAATTCTCAGCCTTTTCCCTGTGCTAAGTACTACATCAACATGAGATTGCTTTACGAATGATGATTTAAATGGGCACATCTTTTAAAATTTAATTATGTAATAATTTGCACCCTTGTATGAACTAACCAGTGCTCCTTAACAGGTAAATTCATTAAATCAGTAACATCCTGGCTGTTACAGTGGCTGATGGCACTGTGCACTGTGCCTGTAGCATGTATGCAGGCACAAGGAGCATGGCTGAGGTGGGGGAGCCAGAATCCAGAGCTCACTTTGCTTCCCAAGCCCTGTGGGCCATATGAAGCCTCCTCTGACAAGAGAAAAGGATGCCCTTTCCCAGGCCATCAAAGGCATGTTACAGGCCAGCAGAGGTTCTATTGAAGGTCCATCATTTCTCCCATTAGTGTTATGATGACTTTCTTAATTAGTTTACAGATGCTTATATAGTTCCTGAATATGCCATTTTTACCCATATTTGAGAACAAATAAATTGCAGATTCCTTTCTTAAGGAAAGTCAGTAAGACTATTCAATTTACTATTAAATGCCATTTAAATGCTACTTAACCTTTGTATTAATATTGAAAAACATTTTAAACTGTTAAATTATAAGAATATTTATAACATCATGTTTTCTTCCTAACAGCGTCTTATTAAAGGTATCACTCCAGAAACACCGACAGAAATTCCCTGTGGGGATATCCACTTGAACGCTGTGTAAAACATCAACGAAAGGAAAATGGCTTCCCAACAAGCTCTTCCTCCAGTTCTGACAAGTCACACCTCGCCTTCCCCCTCTAAGTCAATGAGCTGCCAGCTAAGCCTGCCGATGGAAGGGCCTTCTTCATAGAGACACAGTCCCAAAAGACTATGGTGCCCAGACTCTTATGGCCTCCAGCCACTTATTTCTGTGAAATCTCCCAGACATGTTATCATGTTAGACTCTGTGATGCAGCTGAAGTGGACTGCTTTGGATGTGGGAGGGTGTGTATGGAGGTGATGAAAACCACAATATCGTCAGTTAGGATTAGGTTTAGGATCAAGTCTGTGAAAGTCTCCTGTATCATTCCTTGTTACGATCATCAGTATTTAACATCGTTTGCTTCCAAAGGTTTCACTGTTCATGAATGCATAAACCATTTAGAAGAAAACAGGGATACTGTCTTGCTAGCCATATATTTCCTGAGTAGCATAGAATTCTACTATAGCTGGAATCTACTAGAACCCTGTAACCTGTGTACTGCTCTGGAGTCAGGAGAGGAAGATGTAAGAAGCTAAGCTGAAAAATAATGTGTACATGTGAGCATGTGTGTTTGTGTATACTGTTGTTCCAGTGTATCCCTATCTCCATTCTAATACTTTGGGCCCATTACAAACTTTATGAATTTCCTCTAGTTTTTCTTACATTAACAAATTCCACCTACTGAAATTTGTATGTATGTTATTATTTGAAGGGTATAATTACTACAACACAATCTGCCACCCGCTCCTTTTCCAATGAACTTTAGCCCATACATCTTCCTTTATGGGCCATGCTTTAGTATTTCTTGCACTTCACTGCCATCTTCTTGTCTCTCTCTGCTAAACATTCAGGATAATGTTCCACAGGCAAATCTGGCCTATTTCATTAGTCACTGTGGCTTGGCTATGAACTACTTTGAAGATGAATATTGATAAATGCATCTTCAGTGTTCAGTTGACTATCTGGTTTAAGCTCTACTTCAAATGACTCAGTTTAACCATTAAGGTTACTTGGCTTTGTGAAGAATGGATAAATCAAATTTTCACAGAGTGTAGAGCTCTGGTACCCTGACCTAAACCAAGGTCATCCTCAACCCAAAAGTAATTGGAGAATCTGGGTTAGCCTTAAATGAACCTCCCCCCAACCCCTTGACCCTTCCTGGTTGGCTACCAGGATACTGAGCCCTCCAGATAATTTTTAAGACTGAGTCTAAGTAAGCCTGATTGGAAAAGGGTCAGTTAAGTGAATAACCTTACACGCCACATAAAACCCTTAATACAGATCAAGTACATTTGACCTTCAGTGGCTTGGGACTCTCAGATGCATAAGTAGAGAAGCAAATTTTACCTTGTAGTGTGAGATTTCCTTACCAAAATCTTAAAGGGAGTAAAGCCTAGTCAATGATAAAAGGACTCAATGATCTGGCCCCATATCACATCAGTCCTCTATATAAATCTAACTTAATCCTAACCTTATAGAAAGATCTATATAGCAGAAGCCTAGTTTAATCCAATTATAGAGCTTCCTCCCTTGGCTTCCTTTCCCCAACAATATTCTCTGGCCATCTTCCTGTATTCCCCCTACATTCTTCTATTGCTGATTCTTTGCTTTTCCTAGCAGAATATTTTCCTCATAGATGTTAGCTGCTGAGAAGTTTCCCAAAATATTAGGGGAAAAGAGAGGGGGATTTAAAAACGACTCTTAACTGACCTACCTTCATTATCTTCACTCTTTCATTCCTTCCTGCTACCTCATGTCTTCTCTTTGCTTTCTAGCATGCTGAAAAGAGAGAGGTTATATAAGTGGCAGCATATTCAGTAGTAAACAGCTTTGCAAATTTAAGAACTTGCTTTATAAATATATTCAGATATGTATTCTCCCCATCCCACACACACTTATGCATTTTCCAAAGATATCATTTTTTAAAAAGCACTTTTTCAAACAAAGTTTTGTCAAGCCAGGTGTTATACAGATGTTTTGAAAAGTTTTCAAATGTCACTAGACAGGAAAAAATCCAACATCTCTCCTCAGCATAGTTTGCATTTACTTGACCCCTATTTATCAATACTATACCATGGATGTTTTTTTTAAGGAAAACTTGAGTTGGTAAATGGACTTTAAAATAATCTTTTAAAGACCTTTTACATCTAATGTAGCATTTACATAAAAGTAAAAACTAAAAATGGAATGAATTGTAAAGTTATTTAAGTACTGAAGTTAATTTTTTTTCTGTGATTTTATTAGTGAGAAATACCTGAGAAATAGGCAAGACACAAGCAAAGGCATGGAGGCAGTTCAGTTGATTGAGGTTGTTCCTATATGTTGACATGTAATGGAGTCCAAAGAATTCATCTTTATTCCAAAAAACTTGCAACCCATTTAAAACTTATTCCATTTGTTGTGTGGAATGCATATGACTTGTAACCTAAATTCATTGCCCTGGCTGCCCCATGTAGAGATGGATGCAAAGACCCCAACAAACCCAAAGTCAATGTATTAGCTCCAAAATCAAACAATGACAATCAAACCAAATAATGAATCTCATATTAAGGCAAAAAGTTATTCTTGAGATGAGTCACTCTCTCATCGTCCCTGCTTTTTAGGAAACTTGTTAATTTGGTGCCACCAACCTCAATATTTAAGTGTAAGTATGAATTTCCATTTAATTCACCCACCCCACCCTGACCCCTTAAAAGGGAGATTATTCTCCTAGAATTAGAACCATATTCTTTTGATAATTAGGAAAGGCTGACCTGATACATTGTATCTGTTGTATAACTGATCTGGAGGTCACTGTCAAGCAAAGCTTAAAACCATGGAATGCAGTGGCTTAACTGTGCTGTTCTTACACATTTTAGACAATGCTTAGCTACCCAGTGGTACAATCCACACCTGGTTCCTTTCATAGCATGTCTCTTTGCTCATAAATCAACATCTGGTGCTTAAGATATCATTAAATAAGGCAGTATTCAGAAGGCATTTTCTACCCTCCCTTTTTTCTTTTATTGTCAGAGATGGATGGGGAAGTGAAATAGCAGATTCCTCAGAGAGACTATACTACAACCTGTCATCCCCATAAAGCAATAAAAGCAAAATAGTCCTATGCTAAGTGGAAGAAGTTGTATACTTTTTTTTTTTTTTTTGCGGTACGTGGGCCTCTCACTGTTGTGGCCTCTCCCGTTGCGGAGCACAGGCTCCGGACGCGCAGGCTCAGTGGCCATGGCTCACGGGCCCAGCCACTCCGCGGCATGTGGGATCTTCCTGGACTGAGGCACGAACCCGTGTCCCCTGCATCGGCAGGCGGACTCTCAACCACTGCGCCACCAGGGAAGCCCAGAAGTTGTATACTTTAAAGTCATCATTATTTAAAAACGCAAGGAGAGTTACACAAAAGGCTCTAAATTAGGAAGGGGAACTTAGAAAATGCTTGCTTGAGAAGTATGTTAGAGACTGAAATTTATAAATCCAAATATGGAAAGAAACCCATTAAGACAGGGAATATTCTTACACTGTGGAAAGCTTTCCTGGTCCACTTGAAACATTCTGAATTCTTTTCTTCAATATCAGAGATAAGTCTGATATTTATTAAAATTTGTCACGTTCAGTTCCATGGAAGGACTATTTTAAAAGCTCTAAATCTTTTTTTCTTACTTTTTATAGTATCACCTTTTCCCCTCATTGCTTAACTGTCTCTAAATTTCAATGATAGGACAATATTTTAAAGTTCAGATAACTACATTTAGAGGCAGAAACAAACCTAGCTAATTTCTCTACTTTTCTTGGGATCTGGAAGTTTCTAAAGGAAGGTGAGCTTAAGTTTTATTTCCTCTCCTAGAATGAAATAATGCCCTTCTCAATTGTTTAGTAGGCATTTACCACAATGGAAAAGATGGAATCTTAAATATGTCTTTCCTTTTGTTACATACAGTTATAATTCATTCAGTACTGTTTCTACATTAGGTGTTTCAACACAAATCATCTTTTCAGGAGAAGTCTTTATTTTTTGGAAATAATTCACAGTATATTTCAATTGGAATTTCAGGTTGTATTTCTCTTACCAACACATCATAAAATTCACACCAAATTGCTCTGCCACCAATGCAAGTTTTTCCCTTAAGTTATCAAAAAGAGATTATTTCATTGGCCAAATCTAATTTGGAACCAGTGTGCATTGGTGGGGCATGTCATCAGAAGAAAGTTTTATGTCTGCTGAACTAAGAAGAACCTTATCATTTAGGATACAGAAAAAATGATTTCAGTCCTTCAGTTCTACAACTGAAGACTACAATTATAGTAGATAATTTATTTCTAACAATTTGTAAACACTGACAGTCCAAACAACAAATATTTAGGAAGGAGCAGCTAGCCCATCTCTATGCTAAAATACCTAAATTTCCATAAATAAATAAGAACATCTGCTGTTTTTTTTTAAAAAAACGATTTGATTCTTACTCAAACTCTAATATGGTAAGTGTACCTTATCTTAAAACTTGATACATGAAAAATGCAAAGTTTAAAGGATAAAATTAGGGACTTTACATAAGAATTTGCAGTTATTTCTCCAGTGGCATTTAAAATATGATTTGATTTACAAAAAACATTTTCAGGATACTTTGTGTGTTGAACATATCAATGAGGTGCTTCAAAGTGTGGATTATATACAGTTAGTTGAATTATATAAATGGTATTTCTTTTTCCTCATCTTTCCTTTCTTCTTCCACATTATTTAGAGCTAAGAAAAATAAATTTCTTCCACTATTCACCTGTCAACAGTGATAATATGAAATTTTCCATGAAACATTATTTTTTACATGAAACGTGTTTATTTTTAAACTTCAGTGACAGAATTAAACCTGTTTTATTTATACAAAATAGGAGTCCCCTCTTTAAGATGCATGAAATGTCCATGTATACATTTATGCAGTTTAGTCATAAATGTTCCAAACTATATTTTAAGGTATCAGTAAATGCCTTTTGTTGTGAACTATTACTGTAATAACTCATAACATCATGATGAATAGATTCTGTCTCATTAAAAAACAAAACAGAACAAAACCAAAAAAACCTTTCCAAACTCTTAAGGTTAAAAGAAAAATCTTAACTGTATATTGTCAAAACATTTACACATCCCCCAAAACATCACTGCATGTGGGACTTCCCTGGTGGCACAGTGGTTAAGACTCCATGCTCCCAATGCAGAGGGCCCAGGTTCAATCCCTGGTCTGGGAACTAGATCCCACATGCATGCCACAACTAAGAGTTCGCATGTCACAACTAAGGCACCGGTGAGCCACAACTAAGGAGCCCGCCTGCCACAACAAAGGAGCCCGCCTGCCACAACAAAGGAGCCTGCCTGCCACAACTAAGACCAAACGGAACCAAATAAATAGATATAAAATCACTGGATGTGATTTGCAAATACTTAGCATCAAAAGTACCTAGAGTTAGAGATATTAAATTTCAGTAAAGCTAAATAAATTACTACAATTTTTGCAATTTGTGCAGAGCTTCAGTTTATAATGTGCTTTCACATAGATCATCTCATTTGATCATCAGAACTCTGGGTGACATGGGTGACAGTGTTACTTCCCCCATTCTGCAGATAAGGAACCTGAGGCTCAGAGAGGTCAGTTGATTTGCCCAGGTTCACACAGCTGGAAAGTTCTAGAACAGGCCTTATACCTAGGTTTTCTGATTGCAGGCCAAACATTACTTGCATGTCTTTCTTTAAAATCATCACCCATATAAAACTCTTAAAGAGAGCATAGGCAAAACATTCTATGACATAAATCATGCCAATGTTTTCTTAGGTCAGTCTCCCAAGGCAATAGAAATAAAAACAAAAATAAACAAATGGAACCTAATCAAACTTACAAGCTTTTGCACAGCAAAGGAAACCATAAACAAAACGGAAAGACAACCTACAGAATGGGAGAAAACATTTGCAAATGATGCGATGACAAGGGCTTAATCTCCAAAATATATAAACAGCTCATACAACTAAACAACAAAACAAACAACCCAATTGAAAAATCAGCAGAAGACCTAAACAGACATTTCTCCAGATGGCCCTAGGCACATGAAAAGGTGCTCAACATCACTAATTATTAGAGAAATGCAAATCAAAACTACAATGAAGTACCACTTCACACTGGTCAGAATGGCCATCATTAAAAAGTCTACAAATAACAAATGCTGGAGAGGGTGTAGAGAAAAGGGAACCCTCCTACACTGTTGATGGGAATGTAAGTTGGTGCAGCCACTATGGAAAACAGTATGGAGGTTCCTCAGAAAACTAAAACTAGAACTACCATATGATCCAGCAATCCCACTCCTGGGCATATATATCTGGACAAAACTATAATTAGAAAAGATACATGCACCCCTATGTTCATAGCAGCACTATTTACAAATAGCCAAATGTCCATCGACAGATGAATGGATAAAGAAGTGTGGTACATATATACAATGGAATAGTACTAAGCCATAAAAAATAATGCCATTTGCAGCAACACAGATGCAGCCAGAGATCATCATACTAAGTGAAATAAGTCAGAAAGACAAATACCATATGATATCACTTACATGTGGAATCTAAAATATGGCACAAATGAACATATCTACAAAACAGAAACAGACTCACAGACACAGAGAACAGACTTGTGGTTGCCAAGGGGGAGGGGAGAGGGGGAAGGATGGACTGGGAGTTTGGGGTTAGTAGATGCAAACTATTACATTTAGAATAGACAAACAGCAAGGTCCTACTGTATAGCACAGGGAACGATATCCAATCTCTTGGGATAAACCATAATGGAAAATATTAAAAAAAAAATAATGTAGGGACTTCCCTGGTGGCGCAGTGGTTAAGAATCCGCCTGCCAATACAGGGGACACAGGTTCGAGCCCTGGTCTGGGAAGATCTCACATGCTGCAGAACAAATAAGCCCGTGAGCCACAACTACTGAAGCCCACAAGCCTAGAGCCCGTGCTCCGCAACAGAAGAAGCCACCACAATGAGAAGCCTGCGCACGGCAACGAAGAGTATCCCCCGCCCGCCGCAACTAGAGAAAGCCTGCATGCAGCAGTGAAGACCCAACACAGCCAAAAATAAATAATTAAAAAAAAAAGAATGTATATATTACTGAGTCACTTTGCTGTACAGCAGAAATCAACACAACATTGTAAATCGATTAAAAAAATGTCTTAACTAAAAAAAAACATCATCCATAGAAGCCAAAATACAGATGCTAAATTCAAAAAGGAAAATCATGAAGGATGTGTTTCCAACAAACAAGGACATCTCCTACATAACCAAAATAGGACCATCAAAATCAGGAAAGTAACATTGATACATTACTGTCATCTAATCTCAGACACCATTCAATTATGTCCTTTTACCAAAAGGTTCCAGTCTAGAACCACACGTTCATGTCTCTTTTGTCTCCCTCAGTCTGCAACAGTTTTCCAGACTTTCCTTGTTTCATGAACTTGACACTTGAATATTACAAGCTAGTTACTCTGTAGAGTTTCTCTCAATTTGATTTGATACTTCACTCATGATTAGATTCAAGCTAATATACATTTTTGGCAGAAATATCACAGGAATGATGTTGTGTTCTCAGCACATTCTATCAGGTTGAGTATGATTCAATTTTTGTCCCCATACTAGTGATATTAACTTGAATCACTTCATTAAGGTGGTATCTGCCAGACTTTCCACCAAGTAAAATTCCTTTTGTTTTTGTAATTAATATTTTGTAGGGGGTTTACTCTGAGACTGTGCAAATACACTGTTGTTCCTCATCTAACTTTCATTTTTTACGGATTCTTATTTTATTCAATGGATTATAATCAATTATTATTCATTTTGATGCTCAAATGGTTTCATATTTAGCCAGTGAGAATCCTTTCAAGCTGGCTCCGGTATCCTTTGACATGTCCCCATCATTCCTGGAACACTCACTTCCTTACCTTCTGGAGTAAGATGTTACAGTATCATCTTGTACTTTCTCTGCCACAGCCATTTCTCCAAGAAGTCCTGGTTTCTTTCAGTGAAGAATATATTTAGAAACCGAGATCTAGATGCCAGGTATGCTCATTGGAGTGTCACTGATCCCGTCTTCTCACATGTGTGCACAAAAACACACATTTTCATCTATTATTATTTCTCAATCTTGAAAACTATATGAGTTTATACCAGTAACTCCAGTTCCAAACCAACACTACAAAGTTCATTCTCATTTTCTCTCTTCATGTTTATAACTCCTTCTAGGGCATTGAGAAACCTGGCTCCCATTATAACAAATATATTTACTTTTGATCAATATCCCTGAATGTAAGCAATATTCCATTGCTGCTGTCACTGCCGTCTACACAGCCCCCCTCCCCTTTTTTTTTTTCGGTATGCGGGCCTCTCACTGTTGTGGCCTCTCCCGTTGCGGAGCACAGGCTCCGGACGCACAGGCTCAGGGGCCATGGCTCACGGGCCCAGCCGCTCCACGGCATATGGGATCCTCCCGGACCGGGGCACAAACCCGTGTTCCCTACATCGGCAGGCGGACTCTCAACCACTGCGCCACCAGGGAAGCCCTACATAGCCCTTTTTACCCCATTCAGGTTCTGACACCTTATGCTGGGACTGTCCCTGTACAAATGCCCTTCTCACCGTGCTCAAGCTGACATCCCTTGGTGGGCAGTCACCATCACCATCCACTGCACAGATGCCTCCCCCTCCACCACTTGGGCTCAGATATCCTGAATGGACCTCCTTTCTGCATGGATTACCCCTCACATTCATTTGGGCTGCTCCTTCACGATGCTCTTCACTGTGTTTTAGTGACACCCAGCTCTGGGTCATGATAGCTTTACCTTGCTCAGCCCCACTTAATGGCTTTTGGATTGAATTGTTAGGGAAGGGATGGTGAAAAAGGAAGAGGACCGGTTTACATTCATTAATTGTTACAATTATAGCCTAAGAAACCCATAGTCTTTTCTTAAGGGGCAGAGAGAGGAATGGGATTAGCAGTATAGTGGGATGGGCAAAGCTTGGACAAAGCATCTCCCAAGACAGAAACTTCAGTATTAAAGTGTATCTCTAAACTCTTTTTCCAAAATCTTTCCTGCTTAGTATTCCTTTGATTCTTAAGGCTTTGTCTTCTTAACACAATTAAGAAGACTCTAGCACATCTGGTACATAGCCCCCAATTTGCTGAATACATGAAAATAATGCATACTTCATGTCATTTGTCTGGCCTAGTTTCCCTCCATAGTAAGTATGGCTCATGTCATACATTTTACCAAAAGCAAAAAAACTTTTCTGCACCTGTGTTAAGAGCAACTAGATAGAATTGAGAAGACAAGCTCAAGTCCTTTCTCATCCACTACCAAGCTAAGGAACCTTATTTAAGTCACTCAACTTTACTGGCCCCATCTCCTCATGGGTAATAATATACATATATACACACAATATATATACATATGATATATATACACACTAGTATTTACTGTGTGCTAACGTCAGGCACAGCATTACATACATTGTTTCAAGCAATCCTCACATCAGTCTTATGAAAGAGACCCTTTTATTATCCTCATATTACAAATAAGGAAAAAATAAAGTTCAGAGAACTTAATTTGTCCAAGATTATGCAGCAAGTGGTGGACCCAAGATTTCCAAATCTCAGCTATTAAACCTGATGTCATACCATCTTAAAAACATTTTAAATTCGAGGGGTCATAGATGATTTCTAAGTTCATCCTTGTTTTAAAATTCTAATTTTAAGAAATACTTAACAGATATTAAAGTAAATGAAGTTAAAACAATGAAGTAAAAACTTTTCTAAACGTTCACTCATGCCAGCTATTACAGTAGGTACTGGGCATACAAAGTTGAGACCAGATCTTTGCCTTCAAACAACTAACATACAATCATTATACCATAATGCTGTGATGGTATTACCCACAGAATTAAAAGGAAACACAGGTGTGGCTGAAACAAAGAAAGGTATTATAAGAGGTTTTCTGGAGGCAATCACACTTCAGTTTTAAAAATAAGGAGTTAGGCAGAAACATGACTTTCCAGGCAAAGCGATTAGTATGTGAGAAGGCACGGTTACCTTGAAACAGCATTGTGTAATTGGTATGATTGGAACAGGAGTAAACAAGGGGAGGGAGAAGGAAAATTAAAGACACTGAATCACAGGAACAGCTGTTTACCAATTCATGATAATTTCTTTTAAGTACAGTATTTTAGACCTCATATATTTAAAAGAACACGTATCTAGCAACAAATATAATGAACCCCTTGTTTATACTGGTCCAAATAATTCGTTATCAAAGAACTGCTGCCCTGTGCATAAGCCATTTGACTAATCAACATCTACATATTCTTCCTATAGAAATGACTAAGATTAACCAGCATAGCCAACATTCCTCCATTCATATGTTAAAAATCTTAAATTACAAAAATGTTTACTGTGAGATATCTTATGCATACAGAATAATATATAAAACACATTTACAATTGATAGAGTGAACAGCCAAGTAACTACCACCCAGGTCAAAAAACTATTGCCAGGGGCTTCCCTGGTGGCGCAGTGGTTGGGAGTCCACCTGCCGATGCAGGGGACACGGGTTCGTGCCCCGGTCCGGGAAGATCCCACATGCCGCGGACCGGCTAAGCCTGTGAGCCATGGCCGCTGAGCCTGCGCGCCCGGAGCCTGTTGCTCCGCAACGGGAGAGGCCACAACAGTGAGAGGCCCGTGTACCGCAAAAAAAAAAAATAATTAGGCAGGACTTCCCTGGTGGCACAGTGGTTAAGAATCCACCTGCCAATGCAGGGGACACGGGTTCAAGCCCTGGTCCGGGAAGATCCCACAGGCCGCAGAGCAACTAAGTCCGTGCGCCACAACTACTGAAGCCCGCGCACAGAGCCCATGCTCTGCAACAAGAGAAGCCACTGCAATGAGAAGCCTGCGCACCACGACGAAGAGTAGCCCCCACTCGCCGCAGCTAGAGAAAGCCTACACGCAGCAACAAAGACCCAGCGCAGCCAAAAATAAATAAATAAAATTAAAAAACAATAGGCAAAAGAAACAGATACTTCAAAAATGATATCAAAATGCTAATAAATATGAAAGTCATCAGGGAACCCCAAAATAAAACCATGAGATACCATCACACCCACCAGAACGGCTCAAATTAAAGGACAAAAAGACAAAGGTTAAACAATTACAAGTGTAAGCAAGAATGTGAAGCAACTGTAACTCTCATACATTGGAGTTTATTTTGGAAAACTGACATTACCTATTATCATGAACATATACTTACCCTATGGATCAGCAATTCCATTCCTAGGACCTACCCAATCAAAACATATATATGTACATACTAGAAGACAAATGTAAGAATGTTCCTAGAAGCATTATTCATAATAACCCCCAAATGGAAATAACTCAATGGCCATCAACAGTAGATGGATAAATATTATACAATCAAGAAAACAAGCAAAATTAATCTATGGTGTTAAAGGCAGGGAGTACGCTGGGAAATGGTTTGAGGGGAGCTTCTGTGGGGCAGGTAATGGTCTCTTTTTGAACTGGGTATGTTCACTGTGTAAATCCATTAAATTATGTACTAATGATATATGGACTTTTCTTTGTTATCCTACAATTTTTAAAAGCTTACTAAGAATATTCTGGTGATTTTTGGCACAGACTTATCAGAGGTGGAACCTTTTTGTGTCAAGTAGGGCTTTTTTGGTAGAAATCCAAATCCAATCGGCCCAAGAGAAAAATACTGGTTTAAACATCGAAATATGATCTACTAGAGCCAAAGTTTCAAAAGCAATCATCAGATCTTTGTCCTTCTCACCTCTCATTTCTGTTTTCTTTTGTGTGGGCTTTATTCTGTCAGGCAGTCAGGCACTCATTTTCCCATGTAACTCTGGAATTACTTCATCTTCACAGTCCAGAATTCTACTGGAAAACATCACTTTAAGTTATGACAAGTCTCAGAATTGGCCTATCTTGAGTCACATACCTTCCTGGAGCTCTTACAGCCCCATTTGAAACACTGGACTAAGAGCAGTGAAGGGTACTTTCCCAAGTGAAAATCAAGGCACTATTCTCAGAAATGGGGGAATGAATACCAAAGAGGCAAAAACATCTGTACATCTGGGGAAGGAGAGAGAAGAAATCCTTAATTTGCAGTTTCTCCCTGAGTTATGTCAAACTTGGTTAATAAAAGTATTATGTAACAGAGCTATCACATGATCCAGCAATCCCATTCCTGGGTACATATCCAGAAAAAAACAAAAACTCTACTTGGAAAAGATACATGCACCCCAATGTTCATAACACTATTTACAATAGCCAAGACATGGAAACAACTCAAGTGCCCATCAACAGGCTGGCTTAAGAAGATGTGGTATATATACACAGTGGAATATTACTCAGCCATAAAAAAGAATAAAATATTGCCATTTGCAGCAACATGGGTGGATCAAGAGAAGAACATGCTTAGTGAAGTCAGAGAAAGACAAATACTGTATCACTTATATGTAGACTCTAAAAAATAATTCAAATTAATCTACATACAAAACAGAAAGACTCATAGACCTAGAAAACAAGCTTATGGCTTCCAAAGGGGAGAGGGAGGACAGGAGGGACAAATTAAGAGTATAGGATTAACAGATACAAACTACTGTACATAAAATAAATAAGCAATAAGGCTTTACTATATAGCACAGGGAATTACATTCAGTATCTTCTAATAACCTATAATAGAATCTAAAAAAAAAAACTGAATCACTTGCTATATACCTGAAACACAATAATGTAAATCAATTACACTTAAATAATTTTGTTTTTTAAATATGTAACTTTTCCTATCTAAACCATCCATGCTGCTTTGAGTCTCTGAATTACTGGGAGAGGGAAATCAACAGTTTCTTATCAGATCTCTCCACCTCCAGTCTCTTTCTCCTAGGCTTTATCTTGCATACTACAGTCAAATGAAACCTTCCCAATATATGGCTTTAGTATGACAACCCTAACAAAGGAATCCAATTCTCCACCAAAGTTGAAGATTTTTAGCCTGTCACTCATGGTCTTTCATGATCTCACCCTAATTCTTTCACAGTTACATTATACTACACCCCTCTGTGTACACAAAGTCAGTGCTTTTGAAGTGTTTGTCACTGTCACTGATATATTTTAAATTATTAGGGTGTAACTGATATTTAATATGTCAGTCAAGAGATACAGGCATTAGCTTTCTTGCTACTTTTCCTTTCTGGTTTAAAAAGTATAACAAAATGATTTATGAATGTTAAATTTGATCTTTTATATATATTTTCTTAAAGACAATATTCTTACTAAACTACGTTTATCCTTCTAAAATAAGACAATGTGGTAACTCTTCATGAAGTATGAGAGATAAAAATAGCACTTTCTTAATGGGAAGACTGTTAAGAGAACTGTTTTCTCCGTATGATTCATCCTTTTCACATGAATAAATTATTTACAGTTTATAACTTCAAATGGTTAAGTTTCAAAGACTTAGTACAGAAATTTTAGTTTTATTTTGATATTTAAATAGAAACTCTAATAAGACGTACTATATTTTTTAGAGTATATTAAACAAGACATGTTCATAAACAGGCCACCTGGATCTTAGGTAATTTCTTTAGGCTGGTATCTCCATCTTTTCACCCTCAGCTAAAACTGATTTATACACATAACCAATTTACTAACTTGCTAGGGTTTCAGAATTAAAGTGATTTTTAATTAAAAAAAGAGGAATTACAGCATGACAGGAATGACATTATTTTTAAAATAAAATATAAGCTTCAATTAAACATGCAAATATATCACTATTTTTATTTTCATTTAAGTGAGTATGTTGTGGGCTAAAAAACTTAGACAAGATGTGTGATCTGTATTTTACACTTTAATACAAATTTTAGAACATAAAGTAAAACAATATTCTCTGTTCAAATCCACATATTTTTATCTGAAACATGACATTTATAAAACAAACAGCTCCTGCAACAAATGCAACACAGAAGAGTTATTTAAATTATTTTTTAATGGTTGTAGTGGAGCCAATTTTCCTCATTAAGCACCTACGGGGATTCAGCACTCTCTTTAGGTTGTTTGACTATAACCAAGAATGTGGTATTGATAAGTAAATATTATATACTAATTTAGTTAAACATTCAAGATAAAAGGACTGACTTCTGACTTAAACCTAAACCAAAAATGAATTTTGAAAATATATTTTAAAATACCCTCCCAACCACTGTTAACACACTCCTTTATGTGTTCACTCAACATTTTCCAGGAATTATAATTTTCTGTGTTTCCATAGGTCTTCCTATTGGGGCAGTTATCAATCATCTTCTTTCTCAATATATGTCTTTGCATTAACCCGTGCCATTTGCCGGGCCAAGTATCTGTCTCTCGCTGACATTACAGTTTCTTCGTTGCTCCGCTTTGCAAACTTGTTCACTGTCTCGTGTGGCGTCTCTTGTTCTTTGCCAGTCCCTTGGCATTTCTCTGTGAATCTGTGTTTTGCTCCCAGTGATGTTTCAGAACTAGAGGGTTTCTCTGGGTTTCTTTCTTTGTCCTTTTCCATGTTTCTCATTTTATTGGCTCTTTCCTGGTTAAGAAACCTATCCTTTGCCCTAGAATTTGGGCTTTCCTTTCTTTCTTGATTTCTTTCTGAAGATTGAACACTTACTTCTCGGTTTTCTCTATCTCTGTATTTATCACTGTTTTCATATCTTTCTTTCCTTGCTTTCATATGCTCTTCCTTTTCTTTGCTTTTCTCTTCCTTCTCTCCTCCTTTCTCAATGTGTTGGTCATAATCATTTCGTTGTCTGTCTCTTTCTTGTTCTCTTGAGGGGTATTTCTCCCTGTCTTTCTCCCTTTTCCATTCCCTATCATTTCTTTCTCTCTGGTCTCTTCCCCTCAGTCTATCTTCTTGTTCATGCCTCTTCCAGTGTGAATCTCTGTAACTGGCCTCTCTGTGCCTATGGGAATCCTTCTTTTCTTTTTGGTAATCACGGTCAGTGTAATAGTTGTCCTCCCTGGATTGTCTCTCTTGGTGCTGATCTTCCCTTTTCTCATGTCCTCTTGACTTGGAACTTTTTGTGTGGTATTTGGTACCATGCTCTCTTTCTTCACTAGATGACCGTGAGTGGGTATGACTTCTGTGATGCCTGGAGTCATTTTTTAAGGTCTCTGTGCCCTTTTCCCTTCTGCAGTTCACTTTATTATCTTCTTCCATTTCATCATCCTCACTGCTCTTAGCATCAAAGTCACTGTCTGCATCTGGGTTTTCCTCTACTTTCACAACTGTTTGGCGAATGCAGTTCTCATGAGGTGTTGTTCTGTCTTCTGAACTTACTTCATCGGAATATCCCTTTGATTTCTCTTCTTTTATCCCAGACCTTAAGAAAAATAATGTAACAGAAAATGCTACATTATCAATTATAGTAAATAAATGAAGTGTTCATATAAAGTTCATCAGTACTTAAGTCAATACACCTACATTATATAAACCTGCTGATTATCCCAAATTCGAAAAGGTGCTGCTGTCTATTTACCTTGTAAACATCTGCAAACTAGTATTTTCTAACCATTCCGAATATTTTCAATATTGGTAGAAATGAAAAAGTAAAAATCAGCCCTTCTGTATGGACCACTAGAACCTTCAGGCAGGGGTGTGTGCAAGGTCTTCATTTTTGCCAAGCACAGACAAAGAATAATTGGGAAAAGATATATTCTGAAGATAAGTACTAGTTTACAACATGAGGTTCAAGTTGTGGCTTTATTGGATTTTTATTTTATTTTTAAAAAATATTTAAAAATAGTCCTGGAAGAAAAAGATAAATTTTTTCACAGCAAAATGGTGACAAAACCTAATTCTAAGTATCACTAAATAATCCCTCTCATGACTGAAAAGGCACCAGCATCCTGCTCTACCCCTTGGCATCTTTTACAACAAAATGGAAATATGAGAATCTATCCAGCTATTATGATCAGTTACATTAACACTGTTTACATCACCTACATTTTCCCAGCCAATAAGCATGGTTAATTTATTTACATTACACATTTATTCTCAATAATCACTTACCAAACAAACAAAGCAACAACTATGGTTCTCTAGCAATTGCTGGCAAAAGTGTCTTGGCTAAAGGACTCACTAATAGTTAGGAATTCTATTATTAGACTCTGGGAATTGCAACTACTATATGACATTATGAAGTTTCACGGCTGGCCTCACAACAATTCCAGATGAAACTCTAATTTTTCATTCAAAAATTTCAGTCTTCAAATATGCTTTCTGAGACTCATAATTCTCATCAATTTTACAATCAAAACCTAGTAGTTGGGGTGTAATCCCTTCTCTTCATCCTTAATTCCATTCTCCTGCATCTCCTCTTTCCCTAGCAACAAAGACTCAGACCCTCTTATCTGAATGTTTCTATTCCAAAAAATGATTTCCTTAGATACAAGTTTAAGACAAATTTTACCTTCAGCTATAAACTTACACCATAATCATTTCACCATCCCCATAATATTTTATAATTTTATTCAAAAATCCTCCAATCCTTACTTTCTAGACCAGTATTAATAGAAATGTCCACAGAAATGGGAAATTCCCTGATGGTCCAGTGGTTAGGACTCAGCACTTTCACTGCCGGGGACAGGTTCAATCCCTGGTTCGGGAACTAAGATACCACAGGCTGTGCAGCAAGGCCAGAAAAAAAAAATGTCTACATAGTAATGTCCATATATCTGTGCTGTCCAATATGGTAGCCACTAGCCAAATGTGGCAACGGAATACTTGAAATGTGACTGTTGTGACCAAAATTTTAGATTTAATATAATTTAAATTTAAACAGCTACATGTAACTAGTGGCTACATATTGGATAATGTATTTCTAAGCCCTTGATTATGTGAATCTTATGTTTTATGGAGGCTAGGTCCTATTTATGAAAAAATATACTTCTCTTTTTGGGAGGAGATGTGGGGATATATGTATACGTATAGCTGATTCACTTTGTAATAAAGCAGAAACTACCACACCATTGTAAAGCAATTATACTCCAATAAAGATGTTAAAAAATATATATATACACTTCTCTTTTTATATACTATCTGAACATGCGTGTAGAATTACTGTAAAATAAAAATAAACTTGAACTAAAAGTTTTTTAATTAGAAAACTGTAAATCCCTAGTTATTCATTCAATTAGGTCAGGTTTGGCTAACAACACAATATGCAATACTGCAATCCTCTACTTCCAGAGAGTTAAAATGATCCCACAATCAAAAATCATGAACAGTATCTTTCTTCTAAATATTCCATATGCCACATCTCACCTGGCTTCACGAAAGCTGCATGTAGGTACTTCCTCTTCACCAACTGCTTGATTTAATAGGTGCCTATAAAATCCACTGAGATCGCTCTGCTTGGTTACATCCAAACGTGCTAAGAGAATGAAAGCAAAAGTGAGAATAATATATTCAAAAAGGCAAAATGCAGTTCAGTTTCACAGGCATAGAGTATGTAACACAGTGTATGAAGTGGTGCTCTAGATGAACACATAGTACATGCTTAGACCAAGTCTTATACATTTGGTTTTCTTCCACTTAAAGTTGATAAGCACTTGCCAATTAAGCTATTTGTAAGTACACATTTTACTTAGACCTTGAGAAACGACCACGAGTAGGAAGCAATGAAGTAAAGCACTAAGGTATTCTTTGGCCTCTGCACATCTTTGTTCTTTCTTGAATTAATGTTATTCTTTTTGTAAATGCCCAGTTAATGCTCCTTGGGTGATGTTACTCTAGTTTTCTCATCCCAGGAAATATAACTAGGATTTAAATCTCAGTTTATACTGCTTTTGACAAATGTCATGCTTTCCATGCCTTGTAATCAATGTTTTTACATTTGAAATCATTTTCTAAGGCAATGACTTGTGATAATCATAGTTTTAAGCAACAAAGTGAGACGTAATTGAAAAGTTCAGTAGAAGTAATAGTTACTAAGAGTGCAACTGTGTTTTTAGTTAAAATCTCCTGTTTTATAATATACATAACATCATATATCTTGTACCCTGCATTCATATACATAAATTATGACAACATTATAATCTAAAAGTTCAGTGATGAGCAAATGGTTAACCACAGGGCAGAACTCTCCTGTTTGTTTCCTGCTACTCCTCTCCCTCTTCCATTTCACCTTCAAGTGCAGCAGCCCTCCTTTCTCTTTCTTCCTCTTCAGCTCTCTCTTGCAGTTTTTTCTTATAAGCAGATGTTACAAATGCCTCTTTATCATCAAATTCTCCCTTTTCCATTTCTCGTTCTCTTTGTATTTTCTTTTCCATTCTTTTTTCCTGTTCCTTTTTTCTGATCTCAACTGCTTTTAGTAAGTTGTGAATGTACTTGGGCTGGGGGTAAAAATAAGATTATTTAGGAAAGAGTCAAAGATAATTAACTGCTAATATTCGATTTTTATCATGAATTTATTACTATAGAAATGCAAATAAATAGGACTGTCAACTTCTCAAAATTCAATATAAATTTACTAGCAAGATAATAAAATTCTTCTCAATAGAAATTTAAGTATAAAAACAAAAAATTATTCAAAATGGCATTTAAAAAATATCTCAAGCTAAATAGGTCATTTTCCCACTGTTTTTCTCTCCCTTTTTACAAAACGGTATTGTCTTACTTCAACAGATACGTGAATAGGAAGGCTTCTGACTAATTTTTCACATTAGTTGAAATACAATCATTTAAAATAGCAGCTTTAATATCATTTTAGAGCACCACTTTATCTGTAGATACTGTAAGATGTAAAGATCCTTAAATACCAGTCTGTGCTTTGTGAAAGAATAAGAGTGATAGAAAATTTGAACTTATTTCATTCAATCTCCACACCCTAACTTGTTTTTTCAAACTAAAAATATGACCATGTTACACTCAGATGATTCAGTTACCAGCTAGGAAGCAATAAAAAGTTATAAGACACAAACATGAACAGGAGAAGCAGCAGTACAAAGACTTTCTTAGGAAAAACTTTCAAAAAATAATCTGTAAAAGTTTTAAAGCAAAAATCCAAAATTTATAAAATTGTCAGATAATTCTCTTGCTACTGTTAGGATACTAAATATATAGTTTCCTAGGTTCTCAATCAAATCCATACTATCTGGAAGTAGGGGCTCTTCACACTTCAAATATCTAAAAGCTTTTTCTCAGATCATTCTCATGTTGAAGTAAGAGTAAGTTACAAAATGCAGGTCAAGGTCAAAGAAACTTTGTATTTTCAGCTACAAACCTTTCGGTCTTTTCCCAAAAGCAATTTTGGATTACTTTCTTCCTTTTTTTTCTTCATTTCATCATAAATACTGTCATATTCATATACAGTAGAATCTTCTGCAAGGGCCTTTTGGATTTCCAGTTTGGTCTTTAAAGAAAATATTGAACATGTTTCAAAAATATGAGCCAACTAATAGATACTACAAAAAGTCTAAGTAATCCTTTTGAGACAGGATCATAAATCAGAAATATATCATAAAAATTGTATCAATCACATTTTAAACTTAAAGCACTTAGAATAGAGCCTGACAGAGAGTTAAGTGTTCAGTAAACATTATTATCTATTCACTTGTACATAAATAGAATTATCTACAAAAGGACCAGGGTATGACTTAGAAACACCTAACCTTAATTTTGAGATGCCTATATTACATATTAAACTTCCATATCATTTTTACTTGTGTTACCAAATAAAATGTTCAAGTTTCAAATGGTAGGAAATACTTTTTTTTTTTTGGTAATTGAAAAATACTTTACTTTTAGAGATGTCACCTTCAGAATTTAAAATAAGCAGTATATTCACTACAGAAATACAAGTAGTTTAAAAAAAATTTTGTCTCTGATACATTTTTCATAAAAATATTTTAATACGGACTTCTCTGCTGGCACAGTGGTTAAGAATCCACCTGCCAATGCAGGGGACACAGGTTCAATCCCTGGTCCAGGAAAATCCCACATGCCACGGAGCAACTAAGCCCGTGAGCCACAACTACTGAGCCTGCGCTCTAGAGCCTGTGCACCACAACTACTGAAGTCTACACGCCCTAGAGCCCACGTGCCACAACTACTGAGCCCACGCACCTCAACTACTGAGCCCACGCACCTCAACTACTGAAGCCCACACACTCTAGGGCTCACAGGCCACAACTACGGAGCCCGCGTGCTGCTACTATTGAAGCCCACACCTAGAGCCTGTGCTCCGCAACAAGAGAAGCCACCGCAGTGAGAAGCCTATGTATTGCAACGAAGAGTAGCCCCCACTTGCCACAACTAGAGAAAGCCCGTGCACAGCAACGAAGAAGACCCAACGCAGCCAAAAAAAAAAAATAATAATAATAATTATAAGGAAATACTTATTTATTTTCATTGAAGTATAACTTACATTATGATTTGACATTTGTATACATTGTGAAATGATCACCACAGTAAGTCTAGTTACCATCTGTCACCATACAAAGTCACCAAAAAAAAAATTTTTCCCCTCATGATAAAAACTTCTAAGATTTACTTCCCTAGCAATTTTCAAATTTGAATACAGTATTACTGACTACAGTCACCATGCTGTACATTACATCCCCATGACTTACTTTATAACTTGAATTTTGTATTTCTTTTTCTTTTTTTAAAAATAAATTTATTTTATTTATTTTTGGCCGCGTTGGGTCCTTGTTCCTGCGCGGGCTTTCTCTAGTTGCAGTGAGCAGGGGCCACTCTCCGCTGCAGTACACAGGCTTCTCACTGCAGTGGCTTCTCCCATTGTGGAGCACAGGCTCCAGGTGTGTGGGCCTCAGCAGTTGTGGCTCGCAGGCTCCAGAGCACAGGCCCAGTAGCTGTGGTGCATGGGCTTAGTTGCTCTACGGCATGTGGGATCTTCCTGGACCAGGGCTCGAACCCATGTCCCCTGCATTGGCAGGCAGACTCCCAACCACTGCACCACCAGGGAAGCCCTGAATTTTTTATTTCTTGATCCCCTTCATTGATTTCACCAACCCCCCCATCCCCCTCCTCTCTGGCAACCATAAATCTTTTCTCTATGAGTTTTGTTTTGTTTGATCATTTTGTTTTTTAGATTCCACATATAAGTGAAATCATATGGTATTTGTCTTTCTCTGACTTATTTCACTTAGCACGATACCCTCAAGGTCCATCAATATTGTTGCAAATGGCAAGATTTCTTTTTTTTTTTATGGCTGAGTAATATTCCATTTGTGTGGCATGGAATATTTTATCCATTCACCCGTCAATGGACCCTTAGGTTGTTACCATATCCTGGCCATTATAAATAATGCTGCAACGAACACACGGGCGCATGTATCTTTTTGAATTAATATTTTCATTTTCTTTGGATAAATACACAGAGGTGGAATTGCTAGGTCATATGGTAGCTCTACCTTTAATTTCTGAGGAAGCTCGATACCATCTTCCATACTGGCTGTACCAATTTACATTCCCACCAACAGTATATGAGGGTTCCCTTTTCTCCACATCTTTGCCAACACTTGTTATATGTTGTCTTTTTCATAAGTCATTCTGACAGGTGTGATGTGATATCTCATTGTGGTTTTGATTATTAGTTCCCTGATGATTAGTGCTGTTGAACATCTTTTCAAGTGCTTGTTGGCCATCTGTATGTCTTCTCTGGAAAAATGTCTACTTAGATACTATGCCCATTTTTTTTTCCTTTTTCTTAAATTAATTTTTATTGGAGTATAGTTGATTTACGTTGCGTTAGTTTCTGCTATACAGCAAAGTTTATCAGCTATACATGTATCTGCCCATTTTTAATTGGATTGTTTTTTGTTTTTGAGCTGTATGAGTTCTTTATGTATTTTGGATATCAACCCTTTATCAGATATATGACTAGCAAGCATCTTCTCATGTTCAGTAGCATGCCTTTTATTCTGTTGATGGTTTCCTTCGCTGTGTAGAGCTTTTTAGTTTGACGTAGTTTCATTTGTTTATTTTTGCTTTTGTGCTCATTGCCTTTGGAGTCAGATCAAAAAAATATCACCAAGAACAAAATCAAGAAACTTACCACCTGTTTTCTTCTGCAAGTTTTATGGTTTCAGGTCTTACACTCAAGTCTTTAATCCATTTTGAGTTAATTTTTGTGCATGCTGTACACTAGTGGTCCAGTTTCATTCTGTCACATGTGGCTGTCCAGTGTTCCCAATACTATGTGTTGAAGAGACTGTCCTTTCCCCATTGTACATTCTTCCCTCCTTTATCATAAATTGATTGACTGTATATGCATGGGTTTATTTATGGGCTCTCTATTCTGTCCCATGACCTATGTGTCTGTTTTTATGCCAATACCATATTGTTTTGATTACTATAGCTTTGCAATATAGTTTGAAATCAGGGAGTGTGACACCTCTTGTTTTGTTGTTCTTTCTCCAGATTGTTTTGGCTAGTCGAAATCTTCATGGTTCCACACAAATTTTAGGATGGATTGTTCCATTTCTATCAAAAATGCCCTTAGAATTTTGAAAGGGAATGCACTAAATCTGTACACTGCTTTGGGTAATATGAACATTTAATCAAAATTAAGTCTTCCAATTCATGAGCATGGAATCTTTCCATTTATTTTTGTCTTCTTCAATTTCTTTCATCAATGTCTTATGGTTTGCCATGTACAGGTCTTTCACCTCTTTGGCTAAATTTATTCCTAGAATTTTATTCTCTTTGATGCAACTGTAAATGAGATTGTTTTCATAATTTTTATTTTTGATAGTTCATTGATAGTATATAAAAACAACAGATTTCTGTATATTAATTTTGTATCCTGCAACTTTACTGAACTCATTTATTAATTCTAACAGTTTTTTTGGCAGAGTCTTTATAGTTTTCCATATATAAAATCATGTCATTTGCAAATATTAATAGTTTTACTTCTTCCTTTCCAATTTGGATGACTTTTATTTCTTTTTCTTGCCTAACTGCTGTGGCTAGGACTTCCAATACCATGTTGAATAGAAGTGGCAAGAGTGCATCCTTGTCTTCTTCCTGATTTTAAGGGAAAAGGTTTCAGCTTTTCACCATTAAGTATGATGCTAGTGGTTGGCTTGTCATATATGAACTTTACTATGTTGAGGTATGCTCCATGCATATCCACTTTGTTGAGAGTTTTCATCAAAAATGTAATGCTGCATTTCAACAAATGCTTTTTCTGCATCTATTGAGATAATCATTGATTTCTGTCCTTCATTTTATTAATGTGGTGTATTACATTGATTGATTTGTGGGTGTTAAAATATCCTGATATCCTTGGAATAAATCCCACTTGATTATGACATATGCTCCTTTTAATGTATTATTGAATTTGGTTTGCTAATATTTTGGTGAGGATTTTTGCATCTATGTTTATCAGGGATACTGGTCCATAATTTTCTTTTCTTGTGGGGTCCTTGACTGGTTTTGGTATCAGAATAATGCTGCTCACAAAAAATAAGTCTGGAAGAGTTCCCTCCTTCTTTTTTTTAAAATTTTATTATGCAGTCTCTGCAGAGACTGTCAAAAATTGCCAGTGCCGACTATATTTCAAGTCGTCATGGAAGGGCATGGGGAAAAGTTTTCAATTAGCAATATCACACCTCGGATAAACCCCATTGGCTATGATACTGCCACTGCACAAGTCCCCCCTCTTCTGTTTTCTAAAAGAGTTTGAGAAGGATTGGTATTAAATCTTCTTTAAATATTTGGTAGAATTCACCAGTGAAGCCTGGTCCTGGACTTTTGTTTGCTGGGAGTTGATTACTGATTGAACTCCTTACTAGTAATCAGTCTATTCAGATTTTCTATTTTCTCATGATTCAGTCTTGGAAGATTGTATGTTTCTAGGAATTTATCCAGTTCTTCTAGGTTGTCCAATTTGTTGGAATATAATTTTTCATTTTCTTACACTCCTCTGTATTTCTTTGGTATCAGTTGTAATTTCTCCTCTTTCATTTCTGATTTTATTTATTTGAGCCCTCTCTTTTTCTTAGTGAGCCTAACTAAAGGTCTGTCAATTTTATCTCTTCAGAGAACCAGCTCTTCAGTTCACTGATCTTCTCTATTGTCTTTTTAGTGACTACTTCTTTTTTTTATTTTTTTTTATTTTATTTATTTATTTATTTTTTGCGGTACGCGGCCTCTCACTGTTGTGGCCTCTCCCGTTGCGGAGCACAGGCTCCGGACGCACAGGCTCAGCGGCCATGGCTCACAGGCCCAGCCGCTCTGCGGCATGTGGGATCCTCCCAGACCGGGGCACGAACCCGTGTCCCCTGCATTGGCAGGCGGACTCTCAACCACTGCGCCACCAGGGAAGCCCTTTTTTTAAAATAAATTTTTATTATTTATTTATTTTTGGCTGTGTTGGGTCTTCATTGCTGCACACGGGCTTTCTCTAGTTGTGGCGAGCAGGGGCTACTCTTCATTGTGCGTGGGCTTCTCATTGCAGTAGCTTCTCTTGTTGCAGAGCATGGGCTCTAGGCACGCGGGCTTCAGTAGCTGTGGCTCATGGGCTCTAGAGCACAGGGTCAGTAGTTGTGGTGCACAGGCTCAGTTGCTCTGTGGCATGTGGGATCTTCCCAGACCAGGGCTCAAACCCGTGTCCCCTACATTGGTAGGTGGATTCTTAACCACTGCACCACCAGGGAAGTCCCTTAGTGCCTATTTCTGCTCTAATTTTTACTATTGCCTTCCTTCCGCTTTGGGCTTCATTTGTTCTTTTCTAGTTCTTTTAGATTTCAGAATTTTGTTTCTTGAGGCAGGCCTGTATTGCTTTAAACACCCATCTTAGAACTGTTTTTGTTGTATTCCACAGATTTCGGTATGCTGTATTTCCACTGTCTATTACCTCAAGGTATTTTTTGTTTCTCCTTTGATATCTTCATTGCCCTATTGGTTGCTCAGTAGCATGTTGTTTAATCTCCACATATTTGTGATTTTTCCAGCTTTCTCCTTGTAATTTCTAATTTCATACCACTGTGGTTGGAATGATGCTTGATATGATTTCAATCTTTTTAAATTGATTAAGACTTGTGTTGTGGCCTAGCATATGTTCTATCCTAGAGAACGGTCCATGAGCACTTGGGAAGAATGTATTCTGTTGCTTTTGGATGGAATATTCTGTACCTATCTATTAAGTCCATCTGGTGTAATGTGTCATTTAAGGCCAATGTTTCCTTATTGATTTTCTGTCTGGATGATCTACCCATTGATATAAGTGGGGTATTAAAGTCCCCTGCTATTATTGTATTGCTGTCAATTTCTCCCTTTAGGTCTGTTAATATTTGCTTTATATATTTAGGTGCTCCTATGTTGGGTGCACAAAAATTTACAAGTGTTATATCTTTTGTTGGACTGATCCCTATATCATTATGTAATACCCATCTCTGTCTTTTATTAAAGTCTTTGTTTTAAAGTATATTTTGTCTGATATTGGTATCCCCACCTTTCTTTTAGTTTCCATTTGCATGAAATATCTTTTTCCATCCCTTCACTTTCAGTCTGTGTGTGTCCCTACATCTGAGGTAAGCCTCTTGTATACAGTACATAGATGAGTCTTGATTTTTTACCCATGCAGCCATTCTATGTCTTTTGATTGGAGAATTTGGTCCATTTACCTTTAAAGTAATTACTGATATGTATGTACTTATTGCCAACTTGTTAATTGTTTTCTGGCTGTTTGTAGGTCCTCTCTGGGGAAATACTTTAATGTTCCTCCTCCTGCTTTCAGGCCATCAAAATCTTATCTAGAGTTTCAGGCCAGCTCACCCCCTACCTCTTAAACGAGACCATCTCTGAGGGCTTTTACCCCCAATTAGGTCTTTCTTTCGAAGTCTGATGGCACATTCTGTACTGCAATATATAGTTCCTAAGAATACTCCTGATGTTATTATTTTCTAATTATTTCACAAATCTTAGCCTCTTGTCCCAACTTGTAAGTTCCTGAGGTACAGAAAGTACACATTTTAACTTTTTCTTTAATTGGTACATTGCCTAATGCAATGTGGAACATAAAAGTGATTCTTTTAAGTGATAGGGTGGATAGTATAAATTATTCAAAGAACTGACCTGATATTCTCAGGTTTTTACGTGTCAACAATTAGACTGGAATGATGTACATGCCAAATTAAAAACTTTTTTTCTGGAATATTGCTTAAGATATTAAAAAATAATAATTTTTAAAAACATTTCAACATTTACTTTAACCTCAGAAAAACAATAATTCTCCTGCCTACATGGTGAATTAGCACTGCTGCTCCTTGCCCAAAACCAACCTGGAAAACTCAGAGGAGGAAAACATGGAATCCAAGAAATCATCACCATCATACCAACAAAAAGCAAGGGAAACAGGACACTAAATTGTTTTAAATTGATAACTTACTTTTTTGTATACTGGGAGAGTGGCAAGAGGGCATGTGTGTAGATATAGGGTATTGTCAATTAACTTAAGTCCCAAAATATATAAAGTAAAAACTGAACAGAAATCTAAGGAAAAACAGACAAGTCCAAAACTATAATAGGGGATTTTAACATATGCCTCTCAGTAATTAAGAGACCAAAAAAATTAGTATGAATATATATGGATTCACACAACTGGCCAAAAAACACCATTTAGAATATTTTTTCAAGCATCAAAGGAATATTTATTAAAAACTACTGGACCACACAGTTAATCTCAACACATTTTTTAAAGACATGAAACAATACAATGCATCATCTTGGAACACAAAGAAATCATGTTAAAAAGGAAACAAAAAACCCCTATATTAAGTTCTAAATAACCCACAGACCAAAGAAGAAATCATAACAGAAATTATAAAATATTTTGAACTGAATAAAAAGTACTACTTACCAAAAACTTGTGAGATAAGCACAGCTATAGCAGTGCTTAGAGGAAAATGTATAGCTTTAAACACATTAGAAAAGAGAAAGGGCTTTTGAAAACAGCTATGCACTCATCTCAAAAAGTAAGAAAAATAACAAAATAAACCCAAAGAAAGCAGAATGAAGAAAACACTAATTTGTCAGCACAGAAAGTAATGAATGAGAAACAAACTTAACCCACTAAATCTTGGGACTGTCAGACTTTTATATTTTTTTCAATCTGGATAATTACAGTGAAAGAAAAGGAAAATCACAGGCCAATCTCACTGATGATAAAAAAAAGAAAAACTCCTTAACACTTAAAACAAAAATCCTTAATGAAATTTTAGTAAACCAAATGCAATGGAACATAAAAAGAATACTCTATACCTATATTGTGTTTATATCATTTATGTGAAGTGATCATTACTGATTTTCTAAAGTTAAATTGATCTTTACTGGTATGAATATAGTTCATGCATGACTTTCAAAAAATAAAACACAACAACAAACAAAACCTCAAACCAAGACCAGAAAAGAACTTCCTTAGCTTGAAAACAGATATCTACCAAAAACCTACAGGAAATATTATTTTAATGATGACATATTAAAAGTTTTTCCAGTGAAATAGGGAATAAGATAATAATGTTGACAATATCAGTTCTGTGCACCTGATGGCCAGATAAAAAAACTGATGGGAGAGGAGAAGAGGGGAGAGAAGGGAAGGGGAGAAAAGAAAACAAAAGAAAAAAAAAAAGAAAAAAGAAAAGGACTTCCCTGGTGGCACAGTGGTTGGGAGTCCGCCTGCTGACGCAGGGGACATGGGTTCGAGCCCTGGTCCAGGAGGATCCCACATGCTGTGGAGCAACTAAGCCCACGTGCCACAACTACTGAGCCTGTGCGCCACAACTGCTACTGAGGTGCGCCATGGCTACTGAGGCCTGCGCACCTGCAGCCTGTGCTCCGCGACGGGAGAGGCCACTGCAGAGAGAGGCCTGCGCATTGCAGTGGGGGGTGTCCCCGCTCGCCACAGCTGGAGAAAGCCTGTGCACAGCAGCGGAGACTCAACGCAGCCAAAAATAAATAAATAAAAAATTTAAAAAAGGAAAGAAGAAAGGTCTAACAGATAAAGTACCCCATTTCTAAGAGTATTTTCTCTTAGATTTAGTAAATACAATCAAGGTGGTATTCTTCATGATAAAAGTTAGTTTGAGATTAAAGCAGAAGAGTTGAATCATTCAAGTGGGGAAAATAAGGTGAAAGGTAGTATAGCAGCAGCAGGCAGGTGAGAGGCAGAAGAGCTGTAGCAGCATCCCCAATTTCCAGGCAAATTATGAAAAAGTCCCACTATCAAAAAAGTGGATTTGAACAAGCCAGAGTTAAGAATAAAATCAGATTTGGGACTTATGCTTTAAGTGAATAAGAAAAGGCAACACAGGGACTTCCCTGGTGGCACAGTGGTTGGGACTCCACGCTCCCAGTTCGGGGGGTGGCCCTGGTTCGATCCCTGGTCAGGGAGCTAGATCCCACATGCATGTTGCAACTAAGGAGCTGGGTCTATCAAATTAATTAATTAATTAAAAAAAAAAAAAGGCAGGGCTTCCCTGATGGCGCAGTGGTTGAGAGTCCGCCTGCCGATGCAGGGGACACGGGTTCATGCCTTGGTCTAGGAGGATCCCACATGCCGTGGAGCGGCTGGGCCCGTGAGCCATGGCTGCTGAGCCTGTGCTCCGCAACGGGAGAGGCCACAACAGTGAGAGGCCTGCATACCACAAAAAAAAAAAAAAAAAAAAAAAAGGCAGCAAAAAATGTGAAAAGAACACTAGAAAACAAGATACCTACATGACTTGGTGAAGTCACCAGACTCTCTAGAACTAATTCTCTCATCCACATAGTGAAGAAACTGAACTTGATGGTCTTTCTAAAATTCTACTGAGCTCTAAAATTCTAATTCAAAGCACTCCAGCACTTAAGCTAAAGAATCAAAGTTTTTAATGTTATGTGTGTATTAAATCATTTTGAGGC
This sequence comes from Orcinus orca, assembly GCF_937001465.1. NCBI lineage: Eukaryota > Metazoa > Chordata > Mammalia > Artiodactyla > Delphinidae > Orcinus > Orcinus orca. The sequence goes on along the minus strand of NC_064577.1, from coordinate 6,239,137 downwards.
TAAGTTACATGTTATATCTCATATGACACTAAGATATTATCCTAAAGGAACTAAATACATAATTCTGTGCCCATTCCCCAAGGAGGCAGTAAAACACAGAGGCTAAAAGCTTGGGCTCTGCAATTTCACTGCCTGGGTTTGAACACAACTTAACCATTTACTAACTATGCGATCTCATGAAAGTCACATAAATATTTTTTGCCTTCATTTCCTCAACTACAAAATAGAGATTATAAGAGCAATTATCCTAAAATAGGACTGCTGTAAGAATTAAAGGTAACTCTTAGAAAGGAGTTACCATAATGTCTGGCTCATAGAAAGTGCTTAACAAATTTATCCTTAAGCAGGATTCTAGATACACAAGGGAAAAACAGGTGCCCAAAATTAAAGAAAATGTGGAGGAAAAGGAATTAAAATTGAAAAGAAAGGTACTCTGCCACTGTTTAATTTCATTATTTTCTACTGCAGCTAAATCTAAAATACACTGGTACAGTAGTAGAAAAATTACTAAAACTCCAGGCCTAGTTCTGTAATGAGCTGTGTGATCATGAGGGGTAAACATCCTTTTGAAGTTTCAAACTTCTTTATCAGGACCATGGGCAGGTTTGTGAGAATTTTAAAAAGATAATGTATGTGTAAGTACTTGGAAATACTATACAGTATACATAAATATAAGGTGCTGGCAAGACTACCGAAAATCACCTGACATTCCCCTTCCTTGCTAGATGAGTTTGAAATAATTATAAAACTGCAAAATCATTTTGGTTGTATCCTTTGTTTTTTTTTTAGCAAGTAAGCTCATTAGCAGAAATTATTAAACCATGTAATCCATCGTCAGACTAAGTCATATGAAAGCAGAAATGGGTTTAATCTACAACACAGCAATAAGGAGCTAATTCTTCACTGTGTTTTTCTCCTTTAAAATTTATATAAGAAACCTGAAATCTATGTAAATCAAGAAACATCTTACACATTTTCAGAAAACAAGTGTCAAGATAAAATTTTTCCTTATACACCCTTACTCTCTTTAGTCTCAGGTACCTAATACCAAAACTGATACTTTAAAATGTGAGCTGAACTACTTACTTCACCAGATGCATTTAATTCACCCTTCTACCTTACCTGTTTCATTGCTTGCTTCTTAGCAGCTTCTCTCTGAAGGCTTTCACTCACGGAGGTCTATAAAACAGGAAAATGCTGTCACTGTTTCAACCAATTTAAAACTTCTTTTCCAGTATTCTGGTTGGCAACTAGTCCCTTACTTACGGTTAAAAACAGAAAGATATTAAAAAAAACAAAAACAAAAAAAAACCCAGAAAGATAATATTATGAATTAAATTAACATTTTCAAGGTCTTCACCCTAAACTTTAGGAAACGAATGAATCTTCATTATAAATCATCAGGGTGTAAGAGAAAATAAAATGGTACAGGACAAGATGAGGTAACATGGGTTTTCAGTCCCAGCTTCACCACTAAGTTGTTCAACTTCTATGGATTTCAATTTGCTTTGTGTACATATGTGAATGTGCGCGTGTTGAGTGGGGGAAAATTGGTCCCTTCCAATACTAAAATGGTATGATTCCCAGCAACAAAAAGCACATTATTTTAATATTCACCACTGAATATAGTATATCAAACTCTTAGTACATGCTGAAGGCTCAGCGACAGCCAGGACTATCTGTCATTATTATCATTCAATAAATATGTACTGAAAAGCCTACCATAACAGGCATTGTTCTAGCTCCTGAAGACAGCAGAAAAACAAGAACAGTCTCTGTGCTTGAGAGAGAAATGGTCTGAAAGGGAAGACAGATAACTAAAAGAGATAATCACAATATAAATGTGATAGGCAATATAACAAAGGGATTAAAAAAAGGGCTGCAGGAGAACAGAGCAGGAGACTAAATGTATAAGGAATCAAGAAAGCCTTCCCGGGCTTCCCTGGTGGCGCAGTGGTTGAGAGTCCGCCTGCCAATGCAGGGGACACAGGTTCGTGCCCCGGTCCGGGAAGATCCCACATGCCGCGGAGCGACTGGGCCCGTGAGCCATGGCCGCTGAGCCTGCGCGTCCGGAGCCTGTGCTCCGCAACGGCAGAGGCCACAACAGTGAGAGGCCCGCGTACTGAAGAAAAAAAAAAAGAAAGCCTTCCCAAAAGAAATATGACATTAGACCTCAATCAAAAGGAATTTCAGAGAAGACAAGAAGAGTACAGAAAGTAGTAACCACATGGGCGAAAATAAAGACTTGCAGCTAAGAAAAGAAATATAATTAGAACACTTAGGAAAAACTGTTCCCTTAAAAGTATAAGGCCTTGTAAATATACTAACCAACAATGAAATGTACACACTAAAAGGGTGCATTTTATGGTGTGTAAATTATATCTTAAAAAAAAGACTACTAATGAATTATAGTTCTCTAGCCTATTGACATTTGCTGTTTCCAGCTATGCAGTATCAACTGGTGCATCCTTTGTTTTCCATGGCAACAAACAGAACAAAATAAACCTATTTCTAGTTTTCTATGACCATGCAGATGAATAAAGTTAATACACAAAGGCCAGACAATAATAACATAACACTTACTTAATAAATTAAAAGAAGTGTACAGGCAGAGACTAAGTTTACTTTAGGTTATAGTAAATTGACTCCAACTAGAGGAAGAGATGTTGATAACAAGAATAATAATAGTAGCTAACATCTATAGAGCAGGTGCTATTATGCTAAGTTTATTACTTGTGTATTACATGTATCACTCATTTAATTCAAATGTCCCTGTTATGTAATATGACACATTTTTCACGCATTAGAATATAAATTTTAAACATGAAAATATTAAATATTCTAGTAAGTATATCTCATGAAATTCTAATGCATTTTGTTTGTTTGTTTTTTCATGGCTTGTGGGATTTTCGTTCCCCTAGCAGGGATCAAGCCCAGGCCCCAGCAGTGAAAGCACCAAGCTCTAACCACTGGACCACCAGTGAATTCCCTCCAATGCATTTTTATGTCTCAGTCTTTCTAATTAGTGTATACTAAATATATTTTTCTTGATCATTGAGTCAGTAATGTCCTCAGGATTTACTAAAAGAGTAAATCCCAAATGCTGAACTTTCACTTATTTTTATTACTTTTTCCCACCTCTCCTCCAGTCAGTCACAGTTCACAGGCTGTTACTTTCAAACTGGTTGCTTCAACCTGAACTACTGAACTTGAAAAAACAAAACACAAGCCTGTGACTTTTTAGACTTTTATATAATATAGAAAAGGCAGACTGGGAAGGGCCTTCCAATGTAAAGTGATATATACTTTGAAATATCTCAAGAGACTTTGTTTCCATGCTTATAGCTGTTTAGAAGGATGAAGTCTGGCCTTTGAAAAACATCAGTTGTTATTACTTACGGGGTTGATAACATACGGAGACAGTAATTTTACAGATCCTATCCACCAACTTATATCCCTGGAATTCCAAGAGCATCAGTGGATGAAGAGGTAACTCTGAACCTACGCTGAAAAACTCAGGGAGGACTGTCTCCTTCTGAAGTTCATGTCTCAGTTTTCTAGCTAAAGGAACTCTAACAATGATTATTAGTGGTGATGGCTAAAATGTCAACAACCTGTTTAAATACATATACACAAAAAACTAAAAATGAAAATAGTAGCAATAAAACTTTTGTTTCAGTAATAGTGATCCTATATAAAAATCAGTAAATGTATTAAATGACATTTTAATCCTTATCTTCTACATAACAAACATAAGAAACTGTAGTCTAGATTCATACTGGAGACAAAATAACTGGTAAAATTAAACACAAGAGCAATAAGATTTTATATTTTAAAGGTCAAGTCTTTCTAAGTTTTAAGAGATATCCTTAAATTAAAATACCAATACAAATGTTAAGACAACTTTTAATTTAGTCTGGTTTCCATGAAAAAGGATATGCAAGAGAAGATAAAAATGAGAAAAGCAGGTTGTCCTGCGTAAGTCAGGGAAGGTTTCACCTTATTGAACTCAGCAAGAGAAGAAACAGATTTCATACATGTGCCCTATGAATAAAACAAAACTAAAATATGTAATAACTGCCAACATGTCAGCCTCTAACTTTAGAGTTCCTGTACTGCATGGCATAAGGGGGAAGTACAGAATGACGGTCAAAAGTGTAGGCTCAGGAATCTGACTGCCTTTCAAACTATTCCCTCTCTCTTACTAGCTGTATTATTTCAGATATGTTACTCATCTATATAATAGTACCTATCTCACAAGGTTGTTTTGAGGATTAAATGAGATATCTGGCAAGTATCTGGCTTATGCAAGTGCTCAGTAAAGGTTAGCTATCATTACTACCATTATTATTACTATGCTCATATTTAAGAACATTTTGGGCTGAAGAAATGTTTATATTTAAACAAATTAAAATTAAGTTATGTGAAAACAGTAGTTATAAGTTTTTTTCCCTTGGAGTATTACAGTTAAACCAAAGTGTTCACCAGAAAAGCATGTACACTATGTTCCACTTTATAGTATATTTATCAGTGTGTTTAATAAACATAAGATTGGCTTACTTGAAGATGGACAATATGATTCAATTTGCATCTACTGAAATAGAAGAGTCTATCCTGTTGAATATTTAAAAGGCTGTACATGTTTTCTTTTGTGTGTTAAGATTCCTTAACGTTTCATACTTAGTACACCAAAACACAGGAAAATAGAGGATGCAAACATTTGAATCCTTTACTAGCCATGGGAGCTATGGCAGAGCTAGAAATGGGTTTTCTAGAACTAAGAGTGGTTTTACAAGCAACTATAAATGAAAATACATTGCCCCAAAGCATGAGATTAGAAAGAACTCTTCTTTTTGAGAGAGTCCTCTGCTGTGCTGCTATAATAATCATTGGATGATGGGAGCTGATAGCAAGGAATGACCAAATGAATGGACATCCTCCTTTAATAACTGCCCCGTTTGGGGTGGGAGTTCTTGTTAAAGAAGTATATTTTTTTAAACTTTATTTTGAAATAATTATACACTCACTGGAAGTTGCAAAGAAATGTACAAGAAGGTCCTTCACCCAGCACACCCCCAATGTGAGCATCTTGCATAACTGGAGTAAAATACCAACACCAGGAAATAGACTTTGGTATAAACCACAAAGTTTATTCAGATTTCACCCATTTTACATGCAAAATTTGTGTATGTGTATAGCTCTATGCTATTTTATGACATGTTTCGTGTAACTGTCACCACAATCAAGATACTTAACTGTAACATCACCACAATATTCCTTAGTGCTACCCTTTTATAGCCATACCCACCTCTCCTCCCCTCCCCGCTCCCAACCTTAATCACTGGCAACCACTAATCTGTTCTGTATCTCTATAATTATGTTACTTCAAGAACGTAACATGTTAAATAAATGGAATCATTTTGAGACTAGCTTTTTTTCACTCAGCATTATTTTAATGGAATGTATTTTGCTTAGTACACATATTACAAAACACTTCAGTTCTTGCCACAAAATATTCTAGCCTGCAAGTGACCTAAGGAAATATAGCTGTTAAAAACTGATGATGGGGGCTTCCCTCATGGCGCAGCGGTTAAGAATCCACCTGCCAATGCAGGGGACACAGGTTTGATCCCTGCTCCGGGAAGACCCCACATGCTGCGGAGCAACTAAGCCTGTGCGCCACAACTACTGAGCCTGTGCTCTAGAGCCCGCGAGCCGCAGCTACTGAGCCCACGTGCCACAACTACTGAAGCCCGCACGCCTAGAACCCATGCTCTGCAACAAGAGAAGCCACCGCAATGAAGAGTAGCCCCTGCCTGCCGCAAATGGAGAAAGCCTGCGCACAGTAACGAAGACCCAATGCAGCCAAAGATAAATAAATAAATATTTAAAAAATAAAACCAAAAAAACCTGATGATGGAGGTTGAATGTGACCAAACCACAACACTGTCATTAACTGATTAGTTTCCAAATTAGCAGGTAGGCAATTATCTTAATTCTATGTCTGAGGACCACTTCACAGAGCAATAAGAGTATTCATTAATGGTGCCTTCTAATAAAATGACAAATTATGATCAGTTTTAAATTTAGGAAGACAAAGGGGCTTTATCTTAAATTTTAAAAAAATTCAATTTATAAATTGGGTCAAATACAAACTTTTTTTGGGGGGGGGGAGTCACACACAGCATGCGGGATCTTAGCTTGCGTCCCCTGCAGTGGAAGTACGGAGTCTTAACCACTGGACCACCAAAGAAGTCCTGAAGTGCAAACATTCTGACTGTCCTAAAAGCACAAAAACTACTGTATTACACTGGTGTTTCAAAATATTTAGGTTCTCTACCAAAAATCTCAGGGAAATATCCTTTAAAAAACCTGTAGTAGTTCCTTGAAAATGTTTGAACTTAATTGAACAAACATGTTCGGAGCACCCAGTATGTGTATAGCACTAAAAGTGGAGGAGGAGCCATATTTGGTCAACATCTTAATTTTTTATGTCTAATATAAGAGTTGGTACACTCACATTAGCTTTAATTCCAAATAAAAAATGAACATGAAGAAAAAGAATATAAAAACCTCATCCATTTTATATATACAACAATTCTCTCTTTCTCTCTCTCTACACACACACACACACACACACACACACACACACACACACAATTATAAAGGGTAAAGATGTGATCATCAAGTATAAGCACCATGATTGCAGAATTAAGGAGAACACTGCAACTGGATTTTCTTAGTCTTTATTACCTCCATTGTTCTTGTAGAGAATAAAAACTATTTACGAGTGTTTTGTTTCATTAAATTGCAGTCAGATATGACATGACTAAATGGGAGACTGTTTTAAAAACCTTTGCAGGGCTTCCCTGGTGGCGCAGTGGTTGGGAGTGTGCCTGCTGATGCAGGGGATACGGGTTCGTGCCCCGGTCCGGGAGGATCCCACATGCTGCGGAGCGGCTGGGCCCGTGAGCCATGGCTGCTGAGCCTGTGCGTCCGGAGCCTGTGCTCCGCAACGGGAGAGGCCACAACAGTGAGAGGCCCGCGTACTGGAAAAAAAAAAATAAAAAAACCTTTGCAGTTAGCTCAGATAAATGGAAGAGAAAGCACATGGTTGTGCAACACCTTTCTTCCATCACTACTGGGTTGCCTCCTGAGCTGTGGTAACAATCAGAAGAGAAATGGCTCTGTATATATTACTGGAACTCCTTCATCAATACACAAAATATAGCTTAATGACACTGGGGAAAAATTACAGATACTGGACCATTATTTATATTATTAAATTATCTTTTTTCAGTCATAAACTTTTTTTAATTAAATGAAAATTCAGAAAAGGGTTTTTTTTTTTTTTTACAGAAACTAATCTGTTATTCCATAACTAATAAACCACAAAGGGAAAAAAAAATTACCTATGGGCTTATTTCTGAAAAAAGAGGTTTACCTATCCACTTATCCAAAACAGATCTCAGTTACAAGAAAAAACAGTTCAAGAATCAATCCTTCCTTGGGCTTCCTTGGTGGCGCAGTGGTTAAGAATCTGCCTGCCAATGCAAGGGACACAGGTTCGTGCCCTCTCCCAGGAAGATCCCACATGCCGCGGAGTAACTAAGCCCATACGCCACAACTACTGAGCCTGAGCTCTAGAGCCCGCAAGCCACAACTACTGAGCCCATGTGCCACAACTAGTGAAACCTGCACACCTAGAGTCCATGATCCGCAACAAGAGAAGCCACGACAGAAGCCCGCGCACCACAACGAAGAGTAGCCCCCGCTGACCCAACTAGAGAAAGCCCGCGCATAGCAACGAAGACCCAACACAGCCAAAAAGGATAAAAATAATTTATTTATTTATTTATATAAAAAAAGAATCAATCCTTCCTTAAATGTCTTATGGCTACAATCTTCTGTTGTGCTCTTCGAACTTAGAAATGAAAAATTCCTGTTATTTTTTCTTTAAACCTAGCAACAGATCATTTATTAAAGGTCCTACAACACAGTCATCTGTATTATGGGCTTTATTTGTCCACATTCACATGACTCTTCTAAGTACAAAGTCTGTTTAAGAGTTGTGAAAAATACAGAAAATTTTTATTATATAAACTCAGACAGAAAAAGATGTGGCTCTGAACAGAAAATTTAGAAATGAGAAAATATAAATGACCATTAACTATATGAAAAAATGTTCAATCTTACCAATAACTAAAAAGATGAAAATGAAAATACTAACTTTTATCACCTATCAAATTGGTAAAGATTTTTTAAAATTATATCATCCAATACTGGCAAGGTAATGAACAAAGATATACTCCTACATTGTGAAAATGTGAAATAGTTTCAATTTAGCAAAATGTATCAAAAGAGCCTGAAAAATATCCATTTCTTTTGATCCAGTAATTCCACTTACAGTTTATTCTAAGGACATAAAAGAAGATGCACAAAAAGATTTAGGTACTATGATATTCACTGTGTTATATAATGGGATATCTAGTCACATTAGTGAAAAACTTTGAACAAAATAAGATTGGTTAAATAAGTGTATACTCTTCAACAGGAAGTTTTGTAGCCAACTGAAAATCTGTTTTCAACAACATTTAATGGTATGGGGAAACTTTAAGGCTACATGCCTACTAGTCCTTGTTCACTACTCAAGAAGCGACCCAATAATCATTCCCTCTCATACTATGGCCACACTGCTTCTTGCGTATTTTACCTTGACTCAAACCTCCCCATATCCTCATCCTCTTTGATGGCCTTCTCTTTCACTTCCTCGGCTAAAACCTGGCTTTTCCCTAAAGACATCTTTCATTTGAGGCTGCTCATGGCTCATATACCCCGTACTTCAGATTAGGAGGCTGTTTCTCCTGATTCTAGTCTCAAACACTGTAGGTAAAAATCCCTGTTCCTTTGAAGTTCATGCTATATGACTATGTTACCCTTACCCCTCTCTTCTCTCAATTCATGAACCCTTTATTACTTACTATCTCTGACATCTTGAGCTCAGTCTTCCTCTCTACTTTACATCGTGCCATCACCCTGGCATGCCATCATCATCCCAGATAATGCATAAACACTAACCTTGTTTTCCTCATCTCCACTTATGTTTTAATGGTTTTTAAGTCTCCCTTTTAGTCATATATTTGTCTGACTGCAGTTTAATGACTGTTTCCTCTCTACTTCAGCCACCCTCTCTCACGGTCACTCTTGTTACTATCTGCAACTGCCCCAGTTCTGAAACTGTAAACTTGTGCAACCCACCTGATAACCACCACTACTCTTCTAACTATATTTCACTGAACATAAGATGTGCATTATTTCACATTTTAACATTGCTGAAATCTGAATACACCTTACAATCAGTGGCATCATCGAATTACTGTCAAACCAGAGGTATTCTTGTTGTTGTTGTTTTGGGTTTTTTTTTGCGGTACGCGGGCCTCTCACTGTTGTGGCCTCTCCCGTTGTGGAGCACAGGCTCCTGACGCGCAGGCTCAGCGGCCATGGCTCACGGGCCTAGCCGCTCCGCGGCATGTGGGATCTTCCCAGACCGGGACACAAATCCGTGTCCCCTGCATCGGCAGGAAGACTCTCAACCACTGCGCCACCAGGGAAGCCCCAGAGGTATTCTTAATACTTTAGTTGATACTACTGCTTGCATGTGTGAATATTAAAAAGTATCAGCATCAAAACTTGCAGAATGAGCATCACTGAGTGCTGATGTAGCATTTCTTAAAATTATGCAATTTTGTGGAGATAATTTACTTTTGACTCCCATTTGGGATTATTACTTAACAAGCCTACTTCACCACCTCCAAACACCCTCCTTATAAACGTCGTTTGATGTCAGAGAGAAATGATATAGCACGGAAAAACATTGTCTGAGTGAAAAAGTGAGTCCAAAAAATACTAGATATGAAAAAGTTTTAAGAATTCCTTAACCAATTAATTTTGCTTATATTTTGTTTTATGCACGTATAAGAGTAACCTAAATTTAAAAATCTGTATCTAATTTAGACTAAAAGAAGCCTTTCAATATTGTATCGTGTACTAAATATACAATTAAAATTCTAAGTGACAGGAAAGACTGTCATATTTAATTGACAGTGTTCTTTTTTTCTTAGTGGTACATAAAATAACTGCAACCTACAATGTTTTCAATTCAATGAAATACAGTAGCTCTCGTGATCATTTATTTCCACCGTATCCTTTCTTTGATCCTATGGATGCCCCTAATCCCTTGATTCTTCCATTTTCTATTAGAATCTTTACAGTAGTAAATCTTCAACTCTTGCCAATAATCTTAACTCCTTTGCTATGCTGCCTATCTTCTATTACTCATTTGACAAACCCAAGCCCTGAATCAATCCAACCATCTGCTATCTATATTAGGCCTGCCAAGCACTTCCGTAAAATGTAATTTCTTAGTTTCTAATTGTAACTGGGCCCTAATGCTACCTACCAATTCTTCTTTTTCATTAGTCAAGTCTATCTTCTTTCTCTACCAACTATATCCAGGCCTCCTCTCTTTTTAAACCTCCTAGTCTTTGTCAACTCCCTGTACAGACATTACCTAAGATTACTGCCACCTTTCAAAACTATTATGAAAAATTATTTTGCACAAAAAATAACACCTATGAACTTATTATCCAGCCTAACAAACAGAACATTATCAGTACACCTGAAGTCCCTATATATCCTTCCCTGATCTCATCTCCTACCCTTTCCACCCTGAATTTTGTTTACAGTCTCCTTGATTTTTTTTTATTTTTTTTGCGGTACGCGGGCCTCTCACTGTTGCGGCCTCTCCCATTGTGGAGCACAGGCTCCTGACGCGCAGGCTCAGCGGCCATGGCTCATGGGCCCAGCCGCTCCGCGGCATGTGGGACCTTCCCGGACCGGGGCACGAACCCATGTCCCCTGCATCGGCAGGCAGACTCTTAACCACTGCACCACCAGGGAAGCCCCCTCCTTGATTTTTTTGTTTGTTTTGTTTTTGTTTTTTGTTTTTGCGGTACGCGGGCCTCTCACTGCCGTGGCCTCTCCCGTCGCGGAGCACAGGCTCCGGACGCGCAGGCTCAGCGGCCATGGCCCACGGGCCCAGCCGCTCCGGATCCTCCCAGACCGGGGCACGAACCCGTGTCCCCTGCATCGGCAGGCGGACTCCCAACCACTGCGCCACCAGGGAAGCCCCCTCCTTGATTTTTTTAAAAAAAGTTTTGCTACATAGATATTGAAGGGGCTCAGGACATGCTACCCCAAAATATGCTGCTTTGGCATATTGATTAGTTTTGAGTTAAAGACACCTGAAAAACAGCAGATACAAGGACACTCTGACCTTCCTTTTTCTTCCTAAAAGCAGGAGATAAAATTCCCATGTGAAAGGTGCCTTCCCTGTACTAGGAGTTAGAAAAATTCTTATCACCAGAGATGGGGAGTCAAAGCCAGGAGAAATCTATAAACAGACATTGTTAGAATAACTCTTTCTTTAGTCTCCCCCAAATTTTACTTTTCCACAATTGCTACTTTTTGTTAACCTACTATATAAGCACTTAGGCCTACTCACTTCTTTGGGTTTTCATTTTTTCTTGTGAGGGCTCCCATATATGTGTAAAAGAACTTCATATGCTTTTCTCCTGCTCATCTGTCTTTACGTCAGCCCCAGCTAGAGTCTCTAGTAGAATGAAGGAGTATCTTACCTCCTTCTACAGTATACCTCACCAAATGATGTTTTACTTTACAGAAACTGAACTCGTATCCATGCCTCTGCTGATGAACATTTATTTGGGTTTCCTTTGTTTTTGCAAACAAAGAAGCTATGAACATTGTTATGCATGTGTCCTGATACACATGTGTAACCATTTAGGAGAACTGCTACACTGTAGGGAGATATATCTTCAACGTCACTAAATACTGACAAATTATTCTCCAAAGTAGTCTAACCAATTCACACTCCCACCTACCGTGTATAAATTCCCACTACTCTATCCTTGTGAACATTTTATATTGTGGAACATTTTATTCTTTAGGCAATTTTATGGGCATAAAATGATTTTGTTTTGCATTTCCCTTATTATTGAGGCTGAATTATATATTCATATAATTTATATATTTTTCATACATTTATTAGTCATATTCATGTCTTTTGTACATTTTTCTATTTGGGTTCTCTTGTTTTCTTAATGATTTGTTGGAGTTCTTGGTATACTCTGGACAATAATCTTTTCTTATTTTTATGGTTGCAAATATCTTTCCCCTATGGCTTGTGTTTTCCCTTTTAAAATGACACCTATGATATTGGCATCTTTGAAAAGAAACATCAAATAGGAACTCCTATAACTCCCTCTCACAAAACCTAAAAACCTGTGCGTCAGGACCCATGCTTAAATCTCTCCTACATGAAAACAAAGATTCCCTTCCCCCGACCCTACTGTCCCTATAGCCACCGTAAGAATCCTGGCATCCCATAAGAGCCAAAGTGGTCTACCCTTGTTGCCTCTATCCACAAACATTCCTCAACCCCAGCGCAACCTGGCCTCTGTCCCTACCACTCCATTGAAATCGTTCTAAAACCTTTGTTGTTAAACCTAATCCATAGTTTTGATATTTATCTTATTTGACTTCTCAGAAGTATCTGACCTAGTTGATCCTGGCCTTGCTTTAAACTCCCTCAAGCTCATTTCTTATCAGTTCCTCTTTTTATGCTCCATTCTTTTTTTTTTTAAAATTGAGGTAACATTGGTTTATAACATTATACATGTATTGTATATGTAAATACAACATTCTATTTAGACTTCTGTATACACTACAGTGTTTATGATCCATTCTTAATTAGCTACTTTCATTCTCTTGAACACATCATGTCCTCTTTCCACTTCAGGACTTTGTGTATCTAACTCCCTCTGCTTGGATAAGTGACTTATCCTTCTAGTCTTGGCCTCCTTCAGGAAATCTTCCCTGACTCAAAGAATGTGTTAGATATTTGTACCCTCCTAGGTACATCTATATCTTCTCATTTTACTTATCATTCTATACTGAAGTTGTCATTTTACTTAGCTGTACCCCCTATTGACTAAAAGTTTCATAAGGACAGGGACATTGTCCATCTTATTTAAACACTTCTGTAACTTCACAAACTGGCAACATGACTGGCACACTAAGTATCTGTTAAATAAATAAGTTCAATTTATGGTTGTATTTTCCACTACTATCACATTTTCTATGTGTGATATTACAAGCTTTAAAAACTTGCTCAGCTTCTGATCCAGCAATTCCACTTCAAGAATTCATCCCTAGGAAATAATCTCAAATGTGTACAAGAATGCCTTGCGGGATAATGGAATTTGTAAAATCAAAAAGCTGGTAACCACTCTAAGATTCAACAGCAGAATGGTTAAATTATGGTTTATTCATACAATGGAATGCGATATGACCATCTAAAATGATACTGCACATCTTTTTTTTTTTTTTTTTTTTTGTGGTACGCGGGCCTCTCACTGTTGTGGCCTCTCCCGTTGCGGAGCACAGGCTCCGGGCACGCAGGCTCAGCGGCCATGGCTCACGGGCCCAGCCACTCTGCGGCATGTGGGATCTTCCCGGACCGGGGCACAAACCCGTGTCCCCTGCATCGGCAGGCAGACTCTCAACCACTGCGCCACCAGGGAAGCCCTGCACATCTATTTAGTATTTAAAATATACATACATATTCTTCAACCAAGAAGCCTCATTATGGAAATATGTCATTGAAATAAAAGCACCAGAGTATTAAAAAAAAAAATTGAAATGTCCAACAATAAGAAAACAGCTGAATAAATTATGGTCCAAATATACTATAAAATATTATGGAGCTGCTGCCCAAACGTGTACAGTGATTACTTCTGAGTGATGGGATTAACAGTACTTTTAATTTTTCTTTCATACTTTTCTGTATTTTCTAACTGGTCTATAATGACTACGTATTTTTATATAACAAGAAGTTATTCTGATTTATTAAGTAAACAGAAGTTATTCTAATTTATTAACAAAAGCATCTTTAAGACCCTACTCAGAACTGAAAGTTAATTATGCTTAGTATCTTGACCAATTTTGCAGAATAGGAAGTGCCACCTGCCTTTGTGTGGTCAAAATTTCTAATTCCACACCTTCAGCCAGTTAGTATTTAATGTTGGTTAGGTCACTCTATGCCAACACCAAGAAGGAGTTGAGAATATACTCTACTTTTTAAAGAAGTTACCATTTAGTTAAGGAAACAATTAAACAACTAATACTTTTATACAACTAAAGAGCAATCAATACCAACATAATGGCATTTATTCATTCATTTAAATATTTACGGACCATATGCCATGTTCAAGGCACTATTCAAGATGTTGGAGGAAAAATTATAAACAAAAACCCCTGCCCTCAATGAGCTTATAAGGGAACAGACAATAAACAGACAAAATTTATGTCAGATATGTTGCGTTCTATGCAGAAAAATAAATCAAAGAAGAGTAGAGGCAGGAGTGGATTGAATTTGAAATAGGATCTTCGAGGAAGGTCTCAATGACAACATAAAATTTGAACCAAGACCAGTAGAAGATGAGAAAACAAGTCACAATGAGATCTGGAGAAGAGCTTTTCAGGCACAGACAATAGGCAAGAACATACCAGATACGTCCAAGGAGGAAGGCAAGGATGGAACAGTGAGTGAAGAAACAAACTATAAGTATTAGAGTTCAGGGAAAGGAAAATCATGGTCTGAGAGAATCAAAGAATCATCTATGGAGGAAGAAGGATGAGGCCAAATTTAGAAAGATGGGTAACAGTGAAAAAAGATTGTGGGGACTTCCCTGGTGGTCCAGTGGTTGAGAATCCACCTTCCAATGCAGGCGACGTGGGTTTGATCCCTGGTTGGGGAACTAAGATTCCACATGCCACAGGGCAAATAAGCCCATGTGCTCTAGAGCCTGTGCATCACAACTAGAGAGCCTGCGAACCACAATGAAAGATCCCGCATGCCACAACGAAGATTCTGCGTGCTGCAACTAAGATTCAATGCAGCCAAACAAACAAATAAATAAATAGATTGTATTATATAGAGGAAACCCCAATAGGAAATATGATGACATAAACATGGCAATAAAGAATGCAGAGATCAGGAATTCCCTGGCGGTCCAGTTGTTAGGACTCTGAGCTTCCACTGTCTGGGCCCAGGTTCAAACCCTGGTCAGGGAACTAAGAACCTGCAAGATGGGTGGCATGCCAAAAAACAAAACAAAATAAACAAAGGATGCAGAAATCAATATGATTATAGCAAATGACTTCTATTTGGGTGTTAAGAAGTAAAGTTGGACTAAGACCATGTTATGAAAACAGCTGGAACTCTGAAAGTGATACAAAGATGAAAAAGAATTATTAGAGGTTTTTTTAAGCTAATGAAAAAGTAATTTAGAAAAATGATCTGGAATCAATGCAATACGGTTAATAAGGAGACTCAGGGCACAGGGTTTACAAGACTATGGTAGGTGGGAGTGGACAGAAAGGGTAAATCTAGGCAATATTCTAAAAGAAAAAGAACTTGGAAATAGAAGGAATGTAGAAAATAGAATCAAACATGGTATTAAAGTCTCTAAGCTAGGAGACTGCAGAAATAGTGATGAGAAGTGGAATGATATGTATGTTATAGAAAGCTCATTTCATCCAGAGCTGTTTTTAAAATGGTTTTAAATTAAACAAAAAAATTATACTCCCTATCCAAAAGATATGAGTTGTATTTTTTGAAGTATTATTATAATAGTTCGCCCATTGACAACTCACATCTCACATAAAGGATGCGATCCTCATAATTTTACCTCCTTAAAAATACCTTATTGCATCATAAATGGAGAATTTTCTGGTTTGTTCTACATTTTTCTCTAATATCTAAACATATAGGTTCTGAATAGACAAAGAACCTAAAAGTGTATTCATTTGAAACAATTCCTTAGGAAAGCAAATTTCAAATCAGTGGGAAAATGACAGACTATTTAATAAATGGTGTGGAAACAACTATCCAGCCTTTTGGAAAAAACAAAAACAAAAAAAAACAATTAAAACTGATACCTTCCTCACACCTCATTCCTTATAACAAACATCAAAATACACGCCAGGTGTTATTAAACATTTAAATGCAAACAGAAGATGCAAAACATTAAGAGAATAAAATTTTACTCAAAGGTAAAACAACAGTATGTCTGTACAAAGGAGGTAGAACAATTATAACTCTCATATACCAATAGTGGAAATGTAAAATGGTACAACTTTGGAAAAGAATTTAGCAGTTTCTTTGTTCTTTTTTTTTTTGGCCATGCTGCGCAGCATGTGGGATCTTAGTTCCCCTACCAGGGATAGAACCCGTGCCCCCCCACAGTGGAAGCACAGCCTCTTAACCACTGGACCGCCAGGGAAGTCCCCAGAATTTAGCAGTTTCTTAAAAAGTTACATCTACCATGTGACCATTTCATGCCTAGGTTCTACCCAAGAGAAATTAAAGCATAACTCTATACAAAGACTTGTACACAAATGTTCATAGCCATTTTACCTGTAATAGCCAAAAACTGGAAACAATCCAAATGATCAACAGTGAATAAACAATCAAGTTGTAGTATATTCATACAAAGGAATACTACTCAGCAAGAAAAAAGGAACAGACTACTGAAACACAATGTGAGTTAATCTCAAAATAGTTATGCTGAAAGAAGCCAGACACCCCTCACCCCCATCCAAAGTACACAGTGCATGATTCCATTTACATAAATTTTACAAAATGAAAACTATAGTGATATAAACCAGATCAGTAGCTGCCTGGGGGTTGGTGTGTGTGCAAAGGGGCAGAAAGGAGAAATTACAAAGGGGCATGGGGAAACTTTTGGGTGTGATGGACGTTCATTGCCTTTGTTGCAGAGCAGTTTCAAGGTATAAACTTAGGTCAAAACTTAGCAAACTGTGTATTTTAAATAAGTGCATGTATATGTCAATTATTCCTCAATAAAGGTATTTTTTTAAGTAAAATAATGTCAGGCCATATGCTGAAAACTGTGGACTATTTACCTCTGGCGGGTAATTTTAAATAGAAAAAATGATATAATAACAATAATTTTAAAATAAAATGAGCTGTGGT